>NC_140028.1:114488858-115805358 GCF_963513975.1 Fringilla coelebs | reverse complement strand
CCTTGGAGATTTTCAAGGTCTAAAAGCTCTGAGCAAGCCAGTCAGATCTCACTGCTTTCTGTCTTTTCAACCTCTCTGCTTCAGACAGAGATTGTACTACAGATATCTTGAGGTCCTTTCCAACCCAAATTATCATTAAAAATGGATAGGTCTAATGGATTAAAACTGAATATGGCAGATGCTCTTGGAAATTAAATCGAACATTTTTTAGACAAAACAGAATCACTAAGGCAACTACGACTGCTCTTTCTACTCTTTATTCTCATCATGCCTTCCTTTAAATTATTGCAATTTCCTGTAGTAGAAAATTTGTCCTAGTACATGCATACAAGTTAAATCCCAGTCAGAAACTCCTCTGTAGAGCAGATGAATGAATATTCATCATGAACGTGTTTATGAAGCAACTCTCTACAAACATTTGTTTCCCAAGGTGAGTTTCAAAAGCCCCCCACCTACAAAAGTTATGAAATATCTCAGATTCAAGACCTGTTTGCATTGCAGTGCTTGTTAAGGCAGCAGCAGGACCTGCCAGCATAGAGGAGCTATTGCAGAACAGCTGGCACTGCAGTAGCTCTGTTGTGCCAACACTGACCCACCTGCAGGATGCATGAGTGCAGCTTAATTTTGCTCACTTCTAAAGCACCAGGACCAAGTGGGCACCCTGAGTGTCTCCCTGACAAGGCCCCTGCTCCTACCTAAGGATCAGCACCAATGAGCACCAACAGCAAAAATTCAAAAGTAAAGGGGAGTTATTGTATAGTGAAATGTTAGCCCAGAAACACAGAAAACTAAATAATTAATGACACATTGTGCATTTGCTCTACAGTGAGGTAATACAATAGCAGCAAGCTGGGGGACAACACATTTAGAGACAGCATTATATACCATTCTGTCTTATGTGAGCCATTTATAGAGGCACATTATTCACAGCTATTCCTCTCTATGCATTTTTAATTGTTTTGTTTACATGATAAAATGTGACTTGCAGCTTGAACGAAGATAAAAAAGTAATTCTTTATATAAGCCATAATTAAAATGAGCAGAATTTGTGGCAATGACAGCTACCAGTGAAAGGTAATGGTTCAGCAAAAATCAATCAGGTGAAAAATTAGCTAGCTATTAAGAGGAAATAACCTACTGCTACTGCTAAATTCAAAGTAGCAGGTTTGAATAGAAGCTTTCTTTACTACCAAACAAAGGAATAATAAGTAGGAGTTTTTCATATACCATCCATCAAAGTTACCATCTATTGTTTTGATACCTGCTCCCTGACTACCATGCCCAGTGCAAGTCCCCAAAAAATTTTTACTTGACAAAGTCTGTCAAACTGTCAGAGCTTTGTGATTCTAGCTATACAATAGTAAAGCTAAAATTAGAACAAAAAGGACAATTGTAGACTTACTTCACATTTTTCTATTTGCCCTACAACTTACAATACCAGACCTGTAAAAGGAAAGTGGATATTGGAGACCTCACAAATTACTTTTATATAGGCTATTGTGAAAGCATAGAGAAAAACATGGTTTTCACACTGAGATTTCTTAGTCTTTCAAGGCAAGTCTCCAATGCCAGTACTAAATTATGGCTTGAACTTTGATTTTTTTTTTTTAATCTTATCCATAGGAGAAGAAAATTTATCTACATTCAGAAAAGCTGTCTGGAAATTTTAATGCAAAGTTATTTTCCAGTAGGAAGAAATGCCATTTCTGCAAAGCTACCAGTTTCAGAAGGACAAGTCTTATTTCATGGTGGGAGAAATTTTAATCTCAACTCCTTCTCACTCTGAATTAGGAGTTAACAAGGAGGAAGGATGTCTCACTTGTTTTCTTGGTCATCTACTCAAGAAAAACAAAAGCTTGTAAACAGGCTGGAAAAAGATTGGAATAATTATGTAGAAACTGTCGAATTTCATAAACTTTAAAATATATAAACAAAAATTCTAGTAACAACCTTATAAGATAAAGAAAAAGTCCACTTAATTATATTTTTTTCTCCTGGTAATCTGTTTATGTTGGAGAATCCTATTTGTCTTTTTTGATAAATTTGCAAAAGAAAGAAGCAAACAGCTACACATCTTTAACAGACCTGGTTTTATTCTCTGGGTGGTATAAATTATATTATCAGACCTTTCACCAAGATTTAACAACAAGAATCACCAGTAGCCCTGAGTTTCTTCCACAGAGTCCATCCAAAAGAACAGAAAATGACTGTACAGGCCCCTTTCACTTACATAAATTCTAAAAGTTAATTATTGCCACTTGTCCATCCCTACATCTGTCAACTCAGAAGCAGCAAAAAGTTCAGTTCCATCTTTCTTGTTATTCAGCCCTTAGAAGAGGTGGCTGGAAAAGCTGATGAGACGACAGGACTGGAAATCCAGTGGATTACAGATAATACCTAGACTTATCTTTTGTATAAAAAGAATTTACTTAGCGCCGAGCAAAATGAGAAGCTAAAGGAGCCTTGAAACAGGTTTAAAAATACAAAACCAAAAACAAAACAACAAACCAACCCGCCTCTTACCAGCAGAAAGAGAACCACTTAAAGGGAATTTCCTCCTCCAGAGCACTCCCTATCAAAAAGGAACATCTGCACTCAGAAAAGTAAGACAGTCCTTATCTTCAGATGATGCTTATGTTTTTGTCTCTTTAAACTCACACCACCATTGGTTTGGCACATAATTACAGGTCAAACAAATTTCTGTTTCTGTCTGGGGCTGATCAGATGTTTTTTGCCCCTTATTATAAAACTGGAACTGGCAAGCAATGCTGGCAATCACTGCTTTCACATTTAATTATTGCAACTCATCTAGGAATGCAGCCACAGAGCCTGAAAATGTTCCAACTGGTACAAAAGCCTCTCTGCTTAGCAACAGGGATACAATGAAGGGGATCATCTGAGTGCTGCTCTTTCTGCGCCTGCTCTCTCCACAGCTAAGGATCCAGTCTGCTCATTTGTGCAAAGACACTCTGGAGACTGCAATTGCCACAAGAGCTGCCCCCATGTGATCCTTTCCTACAAGACATAAAAGATACTTAAGAATTCTCTACAACCTATAGCCAGTGTTACTTGAATTAACCCTAATTATGTACTTTATTTAAGGCGCCCATCTATAAATCAGCAAATAGATACAAACAAAATTCTCCAGAACTGAACTGCTGCTACTACAGAAAGAAAATATAACATTTTATTATGAAGTATTTGCTGCTATGTAGGCACAGACATGCACCTATGTATGGTGACAGTCATATTATCAGCTACCAAAAAAATTACATCCACGTAAAATAAATAAAAGCCAAAACTTACCAGTTGTATTTTGTATGTCCTGATGGATTATGCTGCTGTTCACTGGCAAGAAATTCCTTGCAGTTATTTAGTGTGATAAGTTCACTTCATTTGTACATAATTATCTCATAATTTTCTTTTGAGAATTGTGCAGTACTGTAATAGGGCATCAGATTTCTTAGTATCGGTGAGTATCTGATTACAGTGTGGTGAGAAATTGCTGTAAACAGTTGTGAAATCCTTACATTACTTTTATCCACACCTTACTCCTGCCTCCAAAAAGCTCCCTTGCAAGCCAATTAAGAGCAAATTGCTCATCAAAGCAAGACTCTCCATCCATTTAAGTCAGGTGTGTAATTCCTGGCTCCTCTTTCAGCGTCCTGGCAATCTACTTTTAAATTCCAAGGGAAATAAAAATATATCACCATTTAGGTCCCAAGAGATTTTTGTCTCGGCAGAAGTATAAAGCATTGTTCACAATTCATGAAAGTGAACACACATCTTCCTCTGATTTGACACCTTGCAACCATGAATATGGAAGTCCTCAGCTCTGTTCAGTAGGAAATATCACGAGGCAATAATTTACAAGACCTGAAAATAGATCAGTGAAAACTCTTATTCTCCTAACAGTAAATTCCTAACTGGAAAAGTTACCATGGATCAAAAGACAAGAAAGGAGTCTATAGAGCACTCAAATGCCACCTCAAAACCGTGATTGCAGAGAAAGGAGATGTTACAGCTCAATCCAGTTCTTTCCAATTTGCAGTGATTTCCTCAGTCCATTTGCTCAGAAAACTTCCCTGTGTTGCTATTTCAAATGTCTTAAAGGCTTTTATCTTCTTTTTCTCAATATATTTTTCTATTTTTAGTTTTCAGTTCAGGGCCAGGTCTAGCTGTCACTTTGACAACATGCAATAACCCTTAACAAAAAGGGGACACAAACTAATAATGGTGACTGCAACACTTCTGTAGTGACCTGGAACAAAGCGCTTCAATTATGACTAAAAATAATAGGTTTATCAATAATTCTCTGCTATCTGTAACATCCCAAACCATTGCCAGTCCCTATATAACCTGTCAGAATTTTGATAATGCAGACAGAATGACTGTGAAACCTATAGGTTTATTCATACCACTGTGTGTAAAAGGCACCCACATCAACGCACATATATCTGTGAAACAAAAAAGTCCAGGGTGGCGGGGGAAGAAAAGCATCTCATAGGCTTCAGATTAGCATAAAAATCTCCTTTGTAAATTGCTTTTGATCTGGAGTTGAATGGTGCCTATGAAAATATTGACCAGTTACGATTTGCCCCCAAATAATTACAGCTAGCATTCAGTTCTCTGAAATGCTTAATAAAGGACAGTTTCCATGTATTTTTAAAGACATGCTTCTGAGTCTTAAATAAAATTTCAGGACTGTCAAATTCTTGTATAAACTTCAGGTCATGGAAACTGTTCAGCTTTAACTTAACATCTCTTTGAACAATGTCAAGAACATCAGAAAGTGCCAAACCAACTAGAGCTGCACAAAGCTGATAAGAGAAAGATAGAACAGTCATGCAAAAATCAAGCTAGAAATCAATAGGGGAGTCTGGATTTGAACTGAAAGTCATTTTTATAGCTCAACTGTTAATATCAGTGGGAACCTGGAAGCTTACTGCCATGTGCTTTCTCAGGATAAGCTCTGAGACTCGCTTGTTGCATGTCTTCTCTTCTTCTCCTGGCTTGTACTCAAGAGTGGAGATTATAACTAATTGTTTGCTTGGACATGGGACCAATTTTTCCCTCATGCCTACAGTTACTCTTCTCTTGCTGAAGGCACCAACCACAACATCCAAAGCCTTGGCAGCAGCAAAAAGAAAACTCCTCAGGCATGAAAGGCTGGCAGAGCTCTTTCTCCCATCGCCATGCCACAATAGCACCAGCCGATGATGACTCACTCACATATTTCTTCTGCATGTCAGGGGCCAAGCAGCAAGGAACCAGGCCCAGACAATGTTTAGGGCACTCCTGAGCACACTCTGAGGTCAAGGTAGAAGATATAAGTACATTTAACCTCTTTCTCCCCTGCAGCCCTGTTAAGTATTCCTACTATATAGAGGACACAGCTAAGGGTAAGAATAAGATTCATTACACATTCTGATTTCCATTGTGCTATCTATTAACCAAGTCTACTATTTCACCAACTCCTCACAACATCATCTAGAAATTTGCTGCAGATTGCAAAAAATTTGAAAAAATCACTTCAGGGTTTTAATGAAATACTTGAGCACTCAAATAAGCATGTCTAATGCTTTGGGCAGTTTAAATATTTGGCCCAAGCACATGCACATGCAAAGAGCTTCATATCATCACCGTGTTTGGTGTTTGTAACAAACCAGCAAAGGTTAGCTCACAGTAAAAAATAAGTAGTATGTCTTTTTCCATCAATATCAGTGACTAAATTTTTTTCCCCAGCACTACAGTTAAAATGATTATACAGGTTCAAAGCAATTATTAACACAATTACCATTTCCAAAAAAGTGACAATGACTTGGGTTTTCTGTGCAGACCTTTGGTGTGTTCATGTACACATTTTCTTTGAAACAAGTTAATGAACTCTTAGGAAGTCAAGGTAAGTGCTGAATCAAATTCACTCAAGCCAGCTCCCTTTTAATTTGTTACATGTGAAAGAACTGAATCTTACTTGGGCAGTCATTATTTAACTTTATTGTTGCTATTATTATTATTATTTAATAGAATGTTCCTCTACCTTATAGGTTTTTCAGATAAACAAGAGTGTACCTATCTTACATGTAAATGGGTGTTGTAGAAGAGCCACCATAATGGGTTCATCATAATTAATTACAAAAGCCTCACAATCCACAGAGCTGTGTCCATCTACACATCTGTTGCAGAAGCATCTCTATGCAATGATAATAATAAATTCACTGGCTCCATTTCTGCACTTTGCATGTTGAGTTTGTCAGGATGCAGTTTGTTTTAATTCACTTGCTGTTACAGCTGGCCTTCTGTAGCGATCAACCCTAGTTCTGATGTATAAAGATGAATTTTCTGCCCCAAGGAGATCGGTCTGCACAGTCAGAAGCAATATTCCATGGCAAACCAGAAGACTCTACATGTGGTATCCCAACAGAAAGCTCCAAATCCACAGAGGGCTTCTTTCCAAACAGTGGGTTGCAAAATGCACACGAAGCAAACAACACCTATATATGATCTAAAGCAGGTTATCTCACTACATGGCTAAAGTTGCTACAGTAATCCATCTTGTCAGTCCCCTATGGAAGAAGGTTGCTTCCTTTCACTGAAAATCAGCATATGAAAATAGACTCAAGAGATCTGTACATCAAACCTGGAGTGAACTTATAATTCTATTGTGCAATCATTATTTGTTCCAATACCTAATGATTCATGGCCTTAAAAAGTGAAAATTTAGTTGAGGATGCTCTGTATGAATTCCATTCCAGTCATTATCAAATGGCATTTTTTGAACATCAGTGCAAATCATGAAGTGAAAAGTCAATGACATAAGTTAAATCAAAGCTATTATATTGAGACAGAATGCCTTTTTTGCACTTCAGATTTATCTGCATCCTAAATTAAGGCTAAAGATAACTAGAATGCAAAATCATTCCCCCAAACTATCAAACAATATTAAATAGCTACTAGCATTGAACTGACCTAAAAAATGATCACGTTAGGAACTGCAATAAAAAGGATAAGTTTACAAATATAATTATTATTTCTGTTACAGTAGTTATTAAAGACACCACACAAGATTAGGTGGTAGTTAAAATGCAGAAATAATGGGTTCATCATGCTAGACACCATTGTGCTAACATTCAGGACTGCTTGAAAAATTGCCAGGGTGCTTACAGCAAACAGTAGCCACTGTTTGGAGGCAGATGACATGGCACATCACAGGATGATAGAATACTGCATTTTTTATATGGGTAATGAACTGGCTGAGAAGTGAGATGATAGGTTACTGCTGAGGCATATATGCACTGATGATACAGGAGATTTGAGTTACCTGCCTAATGTCAGCTGGAAACATGCATTAGATTCCGAAGTGTATACCAGGTCTCTATACACACATGAGTGTTTTCTCATCATGCTATTTATAGAGTTGGGAATTTTATATTAGGGGTAATATAGGTTAAATCTCTTCCACTGAACAGATTTAGCTCACAAAGCCATATCTGACACTCCATCTGTTTTTCATAATGTATGCTACCTGCTTGTTCTTAGCACTTCTTTTAGCCTGATAAGGAAAACACATCAGCAAGCTGATTAATGGCTTCAAACCTTTTCATTTTCCAGTTCCCATGTATATGAACAATACAGAAATGGTTGAGTTACAAAACACTACAGAAACACATGCACAAAGTAATCCCTCTTATTTCTGTAAGCTTTTACAATTAAAAAAAAAAGTCTAAAACTTTATTCTGCTTATTATTGCAAATACTTTGTCAACAATCCTATTACAGCATTACACTGCCCCTGTTAGGTGTTACACTCATCCCTGAGATAAACATGGGAAATTATTGTAGCCCAAGTGCCACTTTTCTAGGCTGTCTGTTAACTGCTGGGAAGTGGAAATCCTTGTGCTCATGGACTGCTGAGGCTGGGCCCACACCTGCAGCATCTCTTTGGGCAAAGCACTTGGTTTCCCTTCTCATTGGAACAAGACACTCGGAGGGGACACTGATCTGTGTCCATGTTAGATTAAATGAGGGGTCAGAAGGCAGCTGCTGCTGCTGCCTACAGGAGAACCTACAGAAGAATTGGAAACACTTCTGGATCCTCCCTATTGGACTCAACCTGTAATAAAGCTTTTTAGAAGGTCAGATTTCCCAAGAACAGATTCTCATAACTGTGCTACTACAGCTTCTGTTTCCTCAGTGTGTCAGAAAAATGTGATCTCAAATTATTTACTCTCTCTCATATAAGTGCAAGTCCATGCTTTTAACTTTTTTTTTCCTCAAAAAACAGGATTTTAGTTCTGGAACACTGAAACAGATTCTTACTTCAAGTTCAGTAATAAACTGATCTCCATTGTTTAGGTGTGCATGTGTGTGTTAATAGGAATTAATAATTTGGAGCATTATACTCTCTTTAATGTATTGCCAAGACAGATAAATCTTATTATCCCTACTTAAAAATATGGAAAATGAGACAGGGGAATAATATGATTCATTTAAAATATGATTGCAAACCCAAAAATAGAACTCATGTCCTTCTACCATATTATATAGGAATTAGCCTAGCAGGGGATTTGAAAACTGGTTTAAATAACAAGGAATTTGTTAGGTATTCTGCACTAAATATGATCTTCACAGTACCTAAATGTTCATTTAGTCCTTATCTTTTAAAGGGCTAATTCTTTTTCCTAATAACTCTCTCTTATATTCTGACTTGTTAATGACATACAGATGTTATCTAGCTAAACTAAGAAGTGCTGGCAATTTCATGGAAAAAAAAAAACAACAAAAAAAAACCAACCAAACAAAAAAAACCCAACACCTTTTCTTTTTTCCTAGGATTTAAAACTAAATTGTTCAAAGCAAGAGAAGAATGAAAGGTAATTATCATCCAGGTAATGTTTACCAAACTGGAAGCATAGAATCTTTTTGATTAGCCACTTACTAGTTATGCACCAGGCACAGGCAATCTCAATTAATAGTGTATACATATATATTGATGTCATCTTTATAGATACATATTTATACACATTAGATACATATATATATATATATATATATATATATACATGCAAATGCATACACTGATATCCTTTTTTACTTGTTCTTAAAGCCCGTGACATCCTTCTATAGGATTATTTTCCTCTCTTTGATAAAATAGCTTTAATCTGGTAATCTGTGATTTTACCAAGTAAAAAAGTCAAATTTTTTTCAATACAATTTCTTGGAAAAATGCTCAAAATCAGTTCTGTCATCACTTTCTCACACAAACTCTGCACTGTTCTTGTCACAGATTAAACATCTGATGGTAAAGTACTAGTTATTCAATGCTAAAATGACCTTCAGGTCAGCTATGTTGTTCTGCCATTACATCACTTAGCCAAAATATTCACTGTTTGTTCTTGTTTGAATTCCACTCACACCTGTAAAGTACTTTATTTATAAATGTGCTGGCTAAATCATTGATAGTCAGTATTTGTTTGACTTGGTAGCTTTTTTTTTTCTCATTCCACTGTGCTTATCAGCTTAGCTAAACTCTGGCAAACATTGTGCTATGGTATCTACTATCAGAGAACAGGAATGTGCTTTTCAGATTTTATGAAGGTATTTTCTCTCCTCCCCTCCTCCCTCTAAAGACATTTCTGTCATTCAGGGATTTCTGCCTTCAAGCTTCAAAGAAATTCTGTTCCCTCTAAGCTACTGATAAAAATATCCACGTATACCTTTAGAGGATCTGCACCAAATAGTTCTTTAGCATAAAAGCTCCTCAGTAATGGAGGAATTTCATTTAACTAACTATAAATCAGTATTACAGATAAATAAAATAATTACCATGCAAAGTTAAGTCCCCTTAGATTAACCCCGATGGCACAAAAAAGTTTGTACAGTTTCAAAGAAAAAATAAATCAGCCAGGCATGAAATATTGTGAGGGGTTTGTGGGTTTTTTTTTTTTTTTAAGATGTATTTAAAAAAAACAGTAATGAACAGCTGGAATATCATTATTCATAAATAGCTGAATATACCATTATTCAGTATTTGTGAAATTAAGGCCAGAGCTTTAGGTTCTTTTTTTTTATAGTGCAGAAAACTGTTTGAGATCAGCCATTATGTTAATGCATAATAATATGTAAAGAAAAGCTTTTGTGTCTTTCTGGAAGAGTGTATTCAGGAGAAAAAAGAAAATAAAGAAAAAGAAATGAAGAGTACAAAAAATGAAATCTTTTAAACAATTCCAGCCTGACTGAGTTGCAGAATGCAATACTGAACACAATACTATTCACAGAGAGAGCATTTTGCAAAAATAAAAGCTCAATTAAAGGAACTAGTTTTTGAATAAGTAACATTTTAAGATAAACTTTTCCTTGTTCAGATAAAAAGCTAGAATCTTATTGTTTGTTTGCTTGTTTTTGTACTTCATTATGAAGTAAATACTTTGTGTGTGGAAAAAAACTAAATGAATCTTTAAGGAAAGTTGATGAAATCTAACAGCTAAGTAACATTTTAAGCTGAAGTCTCTTATTTGAGCAGTAATCTGGACATTAGCAAGATATAATTTCTCCAGCTCCTTTCCAGCTTCATTAGGAAATCTTTTGTGCACACTGTAGTATGGAGGGATTTTCCTAACAGCTTTGGGAAGTTTTTTCCACCAGGCTGCCATCAAAATCTCCCAGGAAAATACAGACATTAGGAAGGACTCAGTGTGTGTCACTCTGGCTGTTGCTACAGGTGAGGCCTTATTCCAGTGCTGTGATTTTGTTTCCCCTTACTCTCCATATCCACAATCTCTAGACTGAAAAGCAAAGGCTCTCAGTCCTCTTCCCACTGCAGCGAAATGAGCTTACTACTAAGGAAATTACAGATCTTCAAATTACACAACTCTCAAAATGAAGACCAGTTTAGTCCGACCAGGAGACTCCCATTAGGCAGGACTTGTAACAAGGACTTCAGAGTAACAAGAACTAAAATATCAAGCATGCAAAAATGAGCTTAATGGCACAAGCAAAAAGGAATATTAAATCATGTTTCCACTTTTCAGCACAGCATCTTCATATCCCTTTCTAAAAACTATTTTGAAAAGTGAAAGCATTACTACATTTAGTTAGCATACTGCATCAAACAACATCTTGTGCTGCATAATTTTTTATAAATATATGTCCCTAAACAAACATATAGATATTTTATGTGTCTGTATATGCATAAAATCAATAGAAGAGAGACCCTATCTGAAATTTAATATTCAAATTGTAAACAAAACCTGACTGAATGAATTTGTTAAGTAGTAGTGGGAAATAGCTGGCTTGACAGAACTATGAACTTGCTTAAGGGCAAAGTTTAGGAGTTACTTGTACTTCCCAAAGAGACTTAACCATTACAACTGGATAAAGTCCTTTCCAAACCCAGTACGAATTCTTTCCCTTCACCTTTGGGTAACGGGTGGATAGGCTTATTCTCCAACGTAAATCTGAGAGTTATAGGGTTATTTTTCCAGCCAAGAAGCAGCACTGGTTATCACTCACACATGGCTATGATCCCTATCTAAAATGAAGTATCACTCACAAGCTTAACAGCAGGATACAACTAAGTGTTCATAAGGCTGTGGACACTACATCACTGTTTAAAGTCATTTTTGTGTTAGGGCATTTTAATGCTCAAACACCTGTAAGCTTTATTAAATGCCAATGCAATTTCCTGTGATATCCTGACCACTCTTCAGAATTATTTATATGTAGGTATCTGTGGATGTGTATTTATGTATTCTTCCATGCTCACAAAAGACTCTTACTGTACTGCCAAGCAGAAGTTGATCACTCATGTTAGGAAAAACCACTCCTCTTTATTTTCCACCGTATTATCATACAAAGTGGTGAAGATTTGTTCATAAGTTAAAAAAAAAAAAAAAAACAAAAACCAACCCCCCCCAAAAAAAAAAAACAATAAAAACGAAGTAAAAATTCCCAGTTATTGCAATTTAACTATCCCAAGCTGATGATTTGAAAAAAGGAGAAGCAGTAAAAATACAGATTAGCATAGATGTAGAAATCTTAAAATATCTTCAAAATACTTCAATTAGATGTAAGAAAGTCAAGAACTGCTACAATCTTTATTACACTGAAAATGCTGGGAATGGTACATATTTGTTAAAATATTGAGTCTAGTCTATATACCAATGAACACAAAAGTAAGTAAAAAAACCTGTGTCTTAGTTGCACAGTCTGAGGGACTGTGTCCAAAAAAGTTTTGCAACTATGAACTATGAATTAATTTGAGGTTTTGTAGTTAAAAACACTGTTTTAGTTTATTCCAAGATATGGATTCCCCATAATTTTTCATAATGAACAGATCATGTGAAACCAGTGATACACTCAGGTCCATTCATCCTTTGAGAGATACTGTATTAGTGGCCAATAACTGCTCAAAAATTTATCATGAAAAATGCCAGCCCAGGTGGTATTTTCAGAGAAAAATAAAGTAATATATCACTATGAAATCTGAGGCCTTTCTGCTGATTATGAAGATCAAAATCCTTGTCAGGACTAAGGATCACTACCTTCTTGGTGTATTCTTTGCTAGTAAATCTAGTATATAGAAAAAATAATATCATAAAACAATCTTCTATTTCAAGTTGCAATAGCTTATTTAATCCAATGTCATTTTCCCTGGTGGAAAGGGGATTTCTTCTTTTTAAAACCAAAGCAGAAATTGGTGGTGACTTCCATAACTTCCATATATTATCTTAATACATTTTATATGAGGATATTAAAACAGAAATCCCAAAACTTCTATTTAGACATTTTCTTTTTACATTAAAAATTGCATTCTTGTTGTAATTTTGTTTTGAAAGGTTACAATGTTATCCTGAAAAAACAAAGAAACTGTTCAAAGTTGGAAAAGTTCTAACAAAAATTTTAAACTCAATACCTATATTACTAATATCTCTAACTGTTAAATAAGAGTTTAACTTCTAACAAAATTTGTCTTAAAGACCATATCTTCTGCTCTCCCTTTATAGTTGTTATATTTTTATACTTGTTTATATTTACCCAGAGCATATAATCATCTTTAATCCACTAAGGTTATTCATGCAACCTATGAGCTGATCTGAAAACTAAAACATAGCTACACACTTATTCTTTGGCTAACTTGGGGGAGTTTTTAGGTATTGGGTCTCTTCAACTAGAAGAGTCTCTAGCTGAAATATAATTTAGCTGCCTGTGATGAAAAATAAGTGTGTTCAGAGATTTAAGCTGTTCCTGACAGCCTCTTTACACAAAGATACTACTTCTTGTGTAATGGGCAATAATAAGCATAATTGTTCTGATGTGTCATAAACTCAGACATAAAAGCCTCAAATACAGTGTCTCTAACACCAGGACTACCATTTTATTCTGGTTTCTTTTTACTATTATTATTATTATTATTTTAAAAATTATTCTCTCAGCTCAAAATGCCAATGCCACTGCCTAATGGACAGAGTCCTTATTAAGCCAATGTAAATTTGTATGGTGCTGGGATCACATTCTTATAAAATTAAATGGACATAAATACATGTGCCACATTAATTTTATGTCTATCTCTAACTGCATTTTAACATGTATATATGCATGAAAAAGAAAAGGTGGATGACCCAAGCCACAGAACGTCCTGATCATATCAAGATTCTGAACAGGAAATGTGTGAAATTGTCTCACAATTAGGAGAATTTTTACTCTTTTCTGAGATGCAAACCCTTTGCTAGTTATTCTAGTTCAGATGAAAGTTATTATTCAAGCACAGAACTCACTGGAATTCAAGAGTACTGGGTGATAATTCTGGTTTACCTACACACTTAACACACTTGTGCCTGAAGTTATAATCTCTACCATGCTTGTACAATATGGCATTTCTTATCTGCCTCACAGCAGTGTTGCAAGGATTAATTAGCCCATGTTTAAAATTACTCCAGCGCTTAAAATCTCTACTGAGGGCAAGTGACAACTGCAACCTCTAATTATCCCGACAAACATGCACTGATTTCTCTCTTCACCTAAAAATTGCTCAGCTTCAATAGACTGACATTTTCTTCCCAGAATGTATATACTAATAAACCTATAGCAGTCTTTCAAATCTAATGTATGATAATGTATTGAAATAAGGTAAAAAAGCTCTCCTCTAACATTACAGCCCAACACAGCAAGTAAATACATTTCACTGTCTTCTTTATGATATATTTGATGCTGTGCATAATGATGATAAAACCCTCAAAAAACCCAACAACGACACCAACCTGAAACACTAAAGAAAACAAAGAATCCCCAAGGCTCTATTTTTGAGATCAAAATTGAGACTGAGAATTTTGCATATTGCACTTTTGGAAGGTGCAAAATGCTTTCATGTTTTTTCACCCAGACACATTTCAATATGGTTTAGCATGGTCTAAATACAAAAGCAGATGAATGTTTCCCATTCTGGGTATCCCACATATCTCTCTCCACCAAACACTAAAAAATCTTAACGATTTTCTGTTGATTTCACAATCTTGTCATGAATTCATGTAATTATGGTACAAGTAAAAGCCACATCAGATCCTGACAGCAAGCAGTTTCCCAACTGAAACATGAGCATTATCATTTCAGTTTTTCTGCTTGAAAGCTATAAAAGCACTCCTCAAGAGAAAACAACATTACCAAAGTGAAGATAATCCCTCAGAAAAATGAAACAGAATCACAGCAAGCCAGTTGCCTAGAATATTTTTTGCATAAATTATCAGAATCTATATTGCCTGTACACATCAAAGTTCTGTTAAAATGTACTATGTGTACATTGTGTTAGTGGTCACATATGCAGAGGAATATTTTTATGCAAATGGAGGCAAGACTGGGTCTCCCAGATGGAATACACATCTTCTAGTCTGTTATGCCTCTGGGTAAAGGTGATGCTCTATTGCTGGCACTGCACAACCCTTCTCTTCCCTGTCTCATAAGGCACAAAAATAGATAAAACATCCATATATGCTAAAAAGATACATATAAGGCTTCAGAAAGATCACAAAAGATCACAAACTTACTGCACAGAATAGAAATTTGGAAGGTATTAAGTGGTCTTCTTACAAGTGCAGTTTTCTCACTCCCTGTGCCATTTTAGGGCTTCTGATTTGGGGGAGAAAACAAGAGTAACAGTGAAAATCTTATTAAGAAATATTTTTACTGGCTGGGGTACACAGACCATCAGAGGCCCTCTCTAGGCTGCAGGTGTTCTTACACGTATGTTTGACAAGTCCTTATTTAATTAGCATAGCAATAGTAATAGCTTGATTTTACAAGCCTACACACACATCAATAGTCCACCCAAATAATGACACAAGATTAATCCCTTTTATCTAAACATTTATGGAAAGAGGGGGCTTGGACTGTTTTGTGTTGTGCACTAATAAATTTTAAATGTATTTGCAGTTCTCAACTAACCTTCCCTTAGAAGTAAGTGCCCATAAAATAATCATATTCTTCCCCATTGCCACAATTACCTTTGACCTTCTATTATTGCACAAATATTTTTCATGTTTTTCTCTTGGGAACTAGATTATTATAATTATCTGCCTTCTGCATTTCTCTAAGCAGTTTTCATGCCACTTCAATCTTAAGTCATCTTAAAAAATCGATGGAGTCTACTTATGGCAATTCTGCCATGATCTTATGTTTAAATCAGTGTGAATAATGAAGGAAAAAGTAATATCAATTTTAAGATTCAATACTTTCAAAGCATTTGCTTGCTCCTTTGTGTGTATTTAAAATTTTAGAAGACTCATCCACAAGAAGAGCTTTTCCAATGCTTTATTAGGCATCGGTTTATTCCTCTTGTCAATAAGCTATAAAAGAGGTTAATCTAGGAGTCTTATCCTATTTTATTGTCCTGAAAGAAGAAGAAAAAAAAAAACAAAAAAAACCTAGGCATTTCAAAGATCTAAAAAACTAGAGCTTAAGAAAAGCATTTTTAAGATAAAACAGTGCCCACCTGCAGCTTCTATTTATATTTGTTTGAATAATAAAAATAGCGCCACAGCCGTATCAAGTCTCTACACTTGAGAGCCCACAGTTTAAGAGTGAATATACTGCAAAACCAACAATGGAGACAACAGAGCTACTAAGGGATGCACTACAGAGAAAGGAGAATTTAGTTCACAAACGGCTTATCTGACTCCTGAAGGTAAACAAGCTTCATAAAAGGAAGAGAAGCAGGAACAATTCCTATTGTATTAAAAGGTGCGTAAGGGTTTTGGCATACACATTCTATAATACCAAAAGGAAAAAATGACATTCAGAAGAAAAAGAGAGCTTAAACAGCACACTGGTGATCTGGCCAGAAAAAAAAAACCTGAACACATTCCCATTAGTGCAGCAATCTATGTAATTTTGCAGCGTATGCTGAGGTTGCAGCTGAAGCAGTGCGTTTGTCAGCTTTGCGTCTGGAAGCTATTCTGGTTCCCTTCTGTGCAGCTGTAGGTGCTGACCCTACTGCTGGAAGAAGAAGATAAGGAAAATGTTTTAATCCGAACATTAATTATTAAAATTCATACTGTAAACAAATATTTTATGAAACTAAGTTATTCCAAACAGATTATTTCCCTTGCCCTTACTCTCCTGTTACGCCACTCAAAGCAGCCTGTGATTTTGCATTGTTTCTAATGCAAGGCAATTTTTAAGGCAAAAACCATGCATTATGCATGGCTGTTGCAGTGGGACACTGCATAGTTACACTTCATGAGCTATGGAGATGGCAGAGTAAGTCCATATAAAATTGCAGAACAAAAAGCAAAAATACTTTTTCTAGAAATACATTTGTGAAGGTACTGTTGGATTAAGTGTCATTTAATTTCTGAGCATCTTCTTCTGCCTTTCCCCGAGGAAAACTGAGGCAGTAATAATGAAAAAGAAAAAGGAGATGGTGGTAGGCAAAAATATGTAAAATGCACATTATAAACATCAGTGGCGGCCATCCAGTGTCACAACAGCAGATCTCAACTCCAAGCATCTTTTCAAGGAGCAAAGAAAAACCACAATGATTACGTTTTGCTGCTAAGAACTGAGTTTCAAGGTGTCCCAGTGCCAGTGATACAAAGTTATTTACAAACTAAAGAGATTTTCAACCAGTTCTCTAATCTTCAAGGAATACTGAGTGTTGATATCATATTCCCCAAATAAGAATTCACCTTATCCCATAGTTTTGCTTTTCATGTGTTCCTTCAAAAAACTTATTTTCAGATAAAATCTATTGAAGAGACATTTCCAAAAAACTTAATGAAGTGGAACTATTGTCCCAGGAATTACTGAAGATGAAGTGAGTGAGGCAATAGATTTATTAGGGTCATTCCTGTATTTTTATAAGAAATGGATGCTCCTCACTTCAGCCATACGGGCAGTAATTGCACTGAAGTTCAGGCATTTTCACAGACTTAAGAGCTTGCACAAAGGGGGGGAAACCAATAACAAACAGAAAAAAACACCACCAAAAAACCCCCCACAATCAAACCCCAAGAAACAGATCTGCTTGTCTTCTTTGCCACAGGAAGATGACAGAAGTCCAACCTCTCAGCAGTGTTTGTTACCCCCTCTCTCAGATGACAGTGGAGCTGTACTTTATCCCTCATGAGAACGCAGGGACTCCACACTCCCTGTGCACTCCAGTTATTCATGCTCCATTAATCCATAATATCCATTAAAATGTAGGGGCAATATTTAACCGATCATCGGATCATTCTCCATTGAAATCTCTTCCCACATCCTCATTGTCTTATGGCTGCATTCCAGAGCTCTCTTGCTTTCTTCTCTGCTCCTCTTTCTTTTGCTTCTCCAGCTGGCCATGTCCCAGCTCTAATCCCATGCAAGTCAGCATTTAGCATTTCATTCCTGCTTTTTTCTGTCTTCCCCCCAAGGTGAGCATGCTACATTTCGTCTGTCCTCCTTTACATAATCAAGGATCAAGAGTTCAGCTCTCCTCTCATTTTCATCCGAGGACACTACTTAAAATGAATCTAACTGGATCTAACTCCTGTCTATTTAACTAGTGTGTATATTAAATGTTAGCTTTCAAGACCCACAGTGGCAGGTTGTAGACTAATTTATGTTTAATTAAAACCTGTTTTAACAGTGCAGAGTTAATACATGGTGGAGCATTACCAACTAAAATGCACTACTTCCATGTGCTTAAACTTGAAATTTATTTAAAATACCCAAAGCAGCTACAGGAATATACACTGTCAATATATGAACAGTAGTGATCATGATCAAAATGTTGGGAACTTGCAAAAGGAAAAAAAAAAAAAAAAAAAAAAAAAAGCTTGCCAAGATCTTTGGAGGTAAATTATCAGTAAATTATTTTTGGCAAAAAAATAGAGGAATTACAGAGCCATGAGACAGGTTAGAAAGCTAGACTTCCTTTTCCTTTATGATGCAATGCTTGTCAGATCAGCTTTGTTCCCATCTCCCAGGAAAAATCTATTTCACAGTCTAGTATTTAAGACCATGCTAGCCATTATCAACATCAGGACTTTGCAGTTCTGCTGGCTAAAAAGAGAAGTGAATGCAGCTAGTCCAGGCTGCCTGCATATATGGTATCCCGAAATTAAAATTTTTGTTCCAAAAATTCCATACAAATGGTATAATAACTATTCAGGCACACACCTATCAAAGTGACAGAGTAGCAACTCTCTTCTCCATTTTTCCATGCATTACTATCATAACATCTTGTGTGTATTTAAATTTGAAGCTTGCATGTCTGTTTTTCCACAAACTCTCTGCCAAAAAAGAGATTCAGTCCAGCAACATGACCCCTTCCTATTCTTATCTGAACTTAAGAATGGCCATTCAAACTAAAATCCTTCATATGAAATTTCCAAGCCAGCAAGAGATTTAAGACAAAGGAAAACACAACACAGTATGAAAATTTTTATGGCTTCTAAAAAGGGAAGATCACCAGTGTCTCAAGCTGCTATGCTACAAGAAGATAGCAAGTAATATGAATTGAAACTACGTTGTAATATAAAGTTCCTGTGGCTCCATCCTACTTTAACTGTTTCTGCCTTACAAGGAAATTGTGATCTATCTGTTGGATAGATACTTAAGGAAAACGACTGCTAGCAGGAACCAGACACTATTTGTGTGGGTGGCATTTAAGGTCCTACAGCTTTAGCTGGGTGTGTTGACACAAAATGACATTTTAAAGGAGAAATATTAGCCTAGCAGGAGTTACATAAAACAAAATATTCTTCATCTTATTATCACAGTTTCAGTATGCAGTAAAAAAACATTAGATATTTTTAGTACCTTTTGTGTGATGCATAACAATGAAAGAAGCAGATTTATACAAACTCATAAGGACAAGATAAAGGCAACAGAAATAGACTAGGCCATTTAATATAAAGACTTACCACTGTTTGTGAGTAAGCCTATTTCTACCAGGACTAGGGTCAGTGCAAAAAATAGTAATGAACACACGTAGCTTCAGACAGCCTTCAACAGCCCTGTTCTAAAATAAGTTCTGACAATTTAAAACATATCAACCACAAAATAGCTTTTGAATGTCATGGTTTCTTAACTGCAATGTTCTACAAATGCTTTCACAAGCCATGAAATCCTAAATTGCTTTAACATATACAAAATAGGTAGGCACACCTTTCAGCTCATGAGAGCCAATTCAGACAGCCTTCTAAATTTGGTTAGAAATTGTAAAGTAATTTATTCTTGAATTAGATAGAATTATCTACAAGAAGCTGAAAGCAATCTCAGACACCTAGCCTAAAACACTTCTCTTGCTTTGGGTTATGGTTGTGGTGTTTTTTAAAACAATGATGGCTGCCTGTAAAAAAGCCAGCCTCTGTCATTCCCTCAGTTTCAAAACATGAACATTCTCCTATCTGCATTTTTTTTCTGTGAGGCTCTGAACTTACAGGGATTTAAATACATTTTCAAGCTGTATAAGCAGGGACCTGCTGCACTCACTTCAATAAGTATTTTGTGATGCGTACAGCCAGGTATCCTCCACCTTATACACGCATCACTAAACAAAAACCTAATTAATCAATATTGTTAAAATAAACATGGTGCCATTTCAAAACAGAGATAAACACTTCTTTAATGAAGTATTATAAGTTCTCAACAGCAATACAGGTTTTCTTAATATCCATCACAAGTAGTGTTAAAACCAAAGGAAAACAAGGATTTGTGCAACTCTGCACTTCATGAATTAATTAATAATATTAAGTATTAGTCTGAACACAAAAGAGCATTCCTTATTTTAGAAGATTTTAGGGGTTTTTTTTTCTGTGCAACACATAATTGAGAAAAAACAAATCCAGATTTTGAAGCGTCGTGTGATCCGAGACAAACTTGTACAAAACCTTCCAATATCAAATTGTTATTAGGTTCCTCTAGCAAAACAAAGCAGCAATAAAATCACTACTTCTCATTTAAAAGTGATTAAAATAAAAGCAGATCAGGGATCTGGAGTAGCAGATACCTCATGCATTTTAAGGAAACTGATCCAGAGGTTTTGTCGCAGTCAAGGACATCAAGATAAATTAGTCTCTTTGCCAACTTCAATAGAAATTGAACCATATGATCAAAACCATATATATTTTTAGATTTTGAACTGACCCTTGCTCTTGTTCATCTGTTCCCACACAGCCAGGGTACTCCAGTTTCACCAGCCCCATCTGGGCTGAATGCCCACCTTTAGAACCATCTTTATGTAGCATATCTGCTCTCCCTGCCATCCCAAGGACTGTCTTTATTTATTTAGCACAATACCCCCCTGAGCTTCTTCCTCACACAAACAAAAACATTCTTGGGTGCAACCATGTCTCCAAGGTTTCTTTCCAGACAGAGGCCAGAGACAGCTCTGAAGTTTCCTCTGCAGATGCCCACTCGCCCCTGTCATAACTAAATCATAAGATTAAAAACCTGGCTAAATCCATAAAACTGACAGAGATGAATACTCACCATCTACAGTAGTTAACATATCCAGGCACCCATTTAACACATCAACACACATACATACCCCTCCCCCCACCCCATGTCTTAGTACTTTAAAGTAAAATATTTTAAAACATTTTCCTCTTTCATCTGCTTGCCAGCTTTTGCTGCCTCTTGAAGATGTAATATCACAGATATCTAGGGAAAAGTTTAATTCCATCCACAACTAAAGCAGTTTCGATTTTATACTACTGAAGAAACACAAAACTTGCCAGGTCTTGCATCTTAACAGATTACATTTTGCTTTTAAATCCACTTTTTTGATGAATTGAATGGACCCCTCTGCATAAGCAGAAATGTAACTCCATAGATACTACAGCCATATCTGATTTCAGGGACAGATTATTGCTCTTGCCAATTTATCATAAAGTCACTGATGGCAGTGTCGTATTTAAGGTCACATTGAGTCTTACATAATTTTTTTTTTCAAACTTCGAAGATTGAATTTTGGTTTAATATTTAACACAATATATTCCAAACACAGATCGATCTTCTATAACATTTGCTTATTAGGGTGCTTCCTTTCATGTTTAGGAAATGCGTTAAAATAAAATATGCCTGTAAAAGCCATTTCATTGAAATGTCAGTGTTCATCTCAGTCTCAATAGCTAATAACTACAGACTACAAATTCCAGACAGCCAGACAAACATTTTCAGGCAGAGGGCTCTTGCAAATTTTAAGCACAGAGAAGGGCTTCATTTTCTAAAGAGAAACTACCCAATTATCTCCATCATTTGATGCTGCCTTCTTAGCTCCAAACCTCTTATGCCAGTGATTTTTGACCTCAGATAGTTTTTTATCCTCTGCTTACCCAGATCTCAGCAGTATTTCTCCAAATGAACCAGCGCAGAAATATTAAAAAGATGCTGAGGTGAAAGCTGCTAAGGAGCAGAGCTGCAAGAAGGTTCCCTGCAGTCACTCCTTCTATTCACTTATGTCCCACTGCCAGTTTTTTATTTCCTAATTAGAGTTTTTCCATTCCTTACAGACTATGTTTATTTCCACATTTAATGTTTTCATCAGGAAGTGTTGGAAAGATGAGGCAAATGACGGACTGTGAATGGAAGATGGGGATGCAGGAAGAGACTGGCTGGGGAAGCACAGGTAGCTACAGTGGACTGTATGGAAATTTCCAGACAAAGGGCTTTCTGGTAGTAAAGGGAGATTTTGAAAAATCATATCCCAGATCCATACAACAGCAACTCATGAACAGATATGGAGCTGATGCATCACAGCCAGAAAAGCAGGGGAAGGAAGGAAGATGTATCCAAGGGACAGCGTTATTATAACAATAATAAAACTACAAAGAACAGCTTACACACACACAAAAAAAATGACATTATCCAAACATAAACAGCAAAATCCATGCCAGCCTTGATTTCCTTACTGTCCTTCACTTAGCACTTTCACTGACTCATTTAGCAAACCTCAGCTGACCTCTAGTCTCAGAATGAGTGGCACCCCCACCAAAATCACATCAAAATAACAACATTCATCTTCCACCTTCCCACTTTATGAACTACTGATCCCATATCCCTGTTCCTAGTGACAATTAAGGCTGAAGCCCACAACTATTTATAACAGAACTTATAATTGAAAATAAAAATGCTCAAGAATGAAATATACGTTCTCTGCTAAAGAACACATAACCAGGCCAACGATCCTTCCAACTGGAGATCTGATTGCCTTTTATGGTTGTTTACAGAAAATGCACGTTTAGAAAGCTCCAAGTTAGCTTGCAGAAGAACCATTTCTACTGGTAATTAATGTTACATTCCCTCCTGTATTCTGAATGTCACACCCACCTCTGCAATGAGATTCTCAACAAATGAACAAATATAACATAGAACAAGAAATGGCTGAACATGCTCTTTTAGACAGAATTATTCCAGGTGCAAAAGCTAGTCTTGGAACACAATGTTCTTGTGCAGCTTTCCAAAACCACAGAAGGCATTTGCAAAGCCATCCCCATCAGTTGCCTCTCTCAACCATGGTACCTCACCTCTGCTAAACCCAGCCCAGCTCTAGAGACAGCTGGAAGGGAGGGGAACTGGCAGCTGCCTGCCTCCAGCTGGCAGGGAATCAAGAGAGCTGCTGAAACCATTTTGATGCAATGTCAGTGAAAAAGCACAGCAGTGTAGCTTTTCCCTTAACTGGTAAATATTGGGGAAAATATATTTACAGGCCAAGAGAGAAGGGAAAAAAAGGCAAAACAAGCAAAAAAATCCAGTTCTAATATTTGCCCTGTATGTAACATGTATACCTCAATATTGTAAAAGTTGAAGAACTTATTACACAACAGACCAAAACCAATAAATATATTTTTTTCAATACTGAGTGAACACATCTTTTATTGCACTTCCCTGGTCAAAGAAACCTGCAGACAATAAAGTAAGTAAATCTTAATCTTACTCCCCTATGATTACCAACAACCTTCTGACATGTTTTCTAAAACAGTGTTCAAACTTTTTGTCTTCCTACAAATTTAAATAAATAAAATTCTCAATAATGCAGTTTGGCATATGTCAGCATTATTTTTTCCCACCTTTTGACTCCCAGTACATGCAACTTACTATATCATAATTCTGGTCTCTTTATTGTGCCACGAAAAGGAACACTTATTACACTTCAAAAATTAAGCAAATGTTTTTTGGATGCCAATATGATTAAACTACTGTAATGGTTCAAGTCAACAACTTTCCCTAAAGTGCTAATTAAATGTCATTGCTCCTTCTTCAGACAACAAAAATAATAAAAGCTGCATATAGAGTGCTCTTAAAGTTAGTTCTGTGGGTTTATAATGAATCCATAAATAAACTGTAATGCCAATGCCAAAAGCAAATTGCAGGACATGAGCATGTTAACTGTCACCCTGATCACCAAAGAAAAAACCCTGTCTGAAACTGAGATGTGACTCACAACCCAGAGGCAAATCCTGAGGGAGCTCAAGATGTCCTGCTAATGGTATAAAGTGTTTGCAGCCCATTATGTAGAGCCTTCACTAATATTAAAGCTTTGATCTGCGGGATGTTAATTCAGTGAAAATACCTTTTCCACTGCCCTGACAGCAGAATGCCTGACAACTGCATCAGCAAGATGTGCTAAAGATTACACATCATATATAGGGAGGCAGAGACAGAGGTACTGACTGACTTTTATCAGCATTAATTTGGGATAACAACCTTCTCTGCATCTAAGAGCTAACAGCTCAATGAGTACTGTGGCATTTGGTCAGAAACTTCAGCAAGGCTTCAGTATCCTCCACCAGAATTCAAGGAAATTAAGTATAGAGGACACTTACATGAGCTAAAGGTAAAAGCTGAAAAATGAAATTGCACCAAAAGGCTAATTACCAGTGTCCAGCAGTCTTATAAAAAAGGTGTCTTGAAACAGCTCTCACTGGGAAACCTCACCAGGGGAACACAAAAAATAATACATTCACAACGTCAGCAGCTACAAAACAGGAGAAACTGCAGCTTCTTCTGTAGCATGGGTAGAGGGAAAATGAGATCAAAATTCCAAATGGTTTTGTCAAGCTGAAGACATGCCCTGAAATCAACAAGCCATTTGGCAAAAGTATGCTTGAGGACAGCAGTTAATCTGGAGAAGACAAATGCATAGCACCAAATGGCAAAAAATTAGTCGTTACTGCAGTTTCACAGTGAGCAGTATATGACTGTAAATCAGTTATGAAACACTGTTCCAAAAAAAGCACATCTGATTTTTGGATTTATTAATGGGCATGGAATTCATGACAACTGGAATGAAATCTGTCAGCTTTGTTAGTTACTGATGGACTTTATAAAAAAAAAAAAAGAATCTACAATAGATCTCCTGAGAAAAGTTCAAGGAATTAAGACTTTTAGAATTTGCAAACAGTCAAATGATTTTGGAAAGGCATGACCATTTATCTCCTCATCATAAAGTCTTAGAGAAATGTCATGAGGTCTTTCTTCACGTCAGAGCCATTTCCACGTATCAGTCAACAGAAGCAGAACAAGAATCATCATTTACGTCTGACAAAAAGACCTAGGGTTAATACCAGCAATATCTTTCTAATGATTATGGCAATTAAAAACTGAAGCATGGCAAAGTACTGCTTTGGAATCTACTCAGCCATAGATAGTTAATAACAGCATAGTGAGCTCCTGAAACAGATGGTCTCATTATACTTTCTTCAATCTGAACATAAGGGATAAAGCTAGGTCTAGGTGAACCTCAAGTCCATTCTAAATCTGCACTCTCAGCCCTGCAGGCCAGCCTGGAGGGCAGACTTCTGACACTGTCTGAGGTTACCTTAATTCCTGAGGTTCTTTCATTGCATCAAACACACACATATGAGATAGTAGAAACACACATAATACTAGAAAGTAGCTTCCAGTAAGACCATACAGGTTCCACATCTGGCTATCATAGCTAATATAGCTGTCCACAGATGGGCTTATTGTGAATAATGATCCTAACTCTTAGCAAACTTTTGTACTCTGACCAGACTTATTTAATTTTATGACTGGAAACAAACAAGGGATGGAAATGTGCAAATGAGAGCAGTTAAAGTGATATGGCTAGGATGCAAGTTTTATTGATATAAGTATGTCTGAGCCTCTTTCCCTCTCTCCAACACAACACAAAAAGACACAAGAGGGAACTCTTCCGTGATATGTAGATTGGATATTTCCAATCAGCTACTATATTGATTTATTTACTTGGGGAAAAGTAAATATAATTACATAATAAACAATGTTGTACTGCAGATAGCAAGGTAACATCATACTCTTCAAAACACAGGAAAAAAACCTAATTTCACAATGTCAAAAAGCTCTAGTTTTTGTTTGCCTCCCTTTAAGTAAAAACTAAGCAAGAAACTAATTAGCCTCTGTGCAGTCATTTATACTATCACTCCCAACTGCATTTAGATATGCCAGCAATATAGTAATATACTCTAAAAAGTGGGATGTCAGCTTTTCATTCTTTCTGGGAGATTTTTTTCCGCTTTCCTTCCTTTTACATACAAATATATCAGTTTTAAAACATGTCAAGATGTTCTCATTTGGTTCATGCAAAGTGACACTAACAAGACAGTTATCTGATGGGATAATTCGCTCCTTAGCTGATTAAAAAAATGCATCACAGATACAATAAAAAAACCCCACATTTTGCTGCCTGCCAAGACCTATCACGTAAATGACTACAGTCCTTTTGACACAGAATAGCTAATTTTCATAAATTATTACTGACTGAAGGCAGTCATCCCACTAACAGAATGTACTCTCGTGAGAAAACACAAGGGATCCATTTATTGCTATCTTTGTGTATATATTGCTAGCTTTCTGCTACCTTTGCAGCTGCTGCTGCTGCCTTCACAGTTAATATAGCAGTTTTACAATGAAAAGCATGGATTAACTTAGTGCAAAGTTATAAGGGAAGGGGCCTGGTTTTTATTCTTATTTAATATTCAAGAATCTTGACTAGTTAGTCACAATACCGTTACAGAAATGAATTAATGTTATACAGTCTTTATACAGGAATTATTGATTACAGATAGAGGTCTCAGATTTTACTTTCTACATTGAAAAATCTTTCAGTAGACATTACAGTAATGCAGCACTGGTTTAATTTTAATAAGTCCATTTTTATGTAAGAAAAGCTGATCTATTTTTTTCAAATTTTGTTTTATATAAGTAACTTTGCAACAATCCCACAAAGTACTAAAAAATACCAAACTTAATAAACCATTCCTTTTCATGCTCAGTCTTTAATCCTGATCTTCATGGAAATCATCAGGTAAAACAGGATTTGACAATCACAACATTACCTACAAAGAGGATGACTGAGAACAATTACAAAAAGGAACACAGTCTCCTCCTTCTCAGCTCCTTTATCTAGTCAGTTTTCATACTGTTTAGAGCCATAATAAAGGATTAATCCCCCAAATATATTGTACTATTTTTTCATTCTATTGACAAACCCCTGTATGGCAGTGGTAACATTCAAAAATTTAAGACTTACAAGTCAGTGAAAAACCAACTGCAGCAGGAACAGCGAGGGACATCACACAACATGTGATATATTACCCACTTTAAAATAATTTTTAAAAATTGTATGAGACCAAAATTTAGGAAAATATTAACAGCATTTATTGCCAAAAATTTATACTTTCAAGTCATTTAAGCAGTCATATTTTTCAAATACATTAACATAAATATTTGTGTATATTTGTTATTTGGATTCACTATCAACAATTCTTCATCATTTAGATGTGCACGCTTTTGTAGATCTGCAGGAATTCCAGACCTATATTTTTCTGATATGTTAAGATTTAGGGCTAGGCATGAGGAGTAAGACAGGAATAATAGACAGCAAGTAGACCCTTGTTACAAAAGTTGCATTTGTGATTTTCTTCACTTTATTTTATCCCCCATGTCAGGGAATTGTACACAATTTTAAAATTAAAAATTAGCCTCATTAAAAGCGCATTCTGAAAACCTTATTGAAGGTAAACTGGAAGTGACTGATGACCTCTTCATGTCCTACAATATTAAAGAAATGCCAACAGAACACAGTATGTGTCATCAGCAGATTAGACTGTAAGTAGATAAGGATGACTTCCTAATCCATATGGTTAGATTTATGCCACTGATTTGAAAATAAAAGATGTCTTTCCTGCAAAAAATCCCATTACTTACTGCTTAATGACATAACAAAAAGACTGGGCTACGGGAAATGATATTGAATTACTTTTAAATCCTCTGATGCTTCTTAATGCAGATGCATTTCTTTCACATTTAAAAAAGTTATGTGTTTTGTGGTTTCATTCTTAATTGTCACATTTGTAATGTTTCTTGATTGTGCCGCTACTTAGACAGAGCAAACGCATCAGAAAATGTATTCTCCTGACATGTCAGGAGTCATGGCTATGACACAGCAGGACTTTTCTGGAAGGTTCCTATTGTTGTTATTCTTGGTTAAACTACCCCAGGACCAAAACCACCCCACAAAGGAGCACAGGAATTATGAGCTCCCACCTACAGCGGGTACCAAAGGACCTCATAGTTACCATACTGTTGGCTTCAACTTCCTACTTTGTGTTTCTATTGGCAAAGGGTGGAAGAACTACTGGGGACTTTTGAGAAAAGGACTTTATTCTGAGGAAGGCCACTAAAGTTTAATCACGTGGACACCCTGAAAATACAGAGAAACTACAGAAAAATTATACTGGTGTTTCCAGGAGAATAAGTCACATGATTCTTTAAAGTAAGGCTGTTTGAACTGTTTGCAGTGAAGAAAGCTCTGGTATGTCCACTTTCATACTCTTTCCATTTTGGTGAAGCCTTTTTCAATGTTGCTATAAACGGACCAGTGAAAGTAAACCCACTTTACCATTACCTGCTTCAGTTTTTTTAAAAAAACACTAGGGGGAAAAGCCAAACAAAAAGTACCAGTGTTTTCCACATAGAAACTCTGTGGGCTTTCTTTAACTTTCTGTACTTACCCTCTCTGCTCTGGTTCTATACAAAGCAATTACATTAATTCAACAACAAACTGCATTTCTGTAAAATGAGGCAATCTCACATTCCCATTTCCTTACATACTCTCTCAGTACTAAGCCCTACTGCCTCCCTTGCTCTGGTGCTCACATTCATCACATCTCTTGCCCAGATGGAATGGAAAATTTATAAACCCTGAAACTACAAAAGATCTGTTCATTTTCTACCAAATCTGTTCCCTGATTCAGTTCACCACAGGACTACACAAAACCTGATGTTAGTACACAATGCAGAGCTGATGTAGGTAAGCAATAGGAAGGTCAAAACATTTCTGTCCATAGCACAGTTCTTTCTTATACTATGTGCTACACTTTGTGTAATGGTCTTGTTCTGGTGGAACCCAGATCAGCAAGTGCTGTAATCTAAATAAAGTTTCCAAAATAAGTAGACACCTTAATAATGTCATAATACTAAATTATTATTATTATTATCATTATCGGGGTATAATATGATAAATGCTTTAGGATAGCCACATGCACTGTAATTTAGCAATACCAGCATTTTCTAGCCACAAAACATTTCTACTCTCTAATTAATTATTCCAAAAACCTAGCTAAGTGCTATTGAGGGAAAAATTATATTTTGAATGAGTCTGTGGAGAGAAGGCCAGACTGACTTCTACCTCTGTCCTTCTGCATCATTTCTGTGAAGGGCACAGATTACAGCAAGGTGCAAAACTCCACTCTATGGGTGAAAGGATGAGATGGTGGCCCCAGCTACTGAAAGGGAGGGCTGTTCAGTGACAACTTAAATCCCTTCTGCTTCAGCATCTCTATAGTGGTCTTTGTGAAAACCTAAGGAAACAGATTTGTTTTATTATTATTAAAAATAATAAAAATGACTGCATTGCAGTGCCAAAGAAATGAATAAGTAGGTAATTTGTAAAGGAAGGGAAAGGCTCTGTTAGTCTGCTAACAAGCAAGCCATATAGCTGTCATTTTTACCTCAGTCCTTTTTAAGATCCATGTATTTAAAAAGTTTCTATTATCCTCCGGCTTATTGTTTTGAAGAAGGCTTATTTCCATGAAGTTAGATATCTAACACCTTAATTTCACACTTTAATTTGTTTTCTTTCTTTAAAATAGAAAACCATAATAATTTCCTTAATGCAATACTTACTTCATTGTCACAAAGCTCAAACAAAGCTTTCCAAACCTCTAAGCAACATCGACTTTGTTTTGTTAATCATCTAGATACCAAACAGTCAGCCATTTCTTATCACTTAATAGGGTCAGCTTGTAAATAACAGTTGGTTCTCCAAAGGGTTCAAACTCTATTAAAACACTTTGGTGTTAGTCATTAAAATATGTCCTGCAGATGGCTGCACAATTGGTTTCCATTTTGTTCTTGTAGTACTTAACTTTTAATTTAGTTTTTCCCCCCTCTTGAAATTTAAAAAACATATCAACATATTCTCAACGCTCGTTTAAGCAACCATATTTTCACATAATTTATTTTCATGCTTTCTATTATTAGAAACAATTCAGTTAAAACACTTACATTACCAAATGCTAATTTAGCTTCATCTGTGAAGAAGAAAGATTTTTTTTTTTTAAAAAACTCAGACCCAGAGATTATAATCTGCCTTAAAGCCTGCCTCCTATATTCACTGATATTGAGCAACAAAACCAAAGAATCTTTTCATCATAATTTCAAGAAAATTTCCTGCCACTTACATAGTCTATTAAACAATCTCAGGCCATTTAGATGCAATCCCAAACAAACCACTGCATTCTCCTCTATTTCAAATATCTCTTTGAGATCTGCTTGCCACACCACATCCTTTAGTACAGGGCCTAAGAAATTTTTTTTTAAATACATATTATGTTTAAATTAGGATAATTAATTAATACTATTAATGTAGCTCTTCCAAGTGTTTAAAAAAGGTCTCAAAAATACACTGGGCTCAAATCTGAATTTTATGTCACATGAAAAATGTCACAATTCTCAAGGCTCCGAAAAGCTTTCAAGTGCACCTGTTATCTATCTTGTGTCCGGCGCAACATCTTCTGAGAAACAAAAATGAAACATTTTACACCTTGGCAATGGAGACACTTAGACCTAGCAGATGCATAGGGTTCATAATGTCCCCTCAGCAAAAATAGTGGGGGAATTTTGAAAATGCATTCCTCCCTATTCTCTGGTGCAGCCAAGCTCAACCTCATTTAACCTGAAGCACTGAAGTGTAAATGAATGGATTGTTATGAGACATGCATAGATGTTTAGTTTTAGTAAGAAGATCTGGGTGCCTTTGTATTTTCTCTAAAAAGCTAATCTATTTAACAACATTAGGAACAACAAAATACTAAAAACCTCATATTTCAAATTAGAAATGTCTGAAATTTTTGGTTTTTTTGAATGCTATAACTATACTTGCAAACTAGAAACAACAGGAAAAAACCCACTGAACTATCATAAGCACAGGGAGCGCATATCTTTCATTATCTTCAAATAATTCTGCAACTAGCAAAAAACGTCTGGGCCTAGAAGAAAATACTAAAAGTTGGTAGATAAAAATCTGATAAAAATTCTCAGTCTTCGGCAATACGATCACAATTTCTCAAGTAGCTATCAACTGTAAAGAAAAATATGAATGCAGATTTTTTGGGGGGAATAGGACATAAAACTGGGCAGAATATTTCTGTTTAAGTGACTCAACTAATTAACATGTATTTACTGTGAGATCATGGTATTTAGGACATATAGTCCTTACAATGCTCCCCTGTTCTTCTGCTATGAAATGTTTCTTCAATCTGTTTTGGTTTGGTTTTTTTCTTTCAGTTTTTCTTTTTCTGCTCAGAAGATGAAAGCTCAATTTGGCACCACATGAGGAGTTGAGGAGGGATTTAATTTTTCACATACTGCATGCATTAGAAATAGAGATTTGATGTGAGAGAGCTTTCTTTTGAATGGGCATGGGTAATCCTTTTCCTTGCTCTACACTGAGTTTTTCCAGAAAATAGAGAAAAAAATTTTACATAAATTTCTGGTGAAAAAAAAGGGTCATTAGCTCAATCAGGAACATCTCCTGGAATATCTATTTTGGGGTCAAGGTCGCAAAGGCCTCTCCTGTATCTCCTGCCTGAAAAATTACCATTCCCTGCACACCGTCCGCTTTTTCAGATCTCATCTCTTTTTTCAATTGGGAACTGATGTTATGATAAAATACTTGTGTAGCAAGGATATAAACAAAAGAGAAAACACTGCCTGTACTGATTTTCTATACATCCACTCACTAAGGAAAGAAGACCAAAAGCACTACTGAGATGAAGTAATGTGATTTGCTTCAATAAATTAAATGAGATTTTAGAGATATAAAGACTTAGCAGCCTTAAGCAAGGTTATTTTGTGATTTCCAAAAATATATTAGCATGCAGAATTGGGGACCAACACATGCAGGCTAATGAATAAAGCTGAATCAGGGTTCTGGAAACACTATTTTTGATTTGGGCTTTCTTCAGCTCCACAGCTTAGTTTCTCTACCTGATCCTAATAAAAAAAAAAACCAAAAAAAACAAACCCACTCTTTGGTTGAACTGCTTGAAATGCTTACATCAAAAGAACTCTACAGAAGCCAAACACTCCATTTACTTCACTTTAAATTTCCTTGAAGAGCTCTTCTGAGGTTGAATATTCCTGATAGAAAGAAGTGGTTGGAAAGCTGTTTGAAAATGGAATTCCTTTGTGTTTAAGAGCACAGGCCAAGCAGCAAAACTTCAAACTGTACAAACAGAAAAGGAACAGTCTAAAGCCAGTATTTACCTCAAATACAATGAAGCATTCAGAAACTGTCCATGTCAATACTGAAATGAAATTATTTTGTTTTTAATTAAGATCCAGTTTTGTTTTTTTTTTTTAAATCTCATATTGCTTCATTAAAATTTGCAGTTCATCCCAGAGCATGTTTTTTTTGGAATAAACTATCAAGAATGAATGAAATTAATTGCTTATGACTTGCCAGAATGTACTTTTCAAGAAAAATCTCAGATTGGACACTACAGAATGATAGGATCTAAAACATATCTATGACCTCAGTTCAATGTGGTTTGACAAGATGATAATTCATCTTTAATCTCTTTGATACACTTCAGTGCTTTCATTTTATTGCATTTGCTTTGCTATATTTTCTTTCATGTTAATACAGGTTTTCTTCAAACACATTCAGAAAAGTATAAGACTCAAGCTAAATTCAGTTGCCAATGTGGAACACACACATGCAAAGCCACAGACCCTAATTATAGCAAGACCACATTGCATTTATATACAAAAAGGACAAAATAATAATAATAATAATAATAATAATAATAATAATAATAATAATAATAATAATAATAATAATAATAATAATAATAATAATAATAATAATAATAATAAATCAAGAAGGGATATTCCATTTCACATATCAACATTAGAAATACTACATAATTAATTGAAAATTCAAAATTGGTTAACTAAGACGCTGCAAAATAGGAAGGAAAATAACAATAGACTCTTGCTAGTGTTTATGATCTCACTGCTGAGAGCAAGGACGTTCTGACCTGCCCCATGTTCTCAAAAATGATTCTTTAAAATATTCAACAAATCAATATCAATTTAATTATGGAAACGTAAAACTCTTTTCGGCTTATGCAATTTACTTTTAAAGTATCTCCTGTGATAAATATAGATCATTGCATGCTTTTCTTCCAACCTGCTTCAAATATTTGAAATAAAAGCTACCTGGCAAAGTAAATCTAATTTTTAAAAATATGTGTTGAGAGAACATGTAATTCAACCATTTCCCTAAGCTTCAGTTCAGTTGAATTTTCTTTAAAAATGCTAAACAAAAATTGCAGATGCAACTTCAGGATGGCCCACATCTTCGTCTAATTTAAATAAAAGAGGAAATGTTTGTTTTAAAAAGAGGAAATGTTTATGTTTCTTCATCCACTAAAGTATTTGTGATACAAGATCTCATTTCATCATGTTGTCTGAATTATAGCACTATCTCTCCCTGCTGGGCCTCTGGCGTGGAATAACAATGTCAGCATGAACTCTTTACTGAATTTAGCTTTCTGGTCGTGTTATCACAAATTGGTTTGAGTACCACAGCCTGCAAAAATGGAGAATGACAAATCAAACAACCCTCAAGGGAGAGGAAAGCTTTAATAGCTTCTTGCCTGTCAACTGGTTATTATAAGACGATGACAAACAGCTCTACATTGATAATTTTCCTAGGCATTTGAACCACGCTATAGAACAGATTAACACAAGATCATATTTTAAAAGTCAGAGGTCTCAAAAGATAAAAATCATACTAGTAAGTCCATTTAGATTAGAAGATAATTGCTTTTATGAAAAATGAAACTTAATGATAGTCAAAGACTTCAAAAACAAGTTGAGAGCTCTGCCAGCTCTGGAGCTGATCTTGTGGTCTGGTTGTGCACTTCCTTACTCCAGTGTTAAAACTAAGGCAGTAATTAGTTTTCTTCCAAAGTATCACTTTTTTGGAAAAAGTTATATTCAAAGCAGGCAGCTGATTTTCTGACTTTTAATTTTTGCGCTACATGGAAGTAATAAAATGAACACTATAGTAAGTATAGCAGAAATTCTGCATAAATGAAAGTCAACACCAGGAAAAATGTAGAAGCATTATTTTTTTGCTTTTAAAACTATAATCCTTTTTTCTTTTTCTACAACATCTGTGGAATATGGGCTCCCTCCAGTGGCAAAATTAACATTCAAAAATCTTCACCCTTGTTTATGTTCTTAATTGTATAGCCTAATAAACAAAATAACAGCCACACACATTGTAGGCTGAGAGTTCAAAGGCTTTTTAGGATAGGGGGTTTATTAGCACTTTTTTTTCCTTTTCAATAGTATTGACACAGACAGCATTATTAATCACTATATTCAATGTCATACAAAATCTGCACATTCCAAACAAAACTTTTCAACAATTTAGTTTCAAAACAAACAATTCCCTCCAAAAAACTTAGCTGTTCAGTCAGGCTAGACTTTTTGGGAATTTGGAAAATTTAAGAACCTTATATTTTACCATTCACATTTTCAAAAAAAAATCTACATAGTGTCCTATTATATAGGGTATGATTAGCATCTCAGAAAGGTGTATTAAAAATTGATAAAATGAATTCTTTAATGAAGAGGGAGACATATCTTCCAGTTTCGGCCCAGATTTGCTCTGTTCCTGTCCATCCCAGAATGCACAACACACTTCCATTCTTAGAACAGTATCAATTCAAGATACTGTGTTTAATTTACATGAGTGTCCTTGGCTTTAATTGCAGAGACAGTAAAGCTGCTACCCTCGGCTACACTTAGCCCGATGTGCTTGCTATGAAATACTTCTATTTACGTGCTTTACTGCATCATGGCTACATTTTGCTTTCCATTTTATTTTATGATGTTTACTGTTCTCTCTACACTACACAGTGCCACATCCCTAGCAAAGACAGTGACTGAAATAAGCCAATTTGGTGAATGTCTGACTGCTCAGAACCACAGAGGAGTTAAGCCACTAGGAAACAAACCACTTATAGGTGACCTCAATTTTGAACAATCTTTAGTTCAGTCTTTTAATTGAGGATAACCTCCGCTCAGAACTACTAGAGTTTGATCCTCATAACAGCAGGCTAGACAAGATTAATTTCAATGGTCCCTTCTAACCCAAAGTATTCTGATTGTAAATATAAAAGACTGGAACAGATCTTCATTAAACTCCCCATCAGACTCAAATATAAGTGAAGTCATTAAGTCATGAAAATTAATGCTAACCTGTCACAACCAGGCTGTCTCTCCAGGGAGTCCTCTCCTGCAAGAGAACCTCAGTGCTAAAGGGGTACTTTTTGCACAAGGAAATGAGAAGCTTGAGGACACAACTTCCTTCAATCTTATAGTCTGTTCTTTGGCTACTATGAAGCAAAATTCTGGGAAAAAAAAAAAATATCAAGGGTATATTGGCATGATGCAATATCTGTGTAAGAGAATAAAGTAAACACAGGCAAGTAAAACAACATACAGGTAGAGTTAATCTGTCTAAAATCCCAAGAATCATAAATTCAAGAATTCCAGCATTCATTGCAGAATAATGTCACCTCAGTTGTGACTTGTTTTGTTGGATTGTTTCAAACAATTAAGTTATTTGCTAAGGGAGAAGGGAACATAATGTCAATACATACAGAATTAATGTATCAGGAAACCAGCAGGAAGCCCTTTTATGTTGCTCTCAGACTCCTTCTTGGCTTCTGCTCAGCAGGGTATGTCCACTAAGTCCCTCATCAGCCTTTGAAGTCAGTGCTCAAATATCACTGATAGGAGACAGCTATGAGAGCTGGCATTTGTTGGACCATTCTCCCAAACTTTGCCACATAGCAACAGCAGCAATATAATGGCAGAATAATCCCTTCCCCCGCAAAGTCAGATTTCAAAATGGTTTTAACAGAGGGCTCCAAGTCACTAGCTGAGTGATGCACAATCAAGCAGAAAAATGAAACTCCTCAGAAACTTTGTCAGGAGTATAGTTTCTTTTCCACCTTTCTTTAGAACAACAAGCAGGTTGAAATCCTGCAAGACTTGAGAGGAAAATAAATTTTACCAGGAACTAACTGGAGAGACACAGCTGTGTTTCTCCTGCATATCACAGACAAGGCACAGGAGGTTAAAATGTAGCAACATTCCTCCGGAGAAAAGGCACAAGGCAGAAACTTAGAGAATAAAAGCACAGGATGATATTCAAGCCCTTCAACCACAAATCACAAATGGTCAAGAAAGAATGAAAGCTTGACACCTGGCTAAAACTGGTTTTAGGACCGCACAGGGAGAATAAAAAATTGGTATATGACATATGTAAAATATCCCAAATGCTGTGAAAATAACAGGAAGGTATAAGACAGGCACAGACTGTACAAAGAATAAAAAGAAAGGAAGAACAGAAAGGAAGGAAACTCATGTCCTCCAGTAAAGAAGCACCATATTGTCTTTATTTGTAAATGTCTTTCCTTACCATCAGCAGAGGACAATCTCTACTTTGTCATTGCCATTTAGCACATTTTTTTCACTGCAGGACAATGTTTATCATTAAAGCACCCTTTTTTGTATAGTATTGGACTAATCAAATAAGGACTTTCAAAAGCTGTGAATACACACATCTGTATTTTGCTCCTATCTTCCCACCTTGATTGGTTTCCCAACATCAAGTCACATTAAACTTCAGCTCAGCAAGAGATTTAATAAGAGCACAAATGTATTCATTCACTTGTGAAATACTTGGAGGTAGCATGAGACTTTTCCTTTTTTCCTTTAGTTTCCTTTGCTAGGGGTGAGATATCACCCATCACTTATAAATCTCACTCTGCTGCTGGGAGTCCATTAACATGCCCTTGAAAGAAGGACTGGTATAAAGAGGCCTTGTATTTAGGAAATAACTTCCTGTAAGTCCACTTTCAATTTCTTTGTAACATGGCCTGAATGCTTCATGCTTTATGGACTCAGGACACGGAGAGCTGCAATGGGATTATGTTTCCTGTAGCTCCCTATTACTTTCCTGTAGCTTGATTGGAAGGCTTAGCCAGGAAAAAGGCAGTGATGACATACTTCTGTGACCAGGAAATAAAACCACTGGCTCGTAGGAAAGACAGGGAAAGAACAGTCTATGAGATATATCTACCTGTGCAACTCTCTGCTACAGGAAATCAGTGAGTCGAGTAATGTAAAATTGCAAAAGGCTGCAATGCTTTATGGCCTTTAACATTATTTGTTGTATGTGCTGAAGGAATAAATACACAACCTATGCTTCAGAAGAAAACATATTATTTCATCTTCTTACATTTTCCATTATTTTGTTTTTTTCTTCTTTCAGGCTCTTTGGTTTTGTGATTTAGGGCCATTTTTTGGGGTTTTGCTGGGGGAAGGTTGCTTTTTTTTTCGCAATGAACGTCAAACTGTATGAACTTTGTGCCAAAATTCAGTTTTACCTCCATGAACTATCTTCATTAATTTGTACTGAATTCTTAAATTGCTTTAGTTACTCCCTAAAATACAGCCAACAAGAACTCAAACACCCATTTGTTATCTAGCACACTGATGGCTTGAGCACTCCTCTAAGAAGAAGACTACATTTTTTTCCTCAGAAGCAGTACAATACACAAATAATAAACCAACAGGTTAGAAAAAGATTTGATGTAGAGTCATGTTAACTGTCTATAATGAAGATTACTTAAGATGCAACCTTCTTTTCATTTGTGAGTTATAATCCAAAACTACCAACTTCTTCCTATATCACAGAAAGAAAATTTGAAAGTCGAAATACAATTTTTATGCATCTTTCTAAACACAGGAACAACTGAAATATTGTATTTATACAGTGCTGCCTGGCACTCTCTGTAGTGATTACAGTTATCAGTGAGGGAAATCTGATTTGAGTCAAATGAGCATTTAATTATCACAGGCATAGCAGATTGTCTTTAGAATTGGAATTACAGGTGCTTTATTGCAATAGTGCCCTGTATTAAAAAGGCATTAAAGATATACTCTCAGGTCTCTCAGCAGTAGAAGCAGAGAAACTCTTATTTGGTGAATTCTTGGCACACGTAGGGGAGAGAGGTAACTACATGCTCTGGCTGTGGGCACTTAGGGGACAGTGTAGAGAAACCCTGTACATTAATTCATTCTGCATTTTCTACCTAGCCAGAAGCTATGTTGCCCCATTAGCAGCTGATTCAGTACATCTCACTTCTTACCTCGGGCTTCACTTCTATGCAAACTATGGCTCTATGACTTCTGTTTGACTCTAAAAATGTGTAGAACAACTTTCCATCCATCTGCATTCAAAAACATCACAGAGGCATCCTACTTGGCTCCCTAAGCTCTGAGAACTCAGTGCTTCATACAAGAAGGTTGCTTTTAGTCTCACTGAAACCAAGAGCCCAATAATCTGATGAAAATTCTTTCTTTTGGCATATATAACTGAAAAATCTATATTAATATTAACGTAGCAGTCCATAAATAAAAAGTAAAATGATATGAAGGACGAGCATTCAAAGAGAGAACATAGGTCACTGATCTCACTGTATTTTAATCATCTGATGGTTATTAGCTCTTGACTATTTAAGACATAAAATTTTACCACTCTCAAATGTCTTACAAATATAGCACTTGTTAAATGGCATTTATTTTTCTGTGATAAAATTAAACTGAATAAAATATGTACAATTTTGAGTAGACAAGAAATATTACAAAACAGATTCTTTAGGTTTAAAAGTCAATATTCCTACCATTCTTACTATCAAATTCTATAATCTATAGCTGTATAAAACTATAGAAAAAGAATCAGTTACTAACTAATAGTTACTGTATGTTGCACTTCAATAATGTATGATCTATGTACCAAAACATGAATCACATCAAATATTTCATCCTTGAATGCAAATCAATAAGTGTTCATAGTTTTCATTTCACAAAAATGCAAAGGGCATTGGTATTCCATGAAAGCCACCTATTAATCCAAGTTAAAACCTCAAATATTTGCCTTTCTGCATAGAGATTAGAACTCTTTCTTCATGGGGATTAGTAATTCCATTTTTTTCTTTGATCACAATGTAAATTCATTGTAGACTCATACCTCATAATGATCCGTCTCTGTTAAGTTTTTCTCTTCAGTAGCTGTTAAAATTAGGAGAGGATTTGTTGGTGGGTTATTTTTATTCACAACCACATTAATGCAAGTCCTAAACTAATCAATTTGCATTATGTAGCCTTTCATGCAGTTTGCACAGATTTACAGCTTGGTTGCTTTATCTAGTCTCATGCCTGTAAAACAGCTGTTAGGCATTTAGCTAATCTAATTCTAATCCCCAGGGGATTCTGGTGTGTCCATTGGAAGTTAGATGCATGGACCACAGTTTACCATCTGAAGTATCTTATGTCACTCCTATTCATTTCTTTCTTTATGATTTTGGATTCAAAATTTTTCTGAAGAGGTTCATTAGAACTGTCTGAATAATCACAGTGTAACGGTTATTGGCTAAGGTTTGCTTCTCATTTTAATTTTCTCATGGGTATGTTTAACATCTCTTGCATCTTTCACACGTATCATGATGATTTCAAGGGGTAGTAAGCAAATATTTTTTAAAATATATTCAACCTAAGTAAGAGCGATAAAGCACTTTCTGCACAGTTGTTTTGTTTCTCCTGCCACTTAATTTTTTTCTCTTATCTTTTTTATGATACTCAGAGAAATAACAGGAAAAGTAAAGATTATACCTTTTCTTGTGATTGTGTTCCTGCCAACAGATTTTATCTGCAAAAGACCATTCAGCTTTCTCATTAAAATTCACAGCCCCTAGCTGACTAAACTTAATTGGCAAGAAGTCAAGAAACATAATTCTTTAAATTATGAACATTTCTAAAAACAGTGCATTATGATGAAAGTCATCTATTTATATTGTGCAATTTCATTATGATTGTACTTTCAATGGATATTTCATCTTGTTAAAAAGTAGTAAAGTGAAAGCCTGACAAAAATGAAACAGATTAATCTGCTGAAGTCAAACAATTCTCAAAGCAAATTTATTTTTACATAGGAAGTGAATTTAGATTTTTAAAAGTTAAATGCATTTTTTCCTAATGCTATTTATATACTTGAGTGCACGGCTGCTTGACAACTAATAAACAAGGTTATATTTATACGAGAAGCCAAGATAAAGCACTAGCTCTATAATAATCGATAAAAATTCTGCCTCTGATCTTCAGCAGAGAGCTTGCTTTAATAATGAAATCACAAACTAAAAATGATAAAGATTATAGGCTGCCAGAAGACGGTGCTCCCACTTAAATTAATGGCAAAACTGTCCAGACCATCTCTGGCCCCATCCAGCTGGGTCATAGCCTGGCCTTAATCAAATCTCGCTCTTATGAAATAGCTGGCTTGAGCTGACCTCACACATTTTCCTTTGTAATCCAGTGCGCCTAGCAAAGGTTGATGTCAGTCTCTCTCTGGTTAGTGAGGCTCTTAAGATGTGTATACTTGTTCTACAGCCTTGCTCAGACTTGTTCACCTTTGGGCATGAAATTTAGCAGTGAGTGATAGAGAGGGCGACTTCCCTCCCCTTTGCGCCTTTGGGCAAGGGCAGAGAGCCGTGTCTGTGCTGCTGGGCTGCAACATGTCTATGCTGATTTGACCCTTGGAAAAGGGTTTAAGAGGATGAGAAAAAAGCAGCAATGAACCAGACAGGAGGAGCACCAAATGTATCTGGCTCTTTCCCACAGGGACATGTCTTTGTTTTTATTTTCAGCTCTAGTTTGTATGGAAACCAGACTCTCTGATGTGGAGAGCTGCAGTAACCCAGAACGAAGCTTTCCTTCCACATTCTATTCCACGTTTTTTCTTCTATCAATTCAGACAAAATCTTCCTCCCATTTTCAAATATAGGTCAGAAAAATAATTGACCTTCAGTTAGCTGAACAATAATCTGGATGCACTCAGTGTTAGCAAGATGAATTCAGGAGTGATGCTCTGCATGTCCCATCTATATGGGCTTCAAAGATCGACATCTGCTTGGGATTTCAATAATGCTGTTAAATATTCCTATATCTGCCTCCACTATGGGTGAGAATTTCTTACACCTGTGAAGATCCTTGCTGTTTCTGAAACACTGAACGTACCCATCCCTGGACCATGCTGTGTTTCCTGGCAAGACACAGGGCCAGCCAAACAACATATGTTACTTCTGTCCTACTAGTGTTTGCTAACCAGATGGCGTTCAAAGAATGCAAGCAAGTGATGATCTCTGTTCATCCATCTGTCCTGAAATTCTCACAGATTAAAATGAGTACACTTTCCATCTCCTAAGCATTAGGATTCAGTGAAGTACAAGGTAACTCTTCCAAAATAACATTAAGGTCAGGCATACCCCCCATAAGCTAGAATGCTCACTGAAAAGTAAATAAATCTTCCCATCCTATACTTGATTTATTTCCTTGCATTACTTACTATTCTGACACCAGCTGGATATTGTTGGTACTAGATTGTTATTTATGAGTTGCTCTGCTGTACTTATTGAAAACAAGTAAAACCATCAAAATTATTTTCAAAGTAGGCCATTATGACTAATATTTCAACCACTAAAACATCTTATCTTACTTTTACACTCCCTTTTATACTGCTTAAATACTTCAGTTAGGAGAAAGCCAGCAATATCCACGCAAAACATAGAATGTTATTTTCAAAAAGGGACACATGGATGTCCTTCAACTGGGCTTTAATCTATGGCCTTTATATCTACTAAATAAAACAGAAAACATATCCCTTTTCCAGGGACAGTATCTTCTACAAAAACCTTAGCTGATTCATATTTGGACTTATAGTGAAAATTATTTTTTTTAATAATTTTAAACTTATTTCCATCAATCAAATTTGTAAAACGTTAGCCAACTAAGAGAAGAGATCTCTACACAAGAGCAGATTAACTGCTTTTATTTTGTAAGTGTGGGTTCCCAATGCCCTCTTGAGTTGACACCTGATCCTAACTGATCTTTGTCTTTGCAGATCTTGGATTTCAAATTGTTCTAATGAAATGATGGAGCTGTTCAGCTTCCTTTTTCAAAACTTATATTAATTTTCCTTTCCCACCTTCCTTGGATCTGAAATAGATTTATGGGAAGAGAAACTAAGCAATAAATATTTTTAAAAATCACTTAAGCAATTTTACTCCTAGATTTAGCGATTCTGTTTCAAGTCTCCATCAAAAAAAGTGTTTTTCCATTAAATTTTCAAGCTTTTCTCATTCTCTAAGGCAATTTCAGGAATTTTCAATTGTCAAAAAAAAAAAATGAAATAGCTGAATCTTCAGCTTATTATGCATAAGATACTTTCTGGTGCTTTTCACTTCCTTTAGTTCTGTAAAGTTGTTTTTTTCCCTCTTTTGTTTGGAAAGAAGTGGCATGCTATCCCCCAGGAACATGAACAGATGAAGAACAGGTTTTATATCAGATTGTCAGTCTGAGCATTAGAACATCAGAAAAATAATTTTAGGAAGAACAATTGAAAGAATTGGCTTTTTCTTTTTTTTTTTTTCTTTTTTGAGCTTAGATGCTTAGATAATGTGAAAATCTGCCATTATAGCAAGGAAAAGATTTCATCCTTCTGAATTTTCAGAGAGTCAATTCTAGGTTTGAAAAAATCCTTGAGAAATTAGAACTTTAGTAAATTATATTCTAAGAGTTACTTTACTCACATGTAGGCATATAAAATATATGTCATTTCTACACTATCTTAAAAGTCAAATATTTCTTCTTTACCATTTTTATGCTTTTACTTCCAACTATAATTGCAGAGCTAATTTACTGGTACTAATCTTTATTCTTTGATTGAACTAACACAAAGATGAAGAAAAGACCTAAGGAACTACATTTACTCCAATGAGGTTCTCTTTTCATTCTTTCTTCAGCTCATCTTGTAGTCATTAGAATCCTTTATATGGATAAAAAGGAACACTATGGAAAAATAAGTACATTTCTTACTAGAAATGATAAAACTTCTGGAGTCTACAGATTAAAACCCATTTTACTTTATATATGAAAAAATAGAAGTTAAGATTACAGCTATTCATAAATATTTGAAGAGCTACAATTAACATACATTTTTTTATTATTAATTTTTTTACAAACAATTTTGTTAAAATTACCATTGCAACAGTCTGTTAGACAAACTGTTACCCCTGCACATATTCTGCCATTTAACTGTTGCTCAGTTATTCACAAGAAATCAGTTTAATGCTTTAATTTGGGTATCTGTTGGACAAGCAACAAAATTATCTCTAAATGCAATCCCACAACTCTCTGCACCTGGTAGTAGCTGGGAACAGCTAACCAATAGACACTGAATAGTGCATACCTCTAGTGACAGCTTTACCTGCTCTTCAAAATCCTCTTTCCTGTAGTAACAACAATTAGCATTGATCATTTAAAAAATAATGAAATTCATTCAAACCTCCATGTGCACAAGGAGCGAGAGTGCAGAGAACATTAAACTGGAGTGTGCTAGAATACTCATAAGAGTCTCCAGCAAATGGAATACAATTTTTCTGACAGTACAGCGACTGTAACAGGCAGCAGATTTTCAAACACTTTAGCAGGTCACACAATGGCTTCATAGGAGGATATTTAAAGCAAAAAATTTAAAAATCCATTTTAATAGGTGCTCCAAAATACAGATAAATGTTTCGCACAATTAAAAAAGGAGATAAGTTTGGTATAAACTGAAAGCAGCTCCTTTGGTACTTTCCAAATCATCTGGGCATCCTTTATAGCCCAAAGGTGGATCTTTGAGCACTCAACATTCAAAATCTGGCAAAGTACCAAAGTCTGCCAGTCTTTCAGAAAATTAAGACGTGTGCAGTTTGGAAATGCTTTCCTTTTCCACGGGTTACAAGACATGAAATAGGCATAATCTGAGAATTTAAATGCCCTGGGTACACGTCTGCTCTGTTGCTAATTTAGCACAACCTTTTCTAAAGGATATTACAGGATACCTTTTCCCCTCAGTGCACTATGAGCACACCTTTGCGTTCTCACAACGAGAGTACTTGTTAAGCACCAACAAAACCTTTGCTTTCTCATGATGTAAGAAAGAATTAATTTATTTTGAGCCTTAAATGAGGTAGCTACACCTTTGAAACTCTCCACAGGGAGGTAGCTACCATATAAGTGCACAGTAGGTGTACTAGTGCTCAGGATGTTTCAAAGTCATTGCTAGAAGTGATAATGATATATGGTGATGAATCTGGGCTGGCAGCTGAAGAAGAGAGACAAATACCTGTCTGTGCAATTTCTGTGCATGCACAACCTATGGCACTATATTATACATCAAATTCTTTGGCCTGAGCCAAATTAGGAATGATATACTGCAAGCATTTATGGTACCTGACAGTTTAGTAAATCTGTATTTTGGTCCTTTAAGAAAACTGAGAGCAGTTTCTAAGATTCTGCACCAGAATTTAGAAAAAAGGTTTATTTACTAGCAGCTAACATTAATCCTTACAAAGGACCATAAGCAATTTTAGAGTATTCTTGGTGTATTCAGGGAAAACTGTACTAGAAACTCTAAACAACAAGGGCAACAAACCTTTCAACACTTGTACAAATAATTAACTGTTTCGAAAAGTCTCATTGCTTTGCCCTAGCAGAGCTTTTCCAAATATTTCTGCCTGACCCTGAACATAACATGGGAGTGAGGATGCAGTACTTATGTTAAAGGGAAGGAAAGAAAGTATGGCTTAACAATCATATCCTATATGTCAATACCTAAATTTCTGCAGATGTATTCTAAATGGCTCACATATTTTTGAAAATTTAAATAGATTTGGCCTTGATAGGGAAGGCAAAGGTAGGAGATCCAAAACCAATTTAAATCAGATGAAGATAGACATTAGATGAGATTTGAAAAATCTATTTTAAGTTCATGTATATACCCCTCAATATATTTGAATTTGAAATAAAAATACTCCAGTGATGCAACTAGCTTACATGATTATCTATATCTTATGCAAAATACACAGCTCTACTTGAGAGTAAAAAATAAGCTGGAAAATGTCAAGAAGGCAGCTTCTGTCAGATAATTGTAGGTCTGCTGCTTAATCAGCAGAATAAAAAATTCAGGGCAAATCATATGCCTTCAAATTTGAAATGCTATTTAGGTTTTTCATGTCATCACAGGAGTAAACAGAATGCTTTTATTTCATTGGCAATTACGCACCTGCCATTAACAACTACAGAGGTATTAACATTGTATTTTAAATATGAAATAAAAATATAGAAGCTGAAGGCATTATTTTCCTATGAAAAGACAATGTTCTTGTACATAAAATGGCCTTTTTTCCAATGAGGAATATTTCTAATGAGGTAAGTACTAGGAGTGATAAGAGACCAATAAAATCCTATTTTATAACCTTAATAAAGAAATTTAATTTTGAAAATCTATTTTTTCAATCAAAATCTCCTCTAAATTAAAACCTATTTTTTCATTGTTTCCACAGACATTCGTAGTTTTATATATTTGACTGGAAACTTCATGTGAATTTTTTTTTTTAATATGGGAAATTCAGAGATACAAGAACACAGGACTATATCACAGATCTGCCACTAGGATCTTAATTATGAATTACAAGAATATTTTTATACTAGAGGAAGTGACAAAGTGATTGATTTGACATGCATTTACAGAAAGATACATGAAATTTCCACACTTCATGTCATGTTCCAGAGAAATGGAAGACTTAACAGCATCGTTCTCTTTACAGTAAGTTGAGCAGTGCTTTTCTAATCAAAGCAAGAGATTACAGATGTTAAAGGAAAAAGAATTAAAAAAACAACAAATCTCACTGTTTCTTGGGAGGGTTTTCCTAAACTTCCATAACTTTAATTATGACTACTCCTTGGTATTGTCAGGTTTTATATTTTGTTATCTTTTTTTCTCAATTTGAGCAATAGGATAATCTCTAACAGTTGAAAGGTGTGATTTTAATATAAAGGGACACATAATCAAATAAAGTCAAAAACACAAACAAGAATCAGTCATTGATATTTTTTCAAAAAAAATCAATGCTGTTTTAGGTCTGGAAGTTTTCATTGTAAGTACTTAAAAGGGTTCTTAATTTTTAAATATTTTATTCAGAAGATAATGACATTTTATGTATTTGGGGCGACCATACCGACATTTTGGCACATTGATAACCAATTATAGTATTGTGAGGAGGAGAATATTTGGGGTGCTGTTTTCTATCAACACCTGCTAATGCCATGTTCTCAATGTATAAAATACATCAGAGCCTTGCACAGCTATATACTTTTCAGAATGCATTCAACAATTCCATGATGAAGAAGGCATATTTCATAGGATATTTTACAACCTCTCTGAATGTGCCACACCTGGATAAATCAAAACTTTTTGCACTCTGATGTTTGGGTGGATGTTTACTTCTTAAGGGATAAAAATAAGCCTTTCAAGAATGCTGTTAGGAGTGTAAGCCAATATCACATTCTGCCTTGCTGAACTCATCACCTGTTCTCTCAGCCCAAGTAAAAAATCTCCTAATAGCTGAAGTAAGTCTTTGACATGGTGTCCCACAACATCCTTCTCTGCAAATTGACAAGAGGTGGATTCAATGAGTGGACTGTTGGATGGACAAGGAGTTGGTTGCACAACTCCTTGGGTAGTGGTCAATGGCTCAGAGTCCCAGTGGACACCAGCAACAAGAGGCGTCCCTCACGGGTCCTTATTGGGAACAGTGTCATTTAATATCTTCAGAAATGACGTGGATAAAGGGATCAGGTGCAGCCTCAACAAATTTCCAGATGACACCAATATAAGTGGTGTCATTGGGACATCTGGAGGACAGAATAACATCCAGAGGGACTTGGACAAGCTTGAGAAATAGCAAGGTGCTGCACCTATGCTTGTATTTTAAGTACTGGAAGTAGAGAAGTCCTGATTTGAAACTTTAACCTAGAACTCTTAAAATCCTAGCATTCACTGTTTAGGAGGACTGGTTCAAGCTAGAGTTCTTAAAACTAAACATATAATACAAAATTAATTACAACCAACTTTGATATAAAAAGCAGCATAACAAATATTGTTTACAACTGCCAAGTCTGTTTTAAATTAGCTGAAATTAGGGTTGTAGTTACTATTGGTAGTATTAAACTTCCCTGCCTTAAATCCTTTTTTGTGTAGTCCATCATCAGTACAAAGATCAACAATAATTAAATAATGATCTTAGAGTTCATTGTTATCTGTAATCTATATCACCTGTAAAGAGCAATTACAGCAAGTACTTAAAAAAGGAAGTCACTTGCCAATCATGGATATTTGACTGAATCCCAAAACTTCTAAAGGCAAGCTCGGATTGCCAGCTCCATCTCACAGCCAGTTCCTGGTGTAAAAGCAGGTCAGGTACAGAGAGCACAATGCTCTGCTTGGAACTGAGCAACAGAAGATAGATAATTGTGCCCAAAAGATCACCCAGCCTGCTAAGCTCTAATATCACTATGCAGGTTTAAAAAGAGACAGAAAAGCATATTTTAAAACAGTATTCATAAGAAAAACAGGCTTCTCAAAACTGACAAATTAGGGTGGGGATTTTTTTCTTGTTGTTTAAGGCTTCAAAAGGAAATAAAGTATCACAGCAAAACCAGAAGTCAGGCATAAAGAGCTAACCTGTATTTCAGGAACTGAGTGCTGATTTTGTCAGATAAATTTGTCAGTGGTTCATTTCCATGAAAAAAAGGATAACTTTCAATAAGTTATTTACTAATCATTGCAAGGACTGCATTATTATTCCTTACACAGATGAAAATGTGAGAGTCCTTTTTGAATTCCTAGTCTTAGGACAACTCGTGATATATACAATATACTTTCAAAAAGAAAGAAGAAAGAAAAAACTCATCAGGATCAGAAATCAACATCTAATTTATTTTCTACAGCAAAATGTAACAATATGTATTTAAATATAACTCCTAATGCTTACCTATTAAGGTATTATTTTCTATTGAATTTTTATGAGCACCACTGGTGTCTTTTTTCATACTTCTACAGGCATGGATCCTGAAGCTTTGTATTATAAAGATCATTTTTCCATATGAAAACAGTCAGTTTAGTATTGCAAGATTCTCTGTAACTAACACACACACACACACAAAAAAAAAAAAAAACAGTCCCAGAGATGATGATTTCATAAATTCTAAATGTTAGATGCATCTGGACAACCTGGAGCAAAGTTTTATGCTAGCATACATGCTTCCAGCTTATGCCAAGAATTTTTTGAAGAGGCAAATGACAAGTGGAAGTCTGATGATAGCTAGGAATGTCTTTAGGACACTGCCATAGTGGTCACATGTTTTAAAAATATAAAGGTACCACAGATAGGATAGTCAAGGAAACTGACCTCAGAAGCCTGGGGTTCTCTCCTAAGGATGATAGGTATGATCTGTAAGCCTCCTGTCCACATTTGAAACAGTTATCAGGGATTCGGTTTATCCTGTGAGGATCTATTTAAGTATGGGGATGGAACCTAAGGCTGTGAATATTCATTTGGTCAGAGAGAAAGAGGCTGCCAGGAGATGAGGTCCTAAGGAATGAAGTGCTGTGAATAAGGAGCAGGCCTGAGGGGGATGGTTCATGGATCAATCTGCTGTAATATTTAATCTACTTTAATCTGTAGCAGCCACTTCCTTATTAAACACACTTATTAAACAGAGCTAACTTCTAGCATCACAGAATCTGGGAACTGCAGAAGAATCCAAGCCAAGAACTTGGAGCGTCTGATCGCTACCCAATTGTGAACTTCACTGATTCTGTTCCATCTTACACTTACACGAGGAGGAATAGAGTGTGCAACAACATATTTCTACTGCTAGAGTAATAGAATGCAGGACTTAAGCACATAGATTTTCCCACATGTCAGAAAATGCATTTCATCCCTGTGTGATTATAAATCTATCCCAAACAGACACCAGCAGAAGATATCAGCCTTTACAAAGATAATGAGTGGCCAAGTCAAGGGATGCCAAAATAGAAATCTTCCGCGATCACTAAATTAAAATGTGTTAAAAGGAAGCTATTTCCCAAAAACAAGCCTAAAATAATCTACAAGTCTAGTTGGAAATCCACCTGGTTTCTTGTAAAATTACTTATTTTGTTTCCATGCTTCCATAGTGGCCTATACAAGGCTTGTGTGGAATCTCCCCAAGCTAGTGATTGTTGAGTCTCCCAGAACCAGCTCTCTCCCAAGTTCACATCTTCACAGGTAGCTGGCTCCTAATTAACTTTAAAACATTTTGATTGTACAGAGCCAAGGATCATTACCAGAATGCATACAGAATATAAAGCACCTTCTTACATAAAATGGGATATTTTTTTAAATGCAATGCACATAACGAAGAAACAGACTGTTACTGTGGTTGTAGCATGTCTTAAAATAAACTGAGCTGCGTGGATTATAACGAGGACCAGGCAATCCACAAGTGGTATCAGAATCCCAGGAAGCAGTAGACCATGTGGCACGTGAATTAAAAAATAAGGAAAACCCAGAAATCAAGCAGGTAGAATTTCTAGAAAGAAAAACTAATATTGCCATATTACTTGACACATTACATCCACTTTCCTGAAAATACCTGCATGATTTGTACAAATCTATGAAACTACTTCCTGATAAAATTTTGAAGTGCTAGGAATTGAATCTTTTTTTTTTTTCTTTTATGAGCAGTGAGAAATCTTGTAAGGGATGGGGAAAAAAAGGATCATTTCTGTCTACAACATAGTAACCAAAATGCATGAAAACCTTTGTATCTATTTGCAGTACAACCCCTCCATATGCAGGAATATGTTAAATACTGGTTTGTACATATGTGCCTAAATTGATAGATAGGAGCTAATAGATCTGCAATTTGGAAGTACATATTCCTTGATAATACACAAGCAGTGCCAAGACAAGCACAACGGAAATCTTGTAGAAGTAATGCAAGGTTTATGACTGCAGAAAGACCATTAGTGGAGATAGCAACAAGCAACCAACATATTTGTTCAGCCATTCCATGGCTTTATCAGTCACAATGAATTGAGGTGAACTCAGGGACCACTATGAGGATGTCCTGTCCCAGGGTTAGCATCTAAATTTTCCTATACTCAAGCTCTCCCTGAAACACTGATCTGAGAATATTTTGAAAATACACATTTGTTTGGAGCATCCAAAAATCAGATACCCTTGAAAAACTGATGCTGTAAGCTTGCTCCTGCATGGCAATCAGTTTTGGACGTGACCACAGCACGCACCACCAGGACCTCGGGGTGCAGGACAGCTCTGTTTTACATACTGTATTTGCCACATACACATAAATGACAATGCCAACAGTTTCAGGTCAGTTTGTAATCTCGGGCAGCTTTGTGGGACCCAGTCACAAAGCTCAGAACCTGGCAACATCTGCAGAGTATTCAGAGGACCCTTTGATGCCCTTGCGTTGTTTCTGACGTTACTGTCACCATTCTCCACTGATACGCATTGGGTTTGCATTAACAAATATTTTGTGTCTTTTCCTTAAGGGTCACAAATTTGGCCCCTTAATTTCTCTATTTACAGGTTTTACAGAGCACCCTTATGACCACAGAAAGCATTCAGAAGTTGGCAAACAGATATTTCTGCTTTCCTTCCATTGCCACTTGCAAATGTCAGGTAGTACCACGGTCTCCCATCTGGTACAAATTCTGTTAACAATGATCAATGGCTTTTACTGCAGAGGCTCTGTGTGAGTTAAAAGAAAAACTGTAGCTCTCTTCAAGATCACTGATTCTGAGGATGCTTTGGAAACGTATATCCTAGTGATGTATCCAGTTCAAGACTAGGCAGAATGGCTAGTTATGTTTTTTGTGCCGTGATCTGAAATACATTTGGGATGATAGTGTAATCAAGGCTCAGAAAATAACTTAATCAAATGCCTTTGTTAGAAAATAAAACTAACAAAAGATGAGATTGATTAAATTTTAGAAACTCTGTTGAAAATTAAGGCTATTCAAAGTAATTTGGACACAGAACTCTTGAGATTGTAAATGTCAGCTTAAGAAAAGTTTCTGTTGCTAGGAGACTATAAAAACAGAAATGTCTATCTAGTAAAAGTATCTCTGATATATCATAAATAAAATGGCTTGATTAAATTAAAAATGAATGCTAATTATTATACCTAACAGCAAATAAAACTAGGTTCCTTCAAGAGTTGTAATAGTGCCAGAAACTTGTCCTGATGGCAAGCTAGCTGCAGTCTTAGGTTTCTTCAGAGCACATTCCCTAGCTGCCATTCATTCCCGCCCCCAGTAAGCCTACCACTTGTAGGCTTATATGTACCACTTATATGTATGTACATATAAAGGTCATCCTTCTCTTCTGCCAGACAAGAAAGCTCTCATGTAATTGTTTTCAGGAGACTAATTTATACTTCAAAGTAATACTTGGAAGAAATTCTTCTTCTTTGTTTCAGCTGCAAGATATTTTTGAACTGTATCTATCTCAGAACTGTGAGTAGGTAACAGCCTTCCCTTTAATCTATCAGCCTTATCCTCTGTAGCACCAAGGACCTTGGGCAGTGAAATTGATAGAAACCAAGTAATTCTTTCCTAGCACAGGTCACATTTAAAGCCAAGAAGTAAATTCCAAGAGGATTCAGTTCCTTGACACTGACCTGGAATCCTAAATCTAACTACTACAAACCTATTTTGCTGTATAAGAAGACAGGTATTTAGTAAGGTAGATTAAAAAACCCTTTTCCAAATTTAAGAATGCTTTTTAAGATGCTATATTTTAGTGCACAGTTTGAGTAAGAGCATATACACCAGCATTTACTAAAGCCCAGCAGTAACTGAGTTGAGCCATAGGAATGCTAGTAATTTTTATAGCTCCCACATCTTATAGACTTCTTCAGATGAGTTACCTAGCTTGTAAAAGGTCAACCCACAATAATATAATACAATAAATTTGTGCTATCTTATAAAGCAGGTGAAACACAATTTCTTGTGTGTTGGAAAGTCAGTGAAGAGACAGTATTGAAACCAGGTAAATGTTTATTAAATACATGAATTAACACAGATGCTTATTAACTGCTTGACTGTTCACAGACACTTGCCAACCCCATGAACAGAAGCATTCTCAAGTGATTCCAGCACATTAATCTCCTTTTTTCAATTACTGTTACTGATTTAAAGGGTACTTCTATAGAGGTTAAAGATTTATACAGCTGTATCATGCAAGAGGTGCTGAACCAAGTCAGTCTAGTGACAGGGACACTGAAGTGCCTTTTGTGTTAATGGATATCATTCCCGTTCTATGCTTTGGAAAAACCATAAAATAAAACTCTATATAGTGACATAAAAGATGGACTTTGATAAAAAGGGCACGAACAGATATTTAGAGCATGCCAAATGGACCATAAAATGCATCCATTCAGGTCTAGCCCATGGAAACTCCACAAGAAAATGGGCATATCATATTGCATTACTCTCAGTCAGCACAAGTAAAAGTACCATAGATTATACTTGTCTCCTGCATTCTCTCTTCACAGAAAAAAAACTGATCAATGAACTGCTTATCAAGCCTGAACAATATAAATCTGCTGAATTCAACAGAGCTGTTGTGAAAGACTCTTGAATAGGACAAATAACTGAGATAAAGATTCTCTGGCTGGTCACCAAGGACCTCCCATATCAGAAGCAATAATGACTTATCACAGATAAACACCTTGCTAAAATGTTTCAAGTAAGCCCGTGAGAGAACTGTCTGTTGATATGGGAATGCAACCAGAGCTGTAATGCAGCTCAACATAACAGTGCTTTGAATTAAAGTTCTCAACAGGCCCGGTGAAACCAACTATCAAGACCTGTCAGATCTAACCATAATGGGTTTCTACAAAGTGAACTTCTCTACAGAGCTTTACTCATGTGAGAACAGTTACTCTTAAAGAGCAATTGTATGTATCTAAAACCTGTGAGACACCTATGTTCTTCACATGATATAAATACATACATAATACACACATATAAATATCATTCTTTTCATCTCCTGTAAAGGACTCAAGTTCACAAGAGACACATTTTAGTTTTGATTTTGGTGCTGATCACCATTCCCTTTTGTTTGAAACACATATTACACCTTTTCATTCCTATTTGTACTTGAACTGTTTCTGTCATGTGGTAAAGTAAATAAGAGAGGAGCCTGATTGCAAATGTTAAGACTATAAACTATGTCTCTGAGTTATTTATGCTACCCATAGCACATGGCAGTGCATGAGGAGAATGTGCAACAGCAACTGCTCTAATATGCAGCACCAGAGGAATGAAGACAGCAACAACTGGCTGGAGGATAAACACTGGAGGAAGCATCAAGAAATAAAGATAGAGAACAGAAAAAGATAAGCAGAATATATGTAGAAAGAGTAGTCTCCAGCTGGAGTTAGAAACAAATCTTGGAAAGCAGAGGCCTGCTCACCAAAGTAATAACGTTCTCTATCTTACACTACTGCTATCTTACAGCAAGAGCTCTGAAACAGAAACCTCAGTGCAGATCAGGAGCTGATTATGCCATTATTGGAGAGAGATGAAATGACATAAAAATAAGTTGTATGAAGAACTTTTGTATTTTTAAACGTCAAGTTAGCATCCCAATAATATGCTGGAGTAATTTCACTTTCTGCTGTATTCTCTTCTAATCACAAAGGAGCAGAATGCCCCAAAGTAAATGAATATATATGAAGGAGTTCTTTCCCTGCAATACAATACTGTACAACTCAATAAGCACCACAGATGTAATGCCTTTAATTATAGATGTTTTCACTAAATCTCTCTCACATGGTCTGGAAAATTTATTCTGTGATGAAATGTTTCTTTATACAGCAAGTTCCTTTCATATATTTGGTACTTCCACTACCTTCAAAGGCAATGAATCATCACAACTCTAATATTCAGTCTTTCTTAACCTGAGAAAATTTATGGTTTTGAACAATGTAAATATATTGTACTCTTAACTAGCATTCCTTTTCAGCACCCACACAGACTCCTCATTAACAAAGCAATTTATCACCTTCTCTTCCTTACAAAACAGTTCCCTAATTGAGTTGTGCAAGTCATGAAAGGCAGCTCTTGCAAGAGTATCCAATAGATGGGTAGAGAGTTTGTAATAGAAGCAACTCTGAAATCTGAGTATTGGCCTGTTCGTGTTGTAGTTGAAAATTATAGTTGAATATTAGGAACTCTTTCCCAAGCTACTTGTCAATTTCTTGATTATTCTTTCCCTTAAAAAATGTGGTACCATTTGATGAGTAGCTCTTAGTTCATTGTGCAATTGAGTACTGTGTTATAGGGAGAAGAAAAATCCTATATAGCTATTTCAAAAATCAAGAGTAGGATTTAATAGAATGTGTAGAATCAGAAATTACTGTAAAGTGATGTTAAGCAAATTTAATCTCTTTTAATCATTTGAAGAGAGACAGTGAAGCAGCAGTATTTCATTATTTGTTATGTAAAATAAAAGTTTTATCCAGTGATATGTAGCCTGGAGCCACACTGACAAAATAACAAATGGCTCTAAAATTGTAGACACCATCTTTTTGGCACCCAGGCACCACATAAGAGCTTACTCGTCTTCTGTGTTTAATATCTAGGTTGTTAATTCCCTTATGAAAACATAAAGGATTTGCTTGCATTTAAATAAGCTAGCTTTATTCAACATTCCTTACGTGTTCTTTTAATCATGAAAAAGCCTATTGAACTCAATGGGTGTTTGAGTGAAGAATGCTGATCAGAGTCCTTGGAGACAGTTAAAATGGTCTCTACAAAAAAATAATTACAAGTTATACTCTGCTGAAAGGCCATGCCAAAGATTGTTTTTCTATTAATATAAAATGTCTTCTAGATAAATTTATGCAGCAAGGACCTTTAAAAGGAGAAAAAATAAAGGCCCACATTATTACTTGCAGCAGCAGAAAAACACCTATCATATTTATTAGTTTACAAATGGCATTCTCAAGGTACCTCATTGCATTTTCTAAGAGAAATACTTTCCAAAATATTTGCAGTGTAGAGTAAGGTGAAGTGAATCAGAATTATGCTGAATACCTTCTGAAGCACCTCTATGTGTGTCACTGCCACTACTGCAGGGTATGACTTCAAGACATCAAGCCTGGATCACTGTAGAAATTTTGCCCTTCTTCCTCTGATCTCCTCACTGCAGGTGGTGTGATACATGAAGCTCACACTGTGATAAACTGACTCTACTCAAGCATTAAATGTCGATACTGACTTCAGTGATGTGAGAATTTTATCTCATGCTTACCATGGGATAAAACTTTGAATGAAGACAGATCTATGCACACAAGGGAAGGAAGTGGGACAAGAAAATCAATGCATCTGAGAGCCTTAATGCCTGTTTCATAAGGAGGGCAACAGATTAATCACATTAAACTTTTTTAAATGTGTTCATGTGTTGGTTGTATATATGTTTGCTCACATTGCTATTCAAAGATGTTCTGATTGTTATGCTAGGGAACAAGGTCTTGGAGCTATCTGGTGTAATTTGATAAACTGTGACTACTCCTGTACCACTACAACTAAACTTTCAGATTTGGCAAGAAGAGCTCTCCTTTTGAAATCACCAAGCTATTGTAGGCAAAAAACAAAATACCAGCATGATCAACTATGGGAAAATACATACTTTCTGGACAAAACTATACAACTTCCATTGAGTAAGGGCCATTTTTAGGCTATGATCCAGTCTAGTCTCCTCTGTCTTATAAAAGCTACAGAAATAGAACACAATTAAACCATCAAGCAGTGAGACTAGCTATCTGAGGGCTGAACAACTGTGTCTGGTAATATGTAGTAATGGGCACACAAATATAAATAAAAGAGAGGAAAAATATTTTCTTGATTAATTATATCACATACTGATAATGCTTCAAGCTATGGTTCTTGGGGATTAAAAGAGCAGAGTTGTTGACAAGTGTGGCTGGAGTTAATGTGGTTCTATAAATATGAAATAGTGCTGAGTTACATGTATCAACAGTTATCTCTGCTTGAATATTTTAGAATGTCAAAGAGTATACGAGTAACTCTCAGGGGGGGAAAAAAAAGCAATAAAACTTGGCATTTAAGAAACTCACACACTATCTGCGTACATTTCACTAAGAATTGCTTTGGAAATCTTGAACTACTGGTCTACCAGGCAGAGCATTGTGGTTGTGCCTACCCTCTCAAATAAAAAAAAAAATTAAAAAAAAAAAAAATTCCCAGTGAACCGTTCCAGCTGAGTTACCAGCATTTTTCCTAAGTAATTTTGGCATTCCTTACATCCCAGAAGAGAAGTTTAAGTATGTGTTTGGGGACAAAGGAAAAGACCAGAAATGTGCATAATAGATAAGCCAACAAAAAAATTTTAAAGTAGAATACATTTGCTGATGATAAGCAGCAATGATTAGAAAGTCCAGAAATGTAGCATACAGTAATCCTTTAATGACTGTTGTCATTTACCATCCTGTTCATCTTCATATATGAAACCATATATGTCCTGCATGAGTTACCATCTATCAATCCACCAGAAACAAAGTGAAACTGCAAAAAGGCTATCTCTAAAGCTAATTTATATTTACTATTTCTTCTGCAGTACTTATAGCAAATATTACAAGCCCAGAGTTTTCTGAAAAATTATAACACTAACGATGGTATAATCTTATTTTTTTTAAATGTTATTCTATGTATATATCCACAACAATATTTACATGTTAACTGTCACAACACAAAAAACTATCAAAATGCTGAGAGTCAAATTTAATCTGATGCAAATAGCTAGTATATATTAAAAATAAATATAAATCTGTTTGCTAAACTTGGGGTTTTATCAACAAACATCCTCAATTTTCTTTAAAATAGACGTTCAGAATGAAAGACCGAGTAAATCATTTAATGGCAATTTAAGCATCGAAGGTAAGTGCAATATAGTGGTCCAGACTGATGCATTTTATTCCATACAGATTTACAAGGATATCATTAAATATTATTACATTTCATGACAGGAAGTATGATTGTGTTGAAAATTCAATCAGGTTTCTTTGTCAGTCTAATAACAAGAATTTTAACATGCTGCTGCCAAAAATCAGTGAAGCATAGTATTGCATTCAAGAAACAGCTAGATTCTAATTCTCTGTCTGGCTGAGAACAACTGCAAATATCTCAAATGTCACACGTTACTTTATTTTTCACTGCACCCCATAAAGAATAAATCAAGAAAAATTACATTAAAAATGTATTAATGAAGAAAACCCACCCTTTTTCAAAATTCCTGTGCTTTTCCTTTTATAGTCTCACACATTAACTTACCCAACAGCATTGCACTCACTGCTAATGAAAAGAAAGCAGGCAGTACAAATCTTCTTAAGCCTCCCGTGGCAAGAAAACTATTACAGAATGAACAGAAGAAAGTCTCTGGAGCCTTTCCCTTGTCTGCTTGTTTTACAAAAGGCAGTAAGGATCACACTGAGAAGTGTCAAAGCTGAATAAACCACTAGCAATTGGGTTTAAACCCTTTGGGTAGTTAGTCCTTCACAGATGATGATTCGACTTTGTCCAAAAAACAGTATGTGAGAAACAATGCAGAATCTACCAGAGGCTGTAGCCAAGCTTAAAATGTAGCCACAGAAACAGTTTGCTTCTAAAGGTTTGCAAGGGAGGGCTTGTCACAGGACATTAATTCAAGCAAGCTGCTGTTACATCAAACCAGTGCATCTATATACAGTTAATCCCAAGCTTTTCGTGTTGTGATCGAGGTGTTCGGCTGCGGCAGACTGGAGCCCCTGGGTTTGGTGTCACTGAAGAACAGGAGAGCTCCCTTCTTTTCCCTTTTACATTAAAATGTATATTTAGCATCTAGAAACCACGTGGTAAATGGGATCTTTTTCTCAAGCTTTATTATGATCTGCAATTGACATCTAATATGGCACATTTGAATAAAACTGCTCTCCCTGCCTTTGCTGTAGGTGAACTGACCTATAAAGGAGTTTTAAATTAGGAAATATAGAGGATTTTCTACTAAAACCATCACAAACATTATGGGGAGAACTTGACAATAAGTAGGCAACACTGGATTTTAATGACTACTTTTGGAAATAATCAAGAAGAATGATGGTAAATCCATATTTCTTTCGTTATTTTTCCGTAACCTTGTATTCAGTGTTGATAGCTGATGAAAACACCTGATATATAGAATTAGTATTAGTCTTTGACAACTTATTGCATAGAAATATTGAGCATCTTATGTTCTGTAGAACTACACAATGACAACTTTTTATAAAAGTTTAAACATTTATCAGCAATGCTTCAGAATCTTCTTTTATAACAGGACTGCACTTATTGAAATAAAGGCTGTGTTTACTGCAAACCAAAGTATGAATAACTATGAAAATGAATACAATACAGCCTATGTATTATTAACAGGTCTGTACTTGTTAATAATGAATTTTACTCTAGTCATGGATTTTCATTTTATCTCCTCAAAGGTACATATATTTTAAATGTAGTCTAACGTGATGCAATTTGAACCAAAGATGATATTGACAAGAACAGTCCATATTTTCCTCCCAACTTACCATAAAAGACACTGAAAACGCTTCTCAGTGTTAGGTTAGACACTTGATGTGCCTATCTCCTGCTGTGCATGACTCTCAGCTATTCATGTAATACTTTCTGTTGATACTAATTATATTTGTCTGTGCAAACAATCATGGCACTTTTCACCATTTCCATTTCTGTTCATTCTTTGACATGTCTATAGAACAAGACTGTGCCTTTACCTGCCACACTGTCTTAACACAAAACCGCAACTTACCATGCTTTTAAGATTATTTAGAGAAAGTGCAGAAATAGAAACTGGGTCAAGCATGGATATTTTTCTAATTTAGAAAAATATACGTAGGGTATTATAATATCTGTCTCTCTGTAGGGTTCTTTACAATAGGTCTCATCTTGCAAAGTTTTGATGACTAATAATCAAAACTTCGGGAATGACAATTATGCTACATAAGAGAAAACACAGAAATAGAGAGGAATGAGTTTTTCCAGTACACAAGGGCAACAGAATTAGCTAGTTGCTAGCCAACATGAAAAAGAGGACTACCAATTTGGCCCGCACAAATACTATGGCAAGAAACAGCATTAATATAAACCCAAATATTGGTCAAAATGTCAATTAGTGCAAGAATACTTGATGATGACAACTGATGGACTACAAATAGGAAAACCTTCCATCATAAGTCACAGCCAATTGAGTGCCAGTCAAATAGTAATTAAGTTTCAGTCATTATTTAATGTCTTCATAGCAGAGTGTGAGTGGCAGGGCTTATTGCAAAGGGAGTTGAACTATGCTGCGCTAGAGCAGAACGTGCTAGGGAGTAGATTCCAGCACCTTTGCACTGTTAAAATAGCAATTTACTCTAAGCTGTACCAGTCACTTAAGCTGTTCAAAGCAGGTCACTTGTGACCATATCTCCCTGCTGCTAGAATTGCACAATTCCCTTTCTGATACTTTCTACACAACTCCTTGTGATGGGCAATCTACAGAGCACGTATTCCCTGGTGACATCTGATAGTAAAAACATTGAAGGAAATACAGAAAATAAGTCAATTATGCTATTCTTTTTTGTTAAATACACTTAAACATAAAACATATTGTATCACAAATGTTTTTAAGTGAAAAAAAATCAACCTAAAATGCAGATAAAGAATATAAAGAATATATTTGTAAAAATACAAATTCTGTCATCAATTCATTCCACTGAACTTGTCTTAATTTAGACACAGTTTGAGTTTGGAAACAAAGAACATTTTAAACCTTATTCTTCCTTAGTGTAAATAATAACAACATGGGACATATGAGCAGGAGTGGGGGGACTCCTTCTAACACCATTCCACCTGATGGAACAGGGCTTGAAAGAAAAATAAGGGGATGTTTTTACTAGGACTTAAAAAAACAAATATCAATTATTTGTCTCTGAACCCAGTCCTGAAGATAGCCTGATGAAACAATAAACTAATTCATACATCTTTTTTGTGCAATCTTCCTGTAGGTAATTCATTCTGGCTGCTAGCTTCCCAAAAGTAGCACAATGACATTCCAATAATGACTCATTCTTGTAAACCTAAAGCTGCATGTGCTTAGTGGCTGAACTACTTTCCCCCAGATCCTTGTAGCAGGAAGATTTAGATCTTTCTGTGAACATAACCCTAAACTCCAATTGTTCTGCTGCTTGGGAAAGAACCCACAGGGACCCTGGAGGCAAAAATGAAAGGAAAGGAACAAAAAATAGAAAATAGCTTAAAGTGCTTATTTTTATTATTATGTCCATTATTGTGAGCAGGGCTTGTACAGCTGGCATCCAGGCCTTTTCCACTCCTCATACCACCCCACCAGCAACTGGGCTGGGGGTGAACAAGAAACTGGGAGGGGACACAGCTAGGACAGCTGCCCCCAGCTGACTTGAGGGACATTCCATACCATACAGCTTCATGCTCAATATATATAAGCTGGGGAAGAAAGAGGATGGGAGGGATGTTGAGAGTAATTTCTTTGGTCTTCCAAGTAGCTACTACATGTGATGGAACTCTGCTCCCCTGGAGATGACTGAACATCAGCCTGCCCACGGGAAGTGGTGAAGGAATTCCTTGTTTTGCTTTGCTCTCTGCTTCTGTGTGCAGCTTTTGCTCTACCAATAAAACCATCTTTATCTCAAGCCATGAGTTTCCCCACTCATATTCTTCTGATCATCTCCCCCATCCTTCTGCAGAGGAGTGAAGTGCATAATTGCCCCCAGGGGTTAAACCACCATGTTTAACAAGATGTTTGTAGCACAGTGAAGGCAATAGTTTATGAATGTTATTTTAGTATAAACACGCAGAACTTGACCTAAATTCACATATGGGAAATTCATTATTATTGTAGCAGGCAATACCACATGCTTAGACTTACTTTTTAGATCTTAGAACTTTCAGATCAGTTGTATAGTTAGTGCATAGACTCTCTGTACCACTAAGGAGGAACACAACTGTCCTTTAGCACTATATTTAAAACTGGAATCAGATTTCAGGAATCGAATATTTGAAGAAGCCTTATCCTGCACAAAACTCAGAAAGGATATTCAGTCCAGCAGCTACATTTTAAAAACTGCAAACTTTGCTTGGAATAATACATTTAATCTTACACAGTGAGATTCACTGTCTCTAGTCTATACCAACAGATCTCCACTATAAACCCATCACTTATATATTCAGAGATGGGCTGAATTTTCTAGTACAAGCTATATCCCAAAACCAAAAAGTTAAACACAATGATCAAATGGAAAGCCACATATGGCCAGATGTTCAACTGATTAAAATAGGTGGGGAGTATTAAATCAGCAAAGGCACTATTCTTTTTGAACATATTTATCCAAAGTAACAAAAATATCCCTTCACAGCCAGCACCAATAAATAGGAAGTTAATGGGACTTATAAAGCAAGCCTCTCCTAATTTAAAAAGGCAAATAATTTACCAGCAGTTAGAGCTGGAAGACTGCTTTTCCAAGATGGAGCTCATAGGGGATGAAATAAATAAATGCTTTTGTCTGCATTGAACAGTCAGCATTTCAAATTCAGTACGTACGTATCAAAATTGAGGAAGAGTTTTAATAATAAGGTAAGAGAGAAAGATCTGGCTAAAGATCAATGTTGGTTCTCTAATGAAGATTTAAAGCAAATAAATTACATCCTTCTTCAATTTTAAAACACCTTTCATGGGCAAAATACAATAAGAATAAAAACAGTATTGAGTCAATTCCTATGTAAGGGTTAACCTTCAGATTACATATTTGCTATACATTTATTGGAATGCACTTACTAATCAATGCTTTTTCATCTATAGGACTTTTGAGAAAACCAGTCTGCTTTCTAACAATAAACTAGATAATGAATCAAGTCCTCACAGTTTTTAGCAACTTGAAACTATTGCAGAGCAGCTGTCAGGATGCACCATTTCTTTGATCTTATCCACACCCACTCAAAAGACCAGTGAACAAAAGAAGCAATATAAAATTAATCTTTAAAATATGTGTATATTGCCCAGTTCAAGTCGCTATTTGGACTCTTTTGTCCCAGTTACAATTTTAAGAAAAATAAATTCAAGGGCTAAGAAGGAAATTTTTTTTTTCCTTTCACTTTACTTATTATACTCTGAATGAACAGCAAAACTAAAACTTATTCTTTTGGTAAAATGGCCATGTAGATGGAGCTGGTAAAGATGGCATAGCTTTTACTAAATCCCAAAAACTCTTATGTGTATTTTGGCCTAACATTCACACTGATATTCTTGCTGCTCTCTCATTCTTGGAAGATGATTTTTTTTTTTAAGTTTCAGAAAAGACACATCAATCACTTCCAAACACAAGGGTTGTTAGTTTGCTGAAATAATTTGACTATTTCTTTCCTCAAACTGTATCTACTTCCTTGCATTCTGATTGACTACACATGTCTGATTTGCACAAGTTAATTTTTAAATAACTGCATAATGCGCTATTCCCTTTACTGTGATTGCCTAAAACCTATCATTAGCCAATCAAAGAGCAAGGATCTGCACAATCACTCTGGGATATTTTTCAGTAACTGCACTGTGAATATGTAATTTTCCTCCACTATTCAAATTTCACAAACATATTCCTAAGGTTTTGATTGGACCTGTGGTTCAAAATTTTAAGGTTCTTATCCATGGTTCTGTACAAACTTTCTTATTCCTCAAAATTCTAAATGCTTTAGAATATGAAAAAATAGAAAAGTAACTGGGAAAAAAAAAACTAAAACAAAACATAAAAAGAGGACTTTCATGCTCAAATATTAGACTCTATTAGAAGAGCTCTAGGTTCAGGCTCTCAGTTACAAAGGATAACCACTAGATAACCACCATGGTGCCTGCACAATAATCACTAGTGCACATGAAAGAACAGAACACAACACAACCTCTCCTAATGCTTAACAACAAAAACGAAAGAAAAATTATAACAGTCTATAGAGAAACATATCTTTGAAACATCTGAGGTCTCTGCCAGGTCCAACACGTATGTAGAGTTTGCCAATGACTTAAACAGAAAGATTATTATAGCTTTTCCTTCATTTTCTTTACCCTACAAATCAGCTACCCAGCTGGCCCAAAGCAACTGCCCAACTATGTTGACCTACTGAATTTTCAGCAGAATATATGAGACTATGTGGTAACAATTTACTTGTTACTTCTATCCAGTGGAGAGATATCTGTAATGCCATTCTGTTTATGTCATGACCATGGATACTGACCAAAACTTAAAAGCAATATTATTTTGGTATTGGGCAGTTGTATAAATTTGACAAAAATCTCAAACTCTTTGGTGCAAGTATTTTACTGAAGAATACATAACATCACATATTTATACAGCATGGTTAATTTCACATTATTCTAAACTTACATTACAACAATTAGACAGGTGGTTTAACAAAAAGATTGAAGAAATAGATAGGAAACCCTGATTATTAATGCCAGTCTTGATGCCTACAAGGGAACAAGCTGATAAAAAAATACAGATTAATAATTCCGGATCTCCTGGTGGTTTTACAGCTGGTTCCTGGTATATACAGTGCCAAACAACATTAACACTTGGAAATATGCAAACGTGAGCACTTTCATATCAAGCCATAAACATTTTGAGGACTGTTTACAGGAAACACCATCACTAGCTAGAGTACTGTAGTAACTGTTTCCAAATGCATGGTAGCAATGCCATTTCATGGGGAGAACATCCAAACTGGAAGACTGCTATAAATCACACTACTTTTTAAGATAAAAATAATGAATAGTGTATTACTTGTTTTATGAGATATTTTGCTTTCAGAACTAAGAACAAGCACAATCTATTACACCTCAGAGCCACAAACACTGACAAATGTGAAAGAGCTTTGGTGTTTAATATCACAACACCCAGATACATCCATCCTAGCAGCAAAAATATGTCTGCTTACTTTCATAGTGAGCACTTAGTCCAGAGGAAATACCAAAAAGAAGCCTCATAAGATAAGGAGAAAAGGTCTGAGATTCAATTCAAAGTTTTCTGATTGTTAATACATAGTTAGAAATTGCAGGTCAACCTAAACACATCATCTAAGAAAAAAAGAGAGATGGACTCAGCAGATTATTATAACAGATCAGTACATAGAAAGGTTGATACAAACATCTTAATTTGAAAGCTTTAGCAGGTCTGAAGGGAATTAATTGATAATATTTAATAACCATTACATATGTTACCAGCCACTGAAAATGAAGACAGAAGGTTTTGACCTACATGTAGAGAAGAATCAAATGCTAGAAAATTTCAAAGTTATCTGTGGTAATTTCTTCTCCAGCTGAAACATTATGGCTAAAGCAGGGTCGGAATACTCATTTATTTGCTATGGAATGTACTTTGGACTCTAATTTCACTCTAATCTGGAGTCCAACATTTACATTCTGATTTTTTTTCTATGAAATAGAATTTTTGTTTTTCATCCAGGTCTCTCATGGTTCTCTTTGCCTTAGGGACTGTCCAGAATAATGCTGTTCATTATGGAAGAGACAAGTGTCTTAAAGTCAAGTTAAAGTGGCAGTTATGTCATTTAAATACTTACATCTTTAACTCACTGAAAGAGTCAAGTATTTGTTGAGGTTTAACATGGAGGAAAAAAAAATACTATGTCTTTACTTCTTTTTTTTTTAACAGGAAATCAATTTAACAGCTTTGCTTGCACCAGCTGTGGTTATAATTTGTCATATCTTAAGTTTCTCAAAAAGAGAACCACTCATCATGCTGGCTATATATGCTTAAAACATCACTTTTGCAGAGTGTTTGTAAGATATGACACAGACTTTACACACTTTTGACTATGCCCTCAGCTTCGTCAAGTGTTCTAGTGCAAATGTGATTTAGTAAGACTGTCTGACATTGCACAGAAATAGAAAACTTTTTTCAAACCTCTCAAGTTTTGCTAGATACCTTGCACATCATGTTAAAAAAGGAATAGACTCACAGTAATAATTTTGAGATTTATTAGTTAGAAAAAGAAGAATTTGTGTGTTTGCTTAGCCTTCATTTGGCATACAGAGCCAGAGGCTGACTAACATTAATTAAAAGTTAAATAGTTAAAATAGTTTCAGATATTATAGATCCTTGCTGGTACAGTCAAAAACCCTTAGATAAGATAAAATCTGTTTGTCAGGATTATACTTACTAAGATTTTTAAGCAGAATGGAGAAAAGCAGCCTTGGAACCTTTTGCAGCAAAATCTTAACTACTTGTCATGGTAACCATACAAAAGGAGAGAAAATTTGTGTTCAGCTTTGGGCTCCTCAGTATGAGGGAGACTTTGAGGTGCTGAAGTGTTTCCAGTGGAGCTGGTGAAAGCTGTGGAGCACAAGTTTTATAAGGAGTGGCTGAGGGAGTTGTAGTCTGGAAAAAAGGAGGCTCAGTGAGGACCTCATTGCTCTGTAAAACTGCCTGAAAGGAGGGTGCAGCAAGGTGTTACACCCCAAAGTAACAAGCATTAGGACAAGAGGGAATGCCCTCAAGTTGGGCCAGGTTTAGATTGGATATTAGGAAAAATTTCTTCACTGAACAGGTTGTCATGCATTGGAACAGGCTGCCCAGGGAAGTGGTTAAACCACCATGCATAGAAATTGAAAGAACACCACGTGGCACTAAGGGACACAGTTCAAACCACCACCAGGTGGACTTGGCAATGCTGGGTTAATGGCTGGACCTGATGATCTTAGAGATCTTTTAGAACTCCAAGGATTCTGATTATATGGAAGTGAGGCAGCACCAGCATGTGAATTGAACTGCAGTGCTTATACAGCACATATAGCAAAAACCATTTAGATGGGTCAATTACTTCCATGAGCGCTTCTCTGATACTCATGAAAAATTACATTCTTTGTGATGCTTACAAAAGAAAGCAAACCTCTTTGTAATGTACACCCTGCACACAGAGGCTTCACCAGTGATACCTTAATTTACATCTTTAAGAGCATGAAAGACTTTTTCTTTTAATTACTGCAGCTAGGTAAGTTCCCAATATACAAGGCAGAAAATATGATAGCACATAACACAAGAACACAAGTAACATTTAGACCAAATGCAAAAAAACCCACCAAATACCATGAGGAAAATTCATCTTTTCCCATAGTAAACCGCTGAAAGAAATTTATTTTAAGGCAGAGGGATATGGTAGAGGAGGTGACCTCATGTTCTGGCAATGACAATCCATGCAATAACAGAGGTCTTTTCCATTATATTACCTGTAGTCATGTGTACTGTTTCATAACCTCATCTGGACCACAAGGTTAATGGCAGCCTATCTAACTCATCCCACTGCATCTTCCAGCCAGATTCAGTCTGAACTTGAATTCACAGCACGTAAAATTCACTTTTATGTTTTTAGTGTAAATGAAAAAGTGTGCTTATTCTGGAGAAAAGTTACTCTTAAGACTAGATCAACAAACAGAAACTACAAATCTTGCCAGCAACACCAGCAGCACTCTAGTGCTTGATAAACTAATGTAAACATTAGGCCATCTTGTATTTTTATCTCCTCCACCAGATATGCTAATTTATAAAAGGTGTAATTTTATATTTTCTCTCTTTTTATGTTGCTATGATTATGCAAATCCCATTTAGAAGAATTGCAAATTCTGCAACTGTGTCAAAACAACATTACTGGATTTTAAAACCATGGCATCCCAAAGAAAATTGAAGAAATAACCATCTTTATGATTTTTTCCTTCAATTACGAGTCTAATATTGTCTGCCAAGTTGTCAAAAACATGACACGAAGTCAGCATTGCAAATTTATTGGAAATTAAAATGCTTTCTTTCTTTTAGCTTCACTACATTGCTTTCACTATTATTGCTTAAATAATAATGAATGTCTCTCCCTTTTCTGGCTCAGCTCTTGTCACTTCTTGCAATGAAATCTGTCAAACTCCTGCCACTGATACCAGAAAAAGCATTTGCTGGTTTAGTTACAACAGCACAAAAGACCTTTCAGGTATCTGATAAAATTAGCTTTGGATTTTTATCTTTTCATGTCCATTTAAAATTCAAAATGATTCGTAGAGGTTAAGTACTGAAGCATTAACAAGATGCACTGTAATCTATCATGCTGCACTATGCTGCAATTTTCTCTGCCAATATGCCATCTTAAAATTACTCCCTTGGATTTTTTTTTTTTAATGTGACCATTATTCTCCTTCTCTCTGGCATCAGTGCTACAAATATTCTAGCACCTCCTGTTAAAAATCACTACCATTGCAATAAGACGAGTCTACTAGAATATAATTTTTCAGGCCTTGCAAGTTTATCTGAAAACAAAAATAAAAACGAGGTGCCCCTTCCTCTATTGTCACAAAGATTTCTGCCAGCTCCAGTCAGGAGTTCAACAGGCTGCAGAAAGTTCAAATCTTTGCAGGACTGAATCTGTAACGTGGCAGAAAGAAAAAGTACAAGAGAATGGCTATGGTGTAGATTCTTCCCCCTAAGAAGCTGTTTCAGGACTATCACTTTAATTGCAATTACTCTTATATTGCTGTACCATCCAGGGTCTTTAATCAAGGCTGTGGGTCTCTTGGGAGTGAGTCTGTAAATAAATAAAGTCAGACTCTGTCCTGAACAAAAACAAATTATCTGAGGCAAAGCATCAACAAGAGAGGGACAGAGAGAAGAATGACAGCACGGGAGTGGGAAGAACCAAACTAACTGTGACTGTATAGAACAGGAGCAGAGACACATGTTCATTTCAACGCCTTACAACTGTTTGAATGTTCAAGTGTTATTCTTTGAAAAAAACTTCTTATAAACAAGCCTGCCTGTCTCCAATAGGCTGTTAAATTTAGGCATCTCCCTGACAGCTTATTTCAGATCTCCAGGTGGTATTAAGGAAAAAGGTGGAGGAGGATCAGAGTAAATGTTGTAACTCTGAGATTACACTTCAAGATGAAAGCACCTTTTGCAATTAGATGCAGATGTAAGTCTAAAATGGATAGAGGCATCCAAGGCGAGTAGAGCTTATGCAAATGAGTAGGAAAATAACAGACAAGAACAGATACACAATAAGTATATCAAATTGTTAAAAAACTTCCATAATGAAAAGCAGGAACAGGAATAAGACCAGGAAATCAGGTTCTTGATTAAAATAGAGGAAGACATGCAGCAGCTGAAGGAAAGGGCATTAATTTTTGTAACTGGAAATGAAAGGGTTATAATATTAAATAAAAGATAATAAGGAATGCATGTGGGGACAGAAATAAAGGCCAGAAATTTAGAATCTTTAGAGTCAGAAACCAGATAGTCAAATAGTCTCAAAGCATATATTGTAAGCATGAGAGTAAGTACAGTGAATATTTAGGAAAGAGAAAAAAAATTCCAAGCAGCTCTGTTGGAGACATGATTTAGGCTCAAATCAATGTACAGGAGTATAGAATAACAAAATTTCCATATATCTTTAATGAATTTATGTCATATTTTCTTACTTAACTTCTGCTTGAAATGTGCCACTGTTTTCTTTATTTTAAAAAGCCTATGATACAATGGATTTGCTGCAGGACTTTTAATTTGTCCCAGGATACTTACTGTGAAAGAGGTTGTCTCCCAGACCTTTTCAAACCCCTTTCCTCCTGATCCCATTTGATGGATCAAGCATTACTGCAATGTCTCAGGAGACAATAAAAGCCCTGGAGCTGAGGACATACAGGGAACCAAATTTAAAGTCTTCATCTTCTATGTCCCCTTTTTCATGTGCAATGTCTTTGTAATAAGGTGAATATGTTTTCACACTGTGCCATGCCAGACCACTGTGGATGCTTCCATTTGCAAACAATAATATTCCCTGCATTTGCTGATTATTCTGATTTTTCCTTTCAAATGGAACTTTCTAACTTTTTAGCCCTATTATCATCTCTATCTGACTGCAGCCCTATTTTTATTAATATTAAATTGGATCTATGTGTGTGTGGTGCATGCTTATATTTAACACATATTTGTTACTTAAGCATAGGAAGCAAGCTGAGATTTATCAACTTCTACCATGAAAAAATAACCTACTTACTTAAAGAAATAAAAGATAAGCCCCTGAGCCTCCCTTCCAGAACAGTGTGTCACTCCAAAGAACAAGAAAACAGCTAACAAACAGTTTCATTGTGTTGACTGGATTTAGTATATTAATTACTCTATCTAGGGAAGTACATAAAGTGTGGAAGACTTGATGATCACAAAGTATGATATAGAGAAAAATTATTAAAACACAAATATGGTCATATTATAACAACTCTCAATTAAAATTGTAAAACATTCAGTGCCAAACAAGCTTGCACAGGAAATGTAAATATTATACCGTGTTTTATGAAGATTCACTTTTTTCTTCTTTAGCGCCTTATGAACAGGTGTCCAGGGTAGATACAGACAATATTAAATCAAAACTTGGAAAGGAGTAGTGGCCCATTTATTAGAGTTCATGCAGTCGTAAAAAAAACACTAAACATTTTAGAATGTAGGATTCCAAATTTCTGTAAGTGACAGCACTGAGTTTAGGCAAGGATTATGGCAAGTACCTCCAAGTATATCAAAAGCCCAGTAAATAAAACTATAAATTGCTCCATGTGGTTTGTTGCACAAGTCAGACTTAACCACCCCTAATTTTTCCCACTGTGGTTGCAAATAAATTCTCCAGTGTCATTTATGTTGCATGGAGAAATTTATGTCTCTAACCTGTGACTATTTAAAAAACTTTTATTGGTATATGAATGTCAGATGCCTTCTTTACAGTTTGAATTATCAGTCTTTACACAAACTATTTAAAAGAGGAGGCTAAATTTTGAAAAATACTTTCTTCAGTTTGAGTGGGCTATTGGCACAGTTGTACTTATTTGCAGCTGTAAGGATGACTCAATTATTTGCAAAAGAGCAGTTATAAATAGATTCACAATTACTGGGCTATAAATAATATCATCCTAATGGGCTGTTTTTGCACTGCTTCCTCATTTATTGAAGGTGGTGGACAGCAGAACAGAGGAGTTCATGGAACACTGAATTCTGCAGCTGAAATATTTTAGTTTAGCTGATGCTTAAATTACAATAAATTTTCATTGGAAGAAAAATTTAAAAAACTTGATAGTCAATTTTAAAAGACTAATTAACTCTTTATGACAGCAAAACAAATTGTCTTCTTTAAACAGTACCAATTTTTTGTTGTTACTCCCCGCAAAATGTAAGAATAAAAGATATAAAGAAATATGTCTAGTATAATATTAAAGAGAAAAGCCAAATAAACTACACCAGGAGCCCTAAAGAAAGCAGGCAGTTTAAACAGGAAAAATTGTGAAGCTCTTCTGAGAAAATTCATCACATGATTCTTCTTTTTGCATTAAGATGCAGTCCATCTGACAAAATGAATCTTTTTCCAAAATGACAGATTCATTTCTGAGTATGAGTTTGTTAAGGATTTAAATTATCAACATCTTTGTACACATAATCTTTTTTAAGGGATGACGCCATGCATTTCTTTTTTATGGTTGTACAAGAAGACCTCCTTTGCCTTTCATTACTCAAATGGACTGTAGGATCTGAGGCTGTGCAAGCTTCAACATCAATATAATCTTTAAAAATATTTCAAAGACGACTGTAAATCAACACTATTTTTGAAGGAAATTATTTCTCACCATTTGAAAGACATAAACTGCTACATATATTAACTATTGATTTTTGTACATTATTAAATCTGTCATTTTAGTTACAATAAATATAATTTTTCATTCACCACAAAATGATACTAAAAAGGACTGCAATATTTTCAGTGAAAATACTTAGGTTTGCATTTATAATACAACTGTCAACAAGAGCATCATAATACTATACTGCCATAAATTCTGAAGCTGTCAGCATTCACAAGTGAAACATTAGGCTCTTCACTAAGTGGCTTTTAGCACCTTTTTTTTGACACAATCTAATCTGCAGATTTTCCACATCTCTGTGACCTTTTTTTTTTCTCACGGCATATTCTCCTAACTATGCTGATTGTGCCTCCTGATCCAGCTTGTTAACCAGAAATGCATTTGTATTATCAATTTTCCTCTCAGAAGAATTGCATGCTAAATAATTTGCAATTCTGAGATATTAAAGCTGAAATGATTACAAGAAAGCCTTACTTTTTGTATATGAGTAGCTGGAATATTTCAAAGTTAAATAAACTATCTCAGCCTTGCCAGATAATTATGTCATGTCAAAAGACTTCTCTGAACAAGAGATTGTCAAGGATTTCTCATACCTAGTTTTCTTCTTGTTCTATTTTCTTTCTACACCCCTCCTTATTTTCTAAACCTAGGCCATGAATTTTAGTAATATTTTAATACCACTTTTTAAATTAAGAATCACAGCAAAAAAAAAAGGCATGTGATATTCTCCATTAAGCAGCCAAAAAGCACACTAGTTTAAAGGAATATTAAACATTTATCAGAGTTTTAGCATGCCATGATAATTCGAAACTTAAAACCCTTTCTAAAAACAAATAAGACATTTAATTTACTCTATCAATTATTTTTCTCCTTCTATCAGCTAGTTGAGGGGGTGGTTTTTTTTTTCAGTTACCTTAGAAAGCAAATGGCATGTGTTCCACTTCCCAATCAGTACAGTTTACAGTAATTGCACAGCAATTTGATAAGAAAAGATCATTTATGTGGTCTGGGTTATAATGAAAATAATCTCATTTAAAGTATTTTCAATCATAAAAGAAAGAAAATAAATTAACTCTAACTTATGTGGAAATGTAGTACTCCTGAATATCAAGAGTAATGAATGTGACACTAGAACACAACTTTGGCAAACAGAACATCCAGTTCTTCTAGGAAACCACCTCATCTTAAATATAATTCTCTAGCCATAAGCAGTAGTTCAGACCTTTAGTGCAGCTGATATCAAAATATTTTCCACTGCACACACCTCAAAAGCCAAGCTAAAGATATGGCCAAGACTTCTGCAGCCTGCTAACATGGCTGCTCGGATCACTTCTCACTAGGGATAAATTACAGTTTACATTCTGTGAGAACTCATTTTTTGTCACTTCCTAATGGGTCCCAAGGAGTGCACCTTCAAATACATATTCAATGATTTCTCCTGATGTATTTTGTATTTTCACCTGACTTATGTTTATAGGTGAGATAGAACTTACAAGAAAGTCTCACAGTGACCTCAGCAGCTACAGAGGAAATTATTTTTCCTATATCTGTGATCACATTGTTACACAACAGCAAATTTGACCAACAGCAAATCAGTTTGATTAATGTGAGCTATCCTGAATTATTGGGTCATTCATCCAGCTCCACCCATTGCTTCATACCTTCTGGCAATTACTCTAACGTTTCTAATGGCTAAAAAGCATTCCAAAGGTGTCTCACTCTCAATGCAAAAATACACTGACTTCCAGAGCAAGGCTCTGCCCTTGCTTAAACATAGATCAGTCATTGCTTTCAGACCAAATACCTTAATACATTTCATTACTCTTTTGTCAATAAACATATTTGAAAAATGTCACTGTCAATTTTTCCAAGATTTGAACAAAAAACTGAGTTCAGTTAAAAAGCAGATTATTTAGGACAGGACCAGTTGAATTTTTTGTCTCTGTTCTCCCACAAACTGCACTAGACACCAGAATACTGAGCTGCTGTGGTGTCCATTCCTCTTCACCAAACAACCTTCTTATCCTGCCTGACTTCTTGAAAGCAAGACTCCACATTATGCTTACCAGTCTCTCATGCTTCCTCCACAACAACTACATATAATTTTGATGTGTCATTATAATGCAAAGAATTCCTTATTTAAAGCATTATATTTTTGTTAAAATTTCAATCTCATCCTACAGATGTTTTTGTGCTTTGTCCTTTTTCAAAACTATATATAGGTATTTTTAAGAAATTGTCCCAGTAACCTGTGCCCATTTTTGGTTTTGTTTTTTTTTAACTTGGAAATAAAATCACGATCGTCCTTATTACTTGTTACAGGAAAAATTTTGATGTTTTTCATTACTAAATACGTACAAAAAATATGGGATGTGTACATGTGTGTAAAGTTAGAACACATGCATATACTCCAAATATGGTATGAAAAATACATTATACTACATAGACATTAAACAAAGTGTTGACATTCACACCACGTGTACATTCACATCACCAGTACATCATAAGATTATAGCAAATATACAGATTTACATATAGTAGTTACTATGACAACATCTAAAATGAATTTAGCCATATGAGCTAGGAAAATATTGGGACTCCTAGAGAAAGAACTACTCTTTTGACATTTCATGTTTAAATTGGGCATTTAAAATCATTTCCACACCACTAATTGTGAAAGTTTCTCTAAGGCACTATAAGAAAAATAGGAAATTTAACTTCTAGAATATAGTAATTGTTCTAAAGCATTAATTTTTTTTTTAAGATTGGGATACTTGTTTAGTTTTGCTTTAGACTTTTATAGAAAAATCATGGAACTATATTACAAACCCAGCTGAAATAAATTAGTATCTAAGGATAATTCAGTACAAGCCCTGACCAAGGTGACACAATGGTAGAAATATGAATCCCAAAGTAACAGTATGAATGCTAATTAATACTGTGAAGGAAAAATCTCATGTCTCTTCCCTCTTTTTTCTTCCTGTTTTTTATATGTCAGTGGCATATCACTATATTCTATATTCTAACTTGCTTCATTTTTTTCCTGAGAATGCCTGCTCCACTCGCTCCAGCACTAACAACATGCATTTGCACCATTCTAAATTGCAGCTTATGATGTTCTCCTCATGCCTAACTAACTCAAAAAGAAACAAACAAAAAAGAGAGAGAAAAAACCCCCACGAACCTTATCATTCAATAAAAGTTTTTGTACTCAGGACCATACTTGAGCACATCCCTTATAGAGCAAGAATTCCAATATCATTTAAATAGCATCAAAGCCTTCTAGTTCAGTCATATCCTAGTCCTGAGGATGTTTTCTTTTCCAACCTCAGCACTGCGTGTGTCACATCCTTTATACCAAATCCTGCATAATTGCAAACTCTGAATTCCACTGATTCCAAGAATGGTACATTGATAAGCAACAGCCCAGATCTGACCTTTTGCCTTTAGGGGTTAGGAAATGTATTAAGGCTTTAAGACTATAAGACTTTCTAATCCAAATGGGAGTAACAGCCAAGCACAGGAGGGAAGAGACCAAGTTAAAAATGTGTTCCCTGGACACAATACAAACAAGGTAGTCATCTATAGAATAATAACTTGGGTTTTAACATATGACATCTATTTCCAGTGAGTCAGAGTTTGGTTTTTTGTTTGTCTTTCTTTTTAAGAGGAAAGTATTTGTCCCTTTATAAAAGGCAAAAGGGGATAGAAATGTTAAATAGCATAATTCTGTTTCAAAATTGTACTAAAAAAGGTTTAGTCACCACTGAAGTCATAATACTTTGTTTTCCACAGGTTTTGACAGTGAATCACATCCTAATTGTTCCCAGGAGCATACTGAATATTTTTCAGGTTTTGATTTATTCTCACTGGTAACTGCTATAATTTATGATAGATTCCATTTTGTCTAGCCATGCTATAAAACAAGCTCATGTAAGCAAAAACCATCCAACAAGACAGAACATCACAGTGGGAAAACGATTTGGAAAAGACAGTTACTTTATAATGGCTAAAGTTTGTGAAGGATGAAAGAATATTACAAGAAGAAAGAGAAAAATACTGGTATTGCAGTTACTATTCAAGAACTCCTTTTTGTCTTATTGTCACACGGTCTAGTGACACAAGATAGTGGAAACGTTCTTCAACTTGAAAGCCCCAATTTTTTCAAATGAGGCATCCATAAAGCACCTTCACAGCAGAGCATACATACACACTGAATTTGTTAATCAACAAAACCTAGGACAAGAGGTCTTTAATGCAGTAGTTACCAAAAGAGAAAGAGAAGTCAAGGATCCTCTTTCAATCAGACAGGTCCATAGGGAAATGGGAAATCCAGAAAGTAAGACAAAGCTTCAGATGAAAGAATAGCCATTGTTCATTGTCATCATATTGCAAAATTTCCATACCTTCTTGGTGATTTCTCATGGACAGCTCCTCACAGCACTGACTCCTTCTTCTTCACAGTATAGCCAACAAACTGCAACTCTCTTCACAGCACAACCAACAAATCCCAATATCTCTCCTCAACCAGCTCACCCACTCTTCTTCTTATTGAACACAGCTGTGGTCTATTAAGGGCAGGCCTGTTCCTAATCTTTGGTGATCAGTACAGCTGCAACTCCTCAGGTGTGAGACTACTTTCTGCACTATCTTTATTTTCTTACATTCTATCCCTCCCCAATTATTAAGCTCCATATGGATTGTCATCATTCTGCCAATGCATAAGTGCATTAAACCTCTATCTCAACATCCTGGGTCAGATGCCATGCGATTTCTGTGACTTGCACACAGGGGAGCACACCTCCATCAATGACTGAAATGGAAGTTTTCTGCCAGCAATTCAGCCCATACAGCTCACCCTTCTTTTTCAATCCATACTACTTGGCAGTGTACTTGGCATACTACACTACACTACACTACAGGTTGCCACCAACATCCATCTCTCTCTATTCCACGTGCTAACACAATGCTAATAATCAGAATCATGCCATTGCTTTTGTTGGAAAAGACCTCTAATCATTTAGTCCAACAAGGTTAACCTGGGGTTAACACAGAGTTTAGACAAACACCTGTTCTACCCCTGTGAGCACAGTGCTTTTCCTGGCTAATGGCCAAAGGATAGAAGAGTTACTACTTACATAAAAGATTCTTTCTGATACCCTCCAGGAAATGGCACCTGTCAGTTCACTTTTGTTTCTGACTTACCAAGGTATTAAACAGACAACTAAAAGGAGCTTCAAAAATGTAAGAAAATTGGCAGAGGAACATAATCTGTCCACCAGGTCCATGGGCTGTAGAGAAAAAGTGAGTAACAAATGCAAGTGCACAATTTGATCTGTCTATGCAGGAAGAATCTCCCCACCCAGAGCTGCAGTTAGTACAATGTCTGACACCAAGTAGCTAAAAGTCGCTGGCTACTTCTCCAGCGCCAAAGGAGCAGGAAGAGAAGATATAGTCCCTTACACAAAAAAAAAAAAAACAAAAAACACCCAGACACCTTCCCCCAGTGTAGGAAAATAAAATCTAATGGATAAAAGAAAATTTTCCACACTTTTTTTCATGAGTATCAGTTACACTTCTCAGCCATCCAGAAAGCAGGAAATCAAGCAAAGTTATGACCAAGCTTTGGCATTTCTTTGTGTCCTGAATCATTAGGAAATGATGATCTCAAAATGCAGACAAGAAAGAAAAAGGACACTCGGAAAAGAAAAATCATCTGGGATACAAGTGTATGATTTAATGTCTGAAACATTTTGGACTTGATTTAGCCTCTTTCTGCCATCATTTCTCTTGTAAAATTCAGATTTCAGCAGACAGAGGGAGATCTACTCTGTCTTCAGTAGCTTGAGAACTGTGTTTTCATTGTTTTCTTGTGGATCAGCAATGGCCCACAGATCAAGTCCCACAAGGAAAGTAGTTAGTCCTATGAGGTCAATTTTTTTTTCAGCTTTGAGGCAAATAAATACTCTTCAATTTTCAAGAGGATAAAGAGGAGATCAGAATCACCAGCTGGCATGCAGGTATAGATCTCAGCTCCAGTTCATATAGGGAAATCACAAATTTTTTACCTCTTTCCTCAATTTCACTGGCATTAAATAAAATATTTTCTGATAACGTTCACTTGACTAATTGGTGTGAAAAAAGCATTCAGGAAATAATCATTGGGTGTAAAAAAAGATTTCCTGGCAGTCTGCAGAAAAGAGACAAAAAACTATCTTAACCTCCCTAAGATAAAAACATTAGAACAGCAAATTTTTTGCATGGATTTCCATTTGTAAAATCACATAAAAATTGGGTGAGACTTTCCTAGCTTTTGTGAATAAGGCATGGCTCTAATTTGAACATACATGGATATAAGTATTTAGATATGCACATACACATTAAATATAGATATGTGCTTCATATATATACAGAGGATCTCTCTTACTAAAAAAAGAAATAATCGTTTAAAACATTTGCCTATGAGATGAGAGAGGAAAATGCCTTCAATATTCAGTCCTTCATCCTGACACAAGCTTTGCCAGAGCACCTGGCAGACTACAACAAGCAGTGTATGATCAAGCAGTGATAATGAAGCCTGGTGTTAGAGACCCCGCTGCAAGAAACTATTAGCCTGTATGGAATACATAGTTCTTAACTGCTGCCTCTTTCTTTTTTATATGTTTTTTTTTGTTTTTTTCAGTTGTTAGAAAGTACCTTTTCAACAAAGATACTGATTCTGATTACAAATAAAAACACTAGAACCTAAGGAATTATTTTTCAAAAGTGCGTTTAGATGAGAAGTTGAACTTTGTATTTCTATCTGTTTCACAGTAGTTAGACTTTATATTCTGTAGACTTTATATTCTGATTGTTGCCAGTGTTGTCACGGCAAGACACAAACTCACACCTATGTGTGTCTTTCAAATTCATTAACCGGCATTTAAATCATCGTAATTATTTTTATTGTAAACCACATTGGTGATTTTGTTTTCAATTTCCTTTTAGAATTTTAATTACACTGTTCAGCTATGCTTTATTACACCGAAAATAAGAGAGTACTTCTGGCAAAATGACCTGCAAGCTCACAAGATTGCCAACTTTCTCTTGTTCTCAATTAAGTGAAGTATTAGTAGAAATTTTACAAAGAGTATGTTCAAAAGTCCTACACGGAAAAGTTCTTTAGAACTTTCAGTATTTCTGCTTTAGGAAGAAATAAGTCTTTGTTTGGGAAAGGGGGAGGGTGACGGTGGAAGAACAAAAAAGTAAGATTAATTGTATTCCTTTTATTTGAAAAACCTATGTGGAGCAAATATTTCAGAAATATTAATTATCATTTTACAACAATGAATTTGAACTCAGACCAAGAAATATCATGGCTGGATAGCCCTGAGTGATTTCTCCAATCAAAGCCTTTTTGGTTTTCTTTTCTATCTTATGACAGAAATCTCTGATGCAAAAAATAGGAGGAAGTCAAGCGCAACACTAATAACAAGAGAAAAGAAAATCAAAACAGTGAAGGATGAGGGAGAAGACTCATTCAATAACCCTCCAAATGGATATGGTGCTCCAGGAAGAAGAAAATACCAGAACAAGAGAAGAAGGACTGGCCATTTAGAATCAAGTGGACTGCTATGTATTTATTCAGCAATATGATAATACTATCTTAGTCCAAGGATTTATCTAAATAAGGAAAAAAACACACTCTCAATTGTGTTTGTTGGTATAAAGACTTGACCAGAATACATGGGGTTTTTAAGTTTTCTGACAAATATAAGAAAACCAGTTCACATCAATCTAAAACAAAAGTCCTTCCAACTTCTATTTCAGCAAGAAAAAAGCGCCTCAGATCAGATTACTTATTTGACCTGAAATGTAACATTTCATACTAGACACCTGTACTTAGAGCAAAGAAAATAGAGGAATAAATTCACATTACTGCAAGAAGAATGAGACACCATCGCCTCTCCCTCTATCAGAAGATATAAGGCAGGTTGCTCTCAATTTCTCAACTTTCAGCTTTAACCGAAAGCTGTCCTGCCTTGATTAGAAGTGTGATTTATGGAACAAGAGAAGAGAAACAGAGCATCATTGTATATCACTTTTTATCCTTCCTCAATGTGGAGCCATGATGGAATCACACTCTCTTATTTTAGATAGCTTTTTCTCATGCTGCAACAAAAAAACTTACTGTTTTTTAAGTGGCTCAGTGGACTTGTGTCAGATTCTTTGAAAACTAGCTTGCATACAGTTTTATCAGTATTTTTCATTGGCTCCTAGCTTGGGAGAGAAGGACAATAGGAGCTTTTATTCTAATTCCTTTTTAAGTAGAATGATTAACAAAAACTTTATTGGAAAGAGAACTGCAAGTAATTATGTAAATGCATGCCTGTGACTCAACTTTGAATCATTTTTCAATCTAGTCACATCGCATGATGTAGATAGCACAAACTGTAGTGCAAAAGCAATACACAGATTATACTTCCAAAGACATTATATTCAATACTCTAGAAGAACTGAAATAAAATCAATGCACTATGGCAACCATATTTCCAAAGAACTGACAAAATGAAAATTTATTTATTCACATTGCTGGCATGATTCATCTTTCCAAATATATGAACCTTCAAGTGTTTTATAAAACAAACCAATGGACTTTCATGATTACAAAAAGCTCCGAATTCCACCATCAAGCAGAGTAATTCAGAGCAGTCATGTTCCTCATGGCTCTAGACTTAGAGGAACATATTATCATTATTTTATATGCATCTTTCATATAATCTTCTATAAAATGCACAGTGAAACAAATGGGAATTTGTGTAATTTCACAATATATATAGTATGGCTAAAGTTTTTATACTGAGATAACATTTATTTAGTTGATCCAACAACACCCAAAGTTTAAATCCAGCATGTTTTCTGCATTGTAGATTGTTGAGATCCCAATGGTACTGCACTGCAAACAGTCCAATCAAAATATTTCAGGTTATCCTAATACTTCTACAATCTGCTTGCTATTTTCTTCTGCTGAAAGCCACTCAAGTTCAATCATTGCAAATGCTATGAAAACCTTGCTGATTTATTTCTCTGCTGTGAAATTCAATAAAGTGACATACAACTTGACATCTAACACATCACTCAGCCAAGAAACTAAAATCCTGACAACCACCCACTTTAATCCTGAAGGTCTAACTTGTAGAGATATCAGCTGTGCTTCTGGACTTACTATTTAAATAAAAATAAATAAAAAGGCATGAAAACCAGCATGAATAGCACAGGACTGTACCAGCTGGGGGCATTGACCACCTCTCCAGAAAGACTTCCAGTGTTTGACGCTCTATTACTAAAGGAATCCTTCCTCATGTCCATTCTGAACCTCCCCTAGCACAACTTTGTACCATTCCCATGTTTCCTCTCCTTGAATCCTGAAGAGGGGGAATCAGGACCTTCCCCTCCACCAGGAATCCGTAGAGACCAATGAGGTCACCTCAGCCTCTGACTCTCCAAACAAGAAAATCCCAAAGCACTCAGCTGCTCCTCACAGGACACTTCTTCCAGGTCTTTCACCAGCTTTGTTGCCCTCTTCCAGATGCATTCAAGGACCTTCACCACTTTCTGAAATTGTGGGACTTGGGACTGCACTCAGTGTCATGGTGAGGCCACACCAAGGCTGAATGCAGTGGGATGGTCACCTCTGGCTGGCTGCTGATGCTGTGTCTGATGCACCTCAGGATGGGGTTTGCCTGCTGGGCTGACAGGGCTCACTGCTGACCAGGACTCCCAGACCCTTTTCTGCAGGGCTGCTCTCCAGCCACTCATCTCACCATTTCTCGCCCCATGTGACTCTGTTCTAGGTGTGTAATCCAGCATTTGGACATAATAATTTCATCCTATTAATCACTGTCCAGTGCTCCAATCTGACTATATTCCTCTGGAAGGGATTTTGTCCCTTGAGAGTGTAAATAGAACCTCATGATCTGGTGTCATCAGAAAATTGCTAACTGTGCTTTCAGCTCCTGCACCCAGATTGTTGATAAAGGTATTAAACAGAACTAACACTACAATTCAACCCTGGGAAATACATACATTTCTATGTGCATGTGAATATGAATTCATATGTTCATTTATATGAGTATGTGTCCGGGCTCACTGTTATTTGTCTCTGCCCAGACAAGGGTGAGATGGGTTTTCTCCCTGGACTCCAAAAGACAAGGCTGGACTCTCAGGTTCGGTCTTCAAGGTTGTTTATTATTTCTTATCTACAAAAATTTTCTTTCTGCCCAGCCGGGGTCCAACTAGCAAGGCAGCCAAAGGCACTCTGACTGCCCACAGGGCAGTCGCATCTTTTTATAACAAAGACTTCGTAAACTATATTTATCTTTTGTCCCCAATACTTATCATTTTTATTACTAAGTGTACTTTTACTATAAACCTATCAAAAATACCTACGTCACACAGAAAATGGAAGACAAGAAGAAGGAGGAAGAACCATGTGGCAGGCCCCAACTCCCTCCATCTTGTTTTTCCAACCCCCCTGTACCAAAATCTTAAAATCTGTACTTTGACCTATAAATGTTCTATTTCTATATCCTTTAAACACCAGTGATTCTTATATCCCCACATACAGGTGGTACATCTCTTGCAGGGTCAAAGTCGAGCCACCAGGTACTTTTAGCAACATCCCAAGGCTCCCGAGCTCCCCAAGGGTTCTCTCGGTAGCTCTGGGCATCAGGAGAGGTGCGCCGAGTTCCCACAAGTATGTATTATGATATCAAATATATGAAATTAAATTCATACATTCATTTTCCAATACATGAATATAATGCAGATATCAATTAAGTTTATATTCTAATTCCTATATCCTGGTCAGTCATTTTCACACATAAAGGTCCTATCATTATACAGAAGCTAAGAGTACTTGTTTTTATTCTTTCTAATGTCTGTCAAATTCATCCTAAAGATTGAGCAAAATAAGTGGTTTCCTGTTTGGAATTCAGTTGAAAACTGCATGGACTGTTCAAAATCTGACGTGTCTCCCTGTACCCAATTCTGCACTGCATGACAAAAATTATTCCTGAAAGAAAAAGTTCTGTGCAGAAAAAGTCTGTGCAGACTCTGGAGTAAGGTGGAGATATCCAGTTCACTTGTGCAGCTTCACTGGCTGATATCCAATAACACATTTTTCTACTTTTGGATCTTACTTTTTAATAGCCTTAAATAATTATATTAATTATTAATTGTCTTAACTAATTATTTTATAACCATAATTAATAACCTTAATTTTTAACAACACAGCTGAAATTTATGCTTGAGACTTCAACCAGAAGTTAAATTTACTGTTTTAATTTACTCTGAATCTGTTTCAACTTAGTAACAATCTGTTAGTAAGAAAAGCAGTATTTGAACACTCCTTACCAAAGACTTACAAAGTAATATGCTCATTGTGTGGCAGACAGAAGAAAAAGCATATGCATGCATTTACACAAAAACCAAACACAAGCACTGCTTCACTGGGACATGGGATATATCAAACTCAAATGCATTCCAGCATTGTTCCAGGGAAAGAATAAGAATTTAAGGTCCAGATTGGGGAATGCAGTAAATACATTTTCACAGAGATGAGAACAACCTTTTTGCTCGCATGAGCTTCTGGACCATGTTGGGATTACTTTTCTAATTTAGGATTGAAAACCAGTCACCAGCTTGACCATTAACTTCTGTCACAATCATCCCAAATGAGGAATATCAAATAATCAAAATATTTTCTCTGTAAGACATACTTTCCAGTCCTATAGCAAAAATCTTCTCTTCAAAGTCCCCTATCATGGTTAACTGAGCTGAAAATTGAGAAGAAAAAAACTTCCTTTAAGTCAGTGTACAGTAGGCAATTTTTTTTGGATGAAATTACAAACTAATATTAAACAGTTTAAGGTTATGTTAAATACCTCATCTGATTCAAAATCAAAATATTCCAACTTTTTCTTTGTTTGTTTGTTTCATTCAGGTAACTAAATGTAGACAGTGGGGGAAAGCTTTCTTTTCCTGATTATATATTCCCCCCTTACAGCTTTCATAGCACTATTTAAAATCACAGAACAGTTCACTGGTTTTCAGCCAGAGATATATGGTAAATTCTACACAAATTCATAAACATATTTTGTGAACCTAAAATAATATCTGTTGGACAACTAAATCACTTAAGGAATTCTACATTCAGCCCTGGTCTTGATTGGTGCGTCAATGTTTCCTCCAGCAGCCTTGATTTTACCTCTTAAAATGATAAAACCCAGATCCCAGTCTGGTTTCTGATCCTTAGAGGCATACTTTCTACCTTTTTCCCACCCCTTTCTATTTCTGCTCTCAGATTAAATGTTAACTTTTGCTTCTTTCTTTTTTCTTTTTTTTTTTTTATATTTATGGCTCTTCATCCATTATTGTTTCCTGTTTAATGATGAAGGAAAAAAACCTGTTTCACATCATCAAGTGATTGTTTTTTCCTTCATCCCCTGCTTTAAACTAGAAACATGCACCTTTGTCACCCTGTGCTCAACCTTCAAACTATTTTTGAACTCTGCTTTAATACCTAAAACAGAAAGTTACTTGATCAACTAATCTGCTGAGCCAAAAACTGATCCTTGAATGTATCTTAAAGGAGCATTACTTTTAAGTGTTGCTCCCTTTACTCCTATGGAATAGCTTCCTGCTGAGAATTAACTCCTAGGGGAGTTAATTTCTCTAGATTTCATAAAACAACTCATGTGAAGTACACTGATAGATGGACAACATAGGTCCCTTCCCTTAAGTAGGGGTGTAGAAAGGCAGATCAAATAATGAAAGTGAAACATTTTTCACCAACTATCAGAAGGGACACCTCTGAGGAGAAGACTAATGCAGCATTTGTTTTTAAAAAGGCAATTCATGGTTTCTGGCTTACACTGCTAGAAATATGAATAATCTGTTATTATATTTTACATTGTAGCAGAAAAAAATATTTCTTTCCTAGTCACTTTGTGGCCAAAAATAACATAAGAGACTTTTCTGAGGTCTAATGCCTAACGAGATTAAAATCAAAATACATTTTGCTTGGGAAAAGATATTAGGACAACACAGTCATATCTTTAGAGACCTTTAAAAAGAATCAGAAATGCTGATAAAGCTGTGCATAAAAAGGCAAATGTGTGAGAGAGCTCAGGCTGAGAAACATAAGAGCAGGGTAATGGTAGATTACAGCAAGACTGAGAACTGTAGTCAAAGAAATCAGGAATATGAAGGTTCTCTGCAATGGCAAAATCATACAGACACGAGTCAATTTTGCTCACAATAAAGCAGTTTCATTATTATAAAGAGCTAATCAAGCAGCTTCAAGTTCATGCTCTTCCGTACTATAACAATAAGAAAAAAAAAAGTAATATATATGTTTCCAGAGAAGCTTTTTTCACACCTTACAAATCCAAACCTAGGGAGCCCAACTTGTTCTTATAGAACAGGCACTCACATAAGCTCCATGTCAAGCCTGGAGGAAGCAGTTTTGGTTTTTGAACCCCACTGGATGGGGGTTGTTTATAGGAAGCCCCAGTCAGCTAAAACTCAACTACCATGGTCAGCCGGGGTCAGACATGCAATTCTTCTGTCGCTCATTACTTCTGACAACAGAATTTTTGGGTTTTTTTCAAATGCTCTCAAGTAAAAGATGTTATGCTGTTACCACAAAAATAAAAATTTTTTAAAAAGTCTGAGGCAAAATAGGCACGGTGGATCTATGTACCTTCCTACTTAACTTCCTACTTCCCCCCTAAGGTTGCCTTTATAAATTGCAATATAGAATATAATTTTCTTTCTTTATTATTTTCATACAGGTTTCCCTAACTTTAGGCATCTAAAATATATCTACTCAGATGTTACCACAGGTGCCTTCCATTTCCAAGGATGGTTCACACAGCTTTTTGATGAACAGCTTAATATTATTAATTGCATAGCTTATTAAAAGAACAGTTTCCAGCAGTGAGCCCTGTTCTTAGTAGGCATAGGTTTAAGGTTTTGCCCTGAGGTAGACTTTTAGATATTTTTTCACAAGCATCCATTTTTCTCACACTAAAGGAATCCTAGGAAATGCTATCAAAATCCAAAAATTACTATAGAAAAAATAAGCAGTTTCAAACATGCAGACTACAGATTGGTAATGATAATATTCCCATTCATCTTCCAATACTTTCTTCCTAGAGTCCCAGAATATCTGTGTTGAAAGGGACCTTTAATATTCTTCTAGTCCCACCCCCCTGCAATGATCAGGTACTACCAAAGTTGTCTGGGAATTTGTCATTTCAGAGAGAGTCAGAACAGTTTCTTGCCTGCTGTCCAATGTATTTTTTTGGGGGGATCTACTACACTTCATTACAACTTCATTATCTAAATCCAGAACCAATACTGCTGCTACTGACACTAATACTTCAGGAGATCTGCTACACACCAGAGAATGAAGCTCTGCATTTTCAAGTTTTTTTTTCTATTAAAATATAAGCATATTAACTAATCAAATATATCAGCCAAAGTCCCACTCATAAGCCAGTGCTCTGTTGTGTACCATGGGTCTCCACAAGTTTTACCTCAGCAGAATGCACGACCCTGAATGATGGCTGAAAGACAGCCCACTTGGTTTCCTCAAGCAGTGACTCTGCAGACCTCGAGAAGCCTAAACGTTTCCCTATCTTTTGAGATTTTAATTAACAACGAGTCTCTCTAAGGTAACTTTACCACTTCTACATAAATTTCTTGAGGCAAAGACGAATGTAGCCCACAGTACGTTCCCTGGTGGCTGTGGCAGTAATAACCATCCACTGGGGACATCCTCTACACGCCAAAGCTCCTGGGCTTGGTTTGAAAGCCTCCCACTGAGAGATGAAAAAAAGACAGAAACGAGTAGCTCTGGCAGCATGTTCCTTACCATAAGGAAAGCAATGACACTTACTAATATTTAGAACATGATATTGAAGCGCACATGTAATTAAAACTCTCATTCCATTTCCCAGCTTGCCTCTTGCAAGGGGGAGAACATGATGGCTTCAAAGTAGGCTGCCAGCCACTTTTGCCAACTGCTTCTGTAAACTTCAGTTCAGCTCATCATACTTTTAATCAAGGAAGATAGCAGGAAAGATAACTGTGATCTGAATGAATTTTCATACCCTTAACCCTAGATGAAAACAGAAATAGTTTTTGGAACAGTTGCCCCCCAGGAAGAAGAACAATGAGGGAGGACACCTTTGTGACTAAATATTATTGAGCTAGCATCTGTTACTAAAATAATTATCAGCCTTTGTAGAGAAAGCAGGGAAATCAGTGAGAAGGTCAGGGAGTTACCACTGACAAAAGTCTTGCAGTATACAAGCATGGGCAATCTTGATGAAATCAGCAGCATCAGTTAAATACCCCAAGGAAGAACTGGAGACAAAAATGCTCCGAACAACTCAATATTCCAGTGAACAAAGTAATTTTTATAATATTGCTGAGGACTACAACAAGGAGTCTTTTTCTAACCAAGTCTACTTTTTTCTAATGAACATTTATTCTTCCCTACAGGATTTCTCTGCTCTCATTTTCTTCTTTTCACAGAAGCCTGCAGGGAACAACACTGAAGTCTATTTAAAACAAACTTTGAGACTGCAAACTTTATATTACTGCAATATTCACTGCTAGCACAGACCATTTAGTGAAAAAATAACAAATCCTCCTCCAAGATCAATCTGTTGAACTGAATGTGCTCTACACGGTTTTATGATATTCTTCAGTCACAGTAAGGCTGTTTGGTATTTCTGAAAATATCTAGGAAGTCCACTAATTTTATCACTGATTCTAAATGGTTTGTTATTCCAAAAGCCTTTCAACTGCCATAAGATCAATAAAATAATTTTTGACTTACATGTAACTTGAAAAAAAAAAAAGCTAATCTTATATTCTTTGTCCTGAAAAGTTACTGACATTTTAATGAAAAATAAATATAATTTGGAAGAATTAGCATCTACCTGTTTAAAATTCATGGGGAAAAATTTCTGAAAAACAGAAGTACTCTATGCACTGAGAGAGTGCAAAAGTGCTGGCTATTTGTTACAAACCTAAGTGTAGTTAGATTTACACTTAAGCAGCAAACAATAGCAATAAATCGGGTTACACAAATCATCAGTATTATTAAATTATTAAAATAAAAGCAAGAGTTACTAACATGCAGTGCAGTACTGGTAGAAATCAAAGTGATTTAATTAATGAGAAAGATGGGTCAAGGATTTGAATGAGGATTTGGCCTGCAGCAAAAGAAATTTAGAGTTTAGCACAAGCAATTATCTCAAGCTCAGAAGCTTTATTATCCAATTACTGCATAGTGCATTTTTCTACACCTCTCCAAATATGGAGCAGATGTTCCAGCACCAGAAACTGCGTGAATTAGTAATGAAACACAACTCATGACATATTGTACCCAAGGGCACAGAAATCTTTTGATTAAGCAAGTATTTGCATAGCAGCTGTGCAGCAGGCAGACTAAAAGAGTCTTCACCAAGTCACACAAAGGTATCTTAATTTGCCATGGTTTGGAGGAAGTCAATGACCAAGTAGTAAACTAAATTTCAAGGAATCTGTTATGGACAAAAAAAAATGCAAAAAGCAACAAACCTTCCAGTTGAGATAAAGTCTAAAATTTGCTGATAAAAGTAATTGTAAGAAAATTCATATTTAAGAAAAACTATTCTTGCATTACTCTAGGTATAATCAGTAATTCATCTGAGGTGAAACAGAGTATGGACCATTTTTAGTTTGGACCATGTAGATTTTTAGCTGGATCTTTTTTCAAAACCAGCTCCCCTAAAAAATGTTTTCCAAAACCAGTACTTACAAATATTGACCAAGGAATGGTGTTACAAATTGACCAGTCTATTGTAAGCTAGAGTCAAATGGATAATCTCAAATTCTTTCAGGCCACAAGTAGCCAGTAACCTGGATATACTCTTAATTTCAAATTGCCTGATCAAAAATAGAGATTGCTGATCCCAAATTACACACTGGCCATGAATACAAGTACTTCTTTCAAGGTGCATGAACTTTCAATGATTATTAAAAAGATGGAACATATTTTGGTACTTCTGACCTTTCCTGCTTACTAAGGCTATTTCTGATTTACACATACTTTTCAAAATCTATAATTAAAAAGGTTTCAGAACAAAAACACGTTCATGGGAAGTTACCACATTCATATTAAGACCAGAATGGTGGAAAAAAAGAAGCCATTAATACAAAGGAGCTGTAAATGCAAGGAAATCACAAGCATTGGCTGCACCACTATGCCTAAGTCATACCTAGAGTGTTTCATCAAGAGCAATGATGCCCATGATCAAAAATGTTCCATCCCCATTCAGCATCCTTATAATTTTAACATACATCAAAGCACTAAACCCACTGTGAAAGCAAAGATCATATTCAGAGGCAGTGCCTAATGTGACTCTTAAGAAGTATTTTGTGCATTGAATTACTGTTTTTATGTTTTTTCTTTCCAATTTACTCTGACAGAAGTTGTTAAAGTAATGGCAAATGTGTCAGAATATAAAAAGATTCTTGGTAAGGAAGAATGTACAAGATTGTTTTATATTTATCTTACTTCTTCCTGCATTTAGATAATGATTTCAAAATTTATCTCTTAATTTTATGTTTAGGGACATTAATGCCATCCTGTCAGTGATTTACAAATAAACCTAGTGGCACTCAATAACATCTGTAAACAATCTTTAATAAAGGTTTAGAACTCAAGTGGATAGCAATGAGATAATAAAACACCTAATATCACTTATAGGTCACAGAAGATGACAGGTTATTTTAGATCATCTAAATAATGACATGGTACAGCTAATACAATTCTGTGTCCTTAGTCATAGTTTTAGAATTTGTAACACTATCAAAGTTGATTTTAGTATCATCTCCTAAGACTTCACAAGACCAAGCTTCCTTTCCTTCTCCTTTTAAGCATATATAAAGTTCAAGCAAGCATTATAGGTTTAGAAATTGGTTTTGAATTAAAAATTAGACTTCACCGTAAATATGTATTTTATTTTTTCAAAAGTCTTCATAGACTTTCTCTTTCTCTTTGGGAGTGTTGGTCAACAGTTGGCTGAACATGAGCCAGCAGCGTGCCCAGGTGGCCAAGAAAGCCAGTGGAATCCTGGCTTTTATCAGAAATAGCGTGGCCAACAGGACTAGGGCAGTGATCATTCCCCTGTACTCAGCACTGTTGAACTCAAATCCTGTGCTCAGTTTTTGGTCCCTCTCTTTTCAACTACAAGAAAGACTTGGGGGTACTGAAAGAATTGCCAAAGAAGGGCAATTAGGCTGGCAAAGGCTCTGGAGCACAGGTCATATGAGGAGCAACTGCAGGAGCTGGGACTATTTAGCCTGAAGAAAAAGGAGGCTGAGTAGCAGCACCTCATTGCTCTCTACAACTGCCTGAAGGAAGGCTGGAGTGAGGTGGGAGTCGGTCTCTTCTCCCAGGTAAAAAGCAATAAACAATAGGAATCAACCTCATGTTGCACCAGGGAAGGTTTAGATTGGATGTTAGGAAAAACTTCCTCACAGAAGGTGCTGCCAAGCATTGGAGCAGGCTGCCCAGGGAAGCAATGGAATCCCAGTCCCTGAAGGGATGTGAAAGGTATGTAGATGTGGTACTTAGGGATGTGCTTTATTGGTGGGCTGACAGCTGGCCTCCAGGATCTTATAGGCCTTTTCAACCTAAATAATTCTATAACTCTATTAAATTGCATGCTTGTGCTATGCATAGGAAGATGAGAAAAATCACAGGGCTTAAGCATCTCCAATTCATTTTGCCTGAATTGCACATATCCCATAACCAGACAACTTACTAGCAAAGACAGTGAAATGATAAATAATTAACAAGCTTGCCATCAAAAACACCTCTGTACAACTAAGATTCATGGTGATTTGATTGAATACAGAAGCATGTAGTGGGTTGTATTACATGGGCAAGGCAAAATATCCTTCAAAACTAGTTTTGACAGGCTGAAGAGCTGCTCGGTGGATGTCACAAATTACCTGAGCCTTTACAATGCCTTCCACAGAAAATGATAATCATAATTTAGGTACAATCAGATGTTTTCTAGGGAATTTGAAAGTGGGAACAGTATGTTACGTGTTTCACAGGAGAAATATTTTCCCTGAAGAGCCAACAATGTGCTACGTTCTGCAGTCCTCTCTGGAAGCTTCCTGTATCTTAGAACTAAGGGGGGGGGGGGGAAAAATCAGGTGAATAGAACTTCAGCAAATCTTCTGAAAGCTCTCATTCATGATTTGTTCAAGGAATGAACTAAGGGTTGAACTGAAGGATTTAACTTCAAAGTAATGTGTCACATATTTCTGCACAGGTAAAGAGCTGTGAAGAATTCCAAGATATATTAAGCATGAAAGAAACAATTTTCAAGACCTGTTAGTGATTTGGGTCCCTCAGTTTCTAGGAACTCTGCATACATCAGCTAGAAAGAAAATAGGTCTTAGAAAAGTTGTGGAACACAATTTCACAGCCACATGATTTTTCTTTAATGAACAATTTACATATGATAATATTTGCTAAATATTTGTTAAATAATTCAGATGGATACAAAAGTAAAAATTAGTATCTGACGTGCAAGATTCCTTACACTTTATCAGAAACATGGCATTCCCATGTTTTGGCATCAGCTTCATAAGCTTCTCTGGCAATGGCCACAAAATAGGGCAGTAGAAATAAAGCCCATACATGATAGCTTGTGCTCAGACATATCTCCAAAACACTGAGGGCAGTACTTGAGGATGTCACAAACATCAGTTCAGAGAAATCCTGATGTTGGGTTGTGAAGACTGATGGACGAGTTCTACAACCACTGGACTACCTCCAGTTCATTGTGAGACAGGCACTCCTTTCAGCAAAGATCACTAGCATGAGCTGGTCAAAATGGTTTTGACATTTAGTGACTGAAAGATAGGCGTGAGCAACCTCACCATCAGGCCACAGAATCGTTCTCTGTTCAAGGAAAATATTAACGTGAGATTAAAAACCCAAAAAGTTTCAAATTATTTTTTAACATTCTCTTTTGAACTAAAGACAAGGTTTGAAACCTTTCACATAAGCAGCTGAAATGAAATTAAATTAAATATTCCAAAACAGCTCGGTCAATATTTTTGATGGGAAACTCTTCAGACAGGTGAGTGAAGTTTGAAGCTTGAATTTGTAAATATTTTCTAAAAACTAGTATGGAATGCACTGTAAATGTCACAAATGAATTTTGAAATAATGTAAGTGCGCATGGTGGGTTAATCTTGTCTGGATGCCAGGCACTCACCAAAGCTTCCCTATCATTCCCCTACTGAGCTAGACAGGGGAGAGAAAATATAACAAATGGTTCTGTCAGATATGGGGAAGCTTCTAGCAAATCCTCCTGGAAGCCACCCCTGTAGCCCCCTAATACCAAAACCTTGTCACGCAAACCCAATAGAATGTGGCCTTTAGGAACGTGGTTTAGTGGTGGGCTTCACAGTATTGGATGTCTGATCGGACTCGATTATCTCAAAGGACTTTTCCAACTTGCATGTTTCTTGCTTTTAAAAGACAATATAGTGCCCCGTGGCAATACTGCATTAATGTGGTGGTTCACCGGAGAAAGCCCAAGTCTTTCTTCTTCTCATAAAAAGATAAAAGACCTTCTATACGTTAAGGTTTCTTGGCTATGATGGAAGGATAGTATATCAAAATTAGTATCCTTTAAGTTCAACTCTAGTGTTCTCATGTACTGTTGAAAAGTTAATATTATATGACAGTCATGAACTTCAACAGAGAATGTGGTTGACATTTCCTTTCAGCAGCATACTCTGAAAAATTACAGAAATTGAGTTTGAAGGACCAGCCACTGAGGCTGAAATGCCTTGGAGGGAGAGAAGAAAAGCACTCATTGCTAGAGGAAAATATCTTCTGATTTTTAAGGCTTTAGACTGCCCAAGATCAAGGACATGATCAAATACCTAATCACTACCCACACACAAAGGAAATTTTGAAAAAATTAAATCTTGTTAAATAGTATCTCTCTGTTTGGTTTAGCGCTTGTTAGAAACTGTGACTGTTCTCTTCACAAAAAATATGTACTAGAAATTAACTCAGACTACTTTATTCTCTTCTCTGGAATTTTTCATGAACATTTTCATTTCTATCTCAAGAGTATCCTTGCATGCATGAGGAAGTGCTTGTTCTACAAATTTAAATTGCTGTGATCTGTAGCTGCAGGACTGGTTACTATATTCTTCCTCTAATCTCTTAGAGATGTTTTTTCTAATCTTAGAAAATTCATGCTTTTCACCAATCCTCAAAACTACAGTGTCAGCCTTTGGGAGATAAATAATCAAATTCCTTTACTTTGGGACTTCAGCTTCCAGTAAGTAGACTGCAGTGTCCCTTCAGGATGGACTGAAATGGAAATGTATTTGCAGTTTTTCTTAAAGCATCTATGGCCAGCAGTGCCACAGAACAAACTTCTGCCATTTAAAAATTATACTGATAAAATAATGGTAGATCTATAGAAAACTGTATGTTTTTGTTAATAAAACTTTTAGATGAACCTACTCTAGCTAATAATTGTAATCGGTTCAAACACTGTTCCTTCTTTAAGTCTGTCATTATTCTTTTTTCCAGCCATCCCTTTTGAAACTGTGCATCTTTAATCCAGTACAACCCTCATTTTGCCATTTGACAACTTCTGCAGAATGTTGACCAGAACAGAAAAGGAAAGCTCCTTTCTTAATCTTGGGTACAAGCTCACTGTCTTTCTCTGGCCTGTACTGCTTAGGAACACTGTGAACCTCATAAGCACTTCCCTCCATATTAGCCCATGAAATCTCTCTCTCAGTTTCTGCTCTATTGGATAGGATAGTCTGAATTTGCAGCGAGCACCTAACCAAAAGATATAATTTAGCATTTTACTAAGATTGAAAAATTAAATATATAAGAAATTTAGGCCTGCTGTATAACTCATTATCCCTACTTCATAATCTCCTAATTATTCTTTCCTTGTGAATATTTAATGTATCTCCTCCATTTTATGTCACGGGTGTCCTTGCATACGTAAGTTAAGCTACATTCATCTTACCTTGAGCAGCCATTTACTTACATAATTGCAAACAACTTTTTTTGTGACTCCTACATGTGCAACTTCTTTAGCATGACACTATTTTCCAAATAATTGTACAATAGTCAATACTCAGGCAAGGCCACTATAACACAACGTTCTCAATAAGCTCTATTTTAATCTCATAACAACTTTATATGTCAAAAATATAAAGCTTCTTCTAGGACTTTTATAGCTGTGCAAGGACTTTTTAAAACCACCTATTTATGTTTCTTCAGAAACAAGACCCAGAGCTGTACATGCTGAAAGGGGAACAAATAACTACAGCTGTAAACCAACTAAAACTATCTTACAATGTAACTACAGCAGTTACTGTTACTTCTACTAAAACATGATTTTGAATAACAAAAGCTGAATATAGGATTGAATCATCTATGCCACAAGTAATTTAGGAATCTGAGTCCTTATGAACTTAGAAAAGAGGTCTTCTGGCATATCATGTTTAATGATCAGATTACCCCAGAGACTGAGCAGATACATGGACATTTTAAAAGTATTTTACAAATCAGACAAGTGGAAGAGATGAACTATTCATAGAACAAGTCTCTTATTAAAACTATATCAGCTTCTCTTTTTTTTTCTATTCAAAAGAATTTATTGTTTCTGAGCGCTCCTTATCGATTTCAGGATACAGATGTTGGTTCAGTTATGCTGAGGGTACCCTGAGAAAACAATGGCTTGAGGGCCAATGCAGGACTCTGCTTCCAAAGGGAATTGTATCATCTGGAAGTCAAAAAGCCTGCCTCTGTCCCAAGACAAAGGATGATCCATTATTGCAGATGCTGCTCTGACATGCTAGAGCTAGGTGTTAACTTTCTTCTGCAGTACAGAATACCTGTTAACTTTCAGCAAGATACCCAATGGCCAAATAAGACATTAGTATTTAGAAAACCAAAAGGAGAATATGAGAGAATTAGATAATTGTGTGCTTTTGGAAAGTGAATTGCATAATTATCGTTATTAAAATCATTATAATTATTATTATCTGGGTCTCTAAGCATCTTAAAACTGTGAAACAGCCTTTCTCTACTTCTACTTAATAAAACCCTAATTCATAGAAATGTTGCATGGACATCTGTATTTATATAGGATTAGAGTACTTATCCTTCTTCCTATCCCAGGTATCCAAGGTACAACTTATGAACACATTGAGGAAAGCTTTTCCTTCCTAAAAACTGTGCTAGAAGTTTAACTGCATCATCCAACACAAATATTAAGACCTTTCAAAGGAAGCAAGTGGCAAGACTTGAATGAAAGAAAATGGCTCCTCACACAACACGGAGTTAAGCAGTCAAAATTCTTGGCCTAGAAGTGTTGTGGATGCTTAAGGATTTCATAGGTTCAAACGGGGACTGACCAACCAACAGGGAAGAAAAAAAATCCTCTGAAAGGTGCCATGCACCCAGAAAACAACTCTGGTTCTGACAGTCCCTGAGCTGCAAAGTGTCAGAGGATGGAAGTTATGTGCACTTGCTGTGATTTGCAATGCAACTGTTTTCACTCAGTCAAACAATACTTCAGTCCCAGGTACAGTACCAACTCCCATTTATTTGCACAGAATCATTAACAAAATAACATGAATTAGGAATCTGCTTGGGCCAATTCAACTTCCATTTTAAAGTTCTACTTCAATGTGCCAAATAAAAACACTTATGGACACTTTTTATTATTGGGACAAACCTAAATGCTGCCACATCCATTTCTTGGCATGGTTGTAATAAGCACACTAAAATTAGGATACAAGATAAAATTAAGCACTTTGGCAATTGAAGTTGGATTATCTCAGCACTGAATTCATTGCCAGCAATGGACACAGCAGGAAAAAACAGTGTGAAATGCTTGCAATTGAGTTCTCAAAAGTACAAGCAGCTGTCCACATGCAGAGCATCTTCTGTTGTGTCTCTAACTACAAGGAGCAGAGTACCTTTATTGTGGCAGCACAAAGAAAAAGTAAAGCAACAGACAAAAAGATGAATATTATGGGGAAAATAAAAAGGAATATTAGGAAAGTGGAGCAGAATCATATCTACCCATATCATTACAAAACCCTTTGTACCACCATTTGTCAAAGCCATGAAAGACAAAACTGAAAAAAACCCTTATGAAATCAAGGAAAGGGTACTAAAACATAATTTAGAGTATTATTTTAATGGCTTTAGTTTGAATTTAATGATTCAGATACATTAGCATAAAAGTCAGAGATTTTCAGCTTGCAAAAGTCAGATAGAATTACTTTAGTCCTTTTGGAGGGGCTTCCCCATGAAACTGCTACTCATATTTTGCTACTTCCCCATGAATGCTCCTTGTATATCTAAACTCTAGGCACATGAACCAAAACTGTTGTGTGAGTGTTGAGACTAGTGGAAATAGTCACATTGGTAAAATAGCAAAATATAAATATTTTACTGTATTGAAAAATGCATACATATAATAGAAAAGCACAATGGGAGGCTAAACAGATAGCCCTCAAGTTCTCTAATCCTCAGTAAGATATGGGCAAGTAGGAACAAAATGACAAAAATAATACAAAGTGCACAATGACCACATACAAATATATTTTATGTCGGTTTACTGGGAGTATTATTAAGATGCAGAGGTATGAGATGCAAATATGTAGGAGAACACAGAATTTCTGAGGTCCTAATTCATATGGATACTTTTCCACAGCCCACTAAAACTCACGGGGAAAAAATTGTTTCAGAAAGGTTTTTTTTAATCATTGCAAAATCACCATTTCTTCTAAGTTATTAAAAAAAAAAAATTATTGTAATCTGTCTTTCAGACAAAAATTGTTTTTAAGGAGCACTATCTCAAACAAGTTTAATCAATCTCCAGTGGGTTACCATTCCTCTTCCAACACTTTGACTACAAAATTCTCATAGAAGAAGACTTCATTTCAGCCAGATTATCCTTGTTATGCCTGAAGTGGAGCTGAAATCAATCTTACATTTATTTCCTATGGGAAAACAAGACGGGCAAAGAGAACTGGGAAATGAGACCTTGAGGTAAACACAGTGGTGTTTCAGGTCAGGGAATAAGTATCACATCCTAATCTTAAACTACTGGACAAAGATAATCAAATGGGATTCATGCAATTAATGCAATAAAGGATTATCACCCAGACCATTTCTATCCTTTTGCTTTCACAATATATAAAAAACTTCTCAAGAAACCACAACTGCTTCCAAGGAAACCACAACTGCTTCCAAAGAATGATGGTAGGTGAAAGAGAGTCACAGCTAATGATGATGGTACAAGCAGTTATTTCCACATTTCTCATCTGTGGGCTCCATTAACATCAGACAGCTTTTGAATTTTTGTCTAGTCCCTTTTTATTTTGTATATATTTTAAGAGAAATCAGCAATTTAATGCTATTAGTGATGTACCCTCCTAAGCATGTCACCTAGCATGATGCCAATTTAGAGGCTCAATAGCTTGGAGGACAAGTTGAAAAGAAAATAAGTGTTCAGAAGCTGTGGGAAACATAGCATGTTACCCTGACCATGCTGCTTTTCAGTTTGATGCTGATTTGAGGCTCAGGGGAACTCTTGGAGGCTGTGTTAAACACTGTGCTGAATTAAGCAGTCACCAGAAAGAGGCACAGTCTGGACTCACCTCCTGAGCAGTTTCTCAGAACACTTCTGTTCTTTTCAACAGCTCAGTCACATAGCACATAAGCTTTGAAATAAAAATTGAACCATAAAGCTATGCAGCAGTGTAACAGAGCTCAGCACAGGCCGGGGCAAGATGACCCAGGCAGGTACCTGGGGAAAGCATAGAAAGTATATTTTTATAGGATTTGATATGCATGGAGTAAATCAGGAAATATTTAAGCTCCAGTTACATTCAGACATTTTCCTCTAGATTTTAAAATCTATGCCAGAACTTAAAAAAAATTTTACTTCTATTTAAGTTATACGTATACTGCAGGTGAAAATAAGGCCTACAATACTAATCATACAAATTTGGGAGCACTTCAGAGTGCCTGCCCTGGCCAAACAAACAGCAGTGCAAGGACTTCAGATTTCTCAGAAAATCTGTGTATGGTTTTTGCTGCATTTCAGCAAAATTATATTGGATTTGCTGCTTGTATGTATTCCAGAAAATAATTGGGCGCTTTCAAAGATTTGTCTCAAATATTACTTCCCTCCTTTTCATGGAATATATTCCTACTATGCCACAGATAACTGCTGCCAATCAATATTGCTAAAAAGCAATGATTCAAGGATATTAAAGGCTAAAATTAAAGGCTAAAAATTGCATAGTAGCTAGTTATACTACAGATCCAGCTGGATCAAGGTGCCTTTGAATGAAAAATATAGACACATATAATAAAATACGGTGGTGGACACTTCAAGGAACTAACAGTCTAAATGACTGACCTAAAAGACAGGTAAACATGTGACAAACAGCAGGAAAATTCATGAGGCATGTTAAGGGTTCAAGATAACATGAGAGGCCCCACAGTTTTGTCACTGTACATGGATGAAAGAAATACAAGATTTGCTTATGACATCAGGAAGAGATGTTTTGCTCTTGCTCACCAATCAAGTATTGGATTAAACCTCTGTGAATCAAAGGCAAAGCATTTGCATATGATCGTAGACAGCACATTCCAAGGTTAATTTACAGAAGGAACCAGGCACATTTGAGCCTGAGGAGACAGAACACAACACTAATCTTACTGATTTTCTCTAAATCTCTTCATGCAGCTGTTAATGAACAAGTCTCCAACACACAAATGTAAAAATAAAGTCAAAAGCAGAATTCAGTGACACCTGGATTTGCCTTCCAGTTCTAGGATTTGGTACCTATTAAACAGTTTGATGCATTTATTTATTTATTGTGAGCAGACCATGCCCAGAGATATTTGAAAATTACTTTTTTTAAATTGTATTTTCAGGCCATATGCTATTTGCACACCTCTAAAAACTCAATTTATTCATGCTTTTGTGCATGAAGACCTTGAGAGCCATTCCTTTCTATGATATGTGTTTGTGGGCTATTGAGATATGCCATGATTAAATGCCCAAACTGTTTGACATATGCTGTCAGTGGCTGCTTAGGGACTCTTCATGTGTTACCAACAGACTCATCAGTACTTTTGCTAGACATAGTCCAAACTTGAATACTGAAAATGTTGATGTTATTCTGATCATTTTGATAGTCTACAAATGAAAAGTTTTCTTTGTAGAAATAATTTTGGGTTTTCTATTCCAAGCTTCTGAAGACGCTGATAACTTCCATTACAGTCATCTTAAAATCTAAGTGTTGCCAGTGTGCTGACTGTTTTTTATTAAGCATTAGTATCTGAGCTACAGTACAAATAGCAGGATAACAGCTATTATCTTCATGTTATAAGGAAGTCTAGTTCTGAACAGGAAACAAAAGCAATTCTGTGGAAGCTGCTAGTCTGAGGATCTCTGTGGTACAGATCTCTCACAACTATACCACAGCTAGTATCAGCATAAACAGAACCAATGTGTGCTCCTGCTTTAAGATTATATTCTTCAGTGCTGTTACATGGCCTGAGAACCCTATGAACTTCTGACACTTTCAGATGCAGTTTGTGTTCTCACAGCCTCTCATCCTCTGAAACTGTAGAAAGGGAGAAGAGCTATAAAACAGGCTTCAGAGTTGACTGAAACCTCTCAGGCAGAGGAATCTGCTGAGAAGGATCACTGACATCTAGAGAGCAGACTTCCTGGCCTGCTGGACTAGCTCCTGCCTATTTTGGCTTCTGTTACTTTTATCTATCTATCTATCTATCTATCTATCTATCTATCTATCTATCTATCTATCTATCTATCTATCTATCTATCTATCTATTATTATGTGAGATATTACTACTATCACAATAAAGGGTAAGGGAGACAAGGAATCCATCACACCAGGCCCAAGGATCCTGAAAACTGGAAAGAAGGGACTGTCAAGGGCTTTCTCCTGGACACTCATGCCCTGCACAGAGATGCCATTTTCACCACTGACATTGCCACATTTCCTGGGTAGAATATGACTTGGGCACAATCAGAAGCAGTGCAGTTAACCACAGGATGGAAAGGAGACAACTCCTTCTGAGAGAGGTCAGAGGCTGAGCATGGAAGAAAAAATTATGTCTGAACAGTGAAAGGGAAACGCAAAAGTTCTGGAGCTGGAGGAGCCTGCAGCAAGCATCTGACTTCTAAGGTGACTGTGACAGTGTAATTTTTCAACTTTGTTCCAGTGTTATCACCTGTTCTTTTATTTCTAATTGGTTGTGTTGTTCAGCCTTCTGATTTCTAAAACTTACTTCATAGAAGTGACACAGCGCCTAAATTCCTCTATGAAAAAAGTTTTGCTTGGTACACAAATATAAAATGACACTGTTTGACCTTGGAGTTAGACATATCGCTCCTTTAAAAAATATTATCATTCCCCACTCCCACATTAAGAGACATTTGGTTAAAGTCCAGTGATATTAGTGGGTTTCAGCAGCCATTTTTCTTTTTCCTGGAATATCAGGGGGCCAAATTATCCACTGGCATGATTTCAACAAAGTCTAGCAGATGATTCCAACAGGAATTAGGCCATGGGCACCACAAGGCAAATTCTTTCCATCACTGAGCCACAAAACAGGGTGCATTGTTAACACTGCTTCCCCAAAGTTCCTTCCAAATAATTCAGGACTTAATAGAAACCAAAAACTATCCTAAAATAATCAGTTCTACAGCGTTTAATCAGTTGATAAATAAGCAGTTCATTTCCTTGGACTGATAAGATGCTCTGTGTTTTCCTGTGTGTTCCTGCATGTATCAATTGTTAGCAAACATTGCGTGTTCTCCTTTAGCAACAAGGAATAATTACTGAACACTATTTTAAGCAAAAAAATGAGAATCATCCCCTTTAGAAAATACATATGAAGCACAACAAAAGGCATCAAGAGAGAAGCTGTGTATGAAAACATCATTTTAAACATGCTAAAATTACTCTTGAGGTCTTCAAGTGAAAAAAAATTACAAACACAAGCAACAAAATAAATTTTAAAATACCCAAATCACAAAATCCCAACACTCAAACAAAAAAAAAAAACAAAACAAAACAAAAGCCTCATAAACAACCAGAAATTCAAAGCACGTTTAATAGCATGGTCAACTATGATTGCTCTATATTGGACTCTCAATGTAATTTACTCATAATTTATGAAGAAAAAGTATGCAAGTCACCTGTTCTCTGAAATGTGAGCAGCCCCGAGAGAAAGCTCACAGCTCTGCCAAAAATATAAACAGACTTTGAAAGGTGCTTGTTAAGAAAAGGGTGAAAGGACATTTGCAAATAAATCTTCATAGACAGACTTCTTCAGACAGCCACGTACAACTGCTGCAACATATTTATAGAAGGTTGATTCATGGTCACAGAAATACTATGTACACTAACCATTGCCCTGACACCTAAGCCAAATGAACTCTGACAAAGGTGGAAGTACTCAGGCTTACACTTCTGCAGAACACTACCACTTTGATTAGTGTGTCAGAATTAAAATAAACTTAAAAGGGGAATATGAAAGAATTTCTTTCTCCCTTTTCCCCATATCTCTCCCTACTCCCGGCTACTTCTGCCAGAGACATCACTAGAGCCTTTCTTTTGTCTTTGCCTTTGAGAAAGAGGAGACAAAAGAAAAAACATTAAAACATCCCTAGAAGAAAGGCAAGGCAGTAGTCAGGAGAATAGAGCAAGATTTAGAAGACTGAGGTTTGTAGCTCAGTAGTCTACCATGGACCTCTTGTGAGTTCCTCACAATACATCAGGTGGCCATTTTCAAAAGGATATTTAAGTGCCAATCTCCCTGTGAAATCGATGGGATTCAGATAGTAGGATCCCTCTGAGGAGCTGTTTTGAGGATATACCTGGTGCAGGTAGCTGGGCTCACAAACTGCAGACTGGGATGCAGATTGAAATGCAGATTGAGCTCTCAGGGGGAGCCTGGGACAGGAGGCCATGAACTGCCAACTGTTTAGAATAACAAAGGGAATGAAGATACATTTAGCCAGGTGAATGGACACTGTGAGACACCCTAGGAGCTAGGAATTGTCATCTTTTGGAGAACAAAGTAGGTGGAGACCAGTGACACCAGCAAGGTGGATGGACATGGAGGGGGCAGGAGCCAAAGACTTGGAGGAAGAGCAAGATCGCAGCACAGAGAAACAGTGAGGGTGTAAAATCCTTGGGTTTCCTTTGATTTGAAAAAGTGATTCTTTTTTTTTTTTCCCTCTTCATAAATTTGAAAAAGAAGCCAGAAATAATGAGCTTTAGCAGAATAGAGTAAAAAATATATACAAACTCATGTTATGGTATGCCTCCTTTCAAAAACCTAAGTAACTTCTAGGGATTTTTTCACACGCTGAATAATCCTACACTTGACCCCATGACAAACTAAATCGACAAACTAAATTTTCTTCAACCCTTTCTGAGAGAGAGAAAAATAAGTTTTCTGAAAATCATTTTGCTTATTACTATTCCAGGTTCCTATGGAGCTTGGATTTTCTTCTCCAAGTGAAAGAGTAATGTATGGCTTCCCCAGTCCAGCAGCTTTCTTAGATGTTAACAGCCTGAGTATCTAGAGATGTCCACAGTTTTATTTCTCTTTACCTGGAGCAGTGAGTTCCTCTTCAAATAGACTCAAACTAGCAGACAACCCCTTGGCACAGCCACAGAAAAGTGAGCAGGCAAACAAGTGCCTCTCCAGAATAACTCTAACAATTACACCGGTAGCTGAAGGCATTTTCCATTGCCAGTACGCTTACATGGAACAAAATGAAACTACAAAAGCTAGTGCTGCACTGGGAACTGCACCATTTTTACTCTGAAGGATAATTGTCCCAATCAAATAGTGGAATGTGATGAAAAAAACTATTCATTGAGCCCCTTCAGATTGCTACTTCTCAGCAAGGGAATTTTCTCTGAAAAAATTTACTTTTCTTCTCACAGACACTCTTACCACTGAGCAATTAAACTCTCAACAGTCATTTTTTTCTACTGCTTTGTTCCTAAAATTGTACAAAGTCTTCCTCAGGAGGAGAGTGAACAAAAGAAATTTCAACCCAAAATTTATGTATATATCATTCTAATATTTTACAAGCAATACTCATCTCCAATAATCTCGGTATTATATTACAACAATACAGCATGCTGCATTTTAATGCAAAGAAAGCAAAAAAAAAAACTATGAATAAATGTTGAAAAAAAATCTAATTGGCTTCTATTCAACTTTGAATTTAACCAATAATCTTGAATTCAGTCTTGCACTTACATTCAATTATGACTAGCAATGCTTTGACATATTCAGTGCAAAACATGTGAGGAATACATTTTGTGTTATCCTCTCTTTTCATCTTATATCATCATCTCTTGTATTTCAATACAAAATAGCAAATGTGTTTAGTCCCTTGAGGAATTGGAGAGGCTGAACAAACATTCCACATCCTGTTGGCTGTTTCTATCCAAGCTTTGCTAATGATGACAAACCCTTTGAAGTTACTACAGCTCTGGGAGAGACAGACGGTCTTTATGGAAATGCCAGCATTGTAGAAAAAAAAAAAAAGAAAAAGAAAAAGATTTTTTTTTTCCTTGATTGGAGCCAAATTACAAAACAAATTCCTGATTTAAATCTGCTGGCTATTCTCCAGTACCTCAAACACCAAGTTTGTATTACGGACAACCCTGGGCACTATTGCAATGCTAGTAAAGCTCAGGTTGAAATTTCAAGGATTCTGGGATGTACTGAATACGACACTATTCCAGTAGAAATGAGCACTCACTCAGAATCCTGTTGGAAAAATGTAAAATTAAATTTTATAAAACTCTCTGCACATTTTTGATACGTAGATCCAATAAATAACTTATCGGCAGCAGTCATCTGGCAGCATTCCATTCTGCCAATTTAAGATTTGTGCTTTAATATATTTTGCAGTTTTATCTAATCCTTATTTAATCAAAATATTTTCCATCCATTTCCTCTAGTAGTATCACAGAACTAAATATATTTCAGTCCATCTAAGCTTTATCTGAAGTCCATGTTATCTTCACATCTCAAACATTCATGTCTCCAAATGTAATCTTAAAGGCTCTTCTGAACTTTTTTCAAACTTTATCTGCTCAGGCAAAATCATTGATAGAATTTTATTTCCTTCCTTCACTTTTTTGCATTATTCTGCTTGGACAGGATACAAAACTCAAGGCCAGTAGCTCATTCCCTAAGTGCAGTAGTAGGCTCTGCAGAGACACAGACTACTCAAAGCACAACTCCTGCATGCTCCACAGACACTGACTGAGTCAAGACAACCTCTCAACACTTTTTGAAAACAGTTTTCAATTTAAAAGAATGCTGATTGATCAGGAGGCACATGTATCAAAGACTGCACTGCTGCAATTCATAACCATGGCGTACCACACACAACTGTTGTGTTGTGCAGGATGAAAGTACTGTGAAAAAGGTGCACACAAAACTGAAGTAGAAGAACAGAAAAAGCAACCCTGAAGTAAATTACTAGAAGACATAAAACCAAGCCAAAGATACTAGGCCAAAACTGGACATGTTTTTCTGCCATCAAAGAAACTATGATGTTAGAAATATACTAGCTTAAGGAAGGGGTTACATACACGGTCTTACACAGAAGAATTCAAATGTTTATTCTTAAAATCAAGACAAGCCCAGCTTGGTTGCAGTGAGCTATATGCAGAAGGGTTTTGCCCTCTTCTCTACAGCACTAAGAGTACAAGAGCACCAATGTACACAGGAAAATAACAGGAGACCCCTCACCTTTATTCTGCTCCCCTACTTCTCTCCCTCAGGCTCCCCCAAGCCTGATGGCATTGCATGGGGAGTCCCTTTGCAAGTGAACAATCCACTCTCTGCATGGACTGCGGAAGGCACCATGGGTTGGGAGGCAGCTCTGCACACCCTTTTACTCTGCTCCACAGCCAGCAATCACACACACAGTAATAATCCTGAGCTCTTCCATCTCACAACTTCAGCACCTTTCATGCAGCTGTGCCTTTCCTATGCAGGGCAAATACTTTCCAGCCTCTGCGGAGAAACACGGTTTAAATGGTTGAAGGACAAAATTGCTTCCTTATATTCTGCACTGAGTCCTGCTAGGCTGAGTTGTGAGAAAGTAAGAGAGATTTCAAACTCCTGCTGTCAGAAACATTCTCTTTTGATGGATAAATAAGATTTCCAGAGTCAATCTGGCACCTCTTGCCAGCATGGAGTTTATTTTTTAGGACAGTTGTAACAAATGTAATGTAATAAGGTACTAAATCAATCATCCATATTTTTGGCTCCTGTTGTTCACATGCTAAGCTGTTATAAGATAGCCGGTTATATAACTACAATTTCAACCCTTAAACTCCAAATGATACCAACAAAACAGACACATGAATAATCAGGCCTGAAGTATACTGTCTTATGCTATACTGCCAGTCTAATTCTACAAATTACATTTATTTTTCATGTTTCTTGCCAAGTGGAAAACGTTACCCATGGGAAATAACTTAAACATTAACTTCCTTTCAAAATTCTTTTTTTTTTTAAACTCCTCAACTATTTTGCATTGGATCTTAACATTTTTGATCCCCTTTCTGCCTGTTTCTCTTATTTCTACATCAAAAAGCAAAAGTGTCATGCTTGAAAGAAAATGTAGGGAAGTAAGACAGAGAAGGACTTTGAGAAACAAAAATGAAAGAGGTTAACCACTCCAAAGTATTATGCCCCACTTTTTTTAAGATTATTGAAGTTTACTAATAGAGGCTGACATCCTATTAATAGCGTGGGTAATAGAAGCTAGGAACAGAGACCAATAGTGGCATCAAACCTGGAAATCAGTAGAGATTAGTAATGAACCCAACTGTGCCTGGAGCCTCCTCAGCCGCACCTCAGCAACTTCCTGTGGTTTCTTCACCATTAACATGTGGGAAGGAATACTGAAGCCTCCAGGACTTTTGACCACTTCTACAAACACACAGAAATGCAGCACGAGGTGCTATAAACATGAAAATGTTCTCTGCTCAACCTGTTCTGATTACTGCTGGTACCTTCCACTCGCTCCTCAACTAAAATCGGCCATAAATCACCCCCCACCTTATCAACTGCAAGCAGAAATTGCAACAAAAATTACAGAGGTCAGCAGAAGGGTATCTGGTGCCCAGTGAAGCCCATTATGTCTTCCTCATTACATCTTTAATTTCTTTTGTTGTCATAACAGCTGGAAACCCTTGGCACCGACAACCTCCTTAATATATTTACACCGCAAATTGACCACAGTGAAATGTAATTTGTTTCTCAGAAGCCAACGCAATGAATTGAGCCCATAAATAATAAACTTCATTTCTACTGTAAGCTCACAGACACAACAAAATATACTATGATGCATGTTCATATCAGTTAAAGGTAAGAACTAGATGTGATTTGATCTTGGTGTTGTCATCGGGTTTGGAATTTTAAAATGCCTGAACTCTATTGTTAAGCATGTTAAATTAAAATTCTATCTAGTCAAATAGGAAAAACAGAGAGAGTTTATTTCCTTTTTAAATATGAGCGCTGCTTATCCTGCTACTCTGAAGGAGGAAAAGGCCCTGTGGAAAAACAACAAAATGCAGGCTTGTGAAATTAAGAGTTAGTGTCATACAATTCATTTCACTGAGGCACAAGTTACAAGCTGTCAACAGCTGGATTTTATGAACTCCTAAGGTTGACCTAGGAGCTCATACTTACTACAAATCTACATTTTTACTGCATGTCAAATGGCTGCATTAACTTGCTCCCTGCACATCATGCATACACTTTGCATTTGGGTTTTTTTATTAAATCTGTGTACTTTTTTATACCCCAAATTGTTGTAAAAATGAGCTATTGCTACTGTCACAGCACTAGTTCTAAGTTACCATTTTCTCTGTTTTATTACTGGCAGCTTCCCCTTCTAAAAAACCCCAAAACTCATGCAAATTGAGGCAGATATAAAGTGATAATTTTGAAGATATTTTTAGAAGAGATCAATTGACATGATTTTGAATTGATTAACTCTGTGTTTACTGATTGACTACAAAGTTTTTATACCATTAGTAAACTGAAATTAGTGTTTATGGACAGGCATGCGTTGAGTTAAAAAGGAACACTAGAATCAAATAAAAAACTGGACTTTGCAGAATTTACGTCTGACTTAAACTGATAATTAATTCTGGTATTAAATTTAAATGGAGAGCCAGTTAAAATCTGACATGTTACCATAAGCAATGAAAGCAGCTTCAAACTAAAAATCTTATGTATAAGAGTAAAATAGGAAAAAAGCTATATAAATTCATCATTCATTCAAGTCAATTAGAGAAACAAACACTGAGACACCTACTTTTAGGGTATTAGGCTATCCATTTAAGAGTAGATTACCTTATCACAAGATTAAAGGAGATGAACAGTTTCTGTTTACAGACAAAAACAGAGGGATTTTTTCCACTCTAAATGATTTTAATATATCAAATATTTGGTTACAACTGTTCTTTCTAGATGTACTCTACTTGGCAAAAATTAATGCAAAGACCATGAAACAAAGTCAAATAAATTCAGAGAGAACCAAGTATAATAAAAAATACACCAGCAACTATATACATGAAAAACTATACACATGAAAAACAGTCAAGTAATATTTTGGTTCATCCTCTAAGGAAAAAAGAAAAAAGTTGCAATAAACAACAAACTCTTCTCCTGTATCCAGTTTAGCTTGAGATTTGGGGGTTGTTATGTTTGTTCTCTGGAGTCTTCTTGAAAGACTAAACTGCTGTGGACATACCCAAATCAATTCAAGTATCCAGTTACAGCAAGATGCAATGCTTTTGTCCTCTTTATCACTTCAGCTGTTGGACTCACCACTGGGTGATGAGCTTTATATCTGCCAGCCCATAGAGCAGTTTCAACTTGCTTTTGCCATGAAATCCCAGGGCTCTGCAGGACCACCTGAGGAACCTGGGAACACTTGAGAAAAATTCTCCCAAATATGTTCCTTGGGTTTTGTTTTTGTTTGTTTGGTTTTTTTAGAGAAAAAAAAATGGCATTGTCCCAAAGCTAATACCCAACAGTGATCTCAGATAAGCATCCCAGCATTTGAACGCCAGAGAAGAACAAGAGCAGAAGCCCAACAGTACCACTGCAATGGATGCAGAGTAAAATCAAGTGGCAAAGCAAAAAGCAAACCACAGATGCAACTAACAAAGAATTGAACTAGAGATCTGACTATACCAAATAGGCTAGAACTGGATCAAGCAATAAATTAAATTCATGGCACACACAGGAATAGATAAATTCAAGAGGGACCTACAGCATTCCAAAATCATGCTGAATCAAGATGGTAATAGCATAAATCACAATATAGGACTACAGGTAAACTCAGAGTGCTTTGTGACCACTGACGACTTCCTTTCACTTTCTAGAAGAAGGGAAATGCAAAGTTATTTCACCTGAATATGAAGGGCCTTTTATGCTTAGCATAAACTTGCAATGATTCCTTGAATTTAAGAAACTGAGCAGGGGGAGAATGGAAAAACCCATACCAAACTGTTTTATAGCATTTTTGTGGGAAAATATTCTCTCAGTCATTTTACAAGAATACAAAAGAAGGAAAAGTTCCACATATCTGTCAGTTGTACTAAGAAATCCCTAAGCTTAATTCTATGCTTGACTCAGATAAGCTCTAATACTACATGTCAACTGTAGATGTGCAGAAAGCACCCTTAAAGACTCTTCTAAATATAGAATCTATGTGTTTAACATAGAAATGGAGCTGTTATTGCCCATAAATATATTTCAGAATATTAAAGCAGAAATTAGGAGTGTCATATAGGACAGGAAAGAGCAAATACGTTGAAGAATTATCACATGCTAATTTAATTTTCCAGTAATATAGAGTCCATTATATAGTCACTATCAGTGGCGTAAGGTCTAAATTATATTACACTAGGAAAGCATCTTCTGAATTCAGACCAGAGAACTGAAAGATTTCAACAGTCTTGTGACAGGAAGAAACCCACTTAATCAAAGCCTCTTTGTCAGACACTCAAAAGTGGTCAGAATCTGGTGTTAACATTGAAGGTCAAGAAATCAAATTAGATTTTTTTTCAAAGATGCAAAGGATTTATACATCTACCCCAAAAACCCAATGAGAGCAAAGGGATTGGAATATGTAAAATAACAGAGTCTAGACATGAGTGTAGGAACTGAAATGTGAATAACTAAAATGAAATTTTGCTTAATGGAGACGCGATTGCATCCCTAGGGTATTGTCTGTATTGTTGTCACTTTCATCAAAACTGTTATGACTCCATTGTGCTGGTTTGGGCTGGGATTGGGTTAATTTTCTTCACGGTGAGTAGTAGCTGGCTGTGCTTCAGATTTGTGCTGAACACAGGGTTGATAAATAAGAGATGTTTTTGTTATTGCTGAGCAGGGCTCATGCAGAGCCAAGGCCTTTTCTGCTTTTTGTACTGCCATGCTGGGAAGGAGACTGGGAGTGAACTTATAAGGGGAAACACTGGGACAGGTGATCCCAACTGACCAAAGGGACATTTCCAACCATACACCATCATGCTCAGTCTGTAAAGTGGGGGCAAGAACGAGAAAGTGAGGGGACATTTGGAGTGATGACGTTTGCCTCCCCAGGCCACCATTACATGTGATGGGATCCCGCTCTCCTGGAGATGGCTGAACACCTCCTTCCCCATGGGAATCAGTGACTTAATTCCTTGCTTTGCTTAATGTACAGATTTTGTTTTCTCTATTAAAATGTCTTTATCTCAACTCCTGAGTTTCCCAGCTTTTACTTTTTCAATTCTCTCCCAGATCCCACTGGTGGGGGAGAGAGTGAGCTGCTGCATGCTGGCTAGGGTTAAACCATGACCCTCATTTAGCTGGAGGAAATTAGTGACTTCATTACATAGAATACCAGATTGGATGTGATAACTGAATCCAGAAATTATTCTACCACTAACTCATAACTTTAGCTAGGTTGCAATGAGGGTATACAAAGCAGACCATGATCATTTGTGTGACATAAAACTGTTTTATAGTAATATGAGATATTTCCAGTTTAAACAGCTGGAAGTATAAGCATAAGATTGATCCTTGATATCTAGGCAACATCATTCAGGGACTTTGCAGCTAGGGAAAAAAATTTTTCTAAAACAGGAACTGAAGTACTAATTTTTATAGCAGCTATCCCACAGTCAGCAGGACAGTCAGCATTTGATACTAATTTTAAAAATACAAATTGCATTCTGGATTGTAGAAGGATCTTGATGGGAGGCAAAGACGTGACCTTCCGCATAACATCCTTTTTGAAAACATAACTGCTTCCACAGACATAGTGTGAAGTGCTGCTTGTCACGATCTTGGTTTCAACACCATGCCATAAATTCCCCATGTCCCATTAGGGACACTCACTCCATTTTCTTTTAACCAGAATGAAGCACTTATGAGATCAAATCCTTTCACATTTAAAATTAAAATAAACACAAAATATCCTTCCCCTTTTATTTTTTCCTCTCTGGCAACCACTGCTTAGCCACATGGCTCTGCATATGAACCAATGTCAATAGGCAGCTTTGAAGACAACATTCTGGATGGCACACTCAACAAAGCAATCCATGATACGCATTAGAGACACACTGAAGAGCTCACCCTACTTCACTTCCCTTCCCATAATCACTGACATGCTGGAACTGACAGCTTCTTATAACCTTCTAATCTACTTTCTTTAAATGTGTAAAGCAGAGATACAAAACTTTCTTTTTTGGTTTTTTTTTTTTTTTCTGTTGTAAATTGTGGAACTGCAGCCACTTCTTTCCTTTTAAGAGAGTCCTTTGTATGCCCAAATCTCACAAAGAATAAGGCATCAAATTTGGAAGAACAGCTGAAAATGTCTTGTCTGATTTACTGAAATTGTCACTGAAACTCATCAGCATTCTAGAGAACATTGTATTATAATTTAAAAACCTCGGCAGCAGCACTAACAAAACACCTCCAGGGTGCATATCCCTCCTCAATTAAGCTATATGACAGGTTATACAGAAATCTAGCTCTTACAGCAAGACAGTCATGGTCAGCTCTTCCTCCATATTCCCAATGTAATAACAGAAATCACAAGAAAAATAGACGTGTGAAATCTATTTGGAGGGAACAAAACTAGGGGAAAAAAAAAAAACCAAACAAAACAAAAAAAAAAAAAAAAAACCCCACAAACAAACAAAAAAAAAACCACCAAAAAACAAACCAAAAAAAAAAAAAAACCACCACAAAATAAGAGAAAATTCACCTCTCCAACCATCACCAATCATTACCTAGAACTAAGAAAGAAGAAACAGAAAGAAGTTCAAATCTACAAGAAGGTGACTGAACCTGGAAGCAGCCTCATACCTGGTGGGGGTTGTCACAGCTGTGAGACACAAACTGTGCTGCTTTTAAATGCAGCCATCTTGCCCTGATCACTCCATATGGGATTATAAAATTTCAGTTTCAAAACAATGCATGAAACTCCTCTGATTGGCATATTTTGGACCACTTTTAAAGAGACTGCAAATTCCTAGTTCTTGGGGTAAGAAAAACAGTTTTAGAAGAATACATTTCCTTCTTGCAGTTAATACAAATTAGCTATTTTACCAAAAGAAATACCAAAATAATATCCCATTACAATGATAGGCAGTAACACAATATTTCAGATTTTTCAGACAATTACCTTAAATACTTCCTGCATTGCTCAAATTAATATAAACACAAGGAGAAAATTAACTGTCTGGAACAGAGCAAGAGTGGCACTATGCACAACAAACACAGACATTGTTTCACCTCTTGAGAGATAATAATGTGATTATTGGGCTTCTGTGGCAGTTTGCTATGTCTGCCAAAGAGAATCTGAGGGTAGGGATCAGGCAATTTTATTACATTAATCTAATAGGAGTAATAACACAATTTCCAGGGTTTTTACACAGATCTCTGTTTCATACTACAGAGTACAGCAGAACAGGTAGTATTACAGCTCTAATAGGATTCATAAAATCATATTAATAAATGTTACCCAAAACAGAAGGGTTAAATCCTGTAACCATTCAGTATCTGCACCCCCTCCTAAAAGAATAATGAATTTTCTTTCAGACAGTAACAGTGCCAATCTATCTTAAAATTTTAAAAAGCCACTTCTGCTCCCCAGTGATAAACTGGTTATTGAAACAGTTGGGTTGGTGTGTAAATAACACTCTGATGTTAGATATCCTCCCTGCTCTTGAAAACATGGAAGTCCTTTAAGCTTCAGCACTTTAACATATTCTCTGGAGAGCTAATATAGGAAATCACCAGGGGAAAAAAATATCCGAGTACTGGCTTCAATTGCACCCCAGCAGAACTTTTTAAAGTCCCACAGCATGGAAACTAATTGTGCTTGGCACTGCTCTGGCAGCCCCTTGGGGGTTGGAGACCTGATATTATGCTTAATTTGCCCTGTAGAACTAGTTCTACAGATGCTGCTATAATTTAAATTTACAGTGTCTGAATTTTAGATTTTGATTTTAAGACTGCTTTGATTCAGAAAGAATAAGGAAGAGTGGAAATCACTATTTTATTCTGACAGTCAATGAGTTAAGGAAAAAAAAAAGTGGGGTAGATGGGGAGCATTACTGTATTCATTTCCCTTTCACTCCCATAAAGCTATACCACCCCAAATTTGACATGGTAAGATAAACTATTTGTATATATGTTCCTAAATATTTTCAGTTTCCAGCAATACAAAACAGGGCAATAATAAATCTGTATAATAGTCTGCTTTTAATTTTTGCAGTGTGTCTTAGCATAAAATTACTGTGAAGTCTCTGCATACTTTCATTTTTTCTTATTTCTCAAGAAATAAGTCACTTCTCTGGTTTTGGAGTTTAATAACATAGGATACTTAGTAGATTTAGCTTCAGTTATGTCTGTAAAGCTATGTTGCTTCTGTCAGCCTTCTCCACATCTGTGCATAAGCAGCAGTGCCCTCACATGGACATGAAACACCTAACAGTAGTGATTCATGGCCAAAGCTTCCTCTCAGAAATTTCATTTAGGCTAAGCCTCCAAAGAAAAATTAAAATTTAAATTTAGACTAGGTCATAACAAAGTTGTAATTTAATAAAAACTTGGAAGCTTAAAGTAGAAGACAAAGGCTGGTTTGGCTTCCCTAAACTGCCTAAGTTGCACCTGACATGAACCACCAGGACATCAACAGAACAGGGTCACCTTTTATAAACATTAAATTGTTTCGTTCCAGTTTGGCAATAATGCAATAACACTTGTTTAGGAGTTAGGAATTTGAAAGCAATCATTTCCTAAAAAAAATTATAGTTAGCTACAAAAAGTTTAAAGATATCAAAGCACTTAAAATAAAGGGAGAGCACTAACATAAAATCAAAGAAAATGCTTTATGAACCAATTATTACAGTTCTTGAGATAAGTAATGAACCCTCAGTAGAAGTGCAAATGATGAAACAGTTTTCTGTAATTTATAATTTTTCCTGTGAAAAATTATATATAAGAACATTATTATAAGAACATGACCAACTGGGCAGCCCTGCAGGTACAAAAAAGGTGATTTGCTGTTTGATAGCAAGTCAATTATTTGGATCATATTTTCAGTGCAGTACATTTAAAGCACCTCTCATTATACTCAGAACTGGAAATATTTTTACGAATTTTTGGAAACTGAAAGTTTCTGACATGATGTAGGAAATACATCTAATTACTCAGCTGGTTAAAGAGAGCATCTGGCTCAAATGGCTAAATTTAAGCCATTTGAGCAGCCTTTAAAAGGACCAACAGCTGCAAAGGTACAGGATATTTTGATCACAGCATAGGCTGCTCTTGGGGAGTAGCACATGCAAATTCAGGTACAGTTATTCGATGTGTCAATTTCCATTTTGTGTTTTGGCATGGAGCAACACACATGTACAGAGGTATTCCACTTATACCTATGTGGGTGTGCATGTGTGTGCACACATGCCAATGATGTGTGAAATACGGTAGCATTTGGCAAAATTTTTCAGAACAAGGAGCACAATGCTCACAGTTTGAATCAGAAAGTCAATTGTCTTCACTTCCAGACTCAATCAAAACCAGGGCAAGTAAATCTCACCTTTAAACTTGTTTATTTATGGACACTGATTTTATGTTTCCTTCCAACATATATTTTGCAAACTACTCAGACATAGGGAAACTTAACTATGACTTTCTAATAAAAAGTTCATATTAAAAAGTGTAACAATTTGAAGCACTACTATTTTAAGGAAGAGAACTTTAATTCTAGTAAAAAATTTACTGTCTCAGTGTGGGAAAATTACAACTAATGGCTCAGGCATCATTATTTTCTTTTTATGCAGTAATTCTCTTTTCTACATCAAAATGCAAAATGTCTACAGCAGGTGTTAATTATAAAAATGAGTAAAATGTGGTAAAGAAGTTAAAATTAATATTTTCATTTCATTCTATATTCAGGAGCCAAAACCAGATTTACTAATTGCAATTAAAAGATCTCTCTCTCCTTTGCATGGAAATGAACCACTCTTGGAAACAGATTCAGGGAAGGTGGCAAAAGTTCAGATAAGAAAAGTATACTTAGAGTAGCCAAGTTAAGTAGAAATATATCTAATTAATTGGAAAAAATATTAAGACAATTCTCTGCCATACACAGTTTAAAGGCAAAACTAAGCAGTCTTCCTTTTCATCTATCAAAAATATAAGAAGTTAATATGAAATTATGGAAAGCACTGTAGGTTTAACTAATTTCCACATGCATAAAACCTAAACATGCAGTTTCTAGGTGAGTTTTCATTCTTGTGAACTGAGGTTCTTCAAGCCACTTTAGGGAAGTCCCAATGAATTGCAATGGGAGCCTTATTAGATTTGAAAGATTACAAATTATGGGGAAATTGCTAGAAAATTATGAAAGAGAAAGAGTAAAAAAATTTTTACAGCCCAAGGAGGCATTGATTCTGCTCTTTAGGTATCATCATTTAGAGCATTTACTCAGAGCTGCAACTTACAAAAAAATCAGATTTTTGGCATGGGACAAGAGATGGAAACCTGTGGCACATATTGGAGCTCATCTGGTTCTCCATAAGACATTAATTCCTAAGGAAAACATTTCCCACAAGCAGACAGGAAACCACATCAGACATCAAATGTCTTTTAAGTGACATGGGGGTTCATTTTGTGGGAACAGAGCACTGAAGATATTACTCACTCTAACATCTGCATCTAATTAAATTTGGATTTGAAGTTAAAGAGAACAGCAACATTTATGTCAAATGCTGGTCAGTTTGAACTTATTAAGAGTGAAACTTAGTTGAGAAAGAGAAATGGACTTGGATTTTAGGTCATGAAAATATTATATCCAGTAGACTCATCAGAAGACTGCAAACAATTTGTAAGACTCTTCAGATTTAGCAGGCTCCCCTAATGTCCCCATGATATTACTTAAAACTGTATTTCTCAGAAGAACATATTCCCACTAGATTTCTTTCCCCCACTGGAAGCAATCAAGGTAAATGTTATGCTGTGGCATAAAAAATAACTTTGAAAACACCTTCAAGTATACAGAGCAAGTGATACTCCAGCAAAACCTTTCAAGTATTCCATGGAAAGACAGTATCAAGTGACTTCTCATAAACCATGACCTAGCCTTCACATGCTCCTCATATTGGAGATGCTCTGAAAAACAAACCAGGCCAGGCAGTTCAGCATGGAGTTCCTCTTACCTTTCAAAATCAGAGATCAATTCTTTAGCCTGATCCCATTTCTGTAGTATATCTTATAGGAATCACTGCAATAAATGAAGAAATATTCTGGAAATGTTGCAGGTAACTAGTTTAAATTCCCCAAATAAGGGGGTTTGAGTGTCGGGGTTTCTTTGGTTGTTTGGGTGGGGGGTTTTCTGGGTGTTTATGTTTTTAAACTATGTGCTGTCTCTGGGAGCTTTGACATTCACAATTCTGTTAGCAATACACAAAAAAATAGTCCTTAAATGCATACTTTTGAGAAGGCAGTTTCCAAATGTGCTAAATGGGGAAAACACAGCTTAGCAAAAACATAAGTATAGGCTTTATTTCAGAAAAGCCTTCTCTTAAAGCAGTCACAATAAAAGAATATTAACTAGAGAGCATAAGTATTTAGCAGGAATAACAAACTACAAAATGTGAATGGATCCTGTTCAAGATTATGGTTCAAGACAGAAATTATCTTATGCATCCATTTCTACAACCCCTAGAGGAGAAATCTCTCTTAGTGACCAAATTAAAGCTCTTAAACTGCAATATTTATTCTTACATCATTTTTGAAACTTGAAGAGGCAAATATTAATGCCATATTCCAAAAAAATACTCTTTGAATGAAACCACAGAGAGCAGATCTTTGTGAAACAGCGCAAAAATGGGCAAGACTCCCATGAACCCACCCCACTCAGTGCTGCTGTTAGAGATCACGGGTGGCAGGAGAAGATGGCAATCTCTGCCAAGGAAGGTTATTAGATTCCTCTGTAATCAGGAGTAATTCTGGCCAGGAAGTATTAGCATATGGGTCAGCAAAGGTTGCCTTTGGAGAGGCTTAACATTTCTGCTACCTAAGCCAAAGCCAGCCAAGACAGCATTTTCAAGCTGTTATCTTTTACTCCAGAAATGCATCTCCTGTTCTACTATTAGCCTTTCAAATAACGTTTCAGCAAGAAAGACTTATTCTCTCTGGTTTTGTCATGGATTATTTGGCTTTAGATGATGTGAAAACAGACAGCTTTCTCCTCAAAGCAACATAATGCTAAGTTTTAGACTATCAAGCTTCTTTTGATCCTTTCAAACAATAGGACTAGAAAGTAGAACTGTTAAGCACTCCACCTGCCAAAAAAGCTAGACTTGTATTTCATTTAAATGTAGTGTCTGCCTGGTACCTTAATATAATGTATCTGTAAATCCCCAAGAAATTCAGGTCAGGCTAGAAGAAGCACTACAAGTTAGCATCTCATATAAGCAATGCTGCAAAGTCACATTTAGAAAAACAATCTACCCTTGCTTCAGTGCTGATGTTCACTAGCAATAGCTGGGAATATTATGGTAAGAAAAGTGGGAACAGCTGATGGTATATCCAACAAGGCATCCTGCCACAATTCTTGTTTGGCTTTCAGAGAGATACAAGATCTCCTGTAGTGAAAACAGACAATATGACTTGAAATGAAGAATTTGCATTATTGTGAATTTGACTAGCAGTAAAAATAAAATAAAAAGTACTAAGTCTGGAAGCTTTATTACCAATAATATTGAGAAAGGAACCAGGGGAGTTTCCTCAGCTGAAGCAGTACAATGCCTATCAGAATCATGGCTGTAACCTAAAAAAGCTGGGCTATAAAACAGCATTATCTTCTTCCTCATACTCTGTCTGTAGTGCTGCCATTTAAACCAGCTTCTTAAACAAAATGCAGTCAGAGGATTAATTCTGGAACTCAGAAATATCACAGATATGTCCTGGCTTTTTGCATTTGTAAAGCCACATCCCTAAGACTGACTGGTATAATTAATTTTACCCAGTCAACACAGTGGAAGAAAAACCTATATTCCGGTCTCAAAAGAGAATCTCCATTTAAAGCATTGTATGCTCTGTAGAGAGTTTGTCTCCAAACACGATTTTTTCCTTAGATCAGTCTAGAAGACACACAGTTCTGCTCAAACACCTAAGATGTAAAGCCTGTTGGTGAAGTGATCTTCCCACATTTCTTGCCTTTCCAGAAGAAGACTTTACAAAACACTGAACTATTAAGAAATTCCTAATGCCAAAAGAAAAATACTAGAACACCAAAGAATATGTTATCAATAGTCTGACAAAGTGGTGAGACACAAAGGAAGAAGGATCAGTATAACCCTATTGGCAGAAATGGAAAACCTCCTTACAGAGACAAGAAGTGATGGATCTCAATTTATTTCCTATTACTAAGTGCTTTAATTACAATCAATTTAGCTTGTAACATCAAGAACTAATTTAACTGGCACAATCATCACTAAGTGATGAAGGTTTTTAATTGAAAATGTTATATTACTCCTCACCACAGTAAATGGGAAATAGATTGATTAAACTACCTAATAATATTAGATGAAAAAAAGAATTAAAAATATCTTTGTCACTTTCTTGTACTCTTAACTAAGCACTTGTACATCTACTAGAGCATGGGAATCCTATTTCAATCCAAGAGCAATAACTCTTGTGGAAGAAAAGTTGCTGCTGAAAAGATTCAAACTTCCAGACTTCTCATTTTCTTATATAAAGTCATTATGAAGACTACAACAAAACCCATTTTTTCTCTTGGGGACATCTACCTCTAATTACAGTAGTTAAAATTAAAATCACTGTACCACAAATGCCTAGAAAAACAATCACTTAAAAAAAACTACCAGAAGTCATTCTAGAATGCAAAAATGGGCAAATATTTTAACTGAAGGTATTTCCTGCAGAATAAAAGAGAAATGCACATCAGGTAAAATATTTCTCCAAGGATGTGCATATACAGAATATCGCTAATCATTGAAACCTATGTAACTCTAAAGTTTGTTTAATCTTGTAATTAATTGGAAAGTATTTCTATTACCTAGATATACATCATACTTCCAAGAGTAATCAAGTAGAAAGCACACTATGTCTGTTGAGGAAATTGCTTAAATGCAAGAGTATTTTTAAATCTCTCAATAAATATAGGCTGAGTACAACTTATACAGTAAATAATTTCCTTTATTTGCCAGAAAAACACACATATATAGTTAAAGTAAAGATAGGGAGCTTTTATAGCAACACTCAAACTTCTGGTACGCTCTTGACAAAAATGCCACTAAAAAAAGCTGTGTTGATTTTAAATTGCTGACATAGAATGTATACTAAGTACTTTCTCTTAAAATTGAAATACTTCACTGGATATTTACAAAGGACTTTCTTTAAATTTATGACTGACATTTTTTGATAGTCAAATACTACTTAAAAGAAGAAAAAAGAAAATGTTACTGTAAAATAAATAGAAAGGAAGTAAATCAAGGAGAGTTCTGCTCAAACAGCTGTTACCAAAAGCTTGTGGAAATACACACACTGAAAAATTATATTAATAGCAGCTGCAGATGGTCTTAAAATCCATCCATCCATTACAGCTAAATGGGCTATGCAAAACTGACAGTAACAACAAACAGCAAAAAGTCACACCAGTGACAGAAGCCTCCGTGCAGCAGCAGCAGCTCCTCAGAGAGCAAAGCCCTGAATGGCGGATGGAAGTGAGTGGTACCACAGCTCGTTGGCAGGAGCCTGAGTATTTGACCACGATTCTTTGGCATGTACACTTCAGCCTCAGATGAGCTCAGCTACATTTCAGAGAAGTAAAATAATTTATGAACATGGCTGGTATTGAAAACGTGTGCAGCCTCCAGTTCATAACCCTGTCTTTACATCTCATAAATTGAGCATTATAAGAAATGATGTAGCTACACATTTCCATTTTTGTTCTCTGTGGAATTACTTGTAATTTTATGTTGTTATCCTTTTCACAATGTACATAGCATAAAATAACATTTATGCCATATTCTGATGTCCTAAGAGGAGTAAAATGCTTAAATTTTACCACATTAAAACAAAAAAAAATCCTTAACTATGGTTTGAAGAGGTACATGTGTTTGTTGTGATTTGGGTTTCTTTGTTTGGGTTGCTATTAGTGGCAGTGGTTTTGTCATTGTTTTAAGAATAAGAAAATCCTCAAACTAAAACTCACAGAAAAATTAGCTTAAAGCAGACATGCAGGTATTCTTACAAACAGTTCCTGTGTCAAGGTCTGGGGAAAGAAATGTAGACAACTATTTCATTTGCAGTCCTAGAAACATATCAATATAACCATAGTTCTCTTCAGAATTTTATGACAGAAGATCTGCTAAGAAGACAAAGTTTAATATATATTACAAGCCAAACAGTCAGAAATTATTACCAGATGAAACTAATTAAAGGAGAAAAGTCCCCAAACAAAACCAAGTTTTACACCACTGCTTTTCAAAAGTCTTAATTGAATACATAATTGACTCTCATTAGGGAGCTGTGGATAAAGGAAGAGAAGCACCACAGTTTTTGATGAAAATACTTAGACTGCTGAAAATGAAACAGTGAATTACCTGTCAGATTTGGAGAGTAAATGTCAGAGAGGCAAGCCACAACAAGTGAAACTGGAGTCATATATCCTTCACTCAAGTTCTGGTTGCCAGAAACTCATTGCAAGATTTTGAGTGAGTCAGGACACATGAATGTTTCATATTCCACACCTGCATTTGGGCTGGCTGAGAAATTTTAATAAGTCACTAATTTCCCCATTGGTATTACAAGTAGGTGAAAATGTCTGCTGGACTACTGGATAATTTGCCAGATGAGAGGCTGATATAAACCATTTCCTACAGCATTACACTGAGTACCTGCAGTCCCTACCACCACAGTGATCTCCCATAAATCAGAATAAACAGTTCATAAGTAAACAACTTAAGATGTACTAAAGGTTTTAAGTGGTTTCACTGTAATCATTGTTGTATTAGAAATGTCAAGGCAGTCATAAATTCACGATAATTAGCCACAAAAACCAGGCTAATTTAAATGCTGTCAATAAATGTTGGGAAAATTAATTAGGCTTAAATGCTAAATTTTAAATCCTAGGTCTCTAATGGAGAAACAGAAATTTGAGTGTCAGTCTGCAGGATTTGCAATAAGGGATAGACAAATCAGTTTTTGTGAAGGTTTCAATTCCTGAAGAGCATGGCTCTATCTTGCTTCCTTGAACTTGCTTTGAAGAAAAAAAAATAAGTAAAGGAATGGCTGTAACATCAAGAGCCCTAAGATATTAAGACTAAATTCAGTAAGCTGCAGAGGAGAATTCATATGCTGATGAATAGCCCATTTAAAAATAAGGTGGCTCTAGTCCACCTTACTTAAAATGGGCTATTCATCAACATAAACCTCTAGGACTTGGAAGTTAAATACCAGTTTAAACAACTTTCTTTCACAGACAATTTCTATTTACTGCTATGATCAATTCTATTAAGCAATGTTATTGCTAAGAAGCAGAATCCATCAGCAACATGCAGCATTCTGCAGCAAACAAGAACTTGATGTGAACAAATGCTCACATTGTGACTGTGTTTGAAAAGAAGCCATTGAACCTTTTATGAAAGAGCAGATTTCCAGATTTAGAAAACTCCTACTTCAAAGCTGCCCAAATTTTAAATCACCTTTTCTTTTCAGGTTTTATCTTTATTCTACCTTGAACATTTTTTTTTGTTTGTTTGTTTTTTCAGCTTTAGCAAACCTGCAGAGAGAGGACAGGTCATTTTGCAGGTTGATTTGTCAGCTTCATCCTAAATAACCTAAAAGCATAGTGATCTTTAGCGGTACTTTCCTGGTTACAAAAACCATTGTTTATTCTCTTAATTCACTATGAAAACAGAGTGAGAGAACCCACAAAGTATAAATTTACTGAGGCAGAGACATACTTAGAACTGTTAGACAGAGATTTGGTCCCTTAGAAGAGGAAAATACAGAAATAAAAAGCAAGTTTCAGAATCATTCCTACCCTTTTCCTGGCACCAGAGTGTTTTTAAAATAAATTTGCTCAAGCATTTACTAAGTAGCTGGATATCACTTAATTAGACCATATTATTACCTGGTTTTTAGGTTATGCATACCAGTAAATTCAGAAGTCCAACCTCAAACTGGTACAAATCAGCAGTTCTTTCAAATGCTCTTTTGTGCTCTCCTGAGAGGCCAAGGTACTGGTGCAAGTCCATTGTTTCCTTCCACTGTACTCCTTGATCTGAGCTCTCTAATCTGAGGTGGAAGAGGTAAGCAGCATCTCACAAGATCTGACCCTGTTTTCCTAATCTCCATCTATCCAGGAGTTTACTCATGATATGAATGCTGATTTGAGTTAGACTTTTCCTGCACCAGGAAAGAGAGTCTAACCAAATTTGGCAATAATTTTAGTAAGCATTACAGTTTAATTAGCCAGTTTATTTTCACTTATAGCTCCACATCACACCAAAACACACAATTAAGAAAAATATAAAAAATCTTCTACCAAATGATTCATCATCTCTCTCTAATGAGAATATTTTCAAAGGTAATTTTTCAAAAGTTAAGAACATTTACCAGAAAATAATGACCACTCTTACAAATCTTTATACTAATAATAATGAAAGTATATCTAATATTATAAGCAGGAAAGAAGAAATGCACCTAGCTGTTATTGACAAGAAGCTATTTAGTTGTCTTTGATAAAATAGCATGTTTATTATAATATCAAAACACCAAAACAAAGCTGGTTTAGCAAAGAACAGAGAGAAAATACATTGCACAGAAAGGGGAAGGATTTGTACTCTGGAGAAAGGCTCACAGAATGAAGACAGAGAAGAGAAATAATGAAGCGAGTGATGCTGGAGAGGAAAATAGGATGGGAAGAAAACAACAGAAGAAGAAAGAACATTGCTGAAAGGGTTTATGTTCAAGGGTAATACCACACATTTCTCTGGATATATCTTAGCATAGTTTTCAAATTTAGGCTAATTTACATAGGCTGGAAATGCAGAATTAAAGGTCTCCTCAGCACATTTTCTTTCAATCTGCCTCCATAAGTACTTTGCCTCCCTAGGTGCTCTGAATAGAACTGAAACGAATTCTTTGATGTGCAGGAGAGAAAATGCCAAAAGGTCAAGAGGCAACTTCATTGTAACTACTTCAAAGAACACTATGCTTCTCTGTTTTCTTTTACACCATAATATTAATTTAATACTACATTTCTCTTTCAGAAATGGCCATTCAGCACAGTGAGAGTATCCACTGAGTAATGGGAAAACGTGCTACTCTGAGTTCCTGTGTATTTACTAAAAAATATGAAACTATGATCATTTACATTCAAGATTCTGGACTACAAATTCTGTAAGGAACATGAAAAAAAATGCTGACAGTGTTTGACAAAAATCCAGGATATGTTTCAAATCCTCACACCCCATTTAGCAGATAAATTCAACTATGTTCCATTATAAGCCTGAAAATCTGATAGACTGGCCTTCTCCATAAAGCCAGAATAAATAAATCCTTTATTGTGGATCTTTCCTGCCCTTCCTTCACCCCCAAATAATTGCTTTCTTTAGTGCTCTCTTCACCAAAAATAAATAGAGACACAGCTTAAGCTGAAATAGAAGCTGAACATGGCTTGAATCTCTTTTTTTCTCCCCCCCAGCTCATCCAGAGTTCCTGTGGTAGAGCCCATTAGCAGTGCATGAAAGCAGATAGCTCAAAGCCCACATAGTTATTCCTGGATTTAAATACAGATTGGAAATGAATGTCCTGTGGATAAATGTCTGTGAAAAACACAGAGGAGCATAAGTGCTTGGGAGATTAAGAGATTTACTGTAACCTCTGTGAAAGCTGAACATTTAAAGGGCAGGAATTCTTCATTTTTCAATCATCAAATTTAAAAGGGGCAGAGATTTATAAATTATCTCAGCAACTAATTAAAACCCTGTGTCTGTGTGCCCATGTGCATGCATAGACATACTTTTATAAATCAGCAGATGCATATTACTAACAGATTATGGGACTATTCTGGTCAGCAACACTAATATAAATGTTAGCTTTCTTAACTTGTTTAAATGGCTACTTCATAATATTATTTCAGTTGGTAAAACCTTTAAGATCCTTGAGTCCAACAATTCTCTGTAATTGATCAAGATCTCTGATTGAATTTAAGGCAAATAATTACTTCTTATTACTAGAACAATGCATCCTCAGTTAAAAAAAAAATTAAAAGCTACAACTTGGTTTTACAATTCTCCCCTCTTTAAGCTTGCTGGATCATTTTTATTACCTATTACTCATGGCAAGCCTAAATGTAGTCATGCTGAGGACATGCTATGACAAACCTGACAGATATTACTGCCATTTTCTTGCCTTATTCTTCCCTTTAAAGCAGAAAAATTGAAAGAACACAGAAGTTCAAGTGCCCAAATAACAAAGATTTGCTTCACAGCAAAGTTGAAATATAATAAGTCACATGCCTGAAAGTCCTGCTCTCCAAATAAGATGAGGCCATGAATGGACAGCAGCATATACTGAATGATTAATCCTGGTCATGCTTTGCTGTTTCTGAAATTACAAACATTCAGGAACTATAATGCACAAACAAGCCCCTGAAGTGGAAATGTGACTGCTGAATATTGCTCACTCTCCTATTTTGCTTGAGTGCTATGCATCAGAAAGGGTATCCAGATCTAGGAGACTCTCAGCATTCTCTATGACCAGAGTCACCAGCTTGCCTACCCTTCATCTGTCCCTGTCCTACATTGCTCCCTTTCAAACTGTAGCCAAGGGCAATATTCTCATAAATATCTTTGATACAGCAAATCCCCAAGGATTCCAGCAGTGAGATTCATGTAAAAAATAAACACAATCACATTCTCATGCATCTGATCTCACCTCCCAAAGGCATTTAAAAAATCGCAGATCAAGGCCCCAAGCATTTACTCAGAAAAAACCCTTCCAGAATTTGCCAGCAGCAGCTTCAAACACCAGTGCACTGCCAGGTAAATTAAATACCCACCAGGGCTTTTTTCACTAATTGCAAGAAGCCAAGTATGTAAGAATCTACCATACCTTTGGGAATATTAGGTCTTGTATGTTAACAACTGCTGAACAATAAAAACTTTTACTTTGATCTCCACAAAGAAGAAAAAGAATAAAAAAAGTGCTGCAAATTTCTGGGCAATTCTATAAACATCATGAAAATATAGCTGCCAACACTTTCAGTATTCATACAAGGAGTTTGTAATGAAGCTGAAAGGGAGCTTCTGAGGGAATTACTTCTTTGCAATTTAATTTGATAGAAAGTTATGTCTGAATGCCAAGGTTCATCAACAAAGAAAAGAGGAATAATGGCTGCATATTACCAAGTGAATTTAGAAAAAAAGAAACAACCCCAAAGCAATAAACCTTAATTTTAATTTTTGATGCTACAGTTATCTTGTGCTATTCATAGTATTATTCTAGGGTCTTCACATTCCTTCTGCCTCAAACAGTGATAAGGGTAACAGAATCCCCATCCCAAGGACTGCCAACACAGCAAATATAATATTACCATATGATATTAAAAAATTCCATACACATCAGGATCTAATTAAACTAGTGACAGAAGAACAAGGGATGATACTGCAACACAAAAAATATCCTATGGATCTTTTTATGCTCTAAGAGACTTTTTCTTCTTGTAAGGTACAAAGAGTGAGATATGTTTCTGTAAGAAAAAGCCAGGGCTCACCCAAGGCTTTCTGTGCAAGGAGACTTGGATTCCTCAGAGAAAATATGTGATTCATTGCTCAATACTTAAGTGCTAAAAAATATATTAAATAAATTGGGATAAATCTTTCTTGTGCTGAGTCAGGTGTGAAGGTCGGTTTTGCATTGTGTTTTCTTGCTACTATATATATGGGGTAAAAAATACAATGCAGAAGTGTCTTTTCTTGAAACATAGTTCCAGTCACTAAGAATTTTTTTTTAACTTGTGTAGCATGGAATCATTATTTTCAAAGTCTGGATTAAAAAAAAAAAAACAAACCAGAAAATTAAAGTATCATTGAATCCAGAAAGTTCAAAAATGCCACAGTTGAAGTCTTTAACTTGCTCAAAATCAAGCAGACCTCAGATAAGCATTTCACTGAAGCTTTCCTCAGATAAAGACAATTAATTCTTTTCCCAGAGCTCCTTGAAGAAGGAGGAGGAAGAAAGGAGAGAGTAGCAGATCTGGGGAGGGTATTGGGTTTGTGCATATGTCTTTTGCTTTGTCAGCTTGCAATGAAAGAACATTCCAAGTTCTGCTGGGTAATTTGCACCAACCTGCCGGCGTCTGGCAGAAGGAGCCCACCATCTGAGTAGGAAATGTATGCACCAGGCACTCAAATTAATGTGACATACGAATTCTATGGAAATTTATGCTAATTTCCCTAATGGCTTCAAGATGGTCAGGAAACAAAATATATTCTATGTTTTGTCAGGTTTTCAATTACTTCAACATGCAAGACAAACAGTTCCCCCTCCTGTTCTGTAGGCATCCCCACAGTTGTTCATTTACTCATCGTAATAATTTCCTATATTTGTTTTTAGCTCCGTTAGTTAATCCTATCCTATCAAAATGAATTTTCATTACTAATTTTCTCATCAAATCAGGAAAAAAAGCGCTGACCAACCCCATTCAAATCCTACTATCCCCTCATTAGCCATTCTCCTCGTGTCGCTGCATTGATTCCATTTCATTCTACATAAATGTAAGTTTGTACAGGGGATCATGCCACTGTTCACAGGGTGTTGTGAAGGGCATTTTACTACCAAAGAGAGCAGATCTCCACAGGAGCCAAGGCCTTCTAAAGTTTTCTGTGAGATTAAACAGTATGAGCCTAACCTCTCACATTGTTACAGCAAAATGGTCTAGTAGGAAGCTGCTGTTGGCCGGATTAGTGCCCTCAGCAAGGGTAATATGTGTCTTTCCCATGGGGCTTCTTTGGGTCACAGTGGTTCTTTTTCACCCTTGCACAATATCAAGAGAAAAAGAGAATTAGTCTCATTTTTACACAAAACAAACAAAACTGAGCACGTTTCAAAATCCTGCTGTGCTTTGTGTATATATTTCTGTCTGCATCGATTTCCAGAATGTTGAGAAATGCTTTATTATCAAAGGAATACAAAGGATGAAGCAGATATCATTTATTTTCATCCTCTCCTTGTCTTTCTGAAGAAACTGTTCTATTAACTCACCAGCTCTGCCATTTTGTGTTTGCACATGCTGCTTCAGCCAGCACATTTGAACATAACATCTATAGCAGGTGAACTGTGGAGCATGGAGAGTTCTGTCAGAACACATTAACCAGAAATCCTCTGATATCCACTAACAGTAAGTCAGGGTGACAAGTCTCTTTCTCGGTAACTTTGGGGAACAGAAAAGGTTGAATACTCGAGCTTTCTGTGATGACACTTCATAAAATATCCACAGTTAGTTAGCAAAAGAAGAAAGCAGTATTATGAAGATCATTCTCCAAAGAAATTAAGGAAGAGTGACTACAGTAAGGAATACAAGTTTTGACTACAATATAATAGGGATATCCTAATAGCACTGCACAGTAACTATACTACTCCATTTTCCATGAGAAAAAAAAAAGTCATGCATATAGATCTGATGTTTTATTAACCCTATCAAGAACTAACATAATTCTAGTGATCTGTCAGAAGTAATATTGCCTATTCTTGCTAATTGTTGATTTATATCAGCTGTATCATAATAAGAAATCTAATATGTGAGGAGCTTTCCTGACTTTACTGAATAGAAGAATATAAACATTACATCACACTGTGAAAGAGCAGGTTTTCTGGACTACAAAATCTGCATGTGAATAAAAATAATAAAAACTGAGTTAGAAGAAATGTAACTCATCTTGCTGGACCATTTGAAAAATACTGTTCCTGCTGAGGTTTACTGGAAATCATCATGAATATGATTTCTGATTTGACAAAATAAACACATACTGTTTGGAAAACTCCTTTAAATAATAAATTACTGCAGCACTTCAGAAAAAAAAATCAATAATAAAAAAAAATCACACAAAAAAAAACCCAAAAGAACCCAAAACCACCAGTGACTACACTTTGCAAAGATTAAAAACTAACGGCTGACTGCCATACGGGACTCTGGGTTAATCAGCAGATGGTGCACAAATGCACTCCCTATAAAGCACAGCACTGGAATTTTCTGCCAAAGTAGCCAAGAGCTAAAATATTCCTATGTAGACTAAGAATAAAGTGGGCTTTGTGGATGTACATGTATGTGTATGAATATATAATCACTGTACTCAGAAGCACACATATTCAAAATTAGTCAGACCCTTTAGTACTCTCATTAACGTGCTCAATGGGTTTTATAGGATGGGCTATATTCAGAATCAAAGGAAAACCAAAAAAAGCAGATTTTTCCCTTACAACAAATTTTGCAAGTATATAACAGATTAAACTAACCTAGACTACAAAATGCAGTCTGTACCAAGAGAAAAAGAAATTTATAAGATACATACAGCCCTACAGAGAGAAAATTAAGAGTCAATCTGTTGAAATAAACTCTTCTGGCTCACAAAGAAATTAAAGCACTGGTAAAACTAAAATTTCTTCTTGAAACTAAAGTTTCTTCTTGAATAGTGCTGAAACTTCTATGCCAGATATAAGCTAATTTAGTTGCTCTTTCTTTAGCTGTAACATTATTTTTTTCCACAATCTTTTAATCTGGAGTGCTCCTATGAACAGAGAGGCTTGCCACTGTTATTGAAAATTTATTTCACAGTAAAAAGTCTTTAAATGACAACACTGCAATTCTGAGTAATATATATTTCTTAAAGCCTGACAGTTCCAGGATATTTTCTTTGGCTTTCTCAAGCATTTTTCATCTGGTTTTGACAAGGGTCGCTGGCATGAAAAGAGTCAGTGATAAAATCAAATACAATACAGTGAATTACAGTGGCAATGCTTTTTTCTTTAAAATTTCAGGATTTTAAAACATTAGGAATACTATTTCACTGATGTGTAAATAAAAACCATGTTTCCCCTAACATAAAAAAATAGTTTTCAATTAAGAATAATTTAATTTCATGATGAGATGTGATTGGTCAGAAAATAAAACACCACATAAAACCAATCAACACATTCAATATCAATTACTGGATAATTTTTTTAAGGAGCTTTTGATCATTCCACTGTTTACATGACAGAGTCTACTGTTGAAATCCTCAATGGTTTAGGTTAAAAGCTAATTTATTTTAAGAAAAAGAAAGTTTGAAAGGTTATTAATATTGGCCTGCTATGAAGATCACATCTATCTTAAAATATCATTCAACGAGGTGGTATCTGATGTTCTTTCCTGCATCCTGCAGCATCTATTCTTCCCTCTGACACCACTAGTGACAGAAAAAAAAAGGTCTAAAGACAAGATCCATTTATGCTAGCAGCTTTGTTCCTAGATTTCCTCTTTTAGAGGACGAGAATTTTACTTTTATAATCTCTAACTAGACACACTGTAACATGGATCAACAGCAGTTCTGAGTATATGCTACAGGCAATTTCATGAAAAAATAAAGGTAGTAAAAAAGGCTTCAACAGCTCATTTTACATCTCAGAGCCTTTCACAGAATACAGAATTCACTGCATTTGTTTTGCTTCTGCCAAATACCATCAGTACCCTGACATTCTGAGTGGAATTTTCTTGGTTATTTTTTCTTTTTTAAACACACAGCTATGAAGAAAAATCCAAGCCTTTGGCTATATTTATCTTGGTCCTGCCTGATGTAAATCAAGCAAGTAGGGCTCTGAACCTTTAAAACTGAAGTTTTCCCAGTATTTTCTACAGAACCTTAGAAAAATTCAGGTGGAAAAGTGTCTGGAATTTACTGAGCCTCTTACCCAAAGCAGAAATAATTTCAAGGTTAGATCCAGTTGAGTTCTAAAAGTCTCCAGAGAATAATTTCTACATCCTCTTTGGTCAGCTTATTCCTGTGCTTACCCACTTTTACACTGAAGTTCTGAATGCTTGTATCCACACATCTAACCAGAAATTTCCTTGCTGCAATTTGTGATGCTCCCCTCTTGCCCTTTCAAATACATCTTCTACCTAAAAACCCCCAAAGGAAGTTGAAGACCTCAATGGGATCCCCCATGAGCCCTTCTTTTCTTCACAGGAAATAAAACCAGCCTTGTCAACCTCTCCTAGTGAGTCACATGCTCAGGTAACCTGACCATCCTGGTGATGCTCTTCCACACCCACTGCCTTACCATGACATCTCTCCTGCAGCACTGGGGGCCCAAAACTGGGCATGGTACTGTCCCAGTGAATGGTTCATTAGTCCTGTTCAACTTTTGGTCCACAAGGACACCCAAGTTTTTTTTTCACAAAGCTGCTGTAGCAAATGTAGGGGAAAATAGAGCTGAGTCCAAACTATGGTCATGTAATCACTGGTTTTCATCAGTTTGATGATGAAATTAAAAAAGAAAATAAATAAATAAATACAATAGATTTTTACTTAAAAAAAAAAAGCCAAAATAATTATTTAAAAATAAGGTGCAAATCAAAACAATATCCTACCAAAAAAAACTAAGACAGCATCAGAATAGGTAAGACAGTGGACCAAAGAAACCCCAAAATTCTATTGTGTTTGCCAAGTGGAAAAAAAACCCATTCACAATGCAACTTGTCAAGGTTCAAACCTCTGCTGAGTTTGAGAACAGAAACAAAATTGGAAGGAGAAAATTTTTAATCACTTTTAAACAATATTGTTACGTCTTTTGGGATAGAATGAGAATTAATCAAAGGTAGGAATGGAGTACTCCTGGCCAAAAAGGGACAGATGAGTTGTGAAGTGTTCCCAAATGGAACAGGTTCAACAGAAGAAAACTACATTTCTGAATAATCTTTAACAAAATCACTAACCAATTGGAATCAAAATATTAAAGTGAGTAATTTTTACATTTCCAGTTTTTCTTTCACTGTACTTTACTAGGAATGAAATTGTTTAAAGATCAAAACCGTATGATCTTTCAAAATTCTTCTTCATTAACTTCCTTTTTCTTCTACATTTTAGAATTCAGTACAGTACTCTGTCTGGGTTTTGGTTCTAATTTAATAGTCATTTTGCTGTTAAAACAGCAAAAGAAACGTTAAAAAAGAAACATTCAATACTGCTTTTATAACCAAAACATTGTTATATTCTGTATAATATAATATTATACAGACTATATATAATATTATTCTATATCATATTAATATAAAATAAAATTATATTATGTATAAAATTATACATCATCCCCACCAGGGAGAGCTTGCATTAAAAACATGCTATCATGACAAAGTTTCTAGATGAGTATTTTAAAAATCTGAATTTTTGTTACAGAGCAAATTATTACTAAACAGTAATACTAACAAAGTATTACCAAACATAAAGTGAGCAGCTTTGCTTGCAATTAGTGTATCTTCCCAGCTCTCTAATTTCATATTTATGAAAAAACTGGGGGGAAATCTGATTATGTCTACACAGCTCTCATGCTGTCTGCATGAGGACTCCAGCCAGGCTAACCTATAAGCATCAATGTGAGAAAAAAAGGAAAGACATCATACAGATTAACTCACTCCCACAGCAGCAGAACTTTAGATTAGAATTAGGGCTTCGTCAAAGATTTGTACTGAGCCACCATAGCTACCATTAATTAATTTCCTGAACAGAGTAAAGAACATGCCTCTTCCTCTTGAAATCAACAGGTTTTGGAGCTAATTTCACTGACACTGGTCTTAAATCTTCAATCTTGAGATATATTTGCCCTACTGAGAAATATGTCTGAGGATAACAAGTTAACTAAAGGTTTCAGAGGCATGACTATCAGGAAGACAGTGAATTTTGAATCAGAGCAGGGAAAAAAAAGCCATAAATAAGTAAAAGTCAGAAGTAGTGAAATTTGTCTCACATAGGATAATTGGGGTTTTTTTCTTCTACTCAGATATACTGAGTATGAACTCTGTGATATCCCAAAAAATTTTAAAAATTAATGCTACATGAGACACAGAAAATTATTATTTTATAACTTCATTGAAGAGTACAGACCTACATCTGAAGTCAGAAAACAAGTGAATATGGGAAAAGCTAGCTCTTAGGAAATTAATACCAGGAAACAGTGATAAACTTTGTGTGTTGTCATGACACGTAGAAGATCTGTTGCCTACCAGATGCCAGTGCAGGGGAAATAAAACCCACCATATTTAAAGAAGACAAGTTACTGAGAAGGTCTGGATGGAAGCCATGGTGATCATAATCTATATTGGACCTAGTGATATAAGCAGAACTAAATGGAGAGCCTGCAAAGCAGGTTTGTTATCTGTACGTACAAGATCAAATGCCAGCATTCTCAGAAATGAGAATGGTGCCACACTCAGGGAGAAGCAAAGAATGGCAGACCAACACCTCACACAGTTCAGAAACAACACAGATGGATATACACCACTCTCAGAGCAACTGAGCTTTATCCATTGAGCATTGATTATCAATATTCCTGCTAGAGGTAAAACACGAAGATATCACTTGCCTAAAACAATATTATCCTTTAAGTGGAGAGAAAAACTTGTTCAGATAAATAGGTTGTATGGCAGGTCCTAGCCTCAAAAAAAAACCCAAAAAACAGGAAAAAAACTCAGTAATTAAAAAGAGCCTACATTGATGCTAAGTAGAAGTTCAAAAAGAAGGATGTCCCATTTCTTTCAAGTGTATTTTAAACACAAATTCGAGGACATAAAAGGTAGTTATTTTTCAATATGATAGAAAGAGTTGCACACCCAGGAGCAACATAAAGACCTGAAAACATCAGGTTATAATGTCTAAAAAGGACAAGCAAACTGTGACAGAACAATATTTGGAATAGGCAGACAAGTGAGTATGGAAGATTAAATGTAGCAAGCAGGCACATGCTGGATGAAGATTTTCACCCTCTAACCTGCACATAACAGCAGCGTTTGTGTGCTGTTGAGGACACCTCTCAGTACTCCATCCTCCATGTCTTCACACAGCTCTCAAAAACCCTCTTCAGGTGTGCTAAAAGGCAGCAAAGAAGGACCCACTTCTAAACTTGTTTCAGCTGCCACTGTTGGACTTCTCTTGGGAAAACTTCCATGTCCTTTGGATGAAGGCAATTTACCAAGCATCTTGCTTCAAGATGGTAAAAAGGAGGGCACTCTATACAGCAGGGGCTCTTAAAAGAGAATTAGTGCAGTCTTACACTCAGGTAGAAAAACTGAATTCTTTGTAACTTTTTGAATCTGCAGTTAGAGGCTCATAGATCTTGGGCAGGTGTTCTTTATGGTTGAGATTCTCCACACACCTTAAACAGTTTGATTGATATAAAGCTGCTACGGCACGTTTTATTCACTTGTCACTTAAGACAGTGAAAAAGAAAGGAATTTTCTAGCTGAGACCAGAACTATACTTCAACAAAAAACATAAGCAAATCCTTAAGTGCACTTGATGAACAATTAGAAACTTCAAAAATACATTAAGTATATTTAGACATAAATTTCTACTTATCCCTCAACTCCAAGAAAAATTATCCATGATTAAAAATCACAGTTCTATAAGTTTCCATACTTTATTTTAAAATTTTGTTGTCCTATTCAGTTGTTAGATATGCCACATGAAAAATTATTTAACTCCTATGGATTTTCCCCTCAAATCCAAAAGAATCTTTTGGGAATTGCTAAAATATATTTTATCTATGTGACTGCATGCTGTTATTGAAGTTATTGAAGGTGCACTCAATAAACTTTCCCTACAGCCTTCCTACAACTCATTCCAGCGCCAACTTTACCTGTGACTGATCTGTATTAAAATTTAGCAATGTCCATTTGGATTTGTAATAGCAGACAGCTAACTACAGCAAGTCAACATGAATATTTGGACACATGTAAAGAGTTTGTCCAAATTTACCATCCACTTATCATTTTTGTATACTCACAAAGCCAAGTAGATCCTATGATGCTTGTTAGAGGAAATATCAACACCATTCATGAGGCTGGTGTGAGAGGGCACTTAAGATTCTTTCATTCCCCTTGTGGTAAAACTTTGTGGTGAGCTATGGTGTCCTATAGTGTGATATTACCTTTCTGAATAAAATAAAGATTCTGCAAATACAAGTGGTGGTTTAAAAACATTGCTTGCAAAAGTGCTCTTGAAATCAGAAACTGTTAATAGTTCACTGACTGAAATAGGAATATGATGAAAATAGACAAGTGCTTTGAAATAAGGAGGAAGATTTACATTTGGAAGCAATGGAAGTGACAACACACTGCCCTTAGCCAGTCCTACTTGTCCAGAAATCTCCAGCTTTGACATTTGAGAGATATTACAAATACCCAGAAGGAACCTGCTGTGATGCTTTACAAGATATTGGCATGTATGACCCACAAACTAGATGCTTAAAATCAGAGGAAAATACATATTGGATTTACTGTTAACTGGCCATGAAGCTCTGAATCAGAATAGGACATTAAAAAAAAAAATGTTTGCTAGATATGTGACTTCCAGGGACGTCTCAAGCTGATCTGACAATTCATACTTGCCAGAAAATTAATGGAAAATCACCTATTCTGAAGGAAAAAATACTTTGTCTGAAGACTACCTCTTTTCTCCAATGTCCCATCCAATCCTATCTTCTGAAAGGAGGGCTAACACAATAAAAAGAGAAGATGACACCACTTCCCTGAAAGCCCTAACTTGGTGGCTTACCACCTAAAAGTAAGAATGTGTCAACCCCAAAGCTATCAGTTTTCCTGATCACAAAACATACAGCAGGGGTGTAAAATGCAAGAGCAGCATGGAGACAGAAAATAAACAGCAACACAAAAATGCAAGGACAGGAACTCTGCAAGCAGTTTGGATAAATCACCTGCATTTTCTACCTGCAGATAGGTAAAAAGTAAGGATTTAGATGCAAAAGTAAACTTGTAAAAGATTAAACATTTTCTTTGACCAACGTGCAAAAAATGTTTTGTGTAGATTTAAGGAACTGCCATCTCAAACATTGTTGTAGGAAACTACATTCAACTACTGAGTGAGGTTGAAAAATGAATAAAATGCACTTTTTAGTGCATATTTCATAATATTCATTACCATAACAATAAAATCATTATTCATTCTAAAGAAACATTAAGTATTGAATTGAAGGATTTGTTTTTTGAAATTAGCAAGGTGGAAAATTCTGATACTTTTTTGCTCCCTTTTTCCATGTACTCAATGTCCTTGTTGGCTCTACAGTAAAATTTTGCTTCAATGAAATTTTAGTGGAAAAAGAGTTGTAGTTGGATTTAGTTTAAAAGAAGTAAATAAAACATACTAAGTTGGATAGACTTTGGTCGGGGTTATGAGTTTAGAAAGCTAGATAAATAAACCACCACCAAATGCTTCACAGCCTTCTATGTTTCAAAAAAATAATGGTCCAGTAAACAGTTTTTAAAGAGTAAGGATTTCTATTAATTTTGTGACTTTGCTCACCTCCTTCATTATTTTCCCGCTGGTTCTCTAATGTATTGTAAAAAGTATTGCAGAGGAAAGCAGTTTTAGGTGTTGTCCTAACCATGCCTCATTCACTCATGATGATTCAGCAATTTACACAAAAGATGCACAGAAGAAATTCTGGTTTACATAAAATTTTAGAAACATCAGCTTTCTCACTGGTGCTGCTATATGTTTGCATCCACAGTTATTTTTCCATTCTGTCAGTGAGTTTTGTGAGTTTTGCTCCTGCTGGTTAGAATAAACAACTTCCCACAAGAGGTCACCTCTTCCCACAGTGTCCAGGCAGGTTTTATGAGAAGTGGTGCAATGTCAGCAGACCAGATAGGAACTGCATCTTGCCCTCCTTTTAATCCCGTAACATACTCAAAATCTCCACTGACTTTCTTGTCACCTTTCCACTGCATGCATGAGAACAGAAAAGACAAAAAATCACCAGTAAGAAGAATATTTTCTAGGGTGTAATGAGGAAAGTGTGAGAAGTCTTTTGAAGAGCCATTAAAGGCAATTATTAGGAGGAAGGTGCACAAAAAATTGTGTTGCTCCCAAGCACGTTTCAGTAACAGAAGTGCTGATGCCTCACTATATCCTGTTAAGTCATCACAAATCACTGTACCAAGTAATGACACAAGAAACATTGGGTGCATATCCCTTTTGTGGCTGTAGTGTGCTGTTCTGAGGTTGCTCTGCCCCAGGAAGGAACCACAGGGGTATGGCACAGTAAAGCTGCCAAAGAGACACATAAGCAACTAACAAAACTTTTCAGAGTTTATCTGGTTATTCAAGTACAGTCCAGATACCAACAGAGCAGCAAAGAAACTCTGCTTTTAACCCCATAATGCACATTATTTACTGATTATAGATTTGAAGATACTAACAGACTTTGTGCATAAGCAATTTACCCGATGAAATTAGGCAGAGATATTCAAGTAAAGTAAATATTCTGTTATTCAAGTCCAACAGACAAAAGCTACTTCACACAGCTGGAAGTTGATGACTGTAGCATGACAACTCTAATTACACAGTCAAATGCTAGTACAGCTGAACCCTACCTCTGTTCAGCAGTCCATTGCAAATTATTTTGGAAGAAGACGTGGGCTTTTGTTTCTCATGAATCAATCCTCCCCTCGTGATACAGAACACACAAACCTATCCTGCTTCGTGGGAATAATTCTCTTCATTTGGAGATGAAACAAAATGAGAAATGACAACTCCAATATTTTTCCCAGCCTTTCCATGTATGTTAGTTCCATGTGAGCATCCAGCAGTGCAAAGGCATATACAACAGATTAGAGTTTGTGAAACACTGTATTTAGAAATTAAGTTTCCTTGTGCATTGTACAGATACTTCATTCATATGTCAAGACATACTGAGAAACTATAATGACAAAACCTTAGAAGATAATGCATAAAGCAGAACATTTACATACTTTTAATTTACAGCAAAATGTGGTCTCTAGAATTATTATGTCACTAATGTGGACATCAAGCACAACAGCTGTCTTTTGTGACAATTGGACTTCCACACAAGAAACACCATTCTCTTAAATAAAATATCCTTCTGACATTCATTGAGAAAACAATGTGCATGTGTAACAGATCAATGATCTTCAAAAAGTGCCATTTGCATGTACATGATAAATTAAATTCTCAAGTCATCCTTTGTTTAGTCGTGGTCATATGTCACTTGGGCTTGCTGGGGTCTCATCAACAAAACAATCATTTGTCAGAAAAATACGACCCATATTTCAGAAATACAAGTTATGACAAAACCTATAATGGTAAAAGGACTCTCATGTTCTGATTTATACTTGTATCAGAAAACACTCAAAGAGTGTCTCTATTCAAAGTGCAGAGAGGATGGTTACTCAAATATTCAGTTCTAATTCAGTTCTAACTTCTACAAGAAATATTTTATACTGGTCTCTCTAATTTATAACACTCAGTTGAAGAGAACTGAACTTGGTGAGATGTGAAAAATGCCTTCCTTGTAATCTACCCTACATTATTTTCTCATTGGAGTGCTACTTTTGATGATATTCAAAGATCTGCCAGATTTGAAAATCCGTAAGTTTCGCATAAACTCAGAAAATAATTGCACTTTGAAACAAAGAGCTAGATAGTCAATCTGCTATTTTCTGACTATAAATTGATGCAGCTACACACAACATAGAATACACTTAAGGAGGAAGTAAGAAATATGCTGCTATACTGCTAGTTTGAGCCTCTCCAGAATATAAATGTTGAACCATGATTAAAGGTCTTTGATATTAATTACAGCATTGCTTAATTGCTAATTCTTTCATTATCATGGATTAAAATGGAAAAATGAACTGCAGAAAAAAATCTTTCTATCATTAGCAAAATTGCTGTGCTAATAATAACAATAACAATTCCTCCTTAACCAAAGATAGCAATAAATTAGTCTGTGTTTATTTGGTTTAATGGAGAATGCATTTGTGGATAACCACATTGCACCTTTAATCAATTAGGAAATCAATCTTTCTTTATGCATTTCCACAGCTCCTACTAATGGTAGTAGCATTTTTTCCTAAGCCTGAACTCCAAACATTGTCAAAGACAAATTTAATTGTATTGTTGAATATTATGGGGGTGTTATTTGCTTTATTGTTGTGTTTTACAGAAATGAGCAACACCTCATACACAGAAAAGCACTCTCATCCAACATTCTTAGGCAAAATATCAATGTTATTCCCCACTCCTAATGTGGGAACAAAGCAGAGACTATCAAAATAATAATATGAAGTCCGATCTAAAAATTGTAGCTTTGCATATCCTTCTGCAGGTGGGGCAGGAAGCAAGTCAAGGTATAAAATAGTAAGCAACATATGTAATATGGAGAAAGAAAGTCTAAAAGTCCCAAGTACAACATATTAAGACAATTATTTCTCTGACATGGTACACAGAAGCAGATACAAGAATGCAGTACAACCCTATACATGGCACAGCAAAGTTGAGTACTACCTGTTATTAAACTGAAAAAATTGCAACATGGTAATTTGGTTTTTTCTTCTCAGGGACCATCATTTGCCTCTATTATCTAATCTGCCTTAGTACAAAAAGCAACATGTGTTTTTCTTTGGGGATCACAATTCACTGTGATGATTTAAGAGTGGGTTTCCTACTATGAAATGCTTTCCTCAATGAAATTGATCAAAGTCAAAATAGGTTTTGTTCTATCTCTGTTTCAATTCAGCCATGATCTTGAAACAAACTTATGTTAGCTGTGGGTGGAACCCAGAATAAGCAAGCTAAAGTTAAAGGAGTTTGGGAATGTGTTTCTGTGTAATGTATTTGTTTCTGTTTATTTCACAACCACCTTACATTCGTTAAAAGCAAGCACGCCCCTAACAAGGATAACCTTTCTAGTAGACTGTGAAATGTGGACTATCACTGATTATGCTGAAAACCATCAAAATGTAAATGAAATGAGAAAGAATCTGAATCAACATCATTATGTAAACAAAATATAAACTGAAAACTCTTGTAATAACACAGATGGTATATGTTAAGCTATTTGCCAGATGCTAGGGATGACCTCCAGTACTCTGAAGTCACCAAATGCCTTTGCTTTAACTTCAAAGTATTTGTTGTCTGAATAAAACAAAGTTTATATTCATATATATCAAGATAGTGCATGTTGCTGCAATTCTCAGATCAAAACATGGCAAAGATGTATACATTATAATGCTTACCATTATCACTTTTGAGATTCCCATTGCTGAGCTGTTTCAACCTCTTCTGATGGGATTTGCCGTTGTAGTGGATTTGCGCCTGAGCAGCAGAGTTTAGCTGAATGTTACAGACATTACACAAAGTGAAATTGGTGTGTTTCTTTTCTCTCTCCTTCTTTTCTTCAGAGCCATCAGGTGCTAATTCTTTCTCACCTTCCCGGTCTGGGAGAGATGTGAAATCTGAGTTGTATGACTGGTTATCAACTGGTAAATCAGGGCTCCAGGGCTTCTTCATATTTTCTGAGAAGAAAAAAACACATGAGAGAAAATTGATGAGGACACAAAATAATATAGACAAGATTGCAACATTCTCACACCACTAAAAGGCAGAATTTTTTTTTTCATTTTCTATTTTAACATTATATTTCCAGTCATATATTTTGTTTCCATTAAACTTTTACAGTTCTTCTGCGTAACTTGACTAACTTCACAGCCAAGTGCCCAAAGTTGAGCTACCATCAGATGTGAATGCAGCACCTCCTGTGATAACTTATCTAACAAAGGGTAAAAACACTGCAGGAGATGAGAAAAAATGTGAGATAAAACAACCCTTCAGTCAATGGAAGAAAAGGGGGAGAAGGTGTAATTAACAGAAGAACCTCCCCCCACTAATATATTAGTTCCATAAGCTTAAATGCACAGACCTCACCCTTGAGTTTATTAGCTATTTAACAGCCCCAGTCATCCTCTCCCCACTTCCTGTGATTGCTTTCAAGCCCAAGTCTAATAACTTCATAACTTTCTCAGAGTAGTTCAAAGACAAATAAACATGTTATTTGTTTCTTATCTTAACCACCCAGGATTACAATTGAAGGATAGTTAGCTTAGATTCAGCTAATACCAGCCAGAAACAACTACAGAAATGAGAAGATAATCCCATCAGCAGAACTTCAAGTGAAACCAGTGTAACTGTGAGCTTCCATGATCAAAAGTGAGCAGAGATGGCACAGGTAAAGACATGCTCTGAGCACTGCAAATCCAATTTTATATTCAAGGAATGCAAAATGTTATACCAACTTAGCATTTTGATGAGACCTTTATATACCATATAAATCTTTAAAGTGCTTGTTCACCCAGACTTAGTGAATAAATGAAGGTCGAGACAAAGAATCTAATCTATACTTTGAGTGACAAAATTACTGCAGCCTTAAATACGATGATGCTATTTGGTCTCTAATTGACAAATCAATCAACCTAGAGACAAAAAAAGATTATTGCAGCTACACAAGAAAATGAGTCTTTAATGCCAAATCCAGAAGAGTTTCAGTGTCTAAAGCAAGCCTCCAGATTTGCCTCTGATTACAACAAAATGCTGCAAATCATTCTTCAGATAGCTTCAAATGCCTTAAATTTCATCAGCTTAACTTTTTTGACAGATCTCGCAAGGATTTGAAGACAATTATTGCCTTCAAATCAAATCACAAGAACAAATTTATCTAAAGAAGCAAATCTAAAATCTACCAATATTCAAATCAGTTTTCAGATCTGCTTGATATCTAATTAGCATTGTGTTCTATGCTAACTAAACCCCATTTAATTTAAGAAAGTACAGACTCAAGTCTGAGAGGACCTCTGCACTTGCTGGAGATTTAAACCTCACTCAACTAGATCTGTCAGTATTATTTCAGCTTCTGTGTAGTCAGCTCTTATCTAGGATTGTAGCTGTTGAAAGCAAGAGATGAGAAAGCAGGCTAAACAATTCATTCCAAAGCAAAAGACACTGTGAGACCGTAGAAGCTTAGAAGAAAACCTGATGTTTTTCAATAGCAGACCTATAACAAATTTCTCCTAACGGAAGGAGGATGTTTCTCCTGAGGAAGAAGCATAAATCTATCAACATCTCAGCCCTTCTGGAGTTTGTTCACTCCAAAGATTCATCTGTCTAAACTATTTTTAAATCAGTAAATTCAGTCTTTAATCAAAGCAGTATAATGATTAAAATGCTTTCACAATAGAACTAGTTTTACCAAATTTGTCTAGATGCCACTAACATTTCAGTAATCCCATTTTATACACATGTTGTACATGAAAAAGAAAAATAAATATATATATGTATATATATGTGTATATATATATTAAAAATCTATTGCATTGAAAGCATTCACCACTAGAGAGCAGTGTGAATTTAAAATTACAAGAACAATATATCTCTAGACCTATAGTGCTAGCCATATAGGCATAAGATTACTATAAAAAACCCCAGATTTTTCAACCAAGATGTACACCTTTGTAAGGAAATACAATCTAGTAAATTAAACATTGTGTGCTATGTGTAGGCATGACTCTTTCCTTTTGAAACATTTGAACACATAGGCTGGCAGCCTAACAGAATGTATTAGCATGTTATTACATCCTTCTAATATTCCAGTCAAAACAGTGTAATCCATTAAAGTCTGATTTTGGGCATATAGAATCTGTCTTGCATTACAATCTCATTCCAGAAAACAAAATTACAAAATGCACGCTCAATAACGGCACAATAAAATAATAACGGAAATTCCAGCTTGGAAATGAGTGATTTGTACATCTACCATGTGCTTTCCTTAGAAAAGCATGTGACATCCTTAGAGCTGCAATACCATTTTGTGTATGTCCATGTCACTCTCGAATCTGGAGGAAGGAGATAGTTTATAACTGGAGTTTAGGTAACAACTAGGAAAACAGAAGTTTCTGAAATATATAATACATGACAGCACAACACCATTTTCTTTACTGATACACAGTGATTTCTGAATATATAATGACACTGCTAAAGGACTAAAGGGACATATTACAAACCTTTACACCTGTAAAGCCAGCATTACATGGCAGTACTCAAAACAATCCATTTAAGAAAAAAATTAAAATGTGAAAATGTGAAGATTTTTTTTTAAAAAACAGAAACAGTTTCTGATTAAAACATTCAGTCATTCTTATTCAATATTTCTTAAGGAACAAGTAAATAAAGATAGCAAGTGACGAAGAAGAGGGAGATATATGAATATAATATGCTGACATACTTTTAAAATACAGTTTACCACTCCAAATAGTATTTTTAAATGAACAGGGAAAAAAATAAATTCCTTAAAATCTTGTAAAGATCCATCAGTGTTTAAACCAACACACATGCAGTCTAACTCATGAAAGCAACAGGCCTTCAGCTCATGCATGCATCATTATATACTGCCATTTTCTGGAGTAAAAACATTTAGGCAGCAATTTTGTTTGGCAAGGAAAAGAATGCTTATTTCATCCTATTGGAAAATTATATGGTTAAAAAAACTTAACTTTAAAAGCAATTTTTAATTTTTTATCGGTGTCTTATTGTGGATAAGCATTTAATGGGAGCCCTCCTTCACTGCCATTATATTACGGAGTTCATGTCAACTGTACTGGTCACATATCTTTTAAAGTCATCAGTTTTGCAGAGAACTATATTTTCCCCATAAAAGAAAGCCAGCTTCTCAATTTTAGGGGCACTAATGAAGCCTGCAGAGCACTAGAAATGAGTGAACTAGGCAACCAAGATCCCAAAATTTCATGCCAATTTAAATAGCACTCTGGATAAATGCTTACATTTATTTACCCTGGGGCTCTGAACTCAATTTTGGCTCAATGATGCTTACCAGTAAAATGAACTTTGCATGACATTATAGCTTTGTGAAGTAGAAAACTATCCCATATGGAAAACCAGCAGAACTACAATTTGTGGTGTTTGCTGCCTTGGATAACATAGCTACTTCCTGGGGATTTATCTTCTAAAATGTGCTTGAAAGTAGGAGATTAGAAATCACATCCCTCCCCAAAACAATCCTTACATTCTTAGCTGCAAGCCAAAGGCATTCTTTCTATTCGAGAAAATTGAAAGGAAATATATCTCATTTGTACTAGGACTAATTGTTCTCTTTCCAGACCATCTTATCAGTATAGAACTGCACCAATCACTGTGACTTTGGCTCTGTGTACATAATACTTAAACATGTTGGGCACATTGAAGAGGCCAACAGAGTACAGGAATCCCAGAGCCCACTGTGTACCTAAGTCTGTCGTACTTAATGCAGACCTCCTGCCATTGATGAATGACTTAGCTCAGCCTGGAGAAGAGAAGGCTTCAGAGTGACCTTAGAGAAACCTTCCAGTACCTGAAGGGGCTTACAAAACTGAGGAGGGACTTTTCACAAGGGCCTACAGGGATAGAACAAGGGGAAATGGCCTCAGGGTGAAGGAGGATGTGTTTAGATTAGGTATTAGGGGAAAAAAATGCCTCATTTTAAGTGTGGTGAGGCACTGGAACAGGTTACCCAGAGAAGTGGGCTCTCTACCCTTGAACAGGTTCAAGTCCAAGTTGGATGGAGCTTTGCATAATTTGGCCTAGGAAGGTTGCCTTCCTATGGCAGGATAGCTGGAACTAGGTGATCTTTAAGATCCCTTCCAACCCAAACCATCCTATGGTTCTATACATGTTAAAGCGTATCTACTTCCCAACAGGTTGCTACAATAAATACATTCCTGGAATAGCTGAAGGATAGAAAAGATGGGCAAGGCATTAAGGACAAAGTCTGCTAATTACAATACTCTGGGATTTCTAATATTTCTTTTCAAAACTGTGGAAGACATTCAAGTAGCAGTCATCAAAGATGCAGATGTTTGCATCTCAGTTACTCATTCCCAGACTCTATTCCTAGACACTTTAAATGTCACCAAGAAGCCCTATGCAGAGTCATCTCACTATGAAGCAGACTAAAGCACAAACTCAGGTGTTTTGTAGTCAGAAAAACACATTTCTCTTCATTTGCAGATGTCTATGCTGTAAATCTCAAATTAGATGGGGAGAATGTTGCTCTGCCTGTGATAATGTCTTTCCAAACATTAAAAGGACTGAATTTTCGCAGGTAATAATAATAATGCTCATTTTCTGAGATATCAACACATAACAACAAACATTGAGAGATACCATCTGCTTTCAATAAACTGCTGTTAATGCAATGTTTAAAAAAGAAAAGAAAAAAAAGGGGGAAAAAAAAAAGAGAGAGATTGATCACTTATCAATACCTTAATCTTGTCAGTTTTCACATATTTGGGGAATGCTACACCCTCATGTAATAACTGGAACCTTCTCATCTTTTCAAATTTCATAAATAGTTGTTCTATCTTTCCGGTGATAAGACATCACCAGTTCACATAAGTCACTGTAGCACAGTGACTTTTGCATCAAGCTTTTAAGAATCTTCTTCACTCTGTGAGAGAAACTATGTGCCAGGACCCTTCTGAAAACTGGTATCTCTGAGCTGAAGTTTTCTTATTTACATTATGCTCCTTGAAGCTCCCTGATGCATTGGGCACTTGTGATGCCTTTACCAAAAAGTCCATGAGTGCTAACTTGCCTTTGCAACCTTTAATTGAGCTCACTGAATAAAAGGCTAGCTCTAGTAATGTATTCCTGGGAGAAGCCTAAAATCATCATACTGCCGTCTATTTTAAACACGGACGGTGGGGGCAGGGTAGCCTGGGGGAAGGATGAGGAACACAAAAATAAAATATCCTTGGCTTCCTCCAGCCCCCCATTATCACTGGATGATCCCAACACTGCAGCTTTCCGGTTTTGGTGGCGGCTGCACCTGCTCCTGGTTTAGAGCCCAGAGCGACCGAGGTCATGAATGGCGCGTTCTGCACATCGCGGCTGCGGCAGAGCGAACGCGCAACAAAAGGGACTGAGCAGCAGAGCGGTGACGGGGAAAGCACTGCATCTCTGGAACACAGATCCCTCCCACATGACCTCATAACCTTCAGGATGCACTGCAGGACTCGTCTGCTTTCTCTGGATGGATGGACAGATGGATGAATGCCATTTCAGTGGAAGAGCTACTATGGAACGGGATTCTACCGGGTTCTGAAATGCTTTTTAGAAACCAATCGATTGCTCAGGGTCTCCTTCTTTCTGAGCCTTTCTGATTAAATTTAAATACCAAATAGCACATAATACAATAAAATTTGATGTGAAAATCTGGGAAATATATGCATTAAGTAATTTTACACTGTAGGAAGTCTTTTCTAGGATGAGTTTTAGTAGCAAGAATAATCACTTGTTTCTAGAAATTGAGGAAGATTTCATCAGGTCAAACACCCAAGAGCTAAATTAATAGTCAGTGATAAAACTGTGGATAAAACTCAGTGTCTCTTCTTGCCGTGTGCCTAATACAGCTCAGATCTAATCACATTTAAAGTCTGTATTTACCAAATTTTCTCTTTAAAAATTCCTCACAAAGTAGAATAAAAGAGGCGTCCTAGCAGGGGGGGCAAGAAAAGTCAGGGAGGGAAACATCTTATTTTCTTGTTTACTGTTTCTCTGCATCCTACCAGCTCCAACCAGTCTGATCACTGCTGCTAGCTGCTACACCACTTCAATCATCCATGGGAATAATAAGAAGCTCATAATCATCATCATCTCAGGTGTTTTTGTGAAGTCTAAGAGGAAAATAATCTCTAAAGCAAAAACTGCATCAAGCAAATGAAATAAAGTCACGTTTTCCACACATGTTTATTGCTGAGGGGGAATGAGGTGAAATGAGATTGACATTATTTGGGGTTGGAGTGCTTTATAATTTTATGTCTCTGTCCTAGGACTCCTCCCAAGAAATGCTTCTGTGCAAACTGAACCCTATAAGAATAGATACTTATCCATTTGAAACAGGCTCATTGTATATTTGTATACCTTAAGCAATAGCACAGAAAATAAAAGCCTGGGCTTTTGTTTTGCTCTGCCGGGAGAGCACTCAAATCTTTCAGGAAAGGCTGCATTTCAATACTGCAGCAAATGAACAAACCCCAGCCTAGCTCCCATCACAGCCACGTGCACCAAGAGATCCTAAAGGAACTTACAGATGGACTAAGCAGAAAAAGTTCATCGTTTCTTGGTTCAGCAGTTCTCTCGTGCCAGAAGCAACTAACAGACATCTCATAGTCTGAAAATATACTGCAGTCAGTTTTTTAATTGAGTTCTATAAAAAGAGCTAAGCACTAATCAACACCATATGTTATTCAATTAGCTAGTAATACATATATATTTCTCAAGCCTGCGCTAACATAATGGAGCACTTTGGGTGGTTTGGAACTATTTAAAGGCCAAGTAATTAATTTGCAAACATCAGCTTCTAAAATCTGAGAAGCACTACAGTGATGACTTACAAGCCATGAAAACTCCCTCATTTGCTTTCTATTCAATCTGTTTTCAGAAACAGTCCTTGTGAAAACAAAGATTTCTGCATAAAAGAGGGCCAGAAAAAGACACAGGTTCAGTTATGTGTGTCCTCCCATGCAGGTTAAGTGAGCAGCTCGTGTTTCGTCACTTCCCTCTCCACCAGCAGTATATCTTGGTACAGACCTTGCACCTGAGGCAGTAATTAGCATGACAAATGGTAGAGTGAGCAAAGCTGTGCAGGCTCTGCCTACCAAGATAATTTGTTGCTGTCAAGCAACCTGAAGTGCATTATTTTAGTCCATATTCTTGATTTTAGTCCATATTCTTGATATACGAAATTGTGCTCACAGCCTCGAAACTCAAAACTCCTGTCAATGGTAGTCAGAGTTGTCCGAGCTCAAGCAAAAAGGACAGAAACATCCAACTGCAATTCTGGCTGCCTCTGCTGGACAAAACCTTGGGTTTAGCAATATTTCTGAGAAGGTAGGCAGTCAGAAAAGGCTTTAAAGGGAAGGGAAAAAATAGAATAGGGAATTATAATAATAGAACCTTTTAGGTTGATACAGATCTTTAAGATCTTCAAGTCCAGCTGTTAGCCCAGCACTGCCAAGTCCACCACTAAACCATGTTCCCAAGAGCCACATCCACACGTCTGTTAAATATCCCCAGGACTGGCAACTCTACCAGTTTCCTAGGCAGGGTGTATAACTGCCTGATCACCCGTTTGTTGAAGAAATTTTTCCAAATATCCAGTCTAAACCTCTGCCAACGCAACTTGAGCACATCTATCGCTTATTTCCAGTGAGAAGAGACCGACCCCCACCTGGCCACACCCTCCTGTCAGGTATCTGCAGAGAATGAGAGGGTCCTGAGCCTCCTTTTCTCTATACTAAAAAACTCCCAGCTCCCTCAGCCGCTCCTCATGAGATTTGTGCTCCAGACCCTTTACCAGCTTCACTGCCGTTCTCTGGAGACACCCCAAGCAGCCCAATGTCCCTCTTGCAGTGAGGGCCCCAAAACTGAACACAGGATTTGAGGTGTGCCCTCACCAGTGCCCAGTTCAGGGGGACAATCCCTATCCTGGTCCTGCTGACCCCACTGCTGCTGATACAAGAATATTACTTTTGATTTCAAAGATAAAAATCACTTTTTACAGACTCTCTGGACCAACTCCCATATGTGAAATCAGCCTACAACCTGTCATTCCTATAAGTGCCATTTTCCACCTCAAATATCTTTAGTTTTCCCAGTACCTAAATATCCAATCAAAACTTTATCTCAGCAGAAAGCAAGAGCATGAACAGCTGTTTGGGCATAACGAGCAGCTCGTTTTTGCAGACGAGAAAGTTCCATTTTTAACACTCCAATACAATCACTACCACTGTATCCAAGTAGGCAATTTTAAAAATTAAGTTTGAGTTAGTGTTTGTGACAAGTTTGCTGATAGGTTATATCTTTGGATACACAGGCACCTTTTTTTCCCCTTTTGTGATTAAGTATTTCAGAAATAAGTATTTTGGCAATATGCTGATGAAAACACATCCACAAAATGAAACAGGAAGAGAATTAAAGAGGCAAGCCACATGAATAAGCTCTGTGGGAATTCTGTTTAAAAAAATAAACCACCACTTTCCACAAAGAAACCCAAACATTGCAAAATAAAGAATAATAATTTTTAGAAAGACAGTTCAACCCCTAAAATCTTTGTTATACACAAAAAAATGCAGCCATTAGACATGAAATGAAATAAACTGGGAATAAATGTAGTAACAATGAGGGAGAGGAAATTAAAGGCTACAAACAAGAGATAACTAAAAATAAGATTTTTTTTTTGTTTTCAGTTCAAAAGAAATGCCATAAATATGTGGGGTTTTCCTTCTTTTTTTTTTTTTAATCTAAGAAATTTTAGAAATTATTCTTTGGTGTATTTGAAAGACAATTTCCAAATATTTTCAAAGTTCTATGGTTTGAATTTTCAAACCTTCTAAGGTCCTAGCAAATAGCAATGTTTACCACGTATAAAAATATCCAAAAGACAATCTCCCTCTCCATTTTGTTATAATTTTCTTTTAGGGAATTGCTGTGTGGATATTTTTAAACAAAAGACCTTGAAAACGCAAAAACCATAGGAGACCAAAACAGAGCAATTTTAGTGCTTCAATCAGTGCTCCCTTTAGAAAATATTTCTAAATCAAACACAAAGTTCTACTTCTGCTTTTCTCTATATGCATTGCTAAAATACTCTGTTAAAAAACTTGAGGAAAAAGTCTTATGGTTGAATCTTATCATTTATACTTTCACAGCAGGAATCTTTTTTTTCAGATTATCTGCTCATTATAAAACATTCAGATAGCTCTGGCAACATTTACAAGTATAGGGATTTTTTTTTTTATTATGTTATTGCTTCATTACACCCACTGGGCCATTTAGTGTTGAATTTAATGGAGACCAGATCATTTTCCAAGCAATGCAAACACATCAAGGTGAAAGTCTGTTGTGTTTGGAAATGTTAGCAGATGTTTCTGCAAGTGCTTGTGAAAGTTATTGCTGCTTATCTTACTCTCAAACCTCTGGATTGCATTTTCTTTAAATACTGCATTCACCCCTGCATTCATGGTAATATGAACACAATTTCTGCTACTTTACAGCATGTGCTTTTTGGGGTAGGTGTTACAATTTTAGCTGAGAAGTATAAACATATTGTGTGGAACTTAAAAAGCATATTCTCCATCACGGCTTGACAGACAATGCCTTTGCTATTGTCTCCAAGCCTGATAGAATGTTTCTGCTTGTCAACTATACATTTATCTGAATCTCTTCATCAGTACTAGGGATCTAAAAATAATGCCAGCAAATCAGACTATCCTGGACATGCATTGGTAAAAAAATCTGAAAGACAAATTGTGGGACCTGGACCTATTTATGTTTTCCTTGGGATGACAGAGTGTCCCAGAGCAGCAGCTAAAATCTTTTGTTACAGTCACACGAGGCCGATGTAGAGCTTCGCTTTTGCCACTGGGGACTTATTTTAACACAAGGACTATCTGTCTGTGTCACATTTCTAATAACCTTTTCATCACAGTACCCAGATGTAATCCATTTATAGAAACGCTTATGCATCAAAAATAAAAATGTGCAAAAGGAATCTAATTACTGAATACAGAAAGCGGGATGATTTATTTTTTATTTGGGATAAATTCAGGTGATTCACTATTAGTGAATGTAAATATATTTTCAAGGCACGACTGCTATAATCCCACAGGGTGAGTGTGTGTGCCAGTGCACATTCAGGAAAATGCATCATAAAATATCAGGACCTAAGAGGACGTCCTGGGCAATGAGATATTTATGGCACTAGCTTTTCCCTTGCATTACTTTCCCACGAGTGTAATTCACTCCTCTGCTGAATTGTGTGGAAAATGAAGGCAGGGCATATTAGGGAAAATTTGCTTATATTTTTTATAAGGCAAATAGCTTTTAAGCTAAGAGGAAGGTTTGAAATTATTTCTGTAAGTGTTTACTGATGCAAGATCTCTGAAATACATTACCTATTTGGAATTTGGACATATACAGTTCCACAATAAAAGTATGGAAAGCAGGAAACCATGGACACACTAGAGAATGCAAGCCCATACCTCCCCTCCAAAGCAGGAACTGCTGCTCAACTTTGCTTCTAAAAGTCAGGCCCTGTTTGAAATTACTGATTGTACAGCATAGTCCAGGAGCATCTTCCAAAACTTAAAGCCTTTCAGAGAGGCCCAGGAGTTCACTGAACACATTAATCAATGACAGTGCCTTACTAATGATAAAATACAAAAAAAGCTTCCAAAATAGGAAAGTTTTTTCCCAGTTTTGCAGAAATCTGTGCATTATTATATATCTTTTCCATGCAAAGTTGTGTTGGACCACCACCTTCAGGATTCCACCACCATGTTATTTTTTTTGTTGGGCTTTATATGGCATGCACTGCTAATAGTTAAAAATCAATGGTTTTTTCTGAAACATCCTCCCATGATTGGATATATTTCTGAAAAAGAATCATGGAAAGCACGGGAATGACATCAAGCACATATACAAAGAAGGTAAAATAGCTGATGACTTCCAGCTTTCTCTGAGAGACCTTCACAGCAGCACTTCTCTGCAGCAAGTGCTCACAGCACAGACCCTGAGCTGCTGCTTTTAGGCAGCCTGAGCGCTTTGCTCAGCCACTGTGATCTGCAAAAAAAACTGCTGCTGAGTGAGGAAAATCTTTCTAGCTCTGCTGGCCATCTGCAACATCTCTCAACTGGTCAGGTAGGCTGAACATGCTGAAAAGCCCTGAGAAGTCAAGCATGGTAGGATTCAAAGCCCTGGAAGACCTATGAAGTTTCTCCCTTCAGGCATGCTGATTCAGATGAAGCAGCTTATAAACTCAATTATACACAGAACAACTTTATAAAAATCCCTGGGATTTGCTCAACTTCTTATTTTTAAAGAATGATGACTCAACTTTTCATTAAAATGTTTGTTAGCAGTAAAAGTCATTTAAGACTATTGATAAAATATATATGAAATTTTCAAGATTAACTCATTATGAAAAATAATTTTATGGCAAAAGTTAAGAATACTTGACAAAATATTAAACTGCCTGATATTTCAAGGTTTTTTCCTCAGAATTATCTTCTCTAACTCACCTCATAATTTAAAACACTGCAGGTCACTGGATATGTGCATAACTTTGATCAAAATGAGCTTTTTAGAGAAGCTAGAGAAAAGTTAAATGCAATGGTAGGAGTGACCTTTAGCTATTGACAGAGTTTTACGACATGGTGCTCATTCCACTAAAAAACCCAGAAACCTAACTGGATCAGTTTTTCTCAAATGGCAAGATGTAAATATATAAATATTTATTTTTTATATATATATTTTTTTTTATACATATATACTACACAGATGCAAGTTAGGTTGACAGCCACTGATCTCAACGTCGTAACACTGGCATAAAAACAGTGCAAGAAAAGCAGAATCAGATCCTCATTTTCCTTCTAATGAAAGGAAATTCATAGTAATTTCAGCATCTCAGCAGTCACCATAATTTGTGCTGTTCTTGCTACATATTATAGAAACTGTCACATTTTAAATTTATGGTATCTTTTACTGCTTGGGTTAAAGAACACTTAAAGCACTTTCAGTGTTTTATATACCTGTACTGTAGAAGAATAGAAATGAGATTCCTTTATTAATTTAGACCCAGACTACCTGACTAGCAGTCTCAGTGAATTTTAATGGGATTACCTGCATGAGTAAGAATTTCTAAGACAAAAATCAGAAAAGGGAAACTTTTAATGATTAAAAAGTACAAAAATTGCAATAGCTAAAACTTCATTGTTGAGTGCCCAGCTGACAAAGCTCATTTAACTAATAGTGTATATGTGAGCAATAAGAGAAGCTCTATAAGGCAATAACATCCAAACAATGCCAAATTGCTACTTCAGTCGTAAACCTACATATTGTTTCTTCCCTGAGAAGTTTCTTTGACAGACAAAAAACTATTGAATTATGGGCAACCAAGTTAAAAAAAATTACTCTCCCAATACCTATTCATTTACTTTGGCTTCATTTTAATGGCTGTCCATTTGAAATCCTTGTCACATTTTCATTTTGTTTGCCACGGAGGCATATGAAGAGAGAACACTGCATGTAAGCAAAGCCATCAAAACCACAGCCTAAAACCAAATAACTGAACAAGTGACCTTCCCCAAAGCCACTGCACACAAGAGACTACTCCATCCTATCTCTCATTTCCCTAGTTTAGACAAAATCCTCATTATTTTACTTAGCAGTATTTAAATCGAGCCAAATAATGCCATTTTTAATCAACTTTAACTGTCAGGAAGAAAATGGGAATGGCTTACCTTGCAGCATAGCAGTGTTATCCATTTCAGCATGCCTTGCTCCTACAGCAAACACATCTGGAACCAACACACACTCACTGTCATCAACTGCTTGTCACAAATCACTCACTTATTGATCACTATGCTTATCACTCTTCATTGACTGAACTTCATTCCACATTATCAATTTTTTGCTGCTTCAGCAAATTCTGAAACTTTCATCACAAGGGGAATTCATACAGAAACCAAAGCAGTGATCATCTATACTGGATACTTCTTATATCAAGCATTTCTGCAAGGGTCTTCATTTACTGAAGAATTAATCAAACAAAGTGATGACGATTTTTCAAATTTCCTTGCACAAACTTAAATGATAATGAGAAAAACAAGCAACAGCTCTGAGCCCTACAGCCCAAGCAACACTCAGTCAGTACATTTCAAATTTTGTTCTGTACTAAAGTGTCAGGCTCATGATTGCCAGATGTAGGTGTGTGAATGTGGTGTGCCAGGTGAATGACTGGCAGGTGAATGACATGTGCCAGGCACGTGCCTGATGCATGTTTGCCACGTTATTGCCATATGCTGGGCACCTGAATGCCATGTGCTGGCCGCTTTGTGCGTGCTTGATTACAGGCAAGTGTCCACAGTCAGTACCACAACCAATTTATTCCAACCCTAAACTTTCCTCTCATGCTGACTTTGCAGAATTCACCCTTCAGATATGAACTTTTGGGCTCCACTAACTTGCACAAGTAATGGAAGAAGCAGACAGCCTGTGGAAAGCCATTTGCTAATGTTACCTACCTCCATAAACAGTCACATTTCTGAGCATGCATGGAAGACCTTTCCGTTTTCACAATATGGAACAAGAAGCCACTCTACCACTAGTTCATCAGTGAAGAAAAGAAAGAAAAAATTTTAAAAAGGGGGGAGATATAGAGATAATAGAGTGAGATTGATAAGTATTTAAATATTTGTAATGAAACTAAAGGAAATCCTCTTTGATGTTGTAAATGTTAGCTTGGTAAGGGCTCTGGTGTCCATTTTAATAACAGTAACTGAGTACATTGTTGGATACTGAGAACTTTAAACCACATTGCAAGATTATGCCAAGGAATAAACAGAAAGGACAGCATCATAAGACTGACCTTCAGGAAATTCATGAAGTCAAAACTCATATTTTCCTGATAGTCTTGTGTTCTGTCTCCTTGCAGATCCTCATTTTCATTCTGATTTCTTCTCTCTAAGCAGCTCTCCATTAATATTGACCACAACATGCAGTCCACATTTTTAGCTAAAGTAATGCCCTTAGCTATGCAACACACCAAACATCATTAGTATCTCATATTTGTTTTCACACTCACTTTCACATTTGTTCCTCACTCTACTTTGACGTAATTTCCACTAAGATGATTTGTTTGTCCCAACTCAGTGCTGCTAATCACTCTCATAAACTTCCCCATAAAGTACTGCAAAGACAGCTTTGTTCCTGGAGAACTTAGTTCAAGCTTCCTCTCAGTTCCTCTTCTGGAGGTGACTATTTACATTAAGCTGCAGAGCAGTCCTGTCCCATCATGCTTCCAATTACTGCAACAACCCCAACTGCTCCCGTACTGTGAGATACAATCCCCCTTCTTCAAGCACATTCATTACACAGAACTTTTCACCACAGAATCTCTTCATCATAAAGAAGGTTCCCTCTTTAAAGATGAACAGCCTTATTAAGACATATTCATAACCTCAAATTTTGTATCAGCATCAGAGGCACAAAAGAAGCAGCATCAAAAGAATATTCAGCTAAAATTGCATTACTATGAAGCCCAAAGATCTTTCATTGCCATTGCAAAAGGTATTATTTTCCTAAAATACACCGAAGGAAACATGCATCATATAAAAAAAGAAAATGGATTGGAAAGACTGCCTACAGAGACACAAAAGAAACCAAATCTTTCTGAAATTACAAATATTGCAGAAATATTTTAAATTGAATTAAATACTAGACTATAAGAGCAAGATGTAGAACACAGCTACATTTTAGCGTTGCAAATAGCAGTGAAGTTGGGAAAATTAGAAACATGCACTATTATATTTTCTTTATTACCTGCAGGAGCTCGAAAAAAATACCTTATAGAAAAACAGTGCTGACAGCAGCAACCTTGTTAAAAGCCTTTTACTGTGTCTGTAAATCTTGTAGAATTCCTGTCTGCATCAGGACAAAAAAACTTTATTCAGTCATGCAGTTGCCAAGTGAAACTTGAATTCATGCTACGTGTCTGAACTTAGCACAGATTCTAACACTAACATTAACAGACAATTTCTCAGCTTTCTTTCCAACCCTCCTCTTCTCTGCTTCTTTTCCTTTTTCACACAACTTTATTTCTCCGAGATTATTGCAGATTAAAAGAAAACTGAAAAATAAAACTTCTGTTATTTGAATATCAGAGGGATATTTATTAGCATCACATTATGTCTAGTGTGAGGCAGCATTTTTCATAGCCTCTTGTTCCCTTTTGTTTGCTATTTAAAGAGAAAATACATTAGAAGATGATTTGATTTTCTGCCATTTGAGAATTCAGCAGGAAAAAATACCACAAATAGCCCAGAGAATTGGCAAATAATTTCATGATTGCTGTAATCTAATGCTTTTTTTATAAGAAGAGCAAAAAAACATAGGAATGCCCCAAACACAAAGGGCAATTGCTTAGATAAAGGCTAATGTTTCAATTTTGGATATGATATTTTAGAAATTGAAAGTGTGACAGAAAAGGAAACTCCGATGAAAATGTGATCTGCTCAATTTCAGTGGTCTTTCTCAAGAAACTGCTGAATAATTGCTATGACTAGTATTATTCTGTATAGTGTCTGTATGTGCTGAAGGGAAATTTTATAGGTCATTGCTAAAGCTTTGACATCTTGGTTGTATTTTTTTATAATATCTTTTCTAAAGGGACAAGATATTTAAAATTATGCCCAAACTGAGCCTAAAAACCAAAGACAATTAACAATGCAATTAGTATACTCTGTTGATTGCTTTGGTCTAACTTATATGAGTATTTCTGCAATTTCTAAAATCAGCAACCACTGTACAATAACTAAAGTACTATTCCATCATAAAAACATCATTAGATAAGGAAAACATGCAAGTATTTTCAGTAGTCACATGGACTTTTTAAAAAATCATGACACTGCTGGCCATTTTGTGGCATTTAAGTCCAGTCATTATAAATGTGAAATTATCAGATTAACACATTTACTCAAATGTATTCACATGATACAATACATCTTCTAAATCTGCTAAAGACAAAGAAATCCATGTATCGCTATTCTATTATGTGCTAAGCACAGTCTTCTGCATTGCTGGAAGTATACTTTTGTTCTTCAAATTATTCAATTAATTAGTCAATATTTGTTTCATGCTTTGAACATGTAATATTTTCCAAAGCAGCTGAATGCAATTACCAAAACAGTGTAGGAAAGATTTTGCAGGCAGCAGGAAGATGCATCTTTCTAAACATTTAAGAATTACCCAAAAAGTGAACATTTAGTTACATTTGAGTAATAGATTGAGTACAGATATTTGACAGGAAATGCTTTTCCATGAGAATTAGGGTTCAAAATTTAAAAACTAGTTTATTTATTCCTTCTAGACTCTTTCCCTGGATTTTGTTTCACTGGTTAAATTCAGGAAAATATTGTTTCCTGTTTGGGATGGACTAAATTTTTGTGATGTTCCTTAACCCAGCTGAGGGACAACTGCATTCATCTCGGCAAGCACAGAGAACGTAGAAAACCTCTGTGGCCCGCACAGGAACAAAAGTTAAAATCAGGATTTGTTAGCTCAGGCAGACCTATTGAAAGGACAACCTTAATATTTGAAAACTAAAAGCAGTGTGCAGAGAGACTAACCAGAATTCCTGCTGGAACAAATCGGTGTCTGGTGCGCGACGGGAACCGCGATCTGCAGCGCCCATGCGTCAGTCCCTCCCCGCCAGGCACCACTGCAGCCCCAGGCAGGAGCTGAGCATGGATGAATCATTCCCTGACCTCTCCATCATTTCCATGGTGCACTGAACTCCGCTCCCAGGGCTGTCAATGCCATCCACCAGAGAGCAACACACACTCCCACACATACACAGAGTATATCCTAGCAATAACAATGCCATCAGGAGTTTCCCGTTTGAGTAACTTTAGGCCTTCAATAGAAATGAAGTTACTTTTATAAATGAATGCTTATTGTTTGTACTCTAGTAAAGAAGTTGAATTAGTCTCATCTTAGTTGTATTTGTATGCAGTATTTCCAGTGTGTATTGTCTAAACAACACATAAATCAATACCACCCCTGAACTTAGCATGATCTTGTACAAAAATAGCATCTCTGCTCACTTCTAGAGGGACTGCTTCAAATACTGTTAAGCTTGACAGAAGAGGATGACATGCAGGTTTCCTAGCACAGGCATAAAGTCCGAATCTCCTGGGAAAGAGTGAGAAGAGAGGGACATGGATTTATGGCAGCAAGTGGACAGTCTGACATGCCAGCTTCCTAACTCTTTTTTTTTTTATAACAGAAATACAGCTCATAGGCAAGGACTGAGGAACAAAGGCACTTTTTCAACAGCTCCATATCCCAAAGTTTATGTAATTCTTCACCTAGAATTCAGTAACCAAATTTTACTGGATATGTGAAAATCTCAAAACAGATCACAGGGGAAAAGCCCAGAACTAGTGAACATCAACCCTCTTCAGAAAATGAAACTCAGGACTTTGGTCCATCATGTATTTATCTTTAATTTCTACAGGTTCACATCCTCTGAGTTGTTATTTGATTTGCATATTCTTTCAATTAATAACATAAAAGAGAAGATAAGGAAAGCCTAATAAATTCAGTCCAGTTCATGAACCTTGTTAAACTTGTGCTTGCCTTAATTCATGTCGAAATGCAATTCGCTTGTTCTAATATTTCATTATCAAAGCCCTTAATGAACTTGCTCTGAATCCAGAAATTTGATTTAAAACATATTAAATCCACACTACTGGCTGCCAAAAAGAAGCAAAATAAATGTAAGCCATATTGTTCACATGTTAAAGACATCCAACATACCTTAGTAAACAGCAATTCTTCTATGTCAACAACAGCAATCATAACATTCATTTTATGCATCTTCGTGACCACAAAGAGTATTCTAGCAGGAAGTTTCAAGGACAGATATTTCATCCTCTGCCCTGGCATTGTAGATTTTATGGATCATGACAAGCAAGGGGACCTTTTCTGCCCTTTTAGTAGGCGTTTCCAGTAATTATTTGCCAACAATCAAAAAAATCAAGAGCTGTTCTTCTCTCAAATCATAAATTCAAATGAAATCATATTAAATCTGTGACAAAAGCAAGCTATTAGTAAACTTTGGGAATATTTAACTGTATTTCACACTATAATCCTGCAGCTATAGGTGGGACATGAGTTCTCCTGCAACCAAGAGTTTGTTTGGTTGTTTCATTCAAGCTCCTGACTCTTTTACTGAAAATAATATGGTTACTTGAGACATAAGTCTGGGTTGCATTGTTCGTCTTGCTGGCAATTATACACAGTTCTTCCTCTTTTTGAGAGAACATGAAGTGATATTAAAGTGAGAATAGTGATCCACAGAGTACAATATTCCCCGTGTTCCCATAAAACATATTCACATAAGGAGCATAAAATTTGTACTAGAACAATATTTCCTGAAGTGTGCTACACCCCACAACTTTTTTAGGGAAAACTGGTGATTGCATATAACATTTAATCAAAGATCCACTCTACTGTAAAAGATCATTTTCTCTTCAATTTTCCACTTAGCAATTCAAAAACTCTTTTGAATGTCAATGCTGGCAATTTTCATGCTGGCTACAACTTGGTCAGAATTTAAAAAAAAAAAAAAATCATTAGCATGTTAATAACTTAGTGCCTCTAAGGAATACTTAGTTGGTCCTACATCAGAAAAAAATCTTCTTTTTCAGTCCTATTCATAATTACAATGTAATTATAATTTGCCACAATTTCCTAATTTACTACATTTTAATTTGTGGAGGAGGATTTCTCAATGGGCAGCATGCAGCACTGTCATAGTTCTGAGGAGAGCATCTCACTGAGAAATGTTCACACCCATTAAGGTGTAGAAAGGAAAACTGTGGACATACACATGCAAATAAGAAAGTGGAAATTTTCCAAAGAACTGTAAGAAAAAATTACATGGGCAAAATTGAGTTCCCTGTACTAAAATACAGGTAGGTGTTGGAAAGCTCTCAAGAATTTATTAATAGATTACAAACAAATCAAATTATTAATCAAATTTCATGTAGTATCTCAGTCTTTTTTTTGACCTTAGCAAAGTTTAAGACATGAAGAGAAAGAACACTAACATCCATATTTTTGCACAAAGCAATTTTCGTTCATATATGCATTCTAATGTGTGTCACTTGTCACAAGAAAATGAAAGGCATGTTCATAATCCAGGTTTTGTTATTCCTCAAGTTTGTTGTTTTCTGCTATTAAGAAATGCATCACCAAGATTACATCTAAAAGAAGCAAGTGGATATTTAGGATTGATAATGGTGGTTTCAGTGTATATTGTCTTATTTGAAGGAACTACATCCAAACGCAGAATTTTGTAGAAAACTTCTAACAAGGCAGATTTTAATGTATCACTTTTTTTTTTCTTTTTGATTGTTATGAAGGATTTTTTAGTAATTTGAAGGTTTTCTGCATTCATACATGTTTTCTGGAACAGAAATCAGGTGTTCCAAGGACACTTTCAGCATAGACAACATTCAGCCTGTCACTCTGTGAAGGGAGCAGTATACTGCATCTGTATCAGCAGAAAATTCATAAATTCAGCTAAATACTTGGAGTAAAAAATACTCAGAAGCTTGCTGAAGTTGCCCACATTCTTCATGACTTCACCCAATGGAATGTTCCTGTATTCATGCAATTTGTGCTGTTTATGTAACAAAATGCAGCAGTCATGGAGCTCTGACTCACCTTAGAACCTCATCTTTACCTTGCCAGAAACTGAACTGCTTCTTGCAAACTTGCTCAGCAAGGAAAAATTTATATACTAAGCACAAACACATACTTGTCTTTTTTACAAAAACTAAGAAAACCAGTCTTGAAAAAGAGAAATAGCCAGGAAAATGCAAAGCACTAGGGAACCAGACATTGAATTAATCTCCCCATTTAAACAAACATTATGCTCGTTTGCTTCAATAATTGACCTAATTCACATGGGAAAAATTAACAACTGGAGAGAAAGGACCCTGAATTTCCCATGTCCCTTTTACAGTGGGACATTCAAATGAGGGCTTTGAAAACACAGGAGCTTTTCCCCAAAGCACTTAGTGCAGACTCTGAAGCTTACGATGGGACTGGCATTTTTGAAACAGGCACTTGTCTGAAGCAAGGCATCTTCTCCAGCTGAGACAGTCCAGGCACAGCAAAACTGCACAAGTGCGCACTGCAAGGGGATTTAGAGCAGTTTTCACACTGCTACTAGTCTCTTTATAAGACTCATATCCCTTGCTCTGAGCCCTCCAAACTTGTGAAGGATTGTGGACCTGAGCAAGTCACCCCTTGGCCCTGGAGGATCTTCAGCCCATCCCTGCACCAACAACAAAAGCAGGCTTGAAAGGCAATAAATAAACCTGTGGGGAGTTCTATAGTGAACCTATAGGGATTTGCATTGCCATCACATGGGAGGCACAAATAAGTTTTAATCAGGCTCAGTCCATATAGAGAGAATATTTATATGGTGAAAATATAATTAGTAATATTCACAACACTACAGCAATCCCATGTATGCCGCTTAATCTGAGAACTCCTTCTTAGCAAAAGCACAAAACGCTCCTTCCCTTGCTGAAAAACTACAGAAGTAGTTGAGCTGAGCTTTTCCACTTGCTCATATTCCATTAGCTCTCCTTATCATCACAACTTGTTTGTCTCAATATTACAAGGAAAAAAACGTCTGCAGTTTCATTTCAGTTCTTCACTACAAGGTCCATAAATAACAGTTGGGAATAATATTGGAGTCAGGATGAATTTGACCTTTACGCAACACTCTTAGGGTACAAACACAAGATTATTTGCTGTCTGATGACAACAAAGCTCTGGAATGGTTAAAAAACCCAACCAAACAAAACAACAGCAGAAACAAACAAAAAACAGCCAACAAACAAAAAAAACCCCAAGCAATCCAGCAGTCTGAGTTGCCAGTTTTCTTTGAGAATTCTAAGAGGGCAGCTAAACTGTAAGAAAACTAGGAGAGGGCAAATGAAAAGCTTGTCTAAAAAAAGCTAGGACTGAGCAAACTATGGGTAAATATGGAGTTACAGGCAATCTAGTTTAATTTCAATTTGTGGAAAAATACCAAATAATTAAGTTTTGTACCTAAAATATATCAGGAGGATGAATTAGACCCAATATGGACTGTCAAAAACAGTCATGCAAAAACATCTTTTGAAAATGGCAAGGGCCTTATGGAGAGAAGAAAACCATACACTAATTTTGAAAGCCATTTGACCCAATTTTCTCTTTTTTTCCCATGCAAATTGTGTAAAAAATACTCTAAGTGAAACTTCTATGAGAATTATGCTTAAGTTATGAGAAAGCTGACCAAGCTCTAACTGTCAATTATTTCTCCAAATGAGAAATATGTATTAACAGGCTGTATTGGGATGTGCCCTCTATCCAATATTTTTCATTAGTTTCATTAACAATTGGATGGTAGAATGCAGCATAAACTGACATATTAATTAAGAATGAAGGGACAGAAAGCACATCAGAGAAAAAGATTAAATTCAAAATTAAATTGACACAGTGAAGAAAGGTCCTATTAAGAGGATCCCATAAGACAGGAATATTAATCACCACCCATACAAATACAAGATGAGGAAAAATGAGTTAGGTTGAAGTTTTAGGGCAAAAACTATAAATGTTGAAATAGTTCACAAACTGAACAAGTAATTAGCACACTAAATGAAAGAATTATAATATTTCAGACAATGCCAAAGATGAACGGATAAACCACAATCAAGAATAAAACTTTTTCTGCTGTTAGTTGCTAAGAAAGAGTATTTTGCCCTTCTCTGAGGACAGAGACTATATTTGTAGGAACTCCTCATAGTGTAAGCACTTTTTCTTCTATTTCTGTTCCATCTCAGGGTCACTTAAGTCTCCTTCAAACTTTCATCAGAGACCTCTAGAACTAGACTGTATTATGGGTTATATCTTGAATGCATCTAGTTTTATAAATGCTTCCTACCCTACTATTAAGGCTATGTGGTCATGCTCGACATTTCCAAAATAGGTTTACCTCCCTTTTCTCTTTGACAGTCAGTCACTCAAAAATATACAGCATCAATCAAAAAAATCCTTCATATTTCCTTGTTAAGTTTTTGTGAAAAATGAGCCTAGCCTTGCACTGAAAACAGAAAGAATTTGGAAAACAAGAACTCATTCACAGAATGTATGGAAGTTAAATTTCTCCCAACAGTTATATTTAATTTAGGACAGTTACACTGAAATAGAGTCATGAAGGAAGATAAATTTGACAAGGAAGGTCAAATTAAAAAAAATTCAAAGAAAAACCATAAAATAGCTCCAACAAAAACAAACCACCAAAGCCCTCCACCCACCTAAAATGTTTTTAATTACTACAAAAAGGTATAATGTTTCTGTTTTTTTAAGGGCTTGCCTCAGCAAGGAAATCTCACCTTCTGCATTTAAAGAGGACATGTTTTCACCACAGCTGGGTACAAAAATCATACGCAGGCATTCAACAGTGATACAGGTTTGGGAAAGCATAAAGTCTCAGCATGACAGCTCCAGCACCAGGATGGGAGAAGAACAGGAGAAAAGAACAAGCAGCAAAAACAAAAACCAACCAAAACAAATAAACTAAAAAAAACCCACCAGACATGAGGGTGACAGGTAATGAGGCTACTGCAGACCAGGCCTGGGGACTTCCCATTTCTCCAGTGTGTCTTACAGTACTCTGTGCAAGGAGCACCATGTCTGAACAATAAAAAAGGACATGATGATAAGAACCGGGTATTATGTTCAAATTTAAACTGACAGCTGAGTGACTGGTTTTTGTTTTGCTTTTTAAGTGCTTACTTGTAGATTTTCTGGGTCATATGTTGGTGACTATCTCTATACTTGCCCAAAAGTGTTAATGTTGTGAACATAAAATTAACAGCAAAGATAAAACATTTGGAAAGGAAAGGTAGTTTGCTTTGGGTTACCCAAAACCAAACTTTCAATGGTATTTCTTTCCAACACACAAAACCCTGAAATTTCAAAATATTGCTTCATATTCTCAATCTGAGGAGAGCTATGCAAGAATTAAATAAAATGCATTTTCACAGAAACCAATTAGTAAGACCTGAAACTACACTTGTCTGAAGTTCCACCAGAACAGTGGAAAGGAAGTGCAGAGGAAATCTGACAGAGAAACACACTGCAGCATATGAATAAATCAGCTATTCCTCATCAAGGCAGTGAATCCAATACAACTGAGAGTCAACTTAGATGGCATGTAAAGCCAGCTCTCAGAGGTATTTGATGATGATTTTTTCTAAACAACAACTCCAATCAGTTGCGTGATGTACAAACATCCCTGGGAAAATGATCAAATGAGTGAGTGAAAAATTATTTGCAAAAACAAACAAACAAAAATAAAAAACCAAACAACCCAAAATCCTAATTACTGAAAAAGCTGTTACAGTTGGCAGGTATACATATCTTATCAACCTGTGCAAGGAAGCAGTACTACAGAAGTGCATAAAATTAAAATACATGCCAGCGTGCATTTTGCTTTATCTGGATATTCATCATATACTTGCTACAGTACACAGTTATAATTACAATTTTTCTTGCTGACAGTCTCTAAGACAAGAACTATATTAATACATTTCTGCAGGACTAATTTCAATGCCTACAAAAAGGCTGAGGCGTCATCATGCTTGAGCACACTAGCTGAAGTTTTAAGATTCTTCCAAAGAAGCTCCAGTGAATCCAAAACACAAGCAAGAATAAAACCTCTCAGGCACCACAGAGTTCCTACTTAGCCTTTGCAGGTTTTTTTTTCAAGGAATTTTTAACAACATCATGTGCTTTCTTTTTCCCCTTTCACTCCCCAACATTTGCCAGTATTTTTAAAGATGGGACCTTGAAACTATTCCTGGAGCACTTGGCAATGCAGGCGGATACACATCCTTTTGCACGGAAGAAACAAACACCCATTTTATTATAGCTTTTGCTTTCTGTATGGATGAGTTCTAAGTTTGGAAGAGTGGGCTTCTGATGAAGAGGTAGTTCAAATATGAATTGCATTTGATCATTTCAAAAATAACTGTTAGGAAATCTTTCTCTTAGGCATTGATCCTAATTTTGCCCTTCAACTCTTCTTAACTCACATAGAGAGTGACCCAATGGTCCTTAATAGGAAATGCACAAATCTGCCACTGATCTGGTAATTTAAAAGGGACACATCACTTGGTTTATTCAACAGCATTCACATAAATACAGCAAAATACACAGCGTTCTTGAAGTGACTTACAGGCTTAAAGCTCAACCTCTGACAGCTAGACAGCTCCTTAATTTTTTTTTCTTTTTTCAGTTAGAACAATTTCAGTATTTTTAATCCATGTTGTTACTATTCATTGAGCTATATTTAAAGGAACCTGAAGATGCTGCTATCTGTCAATACAGACCATTACATTACAATATATCAGTTATATACACCATAAGAAAGTTTCCAAAACTATCCCTCAAAATCTCCACATATCAAAGGTATGGTATCATAAGGTACCAAAATTTAACTGTAAGAAAAGTGGTCCCAAATGAACAAAGGAAATTGAGAAGAGGAGGCCTAGGGGAGTTTCATTAATCTGCATTAATACTGACTGGGGTGGGGTTGAGGGAGGCTTACAGCCTCAGGTATCCTGTGAGCTGCAGGACAAATTTCAGGTATATAGCAGTATGTTTGATATTCAGAATTTAAAATTGATATAACTGAAACCCATACTGCATTTCAAAATTATTTTGATTCTGTTCCTATGCTGGCTTTATGAAGGACTTGCCACAGAGAAATTACTCTCATTAAAGACAACTACAGAATAAAATATTTTGGAAATGGAGTAAAATGTACTTTGAATCCTGCTTTTAGACACTGGTTCATTTTATTAAATCACATTACTGTGCAGAAGACACAAGGAATACATAAAGTATTTCTATTAAAGCTGGATACAGTAATTACAGGTATCCCAGCCACTTACAAGAATCCATTTGCAATTACATTTTCATCAGCAAATTCTAAAGATTTAAGGCAGACAGATGTTCTACAATGAAAATGATAAACATCCATGAATAGGATTACTGTCAAAATATTTCTCTGAGCAGCTATATCAGTTTGAATTAAAATGCCTAAAAATATTCTCTTCAGATTAAATGAACAAAGTAAGAAGCATTCATTGAAAATATTTCATTTAGTTATTTTACATTTGTACTTTATACTTGTCTTCTTGTAGAAAAGCTAATATTGAACAGTTTTTGTTGACTAGAACATTGGTTTGCAGCTAAATAAAATAACTACACAAAATCTATAATTTATTTTCTGTTACGAACCTTCAGTACATTTGTTCCTTTTTTATCAAAGATATATGATGCTTCACATGTACTTAGGTTCTCAGCTTGCAAGCATTATATTAGAATATGCTAAATATTGCAATTTTCTCATTAGAAGAATGTTAATGACCACTGTCACGCTCCATTTCTATGCAAGCGGGAATCATAGAATATCTGAGGTTGAAAGGGACCCATCACATTCATGAAGCCTAACTCCTTGATCCTCACAGGACTACCTAAAATTAAACCATATGAGCACCATAAGCTTCAGCTCTGACAGGTTTGAAGGCATGGCCACTTCCCTGGGGACTCCATTCCAGTGATCTCTGGGTGAAGGGCTTTTACCTAATGTGCAATGTGAACCTGCCTCAGCACTGCTTCATTCCATTTCCTCTTATCCTAAAAAGAAAATTAGTATCCATACATCTTTTATGTATCTTCAATGAAAGAAAGACTGGAGAAAAAAAGGACAAATTACTTATGAATTCCATGAGGTCTAAAAGTCTAAGCATTATACATAAAGATACAAGAAAAAATATTCTCTTTTGAATTTGGATCATTTGGCGGTTTCTGGGGGGTTTCCTTTTTATTTAAAAAGGAAAAAAGCAAATCACATCAGCGTGGTGGGATGCAAATGTCCCAAGGTATTCAAGAGATTTGTGCACAAATTTCCCAAGGTATGCAAGAGATTTGCCTAATACCATGTTCATGATACACTGCTCTAATATTATGTTAGTGCAAAAATAAACCAACTAAATTCTAACAAGGTGCAATTAATATATCCAAGATCCAGGCTTGATCTTTGAAGGATTAATCTATGTAATTATTTCTGCACATTTCAGAGCCTCGACGGGTGTGGGGAGAAGTACAGCAAGACAGCCACAACATCAGATTGCAAGAACAGAACATGTTAGGAATTTACTCTTCCTCTGGTCAACAACTCAGGATTTCTATCTTAAAACATATAAATACCAGGAGATATTCTGTATGCAAACATGCTCAAAATACACCCAGATTGGCAAGTCAGGGGAGCAATTTGAAAGATTATCTTGTGTTGAGAACAAGATATTTTTGTGATAAACTACTATAGTTCAGAATGCAATCAATGGAAACATCTAAATATAAGTCTAGTAAATAAAAGTGAATCATATCAAACCTTCTACAATCATGGGGGAAAAAATCATTAAAGATTTATTTTAAATAAAGTCTCAAAAACCTGCTGCCTAGAGATTTATTTGAATTGAGTGAATTCCCAGTAGATTGTTTTGCTGAAAAAATCTACACATTCAGAAGAATACCTAAAAGTAAGCTTATAACAGTAAAGAGAATGATGCATTGCAAAATAAAAGAAATTTCCTTTTCCATTTATAGCTAGTGAAAAATATATATCTGTATTTGAAAGTGCATCCTTGCTAAATCAATTACATCCCTCTTCACTTGCATGCCACTTGAGTGATACAAGCAATAAAGCACATCTCCAAGTACAATACTGACTTAGAGAACAAACTGAAGAGCCAACTGTATTATCTCACAGCTGTAACCATTCCAGACCAACTGAATAACACTTACTCTCTTTATCCTAAAAGGTCTCATGGGAGTGAGAGCAAGATAAAAAAGATCTGGTTTATTTTAGCAACTTCACTGTTATTTGTCTAACCAACACAACCACTTGCTCAATTTTGTGGAATTTTCAAGGCAATTTTGAAATCCCCTTCATGCCTGACCAGAAAGCTGTATCCAATTCTCCTCTCCACGTGCCACTGCCAAGTGTGGTCATGCAGCAGCCACAAATTACCGTTCTGAGGGAAAAGCAGCACCACCAGAACGGAAGAGCAGGAACAGATAAATATTACTCTCACACACAACACAACCTCATGCCTCATTTGACTTCTTTTAAGAATAAAGCTACATAAATTGATGCAGCTTTCAATTTGACCCTTCCCTTCTTCTTCCTAATCCTATTTCAAGTAATCATTAATTCAAAGATCCAGAATGACTGTGGCATCCTTCAGTGGTCAACAACCACAGAGCTGGCACGAAGCAGAACCAGGACAGCTGCTTCAAAGGCACCTCCCTGGATCAGTCTCCTTTGAAATATGTCTCTCTGTGTCTCCATCACCATTTGCCAACAAAGGAGGCCAATTCTTGTGAAACAATACTCACCCCTTCATAAACAGACACCATTTATTTAACTGAAATAACAAAAATTAAAAACAAAACCATAGGCACTCAACACTATTACTTCACAGCGCTGCATTTGAACTCATAGTGCAGCGATCATGCAGAGGACAAGAGATGAAGAACAGGAGTTTATATACATAAAAATGTATGGTTTAACCTGTAGAAGTGTTTCTGTGCCCCAAATTTCCTTCTGTTGTCTAAGACATGTAAAGTTCACTATAAACAAAGGAATTTTCTAAGGTAGCTAGTATCACCTTCATTTCAGAAAGGATAGTAGAAATATCTTTTTTAAAGAACCTATTCTTTTTAACTTCACTGTATGGATATCTGCTTCCCCAGTACTCAGTTCAAAGTTTTAGTCATTAGAAGATTCAGGTCTACCATATCAACTGGAGGATAATTCACCACATAAATATCGAGAACCTTCATGAACACCATTAATATGGCTTGTCAATTTTTACTAAGTAATGTACAGAAATCTAACAAAAATTTAAATGCCTGATAAAAGGCTTTACACCCACTTAAGCCTCTCACTCCCCATATCAGCTGCTTCTTGGTAATATCTCAGAAACCCATAAAAAGGTTCAATTATACAAACAAGAATGTTACTTATGAAACTTTCAGCAGAGGCATTTTGGGCTTTCATTTCCCTCTATCAAAACTGGTCAATATCATTCTTGTATAAATACATTAAATGGAAAAGATGAAAAAGAAAAACCAAAATTTACTGACTATCCAATATTTGTCTGACAAATGTAAAATTCTCAGTCATATTCCTGCTACTCACTTCCACAGGAACTTCAGGGTAAACCAATCTTCAGAGCCACAGTAAATACAAACAACATAAGGTACAAAGAAGAGAGATTAAAAAAAATCATGCAAAATTTAATACTATGGAAAAAAATGAATTTTACATTAGTCAAAAGAAAAGTGGAAGAACTAAATTATTTTCTTTTCCACTCTTGTACGAAAAGCAGAATCATAATTATGTAGCTCTGGAGTAATCAGTGTCACCTGGCATTTACAGAACCTGTGATAAAAATTACCAAACAAGAATTTGAAGAAAGATAAAATCAAGAAATTGGGGAAAATATGGGCTTAGAAATACTGCATTAACGTTGACCTATTTAAAGATACTTGAATAATAAAAATTCAAGGCTTCCCTGAAGAAAGATGCTATGAGTAGGTCGGGTAGTTATCTTTCCTGATTCTATACGCTGTACATCAGAACTTGTGCATATCTGTGAAAATAAAAACATACACTACAACCCCAAATGAGCCAGAAAACAGGAAATTCCATAAGAAGGCAGCAGACAGCACTGGTTTTCCAGAAACTTCCTTCTCTACACTGTGGGACAGGCTATGCACCCAAGTCCAGCATCAACGTGCCAGATGGTTGGCCTCAGGAAGCCCTGTGGGCCCTCTTTCCCCACTCAGGAATTCATGGACAAGACCCCTTCCTACGCCAGATCTCCTCTGAGTGAGGTGACAGCCCCAGCAGCCTCCTCAGTTTCTGTCTTTGCAAGCTGTAGATCCGTGCCATTATATCCTAAAGAAATCTTTTCTGACATGTGCCTTTCCAAATACCAGCTCCTCTTGATTAAAAGGAGGCAAAATCATGAATTATCCATATTAGCCATATCAAATTATATGTGACTCTCAATAGATCTAACTAAACAAGAGCTGTCAGGTAAGAGTTTTGATGAAGTTAATGCAGATGGAAATGTGATTACTACATGATCATTTTTCTATATTCTAAGTTAACAGCAACTGATCATAAAAAAATCCTGAAGATAAATTTCTTGAAATTAAAAATCCTACTTTATGCTAAAGACAATTTTCATACATAATTTGCAAATGGGATTCTTCTTTTATTTGAATTTGTTATTTTATCATAATCTTACTAATTTTACAAAGGTACAATGAGGACAAAAAAATTATATTTACCTCTGAACTGAGCACCTTCTTGCAAAGCTGGCAGAAAACCATATTCAGACCTGTCTTTTGCTACAAGCCCAACCATAATATACTTGGAACATGGCATAAGAGCTCATTTTTGCTGCGATTATAGGCTTAAAAATTATATTTACTTCTGATTTCAGTACATAAAAACCCCTCAAAATAATTATTTGTTACAATCAGCTCTTCCGTTCATAAGAGTCAATAAGATGAATATCCAATTCAGTTCCATCACATTTTTGACATACTTAAAATTTCATTACCTGAGAACGCCTATTTATTTTTAAATGAACTTGTGTCATACGTAACAAATTTGACACACGTGGAAATCTACCTTATGAAAACAGGAGATGAAAAGGGTATTTAACTTTTAGCTGCTTTGTGCTGCTGCATTAGATGGACATGTTTGCAGAGCTGCTCTGCGGGATTGCAAAAGGGGATTACCCAACTGCTCTTTCCAATTTATGTGAAAAACACTCAGTTGCACACCAATGTCCATCAGCATGATAAACCCTTGTCTCTGGCACATAGGAGGCCAATTCATGATTGAAACTGACACAGAGAACTACTTTAATCAACTAATAATCACACAACATTACCTCCAGGAAAATCCCTCTAGCTCCAGTATTTAGATTAAGTGTCAAGGCTCAATCTGAAAGTCTTATGAAGAAGGCAGCTTCTCTTAAAACAAATCTCTGCTAAGTTGATAAGAGTTAATGTTTCTGGCAGCTCCTCAGCAGATGGCAGGTTTAGGTGCAGAATGCTGATGACAATGGAGCTCTGTGCTACCGACAGAAATCATTAAGGTGAAAGAACATTCAAATAAGTCTCTTCTGTAAATTATTAAAAGAAAATTACTCTTGGGGTAAAATGTCTTAGCTCAACAATTAATTTACTTGGAAGATGCTTGAAGTAGCACCTTTTGTTTGTTTTTGACATATGTGAAATGCATTATTCCCCTCTGCATTAGATTATTTTTCATGAATCTGTGCACACAGAGAGCTAAAAATACACACTGTGAAACAAGAAGCAAAGTTGGATATTAGGGAAAAAAAGTTTTTTTGTGGAAAGAGTGACAAAGTACTGAAATTGTTTGCCCAGGGAGATGGAGTTCCACCATCCCTGGATGTGTTTAAAAAAAGACTGGATGTGGCACTCAATGCCATGGTTTAGTTGAGGTGTTGGGGCATGGGTTGGACTCAATGATCTTGAAGGTATCTTCCAACCCAGTGATTATGTGATATGGTTTTTTCTAGATCTCAGCCAGGCTGAATACCAGACCAATTAGCAAAACATATGATTAATTGAGTAAACTTTCACTTCCAGTACATAAAGAAAAGCTTACAGCATCTATGGATACTTTAAAAAGAAAAAGAACAGTGAAAGTTGCTTTGTTTAAACAGGAAAAAAAAATTCACTGCTTGCTGATCTGCAAAGAAGCCTGTGGAGATGCCACCTTGAAGGGGAAAACAAGCCTAAATACTGCAGGGTGCAGAGCTAAACTATACAGTTGACACCAGGCTTGTGGTTATCCACTATAATAACTCCTCTGTCGACATCTTCTGACTGCCTGACAATCCAGCCTTTTGCCACTGGCTAAAGTACTTACTAATAATGGCACTACAGCATTTTTTTTGTCTTGTAGGGCCTGACCTTAAAATAACATTCTTACTACACAGCCACACTCTATCATTTGCCAATTAGAAGGATGCTTATTTATGAAATACAGCAAGCAAAGCTTCTAAGAGTGATAATAAACCACCTTTCTTAAATTTGATACATTTTTTTGCTTTATTTTTCACAAGTCAGTAAAAGCACATATTATGCTTACACATAAACAAAAGAAGCTGCTGTTCTGATTAAATTAAATTTCCAATGAGTTTGCATTGTTCTGAGAATAAGTTTTGGGTATGCCAGTACCTATCTGCCCCAATCTGTTGCTGTGTCTCAAAAAAGCTATAGACCTAAACTCCTTTTCCAAAAATTTTATCATGACTCTGGCAGAAAAGATTTCCAATAGAGGTTTTCTTAGGAAAAGATTCATACCTCCTGCCAACACAGCTAATCTGGCGTAACTGTTCATTTAGATTCAACTAAATTAAATCTAGAGCATTTGCATATTGTGTTAATTGATCTCACCTAAGAAAATAATGTCACTGTGCCAGCAGAAATCCTGTTACTGGAACATGTTGAAACAGCCTAACACTGGAGTTGCAAAATACCTATAGCAGAGATATTTTCTAACGTCACGTCATAACATGATCTGGCAGTAAAAAAACCAAAAATTCTGCTTGGCCTGCATTAACGTCTGATGACTGACCTTCTCTTGGCCAGAACTTCTGCACAATTTCAGTCCCTGATGCTGTCCTCATTTGAGCTAAAATCATGTTTGAGGAAAAAGATATTTCTGGATTTTCCCACTGTATTTATTTCACTGACATTAAACTACTGCTGAGGAAATTATACCATGATTACAAACTTAGTAAAATCCAAAGCCATATCTAAGAAAGGCAGTGATTCAACCAGAGAAGCAATATTCTGTCTTTAACAAGGCACAAGGGCTTACTGAAGGTAACAGAAAACAGTACAGCTCACACGAGAAAAGGGACAAGTTATGAGCATTGTGGGAATCATTATTCCAAATTTACTCACTCAATGTGTGTAAATTTCAGTAATAATGTCACATTAATGCAGTTATTCAAATTTAACACGCTCATGTTCATTAAGAAAAAAGAAGTCGCCACAATGATAAACCAGTGTCTGAGTTACACCCCAAGTAAATGTCAAGCAGCAGGAGAAATTTAAGTTACACAATATCACAGATGTGCTCTATAAGCAATTTCTTATTTTGCTTTGTACCATGCAAAAAGCCTCTTGGGAAGGAACCAGTCGGTCCTTTTTATAGCAGAGATGATTTCTATACGCATAGCTCAAGGCGCTCAGTAGGAACCTATAAATAACTAAAACACAAAACGGGACCCACTGTCAATTTTTATCTTAAAATATAACTAAATACCTTTACTTTTTAAAAACTTGCAGTGCTGCTTTTGTAGATAAACTGCTTCAATAAATCACGCAGGATCCAAATACTTGGGCAAAGTACAGAATAGTTCCATGTCCTTTTATTATCACTGGAAGATGACCGGGAGATTGTGGCTTTTGCTTAACATACAGTCCTTGCAGGAGAGCTTTGCAAAGAGAATGGTTCCAACAATGCCATGAGTTTTGCTACTCACACCTGGACATTAGCAACATTGTCAAAATTATATTCGGATCATCCCCCTTAAAAAACCTCCTTGAGATCTTTAGGGTTTCCTTGCTAAATGTCTCTACGACTTTGCTGGAAGACACAAAGTCTTTTTTTTTTTCCAGTAACAATAGAAGTGCTATTGAAAAGATTTCCTTATATATAGTGACAGAGCTTGCCAGAAAAAGGGGAAGAAAAATGGCACTATTAAACTCCTTCACCAAGTGTTACTTAAAAGCAGGGATTATACAAATGGAATCTATGGGACCACTTGTGCTCTTAAAAAAATATATACTCTTTATAATCTATTTTCTTTGCACCATTACAACATTTATAGTTTTTATTTTAAAAAATATATATACAGAAAATTAAACCACAAAAGCTTAAAAGAATGCCATAAAGCTCAAAACAGATTTCTGCATATTTTCATATGAGTAGCAAGAATTTTATCACTGCTTCAAGTGCAGAATTTGGGAAATACCACTTTCCTATCCCACTATACTACTTTAAACTGAACTCCCCTGAATAAATCCCTTAGATATCTTTAGATATGTATACACAGAAACACTTCAGTAAGTATTATTTTAAAATAACTTTCTTCTCCCTGCTAATCTGTTGGTAGACCCTGAGTACGAGAGATAACCCAAGTCCACTGAGGATGCCTACAAGAACAAAAGTCAATTGGAGGGATGGAAGAGTTTCAAAATGGAACAAGTATTTAGCATGAATGCCTTGAATATACTCAGACTCCAACAGTTTTAGTTTAAAGACTGGAACACTGAGGTTTCCTTTGGAGACTGCTTCATTTCTTTGCAGGGGGAGGTGGGCTTTGTTTTTATTTTAAAATCATGCTTCAAAGATTTCTTCTCTTTTAAATTTTCCAACCATAACTTACATCCATGTCAATTTTTATTTGGAGCTTCCTGCAGCAATTTCGGTTTATGCACTAAACTCTTGTTCTTTTCTTGGATGAGACAGTGAACATTTCTTCCCTATTAATTTTCTCCATGCCACTTATGATTTTATAGAGTTCTAAAATAAGGTCCCTTTTTCAGGATAAAGAGCTCCAGCAAATTTAGACCCTCCTTGGACAGAAGTCATTGCTTACCCTTGATCATACTTGCTGCTCTTTATAGTTCCCACTCCAACTCTACTTCATGTTTTTTGAGAGATGGAGACTAGATTCAAATACTGAGCACACAAACACACCATGGAATCATTCAGTGTCACCATGATGCTCTGCTTTCTACTTCTCCCTAAAAATTCCTAACCTTGTATTGGATTTTTTAGAAAACATGCTGGGCAGTCAGATCCTAAATGACAAGATACTTTGTAAGCTCTTGGGAATGAACCTTCTGGAGGAAAATTCAACAGCTTGTCACTTTCTTATGGAGTAGCACAGGTCAAATACTGCCTTTTCTCATCCATGTGAAAAATCTTGATGTAATTTGGTAAATTTAAATCATGATCTTCAAGACACACATTATTTCTTTTCATTGGCAGAGTTTAATGGAATAATGCAGTTAGCACACCTACAGAAGAGGTTTTGTACAAAGACACAAATATAATACAAGAATATCCCAATGATATTGTCTTAGAAAGTGCAATGGTTAATGATCCACGAGAAAACAAAAACATTTTTCTGCAAAAATTCAAGGGAGGTGGGGGGCATTTGCAGACAGACACTCAAAAAATGCATGCAGGCAAAATATACTGGGACAATGCATTACAACATAAAGTATTTCTGACTCACATCCCAATGACACTTAATAAATATGCAATATCCTGGCAGCATGAATGTAAGAAGACTGAAAGGGTGCTGCTGCATAGCTGTCAGTAAAGAAAATCCATGTACTACTTGTGTCAGTGATATATAAATAATATATTACTGAAATACAAAAATATTGCACTGTAGCTTACTGTATTCTGTGTATTCTCAACAGTTACATTAGTACTATATAGTGGGATGTTTTCAGGAGAAGGATGAAGAATAGAAAAATGGAACAAGGATGAAAGCAGAGCAAGGTTTTAAGTGGAAGAGCACTTCAAAACAATGGGTAGGCAACCAAGGGACTCCAAGATGGTACCGGGCCACACAGGAATCCAGAAGTGCTATGTTCCTATAATCAATACAGACTCAGCTCTATGATATGGACAGTCAAACTTATTTTCTAAAATAAATTTTATTACTAGACTTATCAAGCTATACTCATCACTGCTATCCTTCTCCAAATTTCCAGCATCATTCTCAATCCTAGTTTTTATTCATGGAATTAAAATATTTATACTTAATAAATAAACACAAAGAGAAAATTGTCTCACTTTTCATCTGATTTAATATTTAACATTTTTCCTCAATGTAGCACTGGAAAAGATAACAGAAATGTATTGAATAGGGGAAAAGGGAAAGTAGGTTATATTGTAATACCAAAAAGTGGGAAAAAATAGATATATCATTCTGTTAGCTGCCCAAACAAAAGGTAGGCCTCACGATGAAAAGATCTGAATAACAACCACGTGATTCATTTCAAAAACATTTCTCTGCTATTTGATAGAATGTTAAAAATTATTAAAAGTCTACCTTGAATTTTAGGTATAGACTTCTTAAATATTTATCATATTTATAAATTTCAGAAGTACTTCAATAATTTCAGAAGATATTTTAAATATGAGAGAGAAAGAGAGATATAAAAACTTCTGGAATTGCTGTCAAAAGGTATCCCTGCTTATGTACATAGGCCAAGGCTTTGAGGAGGGTCCATCTTTAGGAACTACTATTCTACAAGGAAAACAAAAAAAAAATCAGAACAGCTGAAAAAGTGAAAGCCAAAACTAAATAAAAGCTGTTTCTCTTCTGAAAACCTGGGAAACCTCAAAAGTCCTGTATGGACATTTGCAAGACTGGATTTACAAAACCCAGGAAGGTACAGAATTTTGCAATAAGATAGCAATAATAGTAATAATAATAAAAATTGAGCAGACAATTTTCAAGACAAGCAACCACAAGAGTACCTATATGGCTAAGCATATTTTGCTGGGATATAAACTTTAATCTTAGTCTCCTGACTCTCCAAAATGAGCCAAGTCAAAGGCAGTATAAACCAGAATTACAGTTCTCCCCATTTGTCCCTCTTTACTCTGAGAGTATTTTTCTTCACAGAATAACTATTAAAAAAAAAAAAAGGAAAGACACAACTATGGCTTCAAGTAAATTTATGTTGGCTGAATTTCCAACTACAAATTGACATTTCAGAAAGCTTGCCATTGTTTCCCCCTTAATTCTGTTCCATAACATTGAACATGAATTAATGGACATTTCCCCAAACACATTACCAAAAAAAAGAAAAAAAATAATTTGCTTTGCCTTATTTTACTTAAAAGATGTAGCCTACAGTTCTTATCTTCACACTAACTGCAGCTATGACATAGTCCTTAGTTTCTCTTTACTTTCCAGAATCATCTCTTATTGTAGTCAGATGCATTTTTCCTCCACATGCATTTCCCTTGCTACTGTGATGCAGAAGGATATTCCATCTAGCACTGAGGGGAAAAAAGAAATCACAGTTTTTCTCCACCACTCTTACTTAATGTTCTCCAGTTTAATTTCATATTACACCCTGCACTCATTTTTTTTCTTTAAAGCTCTTTTCAATGAACTTGTATTTACTTACCTTCATTCCTTTCTACATGAGGTTTTTTTTTGGTTGTTTTTTTTTTGTTTTGTTTTGTTTTTTTTGTTAAAGATCAAGGCACTTCAAGCTTTGTTATTTACTGCAAAATTTTGTCAGGGAAATAAAATATATATCTACCCTAAAATAGCCATTTAAATAGCCTACATAATCAGCTTGCCCAAAGCATAACTTAATTAGCAATGGCTTGTCACACATCTGCTCACTAAATTTGGGATTTGCTGAGAACACAGAGCTCAAAAACATCAAGTTTGTCATCAGGCACATAAAATTCACTTCTTTTTTTAACTTTTATAAAACTTAGAACTAATAATCTGACATTTAAGTTATTTGTCTAAAAGTCTCAAATCAGAATAGAAGGCAAAATTTAGGAAGTGCTTTTCATGAACAGCACTACAGGTTAGGCATGATGCAGAGATCTAATTATGTGAATCTATACATGCCTATAAAAATTCAGTTTTGTCAAAGTCTCTAAAACCAGCTAAATTGAAAATTTTAAGTACAGAAAAGAACACAATAGAGATGAAAAGGGAAACAGTGATAGCAGATCTAGGCACTCATACATAAGCACAGAAACAATTGGAAGTGCTGTCATAAAACTTGACTACAGAAGGGGGGGAAAAAAAAAACCAAGCAAAAAAGAAACCCAAACACACCCTGAACATTTGCAAATGCCAGGAAAAGCTTTTTCTAATCAAATGTCAGGAAAGTCAAAGCCCATTTAATAAAGTCAATCAAAATGAAATTTGGGGATAACTGAAGGCAGTTATTTAATGAAATTACAAAGAAATCTCAGAAAGAATCCCAAAGGCATCTTGATGAAATGTATTTAAAAATTACTGAAATCTCAGCTGCCCAGAGATGGTGTTGGAGCAGGAAGAGCAGAGAGTAAATCTTTACCACAATAACCTTGCTTCAAACCACAGTTCAAGAACACTCACAGCCTTCAATTTTCAGGATGACCTTGAACAGACAACAACACATTATTTGGGCAAAACTCTTCCATTTCCAAGGAGCAGCTGGAGAAAGTACTTTGGTACACGTCATCTGTCACTTCCCATCTTCAGTCTCCAGTTTTCATCTGACTTCTAAAGTTATCCTCCTGCACCAATGTGCCCCAGGGGAGCACATCCAGCAATAGGCTGCAGGCAGGTACGAGAGGATGCGTGGGAGCTGGGTGGCCATGGAAGAGGGGGCAGCTCACTGCAAACCTCCAACAGCATCCCCAGCCTCTCCACAGGCTGGTATGGCTCTCCAGAGGACACACTGCAGGGGCCAGGAAGAGAGAAGAGCCATTCAGTTATCCCACATGGACAGAACTGAACAGGTCTGTTCTTGTATTTCCAAGTTCTTATCATGACTGGAAGAGGGAACCCCCCAGTCTGACCCTGGGTGTCACTCAGCTGAGAGAGCCCAGCTCAGCTGCAGCATTGTCAAGACCATCCTGTGTCAAGACCATGCCCTGGACACCTTGGCATGATCAATCTGCAGGGCCGGAAAATCACATTCCACAGGGAAAAAGTACTGTAGCAGGCCTATGCATTTTTTTTCTCCATTTAGAACTAAGTAAACAACAGTAAATCTGCCATGCAATCATGATTATATTTTCACATAAACACAGGCAAGAAAAGAGAGCAGACAAATACCTGAGGTAACAGAATTTTTCAATGTAGTTACCTGGAAATATGTTGTAATTTTTTCTGCTGAATTTATCAGTGTTACAAATTCATGTAGATATCACTAATTACTCTGACACCACCTAAAACCACCTCTGGAACAAGAAGCTTGAAGAACTCATCTTTATGTTGTAGGTTGAGAGATTTGCCATGCAGTTTAAGAATGCTGTTTGGTTCCACTATTCTAAAACAACGATAGCTAAATCTGGGTAAATTTGGTACGGGCCAAAAAGTTTTAAAAAAATTAGCCTAAGAAGTAATTTTATTCTCCTCATCTTTTAGCACCAGTCTTCAAGTAACAGCAGCAGAGAAATGCAGGATGGCATAGGCATGCAAGAGGCATCAAAACTGACATTCCTATTTCCACCTGTTTCTACTATTTGGCAGCATCTATAAAATAAACAAGGTCATTTATAACATTTGCAAGATCATCTCCTTTTTGCAGTTAAACTCAACTCCAGTACTTCAACTCAACTCCAGTGCTTCAATGTTTTCCTAGCAGTCAAGCCACAGAATAATAAATCCAACTGCATACAGCTCGATGACCAAAGCCCTGCACAGTGTGCCACACAGAGGCACTTGAGGAATTATATTCTTCAGCCAGAGAAGGCAACAGATCATCACTTTGTGCAATATAACATGGTACAGCCTGTGATAAATGATGCCATCCTCCTGTACCCCTAGGGGCAGGTGTTGGCCACTAAGTGCTGCCATGCAGTTGGTCTCCATCACAGCCTAGGTGCAGAGAGCCCACCAAAGCCATTGAAAGGAAATATTCAAAAGAAGGCTACTAAGAAAAAAAGCCTTTCTTTTTGCGATAGCTCCTTGACTTTTTGGCAGAATACCATGGGTAAAATTCATAATTAGATTTGTCACTTAGATCTATTCTCAGAATTTGGTTTCTCAGGCTACCGGATGCCACTCGAGATCTCAGTAATTTTTTCTACTTCTTAGAGAAGCTTAACACCTTTGGTGCAAGTCAACAGTAATGCTACAGCACTATTCCCTACATGTTGAAATCTAATGCACTTTGCTCTAATTATGAGGTCATTATTAGCATGCCCAAAGGCATGTAATTGATTAGAAACAACATACTTCTCAATAAACAATGTATTTAGGAAGCATGCCTTAGATGACAACCCAGTAACATGCCATTTTTTAAAAAAGTTTATATAGCCCATGAATTATAGCATCTCTCAGGAAAAAAACCACAGGCGTTAAATAGTTAGAGCTCAAGAAGGCAAAATATCTAAACCAGTAAATCACAAGTATTTTGTGTAAGAAAACATTAATCTATGTATAATTTATCCATCATCAGGAGCAACCACTTTCAGATCTTCCTGGCTTTTGCTAAAGATGAAGCCAAATTATTTCAGTCCTGTGATTGCACAACATCAGCAAATCAACACTTCCAAGTCAGTGATAACATGCACACTCACTACAGAGGACCAAACCAGAGGGAATTTTTTCTTGTTCTTATTCTGTGGGAAGATTAGGTTGTCTAGGATTTTCAGACCTCAAGTCCCCCCAGATTTTCTCTACATGCCTGCCCTGTCCCCATTAAATGGAGGACAGCTCCAAGTCTTCCCTCTATGCTGAGGGTCAAAACCTGAGTGCAACAATCTGAGGACAATTTAGCTTCCTTATTCCCCAAAGTGACTCTCTTGAAAAGCACTTCAATCACAGGCTTGCCAATTAAGAGAAATCTTCCATTGCCATAATGATACAGGTGTCTGAACTGCACTGTGCTTCCACTTTCCTCTGCGCCACAATAAAATTCCATCTCTTTCCTGAATCTCCAAGGAATTTTCTGAGGTCAGTTTGCTTGCTACTGGGTCATATTCAGTATGAACACAGCTGAATTTAATCATACATATTTTTATAGCAAATATTAATAATCTAATTACTGTGAATGACAATTCAGGGCTAGATTCAAATACCAAAATCTCCCTTACATGCCCTTCCCTCAGAAGGAGCCACTCCAAGCCAATACTGAAATGAAAACATTCAGACTGGCAACCTTTACAACCTCATTTGCACTGACTTTTCACTGTAAACAAAATATATTTGAATGCCACAGTAAAGTTCATTAGAAATTAACAAATGCATATTAAAAGCTCTTCTCCTAGATATAAAACTTCCTATTAATGAAACTCAGCTTTAAAAGTCTTAACACCTAAGGCACTTAAACATTTTTCCCCTCGTAAATTTTAAGCATCACCAATAAAAATATTGCTTATCAAAGGAAGCGTTTGTAGTTGCTGCCATTCTTCTCATCTGTTTTACATCAGATTTCCTCAGCAAAATAAAAGCATCCTCATCACTTCCCTCAATGCAAAATGCAGCAACCAAGTCTGCATATGAGGTATGCAAGAACAAAAAAGGCCTCTTTAAAAAAAAGCTCATATACATTAGAACCAAGAAGCCTGGAAAACATAAACCTTGCTTCAGATGCAAGGACTCAGCTGCAACAGGCAGTCATGCTGCAGGTGAGGAAGGAGGTGCTGGGATCTACAGCCTGCACCCTGAGCAGACACAGCATTGCCTACATAACACTTCCATAAAGGTTGTGTTAACTCATCTCAGAAGAGCCACTATCAGTCTGATTCCAGTTTAAATATAGGATAGTTGATTTGGAGAGAAATTACCACTGGCAGCAGCTTCAGGCACAAATTCCCGCAGCTTTAGACACGGGTGGGTAATAAACTCCCAGACTTTCCAGCAGCTCTGTCAAGATGCACTTTACAAATCAATAATTACCCCTATCTATTAGCTAATAATAGCCAATAATACCTACCTACCTATTAGTTTAGAGGGCCTATCTGAGCACACAGCATCCTGCTGCTTCTATCCTAACCTGTAATCACTGAAACCTGATGTATCAAAAGGAGAGGGGCAGATTTTTCCACATTCATCTTTCTTCACTGATGAACCATCTCAGCCTTTTGTCTATAACTCTGTTCTTCCTTTCAAAAAAGCATGATTAACCCCCCCCCCCCCCCCCTTTATCTAGTCAGCTTGTGTGCTGCAAGGGACTGCAGTGGTTTCAGCAGCTCTCAGCTGTGATTAGGCAGTGTCTATTCCCAGTACAAGGTCCCTGTGCAGCCTCTCCAATACCAAGCAGTGATCACTATTCCTAGATATTGGGTATTCCTAGATCCAAAAAACTAGGACATGAGCTTATTTGGCATCCCCAGAACTGAGTCCTTCACCACCCTCAGAGGATTAAGATCTACAGCACCAGCTAACCGAAAGGACTGTGTTTCCCTCCTCTTGCAGTCCATCTGTTTAAAAAAAGGCCTGCAATGTTTTCTTTAATTACTGCTTTTTCTCTCCTCTTCTTCTTTTCCTTTTTATTTTTGCCTGAAAGCCCCATACAAATGAAAATTACTAATCATAACATACCAGATCAAGGATTTAACAGAACCTCAGAAGGGCTGAGGTTAGAAGGGATCTCTGGATGCCATCTAGTTGAAATTCCCTCTCAAGCAGGGCCACATACAATCAGTTGCCCTGGACCCTGTTGAAATGACCTTTGCATATATCCAAAGATGGAGAATGCACAACCTCCCTGGGCAACCTCTTCTGATGCTCCATCACGTTTGCAGTGAAGAAGTGCTCCCTGATATCCAGACATAGAGCCTTCTGTGTATCACTTTGTGCCCACTGCCTCTTCTCCTGTCACTGGGCACACCTGAAAAGAGCCTGGCTGCACCCTTACATCCTTCTCTATTTATATCCACTGGCAAGATACACCTGAGCTCTCTCTTCTCCAGGCTGAACAGTCCCAGTTCTCCTACCCTGTCCTCATGGAGAGATGCTTGTTAGCCAGGAAAATGCCCCACATTTGAGAAGGGTGCCCAAAATAAGTGACCTTGTATTATCATGTTAAATACATACTGTGGCATCAATGTTTGGCTATCTTGGATAGCAGGAGTAGTTCTGCAATTCTAGTGCAACCAGCGCTGCCTTGGAGCAATCAAACCACAGAAATGTAAAAATAAAATAAGAAAGAGCAAAACGGTGTAAATTTGGAACAACATTTTGCAGTGAGGGAGGTTGCTGGGGATAAATGTTATTCTTTACTCATCAGTACAGTCATTTTCAGGATTTGCCAGATTGCATACTGTTCTCTAGCATGTTTCCATTGGACAGTAAGCACTCTCAACAGCCCAGAAAGGGACAGATGAGGAGGGAGGATGTTCCAGTGGAGCCGGGAGCTCCTAATTCCAGCCCTTAGGAGCCTCGCTGGGCACATCCAGCTCATTCAAAGATCACAGCCAAGCACAAAGACACAGACTCACATCACTGCCAATGAACAAACCTTCATTTTACACTGAGTTCAACACAGAATCACAGAACATTCTGAGTTGGAAGGCATCACAAGGACCACTGAGTCCAAGAGCCAAATAAACAGCCTGGACAGGGATCAAACCCACAACATTGCCATTATTAGCACTATGTTCTAACCAACTGAGCTCATCTCAGAATCAACACAACCACTGCTGCATTTAAAAGCTATGTCAAAATTGATCCACAAAGATTTGTAAGTATCAATTGATTTTTTTTTTCCATTTACTGAATGAGAGGAGGAGGAATTTCACATGGCCTCTACTGTATGCGTTCAATTATTTGAACATTAATAAAAACAACCGCAGGGGTTCCATACCTAAGGACTCAGGAAAGTGTTTTTGTATTCATACATTCCTTTTCACATAAAAAGGTAATATCTTTGATGGAATATTGTTAAATATTGCATGCAGGAGTCCTTAATGTTTAAAACCAGTAACTTATTTAGAGTTCATTTTTATTTAAAGGCTTCTGATAATTTTAACAGTTGAAATAATGCAAACAAACCATCAACTTGGAGTCATTTGCCTTCCTGTGTTCCCATATACCCTCTAAGCAAGATAATCCTCAAGGGACGAGTCGTATGCAAATTTATTTTGCAGCTTGGGATTGTGCTAAATAATTACTAACAAAAATGTATTATTTAGCTCCAGGCTATCTCGATGCATTAGAATTAAATGGCAACTATTTGCTCTTTCACTCGTGGCAAGAACTACTGGGCTGATGTCAGCATCATTTTGAATGCCATTATTGCAGTCTCTGGCTCTTTAGAAGGAGCAGGCAGATTTATTTACAGCCTAGTGAGTGTCTCACATTTCTTTGAGCATGACACCATAGAAAATATCCTTCTTTCTCTAGATTACCAGGAGTATATTAGGGTGATTAAAAGTTATCCTTTTATTAAGAAGGTTGCTATAACATTCCCATCTCTATGGGAAAATTCATTATCACATACCATTTGAGCACCAGTAGGCAACTGCACATATTTACTGCAAGTGAAATGCCAGAAAGCAAAATACACTTTTGAGTGTTTGCCAAAGAGCCATGTGACACATGCCCAGATCTGGTGTTAAGAGGAATTAAAACCTCCACAATTTTTTTTTTCCCCATAAATGCCAATGAGAGCGAGTAACAAGACACTGCACAAGTCTGAATCCCAGCTGTTCTGCTCTTTGGAAAGATCCCAAAAGCCTCAGCACTCCCACTGGCAGGCAGAATAGGCTGAAGTAGTAAGAGAGCTGAACCACAAGATTGTTTGTTTTCCACAGTCAGTGATGCTGCAGGGAAAAGGTTCAGGACTTGCCACACTTGCAGGCACTACTGAATCACACGGAGAATATCCTCTCTGTGTCTTTCCTTCCATGGGGAAATGCTTGCAGCCTCAGCCATTTGGGCAGCATTTTTCCATAATATCCTACTCTGTCTGTCAGCCTAAGTGTCACAATGTGGCCACAAATTACCAGTTTCTAAGGCTTAATTGAGCACATTTAAAGACACACACTCCCCTGCCTCTGTCTTAACCAATGCTATCCTCTCTTTTTGTGTCCTTTTTAATGGCCATATTTATGATGGGAATACTGTAACAATGCATTCAAAACACATTGCAAACTAAATATTCATGAAGTCAAACAAATACTGCTACAGAAATATCCTCTTATGGATTCATAGCAAAGGGGGATTTGTTTCAGTGCTTGGCAATATACTTTTTCTGCAAGCAAAACAGTGCTCAGCCTGCCCCTGGCTCAGCCTTGGCTTAGCAGCACTCTCTCCTTGTTTCCAAGGTTTAACTTGACACAGACTGAAACCAAAAGTCCTTTGGCCTAACACTGCCATAACATCAAAGCATCCAAACTTTGCTCTAACATAAGAATGCAATCCTTTACGGACAATTGAGGCAAAAAGTAATCAAAGTTCATGAATCTGAACACCATCTTTGGCAAAGGCTCTCCTCAGAGAGCAGAGCAAGATCAGTTTCCTTGTGAAATTTTATTAATAGCTTTGTCATGCCTTTCTCTGTCCTATTCAACATAGGAGGGTCACCTGACTCTCAAATAAAGAGCAAAACACAAATGCTCTCAGATGCTTTGAATTTGAGTTACAGATTAAACTTAGGCTCGCTGTTCTATCTAGACACATACTACCAAAAAGTGGGGGAAAAAACTGGGCTGTTAATACCATCAAATATTGAAATGTGCCCTTGTATTCTGCATGTTCATTTCCTAGAGAAGGCTTGCAAGCAGTGTAATATTTAAACCTGAACTACCTCAGGCAGAGGCAAGTGAAGGCTACTACTACTTCAAAACTGAAGTTCCTACCTTTTAAAGTTATGGTTTTCCATCTTCCATAGGACAAAACTCATACTTGCTTTTAGAAGGTGACACACACAAAAAGCAATAATCACAATATTTATCATTCAGCTCCCAGGTTTTTTATTATTCTGACAAATACATGGTCAGCATGTGTTGGTTTTTAGTCAGATACAGATTTAAAGCACACATTTTGCTACAGCTGATAATAAATCTACTTGAAGCAGATGGGGCTACATCCACTTCCCTACTCATTAGATAAATAAAGGGAACACATTTACATTTAGACATCATTAACATCCCAATTATGACTTCAGACTCCAACTCCAATACTTTATTTTTATTTGGACCAATATTCAGTCTGTTCCCATTTCAAATATTGCCAGGCAACAGACAAGTGAAGAGATGGAGCCATCTAAGAGCTGAAGGCACAACATTTTTAAAGTGGAAATTAAATATTGATTAAACAATAATTAAAATGCCACTTTATGCTTTTAAAGGTGAACCAAACACCAATTAATGTAATAAAGTCCATTGAGTTCTCTATTTTAACAAGTTCTCAGACAAAAGGACAGTTTGGTCTCTTAAGTCCTCAGCACATGCTTCATCTGACTTTGGTTCCAGTAATGCATGCAACATTGTAAATGGGAAGCACATAGAAAGCATACCTTACTCCTTGGTTTATTTACCTAAATGGATTTGAACACAGAGCAGAGATATCCCACGGATTTGTAACACAGAGAAAGCATTATCAATTAATAAACCTTCAGATGAGCAAATAACTCTAATTTGTAATAGGTTTACAAGAACCACTTCTTCTCTTTAATATAGTCTGGGCTCAGCAATGCAGCCTGAACATTTTAAATGAGCAAATATAAATGAAGCCAAGTGCATAAGTGCAACAAAAGAAGTGGCAAAGCACTGCCCATTCCTCACCAGCAAAAAGACAAATATAAAGATAAAACGACATGAAAGGAAGCAAGTTTTGACAACTTCACTAGGAGAGAGAATTTTACAATCAAAAGAAAAAGGAAACACGAAATGGCTAAAAAAGGCTTCTCCTGTGAAGACAAGAGAAACAGTCCCACTGCTCTGAGGAACAGTGCCTATCAATGGTGCAGAGTAAAAGCCCCACAGTGCTGGTGACAATATTTCACATGGCAGCATATTCTCAGAGACACTTATCCTGAAACAACACTAAATACTAAAAATAGTGTTTCTCCACTGTCAGGACATGTCAAAAAAAAAAAAGAAAAAAAAGAAAAATTCCTACAAAAGGTACATCCCAAGGGAAATTCCAAGATTGAAAACAGAAATAATCAGCTGAGGAGTCAGGACATTGCTTTCTCACTTTCTCTCTTGACTAGGTAAAGCAGCAGGCACCAGGGACACCAGTTCAAGTGCAGCTCAAACAGCAAGAACTGCAGCATCTGCTCCTGAGCTTTCTTCCCTCCCTGGTACTCCTGGAGAGGCTCCAGCTGCCTCGTACTTCACCCTGCATCAAACTGGTGGTATTAAGCAGATCTTCCTACCTCCTCACCCTCAAAGATGGTTGTAACTTTAAGTCAAAAACCATAAACATATGTCACATTTGATTTTCTTAAGTGATTAGTATGTTACTAATCAAATTGAGAAGCTGATTAGCAAATTGAATATCTGATTAGCTCCTTCCATGATGCAAAGAATTAGATATTAATCAAAGCTCATGAAGATAAGCACTACCATCCATACACTCAAGCCAAGCACCTGCAGTTCAGAAGGGGGCAAATAATGATTATTAAAACCAATGAATTGTGCCTCTTTGATTAGTCCTAGACACTTTTTTTCCTCATCCAATCAAGGTAATTATACAATAAATCTTTGAAAATATATGCCGTATTTAACAAAGCAGGCCTGATACATTTTTGCTCAATAAAGACTCTACCCTCAGTGCTCCTCCCCAGCTAAGATCATCTTTTGCAAGATGACCCACCACTTCAAAATTCCATCCCAACAGCTGCTGACTGCTTTACTAATATTGGCACAAATAAGTAACTCATGATGTTGCACAAAAACTGAGTTTGTTCCACAGATGATAGAAGGCAGTTCCAAAGGTGGCTTAAACCATGAGGAAAGGAAAGGGAAAGGGAAAAAGTATCTGTTGGTGTCAAGAAAATTTCCTGGCAGAACCCAGCAAAAGGACAGCTTGCAGCTGATTAGCTGTGCCTTCATGGGACTTGCTTCAAGCTAGTTTCCAAGTTAGATTCATCAATAACAAACTTTAAATATATTCTACCCAGACTGATCCCAATGGAGAGCTAGGTTGGCAATGATTAATTGTTTTGAGTTTGAATTTTGTTTTCTTGGAGTTTTTTAAGTTAAACTTGAGTAATCAGTATCTGTCTATCTTAAATCTTTCTATCCCTGCAGGATTCTTATTCTATCAATGTTATGATAACTATAAACAAGGAATTTGGCTTTTTGTTTCTTAAATGTTTCCAAATAATCATGCTTTAATAGTTTCCTGCTTGTCAGAGGTTTTTTTTCAAAGAAAATTGTAGTTAACTTTAACCATGTTATAAATTCAGAGGTATAAATTCTTTCTCAGATGACAATTAAAAATCTTAATTAATTCCACTCTGCCTACAGCCACCAAATATATTTCAACTAGATTTATCATCCTCTGCATCAGCTATTGGATAAAACACATTACACATCGCTCAATTGCTGTATCTTGCCTGCCCAAGAGAGTCAAAGGATTTCATTTAAGTCCCACTTAATGAGCTGAATTATCAAAGAAAACAAATGTTAGTCCTCAAACTTGCCTTCAGTTACTCTTAGTATTAAAATCTGGGCCATTGCAACATTTTCTTCTCTTTTTTTTCTTCTCTTCTTTCTTTTCTCTTTATGCTAGGAAAACCTGCACCCGTTAAAATGTGATCACTCATCAATTTCCCTGTGCTGTCAGAAGTGCATTTGTTTCTGAATGGCTCAAAACATTGCTGTGAGAATCTTTATAAAATATATCTTGAGTAGACTCTATCAAATTGGGTGGTACAATCCTTTCCATCTGGAATAAAAACAACAAAAACAAGAAGGAACCCTAGGAAGTGTTCACCTATTACCATAACAAAAATCACCATATTTGTATTCTGCTGCGACAATAACACGAATAGTTGAACACAAACCTATTGACTTGCAAGTGATATAATACATAGGGTTGGGAATTGTGTTTCATACACAATTTATACATGAGGAAGATGAACAATTTTAGTCAAAATCACTGTTAAATTATCAGAACAGGAAACATGCACATAATTCCTTTGGTGTTTCTCTAGGCACCAAATTATTACATTTTGGTTTTGAAAGCAAAAGGGAAAAAAAAGAAAAAATAAAATAAAATTTTAAAAAAAGGATGTGGTACCATCCAAACTATGTCCATTAATTTTTATCATATATGCGATTTCAAAATATACTGTGAACTACACACAGCCTGAGCAGTGACTAAAGCAAAATAAATCACAATTTTGAGTATTCAAATACAGAAGTCTTTACTACTAGGGCAGAATAAATGTCTCACTGTAGAAATATAATTAATGTATTTTTCATAGAAAATGTCTTGTTACACGGAGATACAAATCCAGAATTCTTCGAACTCTGTTAGGGTATTTAACAAAGCTGCAGAGCTTCTTCATCTTTGCCTTCTGAAACTTGCCTGGAATAGTTTCATTCCCAAAGAAAAAGGCTGTGGGAGTGCTGCACGTAACATTTCTGAAACAAACTGGAACAGTTGGTGAGATGCTGCAACTCAAACTGACTGAACACATTAAAACTGTTCATGGGAAGCAGCAAATGCAAAATTTCTCTACTACCTTGTGCTATTACACGGCAGCCAAATAGAATTTCAGTATGTGCATTCATAAAACACAAGGACACCCACACTTAGTGCTGCAGAGCAGAAAACATGATGCACTTGCTAAGAGAGTCCACAGCAGGTCAGGCACTTACTGATACTTCCCCAAACACCTAATGCACCTGGTCTGGGTTTGATGCACTGCTTTCCAAATGTTCTGTTAAAAACAGTGAACTTCAGCATCCTTAAAACAGCTGCCCCTGCTGTGTAAAGTAGCCCAAATGTGGTCCTCATTCAAAACTGCGTCTTTTCTGCTGCAGAACAGACTTCAGTGTATTATACAGCCTGCACTGTGTTGAGATAAAGGATGCTCAAGGAGCACTGGAGCACTGGTATCCCATTGGGTCTCTCAAGAAAACAAATTTCACACCTCAGGAGGCTACTCCTTAAAGAAGATTTTAAATACATACACTTCAAAGTTATTTCACAGCTGTACAACTACTTTAACTCTCTGACCAAACTGAAAGACCAGACAGATTCATAAGAGCAAAGCCTTAGTATCCAACTGTGCTACAAAAAGCAGATTTTTGCTGTACTCTCCCTTGGGGTTTTTTTGGAGTTCAAACAATTACTATTACACATTTCAGTTTTTCTTGGTTTATTTTATTTTAAGCTACTGTAAGAACATTTCAGTAGGAGACCAGAAGAGGCATGCCAATTAGCATGCCTCCAGACAGCAATTTGAACCCTGTGGATCTTCTGCCTGGCAGCTTTGAACACCACCTTTCTTAAGTAAAGTAAGATTATTCCCCTACTCCCTCCTTGCAAATGGTTAGGACAACACACCTGTGGAGAGAAAATGCATCCTCCTACTGCCCCATTTTTCTCCTTTAATAAGTGTAATTGTTAAACTTGCAGCAGTTACAGGCAGACTGGACTGTAAGTTTCTGCTGGAACTTACAGGATGCGTCCCTACAAACCCCAGAGCACATTTCTGATGGGCCACACAACATCAAACCATTTTTGTAAATATTTAATGGAGTGGTGCAGGTGACACAAAGGGGAAAAAAAAGAAGAAAACTAATAAAGAAAACACCAAATCATCATTACCATTGATTAAACCATGATTGCACCATCATTAACTCTTTGCAAAACCTCCCTTCTGAAATTCACTTCACCTGGAGAAACACAGGCAGGTGTCATCCCCATAATCATTCTCTTGTCACTCCTTGAGACCTGTATTTTGCCTGGCTACCCAGTCCTCAAGGCTGTGCTTCCTTTTTGCTTATTTATTTATTTATATACTTCCAAGAAAGATCCCCACTCACGGAAGCAAAGCAGTGCAACACAGGGCAACATATACTTGGAATATCCCTCAACACAGTACAAGTTGCTGCAGTTGTTTCAGTATCACATAAAGTCTCACAACCAGAGATAACAATGTAAATGTCAGCACCTTTAACTGTCCATCATTTCTGCAGAAATAGCCACTGCTTATTCTAACACTCCCAAACTGTTTCCAAAATTTTATATGTGCCAGAAACCCCTACTGTTGTCTTCCAAAAGGTCTTGTGTTCACCCCTGTTAGTATTTAGGTCCTCAGGTATTGTCAAAAGAAAAGCTTTCAACACTTCAAAACCTAATGGGGAACATAAAATAGGATTCAATATCAAGATAGGTAATGTCATTAATGCCAGCCTTTAATCTCATCTCGTTTATTTAATTAAAAGAAAGAAAGGAAAAAAAACCACAAAAAATAAGCTGCTACCACAGAGTTTGAATGAGCAATATGCTGCACAACCAAATTTTGCCCCATATCTTAGATCTAGATTGCTCACCTTCATCAAATTTCAGCTACACCCAGAGAACTGAAATATCAAATTATCAAAACAAACATTTGTTTGATTTCAATATAGTTTAAGAAGGAAATCAACACCAGGATAGAAGAGAGAGATCTAACTGAGCTCTGGCTGAATGAAAGGTTGCAGACTGACGTTATCTTCTGCATGCTCTTACTGGTGGGACTGCCAGGGCTCCTGCATAGGCAGCAACTGCTCTGAAGAGTCTCACCAAGTCCCCCCACAAGCTCCTTCCCCAGAATGAAGATAAGCCTGGCAAATGAGGCTCTCAAATACAAAAGGATCTCTGAGTACAAACGTAAGGTCATCCACAGTTTCTGCAGTCATGAAATCAAATATTAAAGAAGCCCTTGTTTAGACCAAAAAAAAAAAAAATAGAAACAGCTTTTTCACTCTTAATTATCTGTGGAAGCAAAGGGTTTTCAAGGAAAAATATTTCTTCTAAAGCATACTACTTGCTCTTGCTAGTTATAAAATTACACTCATTCAGATATTAGCACTTTACTTGCATGCATCTACAAAATACCTTTTTCTTTAGGCACAGATACACATGTGTTCAGACATATCAGAATTCCAAAATGCAAACCCTATTCAATATTAGGCAATAACATTTGCACATCAAGAGGGCTGCAGAAGGTCCAGGTAATTTGCAAACTCATACATTTACTGTGTATCAGAATACCATAAAAACCCCTAAATGAAAGTGACACTTTATATCAGAACAAATGCATAATAGACTGGATGTCCAGTATCTGAAACAGATGTTCTAAATAGCTCTGGCTTGATTTTCATCCCACCTCAACAAACAACATGCTTCGTGCTGAGACAGACAGAAAAGGGAATGTTTGTAAATGCTGGTTTATTCCCTACCAGAAGGGCTAAGTATTAATGATGCATAAATGCTTCCAGAAAAAAAACCTTAAAAGCTTGGAGGCCATATGTTATCCTCACAGCTACGCTAAAGAATAGAAATATTCTTTATTTTTGTGTTTAGCAGAGTAACAGCCAACTCCACACCTAATTAAGATTTCATTAGTATTTCCACATTCTCAAAATATGTCCAAGGCTCCACCTTCTAAGCCTGCCAACAGAAGTTATAGTAGTACTTCTTTTTGCCCATATATCCCTGTTTACCACCAGCACAATTCTAAATATATGTACCTTCTATTTTCTGGCACTGAAAAAAACCTTCAAATTATGACTTAAGTGACAGTCAGCTCAAAAAAGTGTCTGTCAGTTCATGACTGAGAAAGCCCAAATAGTCTCTTCATGTGATTATCTCTGACTGTCACCCAGTGAAATAATAATTAATCCTAAAGCCTGGTGGACTGAGAGAAAAGACAGGAAGAAAGAGGAAAGGCTTAAGTGGCTTCAGTGGGAGACCAGGCACTAGCTACCCCTTGTTCCACTTATTTCAGGTTTGAATATGGCCATTTATCAATGAGCTTCAATGATACTAAGAGAAAATGAAACTATCAAATTGGGCACAAAACAAAATTAACTATATCTGCCCCGAAAATATATAATGAAGAATCCACAGTTCTTTCTGTTGCAGTCAACTGATTTAAACTTAAACCAAACCAAGCAAACCCTTCCCCCCAAAAAAACAAAACAAAAAATCCACTTGCTAAAAAAAGCTACAGTAGACATCAGTCTGCCCATTCAGGGAACCTGGAACTGCTCTGCACTATGAAAATTTTTACTATACCCAACTTCTGCAATATTTATTATTTACTTAAAATCTACTTTTCATCATGTTTTCTGAAGATCGCCAAAGTCTGCAGCTCTTGGTTAAATGGAAGATTCTCAGGCCACCTGGGTATGATTGCAAGGCCAACCTTGTTCACAGAGACTAAAGTTTGAAGAGTGAAGGTCTCACCTTGTTTTACCCAGGAAGATTATTTGGGTTTATTGTTTATCTGCTTCACCACATGTTACTTAAATTTGTTTAGATGTTTCCAAGTTAAGGAATAAAATAAAGTTTTATAAGATATTATAAATTTCAAAAAGTTAAGAAGGAAAGATATTACCTTCTTCTTTCCCCAGTAACTGTCGTGCCCCAATGGCATGGACAGATTCATTCAATCTGACAAGTGACACCAAAACCACCTGGTGGAGTCAGCTCTCACCCCAGATAGCAGGGGATGCCCATGTGCCCACTGGCAGCACACACACCTTCTCATCCAGAAGGGACAGCCTACAGGCCACAGCAGCATGAATAACTAACTAACTATGTGGGAGCCTCAGTGAGCTGCAACCTCCCAGTGGTTTCAGCCAACATCTGCTGGAAGCCCACAGTGCAGCCTCACTGTCCTGCAGCAGGCTGCCAGTGAAGTCAGTCTGAGAGGAGAGACAGAATGAGAACAAACCACAGGAGGGAAAGGAGAACAGATTCTGCACTCTTTCTATACAAAAATAAGATTGGAAAAAATGTTCACTGTTCCAAGAGAAAATGAATACCACGTTAGTGGTAGTAATAATAAGAAATGGTAAGTTCTGATAAATCAAAAAATAGCAGGCAAACCTCTTTCTCCCTTTGAAATAACATGGGATGTGGTGGTATCAGAGTAGTGCTATGCCAAGAGAAAATTATCAGCATGAGATGTTCATTCACACACCAGCAGGGGGTCATGTGCCACAGACAGCCAACACTGTCAGTGTGTGTGTGTACATAAACATGTGGTCCACAATCCCCTGCACCACAAATCTGGCACATATGCAGTTTTCTCTCACCCATAGTATTGCCACAGAAACATCAGCAAGCTTAATTAATCATCCAGCTTGCATATAATCTGGAAAAAAATTACTTTAAAACTTGCAAGTGTTCTATAAAAAAATATCTCATTTAATAGCCCAAATAAAGCCTGGCTATTAATTTCAGGTCATATTGTATAACTGAGTGCAATTAATCTAAACTGTGACAATAGATTTGAGTGCTTACCCAAAATGCTTTCATTTTTGTGCTTTCTACAAATGTTAACAAAATGGAAAAGGAAAATAGAGTACAAATGAGATCACAAGACACTGGAATTTCAGGCAGCACAAGTTTCTCTGCTAATTGACTTGGAAAACATTTCAAGATGAGCAAGTGCTGTATTTACTACCAGGTTTGTCTCTTTAGCATTCATCCAAAGCCCATTATACAAAGGTATTTTTCCTTTGGACTTCAGTGATCTTTAGGTCTGGTAACCTTTCACTGTTCAGTCAAAGGACTTTTAGAGACTATTTGAGTTTTCTGACTTGAGTGCCAAGAGGTCACCTTTGATAAATCTTCTGCAATCCATCAGAAAGTAAGTTCTCTAACAATTTCTTAATATCCTATCACTACACAGCTATTTTCAATCAACATTTTTATTGTAATAAGGGAGGGAGACAATACTAATTGAAAAACATCATGAACAAAACCCTTGCTCCCAAAGAGGCAATGTGCAGCCCAAAAAAATGCCTTGGCCTTCAACCCAAAGCTTCACAGGCCTCGATGTTGTCTCAATGGACAATGTTATCGTCACTTTGCCAACAGTTTGCCAAGGAATACATAAGCAAAATTTTAGCTGTGGATCTCTGAGTGCAGAATCAACAATTCCAAAACAAATCCATGGCCAGCTGCCCAGTTATCATGAAATGCTTTTATGCAGGGTGTGGAACATGAATAAATTTAAGCCCAGTTGAACTGAGAGGCTCTGTTACTGCCCTTTCCAGTGCATTCACTGACTCAAAGACAGTTCATCTTGCTTGACCTTCCTGAGGGATGTGAATAAATCACAAACACAAACAGATGAACAATTTTAAAGAGTTGCATGCTATATTGCCTATGGACACTGTTTCTCTAGCACGATAATTTTCTAGTTCATTTACTCTAAATGTTAACACTAGTAATAGAAAATCTAAACCATTTACCTTTTATTTCAATGAAAGAGTAAATATAAGACCATAAGATTTAAATCCCTCCCTCCCAAGAATTTGTATAACATAAGTTATTTAAACTGTAACATCTCTTACACCAGCAAATAAGTGGATAAACAAGAATTATTTTAAAAGGTTTTCCTAACTCAAATCAAATATGAAACAAAAAGCCCAACAGTTTCTCCAAAGAAATATGCAAAACCAAAATAACACATTACTATGAATCAGAGAAAAAAAATATGCTAAACACAGACCACTTAATAACCCTATATTAAATGTTAGAGTCACAGGAAATAGAGTATTTGATCTTGCATTCTGTCAGTTTCCAAATACAAATAATTCTGGCCAAATAAAATCTCAGAAGTCCTTTAAAGTTGATTAGCTAAGTATATACACAAATTCATCAGGTAATTTTATTTCTACCTCTTACCAATTTTCTCCATAAATTGCACAGGCTTCTGTTTGTGACTAAATTTGCAGATCAAATCATACCATTAATAAGGTCTATACTGTATGTAATAATGGCACAGGACATACACAGATAGAATGTGCATTTGGAGGCCAAAACATTTAATTTCTTTATTTAAAAACTGTTTGAACTTAAAGGTATTCAAAACAATATGTCTCTATACAGAATAGCTTAATGTTTAGAAAAGATACAACAGTTTTATGGTACTCAGAGCTTTTAACTCTTACTCATTAAAAAGAGTTTAATTGCTATAACCCCTTGCTACTATTCTATGGGTGAACTTGCATTAGTAAGAAAGCAAGGCTAGAAATTGAATAATTTATAACCAAAATATCTCAAATGTTTGCAGCATTTCCAATAGAACATCATCTTTAGTTTGATTAAGTGGTTGCCTGTCTTTCTCTCCTTTTGTGGTAGGTACAGTTACCAACTGTATCTTTAATTTTTGTTTTGTATTACAAGGAAGCACATTCCAACACTAACCAGGCAAAATGGCACTTTTTTCAAAACAGCTTACAGCTTAAATGCCCAGCATTCGCAAACAGATGCTAATAAACAGTACAGAAATTTCAACAACTATAAGTAAATTTAAACACATATTTCAGTATAGTCTTTCTCTTTTTAAATTAATTTATTCACATTTTAATCTCCTCAGGTGTCCTCTTGGGGCTCCAGGTAAAAACACCATATGCAGGGAAGAGTGAATACAATTCTCTTTGAAATCTATTAAAACAGAGCTTTAAATCACTTACTTGCCATTGGAACCTGGAGATACCCTGGAGTACTGCATTTGAAAAAAATATGCCTACAACAATAATACAAGATGTGTAAAAGTTGTATGAACTTCATTTTATTATTAGTAAGAATAGTTTGGATTTTTATTTTTCTTTATCTTGTTTTAGTTTGTTTCCTAAGAGAGAAAAAATGAGAGCTACCACATTCAGATGTCAGACCAAGAAGAAATTAGTTAAAACAGTCCAGTACAAAAATTCAAGTGTAATTCACTTTTGGAAAGAACACAAAAGTCTCAAAAGATTAATAATGGGAGGTTAAGTGCAGCATTTTTCATTGAAAATGGTATGTCAGCCACATAATGCAAACATATTGCTATGTAAAGTCCACTGCAAGAGAGTATTAAAAAGTCAGACAGTTAAATTGCTATTTTAATGGCATTTTTTTCTGATTACCAAATACCAGCATCCTAATCCTAAATCCCTGAGAGTAATTAGTTTCCTAGTCTCCTCTCTCCTGTACTTAAATTTACTCCTGTGAACCGTATCTTAGAGATGAATGGGCCTTTTCCCTGTTTGGGTTTTGGAAAGCCATCAGGTCCTAACTGCATTCTGGAGATCTGAGCATAAACTGCTGCAGAATCAGTCATTTTTGAAGGGAAAAGGTAGAACAGAAACTAAGTGGATTCTGACAGGGTTGAAGTTTTGGGATTTTTTCCCCTATGTTGTTCCTGTTTTCCTACAGCAGAAATAAGTAATAAAAGAATGTAATTTTCCTTTGCTTGTCCCTGTTTCCCTCTTCCACAGAGGGAAACTAGCTGGCTACTTTGACCTACAGGCTGAAGTTTTAGCTGCATCAAGAGGAGATGAAATTAATCCCCCCCTAACTCATCTGTCTTTACAACCTTCAAAAATCTTTACAACCTCCAACTACTGACCAGGTGAGACAAGGACAAGAAATAAGAGTGTGTTAGAATAGCTGAAGTAGCATTTGCAGAGACAGTATCTTTTTTCTTGTATCAGCAGATTAAGAGATATTGGAGGAAATAAAAGCTTTTTGACACTCAAAGCCTTTATTGGACTTGAAAAGCTCCAGAAAACATTAATCTAAGTACCAAATCAAAAACACAGGGTTTATGTAATTGGCTTTGTTCCAGAACAATTAGACAAATTTTAGAAAAGGGGGCTAGATACCTATAGAGCAGAAAAAGCTTTTGGCAGGGCTAGAAGCAGTAAGTCATGTTTCCCAAGCATGAGGAATAAACACTTAGCACCTAGAGAACAGCTGAGAGTTAGAAGGTGATACTCAGGGAAAACAATATTCTGCCATAACACCAATGTCTTCACTGCACTTAGTATCTAATGAGATTTTTCTTTTAGCACTGATGTTAATTTTTAAAGGATATTTTGCACTTTTCTTGAAAGACAAGACTACTAGAGGCTTTTTTTCTTAAGGAAAATGCTCCTTTTCTGAGTTATTCTGTCCATCACTCATTGCCTGTGTAAGTTCAGTCTGGTATATATAGATTTTGCCCACTCCAACAGCACTCAATGCACTGAATAAAGCACACTGCATGTTGAAATTTTGACATATAGAATTGTCAAAAGAGTCCATACAAGACTGCAAATGGAGAGACATCTTGCAGTTCTTAGTCCAAAGGAAGTTTTCACCTTAGGACGAGTTTGCAGATGTTAAGGAGCAGGAGGAACAGCTAGGAAAATAACAGCTTTTGCAGATGTTGGGAAGAGTTGGGAAGCTTCTTTGAAGAAATCTGTTTTATTTAAAGAGCAAGTAGCCTATGGCATATTGTGTGTGCAAAAGAGCATATAGCCATATCATGGAGTCAAAGAAAGATTTGGGTTGGAAGGGAATTTAAATATCATCTGGAGCCCCATATCTTGGGAAAGAAAAATAAATAAATAAACCAAAACCAACTACTCATACTGGCTTGTTTCTTGAAACAACAGTACACGTTCTGGTCATGTTACTCTTTCAAATAAAGAGCCTTTTTTTGTTGAGAGCTATGCTTAGACTGGTGAGGTACTTTGTCTCCTCAGATCACACAGAGATAAATTTGAGAGTCTTAGCTCTCTAATGGCTTGAATATGTGGACTAAAATAAATGAGTGAAATGCACCCAGTCCCTAAGCCCTCAAAGCTAAATCCAAAATGTGCCACCACCTTCTGTGGAAAGGACGCTACATACAGCCAGAACAAATTTGATAGCATGTCACATAAGATCAAGTGGCTAAGTGGCAATTGCCATCTCTTCGTGCATATCAGGGATGTCAAACACCCCTCACAGAAAACAAAAACATTCTGATTTTGTAATTTTTCTCCCTCTATCGAGGAATCACATTTCATTAACACTTCACTCAAAGATATTATTACCATAGCCAGCAATTTAGTAGTAAAACAGCAAAAAGAATTATTATACATTACTTTAATACTATAATTAAGATCTCTCCCATATTCAATTAGTGCCATAAAGTCCACTGATTCAATTACTATAGAAAATTTTACAAATATGAGACTTATATTTTTTCAATATTATCTTAGAATAGATACAACTTCAATAATAGATTCAAGTGTACTGGCAGTTATTTGTAACTGATTTCCTGAAGATCACAGAACCACAGAATGGTAAAGGTTGGAAAGGACCACAGAGGGTAATCTGGTCCAACCTCCCTCCTCAAGCAGGGTCAGCACATTGCACAGAAATGTGTCCAGACGGTTCCTGAATATCTCCATTGAGGAAGACTCCAAAAACTCTCTGGAAAATCTGTTTCAGTGCTCCAACGCCCTCATAATAAAGAAGCTCCTCCTTGTTTTCAGGTAGAACCTTTCTGTTTCTCATTTTCTGCCTGTTCCTTCTTCTCCTGTTTCTTGGCACCACCGGGGAGATCCTGGCTCCATCCTCTTGGCACTCTCCCTTCATATACATACTTTGATGGGGCCCCTCTCAGCCTTCTCCTGCCTAAACAGGCCCAGCTCAGACTTTCCCAAGAGAGGTGCTCCATCCCCTACACATCACAGCTGCTTGCCACAGGTGCTCCAGGTCTCTCTTGTACTGAGTAGCTCAAAAGTGAACACAGCACTGCAGACTAAGTGGCCTCACTAAGACCCGCTAGCTGAGCAGAGGGGCAGGATCACCTCCCCTGACCTGCTGGCAATGCTCTTCTTCATGCACCCCAGGATTCCCTCTCAGCAGACCTGCTTTCCAACAAGTCAGCCCCCTTTTACTGCTACAAGGGGTTATTCTTCCCCAGATGCAGAACTCTGCACTTGCCTTTGTTGGATTTCAAAAGGTTTTTCTCTGCCCATCTGAGAAACTCTCGGGATTACACGTGCAGCTAACCTCCCAGCCTCATCAGAGCAAATGTCTTGCCAAAGTCACAGATTGTCCAAAAGACTTACATACTAAGCCATGTTCAACATCACTCATATGTATTACCTCTGAAATAAAACTCAACAACACTAGAGATGAGTTGCAAGACAGAAAACAATATAAACTCACAGATAACAATCTAAACTCTTCACAGATTTCAGAATAAGGCAGCACATTCCCCTCTACATGAATCCTAATTCAGAAATTCAATGTTTTGGCATTTCTGACTAAATAAACTATTCTCATTTTTCTCAAATCAAAAAATGTGGAGGTATATATATCATGGAAGATGTAAACAGGCAGGCTGTGGACCTAGAATCTTTCCATGGAATTACATGCCTAACAACCTCTTCTTGTGACTGACAGTTCTGATAGATTCAGCTGAAGGCTGCTTTTAATGAAACCCCATTTTCCAGGGTGAGACCATTATGCTAGAATTATTTTTGTCCTCATCTTAACTTTCAGCACAAAAAGGTCTCTCCTTTTCTCCTCCATCCTCAATACAATTTTAAATTGAAATACAGAACTCTTTTTACACAAATTGGTCTACTGACTTTCAGTCAGCTTTGCAAAAGATATTTTCTTCAGCTTATGTAAAGCCAGCGTGATAGATCATTTTGAATAAAATAGGCCTTGGACAATTTCTAAAATAGACTGCTCTGTTCCAGTGAATAGGATATATTGGTCACAAGACCTGCCATCTAGAAGCATTCGACTTGGTGTGTCAGATTCAAACAGACATTCAAATCCCAGCAAATCCAGTTTCCCTCTTTAAAGTAAAGATAAGCTTTAGATGATGACCAATTAGAAAACAAACTCGAAAAGCATTTCAAACCCACATGAAGTGTTAACACTCACGAAGTGTTCCCTCAGAAGGGCATTGCACTTCTGAGCCTTCAGACAGCAGCTTCAGAACCAACACTACTGAGTCCACACAGAGACATGCCAGCATCAGCTAGCTGAGTCTGAAGCTCTTTAGATTACATAGCTGTGACCCTTCTGCAGAGATTTAGGAGGGAAACAAAGAATGAGCTGTGTGTGCTGGGTCAGCAGACTGGACACATACCCTTGCTGAAATCCCAGGTTACAGTGACCATCAGGTGCCAGGGGTGTGAGAGCTCCCACTCCCAGGTGCTCAGGCTTTTTGTTGCCTCAGCCCACGGAAAAATTATTTCATTCCACTGAGCTAAGGCTGTTTCAGCAAATAATATATTAAAATGCAGCAAAAGAAGAAGAGCATGAAGCATGCTGAGGTTTAAGATAAATGAGCAGTCTGCTTACCTGTCAGAAGTCATCTTAAAGGAGTCCATGAGGAAATACAGCTGTCTCATTATTAAAGGGTGAAAGATGACACTGATGTCAATAAAACACAAGGACTATGACACACAACTGGGATTTAAGAAATGATTCTTTACCAAGTCCTCTTTATTTATCTGCTATTCATCAAACAGCCCTTCCTTGAAGTTAACCATTTCCTCCAAGCCCTTACAAAATGCAGTGTTGCAGGTTCACATCTTCTGTGCGCTGTCTTTTGCAGATTAGAACTTTAAAACAAGATTGGGAAAATCTGCACTACTGGGCATCAAGAGAAGGGATTTGGTGGAAGAGGGTTGCAGAGGTGCCCTGAGATGGCCACAGCTGGCTCCAGGCGCTTCTGAAACCAGCATAGACAGCCCATCACCCCGAAAAACCTCAGGCAGGTTTAAAAGAGGTTTTAGAGTGCCTGTGCCAGCCACAAGAGGCAGGACACAGAGCACTGGAGCACGCTCTGGGCAGGAGGGACTGCAGCCATGGGTGACCTATGCTGAGGCAGCAACACCCCCAAGGGACTGCAGCTGTGGGGAACCCATGCCAGGGCAGCTGCACCCCCAAAGGCACTTTGGCCTGAGTGTCCTTCTCTAGAGCAGGACATGAAGAGAGAGAACAGCGGGGAAAACAGTAAAATGAAGAGGAGCAAAAATAGGCAATTATGGCACGTGACTGCCCCTCCTGCACTTCATCTCCCTAAAGGCAGTGGGGAACACTGAACCTAATCTGAAGTGAAAATAAGGGAAGCCAAGACTAGGGAGGGGTTAGAATAGGTGTTTGGGTTAAGCTCATCCTGGGGAAGGGAAAGGAAAGCGCTTGATTCTTTTAACTGTTTATATGCTTTCTTTTTGCTTCCCCTTCAATACCCAAATCCATGACCAGAGGTTTTTTTAACCTGATAAAAAATTAAATTCAACAAAGTTCCCAAGTCACGACTATTTTGCTCATAACAATCCACAATGCTGAAATGACAGAGATTATTCCTCTAGATTTCATGCCAAGTATAAAAATAATTGGCCTCAGCCTATTTGTCTCAATACTTGTACAAACCATCACTGGTACAATTATGGCAACAGTGTATTCAAAAGCCTGGGTAAGAAGCAGCAGATTGCAGTAACATCCCATTAGGTTATCTTTCAACATATGTCTGACTAAATAGAGTTGAAAGTTCATCGAAACAGATTTCTCCAGACTGACCAGAATTAGGTCCATATCGTTACCCTACTTAGGAAGCACTGACATTGTAATTACTTCAGGCACCCATCTGGCACAAATCACAACATGATTTCATTTCAGATGGTCTCAGCTTTGTTTTTCTCTCAGCTAGACTGTGACACAAATGTGTGAATCTCATCATTTACGACACAAAAGCATACAATAGTGATTTCTGCCTCACGACTCTGAAAAGCTCTGGCAATTGCTAATGTCAGAAGATTTACTTTAAAATTCAAATCATGTTTTAATTGACAGTGAACTGGACATGTAATTTTTTGGTTTCTCTTCAATGACTTCCCTCTAGCTCATAGGTGTTTCATACTTACAGATAACAATTGGCACAGTGCTTGGTAGATGTCAAATTCTGATTGAACTTAATCCAAAAGGCTATGTCCTTAGTTCTCTAAATTAGGTCAAACAATCTAAAATAGTGCCGTGCATTTAGCTTTTTATTTTTTCAAGTTTTTCCACACAAAGTCTATTATAGTTGTTAAATTTATTATTTTGAAGGACTGGAGGAAAAGAAAAAAAAAATTAAAGCAAGAAATTCTTGAATTACCGACACTGTAAGGAAAACACTTGATCTTGAATTCAAAACGTTACCTAGTTTTTACTCAAAGGTGTTAGCTTTCTGATAACTCAGAAACTCTAAAAACCAGACAGTTGCCAGATGTTCATTTAAATTTTAGAAGGATCATTTCTCTTAAAAAGTCACATAAATGCATACATATCTGAGAGGCATTGCAAAAAAATCCTGCAAAATTAGTATAAGTGATCTGTGTTGACATTCAGTGACACAGGTTAAATATCAGATATCTGTAAATGCTTTTCCTTTTCTTACGAATTTCTTAAAAATCAGCACACTACTATACACCAGTTTTCCAATGCACATCATACTGCTGACCATCAGCAAGCAATCAATTAGCTTCTGTTCCTCACTGCTGTGCAGTTGCATTGTGTTTCATGACCTAGAAATGGTTATAAAAACAATAAGGAACCCTATGGGAGGTAAGAATCAAAAGGTGTATTTTCCAAATTTTTATAGACCAGCTTTAGAAATCATCATCAGTTTGAGGCTTGATAAGCTCAAGGGTCTATTGGCAAAATTAACATTCTAGATCTTTGATCATCTGTGGCAACACAAAAATGCACAAGCCAAGAAACATTCCTTGAGGAAACTCCTTCATTCAAAATATACCATCAACAGGACAGATCTTTCTTAACCTTGTGCTGGGCAGTGATTGCCATCTGATATGATATCGATATGCAGCTAACTGGTTTTGCTCTGACACATCAAATCACGTGAGATTTCCAGACTTGCTTGAACACCAACACCTTTCATTAGCCTGCTCCCTGTACTCCAGAGGCCAAACCCAGAAAATAGGTCTTGGTCTTCCCCAGGGCATTCACAGCCTGGCTAAAGAGCCTATATTAGCCTGGAGCAGGAGAGCAGTGAAGTCACCTAGACCAGGATCTTTGCAAACGCAGCTCCACTTCCTCCTAATGCAGAGAACTTGTTACTTGTGAGACTGAATGGGAACTGGAGGTGACAAGGCTGAATACTTGTAAGCAGCAGCTGTTTCTGTCATACACATCAGCTGTTACTGCTTTAATCTGTGCAGTAATATCTGACAACCTCTTTAATGGACTGGGGGGCAAAGCTAAAGCAGTTTTATTGATGCTACAAACAATGAAAAAGGGTGTTTCTAAAAGGTAGTCCAGATGGCAGGTGAATCTGGGTCAGAGCTGCATCATATGCTCCCAGCTGGAATCTAGAGTATGAAGGCAGGAAAAAGTATTCCTTGCTGTAAGTAAGAAAATTAAAGCTCTGCCTTTACATAAACAAGTTATCAGGAATTGATATCATTAGGAGGAAGCTGCATTGCAGAGAAATAGCCTTAGCATGTTTTTCAAAACAGAAACGTTTCCTTATTGAATATAAACAGTAAAATATAAAATTGCAATAGAGCTGTAGCAGAACATGCTTGAAGTTCTGACTGGTTGTATTTTAGTTCAATAGGTTATAAATCATAAAGGTCAAGTTTCTCCTAGAGAGTAAAATGCTGCAGGAAAACTGTGATAGTTCAGTGATCTCTAATTGTCCTCCTGTCCTCATCACACTCCACAGTGCTTAGTTTACTAGGAATGTTCATCATCATTACAGTCTCCTGAAGAGTTATTTCTGCGTTTCCCCAAATGCCCTTCCTGCATGACCCTGCCTTTTTCAAGGTATTTCCCTTAGCTAATGCACTCTCTTGACCTCCTCCTGGTTTTTACTCTAGAGATCAAAACCACGTCTTCTTTATCCTTTCTCACTCCTTAGAGATGTTTCAGATTCCCAGCAGCTATTCAAGACTTTTCTCCATAATGACCATGCTACCCTGAACTCTTTCAAGACACGCTAAACAAAACTATTTTTTCAGTTCCAGCCTCCGTACCAGCACACCTCCCTTCTGTATCAGATGACATTCCTAAGCCACCTTTTGAGTACTTGGGTGATCATAAATTTTCATACAGCAAGCATTTTCACACAGAGCCCTGGTGTAATACCTGGCATGTTCTGGATTGAAAGAGTGAGTTAATAGAGGATATAATATCCCCACACAATCACCAGATTGCTCTGAGGTATGCCTCCAAAAGGCTTAAATTGCAAGGGAGTAAAAAAAGGGTGATATGGCAATGGGAAAAGGGAAATATGGCATAAATGTTGCCTAATGCTGTTGCCTTGTTTGCTAAAGGATAGTGACTTGTCACTGACGTTGTATGCCTGAATCAGTCCAATGTGGCTGCCAAGCCTGCATTTTTGTCCCAACCACACATTCCCACTCCTTCTCTGGCACATATCTGACCATGGTATTAATCATTTCATCTTGCTAGACCAACAGAAAACCAGGAAAACCTTACTTCCTAAGAGAGCTTCTTCATCTCCACTTTCAGCTCTTCTCCAGTCAGCCTTTGTGAGAGATTCCTAAGCCAGGGTGGTCACAGTGCTGGCCAAGCTCACCCTGATGCCCCTTTTCAGTTTTGTTCCCACCTGCCTCAAATTTGTGTAAATTATCCCAGCTGTGCTGGGCTGACCCTGGCTTGATGCCAGATCCCCGCCAAAGCTGCTCTATCACTCCCTCCTCAGCTGGATAGGGGAGAAAAAATACATCAAAAAGCTCATGAATTGAGACAAAGACAAGGAAAGATCATTCACCAATTGCTGCCATAATCAAAACAGATCCAGCTGAGGGAAATTAACTAATTTATTACCAATCAAATCAGAGTAGGAAAATGAGAAATAAAACCAAATTTTAAAATACCTTCCACCCAGCCCTGCCTTCTTTCCAGACTCAATTTCACTCCACATTTTCTCTACCACAGGAGGATATGAAATGGGAAATGTGGTCGATTCATCACACACCAACTCTGCCAATCCTTCCTCCACAAGGAAGAACTCCTTGCACTCTTCCCCTGCTCCAGGGCAGGGTCCATCTTACAGGAGTCCTTCATGAACTTCTCCAACACCACTCCTTCCCAAAGGCTGCAGTTCTTCACAAACTGCTTCCCTTCCACAGGGTCACAAATCCTGCCAGCAAACCTGGTCCAGCGGTTCAAGAGCAAAAACTTCCTGAAGCGGCAGAGTTATTCTGGATACAAACTTTCTACTCAAAGTAGGAACTTTCTAGAAGACAGTTGTTCTGCTCCTTGCTTGGACTGTTTTGAAATAAAAAGGCAAATGTAATAAATACATGCATTCATTTCATTCAATTAAAGACAGAGGTCCAAAATAGACTAAAAATAGGGTATATTGAAGAACATGCTGAATTTCCCTGTGAGTAAATATACACAGGGTGAAAAGGGGAATTTAATGCATGTTCACCTGTAGTACCTCCATCCTTTTTGAAATCACACAATGTAGCAGTTTGCTAAAAAAATATTATTGCACAAGATCTACACAAAACCCACAAACACTATCAAAGAAACAATACATTTAAGAGGAAAAAAAATGCATTTATTCTCTTCAACACATTATGCTTGACTGCCATACCTGTGTGGGCAAGTGTCAGACAGAAGTGTATTTTTGCTTTCCCTAGATCTTATTCAGTCCCTTTTCAAATGTCTCCTATTTGAGTTGTGAGTGCTAGGCAAAATTTGGTCCTTCAAACTTTTAACAATTTTTTAGTCAGAATCTATAAGAAAATATGCAATTAGAAAGAGCTGTAATAGTCCTGGTAGAACTGCACATCAATGCTGCCATCACTTCCAATCAGGAAAACCCCATTACCAGCTTAGAAACTTGCCAAACTTTGATTGGGGCTTTTTAGGTGGTTGGTTGGTTTTTGGTGGGGTTTTTTTGGACTTTTTTTTGTTCAGTATCTGTCCCTGGTGGAATTTTTTGGGGACATGGCTAGAGACTTTTTGTGAAAATTAGACTGGGAAGACATACTTTTTGTCCACAAATCTGGAAAAGATTACTGGATATGAATGGCTTAGAAGACAGGGAGTGGGACAAGAATATACAGGGGGGTACTGAAAGTACTTAACAAGCCTGGGATGACCTGGAGAAGGAAAGTGAGACAGGAAAAGCAGAAATAAGAGGCTGAGACATACAAATAAAAGATGGAAATGAATCACTTCCACGTGTTGTCTGCTGTACGGCAGTGCCATGGACTGCAAGAGGCAATAAGGGATCCCGCTGCCAGTCCCTGTGCTGCGCTTCTGTCTGGCTCTCAAGTGATGTGAGCAGTCACACACTGTCAGCCAAGGATCTGCCATTCTAACCTTCACCACGGGTCTTTTAGGTAGATCTGTTCCCAGTTTGACTCTGCTGTAGCTGCCTGTGTCTCTAAAGGCTCTGCTAGCAAGCCCCACCGAGTACACTCTACACCAGCGCCTGTTTTGGGGAATTTCCAGGAGTATCACAGTGCAGATAACATTGCTGTTTCCACAAAGTTTTGGAACCACTGGCACTTTTAGGATTTGATCTAAGGCACTCTGATCTTGCTTTAGTTTCCCACAAGCGCTACCCTTCCTTTTCATCCTTTGATTTAGACACAAGCACTGCCTGGCGTGCCCCAAAGAGTTGCTACAATCCAACCCCACAGTATTCTACTGCCTCTTCCCAAACTTTTCCTTTCCTTGCAACAAGAACTTTACCAGCAACAATATCAACGTCTCAGAGCTCCCCTAGTGCCTGGTTCAATTTCCTCTGAAACATCTCAAATGCCAGGATAATTCCAAAGACATTCTTATTTAGTGATATCTTCTGGCAGATACACAAAGTTGTAGGTGCAGCCTATCTATCTCTGTGCAAGAATCATATTTCTGGACTTAAAAGAGGAAAAAAAAAGAAAAAACACCACAAAACAAACAAATAAACAAAAACAACAACAACAAAAAAAACCCCCACCAACTCAACACACCTCCCTTTCAGCCTGGGCTGCTCAGTAGATATATATTTTTTGGTTTACAAATTTGATAAATATACAAACATGCAACAGTTTCACTGTATGAATTAGCTTTTTCACAAATCATCATATTCCTGCTTGGAGACCTGTCAGTTTCCACAGGCAGAGCAGAGATAGCCAAAGACTTTTAGCTCAGGATTCTCATTTGCTTCCTGGCTTTGATTAAGGGAAAACTAAAATGGTCTCTCTCTGCTGTTTCATTCTGTGATTAGGACATTTATCAAATACTTTTTTTAACTGGAGTGAACTGGAATGATGGTTATTGCTGACCACTGTACATTACAGTCCTCTTCACTTTTTTGGTCCATTTCAATATTTCTTCTTTTCCACATCTTATTTTTAAACATACTGCACACATTTTGTGCAGGCTCAGTTGTAGAAGGTTCTTTATCTGGAAATAAAACCTTGTGTGCGAGGTTTCGCTGTCCTAATTCTACTGTTTTGTTAATCACAGTTTTTCCTATCACCCTCCTTATCACTGCTATCATATTTCTTATTTCATCACTGAACAATATTCCACACTTGCTAAAGTAAATTGATAAGCAATTTTGCAAAGTGCCAACAACGTTCAAGCCCTGTGCGTTCAGATTTGGCCACATGCTACCTTTCCCCAGAGTACATATATCTTTCTGCACACTCAAAAACCTATTAACTTACCTCAGTAAATTCCTTGGGTACCTGTTCCCATTTCTCAAATGCAAATAACCACTGTGCAGACATTGCCCATAGGTCTCTGTATGTTTAAATCATTAAATTCAGCTCTTCACTCACTGCCAGAAAACCACTTATAACTGGTCGAGTCAGGCAGTGCTGCATCCCCTCTCATATGGACATTCTTTTCCACAACAGACACTCTATTCTTACACATCAATGTTTAATTTATATATGGATTTAACATATATAAAAATATATATGATAGAGAATTCCAGTTTTTAGTAGGAACTGTGTTGGTTTCAGTAATAATCCCTGCAAAAAACTCGAGCAATTAATTTTCAGCTGACAAAATCTTTACTGTCTTTTACCTAAACCAGCAAAGCATAATTCCGAGCTAATTAAAAGTCAGCCACATGCTGGCATGAACAATGATCGTTATCACTTTTTCCTGAATGCTGAATTATTTGCAACTTGTCCCCATTTGTTGAAGTCCACCTCAGCTTTGTGTTTGCCCATACAAATTTCAACTCCCTATTACCAGAAGATTCTCTTCTGGCCCATGGACCATTTGATGCTATCGTGGGCTGGTAGGACCAGCTCAGTCAAAGTGTTCAGCTTCAGTGAGGGACAGATGTGGTGTTTTACTCCTACAGCAAATAATTTGGCTGTCAAGGCATACAAAATTAATTCCAAGTGCAGGGGAAAAAATATACTCTCTGAAGTTGAAAAGCTTGCCAAAGGGAAAAGTAGCATTAATAAGGAACTTGTACTGCTCATTTGCTGCCTGCAACTTTTCAATCTGTTTCTCAAAGTTCTGTAACAGCATGTCCAGAGAGAACTGAAAAGGCAGCTGGATGAAGCTGTCAGAAACAACGACCCAATAAAAAAGGTTCTTACCCTTTGCCAGTGATGAGCACTAACGCAGTCCTTCCCTACCCCCACAAAATCCGTGGGAATGCCCTAAATCAGATTCTCCCTTTTTGTCAGCAATTTCCAGAGTTCTCTAACCCATATGTACCCAAAACAACAAAGAGCTCTTCCCACAGCAACATCAAGGAAAACAGCAGCTTCCAAAGAGGAAAATCAACACCAGCACTTCTCTGTACATCAGGTGATTGGAGTTTGGGTTTAAAGCATGCAGTTAGGAGTGTGGTTTCCTCAGAGTCTTCTGTCCCAACTCTAAAGTTATACCCATAAAGTTTACGATGTTTGATCTTCCTGAAGTTATTGGCATAAAAGCAAGAAAGAGCAGAGAAAGCACAAACGAAAATTACAGTACTATTATATAAGCAAGTTTGGACTTTGGAGCTCATCGGGCTGACAATTTGGACTCTCATTAAAATTGTGAAGGAAAAAACTGAATAATTTCACATACATGAAAACCACCACAAATTTCTTTAAGAAAAGAAAATTAACATATATATATGTACATATATAAAAGAATTAGAAAACTCTGTAGTGTGCCAGATGGACATTTGAACACACAGGTGGCAAGAACACCAAATCCTAAAAAGGAAAGACAAGGGCTTAAGCAGGAAAGGAAGAAACCACATTTAAATTCTTGTCTCTGAGAGTGAAGCTTGGATTTAACGGAGGTTATGGGAGCTGAATAAAGGGGGAGGAATTTTTGGAACAGTATAGACATGAAAAGAAGAGTGAGAGAAAGAAATAAAATATGGCAATATATTTAGAGGCTTTTTTCTTTCAAGATTAAGTACGGACAGACAGGCTACAATGGGATAATGCCAAAATTATAAATAAGAATATAAAAAGTAAAGGAGAGACACAACCAGGAAAAATTATTCAAGAAAAAAAATTTAATAAAATGAAACATGAATGATTACAGCTTATTGTTTGAACAAAATTGCTTTATTCCATAGGCACAGCTTGCATTTAAGCTGGGTATGCTCATCATTTTGTGTATAACTCTATCCTTCTATTTTGAATATTTTTGCCATTAATTTGACCTGATCTGTAAGATTGTGCAGAGGATAGCTTAAAAGGCAAAGAGAAAGGATTTTTCCACTTTGATGGGAAACAAAATAGATGCAGAAATTTTGCAGCTAACACATGTATACAAAGCAATGAAAAAAAACCCAAACCATGGGCAGGCTTTGGCTAAATGCAACTATTAAACATATTTTTATTCAGTTAACAATAAGGTTTTTATTGACATTAAAATTATTATTATTTATTGGCATTAAAATTATTCCAGAATGGCTTTATTTAGGAATTAAAATTATTATCCACATGTCGAATAACTATTACCTTAGATTTTATTAGGAAAAGTATCCTATCAGCCTCTAGGGAAACAGAATAATTAGTCAAGTTGATATCAAATTCATTCCCAGAAATATTAAGAAGTAGGTCACAAATATTTTATTTGTCTTTTTAAGAGGGGAAAAAAATAATAAACATACCACTTGTTAATAAATCCACCTGAAAATGACCCAAAGCTAGGCAGCTTTATGCTTCAAAGTTATTCACACTTCACAAATAAAATTTTACCTCACCAAGGAGTAAGGCGAGAAACAACAGGTCTACTTTGTTATAGACCTTTATATCAAGATATTTACTGCCATCCTATCGCTGTCAAATCTGATTATAAACCAGGGATCAGCAAGCAAGAGATTAAAGGCTCATCTGAGAAAATGGAAAAAATGAAATTGATGCAAATTGTCCAGACTGTGTCAGTTTCATAGGAACAACCATCCAGATGGAGGGACTGTTGGAATACTGGAATTACAGACATGAGTACTCTCAGTCTTTCTCTGCCTTTGAAATCTAAATGAGAACAGCTGGAATTGTTGTACAAATAGATACATACATATAGGTATAGATAGATAGATAGATACAGATAGATCGATCTATGTAAGACTCCTCACATTAACCAGCTTGGTGGAGCACAGGATCAGCATTACATGAACTGGAAATCCTTGCTGATCCTTGGGCTTTCTCTGCTCTTATTTGAGAATGTTTTTCTCCATAGGCACTCTATGCATTCAATTTCTGTTCTGTAAGAAAAGGAAGCACTCATTGCTGTGCAGGCTGGCACACAGGTACTTAAGTTGCTACATGAGCACTAAGGTCATTTGAGTGTTTGTCTAACTGAATCTGCTTTTGAGAAGTCACAGCCCCCCCCAAAAAAAGAACTGGCTAGACACAAAAGACAAGAAATAGGTTTATATACATAATCCCTAATGGATGGATGGATGGATGAAGGGTTGAAGAGCAAGATTGTATCACTCGACAAGAAAACTTAAAAAAAACACAGTCCACTCTTCCAGATGCCACAATGAGATTTGCATTTCCCAGTTACTTTCTACTGATTTCACAGTCAAGCACCCAACTATGGGCTGAACATGAGATAGTGCAAGACAAAAATGGACATCCTTCAGCTGCATGATGCTCTCTGAGACCATGGTATTTCTGGTATTTCTGAGCAGGTATAAATCTATTCCAGAACAGAAAGTTGTCTCCACCCCTATAAGCAAACAAAGTGATGTATTTGAACTCTACCCTTCCAGGAACAACACCTCAGAGAGGAAGGAGGCAGACCCACACAGAGGCACTCCATGCAGTGCCTAATTCTAATTTGGGGGCTACGTGGGCTCAAATCCGTGCCTGTTCCTTCATGCACAAGAGCAGGTGCAAGTACAGTCAGGGCAATGTCTCTTATAGCAAGCAAGAGTCTCTCCCAGAAATGTGCTGGGTGTAGGAGTAGTGGATCATCAGGACAGAGCAAGTCTAATTTCATTCTCTGTGAACTGCAAATGCAATTTCTTTTACTGCATCCTGGGAAAAGTACAGCAGCAAAACTATCCTCCCACGGTGGATTTACTAAAGTGATTTTTTAAAAATGAATGGAAAGAGAGGAAAAGAAACCTCATGAAGAATAAAACTCCATTACTTGTATATATTTTCAATTATACTGTCTAAAATGGAAGTTCAACCCTGACATCATAAAATAATCTATTTTCTTTAAGCTATCAGTAAAGATATAAAAAAAAAAAGTTCCGGGAGGGTGGGTGGTGTATCGCTACCCAGAAAGCCAAAATAATCACTTTCCCTGTCTTCCCCATCCTCCCACATTTTCCTTTATGGGTTATTCTGCTTTTACTGCCTACATTCTTCACCTGAAGTCAAACCCTCTGTTTATGGCATCACAGTGGTTGCTGTGGAGGCTATTATGATGTACAAAGCCAAAAGTGATGATTTCAAGTTTGGACCGAGCAGTAGTATCTCATGAAATGTTTCTGAAGGAGTAGGAGATATTAAAAAAGAAAAAAAAAAAAACAAAACCAGAACATGTATTGAAAACCAAGTAATTAACTTCTTAAATGACTGTTTGCCATCAACTTCAATTACCACGACTGTTTTCAGATCTCTTACTCCAGTGGCTGTAGAGACTAAGCGCTGAACTACACGTATGGAAGCAAGCACACTTGCAGGAGCAGGCAGAGCTGACACAGATGGCAGCAGAGCTCCCAGCCACGCTGCTCAGTAGTGCCTGCTGCGATTGCTGCATGTCTTCTGTGGCAGAAGCACACCAACAGCACAGCGTGGCAAACCCAGAGAGGCACTGCACAGCGCTGTGAGAGCTCCGCAGGGCACCCCTCGCTCTGCACCTTCCTCTGCGCCAGGTTCTGTAAGCTATGACCAGAGAACACACATTCCTGAAAAAGCTATTAGTACATAGCAATTCCTTCTACTGTATGGATTGGCTTCACACACCCTTTCTCAGACAGAGACACGTTTAAAAAACAACTGTTGAGGCAAAAATGCTAATTCTCAAGAAACACGTGAAATATCAGAAATGGGAGAAATCCATCTTGGGATTTGCATCACACGGTCAGCCACTGCCAAATTTTCACAATTTTGGTAGCAGAGAGAGTTCTTATTTTTCCTTATATTAGGAAAATCATAAATGACTTCTGTTTACCAAACTAGTTTCTCAATCATCTCTTGCCCCTAGCCTTGAAACTTGAAGTATTTCCAGGACTGTAGGCTTCAAGGAAAACCACTGATCAAAGATTTCTGAATCATATCTGTACTGACAGAAGTTCTTACCCATCTACTTGTTAAAAACAAAACCTGCAAAGAGCAGTGGAACAAAGATAAAATCTGATGTCAGATTTGAAGAAAACAAAACAAAAAATAAACACTTGAGGACAAGAGAAGGAAGACAAAATTTCAAAAATAAGACTTTAATGGCCACAGAGCTCAATGAAAGGTCTTATTAAAATATTATTAAGCAATGAAAGTGAGTCTCTAAACAATCTTTTAGCATGAGTGCCTTGAGACTGCTGGTGGGCCAATGTATCTTATAACATGACTGCAGAAGCACTAACAAATTAATTATACCAAATAGCTGAATTAATTAGGATATATGGGACAATAACAGTTAATACCAAGAGTCATAATGTGCTTTTTAAAGAAAAATGGTACTCTTTTATATCAGGAAAATACATTACCAGCAAGGTTGTACTACTGCATACAGGCTATGTTACATGGAGATTTCTTACATAGGAATATTGACAAAAAATTGTGAAATTTACTTGCAGGCTTGTACACAAGAAGATACCAGGACATAAAGACGCAGTGGAGCTGCTGGTTCTTTGTGAAATTCCCTAAGCCAGACACAGGGGACATCCAGCGAAACCCACCCACCCTATGGGCAGGTGTCAAGTGGAACATCAGAACAAGCAGTCTCATCACTGCCCCAAAGCTGGGGCCTTGTGGAGGATCAAAAAAAAAAAAAAAAAACAACAAAAAACCCAAAACAAACAAACCCAAACAGGACAAAAAAAAAAAAAAAAAAAAAACCCACACACCCCACACAACTTCCCCTCCCTGCCCCTCCCACACAAAAATGAAAAAAAATTTAAAAAAAAGAAAAGTAAAGCAATGTCTTTCAGCCTCTTTCCACAGTGACCAGAGACTTCTGTGCTATAATGACATTGGAACATTTCAGTTACTCAGGTTGCCAAGATCCTTCTCGCCACAATCTCTTACCTCCACTTCTGATTTATGCGCAGAGTTGAAGGGCCACACAGCTGGCATACTCCTGTGTACTTCTCTAAAAGTTAACTAAGTTTCTAGGTGAACTCAGATAACGGGCTGCAAGCCTAGGAATAGTTTGAATTATTTTTATTCAGAACACTATGGATTTAGCAAATTATTAGTTTTCCGTAGCAGCTTTTCTGGAACATCCTAAAATAAGGCAGCTTTCATTATATTTTGTAAGTGGCACTTCAGATCATCAGTGGAATCACTTTAGCACCACTTACTCTTGAACTTATTTCTAGGAAGATGCCTGCTATCTACAACTCACACTTTTCCAAAATTATCAGGCCCTCTTTGGGTTTTGGATGTGAAAAATTAACCAGTTGCCAGACTTTGTGCACTCCTTCTTTGGATGTTTTCAAGAATGGATTGAAGAAAGGCTTGAGCAACCTGATCTTATCTCACAGCTGACACAGAGCAGGAGACTGGACTACAGATGCTGCTTAGGATCCTTCCAACTCAGTCTTTGTATTCCTCAGGTTTCCACTAGGTGTGCTGAATACAATCGGAACTCATTGGATCTAAATATTTTAACTAGCTATAAAAAAAAAAAAAAAAACCCAACAAAAAACAACCCAAAACAAACAAACAAACCACCACCATCAAAGAGTCATATACGATTGTCAAAATATATCAATAAATAATTTTGCCACTTTCCTCTTTTTATGCTAAGAAAATAATAAAACAGAGTTTGAGTTTGCAGAATACAAAAGCCTTGGGCTAAAAATGTCCATCTGCCATCAAACTGGCATAATCTTGGTGCAGAAATAAGAGGGGAAAATAAGCTAGTCAAGGATGCTGCCTCAGCTTCACCCTCCCTGCAATGGTACAATTGCTCAATGCTGCTAAGAACTCTGAAAAACTCTCAGGTGTCACTTAATCATCTCTTTTGTGAGATCATTTGTGTCCTCTCTCCCTGGAACAAGTGCCAAAGCAGAAGAATTCAGAAAGCCTGAAAAATCAGCTCCCTGATCTGGTGCATACAGCAAGCAGCTACAGCCCACAGAATCAAACCCTTCCAAGATCAGAATCTCTCTCCAGCCACTGCAATTTCTGTAAGGTGATCCTTCTGCCACCTTCACACTTGCAATACAGTCCTCTCCCAAAAATTAAAGTAATTGAGCTGGGACTAGCTTTTCAGCCTGGACATTAAGAAAGCAAAGACTACCCACACAAACAAAACCCCCAACAATATATGCTTCTGTTCTAAACAGATTATTACCACTTCTCAGTGAAAAATAACAAGAAATCCTCCACAACTGCACAATGAATTAAAACAGCTGCAAATTCTGTTTTGCTTCATTAGAACTTGCCTTTGTAGGCCAAATGCTCAAAGCAATTTAGGCTGCACCCATCAGTGCCATTAACAGGAACAACTGACCACTCCTCAGGCAAGTTCAGCGTTAACTGAAATCAATAGCTGGACTGGGAGCAGTCCTGCCATGGAGAACATACAGAAGTCCAACGTCACCAGGACTGGAAAAGACGGTGTTTCCCTAAAACACATATAGTGATCTAAAAAAAAAACTTTCTTCCAGTTTCTAAATGGATTTACAGGCTTGAATATATCTTGGCATTCCAAGTAGCTAGAAGGCCAAAAATTCACACCTCTAAGTTAAATAAAAATTGAATATTGTGTTCCCATTCCCTCTAATTCAGGTTTGAACATTGCAAGGAACACATTACTGATGTCAGGACTTGATTATGAAGATGTCTTATATTTAAAAATGATGCAGAAGTCTTGAAACATTCTGCCCATTCCAGAACACAGCATCTCATCTGTTTTGCAGTCCTGCTGATATGAATGCAATGCAGGGGTCCCTTGATCTCTCTGTGTACAGCTTCTCATTACAGAACCTCCTCTCACTTACCTCCTAAAAAATTTTACTCACGCCCACTTCTTGTCTAGCAGCAACCATGACCTCCCACATGAAACCACAGTGACAATCAGCCAAAGAGATGAAACTGATGAGGACATCTGGCTACACTACATGAATTTACTCAACTCAACTTCTGGAGAAGGAGTATCTCTTCTCAACCTCCCATTCCTCCCCCTCACTACAAATGCCAGCAGTTTAGACAGCTCTGTAGTTTCAGAGCTTCAGAGCAATAAGTATTGAACAGAGTACTGGAATGGTTTGTACAGCAAAGCGCAATGCAGTCATTGACAGTAACAACTCTTTTTTTCTTGATTTTTTCCACAGGCTCTTGGGTTCATTATCACAAACTAATAGTTCTGCTTTAATCTGCCGACAGGAGAAGGTTCTACCCACTAGTTCTTACTCCTTGTTTCTACTTTTTTATCGTTTCCACAGGAATGTGGCATCAAAACTCAATGAAAATTGGCCATAGAGAGCACACAAAAAATATTTTTAGATATCACAGTGCACAAGACAAGACCACAAAGCCATTTTAAAATGAACACATTTTACACAGTATTTTGGGCCTATTTATTAAGAAGATCCTCCTTATGGAAATAAAGAAAATAATCTCAATCATAATACTACATAGTTAAGGCAAATGCTATTTAATAACTCAAGGAACTGCCAGTGTAATGCCTTTTTATTAAAAGGGCATTTATTTTCAAAACACTGCCTAAATAGCAATCAAAGTGCTATCTTCAAGCTCACTCACAAGGCAAGAGGTACAAATTTGCATTTGCTGGCTCACCCTCCCTGCCCTGTAGCCCCTTCCTTTGCACCATGCCACTTCTCTAAATTATTCAAAGAATGCCATTATAGTTTTATTTAACTTGCTATTTAATGCTTCAACATATTAATCAGCACCAATTTAAAATCCATCAGCAAAACAGAATGTATCAAACTGAACCTACAATAACAACATTCCTTGTTCAGCTGTTATAGGAAATATTACATCCTCTACACAATGTCATGTGCATGAAGACAGAAAATTAAAATGCTGCCTTACAGTTTCATAAGAAAGACAAGTTAAATCCTTAGAGGGTAAAGACATTCTAGGTCTGGGGATGGCTTATGCTTCTACTGCTCAGAACAGCACTGGGAATAGCCCAAATTCATATGGGAAAGCAGTCAGGAGTTGCCACAGTTCCAATCAATTATTAAGGCAACATGACAAAACAAATTCAGTGCATAAACAGACATTCCAACTGTAGTTAATGGACGAGATGATTCATTGTTTTAACATGGCAAGGCTAAATGGAAAGGCAAAGGCAGAGATGTTAAACTGAATACTAGGACTGGAAACTTCCAGAAGCAAGTATAAAATGCCCTGGAGCCAGGGTTACTCCAAATATAAAATATTTTAGACTGTACTGAAATGAGATATTTTCTATAGTTCTGTCAGAGTAATCATTTCACCTAGCTTCAGAATTTGCAACAGCAAAAGCCAAATGATCAGCAAAGCGATTCTTTCTTTTTTTCCTTTCAGATCACACCTTGTACTTCCCAGCAAGATGACTTGAGACTCTGTCTGACTAAAACTACCCAAATAGTCTGTAAAAAAATAAAAGTCAGAAAAATATATCTAGTTATGAAATTGAAGGGAAGTCTTTGGTTTCTTAACTACATTTCTGTGCCAAAATTAGATTTAAATAAATATCAGAAAACTGTATTTCGAGTCTGCTTCTAGGATCTAGATGATGGGTTTTTCATTCTAACATAAATTAAAATTTAGAATAATCTGTGGATTTTTAGCTCTGATCACTTATCTCTAATTGAGGAAGTTATAATGCTAGGTTTTATCAGTATCATAAATATCCTCTTGTATGAACTAGGCATCCACTAGGGTATCACCTTTCTTACAGGGAATAATTTGAAAACCAAAACAAAAGAAATAAACAAAAAAGATTTTACGAACAGAAACAACCACAGAAAGAGGTAACAGCTAGCTAGCACTTACATCAAAGGAAAAAGGAAAGGCTAATCAAGTCAAAATAGGTTTGGTAAACAAACCCCTCTTGTTCTCCAGGCCAAAACCCTTCCTTACCCATCCATTTGTTTGGAAAGCCTTGCCTTCAGAGCAAGGTCTGCATTACACAGCAAACACACTGCCTTACTAATGAGACCCCAAAAGTGGCTGAGGCATCAAAGTGTCAGTAGATGTAAACAGAAATAACATCAATGTTCACACATTCTGAACATATAGCCTAGGAAAATGCTTCAATATTTAAAAACCTACCTGCAGATTATTCCAGCTGATCGCAGAAAAAGATGTTTACTTGCTTCAAGAAGAAAACTTCTATTTCTTTATATTAAGCATATACATGCATACATACATACACACACACACATATATATAATATATATATAAAGCCTGCATTAATTTCCAACATTTACTTTCACAAATGCTACAATAAGGCACATGTGAAAAGTGAGGTGCGAGAACTATGCCTCAAGCAAAATAGAAGATTTGGTTATGACTACCTCAACATGACCAACAACATTATTTCCCAGGAGACAGAGAAGGAAGACAAGGAAAAGCCAACAGAAAATACTGAAGCACATTCTTGAATATTTCAAGAAGAAATGTAAAAAGATGAGAACATTTGAAAGTGGAAAGCTCAAGCATAATTCAATTTCCTTACTAAAGTCCTTACTAACTCTGGAAATAGTCCAGTCCTGGAGCAACCTGGATGTTTGCACATGTGCATAAAACTGAGCTTATTCAAGAGGAGAACTATGAACAGGTTTGTAGGGTTTTTTTTCCTCTCTCTTCCTTCTCCCAGCAGTTCAACACAGTTGGAAGAGATCACGTCTCTACAGCAATAATACATCGACTTCTACCCTTCCCACACTCCAACCTTTCCATGACATCAAACAGATATGGCAACAACAGTTTTTGTCTTGTTCTGTGACAACTCTAGATAGGTGAAGACTAAAATTAGTCAGCAGATCCAGGTGAAATAGTGGTCTGTGTTGCTAGAGCTCATATTCATTCATCCAGTCTACCTGGGTATAATTCAACATATTGGCATCAAACCAACTGATTTCATTGTGCTGGCTGAAGCACAGAGGACTTGCACTTGCCAGTCTAAATACGGCACATTTTGTGAACTTTTTTTTAAAAAATCAAACTAATTGAAAGTAATTGTTTTTTGTCTAAAACTTGACCTGTGTTGACAACACACTCCTATACATACATCCAGCGCTGTTTACCTGTACTGTTTTATCCTGGTAAGCCTTTTTATACTAACTTTCCCATAGCTTTAAAAGGGATAAAAAACATCGCTTTCTCTCCAGAAGTTATTTCTGGTGATACAAAGTAATTAAAAACTTATTTCTGTTTCATAGCTTTTAGTCACAATCTTTTCATATCTACTCCTCAAGAGAGGAGGTTTTCTCATACAAGTATTTCAAAGTTTTCTCAAGCAGTACACTAAAATATTACTTTATTTACATATTTTTCATTATGCTACTTCTTAATCTCTTCTGCCTAAAGAGAATCTGTAATAGCATTCTGATTGCAGCTGTCAGTTTTCAAGTTCTTTGGAAATTTTATAGGTAAGTTGCCAATGATAACCCAACATTAAATAATTTAAAAATGGACTTTTTACAAGACTCTTAATATTCATTGTCTCAACAGGATCTTGAACTTTTTGCTGGAATCTTGACAAGACTTCATTTACTGTATAGATCCCAATGGGTGGAAATGCTAGTTCTGCTTTATATTGCTTTACATGGTATGAAACCAAAAAAACTGTAAAACAAAAACTTTTACCCATGAGATCACAGGGAAATTTTCATATTTGTATATTTAAATATCAGAAAAGTATAAAAAAGTCTCCATAATTCCTCATGTAAAAGGTGAGAAGAATGTCAAAGCTGGAAAATATTTGTAACTTGACTCAGTTAAATGGCAGGTTTGCTCAGCTGCAACTCAATATGCACCCTGCCAATTTAGATCCTTAAGTGAGGCCCAAATAAACATATCTTAATCCAAACATACACAGAAATACTGTGCATGGTCTTCAGATGGTGTCAGTCATAACAGTGCTGTTGAGATCCATAGAGCTATGACACTTTTTACCAAGGCAGGACGGGGACCAAATGGTTTTGTAGCAAAAACAGAGATTAGGAAGAAATACTACTTCCCAAGAAATATTACTTCCCAAATTTCAAAGTGTTTCAGAGAACTCTCTTGTGGACAGTTCCACCTCACTTTGATAACTGAATGCAGGCAGGTATAAATGAGTCCAGCGTGTCAGTCTGTTTGCTAGCTAAAAATCACTGGCAGTACATATACCACAGTTTTACTTCTAGCTATATCTCACTTATAACCCCTCTAATGCTTCACCTTAAACATTTCAAGTAAGTTTTCTGTTCCTGCATGAGAATTTACCAACACTGCTTACAAAAGCTGAAATTTACTTTAAAGCTCATTCTTGGAAAAGAGAATGTTTCTGTAACTTTGGAAATTTAGTAAACATACTTAAGTAATATCACATCTTTGGTTTTTCCCCAAAATATTTCCCTATAGCACACAATCGGTATTAAGGACATGCAAATCATTCTAATTTCATTTTTACCTTACATTTGGAGCTGTCAAAGATTAGTAAATGATCTGGTGACTAAGTCTAGTTCACTTTGCAAAGGCAATACAATAGAGTGCTTATTTTTAAATGACAGTTGAAAGGATGCAAAGTGTATGGGCTTCAGCGTAATTCAGTGTTCTGTGTTGTTGCAGTAATTACTTAAACGTGAATTCAGTATGATATGATACTTTAGAAAACATTTCTAAGAAGCAATCCTGATGGACTGAAGCATACCACACCTTTTTTCTTAAGGTAAATTAGAACCAAGTTATAAAATAACTCCATAATTTAACTAATTTAATTTAGAGCTAATATGATAATACATTAATCATAGCAGCATATGCAAGATCATAAACTTTGCCACAATTGCACAGCTGAATCAGCCAAATGTTTTCAGTTTGGCCTGACACCTCACACTACACAGTCTGTGGATTCAATTCTGGCTCTTCTTAGGTCAGTGGCAAAATTCCACTGAATTCACTGCATCCAGAATTTTGGTCTGTGTGCCTAGCTACTGTGTAATACCTACATACAATAGGTACACAACTAAACAGAATCCCATCAACATTTGAGTCCCTACTACCAGCATTACAGTCAGAATTAGTAGGATAAATATTTACAATTGCTTTTAAACAACCACTTTTCTTCACTAAATGGATAACACTTTTTCTTTCCCTACAGAATTGATTTTAGAGGGGTTTTGACATCCACTGACAAAACCTTTGCCCCAACTTTTAGTCTGCTTCCTCTTTTGGCTTGTGAAAGGGACACAAAGAAGCTAAATGGCAAAGGAGACATTGCTGCAGAAGCACTCCAGCTCAGAAACATCCAGGTGAGAGTCAATGGAAGAAACACTGAGTTTGCTTTCATTTCAGACCTGCATTTGAGTATATTACTTTCTTAGCAAGCATTTTCTCAAAATGCCAACACCTGAGGTACCAGGCTCCCCATCATCCCAACATTTCTGTCATGAAGATTACTGAATGAGCTACAGCAGCCTCTGTACTTGTAAAGAGTACAAATTACTCCTTCAGCCAAATTAGCTTGTCAGGAAAAGACACAAAGTTACTTTGGGGACTAACATAAACAACAACAAACAAACGCAAATTGATGCAGAACTCAAGCACACTTAAGCTGTTACTTTACCCTTGAAGGATTAGGTCAGAAACCTCTGCAAACCCACTTACCCGAACAGTGGATTTAAAACCCAAGGGGGAACACACAGCTAGAACAAATTCTAGTGAGATTTCCAGACATTGCAACCAGATCCACAAACAGTTGGGTTTGTTCCTCAAAGCAGAGATCGGTGACAGCCAAGCAGCACAGTAAGGAAACCGTACATGACGGCTTTGGCTCTGGGTAAACTGCATTCAGTGTTTAGCACACAAGGGTCACGAACCTCAACGCTTGTTTTCAACAGTTCGTGAAACACCATTCTGCTCTATGTCTTCAAAGTCAGGATCTGATTTTGGGAGAACTGTCTGTGTGCTGTTTAGCCTTCAAAGAGAGCATCTGTCTCCCCGAACAAGTAAGGCAGGAGGAGACAGCAGCACACAGGGCAATATTTTCAACAGTGCTTTCCGGGCATTAAGATCGTGAAAGCCAAAAGAGATTTCCTAGACTCTTCTCAGGTTCGCTGGCGTTCGCCAGAGAAGAAATGCTTTCTGCAAAAATTATCAAAGAAGCCGCTGTCAAAGCAAGATGCCAAAACGCGCGCGAACACCGTTCCTCTCCTTTCGCCTCGGCAAATAAAAGAGCTAAGGCGCAGCTCGTCGGAATTTGGGAGCAGGGAGCTCCTCTCCCTCCGCACCCGCTGGAAGGAGAAAAGGATCCTCCTGCCCCGGAGGGGCCGAGCGGGTAATACAAGTCTCAGGCAAGTTGGCCTCGAGGCTGCCCCGCGCGGACCTCGGGGCTCCCGTCCCGCCTCGCCGGGCGCCCCGCCGAGCCCCGCCGCGGCCGCCCCCTTACCGTGCCGGGGCTGGGGCTTGGCGCCCGGCGCCTTCTCCTTCCTGCCGCCCGCCGCGCTCCGCATCCGCCAGCACGCCGCCCCCCTGCCCAGCGCGCCGGCCATGCCGCGGGCGGCACCGCGATCCCGGCGGGAGAGCGCGGGGGCGGCGGCGGAGCGCGGGACGCGCTGCCCGGCGGCGGCGGCGGGCGGGAGCGGCGCGGTCCCAGCGGACCCGCCTCCGCCCGGGCCGGTGTCAATCAGCGCGGGCGGGCAGCGCCCAGCCCGGGCAGCGCCGCCCCGCGCCCCCCGCCCGCTCTCCGGGGCGCCGGGAGCAGCCCTGGGGACCGCGCTCGCCCCCCCTGCCCTGCCGGGTCCGTGCGCCGCCGGCCCCCTGCTCGTACCGTAGGGAGGGAGAGCATCGGAGGCGGCGGTGATGCGCTCCCGGGATGAGAAGAATTCCGCGCTTGGGAAATGACAGCCCTCGGCACAAACCTCCTCCTGCCCGCCGGCAAGTCCTCCTACAGCACCTTCCCTGAAAAACATGTGTACGTTACCTCCTGCCATCAAAATCATTGGTTGTGCACACTCCTGACTCCATACCGATGAGTAACTCAACCTGAGATTCCCACTTCCCACCAGACCATGTGTGGTGAGAGAACAGCCTGCCTCCCTCCCTCCCTCACCTCCGCGGAGCACCCTCTTCTTCCTCGCTAGAGTCCCGGTGACTCCTCCGGCCATCGAGTTCCTCCCGTGGCCTTGGCGAGGGGCCGCCAAAATTTCTGTAGTAGGATTATTGCAGTGCAAGAAGCATAATGTGCATAACTTTTGTTTGCAACCTTAGTAATTAATTTGCTTGCATATCAAATTATAGTACTCACTGCAGCAACCCTGAAAAGTTATTCCATGGTTGATTTTTCATTTTTCATACATACATACATACATATACATATACATATACATATACATATACATATACATATACATATACATATACATATACATATATGTATGTGTGGCCAGCGCTTTCACAAAATGTATCCTTCTTTCTATATGGACATGGAAATACAGAGAAATGTATGCAGAATTTGCACTGATTAAAAGAGGAGGAAGGAGGGAGAAGAAAAATAAACCCTTCTTCGTGTGCCACTATATTCCACCTCTGTTTCCTTGATTTCAAAAAACTTGTGGAGAAAGATAATTAGGATTTGTTATCATCATTTTAAAACTTTATTTGGAAACTAACTCAGATCCAGGTTGCCATATTTTAATTAATATTTCATTTTGAAGGACTCTTAAGCTTGGAAGCTCAAACAGCCAAGGTGTAAAGGAGCCATAGCTGGCCCACAGCAGCACTGATGTGTGCTCCAGTTAAAAATTACCCTCCTTCTTCTCAAAGCCCATCTCCACCAGCAGCCCCTGTTTAGCTGTCATCCCTGCCAAGGCCCGGACCCCACCGCCACAGCGCTGCCTCACCTGTGGACTGCGGCTCTCACAAGTGAGCCAGGAGCGCCAGAAGGCGGCCGGAGCTGTTGGTGCTCCAACATGCTGCACCAGGGGTGTTTCTCATTAGTGCTGAGAGTGATTCATGTGAGCAAGGATCGCTGACCTTGACCTGACATGCACAGATACACCCTGTGGTGATGGATGTAATAGAATAAACAGTTAGATACCACTGCTTACTCCCTCTTGCAGCGCTGCTCTTGCCCAACTCCATTGCTCTAGAATACAAATAGTGACTCATTTGCTTACCCTCATAACACCACATTTAGAAACCTGCTATGCATCTCAGCTTGAAGGGTCTTGAATAAATAAACTCCCAAAACGGCTGATTTAAATCACATATATTTTTATCACTTGACACTGTTTCTGTTGTTATTGATAAAGACTACACAAGTGGGTGTGTGGTGTATCGTGTCACTGCTGAGGAAGTTTTTTATAGTGAATGGTCTTTTGTTAAATCTACTTTTATAAGAGTATTTACACAGGGGAGAAGGAAGAAAGAAAAACAAAAGGAAATACATCTGGGGATCTATCTCCTTTTGCTAGGAAAACCCTACAGCAATTATTTGGAATGCAAATGAAAGATAGAGTATAAAAGTGTTTTGTAGAGAGCAATATTTTTAAATGATGTAAAAATATATTCCATATAAAACAAAGTATCAGTGAGGAGGAAAAGTCTGCAGTAGTTGTATGCAGATTTAACATTCCAGAACAGCCCTAATAAATAAGGAAAAAGAAAAATAAGACTTGTACCAATCTTGCATACTTAATTTGTCACTGTGAAAAGAGGTAACTTCGCAGAAACTTCCACAGCTGAAAAAACATATTTGCAACCCCTCCTTAAAAGATTGATTTTCCTATTATCAACATCAAATATTTTTTTCTTTTTTAAAGAGGGAGGCAGGAGTCTTCTTAAATATTATTGTTCAGTTCATACCTGTGATTTGACAGATTATCATGCTTCATCATTGCCAGCTAAAGGTAGAATCAATAATATGAGAAGCCTCTGTTGAAAAGGTGCAGATGTAATAAAATTATAATACTGAAGAGCTACCTCTGTGTTTCATACTGTCATTTCTTTGCCATGGCATCACAGGTTTCAAGCTAATTTTTGTTTGGGCTTGTTTATGTTTCCTGCTCATTCAGCATTGGAGATGTACAACTGTTTCCATGTATTAACTTGGGGCTGTTTTTCCACTGGCAAATGAGTATTTGGGTGTCATATCTCTCTGTTTAGCATGTTCTTTGCACATAAACACAAAACAGACTGGTGGTTTGAGTATGTGTTCTAAATTTTGCTTTTGCTGAACAGACTTATTCAGACCTTCACAAATAGGAGCACTGCCATACTTGCTTTTTTGCTTAGGCATCTGTTGTTTTACCTAAGAACATTATGGAAGCATTTCCAGTAGTACAGGTTCTCAGTGCTGAAATTATTATACTTCCTTCCTTTGGAAAGAGAAATATGCAGTACATTCTGAGGATATGACCTCAGATTGGGATGGCTGAGACCAAGGTACAATTCACCCCTAATCCAGAATACTTGGACTCTTCTGCCCCTTCCCACCTTCCAGTCCAATACTTGGTGTCAACATCCTCATAATTTACCATTACCATGAATTTTCTCTGTTTGTTTTTTTTGTTCTGATGACATCTGCTTCTCCTAATCTGGTCAAACAGAGAAGAGCTAGTCAAAGACAAAAGCAGTTCACAGAATTCCACTGATTCCTTGCAGACCACCACTTGACATTCCACATGGAAATCTGTGTCCCTCCAGAAGATTCCTCGAAGTTACAAAGCATCACAGCAGATTTTGCACAAACCATACAAAAGCTGAATAACAAGCAGCACAACTTTTTCATTTTCTTTTTTTTTTTTTACTGCACTAATTTACCTGTCTGCAGCTGCCCTACTCTGCTTTGTGCAGGTAGGTGTAGGTGCAGCTGCAACAAAGCAGCTGAGCTGGCACTCATACCCCCAGCTTGCTCTTTCACAGCAACCTCAGCTGTTTTCATGCACTGCTTTGTGCCACCCAGTGCAGGCTCCTCTTGTGCTTCCTGGTGCTGGAGGAATTGGAAAAGCTGCAGATTGTCTTTGGTTGCAGCTACAGGACAAGGCACAGAGTAGGTGTTAGGCTGTGGTGGCCCTTGCCTTGAAAATAGAGGTGTTCACCCCTACCACAACTTTATAATCTTCTGTATAATCTGAGTCCTATTTCTTCCACTCTCCAGGGGAAACTATGCACACACAAGTCCAGCAAGGATACTGTGCCTGCACAGAGGGCAGCAGGGATCCCCACCAGCCCAAAACCATTAGACTGCTGCTGGCCAAAGCTGTTTGAAGCAGACTTAAAGGCTAATCTTAAGTCATATTTTTGGCTTCTTGTGCTCATAATTATTCCACAAACCTGGGGGGTAGGCTTAAAGGGTTAGCTGGAGTCACAGAAAAAGAACATGCACTGATGACAGATCTTAGTTCCAGAAGTCTGACAAAAAAGGACAGCCACTAAAATCATGTTCAGTGAAGCAGAAATAGTGATTTATCCTCATATCTACAAAACAGATTTTTTAGCTTACATATTCAAAAATTAAAGTACACTTCTTTTAAGTGTAATATTGTTTCTCCTACTCCTACAAACTAGGGAAAAAATAGATAACTGTGAAACAATGTCAAAGCAACATTTTTGTTCTCTATGCCCTTGCCTGTGCTTCTTTTTATACATTTCTGTTCCTTCAGCTATCACTCCTAACACCAGAAAAGTTGTTTCCCAGCAAGTGGAAGTGAAGGGATACATTTCCAGTGGGTAATACAGAAGATGCGATTCATAAACTGCACCTACACTTTTCATGCTGCATAGATTTTGATCCAGTTGACTGCAAAAAGCAATCAAGGATCTGCCCAAAGAATCAGGGGTCCTGGATAGATGCACCAGATGGATAAATATGGAAATTTAGAATGCCCACAGGATGCAACTTTGACCTTTGAGCATTTAAGCTACTATTCTAGAAGTTCAAATATTAAATGATCCTATTACATATTGAACATCCTGCCAAAAGTCCAGTTTTCCCAAACTTTTACACAAATCAGATCAGAGGGACTTACTTGAATCATAGTTATGTCTCTGAATGTCCTGTAGTTGCAGGACAGAATTGTCTGCATGTTTTTGCCTTTTCATTCAACATGCAGAAAAAACTACAAGATTTGTAATCTCAAGTTCATTTATCCCAGTGTTGATGCAGGAGATATTTCAATGTTTCACTATGTAACTTACAGCAGGCTGGGGACACTGCATGTAAAAATACATCACCAACAGAATGACCAAATATTTAGAGGTAAAAGTATGTATTTCCACAACTTAGTAGCTCACAAATAAACAGAGAGGTTTCTGAATGAAATAAGAGTTGCAAAGGTATAAATTGTAATGAAAAACTGAATAGTTCCTGTTTTTTCAGGTCAGCCATGTTTCAGTGACTGCAAAATAAAGCTTATGTAAAAGAAATTTTTGCTTGCAAAGCTGTGGAATTATTGCAGGGCTGCCTCTTGATCCCTCATGTTAGCAAAGGAAACAGGAATGCTACTAAAAGACAGCAAAAGACAGATAATATTTGGGATGCTCAAGATCCCAAGAGATCCCACTGCTCTCAGGTATTTACCAGGGCTTCTCCTCTGGATACCCTGAGGAATAGGATTTTAAATAAATATAGAGCAAAGTCATGCACAGGGATCTTTGAGAGAATAATTAGAAGGTCAGTCATAAAAGGCTAAATTCAGCTTTTAATTGCCACAGAATTTAAGAAAGAAATGGCTATGCTAAGAAAGTTTAAAGAGATCTTCCTTGCTACTTCTTTCAAAAATGAAACTGAATTCAGTTTAATATCACTGAACATCACAACAGAATATGAACTAAGAATTTAGTCCTTACACTTGTGAGTAGAAATAGACATCTCATATCCTAACTAGAATGAATTCTTTGTCCTTCAGTGGGAACTCATCCTGAAGATAGATATAGATATAGATATAGATATAGATATAGATATAGATATAGATATAGATATATAGATATATAGATATATAGATATAGATATATAGATATAGATATAGATATAGATATAGATATAGATATAGATATAGATATAGATATATAGATATAGATATAGATATAGATATAGACATAGAGATATTGATAGAGATATAGATATATAGATAGATAATAGATAGATATAGATTTAGATAGATAGACATAGATAGATAGATAGATAGATAGATAGATAGATAGATAGATAGATAGATAAAAAAAAAAAGGACAAGCTCTTTTTCAAGTTCTTTTTCACCTGTCTCTTTCTTAAAGGTTCAGGGACTCAGACACAGTTTTAGTTTCTATTTGCAGCTCTGTAGGAAACTGCAGAAAACCTATTGCCAGGGGCTGCAAAAGGAACATGCTGAATGAGGCATTACCTCTCCTGGCTGTGCATCTCCCTGCCAACAGCCACAATATCTGTAGCATCCCTCTGGCATATGGCAGGTTGCAGGAGCTTGCAGGATACCTCATGCAGGTTTTGTGGTGCTAGCATCTGTGAATAGTTTGTTTGGTCTTTGTTTCTATGGCCACAATTCAGGGTTTCACTCTCTCTTCCATGGGAGCTTGAATTTGGTGTCTGGGATTGAGCCCTAAGTGCAGTAGCCAAAAGTGCATCAAACACAGCCTTATGCTACATACTGAGTAACTTGTTAATGTAACCAAACCATACAGTTTTGTAGCTCTGGTCACCCATAAAATTCACCACAGCTGCATTATATGGCTTTTCCCTGGCTTTTAGTCAGAAAGTGTTGCTTTGGGTAAAGAGAAAAACAGGTTTTCAACTCTTAAAGATGTAACTCAGCATTATATAATCTGGTCTGTATTTCCCTCTCTATTTCAATAACCACCTAATTCTTGAAAGAATTGCTACATTAACATTTAAATTGTAAACAGATATCTAAAAGCTACTTTAACAAAACATTCCGTGCACTGCTTCTATGTAACATCAAAGAAGACTATGGAATGAAAATAAGGAAATTCCTTTGGAATTAGGTGTATGGGAGATCCCTGGTTCTCTTTCCTTTGGTTGGTTCCCTGCTAGTCAGCATACAACTTTTTAAGTCTATAGTTGCCTTCATCATTACTCAGATTTCTTTCCTGCTTTCCTTTTCCCTAATGGAACCATTTCTGTTCAGAAGCTATTCTCTATTTCTTTTAATTTTGGACTCATGCAGTATCCAGGGATCTTTTAGAGTTGAGGGGATGGGCACAACTCTGTCACATTCAGTAGCAGAATTCCAGGACATTGTCTCTGATGGTCTGACTATCCAACAGAACATGCTGACAAGTTCCTAGGTTATTGCAATAATACTTCATGACACCTCTGTCTCACTGCTTCCTTCTTATTTGATGTGCTATAGAAAGAGCTATCACACCACAATACAATATTTAACCTCCTTGAAACCTATTTGCTCTGAATAATAGAATTTTTGCAACTTTGCTCTTTTGGCCTGCAGAAGAAAAGATTCAGATGTGGAAGAATGACTTCTACCACCCAGGAGACTGACCAATGTGTGCCCCTTCTCTATGAAAGCTTTTTCTTCATACACATACCAGCAAAACAATCTCATCTCAGAGTCAGGAGCAGATACTGCTAATGCTCACAATTATGATGCATGCCAGGTCGTGTGCTGTCTAGTTGACTGGCATGTCTCAGGGCTGACAGAGACCAGAGCTGTGTGAAGTCAGAGATGAGGGTTGTTGTCAGCCCTCCTTCCCTGCTGCCTCTGCAGCAGCGGGGGCTTTACCACCAGGCACAGTTCTGATGGATGCATTTTGGTCTTACCTATTTGATCTTTCAGTCTTGGTCAAAATCTACATTTCCACAGTACTGCATGAATATAGAAAAGGAAAACAGGAAATGTGTAGGAAATGGGGACAAGAGACAAGAAGCAGCTTTTAATTTACCCAGTGCAAAGCTGAGCTGTGTAACACGCTGCTCCCAGGAGCCAGTGCCCTGTTCACGACCTAAGGAAAGCAACATGCCTCTCCAGGGTTGCTTTAGGCTGTCACAACCAGACTCTGCCTTTCCTACAGACTAAAGATAAAAAACCAATTTAATGTTTGACACCTTTTGAGCTCCCGATGCATTTTTTTCAAGCTCAGCTTTAATAGCCAGAGGACTAAGGGATATGGAAATATGTGACGCGTCAGATACACACCATGGAACTGCTTGACTTTTAAAAACCAAAAAAACACAATTAGAGCTGGTAATAATGATCCATGTCTTCCTATTTTTTTTTCTGTTTAACTACAGTAAAACTAAGAAAGGCAATGCACATAGCTGTATCTGCCTCTGCTATTTTTATCTCATAATTTTCAACAGGAATACATCGTATCTTTCAGGATTTCATAATCCTGTATCTCTCAAAGGCATTCCCTGTATAGATACAGAGTTATATTTGTCATGTGTAACTTGTTTCTTAAATAGTTGGTAGATCATCTCCACTTTAGTTATTCCCTGGTCTGTGCTAAAAAAGGACGAAACAATTCTTATTGGTAATCAGGGAGTTAAAACTTGTTAAAACAGTTGTTGTTAACATGTTTTTTTTTAATCCCATGGAATACCTCTAGTATGTGTTACATATAATGAGAGAAAAGACCATTCTAGGTCACTCCAGACCTCAAAATACAGGAATAAAAAGCTGGTTTTGCCAAAACCAATTATGTAAAGCATGTAAACCAGTCTATACATTTTTCTTCAGAAATCAAACTCAAGAAACATTTCAGCACTGCTGCACACACACACCCACAGAAAAGTAAATAAATATTGAAAATTGTCCTCCTTGACCTATTGAATAACTCTGTACAGCACTATTCTAAGAGACCTGAGACAAAGAGTCTGAATATTAAAACCTGCAGCAGTTCAATAGAACAATGCAACATCCTCTTAGACTTAGGTGTATCCTGTACTACAATAATTTCTTTCACTCATACTTAAACAGCAATATTAAGTACTCATCCACAGGAAAGGAAACATTTTCTAGAATATATCATATTTTGATCTACAATTACATGATTTGCCATGGAGGAAAAAATAAAAAAGAAGGTATGTGAAATGCTGCACCAGATAAAGTCAAATGACTTAAAAGGATTTGGGAATATTTAAAGAATACTTTGAACAATATATTACAGAGGTTCACTCAACATTAGATGAATATATGTATAGGGCCTAGTAGGAATATGATAAACCCGAGGCACATGCAATATTGGCTAATGTTCCCATCCCCTGGACTGGGTTAATATCTTCTATATCCTAATATCAAACACAGAAGATCTCAGTTTTGACCAAAACTCAACTTACATTATTAAATTTCTGCTTCTGACTCTGTCACAGGAAACTTGCCTCAATAAAGACAAAGGAGACAATCTTAATGCATAGGATGTATAAAAGACAAAGAACAATTACCTAAAATTAGGGAATACAATGTCTAAATTATGAATGTTTCACTACCAAAAGAGTCTGTAATGTCATGCTATGTGTCTATGAGCAGACCTACCTTCGAGGTGGACCAAAGTGAACTCTATAAAGAACCAGAACTGGCGGTTCACAAAGCTATATAGAGACTCCTAAATATAAAATAGATAAATAGTACAGGGAGCAGAAGGAAAAATTGCCACAGGTCTTCCTAATGAAGTGATGCTGACTTTTTTTTTTTCCCTACAACACAAATATGTCAATTTTTAATCAGGTAAGAATATGTATATCTTATAATAATTATGATCTATAATCAACTGAAATTCAGAATGAAAACATGTCCCATCCTTGGAAAGTCTTTAGGGTCAATGGTTAATATCCATTCCTAAAATGGATGTAGTTTTAAATGGCAGCAAAGGATTTTCAACCAGAGTTTGCCACTTTCTACATAAGTATTTTATCCAATAAAAAGGCTATGGACTAAAAGGGAAATTTCCTTTTTCAGCCTTTTTTTTTTTTAATTTGAAATTAAATTTAAAATAGTGGCACAAGCTATATTTGTGAGGCAGAAACCTCTTTATCATTCTTTAGACATGCTCCCAAGAGATCCTGCTAAACTGTTTTTTTAAAACAGACACAGTAACTGGATTCTGACTGAGCTTAGATACAAACCAGGTGCCAAGCTGGGTGCCTGCACTCTAAGACCCTGATTCTGCCCAGCTTCCAGGAAACTCAGAAAGAACTTCAGGATTTTCAGCTCAGTTCTGTAAGTGCTTGTTCTTGCAGCAAGAGATTTGTGGGAAAAGTCCCATAACTTTTCATGTTCCGAGTTTCAAGTAGCAGAAAAATGTAATAGACCATTCTGTGGTTTTGAGATCATGCTGAATAAGGATGGAGAGCCAGCAGTTTTTAAATAATTTCCTTCACTATTAGACATAACAGTGACAGTGGAAGTTTTAGTTCAAACTTCCTTCCTTGATTAAATATTATCCCCTTGCCTTTCTGAACTACAGCCTATAAGGAAAGCCCTGGAGTCCATGCTTAAGCATGCATACAGTCCCATTAACTCCAGTGAGCATAATGAGAAAACCAAATGAGAGTTTAGGCTTTAGTTATTATTTTAACATTGTCCAGAAGGACTGAAATATTAAATGTTTTTTCAGAGAGATAGAATGAAGACATTGTTTTCAATCACAGGATTTTTTCAGCACAGGCAAATTCTGTCTGATTAATGGTAAATTGGGGATTTTCACCAATATGGGAATTATTTAGATGGCATGGATTTATAAGAAGCTGTTGAAGGTCTGAGAAAGTTGAAATGACAAAAAATCCTTATGTGTCGATATGTAAATAACATCACATTTAAGTTTTTATTACTAAAAATTCCTACTTATCTGGGAACATTAAAAAAATCTAAAAACATTGACAAAAATTCTTGTAGCCTTAACACTTCACAGATTCAATAACTGATATCCAGGAAATATTATTTAAAATATGCCGTATTTTTTCACTCTAGGGAAAAAAAATATCAGTTTTCCATTTGCAGAGTCTTGTGGCATCACATGATTAATCCTTTAGACCATGCCAGAAACACATGTATAGCAAAACCTTTTCATCTAATTAGTTACAAATTTCATATATACCTGCCAAGGTTAATGAAATGTATACAAGTGAAATAATAGAGGAAAAAGTATTAGGGTTTTAGGTTTTGATAGGCAATATTTTACTGGCTTGTAACCTGTGAAATTGTTGTACAGAATTTCATTCAGAAGTCAAACATTTGACCACGTGGTAGCAATACAGCTCACAAAAACACAAGATTAGATGCATCTTTTTAAACCCTTTGGTTTTTCACTTATAGAAAATACCATGCAAGATCAAATTGAAAATTCACATTTTTATTATTAGTCATTAAGACATAACAAAACATTCAGTTGCTGTCTGTTTTCAGATTTAGTTTCCGGTTTAAGACAGTTTTTGTTTTCCCCCTCAGAAAATCAGGCTGATCATTTGCACTGCACATATTATAGTTACCTGCTAAGTAGTTCTTTCTATGCTATACAGCTAGGCATAGAAAAAAAAACCTCTCTGCTTTGTATTATATAACTCCAGAAAGCTCTCCTAGTGAAACATTTTTTTGTGTCTAAGTGGCAAACCTAAAGATATATGTTGTAGCTACACATATAATGAATCATTATTTCAACTTAGAGACAAATTTCTTTGAACTGTTGATACTGAAAAAGGAGCTGTTTCATAGTAGGGAAATAGTATCTTAGAATTTATTTTAAACAAAATGGTTATCATAGGTAGAAAGGATTCTTTTCCCTTCATCACCTCAATTGAGCTTGGGAATCTTAGACTGTTTGTGCCAACTTTGCCTCAGTGACTCATTCTAATTAAGCATTTGGATTTGTTGTTTGTGTTGTTCTTTATGTTCCATGGTGCTATGCCATTTTGAGAGCACAGATTGTATTTTTCTTAATAAAATGGGATCTATAGACTCCTTCAATAGTATAGAATTACTCAGTGTGCCTCTGGTCTTGTACAAAAAACATAAAAAGAACTGTTTAAAAAGTGGGGGTGGATCAAGAAAGCAATTAAATTGGGTTAATTGACATTATTCTGGACTCAAAAGTGTTCACTTGGCTCTGAGTCCCACGATTAATGAAGTATTTGTTTGCACAATCCATCTGTGTGTAAGTGCTTGAGGAAAAAAAAAATCAGACAGAAAGTATAAACACAGCTTTTAATAGATCCATTAACAAATAGATAAGTTGACATTTATCTTTGATATGTCAACTACAGATGAATATCATTAGTACATTTACACGTGTCCCCATAAATTTCCCTTGAGCACATGAGGCTTTTTTTAATGCACTTGTTGTCTTTGACCCAACCTGTCAGTAACAGTACAATCTCCAGCTGCAGAAACAGGAAATCCTAAAACAGAAGTTGTACGAAAATTTTCTTACAGCTAAAAAAAATAATCTCCCTTATCCTCTCATGTCTGTTGATAGGACACCCTAATGACAATTGCAGAAATTGTTATCCTTGGATATCCCTATGGAAGAAACAAATTCCCTTCTGGATTAAGAAGCGCTTCATCTTTTCATTTGTGTGGTGCAAATACGCTCTGGCTGTGCATTCTGCTGTGTCTGTGAACAAGGAAAGCCCCCATAAAGTGGTGTCCTTGCAATATATACATTCATGGGGAGCATGCAAAAGGCACTCAGAAGAGCACATTTTCTCCACTGTCACCCAACCTCACAACTGCAGACTTCTGCCAGGCCTTTCCTCACCCCTTGCATGCCATGTCACCTGGGATTCCTTTGCACTCCTTGGAGAGCTGGTGAAAGAATCTAGTTAAAATTAGTGGTTAAAATTAGTGGTTTATAAATTCTCCTCATTTTCAGAAACACTTTTAATCCAGTGAGGCACAGATGTCCATTGCACAGGGGAAGTGAGGCTGCTTTCACATGGTGCTTCTCACATAAATCTTTGGTAGCAAATCTGACTTTGACCTTTGTGCAAAATTCACCTATGGCAAAAAGGCACCTTTTGCCTTTAGGTGGTTAGTCCAAACATACATTTCAATATTAACTATTCTTCCTAGGTATTATGCCCAGAGCTAGGGATTTCACCATTCTCTTGGTTCATGATATGTGTCACCCAAATCTTAAAAATTCCTGCACAGTAATGTTATTCATTGCAATACCTCCATCTTTTCCCTTATCCTAGCCTTTATCTTACCTTGCACAGCTTAATACACTCTTTGCTCTTTGATTCAGACTGGGCCTCTGTCTGCCTTTTGCCTAGTAACTGGAGTTTCCTTTTGCAATAAAATTCTCTTTACTTTCCACAGTCTAAGCATAGGAGTCACTTCCATGACTTCACAAATCCCAGGCCTAACACTGAATCATCAAGGAGTGCATTTTGTCCAAGATTCCAGGGAACTCATATTCCTTATCAGGCATCCAAGAAACCCTCACCTGTAAGTTGTGAGATTTCCATCCAAAATCTGCAGCGGGTACCACGTCAAAAACACTTGTGTGTCTGAGCAGCAAGTAGAGATAGATTCATCTGAACAACATTCTCAGCTCTTTTGGAATATTCATAAAATGGGTAACCAGCCTTGGCTTAAAGGCTATACATTAATCTTTCAGTTTACAAGGATGCTTCAATGAGCCTCAACTCACCCATCATCACTCTTTGCCAACTCCTTCAAGCCAAAGCATGTTTTTCAGAAAAGAGAAACCTCCTCTAGAATACACTGGGCAGGGAGAGAATCTTTTTTATTACTAGATTTAGAGGAACACCCCTGATTTAAAGTGTTTATAGGTTTGCATGAAGCCTATATGATAGGAATGTGTTTTTCATTATACTGCACAGTGAAGTTAGTACAGGTGGTGCTCTGCAAAGATAATTTTGCTGTAGGATATGAAGACATGTAATGGACACGGATTCACTCAACAGGAATAGATTTGGTAGCTTCCTACTTTTTACATATATTCAGAGCAGGTAGATGAGCTAGAGCTGAGCTGAGCTGGCGTCACATCCACTAGCCAGGGGCAATAAGGAATTTGAGACCCAGCCCAGCGACTTATGAGGCTGGATCAAGGCTCGGAGTGTTGCAGCAGTGCTGTGCAAACAGCTTTTGTGCCAGCGTGCTGGGGAAATGCTGCACTGTACATCTTCATCTGTTCAAACTCACATTGATTCAAGGAGATCAGCATCAGGCTCCAGTGCTCAGGGTGAACATGTCCTTACGGAAAAGAGAGATAATTTCATCTGTTCTCCCACTGCTTGTAAAATAAAAGTGAAAGAGGTCATGCAAATGCAGTACAAAACATAGGACCAGAGAAAAATGGGTTCAGTAGAGAGAGAAAAATTAAAATTACACTTGCTAATGGAGAACAATCTGCAAAGCACTGACTGTTTAATCAAAATAAACTAATCAAACTAAATAAATATAAAAAGCAATTTAAAAAAATTTCTGTGAAAATCCAATCACGCAATCTAGTCTATGTTTTCCCAGTGGGTCTTCATTTGCAAATTAGATGTTTACTGTTAGCTGGGTTGGCTTTTTTCCCCATAATTATCGTATTGGACCACATAGTCTCCTCTTCACACACAATGTCAAAGTACACCACTTGAGCACTTCATAACGTATGCTACATATCTTCAAAAACCATGGCAATGACAATTATTGCCCCTAAAGTAAAACAGAAATACTAAAGTGCTGCTTAAATAGGCCAGATTTTTTTCTACTATTTTTTTCCCCTGGGACCAATGGAAATTACATCACAGCCAAAATGAGCTCAGATTGATCGAATCCGTAACACAGCATCACATCTATGCAAACCTTCATGTGTGCACTGAAAGCTGATTGTTCCACTTCTGCGCCATGGTATGGATCTGACCCTGATGTAGCCATGAGAAAAAACAAACAAACAACACTGGGATACATGACCTAATTTAAAGCAGATATTTCATTGATTTCAGCCTCATGGCCCAGGGGCAAAAGGTTCAGCAGTGCTGCCTGTGAAGTCAGTGGCAAAAGTCCTACAGGGGGCCATGTGAGTTGGTTGGTTATTGTGTCAAGCTTGCACCAGGACACTGAAAGAAATATTGGCCCCATCAGTGGGGCCAATTTTTGCCATTTGTCAAGGAGGAGGACCGAAATTGCATTTGTTACATGGGCAAAACTAGACCCAAATAATTACTGTCTCTCTGCCTTCCTGGATGGATTTTGCTGGCACTGATTGCTAGTGACATTTTTTCAGAATTCTTTTCTTCAAGAGTTATGAGTAACTTTTACCTTTTTTTGAGTGTGTGTATTTATTTTTTTCTCTAAATCTTTTCTGGTCTCTTTTATGAGACAACTTCTTTTCCCAGCCTCTCTGACTCCAACCAGTGAGATTTTGGAGTCACACAGTTAGCACAGATTTATAGTTCAGAGGATTTAAGAAACTGAATGACATTGGGGAAAAACTCTGTATTTCATTATTCAGAGGATAAAATCAAATGAGGACAATACTTTTAAATGTCAAAAAATTTAATAATGTTTTTGGCTAGTTTAGGAGATAGTCATTAGCTACTGTTTTAAGCAATATTTATAATTTTCAGCTCCTCTGTATGTTTTTCCTGTCCATAAATATCAACAGTCTATTATTTACTTATTATCTTCTTCATTTCAACACCAGTGATAAAATTAGACCAGATCTTTTTTTAAGGATCCCTCAATAGGTTTTAGAGAGGAATAAAGAAAATGTTGTAATATTGAGGCCAATCTCTGTTTTCCAAAACTTACCATAACTTTCTATCAAAATCCATATTATCATGAAAGGACTTTGCATACACTAAGCCAAGTAAACATATTCAATGAGACAAGAAACCAAAATATTATATAGTCATGAGAAAATGATCAAAGTTTAATATCTAATAATTCATTATTAATTCCAATTTTATAATCTCCTTTTTAAATATCTGAAGGGAAAAATAAAAGATAAATTACTTAAGGATTTAATGTTCCTGAAACTTTTTTAATGCTGTTAAAATGACAGATATACTGTAATTTTCTCTTCACTTATTAAAATTATCCTTTGATCAACGAGTTGGGTTTGTCGACTTATGGCCTTTTAACACTTTACTTAATTTAATACAGTATTATTTTAAAGAGTAAAATGCCAGTAAGTGTAATTTCCTTCTATCTTTCCTCTTTTATGTTGACATCCTTTGGAAGAATGGAAATTAAAAATCTGAAGTTTTACAAAGATTTGAAATCTTTATCTTAAATGTTGCAGTTTACATAGAAATTTCTAGTTCTCTGAAGGCCAAAAACAAAGTCAGAAAGATGCCATGATACCCTCTCAATTCTGGCCATGATGAGATTATAGTTTCCTGACATAAATAGATTTTTTAAAATTGTAATTTCAATCTAAAAAAAATTTAAACAATGTGATAAGAGTATCTAAGCTGTAAGGATGAGTTTTACTCTCATATCATCACCTCGCACCTCAGATATCTATTTAAAGTGGAAAAGCGCAGGATAGAGTACAGTCTAGGAAGGAGAGAGAAATTAGATGTTCAGTGAAGGAATGAGAACAAAGGAAAGTTCTGAACAATTTATAATCCATCAATATTCAAAACCTTCTTGTTTCACATCTAAGGAAAAGAGAAGGCAGAAGGAGCCATCTCCAAATCAAATTTTCTAGATGGAGAAAAGTGACTGAATAAGACTGCTCAGCCTGGCATTCCACACTATATGTTCTCTCTTCATCTATCAAAACTTAGATAAGCAACATCTGTGCAACATATTTCTACAAGTATAAAGGAAACATCACTACTTAAACTACCTGAGGTTATCCATAGCTCCCTGGCATACCAAGTAGAAAGAGTAAAAGCTTTGCTTACTTGGGGATTACCTGGTATTGCAATTTATTATTCAATTGAACAGTCATTTTATGGCCTACAGTTGGTGTTTTTATATAGAATTGTGAATGTATTAGAGGTTTAGGTTTATTATTCATGTGAAAGAGGATTAAAATGTTTGCAGATGAACAATGTCTTTAAAAAGTTGTTGAGATAGGAAAATGATCAAATACCAGGCAAGATTTTATACCCAGTGAACACTTTATACCAGCATTTTAATACTTCTGCAAAGCAATAAAGCTGGAAACAGAGTGAAGCAAATCTTAAATTGAGTAGAGTTAAAAAAATGCAATTTTAATCTAGATTCTAGCCCAACATATAATGTCAATGAAACCTACACAGTTTGAACACTACACCCAGTCCTGAGTGAAAATAGACAGTTAAATTCATCCCTAATGTTAATGTTGAAATAACTGGAATTGTGCCTGCTTACATTAGGTTGGGATTTTTTTTTTTTAGCTACTATGCCTTGAAGTATTTATTATCAGCTTCATAAAATACACCATTTAAGAACATATGGCTTGGCAAAACATCACCCTTTGCTTTAATGTTTCTGGAGTTTGAGTTTATAAAGGCTGTTTAACTGCTGAAGGAAGAAAATAGCTGAAGAGTGAAATCACCAGAACTGTTTGAGATATGAAAGCATTCTTACAAGAAACTTGCTTTTAAAGGCAGTCAGAGCACTATTAAAAAGAGTGGCAATAGCAGCAGCAGCAAGTCAAGCATATACATACCAGTTAATGTCTGCCTGGGTAGTTCACAGTCTTCCACTCATCAAATTAGTGAATTTTTTGCTTTGATGACTATCTTTCAGTCTTTGGGACAAAGCTGACCCTGCACAGGCACATCTTCATTTTCTTCTTCATCCTTGGAGATGAAAAAGTGCACTTGCATGTAAGTCGTTAGGTGCTGGGAAGACATTTGTAAACAATCTTCTTTTAAAAGGACAAGTCATGAACCTCAATGCCAACTTTTGTTAAAGCAGTTATTTGATAAGCTTAAAGTGAGATTCAGAGGGACAGAAGAAAGGACACAGTCACTGCTAGGATATAATTTAGTGCTTAAAAAAGAACTTAGAAGCATATCACAGCTATAATTCAGGCTAATGTTTCATTTCATTTTAAAGGGAGTCATTAGAAAATGCTTTGAAGCATAAGAATGTCTGCCTACTGGGCTTCGACTGATCCAGGAAGGGAAGATCTCAAACAATTTAATAGAAAGTTATGTAAAGATCCAGACTTTGAGATAAAAATAGACAATATACTATGCAGAAAATCATCATCATTTCTGATACCCTTGGGTTTTGCCCTGAAAGTTCTTACTCACAAAAAAAAAAAAAAAACCTCAATGTCTCCAAGCCCCACTTACTTTCTGATTAGAGTATTATAGCTTACATGAGTAAGCATTTGCAGGATAAGTGCTTTTGTAAACAGTCTGAGAGAGGCCAGCAAGTGAATGAGCACTGGAATGGAATGATCCATTTAGCTGTCCAGGAAGCTTGGGTATATCCAAGTCCTGCCCTGCAGGCAGTAAATTACCTTGCTGTGAGTAAGCAGGGCTTGTAATCAGCAAAGCCTCTTAGACGAGAGCTACATTTGCTTGTGCAACTACCATAACTCTAAATAAATAAATAGCTAGCTGGAGGTGTCTGACAGCACTTTGGGGAGCTGGAGGTCTCAGGTGGCTAAGCATAAGCAAAGTGATGGATTCTACTGGTTTGAACCTAGGAGGTGCAAAGAAGCCTCCACATAAAGGCTAAAGTGTGCTGTAGCAAGAGGTACCTCAAGAGAGGAAAAGCCTCTGCACCTCCCAGTAAATCCACATCTACCTCCAAGAACCTGATAAATGTCTTTATCATGTTCAATCTAATTTCCACACAAAGCAAGAGAAGGGGAAGAAAATATCCTTCTGTGTCTATCAGCTATTTGAAAATCCAGAATTTACTACAATGTGTGCATACATGCCCTGAGAAAGAAGAAGGGAAGAGAAAAAACAAAAAAACAAAAGACTGTAACATTCCAGTGATGCTAAATTCATTAGAAGGTGAGCATGGCTGTAATTCTGTAATGAGATACCAGAGATTTTTGCTTTCAACCCAAAATCATGAAGTTTGGCATTTCACAGAATCACAGAACCACAGAACAGAAGAAGTTGGAAAGGGTCTGGGGAGGTCATCTTGCTCAAACCCCCTGCTCATGGAGGGTCCTAGAGCAGGGCAACCCAGAGCCCTCTTCAGACAGCTTTTGGATCTCTCCAAGGACAGAGACTCCAAACACTCCCTGGACAATCTGTGCTGGCACTCCATCCTCCTCACAGTGTTTTCTGCTGTCCAAAGGGAATCTCCTGTGTTTCAGTTTGTGACCATTGACTCTTGGGCACCCCTGAAAGGATCCTGACTCTGTTGTCTGTGCTCTCCCTTCAGGTATTTACACACATTTGTAAGATGCTCCTAAGCCTTATCCTCTCCAGGATGAACAGCCACAGTTGTGTTAGCCTTTAGCCATACAAGAAAAGCTCCAATTCCTTCATCATCTTAGTGACATTTTGATGGATTTTCTCCTGCAGTTCCACCTCTCTGTTGTATTGGGGAACCCAGAGCAGGGTCCAGCACTGCAGATGCAGCTTCACAAGTGCTAAAAAGAGAGTATCTTTATTTTACTTAAAGATACCTTAAAATATATGCCTGGTAGAAAAGGGCTATTTTTCACAATTTACAGATATGTATGTGGGAAATTTTTCAGTACTAAATATAAACTAACAGGAAAGGGGAGAGTCTGTCATTATAAAATTGCTCGCATGAAGAAATAACTTTAAAAAAAAAACACCACCAGGAAAAAAAAAAAAAGGAAGAAGAAAAAAGAAGAAGAAAAACAGGTCAGACAAGCAAAACAACATGAAGAAAGAAATTTGCATAGGACTGATCTCTTCTAGCTTAAATGTATGTTTTCTATAGGAGTAGCTCTTACAGAGCTGAACTATCCAACCAGAAGACCACTGCACATCAGCACAGTGTCAACACTTATCTGCAGAGAAACCAAGAGACGCAGCACAAACTAAATAATGTTGTAAAAAAAGCTCATCTTAATTCATGCAGGAGAAAATTATCATTGTATGGTCAAGTTGAAGTATTTCTTTCCTCAACATGGGTATTCCAGTTTCACCATTTATTATCAGATCATGGCAAAATCCTCAAGTAGTGAGCCTTAGATGGAACCTCTTATACAACGTTAACATATTTAAAAAGTTCTGCTCAAATTAACCTATAATTTCCTGTTGAAACCAGGGAAGAATGATAACCACATTAAGAGAGGGTTACTGAATTCATTATCATAATTATTCTGAAAACTGTGCAAGAAAATTCTCAATGCACAGTGCACTCAGTACCCAAGTTTAAACACAAAATGAGGAATTTCAGAAGCCAGATGCAAAAACAGTGCCACTTTGAAGATGGGTTTTTTTCTGTATATTTGATACAGAAGTGACTTGTGAATTCAAGCACTTGCTATGAGACACTAAGACTCATTTCTCCTTCAGAACAGAGCTTTCCAGACTTTTTCTAGTTTCCAATTCACACTCTACTCATATCTCATACACCTGAAGATGCCATCACTTTCGGTGATATTCTGTTTAATTCAGATGGTGGGCACCTTTGTGATTCTTAGGATTTGTTCTTGATGGAGCAGCAGGAGTCAAGTGGGAAGTCCTATACAGGATCCCTCAGGATTTCACCTTAGTCCTCATATGATACAAAGCTCAGAGACATTGATTTCACAGCTGAAAAAGGAACATTATTTGCTGTCTGTGGAAAATACATGACAAATTACAAACACCCAACCAGCTTTTGTTGAAACCAATTTGTACCAAGGAAGATTTTCACAAGTTCAATCAATATTCATCCTATGGCTTAGTAAGCATCTCTTACAAGTAAAAGGTTGACTGGGAGAACTTCTGCAAATTGTTGGCTCCTACTCACAATGTAGGATACATACAAAATTCACTTTGGCAGTACCAAGAGCTTGAAGAGAAATCCAGATGCCACATCTAAAAAGAGCTGTCATGCTCTACAGATCTAAGGAGGCGTGTGATGACTCCACTGAGCCCTTCAAACCATGCCCACATCCCCAAATCTGGAAAGATGCAGGGAAAGAGTTCAGGCCCTCCTGCTGCCATCAGCGCTGTATTCACCCCGCACAGCATCTGCTTAAACTGCACACAGGGGAAAGATAAAAGTTCCACAGGGTCAAAGGCACTACTAAAGTCCAGTCAGACAACATTCACAGCCTCTTCTTCACCCACTCAGAGGCTCACCTTGCCACAGGTTAGTTAAACAGGACCTGTCTTTCATAGACTCATGCTGGCTGGGCCTGATCTGGTTGTCTTGCCCATAGCTCATAGTGGTACCCAAGATGATTTGCCTCATGACCTTCCCTGGCACCAAGGTCAGGCTGGCAGGGATACAGCATCTGCAGATCATCCCTCTGATTAAATGAGACTGTGGATATGGAGGAGGAAAGAAAGAACCATGCCTTTTGGGGTGTTTTTTGGGATAAAAACCATAGCTGCGCTCAACTAAAAACACCTTCTTCTCATTCTGTACTAGAAGCAAGACCACAAAAGCAATACCTTTCATCAAAATTTCTTAAATTGTTATTATTCTCCTGACATAGCTGTAAGTAAATAGCCACACTTATTCATAAAGTATGAGTGCTTATTCCCTCTGTCAAGCAGAGTACCTTAATGGGCAGCTAGCAGAGTGTCTTTCTCAATAAAATGTGAACCAAGAGTCTGAGACACATTTTTGAACAAAATCATGTGTTTAACATGGAAAATACTCAATGAGCTCAGAGAAGTCAATGCATTCAAGCTAGATCTGGATTTTCCCCAGTGCTTTCTATCATTTGCAGTGAGAATTAACATATTTGCAAGGCTGGCTCCAATTCCCCAGCTGACATCAATTATGCCAATAGATTCACAAGTATTAATTCTCTACAATAAATGGAAAAAGGAAAATATAGTTGCCAATACATAAAGGTGCTAACTAAATGACTTCCAGGATGTATTGCTCTTCAGTGTTGTATAACTAGCCTACTTTGTTAATCTATGTCACCAGTGCCAGCTTGCTGCTCAACTAATACAGATGTAAAAGAAACAAATCTTTACAAAACCAGGAGATGCTGCAGCTTCAGCAAAGAAAACGGATCTGTTAAGAAAGCTTTTTTCAAGTGACTTTCAACAGGCCTTGGGGGCTGCTAAGTTTGGCAAAAATGAACATGTCAGGTTTCACTGAAAATCACTGCCTGGCTAAAATGGGATTTTGAAAGATGAGCCACCTGCTTTATTAACAACATCATCACAAGATTTTCTTGTTTGTTTGTTTTATAGACGCAAATCTGCGCTCCACAGATCATTTTAGAATGTGAACAAAGATTTAAAAACAACTGGGGTTATTTTTTAAGGCTCTTCCTCCTCCCTGTCATCATAACCCTCATAAATATAAGACTTTTGCAGCAAAGATTTCCCCTTCCTTCTGTTTTGGCCCCAGGGAATATCTACAGAAAAATAAAACTAAACCTACAGTATGAGGGAATTAAAACCGTAAAATGTGAGCAGTGTTACCGGAGAGATCGCTGAAAGAGCAGGCACAAATCTCACTGGGGGCAAGATGACAGGTACATTAACTTATCTGCAGACTGTTTTAAAGCCCAGAAAAGGCAGAGCACGGCACAGAGGCAGATGTCCATAAGCTGAAAGGTCACTGCTTTAACATTGGTGACACCTGGTATCCTGCACTCCCGTGCAGCCAGTTCCAGGATGCAGTCAACCACAGGGAGGCCTGTGCTGCTTTCTTACAGCACTCAGCATTTCTTGTCGCTCTTGAGGCTGTCCCAAACCCACCAGACACTGAGAAATCAATCTTGGTATAGCGAGACCTTCACCCACCACTCAAAGCAGCTGCCTTGCAGCTGGACCAGAACCAGTTTATGACTGTAGAGCAGCACTGATGGCTTCAGACTGGGGGGGAAAAAAGGAGTGATCTTGTGTTCAGCAGGGATGTGGTGGGGCATTTCACAGGCAGGTATCACAGGGATAAAGCTGACTGGATGGAGAGTGTCAGGAAACTCACAGGCAATACTTCCACCTCCACATTTTCTTTTCTAAAACCTGGAAAACATATTTAAAATCCGTATGAATATGAATATTAGATGTAGCCCATTCATAGCGTGAAGCAGAATCAATATTGAGAAAAAGCAAAATGGTTGACCTTGTTTTTCCTGCTGAAGTTTGGAACAATTAGTTCTTGTGACTGACTACCGTTCACAGCAGTTTTCTCCACTCATTCATGAAATTAAAAAAATACACGATTTCTTTTACAGCTATTTAAAATGTGTAAAACACGGCAAAAGAATATTTCCAGCTACTGCTTTATTAGAAGAATAATCGGCTATGAAAGAGCTATTTTCTGCCTACTTTTCCAAATTCCTTAATGTTTTTCACTTTTTAAAGTATCAAAATGCTAATTACTTTATAAAGCATTTATTTGTAATTCATGTTTCTGTACCTAATATATATGCATAATTACTGAATTCAAGTTAGTACTGAAGAAAATAATCTGACAGCATAGGAGAAGGCTACAACTCCAGACAGTCATATGGGAAAAAGCAATGCAGTATGAGATTTTCCATATTAGTCTGCTTTACCAGCAGACAAATAAGGTGTGCTCCCAGGCTGACATTTATTCACCCCTCTGCCCTTCAGAATACCAGTATTAGATAACAACATCTTCATTCTGCGTGTCCAGAACAGTTATCTCAGCCCTGCAGTACACACAATGCAGGGAACAAGACACAGGGCTGTCATCACCCAGAACATGATGTTTTTATAAAAAGCACTGGGGCTCAGTTGTGAGGGATGCCCCCTCCAAATTGGTCAAATTGCACTCAGCTAAACTGTTAGAGTTTAGCAGAAGATAAATAATCTCATCACCTTTAGACCACACTCCAGCAACACATTACAGTGGTTTGGGTTTTCACTTCAGCCAGTATTGGCTGCCAGCAATCACACTAATAAATTTAAGTCTAGCAGCCTTTTGACTGATACTGACTTAAACCCAGTAGAAACTGCATAGATCTAGAACTGCTTTTAAATGTGATGCGTGGTTTGAGGGCTTGAGAAGCTGCTTATTATTGTTTGGAAACTGCTAATCTGTCAGAATTGTTTTATGAAGTCACTGACTCTTGTGAAGCTTGTTCAGAACTGAGGTAGATTTCAAACTCATCCTATTTGCCATTTATGGTCCCTGATCAGCTCCTTTGCAGCATGTCAGAGTACCTGGAATTTGGTAAAACTCAGGGTCTCCAGCTGGCTGCTTTCCATCTGGCATATCCTGCATGTAAAGTTCCTGCCTCTTGCAGGGGAAAAAAAAAATTAACGAAGCTGAACCTCATAAAAATTCTCTGTAGAGTGAGTTGTGTTTCTGCCTACTGATATCACACGACACTGTAAAATTAAAAGCATTCAGCCTTTCAGTTACTGTTAAGGCTATGTCAGTTTAATAAGTAAAAGAAGCTGGGTGATGACTCAGCATGAGTAAGAGACGAGAGACACTGTAGCTGGGATGGATGAAGGTCCTTTCTCTTTACCAAGCATCTAGGCAACACAGCTCACTTCAAACACTCAGGAACTTTATGTCAATCTCCTTTCATCATTTCTGTCTTAACTGGATTATTCCTTTGCCTGAAACACCTGCACCTATTCTGGACTTGTTCCCCATCTTCCCCGCCTTGAGACCTGCTTTGTGGTCCACTCTCATATTTCCCTGTTGATTCTTTGTTCCAGCTACTTCCTCAGACTTCTCTGTGCTTGATTACTATTTTCTGCTGTATGATGGCCCTTCCCCGCTTCTTTTTCCCCATACACAACAGTAAGAAGATTGTTTGGTCCACAAATATCTCCATCCTCACACCACCAGCTCCTCTAACTTATCAACTGGCATCCTAAGCGTTGTGCGGTCTGGCATGTGGTCTGGGAACTGCAGTTTGGAACCTTTTGGTGCTGACAATGAACCAAGCTCATCAGCAATATGGAAAACCTTCCCTTAACTGTCCTTAGCTGACAGATCCCCAAGGTGGATGCTGCTGTTGGAACTGCATGCTTTCCCACAGCTCATCATTCCTCTGACGTTGCCAGCACATTGCAGGGACTGACCTTGCTCATAAAAAAGTTATGTTCATCTATAAAGAGACAATATATAAGAGGAACAAGTATGTTTTTAGCTTCTCCATTTAAGAGCTTCCTGAAGTACAGAAAAATAACCAACAAGTTACCCAAAACAAGACACACAGGGCTTGTATTTTCTTTTATTCTATATTATTTTCTTGGCACACACCAAGTCTTGTCAATAACACTTGGACTTCTAAGGGTTCCTCAGGTTCGTTCCATTGCTATTCCATTTTTTTTCTTTATTTCCTATATGGCATTTATGTAATACTTCCTCCTGATTTCAGAGACGAGGGTATAAAACAAGATTTCCTTTTGGAAATATAATTTTTATGTTGTTCCACTGACACTAGTAAACAGTTCACATAGACTTTAAAGGTCATTGAAATTGCTCTTCTTATTTATTTGGGGTCCACCATGACTAGTAAAAAGGCAGGACAAAACCCAACAAACAAGATGCATTTTGCAGAGGTAATATTTTTCTATCACTTTATAGTTACAGTCACATCTGTGCAACTCACAACTTACTGAGCTGAAGGTGGGGACAGAAGTTTATGATATTCATCATCCTGTAACTGATAATTGTAAATATAACTTAATGGTTGTACGAAAAATATTTTGAATACTCACAAACAATGACAAGAAACAAAGGCTGTAATAATTGTCATGAATTAAACACTAGCTTTGTGTGAAGGAAAACTAGCCGTATTTCTGGATATGATGTGAGTACCATCCTCAATTCAAGCCCTTTCATTGTGCATGTGTCTGGCATTTCAGCTGATGACACATCCCATTGAATCCTTTCTTCCTTACCTTTCTTTAATACCTCTCATGACAAAATCTGTCTTAGCTGTTTGGAACATGCTGAAGTCTGGTCTGATGATTAAAGCACTGCACAGCATGTTTGGATCTCAGAAAGCCTCCGTGAAAGTCTGATGTAACAAGCCTCTCTCATCTGAGAGGTGTTCAGCTGCCCTATAGAGGACAGTGTATACAGAACCAATTAAAATACAGACAAGCTGACACTGCTCATAAGTAAATCTGCTATGGAAAAGCAGCCAATAACGGTGAGGAGGAGAGTGATTTGACTCATAAATGTCCTCATGTTTCTATGCCTTGTCTCTCCTTCCCTTTGCCTCTCTACATAGATCCTTTTAAACCAGATCTCACAGAAAGCTTATTTCCTCTTGTCACCTAAAAAGTAATTAACAATAAGCTATCTTTCTTCTTAATACCAATCCAGTTTGTTCAGCTTCTCATGAGAAATCAGAAGAAATGAAGCACTAAGAATGAGGTAATCAAAGCAGACACTGGGATAGAGAAAAAGGACCAATAAATACAAGTCTCACCAGGAATATAATTATGGAAAATCTAGATCTATTTTACAGCAAATCAACACAGAGTACTAGCATATACATGGTAAAAATTACACAAAAGGAACATAATTAAAAGTAGGAGAATTTCTAGTAAATATTAGGAGTGCTAAAAAGGAAAGGAATTAAGCGTGCTAACACAAATTATTTGAAACAGGTTTATTTTGCTTTTACTACTCAGGACAAATCTTTCTTCCTATTACATTCAAAGACTTCTAAACAAATCTGTCTCATCTCTTACTATTTAAATAGACTTTATGCTGTTAATTAGAGTGATGGGGAGTGCTATCCAGCAACCTACAGGCAAAAAGCACTGTATACACAGTAATTACAGCATCTGGTTACTTCAAAAAAATATCAAGATAAAGCAAGCAATCTGCTCACAAGATGTTAATTAGCCTCCACATAAGAAAAATGACTCATGATGGATTTAAAGGCATGCAATGTGTCAAAGAGGGGAATGGATAGACACATCACCCAGCTGTGGAAAACATGAAACTAACTCCGAACTCTTCACCCTTGTTTGAAGTAGAGCAATGCAGTAAGCTGCATCATGTGCATAAACTTAGGATCTCAAAATCGGTAGGGATAATGGTATATAAATTTTTAAAAAACAAAAATATATATATTGAAGGGGGAAAATCCTACCATGCATATGAAGAAATACCTCAGCTCCTGTGCCCAAAATGTGCCATTGTATTAGTGCAGAAATGCTACAGTTTTGGCAGTCAGATTCTTGTTTAACTCGGATATCACAGTAAAGCTAAGGCTGATGTGTACCAAAGATCAGCACACAATAATTGAAGCCATTTTGTGAGAGCACAGGATCTACAACACTGACAAGCACTCCAGTTAGACAATTTAAAAATGATAATGAAGGCTGATGCGATGAGAGTGCCTCACACAAGTGTATTGTTTGTGCAAGTCCCATCCCCTGAATAAACATGTTCAAGGAGACCTACAAATTGAGAATTTCAATCAACCACTGTTACAGCAACAAAGAGATTGTAAAAAGCACACGCTGGTAGAATACAAGGATAAAGGAAAGCAGCACCAGGCAGATTATTTTTATCAGGGAAAAAAAAAAAGCTTATCTGAATGATCACATACTTCAGTACTCTTTCTTGTCATAAAAAAGCTTTCAGACATTTGGCCATTTCTTGTCCAATGATCATTTCACTTTTCTACCTTGACATGTCCTGAATGCTCTGCTTTGTCTGACATGCATCCTGTTACTGCTTTGACTGCCTCCACATGAACTTCAGAATAAGTGTCAGGAAGGTTTGATTATTCATTCAAACCTGTCCACTTGCATTAATGCTCCTGGTAATGACAAATTACATGAGGGATTCTTCAGCAGTACTTAGAGGATCTAAGAAGGGCACAATGGGCTTAATTCCTAACTGTTCTGTAATAATATTACTGCACTAAATGCTAGTGATGTTGCACAAAACCCTGTCACTATGAATATAATGTGTGAAATGAAGATTAATTATTAAACTTGCAGTTTTATGCGTTCTAGGTGGGGGAAAGCCCTATGCTCTCTCTGAAATAACTCAAAAGCTTCTGTAGTCAGGCAGATTTTTGAAAAAAATAGCTTTATTAGGTACTGGACCTGTTTTCCTAATTTCAAGACCAACTAAATGTAGTAAGCATTAGAAACCAGAAGTTTCTCTGTTTTTTGGAGTTTTTCTCTGAGGAGAAAGAAATTCTAAATAATAGATTATATTTTGGCAAAGTTTTTGGGAAAAACGTTTTGATTCAGCAGCCCTGAACCAAATAATTTAGGAAGGATTTATTGACAAAGATTAATTTTTTTGTTTTAAACCTCTATTAGGAACTGTCTCTGCTTGGCAGTTGCTAGCCTTGGTGTTTTTCCAGCTGCCAAATTTCTGTAAAACGGAAACCTTTGGCTAAGTTTTTACTCCTTGTATTTAATAAATGGCTTCAGTAGTAATCAAACTTGCACTGAACCTGGAAGAAAGCTTCAGTTGCAAACAAAGAAAAAACATTTAAAGCCAATTTTTTTTGTTACATTATTGGCCTACTAGGGAAGAAGTAGTGTTTGATTAAAAAATAGGTGCTCCAGCAGGATTATGCTTATTGACGTCCAAGGATGTTGCCCTACAATGGTCTTTTGATCCATTCTGCATAATAATTTCATATAATTTTTCACTTAGGTGCTCCTGAAGACTGAGACATAATCAAAAACCAGGGCAGAAGTAATTCCAACTGCTCTAGCAACCACTGACTTCCCCAGGGTTCATGAGCCCCCTCTCCCCAAAGCGCACGTCCCGACATCTGCGCAATGCCGCTGCAGAAATCTGGGCACCCTCAACACAAGTGCTCACCCACCCACGTAGCTTAGAGGCTGTGTACACAGAAACAGAATCTGGAGTCTGTCTGACAGTCCTGGTGTAGGGGATGGCTGCAGCTCCATGATGGGCATGCTCTGCTATCCGGCAGAGGAAGGCTGAGTGTGTCTCCCGTGCATCTCTGAGAGGGATGTGGCATCCCCCTGCTTGAAAAGTCAGACATCCCTGCAGTACAGGAGTCAAGGTAAAACTTGCAGGTGGAATGAAAGAGGGTAGGCATTTCCTTCTACCTTCTTATCTTTTGCCAGCTAAATCGTGGTCCTTGCTGTCAGGATTTTGGAGGAATTAGTACCTTACCTACACTAGATGCACGTTCATTAGAAGCAGCACAGTTCAAGTCAGACCATTGAAATCAATGGAGTTAGGGCAGATTTAGAACACTCAGTTTGCAAACAGAATCTAGTCCTTAACTTGCTTACTATACTATTTTTATACTGTGACCTATTTTGTAGTTATCTTTGGAGAGGAATGTTTAAGTAAAGAACATGGTAAAAAAAAAATGTGTCTCATTTACATGCTTTACATAGGATTTCATTTATTCAACAGACATACATATGCCCTTGTTTAATTTAATAACTATTGAAAAAATAGAAAGAAAAACTGCCTAAAAATGCTAAAATTTTAACAAAAAGCTTATTCAGTTAAAGCTGAAGCTTTCAAAAGCTTTTCTGTTGTATTAAAGTTCAAGCTTGCTTTATCTACATGACTGCAGTGTAATTTAATCCCTACTTACTATTTCATTTGTAAGGTGAAAGACTTCAGATAATTTAGAATATACGAATATATTCATACATGACATTACAAAGAACAGCTCACATGTGTGTCAAAATGTGTTGACTGAGCCATTTTAAAAAAGAAAAAGCTGAATAAAAAAGAGCACCTGGAAAAAGATCTAGGCTTTTTATGTAAATAAATGAAAAAAAAAATAAAAATAATTGAAAAAACCCCACAATTATAATTGTTATATATTTTTTCAACACACCCTTCCCCCCACTTATTTAAAGACTGTGAAGAAAGTGAGTATTAAATTCAAAAACACTTCAGTATTTGACCTAATCTGCATTAGCAAGAGGTAGATCAAGTAGGATTTTGGTTTAGTTGCTCAGAAAATGCAGATTGCCTTCACACTTTGTGATATGTCACAGAGGGAAAAAAAAATAGCCTGCACTTTTCAATCCTATTTTAAACAGGATCTATGAATAATATCTGGACTCATCCATCCATGTCAGACCTAAGGCTTATGATTTCTTCCAGAATAGCCCAGTCCACACCAGCACGGTCTGCAGGCCTGCATTTCACATAGCTGCTGCACCCCAGCTGCAATGGTCTCCACTTGAGTCCTTCCTTACACATGCCTGTTAACAGCATTGCTTCTCAGCAGCTAGTTCTGATCCTTTCCAAAGGCAAATACAAATAAAGACATTTTGGGGGTTTATTTCAACATTTAGCCCATTTCTTCCTGCCCACAGTCTATGCTAATATCTGATTTTTGTCAGCAGCCCTTGGTGCCTCGTGTGCACACCTCTGGCAAGTTCTTTACTGCGCCTGCCTGCCAAACTCTTCTCCAGAAAAATGGCATTAACACATAAAAATCTTATTGATACTCATATGCTCATTTTGCACATCACTGCATTCATTTTCTTACCAAGATTAAAATATTTATCAAAATTTGTTAGAGCCAGCTGTATTTGACTGGGTTATGTTTAGAAGCAAGAAGTTTGATCCAGCTGTCATTCGTCATAGTCCATCTGCTGGTTCTTCTACAGGATTTTTAAATACATATGCTCTTCACATTTTAAACAGTGTTTTCAGTTCATTCTTCCTTCACCCAGAACGTGTAATGGTCAAGCAATGTTTACAGTTTTCTTGCTGGATCTAAAAATCATCTCACAAATTTTGCTGTGCAAAATGCTCTAAATCTTTTCTATAATTTCAACGAGTTTGTAGGAGAGCTCCACCTCTAAATCTTTTACACAGAAACATTAAAAGACCTTTTAATCTGCCTTCTTTCCTCCTCATACTAAACTAAAAATTCTCTTTGTTCTTTGCTAAATGGCTTCTGCATTTCAATAAGGTAGGTACAATCAGAATATAAATATTATTGGAAAACAGATCTAAAGCTTACAGAATATTGCTAAAGTTTCAGTATCTGATTATTTTTTGGAAGGTGGGAAAGAATGCAGCCTGAAAAATGTAAGGAAAAAAAGAACCAATACCTCCATTTCAATTCTACAAGGGTTCCTTTACAAAATAAACAATGAAAATGAATTCTGTAGATGGAAAGCAAGATTATCTTGATATTATGAATTGTCTTACTTAATGTTTATTCTGGACCTTGCTGAATATGCAAATGAAACTCAGAGCCAATGACTGTACTTTCAGACTGCTCCTTGGTTGTTGCTTTATGAAGGTGGTGGCTGAAGAGGGGATTAATTTCTTGAGGTTTTTGAACACGCTAAGCATGATCAGCTGAACAGATACAATCCACAATCCAAATATACTTATCTGCTTATAACTTTTCTCCTTCTGGTGGTTATTGCAAAAGAATTGTGGAAAATTCATGATATCTCAGTTCTCAAAATATTTGTGCTGTGTTCCTAAGCTGGATCCTTTTTTCCTACATCTCTGTTGATGAAGAAAAATAGAAGAGCCTCAATTCAGACTGAGTCTGATGCTTTTTGTAATGACTACTCTCTAATATTGTTTAATTGCCTGTGAAGATGCAAACAGGCCTAAAATCCATAATAATTAGCTTAAAATAACTGGCTGAGGTTCAGGCAAATCATCCAAAATCAGCATGTCTGGTTACTTTGCAGAGTAAAAAGGAGAAAATTAAGAGGGTTAATCAGTAAATGCAGTAGAAGGAGGGGGGGAGGTTTATTTGCTAAGAATATGTGTTCTAACACATCTTGTAGATTTTTCTGTATGTTGCAGACAGAAAATATAAGGCCATATAAGCCATAGTAAACATCTACACATTGAAATTCATATTTGCAGGTTAGCTATGAGCCAAAATTTGCAAGGAGAGAAAGAAACTACAGAGAAAGACCCAAGAAAGACATGTAGAAGCAATTAACTCCTGCCTCTCTATCAGTTAGAAAGAGAAAATATCTGTAGCCTGCAAAATTTGCCACATTTTGGTTTTAGGTCAATGAACCACTTAGACTTTGGACTGTGTTAAATGGGATTCTTCAAGTGACACCAGTACATTTAACATCACCAGTTGCTGTTACATTCTAGAAGACAAACTAGCTGAAGTGGGAGCATGCTACTGGCCAGCAATTCCTCTGAACACACACTTCTCAAGGTTTGAAATTGCTACTGTTTTCACATTGCACCTAGAAATTAATATCAAACAAGTGAGTTTGCATGGAAATAGGTCACAGGGGAAGCACATGCTAGCAAGAAACCAGCACATCACTTACATATATATGGGGGTATAAATGAGTCTGTAATTAAAAATTTATCTTACACTAGAAAATAAAACAATAATAAAGGGGAAAAAAACCCCAAAAAAACAACAAAACAAAGCCACAACAAAACCCCCATCAAACTTCAGATAAAGCCTAGACAGTATTGTCTCTATTTATGGTTAACAGGAAAAAGTTGGATATTTTTATGCTTTTATATCCTTTCCAATCCTCCAACAAATGAGCTTATGCATATCAAGATGAGAGTAAGAACACCCTGGAATCTGTGGTTTATGCAGGAAAATCACAGAGAAAAGAAATAGAGTGTAGGACATAAAACAAATAACAAGTATATTCTTTTTCTCTCTTTCATGTCATTGCTGTGTACAGTAATAGTGTTTGAATGGTGCTGCTGACTTTTCCACAAACCTCTTTATTCCAGCCCTGAACATTCCAATGAACATTCTGCTTGGCTGCAAAGAAAAGAAAACAGGCTGAAAGAGTAATGTGAGCAGCAAGTCTTTTGAAGAACACTTCTGGAATGCGAGTGTATGCACACTCACTTGGGATGGGCGCATTATACAGGATATCTTCACACATCTTTTATTTCAACATTCCTTTAAAGTTGCTGAACATATTTTTTTCTGAAATTTTGGTCTTGTAAACAGTGATATTAGAAAATATTTTTAACCATCTTATAACTCTGGAAAAAATATCCCATTAATGCCTGGCATCTAGGTCTAAAAAACTTGCTGGAGGCTAGGATTATGATTAATTATTGAACTTCTCTCATGTTTTTCTTCAATTAAAAATTAATTTTATCTCAGGCTCTTTAAATTACTGGTACCAAGTACATATACATATGCAACAACATACTGGAATATTTTGGTTTAAATAAAACAATAGAAAAATTAGCCATAGTCACATACATATCTGCCTTCTTCACAAAGCTGCATAGATAAAAGTATGATTGGAGAAACCATAACAATATCCTCTAAAGTAACAATATCCTTAACTGCTTTTAGATATTTTGATTTGGAAAGGCAGAAGAATAACTTTTACTGTGTTTAGGTGAAGTATTGAACTTGTATTCCATTGTTTTAAATTAATTATTTTGCCTGTAAAATTAGAATCAATGCTGCTTCTACTGAGATAAATGGTAAAATACCCACCATATAAAGCAGGGCTGGATCTTACTCATCCCATAAATATCTACTATTTATGTATCAATTTATATATGATCTTTCAAAAGAATGCTATTATATCCAGTAGTGAAGTGCTGCTCATTTTCCTCCCTACCTTTCAGAGAAAAGAATGCACTGAGTAAACATCAGTGAGCTACACAAGAAACTTGCAACAAGCTCTTAGTTCTGATGAGTTTTCTCTGAAAAGAAACACTTCAAAATCTGTGTATGAACCACACACAAAATTTCCATTTTCTGACCATTCCAAATCACAACTCAATAGGCATCTGCTGGGCTTCTGTCAACATAATTGGCTACAGCAGTCAGATTTTCAGAAGGGCTTAACTTCAGCTTTGCCACCAAAACAAATAAGATTATCAGAACAAGCACTGCATACAAGATGCTGACTTCTTTGAGAAATCTGTGTGCAAGTGTCATAGTTGGAGCTGCTTAATGCTGGCCTCTTCTGAACCTTTGACCTTCATCTAAGACCCAGAGTGGTGCCAAATCCTCTTTAGAAAGCCCATCTCCCCTGACTGCCCTTTCTCCCTGTAAAAATCCACTCTACTGCATCTGCAGGATTAGCAGAATAAGACAGGATACAGAAGGGATACCATATGTAGTCCAACCATTTTGCTTTTTAACCAAAATTCCTTCTGCTTACTGCTTGATTCCATGGGAATATTTATTTTAATTATTAAAGAGTAGAAAAAACAGAAATGACCTTCTGAACTAACATGTCTGCTCTTGTAAACTTCTCAAGATGGCTTAGCCTAAGGAAGGAGCTTCAAGACATCAATGTAAATTCACATTTTTATGGATTTTGTATTGATTGCCAATGTCAATGTTAAAGCACATGTTATTTGGGCCTAAAGAAAGCACTTTCTAAAAATAGGCATCTAGTTGCCTAATGGGCTTGAATTCAGTGTTGACAGAGTACCCAGTTTAATTGTAATTTCTTTTGTCCTACGATACATATTATAAATTTATATATTTTGTCTTACTTTGTATTATATCCAGTGACTTTCATCTCCTGTCCCTTTTAGAACCATATAAATACAGTTTTATTAATAATTATAGGACATATTTACATCAAATTAAGTATTCCACGGAGAGATTTTATTTTTTACTGATTGTGATCAACGTGAACACAAAACTAATGGGTTTTCTCAGAAGAACAAAGAAAAGTTGCAATTTTTATAAGCATCCTCTGTGGCCTTTTAAAAAGGGAGATCTGAGGATTTTTCAGAATCATGTTCCCTTTTCATTTATTACCATGTCCCAGTGGGAGAAAGAAGGTGGAAAAGAAATAGCAGAAGCATAAAAGTACAGACAGAATAAGTTTATATTTTAATGCCAGAGAACAGCCATGTATTAATTTAACATAGCTGTGGCCTCACTGCATCATCAGTATTTCCAGATCAGTTGGACGATGTGACAAAATGAAACTTCTGAGGTGATACTTTCTGTAAAGTCACAAACCTGAATCAAACCTTGCTGTTGGAAGGGCCAACAGTTCTGTGACTTCAGTTATATCAAAATGATCACATTCTATATAAGGGGACCAAAGGCAAGAGGGCACACAAGATAGTCTGAAGATGATCTCAAAGTCCTTCTGGAACATATAAAGTACAATTATGGTTGCATACAAAATTTATGCCAGAGAAGAAAGGGTAAGAAATAGACCAAATCAACCAGAATATCTGGTTGCAAATCAGTGCACTAATTCTTGCTGGGGGGTTTTCACCCATAGGGAAACTCTCTTCGTCTAAAACTGGTTATAACTTGGGATGGATGCATTGTACAGTATAAAATAAGAGCAACATTTTATATGAGGAAAAAAACACAGCAGGGTTGAGACCTAGAATTTATTATGACCTTCATTAATTTTACCATGGTTCAACTTATCTAGATTCTATGCATTACAAACGTACACCATGGATTTCCAGACAGGATGCTGTAGAGGAGTGTAACAAAACAGAGAACAAGAAGGGGAAGAAAATAAGGTAAGGGGAATACACTGTCCAGAGAAAAGCTTTTGCCTGAGCACAGGAAGAACACAAAAGAAATTCCTCTCTGACTAGATCACATTTGTTTGAAAACACAACCTCAACAAGCAGCATTTGAAACTTTGACCAGAAATTATCATTTACTTTGTGATGAGCAACAAGCAGATTTGTTAAGCACTTTAATCCTGCTCTATTTTCTTGTTGTGTTTTGTTTTGACATTTTATTTGTTTATAGACAGTTAAACACAAATGAAAATTAAACACAGTTTTTGATTTTTTGTTAAAGCAAAACATCCCACTCAGTCTAAAATAAACTTACAATTTGGGGCTTTGTTAAAATTTTGTGGAAAAGAAAAAAAAAAAAAAAAAGACACATTTTCCTTTGGTGTTGTTCCTGAACATTCTTGGTTTGGTTCCTTGGGCAAGTTCAAATTAAAAAGAAAAGAAAGATTAGAGTCAGAATCATTTACACAGCTTTACTCCTGCCACAAATTCTTGGGTCATTTCTGGTCTGTCAGTGAGGTGATGTTGGTAGGAAAATCACTCTCTCGAGTGCTCTCTTAAGAAACTATTTCTGAACATCCATTTGTGCTCTTTTCTTTTTCAAACATTGCTTTAAAGGTTTTGCTACTGTTGCTTATGACAGCAGCATACAACAAGTTAGGACAGCAGTATAAAATCTGCTAGATATCACAATTTATTACATTCTATCGTAGGGGAAGAGACGGAGCTTCGCATCTCGGGGAAAATAGTGACATAACAACCAAGCAGAAACAAGTTAAGTACAGAACAGCTGCAAGTAACTTGCACACTGCCAGGTGAAACCATGCTGCTCCTGAGATCAGGGATGCTTTTGCAGGCTTTGCTACCAACTGCAGCAGACTAAGTACCATCTTTATCTCCTACAAGGAAATCCCCAGCTAAATATCCACAGTCAACCCTACACAGAGATTAAGAGACTAATCATATCTTGTTTAGCCATATAAATCCCAGTTCAGCCCTCACAACTGTCCTAATTCCGTTATCAAAGGAGTAATTTAATATTGCTGACCCAGTTCAATAAGGTGGTGAGAGATGATAAAGGGAAGTATTCATCACAATAAGGTTAACACACACTTTCAGTGAAACAAAACTGACTCCTGTGATCACTTGAAGGGACCTAGGCTATTCTTCCATTCTGAATCACCTTTGGCAAAAAAAGCAGCAGAAACTCACCTCTCCCTGTGCAAGATTCCTGTTTTCCCCAGCATTCACTGATGTGATAAAGAATATCTAGAAGACACCTGCTCTGTGGCTACCTCACTGCTCTGTGGGGAGAAAAAAAAACCAACTGTTACAACTCTCCCTACAAATGAACTCTTCCAGTAGTTTAAGAGTTATATACATGTAAAATACCTTTAAACCTCCAGGCCCATGCTGAAGAAAACAAAAATGCAAAATAGTCAAAATATAGGATGGCAAAGGCAAAATAAAGAAAGGATAGCTTCAGCCTATCCATATATTCCTTTACCACAGTGTTTATTAGATGGCTATTCTAGCTATTTTTCAGATATTCTCACTTCTTTTCCATACTCTTTTCTGTGTTGTGGCTGTTCTTATCGTTTGAGAGTTGAGAAGCATTTCAAATGAAGGAGTCACATTTTCAATAATACATCAAACATAATCTGAGCACATTCAGAAATGATGGGGCCCATAGCAAATTAGATGTTGCAAAGCCTCATCAGCTGAAGCGATTACTTCATTTCTTCAAGTCATTTTAAAAGAGCTAAGAAACTGATGCTATTTACATCATGTATATAAATAACATGTATCTCATCTTATTTATATAAAATGTGTGAGATTGGTGAACATTATTGCAAGTGCTCATTTGAATTTTAACTTGAATTCATACGACCAGTGATTGCACAATGGAGACAATGATTGTACCCAACCCCTTTTGAATTTTCTCTCCGCAGGATTTCAATGAGCCTTTGCTTTTTTTGCATGAGTTTTCTCAGAGGCAAGGACTTGTGATGACAAGTGCAAGTCTTTACAGAGACTATTTCCAAAAAATCATTTAAGGAGTGCCCCTAAAGATCAGCCATCTGAAGACAAACTTGTTGTATTATGAAGGGGAAGGGAAAAGGGAAAAAGAAAAAAAGGGAAAAAAGGGAAAAGGAGAAAAGGGGGAAAAGGGGGAAAAGGGAAATCTGAGACATTTCCAGTATTTTGTTTGGAGTTTGCTTTGATTTCAGTTAAAATGTTTGTATAAGTACTATAAAACTTAAAACCTAGTTTGATAGATTTCAAAGATGTTTATCAAAGAAAAGAAGTACTTGTCAGCAAACTGTTTCCATCCTGAGATATATCAGACACATATAAGAGCACATTTTTCTTTGTATGCATGCTATTACAACTGGTAAAGATAAGTATTTTTTGCAAAAAACTGCAGTTAATAATATAACAGTAGATTATATAGCACAGTTCATTTGGTACACGACAGTGCTCCACATTTCAAATGGGTAACACTTCCAAAACTCCACAGAGAAGAAAACAATGAGCCACCCACACAAAGCACTGAAGCACCTCAGAGAAAAGAAGTTTATTTTGCTAATGAAAGCTTTATAATCTATTAATCTCACCTAGCTGGAATTATTTTCCATACTGGGACAGTTCATCACAGGATGCACTTACTCCCAAAATTCCTCACCAGAGCTATCAAGGCCAGTAAAGTAACACATCAGAGGGCAAATGTGATTGTGGATTTCACCTGTGAGGACTCTGGAAGTGGAAAAAAAGAATATTAAAGAGCTGCACTCATTCATTCAGAGAGTGGAAACAACAGTTTGTTGATGACTGAAGACTCTGGCGATAATTCCGAATACTGCTTTAACTTTCCCACCAGAAATATCATACAGGAAGTTTCTTGCAAATCCCAGATGGATCAAAAAAGTAGCATGAATGAGCTACTTTTTTCAATTATGTTTACCTCCTAGATTGGAATATGCTTTCCAACCTCTATAATGACATGTTTTTTACTAAAAAAGACAGTTAAGATTAGTTGGGACTGTCGTGACTAAAATCGACCACGGCTGAAGGACATAATCATTAGGAAGATTGAGCTGACTTCCCAAAGGACTATTGCCACAAGTTGACAATGTCATGAGCATTTCAAAAACTATCACAAAATTGATCAATGAAACCACATTCATTTGACATTCAGAATCATTCCTAGTCCCATTAAACACTTTGAAGTCTGGACTTTAAGTCTCCAGAAAGTGAAAATCCTGCTGATATTTTTGGTTTTGCAATTTGCATTTAATTGGGACTGATTTTTTTTCAGAGTTTAAGAGTGCTGCTAGCCTATGATGGACAACCAAAATAAATCAGTTCCTGAAAAAACTGGCCTTGAAGAACTTTTCTGCAGGAAAAATCCAACGTGTCATAAAAATACAGTGAGGCACAGACATTTCTAATCCAGTAACTGAACCCCAAGGCAACCTTTTAGCTAATATGCAAAGGGCAGAAGCAGCTGTGTATAGTGGCTTTTTGCAGTTTGGATGCCTAGTATAACAAAAAGTTTTATATTTTAATTCATGGTCGCCCTTAGATACCACTAGCTGAAAGAGCAGTGAATCTCTGGCACTGAACATCTGAAGACAAGGGTGCAATGTGCCTGGAGCCAACAGGTATTTGGCCCTGGATTTTAAAGGAACTTTGTGTGGAGAACAGGAAAAACAGGGAGCAAAAACCCTTAGCTACATTAACTTTGCACTGATGCTGTTCCCGTAGTGCATGAAGAGAGGAGAAACTTGAACTACGCCAAGGCAAGAGAAGGAAACAAGACTGAAACACATTCAGAGTAAGGCCTAACCAGAGGTAATTCCAAGGAAGGAAAGAGGTTCCGAGGGCTCCTTGCAAATGAAAATTGGCAATTGGCACCAACCCACTTCTGCAGAGTCAGAGCTGAGGTCGCTACTGCAGCCAGTGCTTTGCCACTCCTGAGTAATAAGCTTTGTTTGGGGGATGTCAGCTCAATTTATCATATATAGATTAAATTTGATTTTCTACTGCATTGACAAATTATATACAGACAGGCTTATGTAAACCTCCTCTGCTGTTAATATACATTTGTTCATCTTTCTTATACGTGCAGTTCAAAAAAGGCTGAGAGCCATCAGAGTTGTTGGATTATTACTACACCTGTATGATAACAGAAACCAATATTGTAAAAATACATAAGTACTTGATTTTCACTGCATTGGAAAAAAAAATCTAAACACAATATACTCTATAAAACAACTCAGAAAGAACCCATATTTGGAATATACATGCAAGTCCTATTTTATAAGCTCAAAAGTTTTCAATATCCCAACATTAGGCAAGATTTATGTGTTCAGCTAAAATGAAAGCAGTCAGTAGGTCATTTATTTAGCCTCTAACACACTATAAATAACATCTAAATAAACTAAATTAACTTAATAGCCAGGATGACACCAGGAGCAAAAGAGTGACTTTAATGAGTGCCGTTTCACAGGAAAGAAACACCAGACAGATTCCCTACAAGACACTGAATCCACCTATGAATGCTGACTCTGGCTTATGCACAAAATGCCATGTTCAACTTGTCAGTATGTTTGGAGCTCTCCTCCTCTACCCAGCCAAATATTCAGCATTATGAAACTTAAAAAAAAGATTCCATTTGCACAAGATTTCCTGTTACGCTTTTTTCTGTTTTTGCAGTGTGGTGGTGCTTCTTTGTGCACACCTACATATTTGTCACCCTCAATAAATATTGAGGACACTGACTCATTTGAACTAGCTTTGAAAGACCTGTCAGGTCCTAACAATTCCATGAAAAGTAGAAAAACCCTGGAAATGCCCACATGAGAAGGCAAGTCCTCATAAATTCTCACATTAAGGGAAAGCTTACATTCCCTTAGACAACAAAATCAAAGAGAAAAATCAGAGAATCGTAGAGAAAGTGATTTTATCCCTTTTTACAGTTATGGAAACACTGTTAATTAAATGGCTGCCTCAGTAAAATCTCCTGTAGAACTGTAGCTTGGGTATGACGTGGCTCCATATCACCCTAGTCAATCCGTGCTACTTCCCAGGCCTTTTCTTTAGCATCAGATGAGCCAGTATTTCAGAGGGAGCAGGGGTGTTCATCCACCACAAATCTCTAGCCAGGTTAAAATTCCCTTTTCATCTTTTCAGCAGTTCAAAACAATCCTATCAACCTAAAGAACACACACAGTGGATTTCTTGTCAGGGGTCTCTACCTGAAAGGGCGTCTCTTATACTCTTGAGACCCATGTGCTGATGCTCCTGCTAACTTCTGTATCTCTTCTTCCCTCTGTTCCTCAGGGTCACAGAACAGCAAAAACAGTGACATTTCAAAGGTGGGTGGATAGCCTGGACAAAATCTTAGGAAAGTCTCAAATGTAAAAAGACTTGAAGAAAACAAAAATTTTTACCAAAAGGGGGAAAAAAGCAAATTCTGGAGTGGTTTCAGACAGTAAAGCAGCTGCAAATTAGCTCCTTTATAATTCCACTTAATCTGTGGAAAGAAACAGACACAACACCTCTAAGGGCAAGGTCCTGTGCTTAAACTGAAATTAAAGGAATGCAATGAATGCAGGAGCAGGAACTTGTGCCCTTTTCCTTTTATCCCTCTCTTTTTCAACATAGGTTTCTGAAGAAGCTCACCAGCATGGGACAGGAAAGTCCTCAAGAGTGAAATGAGGATATGTCTCTCAATATCAACTCAGGGGAAAAAACTGCATTTTTTTTGGAAAAATCCAAATGGTGTCTTTATGGATGACTGCTACAATGAAACAAAGGACAGGGAAAGGACATCATTTCTTTTGCAGAAAACAGAAATTATAAAATGGTGTTGTGCCAGGGAAAGCCTGACAAAAAGTATCTTTTGTCTGAGAGAAGATAGCTCTAAGCACATTTTCATGGCAGCTGAAATGGGGATTTTAATTTGTTCTTAAGACAGAAAATTTACAAATGCAAGTACCGAGTGTTTTCCACTGAAAATCAGTATAGCTGAATATTTCCACTGTAGATGAAGTCAAGGATGTCTGAAGAGGTTTAAAGCATGCACTTACACTACAAGAAAGCAAAAAGTCTTTAGGTTCAAAGCTGACAGCTTAGAGGAGGCTAGAAGACAAGCATCTGGCTGCTTCTGTTTCCCCTTTCAAGAGGCAGCAGTTCAATGACACTTGTTTCCTGCCTTGCTGGCCTCTTAATTTGACAGCAAGACTGAAATGATAATCACGTTGGGAGATCTGAGGTAACGTTCAGTGAAAGAACAGGTAGTAAAAGAGAAACACAGCATTAAATTGTTCTTTCAGTGTATTTATCTGTAAGATCTTTTTCCGTGTCACATATGATTGCTTTAAGTATTGGTTTCTAATCCTCTTTCCAATATTAGTAATTCTTGAAATACAAGCTTTGGTTTCAGTAAAATTCATGTTCCAAGGAAAAAACTGCTGCTTTATTCTCAGGAGAGACACGAATCATCCATAATGACTACTCTTAAAGTATTTGCTTTTTACCATCACCTTGCTCTTTCCCCATGTTATTGTAAGAACTGAAATTCTGTTCTGAAATAAAATTTTAAATATGTATTGAACACATTTTGAACAGCACCTGAAGTACAGGAACACAGACAATGCACATTTTTCTCTAGACTGATTTAAAAAACCCATGAAAAGTAAGAAATTTGTGGCACATTTTTACACAGAATTTTTTCATCTTCACCTATCAGCACCAAGAGGGGATTTTTAACCTAAACAGACAGCAATTAAAGGAGGGTGAAAAGTGCTAATGTCCTATTTAAAGACAGTGTCTTTTGAGCAGAACATAGAAAGTCAGCTATGTAGTTTCTGTTTTCTTTTGTTTCATTTAAGAGTAGCTGAATAAATATTTCTGCATGTAAATTTACCTCACCTGCAAAAAAAATTTACATTCCTTAATGAATGTTCACTTATGGGAAAACAACTCAAATTTCCCATCCAAGCCCATTTGACCATCTAAAACTTAGATTTTTCTTCAGCAAACCACAAAAACGAGTCAGGCTGAACCTTTACATCTCCATTAATTTATTAATAACACCATCACTTAATTTATAAGATAGACTTTTATTAACACACCATTTTTCTCCTTGGAAGACTGCTTTGCTAGGGTTCTAAATCAAGCACTTGCTTTGTAGTGAGCATGCTGAGTTTCCCAGCATAAGTATTGTAGTTATATTCTGGATGTACCAAAGTCTTGATGGTGGACATATCAAAAAAAAAAAAAATTTTCAAAGATACCAGTGCTAGATAATGGAGCTCAGGCGTCCTTATAAAGTATATTATAGGATATAACATAACAGATATAAAGTATATATAAAGGACTATTCCCTTTAAAGTACAGGAAACTCTTTTTGAATACTAAGTGTTTTCAACAATAGCACGCAATTCAAATATAATTTTCAATTAGATACCTTCCACAGTAAAGGCATTTTAATGGACTACAATGAACACATATCATAAGAATATAGGAAGGCTATCTTGGGTGACAAAGTGATCCTCAGCCCAATTCCAAGCATTCACATTAGGAGGCTCTAAAGCACATTTTCCTGGCTCAAAATTAAGAGCTCACTGAATCACTGTATCAAGAAGAATCAGCTCAACTGCCAGCACAATTGCCACAGGGAATTGTCTCCATCAATGCAACACAACAGATTTGCCTGGCCATATCACACTAACTAGCTATTTCACTACATTTAGCAGAAGAGACTGCCAAATTACTGTCTAATTCAGTGAAGATACAGATCTAGCAGTCTATTAGAGCCTTTGCTTTGACTTATAGTCTGATTTAAAGTGACAATTCAAATCTGCTCTTGTATAACCATAAAATAATGGGATATTAATAATACAGGTTATGCATTTCATGTCAAGCTTAATTTTAAGCTTATTATCAAGATGAAATGAAATATTTAAAAATTAAAGTGAAATGATAAATGAGGAGGCTGAAGAAAGGTAACTAAATCATACAAGTTTTATACTGACCTTTTCCTGTGTACATTGTCAAACTTTGTTATGGGTAAATGCAGTGGAACAGCCATTTTTTACCCCTCAATATTAAAAATAAATAGTATCCAAGCTGCGAGAGATCACTAGTGCATTTTTTACCCTGTATATTTCAAAGGGGGTGCTAAGCACTGTGTCCTTCCAAGCCTTGAGAGCAGATGCTGAAATGAAGGCAAGAGTATTAAAAAGATTAGTCAAAAATAGAGATGGCACAAATTCTAAGTGCTCCAAAGATCCCTTACTGGAATATGAAACCTTCATAAAGATATTTATACACATAAGAAATGGAAGAAGGGCAAACGAATGAGCATCCCAAAACCAATGAAGGGACAAAAGCTTGAGAATTTGGAGGCTGGAAGCCAGGCTATGATTGAGGCTATCCCTAGTAACATACATGCAAGTATGAATGCAAGCAACTTGTAAACACCATTTAAATCAAGATCTTGATTAGAAACTGGAGGCACAAGTATTCCTTGTGCTAAGAAAACCCTCATCTTTGCATTTTCCCCAAGTCTATTTGGCAATGAGGATTTTTTCCTGGGCTGTCAACAGACAAGCAGACCCAAATCTTTATTATTACACAGGCTGGACTGCCAGTGTAGAAGATTAGACCCAAGAGCATTTATGGGAAGAATAAAGTCAATCCTTAGGATGAGATAGGATAGGACTGGTACCATCAGTAGTTATCAACATTCCAGATTCTGCCCTGCTTGAGCCTGACATTGACCTTTATGTCTTAAAGGTATAAATTTACCATCTACAACATGTTAACAGGAAACTGATGACACTTCTCCTGAGGGCAGTTCATTCTTTTTCCTCTGAAAAGGTCCAGACAACTGATCCCATTAGAAAGTAAAACTTAATGGGAAATTAAGTTTGAGAAACGAGAACTAAGAAATACAAATCTTTGTGCTCAACAGCAGTTAGATTGTGAGCCTTGAACTGAGTCAGCTTTCAGACAGCACGAGTTTTGTTCCACATTTTGTACCATGTGGGGATACATTTTTTAATAAGAGAGCATATACTGATGATATCCATGGCTACTGGCTATGTTTTTTATTAAAGCAGAGTAAATGTTTAATACAAAATGAATCTTTAAAATCTATGCAAATGAGATTGCAAAACCCTTGTTGAACAAGGCAAGCTCTTTTATTTCATATTGTGGGCATACATTGTGACTACTGCAAATGTCAGAGCATGAAAGACCTCCTTACAATGCCCAGATTTGAATACATAAAAACGTTCACCACTTTCACTGAATGAGAGCCAATTTAATAAATCACTGAAATTTACTCTCAGAAAGCTGTTTCAAACCTGCCCTGCACAAAGCATCCAGTCAAAGCTGTAGGAATAAACTTGATGTGTTTGCAAATCTGCACCTAGTGAGTTTAACACCATTTATTCAGTATATTATAAACATTTCAATACCCTTACATTTCTTAGGCCCGATTTTCCATTCTCTAAATTGGCAAACTCTCAGGTCAAAGAGTTTTCATGACCCATTTTGCAACACTAAATTATTTGAAACCAAGTAGAGTTTTCAAGATGTAGGTCTATGATTAAAAGTGGCAGTTCCTACAAACCATGTGAAAAGCTTATTGAATTTAGATAATCCTATACCCCTCTGCTATTTTATTATTATATTTTTATAACAATTTTTAATTTTTATTGAAAAGTTATTACAGTTATGTGCAATTGTTAGGTTGAGGTGAAAATTTAAAACGAGGGTGCAAATTCCAATGCAAAAGGATAGGTTGGATATCCAGTGCTTTTGTTTAAACATATGTGGCAAATAATGCATCATAAAAGATTTAGAGTTTTTTGGGTTTTTTTAAAACAGGGGGCTTTCCAGGGCTGTATATGGCAGTTAATTGTTATAGAAATTGGACAGTCTCTTGTTAGCCTATCAAGATTTTAACAGAATAAAATTGAAGGAAAGAAATATAGAAAAAGATCACTCTAAGCCTCCCCATAATGTGAAGCTCCTACTCAGCAGTAGTAGTATAAATAGTTCTCATACAAAACCTCTGGATAGAAATCACTCATTTACCTAAAGCCACTTAAGTTCTCTCTACCAACCACTAGGCAATAATATCCCTTTGAGTACCACTTTCTGGGAAGTAAACTTTATAAAAGGTGCTAGAGCTCTGGAAATGTAATCATGTAAGTAATTCAAAATTAAGAAGCAAATTAGAAACAGAGGTGAGAATAGGATACAGGTCTTCTGCTTCCTGTGCTTCCATTTGTGGTGCTCAGTAGAGATGTGCCCTCATCAACTCATGCTGCTCCAGGGATGCACACATGAGTAGAATACTAAAAGAAGTAATCTCAAAATTTCCACTCAAAACACAATGAAACCCTTTCTAGCTGCAAGGAACTCAACAATACCCTGCTGATTTCAGTCATTCATCAAACTTTCTGGAGTCAGGGTGGCCTGATATGCCAAGTGCTCAAGGGCAGAGGGAGGGGTTTCCTGAGCCCTACTCAGATGACAGAGGTCTGAAGTAGCATTGGATTTTAAGGAGTGTTTTCAAACCAAACTGGGATTTTCCCCAGGAACACTTTGCACCATGCTCTCTGTGCCACCCTGACCTTCCCCACCCCCCAAACACCTGGAAACCATCTTTTACTCCTTCTCACACCCCACTTCTTTGACCTCCCCTTCTAATCAGCAGTGCCTTCCTTCAACAGAGATTTTCCATTGCCTCTGAGGAACCGTGCTTCTTTCCAAATTTCACCTCCAAATGTTCTTTTTTGCAGTCCTCACATTCACCTCTCATGCTTGTTTGCATCACTATTGGAAAACAGAAGTGTAGACATTGCAAATACTTCACCTTCTACTTGGTCATTTTCATAGATGCACTCAATTAACAGTTCAGGCACAGGAGATTCATAGCTGCCAGTCACCTTGAAGTTTGGCTAAATAAGGAACCTTCAGGAGGACTCAGTCCTCAGAATTACATCATTGAAGTTTACCTGCACAGATAGAGGTATATAGGTGCATTTTCCCCCAACAATACAAACATAAAGGTTGAACACTGAAATGGAGGAGTTTCTGTGGTATTTCCAAGTTTGGCAGAGCCCATTCTTAGAGATACATCATGTAATAGGAACATGCATGCAACATGAATATGCATTTTTAACATATCCACACATCCTACAGAAATACAATCTCAAAATCTTCTGGAACACCTCTATATACCACTCCACGTGATCTACAGGATGATATTAACACTCACTTCTACTGAGGGACTGGCAGTGAAACTTTTTCTTCTGTCATCTCCTTCACAGCCACACAAAAGATAAAGACAATTCCCCTAATGAGCTACACGTTATTTTTGTTGAAACAACATTGTGCAATGAAAAAATTGAAATCCAAATAGGCTAAAGCAAGGGAGAAGTCAAAAACAATTACACATGCTCTCTAGAGGATGCAGCATTGGCAGTCTGCAGCTATGTAACATTTCTGGTTGCTCAGCAAAAGAAAAAATATTATGTTTATTTTCAAACAGATTCCTTAAAAGCAGTTTTCTAATACCTTTTTCTACTGAAAATTGAGACATTGTGGGGCTGCCAAAGCTGTTGAAATTAAGACATCATTAAAACCAGAGAATTAGAAAACAAAATGGAAGTATTTTCTTCCAGACTTCTCTAAAGTTTTTAATACTTTTATAATACTCTTTTAAACATACTAAGTTTTTGGAAAAAAAAATGTTTTTGCCAAAACAGTTCAGTTATTTTATTTAGGAACACAGGCCTACAAACAGCCTTCAGGTGTTGTCATTATATTGCAAAGGTTCCACATTGCAAGAGTTTCGTACCTTCTTGATGTTTCTCCTAGGCAGCTCCTGTAAGCACTGACTCTTCCTTCTTCTCACAGTAGCCAACTGACCCCAGCTCCCCCTCAACCAACCAACCCACTCTTTTATAACACTCTTCTTCTTATTTGCTACAGCAGCAGCCTGTTAGAGTCAGGTCCTTCCTAATCTCTAATAATTGGCTCAGCTGCAACTCCTTAAGGGGTAAGATTACTTTCTATACTACCTTTAGTTTCTTATATTGTATCCCCTACATTCAGGAGGGAAGCTACAGCCCCAAACCTTTCTAAAAAACTGGGACAACACAGTTGCCCTTGCCACAGCAAAGGTTAATGGTATCCCAGGCTGCATTAGGAGGAGTGTTGGCAGCAGACTGAGGAAGGTGATCCTTCCTTTTTATTCAACATCAGCAGTGCTGGGTCCTCTTGTGGGTCCCCGTTACAAGTGACACCTGCTGGAGAAAGTCCAAAGAAGGGCTTGAAGGGACTGAAGCATCTCTACCATGAGCAAAGACTGAGAAGCTATAACTGCCCAGCCTGGAGAAAGCAAAGCTCAGGAGCATCTTATCAAAGTGCATAAATATCTGCTGGGAAAGTACAAAGACAACAGAGTCATGTGCACAGTGATAGGACAAGTGATGAACACAAACCAAAACACAAGAGGTACATTAGGTAACTTTTTACTGTAAGGGTGACCAAGCGCTGGCATAAGTTGCCCAAGGAATACTATCTGCATAGATATTAAAAGGCCATCCAGCCATAGGCTGGAATCTGTTCTAGGTGAACTGGCTTGAGCAGGGAGATTGGGCAAGATGACCTGCACAGGTCCCTTCCAACCTCAACCATTATCTGAGTCTGCAATCATGAGGTTTCTTTATCATAAAAGAGAGTTAAACTCACAAAATCATTTAAAAAATCCATGGGTTGAAACACATTTTTAGAAGAGGGACTGTGGGATTGCACTAAATGAAGCTCAATGGCAAGTTCCTAAAAGACAGATGAGGCAAATCTCCAAAAGGAAAGCCCTCCCAAATGACTGGGGCACTGGAGTGAAAACACTGTTGTTGTCAAGTCTCTAAAATTCTAAATTCTGATCCTGTCCTCTCACAAATGCCTTCTGGAAGCTGGTTGAAGTCATTTCAACTCTCCAAGTTTCAACTACAGCCTTACCTCCTAGGAGTTTTATGCAGAAACATTAAAGTGAGATGTTTAGACACGGACGTGGGAGAAAGAAATGCCAGGGTTTATAAGAACAAATGGAAATAAACTGTTCAAAGGAACTGCATTCAGTCAGTTAGGACAAAATCCCAAATCAGGAAGCCTTTAGAGATGCTGCCTGTCCTGCACATTGATCCTCCCCATGCAGCACTCCGATCTGACTGTACACTGCTGAGCTTGTAAGAGATGAACTCATGGAATAAACAGCACATCCAGTTCACAAGAGGTGACTCGTACCAGCTTGGCACAAGGCTAGTGACTTGCTCATGCTGAGGAAGCTCCACACAGCATAGATTCTTCCTGAGACTTATTCTGCTGTCATCCATGTAGAGGTGCACAAAATAAGGACTGGATTGTGATGCCTTATGGCAGAATGTGGATGACAATTAAAGATTCAGTCCAGAAAGTTTGAGCCAGACGTCAGTATACCTGACAATTCTATGTATTCAAGAGATATGATTCTGCTATGGATTTCAGAGGACCACCATAAAAGTTTGAATGCATACAAGCCTGTGTTTCAGCTTCCCAAACCCCATTCCCTGAAGCATGCTGGTCAGAAACACAGCCACACAAATGCTTTAAGAATATGACTTTACGTCTCAGTGCTGATGAACTTTTTGTTTTCTTGCTTATCATTTCTGGTTTTGCTACAGAGAACTGGTTCCTTTTCTTGTGGTGGGCAACACTACGAGTTAGTGTCCAGGTGGGTCTGTAACACGGGATTTCTGTGCACTATCACTATCCTTTAAGGTCAGCTGCCATGAGGGTCTTAGGGAGGGTGTCTGGGTGTCACTTCAAAAAATCCCAGCATTTAAGCCCACCTCAGGCACACATAAGATAACTATTGGTCTGTCTCAGGGCCCATTTCTTGGTCAACCACAGAAGCAGAACTGGGAGACTCCTGAAGTCGCCCTGTCACAACAACTGAATCATCTTTGACGCTACAAGGCTTTTATAAAAAGTGCATGTATATGGCTAGAGAGCTAAAAATGCAGTTTGCCTTTGGGAGAAATCACTTTGTGTCCCTGTGAGCAAGCTAACAGGAAAGCAGGAAAAACTTCAAGACTAACATTTAGAAAATAGCTGAAGCTCTAGAAGGCTATGACAAGAAAATAGATAATCAGTGTGGGGAAAAGTGGCTAAGCCAGCGTCGCAATGTGCCAGTCAAACAGCAGGGAAGAGCCCATCGGCCCAAACAAATGAAAACCAATGAAAAACATTCTATCTAATTGCTAAAAAAGATTGCACACCGGGGAGGCGAAGGAAATCCATTGGGAAGGCACTGCATCAGGCTTATTAAATACCAAGATAGGCAATAAAGCAAATAAAACATAACAGAATGCTTAAGGAACTGATAAAGTCTCTTTCTAGTGAAGAAGGTATTAAATAAACCAAAAAGAAACCAGACTTCTGGTGGGACAAGAACAGCTCATCCCACTGTTACCAAAAGACAGAAAATGCAATTAGCAGCTGAGATGGATCAGCAAAATAAGAGAGTAATATAGCTGAAGCTCTAGGGAAGCCCAGACTCTGAGTTCTTCAGTCTGAACAGAAGAACAAAAAGAAAAAAAGAGCCACCATAAAAGGAAAAAAAATTCCCAGTATATTACTAAAAAGTCATACAGCATAAGATGAAATCACTAACAGTAAGTCGCTGGAAGATACCGGAGGGCTGAAGCAAATGTTTCTGAAAAATGAAATCAAAGAAGGTTTTCTCAAAGTATGTCATTCAGAATGACCCAGAAAAACATCATACAGTTAACACACACTTTCTAATATAAATTTGCTTGCTCTCTTTTATGACTGAGTTTTTTATTCAATGGACTGATCACTTCTAGGATACTCAGGTCAGAGCCGTGTGACTTTCCCAAAGCTCTACCCCACCCACCAGCTTTCACCAACATCCAGGCCATCAGCTTCAGTGCTGACATTTACCCCTCTCATTGCTTTCTTTTTAAGATATGAAGTAATTAAAACTATGAAAAAACCCCATGAGTTGTCAGTAAGATTGTGCTATTGCTGACAAAAATCTTCCACTTGGACTTCAAGAGAAAATGAAAAAGAACAAGAGACCAGAGACAGCAAGCCCAGACCAAGACAGCCTCCTCCCAGTCACAAAATAATAAGGCAGTGGGGAATACAAAAACTCTGAATGGGGAAAAAAAGACATTTCAGCTCTCTCTAATTTGTGGGCCTAGGCATCTTCTCAGTAGTAAAAGGTTCATGTGTGTATAGTACCAACCTCACAGAGCTATGATCTCTAGATGCAGTACAGATACAGAAGGACAGAAGCAGTAAGCCACTTGTGTGTTAATCAGGTTGTAAATGCTACCTGAATTCCACAAGTAACCACTTCTACCTGCCTCCTAATTGGAGACAGTTTACAAAAAAAAAGAAAAAAAACGTCTGCCAGGATATTCTAAGTGCTTCTTTCAGAGAAAAAAAAAGTCTAAGCCTTGGAGAAGTATGTGAAAAGTGAAAATGAAGCCCACAAACTAAACAGAAGTATTTCACTTCTGAAAAGTGCCTTGATTTTTGGCACATCTCTATAGATCTTTATTGGTGGAAGCAGTGCCTTGTCATGCTGCGAAATAGATATTTACTTACCCAGCAGATGGTACACAGACATTAAGTTAGTTCCCTCTGCAGGCATTAGGATGCCAAAATGTGTCAAAGGACATGGGACAAATACACAAAAGGGAGGGGAAACCTAGAGGGCTGCTGAATCCCTCACTTGAGAAAATGGTTTTAAGCTGCCAAGACTAGAACTGAATATGGTACAGCTTAGTCATTCCCTAAAAAATACTCTCTTGAAAGTGCTCAATTCACCAATTCCTAAACCAAGTTTTTCCTGAAAGGCCTAGTGAAGCCAGTAACCAAGAGCAGCAGACATTATCTTGGCAAGGAGTTATTTCTTCGCCTTAAGCCTTCTAAGAAAGGAGTTTTGTTCTGTAATAAGGAATATTCCCCAAGAACATGGAGTGCTCGTAAGTCTAGCTCCTCTCTTAAAGACCACACCTGCTGTGCCACTGAAATTGGTGGCAGCACTGCAACTGCCACTTCCTCAGCACCCGCTGCTTCTGCAAATGCATGCAAGGTTTTGTGTTTTAGGAGCTTTTTGAGAATGCTGTGTGCAGGCTGAAGTTTCAACAGCAAAAGGAAATTCCACATAATACAATGCAGAAATCCATCAAAAGAACAGAAGCTTTTAACATAGTAGGTTGGTAGCATCACACCTTTAACCTGTTTGGATACTACAGCATAAACTTGAGTTAGGTTTTTGGTCTGCAGACTCTTTACCATCCATAAAGATCATAAAACTCCAGTCTAAAAACAAGTAGGAGGCATTTCTAGGGAATATCTGTTCTATACAAAGTATTTCTTCAGCTGCCTCAAAGCTGCTGATAGATCCCAGCAGGAGCAACGTTAGACCTTCATTAGGTCTCCCTAACCAAAGGAAGCCAGACTGGGCAGTTTCCCCTCTATTTTCTTTCCCCCTTTGGTCCACACCAGGTATTGAGACAACCAGATCCATTTCATTCTTGCTCCGATTGCAAGGAACAGCTACAAAATATACTAACCACAGCCTCTTCCATCTTCTGTTTGCTAAGGCTGTCATTCCCATTTCCCAGAAAGTCTTTCAGTGTCATACAGAGCAAGCTACCCACACTCCCTGTGTCACAAAACAGCACTTTTGGTGACCCTGCATCCACAAAAAACAAAAAAACCCTCACATTGCTGCAGCCACCTAACTGCACAATCTCAGAGATAAAATGTGCTTACACATTCAGAATCATGACTCTCCAGGGATCTGAATATTCATCTGCTGTGGTCCAAGCATTAGACATAAAGACATTACTTCTCTGCTTTGGTCCCTGTAGGCTCTCATTGTTTAAGACAACTCACAGCATGCCAATTGCATAAAGACCACCTGCAGTCCAGCACTAAGCACAGCAGTTCAGGAAACTTCCATTAAATTCATAATGACTTTAATTCTCTCTTTTTTTACTAGAGTCTTTATCCAGGAATCAAAATATCTAAATCAAAAGTTCTCTTTTCATCCCAGTTGTAATACCACCAAGTGCTTACTTTTGGTTGGGAGATAATTTCACCTCACTTTAAACATCTACCTAACAATTTCAGTTAATGGTGCTAAAAGGAACATCTGAAATAGGTCAGAAACTGTGAGATAAAAGTGCCTGTTCCATTCCTTGAGCATACGGGGAGGTCTAGACAACTAACCAAGATCCCATGTAGGTTTTTATGTTTTAGAGCTCTGGCATGAGGGCCCCTCAGCTTCACTGTGCACCTCTGGCTCTGATGACAGAACTGTGTAGACTTTCTCCTGCATGTTTTCTAGCAGATCAGGTTTTTGCAGCACTTATGATTTTCTATGTGCTATAGCTAGTCTGGCAAGGTCAGGTGGCAGCAGATCATTTATTGGAGAGAGAATTGCAGCCTAAGTTGGAGAGGACGTTGTGAATTCTCTTAATGCCCACCCTTAATTTTTCCCCTACTGCTATTGCAACCTGTTAAAGGTGAAGGAGGAGACTACAATACTACAAAATTCACTCCCTCAATACCTTTTGAGATCTTCAGATGAAATGCCTAATATAAGTGCAGAGAAGCAGTGTCATTATGGCTCTTTCAAGTATAAATTGCAACTATTTCTGAAAAAGTTTCACATCTTTTTATATATCTTTATATCACTTTCTGTCCTCTTTGTATATTCATCCAAGACCACTTTTCATGCTGGAATGTCTGGGGGGGGAAAGCTCCTTTGTGTTGTTCCTTAGCTGGCTTTTCTTGTAATTGTTTGTGAATTAGAGACAGACTGAAACTTTGAAATTTCTGCTGAGTAAAAGGCAAATGTAACTTTGCTAACTATGTTTTGGGGAGTTAGTTCAATAGAAACCAGCAGGGTCAGCAACAGCCTTTCCCTGAAGAGTGCTGAAAGAGTGCTGATTTCTCAAGGCAGAAAATTAAGCCTGACCAAGACAAACAAAAATAGTCTTGTAAAATCATTTCACAAATTGATTTTTTTTAATGTTATCAGACTATCTGCTATTATCAATATCTCCTTGTGTATAAGAACATACCCTTCCATATTCGAGCTTTTAAGTGCCCAAGAGACTCTAAGACTTTTTTTCCAAATAGGAATTTTAATTAGATTTATAAGCACTTTTACATTCCCAAGTGAAAGAAGCAAGGAATTTTAGCAAGGAATTAAGTCCTGGCACACTAATTATAATGTGGAGTTAGGCTGTCTGTGTCAGGCTGGATCATTCCAGGCTACAGATTTTCCCTATTTACACCAACCTCCTGATACACAGGAGTTCCAGCGCAGACAGGAGCTGTAATGTAATCCTGAGGCTGACCCTAAGAAACCATTCCCCGACAGACACATGTCTTTGAAACAAATGTTAAGTCTGATGCAGTAGAGATATCAAATTTTCAGTTCTAAATAACCTTGTTATGTTCAATTCATCAAAGAAGGTAACTCTACTTGGTGAAAAAAAATAAGTGCTAGAAAAACGAAAAGCAAGACTAACATTCCAAATGGATCCTTAACCACACATAGTTTTTGCTTCTGGTTTGGCCTTTAAATTTGACTGATGCCAACTAGTGAGCACTTTCCAACCCAACCTGCCACCAGTCAGGCACCTTCTTCAAGGTGCTCTTCCACAGATGGACAGATTCTTCCAAAAGTATCTAAAGATATTTGAATGCCCAGGTCCCACAATATTCCAGTTTTTATCTTCTTCCTGTTCAAAGACAGGACACAAAACAACCCTGCAACAACCTAACCTCAGGTGCAGATGGTACATCTGCAACTGCTTGTCTGTCTGTCTGCAAATTTGATGGCAAGAGAAAGGAGAGATTGGGGATGCATTTCATCTTACATACAGCAACAGGCAAATGAATAAAAAGTGCACCAACATTTCATTTTTAAATTAGTTCAAACCCACAGCCATCTTCATCAGAGCTCATGACAAACTCTGCTAAAAAAGATTTTTTTTTGCTTTTCATTTCTTCATCTAGGTGCAGTGTCCAATTAGTGTATATGAGGGGGAAAAAATTACCAAAATTCAGAAAAGTACACTATGTAAAACTTAGGGGAAAGCATCCCTTTCAAAGAGGAGTGCTTAATGTTTCCTGGTATCTGAAATATTATTTCAACAAAAAACCATTCTGAGCCACACACCAGTGATACAAATTTACCAGTTAGGATCTCTTTCAGCTATGAAATCAGACAGGATATTGGTGTCTTGCAGAGCTAGGAGCCTTCATCGAGTTAAAATTCATACTAAATTGTCCTAAGAGCAGTCATTAGGGTTGGAGACTTCAAGCTACTTTCATGCTCATACTATATAAGCTTAACATAAAGCATATATAGTTAAGCATACTATATATGCTTAACATAAAACAATAAAAAAATCCTGTTCTTCCAGCTCTCAAGGGCTCATATTCCCTCCTGTGTTGCAAGGGGGTGGTACCCTCTGCCACAGATGTCAACAGTAACTTTTTCTAAGGTTTTTAACTCTCCTTAGCACCACTTAAACAAACTGAAACTGATTTAAAGACAGCAGAGACGGAACAGCTGTAACATTTCAGCTCCAGGAACTTTCCTTTGAATGTCCTGCGTTCTTCATTTCATGTGGATTCTCAAGTGACAAATCAAGGAGGAGGGAAAGAGGCCAGGATAACGGAGTGGGAAAGCTTATACCAGAAAGCAGTTCCAGAAACAGCCTGTTGTTTATGAGTGGCCTCGGATACTGAAATTACTTACATATGAGGCTTCTGGAAAGCAACATCTCCTGGCAGAAACTACCTTTTCAGAGCAGGGGCTCCAGAAGCACAGCCCGTGGGTCACTTTGCAGACCACAAAGCGCTGCCATGCTGGAACTTTTTGACTTTTGGCTGCTTCTGATGGACACAGAGCTCTACCAACTGAGGAGTCTGTGCCCACTGTGCTAATAGCAGGATTTACATCTAGGGACTCCAGAAGGTAATGCCCAAGGAAGAGTCACCCCACAAGACTCTGGACTGCCCCCCAGGCATGCAACCAGGTCCTGTGTGCTGCCCCAGTTATACCTATCGCTGCACTTGGCCGGCAGAAGCTGTTGGATTGAACTTTTCCAGGAGTATTTATGCCTTTTGGGAAAAAATTGAGTTTATGGCCCTGCAAGGGCAGAAAAAGAAAAACAGTCCTTTCCTGCAGACAGGAAAGTGGATTGAGGAGTTTTACTTCTCCTCTAAACTATCTTTTATGATTTGCTCCTGACTGATAAAGTTCTAGGTGGTGGTCATGTATCTTTTCTAGCAAAAAAAAGAACAATTTACTTATGGGGGAGTTGGACTCAGCTATAAAGTACTGGCACACTGGCCTTTAAATGTGTTAACATTACCTTCTTGCTCTCTTTGTGCCAATGCTTGCTATCAACAAGTAACCATGCAAACAGCCTTTCACTCACTAGTTTTCCCAAAATATTGTTATAGCCTTGTTTGGGACACCTTCCCTGCCTTGCTATTATTGAATAATTTAACTAGAGCATCATAAAAAATCATCCACAGGGAAGAATTGCATTGACTCACAAGGTATCTCTGAGACATGTGTGACTGAGAAAATCAGAAACTTTTGCATCCTTAACAAGCAATATATACTGTGTAAAAATAGCTGATCTCAAGTTTATCTATCAAGCTGAATTGCATAAAATTGGCCCTTGAACAGAGGCACACCAACTGTCATTGCACTTAATCAATGCAAACTCTTCAGGCATCCAAGCATTGCTCCATATTTTCCAATCCTCCTAAATACCTACATCATAAGTTCCCTAATTCATATCTGTTAATAACAATGTAAATTATTCTTTCAGCTGTGCATAATTCAGGTTATCACAGGAGCAGAAACCTTCTGAACCTATGATGGAGTTCCTGGAGCCTGTCAGAGACAGCTGCTCAGGCTGATCACATGCAAAGCCTTACTGAGAGTGGTCCAAAACACACCTTGAAGTCAGGTCACCCATGTTTTCTAGATTTTTATTTTACTTTAAATCACAAAGGAAAAAGAAACCTGGGATGCAATGTTTACGGCATTTTGCATCGCAAAAATGAATAGAAGTGACGAAAAGGTGAAGACAACTTGTACATTTAACACAATCTAGTACCTGGCTACACAAGTAGCACGAAAAAGCCGCTTTTTAACATCAATAATAAGATATCTGGAAAACAATTCAGATTCTAGGCCACCAGAATTTTGCTGACATACAAAGCAAAAGGACAGGAGAATATAATTTTTATACTTAAAGCTTTATACATCTCACAAGACTTCTGCTTCCTGAACTCTGTCTCCTGCTTTGTTCCAACACTTATTCCAGTGTGTAACTGAGCACGCAGAGTCTGAACTCTCTGCTGTCATGCTGCATTACCCTATTACATTTGTTCTGTATTAGATGTGACACCTTGTCTTTGCAAGTTAAAGATATCCCTACGCAGTGCTCCTCATAATTATACTGCTGTTTGATATCACTACAGAAGAAAATGAAAGCTACATCCTGTAGAATTATTTGTGACATATTTCCTTAGTTATGCAGATATATACACTACACAGAAAAACAATTTGTGTTGATACAGCCTGGAAACAAATATTTTCTCAAGACTAAAGGACATGAATATGCTTATGAGACATCTATGGGCTATCCAGCAAAACAATATATTTTAACAAAAGGGTTTTCTGCTGAGATGGACCCATACCAAAAAATAATTTAGAACAACATACATTTCTAGTACATGGTCACATAAAAGTTAAACCAGAAATAGTATCATTTCCCTTTGTCCTACATCCTTTATTGTAATAAAGCCATATAAAATGCAACATGGGCAGTATTATTTGCTGCAGCTGAATGCTACAGATAAGCTTTAAAATTTTGAAAATAATTAATAACTATATGTTATATCTTCTTGATAAAGAATTAATCCTTTTTTTTTAATTTTAGAATTCTTTGTTTATAGGGAAAACAAGCAAAACCCTGGCAAAAATATTTTCTGTTCTGTTCTTTCCTTATGTGCAAATTTAAATTAGGTAAGAAAAATATCCTTTCCATGAAAAAAAGTCTGCAAATAAAAGGTAAGAAAGAAAAAAATATTAAAAATTATTTTTAAAAATGAATTCTATTTCAACTGCTTCTGAAATATGTTCTGGGCTCATATTAGTTCCCAGTTTATGAGATTGGGATTGTATCTTATTTATCTACAACAGAACCTTCAAACATGAAAATAATGCTACAATGCTATATTGAAAACAAAGTCATCACCATGTTGCTCTAATGCAACACAGCTGAAGCCAACATAATGTCTGCTAATGGTTGCAATAGGAGAAGGACTGATCAGAGAGACAAATGTCAATGTACAGGGCAGAATTGCCTGCTACAAGTCATCTCCTTCGAAAGAGCAAAACTGTTTGTGAGGAGCCACCCTGGCCCATGCAGGCAGGTGGCAAAGCATTGCCAAGGGCTGGAGAGATGCCTGTCTTGCAATGAGATTTTATATTCTCTAAAATCAATAGCAATTCAGCTGCAAGAGTACAATCCAGTTATGTTCTATCATCTTCCCTTATTACCATCATTCTTGAGAGCACCTAAAGTTTTTCTCCATCTTCTGCTTGACATCTGGCTAAAAGAATAAGCAAGAGAGCTACAGCAGGCAGAAAAATTGGTCCCTCCAGCATTGTTCAGGCTCTGAAATAGGACACACACAAACTAACTCTATTCCTTGTCTTGTTGGAACCAAGATAAATAAGGAAGCCCTTTTAAATGAATGAAAGTAATACTTGGGGCAACTTTTCATATTCTGGAATGAATATGGGAGTTTTACATCATTTCCCAACAGTTCAAACATCACCACTTTTATATAATTCTTGAGTAGTTGCAACATAAATTGGAAGGGGTACCCCAAACAACAGTACCCATATCTCTGCATTGCAGACTACATTTAGCATTAAACACGAGATAAAGACAAATAGCGTACCTTTCCCTCTGGGGATCTGAACAGCAAAAGTAAAAAAAAAAATGCACAGAAGGGAAAAAATTGACTTTTTGCTGCCCTCTGGTCTTACAATTGTACTGCTCTGCATTGTATGGGTAGTAATATACAGGAGAAAATAAATTTGACTAACTGAAAAAGAAGAATAAAAAAAACAGAAAAAAAATTATAAAAGCATCTACAGGATGTTTTGTTTGTCTGTTTTATGAATTAAATTGCCTGAAGAAGACCCAAAGGGTGAAATGACTGCTGTAAGTAAATTCAGAAGGCCAAGAATGTCTTGTAGGGATGATGCTGAATGACAGCTCTGGTTTTGAGGTGTGCTTTCAAGAGTGGCCCAGTACACAGACTAGAGATGTGACTTTGCCATACATTGTGATCCTGCATGCTACCAGCCTAAAGCCATTATCAGCCACATGCTGAGCAGTGCAAGATATGGGAGATAAATTAGTGATATCTACTCCATGCACTAGAGACTAAGCAAGCATAATAGAAACTCATGTGATAATGATTTTTATTTGGCAGCTAGTGTGGATTTTATTTATTTAGCAAAAGGAAATTCTGCTGGAGCTGATGCCTGGAGCTGATTCTTCCACCACAGGATATGAGCAACTTTCTCAGTTTTCTCATGTGTTAGAAATATGAAAAATATAATCCCATGAGACCAAAATTTATATATTTAAATATCCCTAGTGATTTGATTTTCCTGAGCAATTGACTGTTTGTCCCTCTGGTTTTTGGTTTATCTCAGCCTTTTCAGAGCCCATTCCTCTCACACCTCCACTCAGTGTGATAAGGACCAAGGAGCTCCCTCATTGCTTACAGCCACTACTTTTCTCACTCTTTTCTTGGACTTCATTTCCTCTGCAGCCCTGTGGTCACTCACTCCTCAGATCTGCAGATATTTGTCTTAAAAATTTCAGACCCTTTAAATACAGCCACCAATAATTCTATAATATTGTTCTGAACCCCAAACTTGGTTATGAACCACAGTTAAAAATCCAGAGGCTTTGTTAAATAAGAATAAAATTAGCCATGAAAGCTCAAGAAGAGTGAGAAGTCAATTTGTACCTTGGGCCATGTAACATCTCCTCTCTTTACCAAATTCTCACAGATTCACATTTTGACACATTTGAAGGTCTTAATTTGACCAAAACAAAGCATAATGAAAACTCCAAATCCACAAAAAAACCAAACAAACAAAAACCCAAACAAACAAAAAACCCAAAACCAAAACAAGACAAAAAACACCAAAAACCCAACAAACAAACAAAAAACCCTGAAAAAATTCTCTTGTGCAATAAAACCAAAGAATGTTAGTAGACTGTGTTTATTTTTACACTCCTATTGATTTGAAATAATTGAACCTTAAAACTTTATAGAATTTTTGATATTTCTAATATATATACTGATTCAAAGCAAACATTTACAATGAAAGCATCATTACAAAATGTACAGCTTCCTCCCTAAGGAGAAGACACATTTTGCATATCCTTCTTCCACTCACAAAAAGAAAGCTTAGGATTTTCATTCTTCAGTGCCCTGACTCATTGTATAACTAACTTTGTGATCAATTGTTGACTGCAGATTTTTCTCTGGACTGAACTGTGTCACATCCATCAGGTTGACTTTTTCAGCCACAGAGAGCTAGCGATACCAGCTGATATTGCCAGCAGTTACAGGAAAAGAAGAATTGAACAAAGCAAAATCTGACAATTGTCACATTCTGACAATATTTGGTTTGCATTTAATTTTTCATACTTTCTTAATTGCTAAAACAATTTCAGCATATGGTTAATAACATGAAACTGGCTTCAGCCAGAGGAAAGTTTCCTCTCTGTAAAGGCAGATATGTATTTTATGAAGTCTGGTCCATTGTGAAATCAATGACAAAATTCTCATTAATGTGCTGGCATTAGGATCAAATATTTTATACTTTGTCTATTCCTTAATTATCTGTAATTAACTTCCACTAAACTTCCCTCACAAGTACTACTTTATTGACCATGTTCTCCAACTAATGTGAATAGATAAATATGTTTCAATTTGGAAATTTTAAAATCAGATAGACACACAATTTTAAATGTTTCTGGCAAATACTTCAAAACCAAAGATCAATATTTGCTTTGCTAGAAGCTCATTATCTTCTCTCCAGGGCACTTCCATTAGTAAAATATGAGCACTTGAATATTCACATGATGAATGTAAAGGATCAGTGTGCTTGAATAGTGGGATTCTGCTGGCCAGCCCATGAAGAGATTACATAGATATCCATCTAAAGCTGCTAAAGCTGTGCTGATTTGCTGCAGCAGGCAGTAACAGCCACACAAAATAGATGAAGAGATTATATCTGGTCTTTAGAATATGGGCAATGAAGATCTATAATAGAAGTGGCCTCAAGGAAGTCTTTGAAACAGCCAAAGCTCAGGAAAGAGAATTAAGTTTAAAAAAAGAAAACAACTCAAATAATGTAAAAACCTAGAGAAAAATGAGAAATTCTGTTTTCACTGTGCATGTGCTCCTGCTATCTAGCACTAATTGTTTATTGGTTGGGTATCAGATCGAATTCAGACAGCTCTGTGAAGCCAATGGACTGAAAGAGCCAGAATATGATTAATTGTAAGCCCAGGTGGGCAGAGCCCCACCAGCCAGAGCCAGTCCCCACCCTGAGCTGTGGAGCAGGACAGATCCCAACCCAGTATCCAGGTCCAGCTGAGGGTTCATTCCTGTGGCAATGCCATGGCAATAAGGCAGGCCCAAGCTCAAGCCAAGCTGTGGGGCACAGGCTGAGCTCTGCCAAAAGGGAATCTCCAGGCGGGCAGGCAGGGCATGCCTGCAGCTCTGCTAGGGACCAGTTCTCCCCCACTGTGTCCCAGGGCAGGGGGCTAAACACACTAACACTGGGAGTTTCAGCTGGTCACTAAGGTCTGTTAGAGCCCTCAGAGCTCCAGCACAAACACAGCCTACCACAGATTTAAAAATACCTAAATTTTAGCCAGTAATCCATTTCAACATGCAATTAAGGAGGTAAGGCACTTATGTCTTACTGATTGCACCTTTAGGCAAATCTAGTCCCAGCATTAAAAATAATCTCAGCATTTCAAAGTTGTCCAATACTTACCTGTTTTGCATGATCAAGGGTTTTGAAAGAACGGTTCCACATTTCTCCTTCCATTTCTGACTACTCATCCATAGCTCTGCATTAAATCAACTTGACGCTTTTTCTATCTATTCCAAGTTGAGGCAGTGTGGGGAAATTGGCTCAGATGTTTGTCAAGTTGTTCTATAATAATTAAACAGAACAAGACTTTATTGATCATATGACTTTCCTGAATGATGAGTCCCAATTGAATTACACATGAGAAAATAATCAGTGTTCTCTTGCACTTGTAAATTTTTGGTTTTCTAAACTGTCATGAATTTGCTAAATCTTTCAGTATAGACTGGAATTTATTCTCATTTTTAACCTCCAAAGGATTTCTTTTTTTTTCCTTTTAGGTGAGGACACAAATTTTCCTAACCCAAAATGCATCTGCATAAGTTTTCCAACATGTTTCATCTGACAACCAAAACATTACTGCATACATTGTGGTCAGCCAAGTTCTGGAGTTATTCTCCCTTCCTTAAATTCCCAGAAAGTCCAGTGGGTTTTCATGTATTTGCTATTTGCTGCAAGTGGCATATTCAAAACCAGTAAGCCTACATTCAAACAGTGATAAAATGGGAAATTTAGTGTCAGGCAAAGATATCTGTATTAATTTTATTTTATTATTTCCCTCCCAGTGTCAGCAATAGGCTGTTTTCTTACCAAATATAGAGGTCATCCCACCCTTGTATTTCAAGAAGACATTCTCATTCAGTTAATTACATGGAGTTTAATTATCTAATCCTTTCTTGTTCTGAATAATGTCCTCCATGTAGGTATGGTTTACAACAAGTTTATTTTTTAAATTATTTTAATCACTCCTACATCTATCAGGAAGAAAGTCTCAAGAACATCTTCAAGACAAGGAACTTCAAATGAAATTCTTTCAACCAGCAAAAAGACAGTTGAAGAAACAGTTCTGTCAAGTCTTTTTAAATATACTGTTCTAACCCAAAATGTATTTTAATCGTCCTTGGTCAACCAAAATCTGGATTAAATATGACAGTAATTAACTAAGACAATTCAGTGAAGAATAACTCCAAATTACTGAAGTCACTGGCATTTAAAGGAATTTCTGGGCTTTTGATTCAATGAATTCCATGAACGGAATTTACCTAAAGATGAAAGAAATTTCCACACAGTCTTTCATCTATAAAAGCTATTGAACTTTCAGGGACTGAAAGAAAAAGAGCTAGGGAAAAGGTTGACGTGAAGTTACAATGCTAGGCTTGCTCATGACTCAGATCCTCATCAGAGTCTAATCCTGACTCCATGACAACACTGAAGTTCAATTTTCAGTGCTATCTGAAGAAATATTAACAATATCTAGAGTGAAATAAAAACAAGGGTTGGTTTGTCAGCTGTTGTTTTCAGCACTTGGGCTGGGGAACAGTGGAAGGATAAGGACTGCTAAAGCAAAGTGACTTCAGCAAAAGACCATATCATGAATTGCAGCCTCAATAACAATTTCTCCTAATCCTTTCCCCTATCCTTTTGGATATTTCTTACAAGTGTTTTGCCTTTTTTTCTTTTCTTCTGAATAATTTAAATATGCTGAGTAGAAAAGTCACAGGGAAAAGGGACTCTTCTAGGCAACCATTCTGCTCAGACACCTGACAGATCTCCTTTGGGCTGCTCCTTTTCTATTCGCAATTTTTGGAATAAAGACTAGAAGAAATGGCTCTAGTTCATTCAGAGGAACAAACACTTTAGGCTGAGTGTGCCAACCAAGTTCTAGAAACCCAATCACAAATATGTTGCGGTTTTCCTCAAACGCTGGAGCTGGAGTCTACTTCCAGAATGCCAGCGTATCAGGAAAGCAAGAGTGCAGTAACTGCATGTCTTGCAGCAGAGCAAGAGCAACAGGAGGTGAAAGCTGCAGAGACAGCTGTTCTTGAGGGTGAAAGGCTGAGCCAGGAGGACACAGACATCCTGGACTCAGTTCACAGCCTTGCTGCCAGCTTCCTGCCAGGGGTGAGGCAAATCAGCAAAATGCTGTAGCCCAGTTCCCCACCTACACAACAGGGTCATATCTTCCCTTCTCCCACGCACATTCTGTCTCCCTCAGTAACAGCTGAAGGCTCAGCAGCAGCGCTGCTCCTGCCAAAAAACCCTCTGCACCAGCCACCCTGGAGGGGGACAAAGGACATACTCATGTAGATGGAGGGACCATCACCTGAAAACCATGAGAAACATACGTGCCATGAGACAGCACATGCAAAGTCTCCCAGGAACTGGTAAATTTAAGACAAAAAGCTGATGAAGGTGCCCATCAACCAGGGATGAGATTACTCCAACCCTGTCAAAGGATGAAATGAGGTGCTGCATGCAGAGAGGAACTACAGGTGTGACACATACCTCCTGATTACAGGCACCTCAAAGGAGATTCCAAACACCTTGCTAGAAAACACAGTTGTGCCCAGGATGGCCATCCACTTCTGAGTAAGTGTATTGCAGCATTGGTGCCTCACTGCTGCTCCAGCTGTGCACAGATGTGAGACCTGCACTGAAGAGTAAGTGAATTAATAGAGGAAATAGCTTTCTGCCATTGACATCTCAAAACAAGTTTATGAGAGGTGCTCTAACAAGTCTGATTGCACTGTGTTCCCACACCAGTCCTGATTTCCCTTCAGGAAAATGCACAACACTTCCTCAGGTGTATTTTAAGTATGTAACACAGTATGGTCACAACTCTTTCAAGACCTCAAAGAAGCTAGTTTTACCTTGTAGACACTGTTTTATTATTATTCTCAGTAGCAAGAAAGGGTTATAGTTCAGAAAAAAGAAATAGTCTAATAGTCTCAGCTTCAATTTACTATCTTGATTTATACTGAGTGTAATCTACTTCACTTGTAAACAAGGGTTTGTTCTGAGTTTTTATACAAGTGAAATACTTTAAGCCAGCATCATGATGCAGAAAAATAGGAGAACAGAACTGGGTTGAACAAGCATTTCCAGACTGATGAATTGTGCAATTTGCAACTTTATTGCTCCTTTAACAAAGGAGCTTGAGTCATTACAGTTACTTTGTTTCTGTAAAAAAAAAAAATTAAAAAACATATATTCTTTGTAACAGGTACTAAATTAAGTCAAGAGATTTGAGGGGGTTTAAATTTACTGTGCTGATGCCAGGAGTGGAAACCAATTAATTCTAAAAAAAAAAATCTAGTAAGGGAGAAGACATTCATTTTGATGAACCTACTTTTATGATGCAGGTCTCTCAGACAGCAGCTTGTCCTTGGACTGTCATGAGTTGTCCAGGCAAGATCAGCAAGGCAGGTGACAATAGCAAAAGCAGCACCTGGAGTTTTGGAGGTAGATCTGAAACCTTGTTCGTCTATAGAATGGCATGCGTATCTATGCAATTCACATACCTGAAATCATAAACCAACAAAGATTGATAGCTGACACTTCATGCTTTGGGTATGTTCATGAGCTAAAAATATTTTCTAAATCAGTAGTAACAATGAACATTTGTTTGAGATGACAAAACCTTTTTTACTTTTGTAAGCCAGCAAGAAGCTGATGGTTTAGATAGGATTTCCTGAAGTACTTCCAAGGTTCTCTTAGTCTAGGAGAGAATTCTTCAACACAAGTAAAAATTGCATATATAAAACAAAAAGCTGAATCTTCAAAAAATAGGTTTGGTTCTGATGTATGATTTTAGATTTTGGGGCGAGTAATTCCTACTGCCCACCCACCTCCACCAACTAATGCCATTCACAAAGTACAGCACAACAGTCAACTCTGAAACCTGATTTCAGTTTTCCTGCCTTTGCTGATATTTTCATATTTAGGTCAAAGGATTATGCTAATGCAAAATCATGGCAGAGAAATTAAATACAGGAAGGAATTTTAATAACTAGCAACACACCTCCCTAGGTTCTCTGTGTTACTGACACAATGAACAGCTAATATCTGTTCTTAAAAATGCATCCACTGTCACTTGCCTACAGCAGCAGGAGGATATTCCAGGCTTCTTTAGACTCACAACCATGTATGCTATCAGGCTGCCTTCTCATGCATAATGCTCGTATGGGTTTGATTATAATTATAAATCATAATGTCCAACTCCTAAGTAACATTTTTGGGCAGTGGATTTCAAAGCCAGCCAGGATTTTTATTTTCCTTTTATACGTGGGAGAAGATTCAGAATAGAAAATCCACTTACACCAGGATTCTTCACCCACCAGCACAATGCTCAAAATAGTACACAGTCCATAAAGCAAAGTTCTACACTAACTGTTTAGCTGCTATCAACAATTGTTAAAAATCATAGAGGAAATACTTGGAAAGAGTGAAATACTTGCTCCTTTCTGACAGCAGGGGAAGTATTTTTGTATCTTTGCCCACCAAGTTGATATAAGACATTGCCTTGCTAAGGGCAGAGGCATTTTTTAACCAGAGACAGATTATCTGACAGGGGTCTCCATACTGCTCCCTCTAAAAGTAAATTGGAAGGGAAAATGGGAACTTTTAGCAGTACAGAGACAGATAAAGCCAGGAAAAAACAGGCAGATGAAGCAAAAAGAAAACAATATGATCAGCAACAACAAAGGGTAATATGAATCATAAGGCAACTGAGAAACCAATTCAGCTGTGAGACTGTGCAATGAGGCACATTTCCCTGACAAGTGGAGTCAAATAGAAAACCTCCAATTCCAGACTCTCCCCCAGGGAACTTCTCTTAGCCTCAGGGCCAGTCACTCTCCAAGACCATGGTTTGGCATGAGTCTCTCACATACAATAATACCAGAGCAGATCACTATAAAGCATGATTCATCCATTATCTTTCATACAACTGCCTGGATTTTCAAAACATCCACTTTTTTCCTCTTTTTTTTTAATGCAGAAGTATAGAAAGTGCCAATGATGAGGCCACCAAGCATGTCTAGACTCAGGTATTGAGTCCAAAGAGATCATCCAGAAATCAGTTCCTGGATGAATGAGACAGCAGCTCAGATTTAGGGGCAGTGAGATTCCCCCAGATCTGGTCCACAACACCTGTAGATTACACAAAACCATGCACATCTGGCCTGAGGAAAACAAATTAAAAGCAAGTCTAGACTGAAGAAGAAAAAAAAAATATCTCACATTACATTTCTGGGGGAAGAAACAGAGTGAATTATACAACTGGGAGTGAGCATCCCTTGCATACAGTACTAAGGCAGAGGGCAACTGGGAATGGTGTTTTTCTAAATGCTGTTGGCACAGTTTATCCTCCCAGAGAGTCAGGTACCAGAGCAGTAGCTAAAGGAGTAGCGGGCTGAACACACCAGCCCTGATTTGAAATCTGATTACATCAATGGAAGTTTTGCATCTGGCATCAAGAGTTTTTGGATCACACCCAATATCAACAGCGGCTTTGAACTGGAACAAACTTTCATCATTACATAGATCTTCCTTGGGCTCCATCTTTTCCAGTTTTATTTAACACAGAATGACAGCCCCCTTTGCAAATTAAACAGCTGGGGAACAAATTAGCCAGATCTACTTACAGAGTAGAAAATTAGGAACGTAAGTCAGATTTTTGCAGTATCAGTGAGAAAGCTCTGGAAGTTTTCAAATTAAATTAAAATTCACCCAGTGAGCCAGGCTCACTGGTTTTCTCAGTGTGTTCACACCTCCCAGAACATTGATCTCTAGGCACAGCAGGAGTTCAGAGCACAGACCAGCGATGCTCCTGAATCTGCAAGGTTTTGTTCCAGTTGATGCCACATAAATACAAATAAATAATCTTTCCCAAAGGCATAAACGAATTTAAGAGACCGCAGAAAAAGTCAGTCATATTAAAAAGATAAAAGGAAAGGATGGAGAGAACACATGAGGCAAGTAAATGGAACATTTAATTTCACAGAGGAGTTGTACGCAAAATTAGCATGTTCACATATGAAATACAAAGATATGAGGAATACCAACTACATTTTTGTCTCCTATTTTTTTTCTAGATAGCATCCTCCAAAAGACCTTTCTAACATCTTAACTTCACCCACTAACAGAGTCTTAAAAAAACTCAGAATAACTTTAATTGAAATAAAGAAGCAGAATCCCCACTGGAAATCCCAAAACACATGGCATTGCAAAAGGAGCTGCAAGACAAACATATGGAGACAGCTGACTTTGGCAACAGTCTGGAGAGGTTCTGATTAGCCCCTCCTCCAAAAGTTTACTTCCAAACATATTCTCATACAGAAATCAATTCTCTGCACTTTAAGAAAAGTGTACATAAAATATGATGTGGATTTTGTCATTGTCGTTCCTTAGAGTTTCATTTTTCTTGGCCAACTGCAGAAAAAAGAAATAAGACAACAGAGTGAAAAACAAAAAAAGAAGACAGAGACGTTTGGGAGTGAAGGTAAAGCAAGAATGTGAGGCCAGGAAATGTTAGGGATGGGTGGTAATGAGAAGTCTGGAAGGATAAAGCAAGGAATACTGGATGAGAAAACTGTATCTGGAAAGACAAATGTGATAATACAGATGCAGTAAGGAAAGACAATGCCAGGAGAGAAAAAGACATTTCATGGAAAAAAAATGGTATCTTAACCCTTCAAAATTGTCATAACCTATACACAGAGCAGGACTGAACTAAGGATTCACTATCAATGTTCATTCTATCATTGCCTAATTTGTTTTTTGGCAGGCGCTTAACTTTACAACCTTCACGTCCTTTTAATGTTGCTTTTGAGTTCTTGTAACACCTTATCTGAGAGGCTGAGACTTACCCATCACAATTGCAGTTTTCAGATTTAAATGCTTCTGGAGCAACCAGAGCATAAAAGTGTGTCAAAACAATCCTTTTTCACGCCCAGCACACTTGGAGCTAAAATGGTCTTCTTTGAAATCCTTTGAAAAAGACTCACTTCTGAGAGTAGAACAAGCATGAAGAATTGCACATCAAGAAGTAATTTGGGGGGATGTTATAAACCATGTACAGAGACAAATTAGAATGAAAGAGACATCCTGCCTGTGCTGTCTAAATTGTGTGGTACCCCCATAAACACGAGGTGTTTGCCAGTAATCCTCAGGGAAGATACCTCCAACAACATATTCCACTTAAAAGGCTTAAAGAGAACTTTCACAATGCAATCCATGGTTTGGTATTCTTAGAATTTAGGAATTGCACAACATCCTTTCTTATGGGTGGCATCCAAACATGAGCCATCTTACTTAGCGCCAAAGCGCTTGGAATGGTTGGATGCATTCCTGGGTGTATCTCTGCAGATGCCTTTGAAGGATGCTGTAGCTGAAAAACTACTGCAAAAAATTTGAGTGCTAAGCAACTTTAAGCATTGCCTCCGGTGAAAGCATTTAGAACTTGCAAAAGATGCAAAGACCTTAAGTAGGCAATTTCACTATTTATTTACTTCAGCTTATCTTTATAGGTTTGGCAACGTAGACAGGAGTTTCCAAATTCATCTTACAAAACAGTCTCGTACTGTGGCCTTTGAGATATTTTCTTGGAATTACATGTGATCTATTTTGCTTGATTTTCAGCCTCCTAAACATATATTATTCATAACAGTAGATCTTTGATGCTAAGCAAGATGGCTCATGTTTGGATGCCATCCATAAAAAAAGGGATGTTGTGTAATTCCCAAGAACGCCAAACCATGGATCCCAGATCCCAAATGAAAGAGCAGATAACAAATGCTGAGAACAGGTGAGAGCACTGAGCAATGTGTGATGAGCAGCCTTGGCACAAGCAGCCTCTGATAACCTCTGAGATGCTTTTTGGGAGCCCCCTCCTTTGAACAAGGGCCATGAGTAGTTAGAGCCATTAGACAACACTGTAGACATTGCTCTAATTAAACTGATGGAGCTGGAGAGGTTGCAGTTCACTAGTTCAGCTTTTAATAACCTAGTATCTGTAGCCCTTCCATTTTAATTTTTTAATCTAAATCCTACCTTTATTTATGTTAATTTTCAATAAATAAGTGCAATCCAGCGCTTTGATTGCCACAATCCTCATTCATTACCCTGGAAGAAAGTGGCACCAACTAAATATTTAGCTTTATTTACAGGTTTGTTTGAATACAGGCCTTCTTGGTTTAGCCAATATAAACTAAGTCACTCAGTGCCACCACGAGTAGGCATTCAGGGGATAAACAGCATCTGTTACTTATGTGAGGTAAAGGTTTTCCTTTGCTGCTTTTAATAAACTTCTGCACTGTAGGCATCTCGGAGTACTGCTACAGCTTTCTGCCACATCTGCTCTCCATGAGACACAAGACAAGAATCCACAATTAGAACTTTTTAAAGCACTTTTATGTCATGCTTTTAATTTCCTTTCTGCAAGCTCGGGTAATTTTAAAATTGTTTCATTTGAGCATTTCTTAAGTTTTGAGCAGCCAAAAAGGGAGATGCAAAATAAGCCCCTTTGATTTTCATGCTATTAAAAAGCAGCTTGTTAGGATTGGCTGGAGCAATTTACATTAAAAGAAGCATCTGTACCTTAATGAGCAAATACCAATATTGCCTTAGCACCACACCCAAATAGATGGAATTCTCTGTGTTTTTATCACTTTCAGTAATCTTCAAATCCTACATTCTCTTGGGAAAGATTCATGGCTCAGTCTGATACATTGCTGCCTCTGCAAAATTGCAATTCAGCCAAACAGCAGCATCAGTAAACGTAATGTCCCATTCAATTCATTGTTCCAGATATGACTTTCAAAGCCTAGCAGGGCTACTTATAAAACAATGATATTAAAAAAGCCATTTTTATCTTTCTCCATATATTTGTATTTACTAGGGAAAGGAAAATAACTATGAAAACCACTAGTCCTATTTTGAAGAGTAATAAATTAGATCCTAAAACACAGGAAATGAAAATACTGTGATCCTCCTAGTATCAATGACTCTGAGTACAGAATAATATTGGCTGCATATTTAAACAATCCAGCTGATAATTAAGGCTACCACACACGCAGGGTAGTGCAAGTAAGGCAGTCATATCAAAATGAAAACAGAGAACCTTCTTTCTTCATTTCCTTGTTCTTTTTCTGTATATCTATTTCTAAGCTTGAAGTCTCCTTGGTATGCATTTCAGTTTTAACATCTGTGCATGAACATAGATAGATAAAGCATATAAATACATATATCCATATTTAATATTTATATATTCCTGGAGGAAAGCATATACAGGGTACTAATAATGCTGTTTCTTTCCCAGAAAGAGCTGTGAGTTCCAGGAGTCTGGTCATATCTCAAGGATGACATATTTCAGTCTCTTAGGTGAAAAGAGGCAAGGAGATAGCCAGCTGGCTCGTGTGAAGTTAAATCTTCTGTGCCAGCTGGACCAGCAGTAGCATTGCTGTTAGCTTTGGAGGCTGCTGCCTGCCTACTAACTACAGGAAGAGCAGAAGAGTTAAGAAGCAAAACCTACATGCAAACAATTTTCCATCCCATATGGAGTTGTCATTATCCCTGTGAGCGTAATTAGGTTTGCCAGATTTGCAGCGCTGTAATGCAGCGATACCCTGAGTCAGGCTGCTCAGCTCTTGCCACTCACACAGCATTTCCAAGTCAGGCCTCCTTACCCTCCTGGCACTGAACAATGAGGAGAAGGTGGCACAGTAGTGCTGCTGCTCCTAGGGGGAGGCTGAAAAACTCTTGAAAGAAGAAAGGAATGAGATGCTCAACAAAAGTGGAATATGCACCTGCTCCTAACCCTTCTGATTCTTAAACCCCAGATACCTGGCTATAGTCTTTCAGTTGAGGTACAGCCAGTGTGTCTGCCACAAGATAAGACTTTCTGCAAATACACTTAAAAAACCCATTTTCACTGATTCTCAGGTGCTGAACTTGACAGAACATACAGAATATATTTAATTTCTTTTCTCTTTCACTGACCTAGTATAATAATTACCACATTTCTGCAACATTGCCAGACACACCTGAATATGACACTTACTTTGAAACCCCTGAGGCAGAGGCCATGGCTGAACTCAAATTGTAAGTTGTCAGGGACTGTTAAATTGATTATGTGTATGTAAGTTTTATAGACAAAGGAACTAAAGGGCAGAATCTGACTCACACTTATCCTGCAGATCTGTGGCAGGAATGAGAACAGAGCGCGTATGCCTTGACCTCAATCTTGCGCGTGAGCCAAGTGCGCTGTCTCTTGATTTAACCTGTAAATTTAGTAAAGAGACAGCTGTGAGAGTTATGGTATCTCCTGTTAACCAAGACCACTAACACATTGGGTATTTGGAGCAGCTCTTTCCCCAGTTGGGCAGGAAATACTAAGTGTAATCTCCAGGGAAGAAGTCAGCTTGTTCAAATAAAGTAATCTTAATTCTGAATCTTTGTTCCAGATGTAAACAGACACCTCCAAAAAATGCCACCTGTACTATCTTCTATGACTCCAATTGAGCCCAAAAACACAAAGAAAAACAAATGAAAACACATTGTCTGAGGCAGATTTAAAATAATTTCATATCAAGCCAGCAATAATAGAGAACTACCCCACTCAGTGTTTCACCCATACCTCTGATTCATGCAGATGGGACAAACCATATCAAGCTGATTACTGTTCTGAACATAAGAAACTGCACTGATGACACAAGAGGGCAACATTAAAAGCATAGACAACATGAGACAAATTAAATATAATTGATAAAATAATTCACAAAATAAACAGAAGTACTGCAGACTCTGCAGCCTACAGCCCTGACCTGGGACAGTCAAGAACATGACCAAAGGTCACTGCATCTCTTCCTACCTTGGGGCTTGCTCCCCTTTCAGCTGGGAAAGGAAAAGCAATTTCAGGTCTCATCAGACAGACAAAGTCTTGGCACATAACAAAACTTTCTACCAAAGACTACCAAGGGATGGGGATCAGAGTTAATCCCAGAGTTCAGTAGCTGGAAATGCCTGGTAACACAGATTTCAAGGACAGTGAACCATAAATATAGACATAAAAAAGACAAATGCAATGCTATTGCACCACACATGGTAGAAGAAGTCAAAGCACCATGTATTACCTCTGTAAGACCTTGTTTAGAATTAAGCTTACAAATTTCAGTTACATCTTTTATGATACATCAGGACTACTACTAGTGAGAGGAGGGCTAAGATGATGAGAGAAATGAATGTTGTTTTACATAAAAAGCACAAAATCCAGAAAAAAAAAGAGAAAAATGACAGTATTCTTTGGAGACCTGTATATGAATTCACTGGGTTAAGAACAGCAGAGGGAGAAAACAGCTGTTGAAATGCAGTGCAGACTGAAGAGTCAGTGCATATAACCAGACTATAAATAAGCACAGAGTGGACCCTCTGTAAGACAAATGTGCATCCAGAATGTTCTGCTCATGCAGGTAAGAGGAGAAGATATCTGAACCAATCTTGGTGGAGCTGTTGCATTTATAAATAGGTTGATATGCCAAAATGCTTAGCACAGCAGCTTGGATTTGATGATCTATGAAATCCTTTTCACTTCTGTCATCACATCTTTTGCTAAGTGATTATTTTAGTAATTGAATTCTGTCATCACATCTTTTGCTAAGTGATTATTTTAGTAATTGAATTATGAAAATTCATGTATCACTATAACAAAACCCATCATGGGCTGCTGCTGAACAAAGCAGATAATTTCAAAATGTTTATACTGTTTTGCTGGGGGAAAGGGTTGCATTGTGTGTCCAAAAATCTTAATTTTTTTAACTATATAAAGTTGACCCCTAAAAACCACTGGTTTTACTCAAACTTTACCAGGCTGATAAACCTTATCCCTTGGTCTCTAAGCCCATCTAATACTTCTCCCATGAAAAGCTGGATGATACCAGAATCTATCATTTTATTCTTTGAGGTCATTTATAACAACATCAACCATCTGCCCTTAGAGTGGCATAACACAAGACAGGAATGCAAATTGAAGGTGAGACATTTGTCACCAGAGCAGAAACAATTTCATTCCAGATAACATGCGTGATATACAACCATTCCTCATATTTTAGTTTTCCTTGTTTGCCTTTATTTATGGGCCATAAAACTGTAATTCAGCAGTGAAGAATGTAACACTTTATTGAACTTCTATACAGTATTTACACTTCTTGCATCAGATGTCACTTTTTCATGGTAATGGGAGATACTGGGAATCCCAGAGCAATGAAGATTTATGGACCTCTGGACTGCACTGGTAGAAATAGAGAGCACCATGAGCAGACTCTCACAATGAGCTCAAACTAGTAAACTTACATGTTAATTAGAAATTTCTGAGGATTTATGGGTAAGAGCTTAAGTTAATGGGAAATTCATTCTCTGCCATCCATCATTCTTGTACAGACAGCAATAATGTAGGAAAATAAAAAAAGTATTTAAAATAAAGACAGTGTCTGACAAAGGAATTTTGAAATGCTCAAATCCTTTTAATTTACAGGCTTCTTCCAGAAGTTTGGCCTCCAAGAATTCATTATCGCTCAGTTGGTAACACTTTTTATATGCCAAGAATATTTCTAAGAGAAAGAGAAATTTTAATTTTAAACAAATAAATAACAATAAAGGAAACCATAAAGAGTCAGGGAATTGATAAGTAAGAAACTTGTTGCTTACAGAATATTGTAAGGTCAAACTTTAGCCAATTTCTTGTGGGAATTTGGGTATAACCCTACCCCTGCACACGGGCAGCTCCATTTAAGATAGCAAGGCCATTTGAGATGAGCCAGATTAAACCCAGGTCAATATCTCTAGGGGGGCACAGCCATAGCTACACCAGAAAAAAGACTCATGATTTTACAGAGGACCCAGAATATTAAGTCTGTCACCTGCACTGATCTTAGTTCTGACAGATGGAAGCAATGGCAAAAAAGTACCTCCAAACACAGTTGCCAAATTACCATAAAACCACAGATGACCACTCACAACAGGTAGTTTTAACCAATGATAGGTGAAACCACCAGGATTTAAAAATACATTTAGGAATAAGATTTTGGGAATCATCTCCCAAATTTTTCAGAGATTGACTGAATCATACTGAGATTCTCAAGAGAGTCACCAAGAAATTAATTTCTATGCTCCACTTCAAAAATTGCAGGTACTCCTTTTTATCCCTCTGTTTTAGTAGAAAAGGACAATCCTTGTGCAAAATGTCATGTCATGCCAATGCTGTGAGAGAACCCATTTGCCCAGATGAAAACTGTAAGTTTTAGTTGTACTGTTTTAAGAGTCACAAAACATGAGAATGAATTATGGGGATGTATCTTGAAGTAACTACATCTGTGCATATCCAACTGAAATTGCTTCATGAGGACAAATCCAAGCTGCTTGACTTTCCAAGCCAGGTGCCACACAGTGACATTTTGCTGTATCTACCCAGTATTAAAACAGAGTAACAGGAGTGAATAAAATAAAACAAAAAAAAATCAGAGAAGTTAGCTTGTTATCCTGTTAGCAACCTTTACCCCAGAATCAAGCTCTATGAGATTTGGGTTCTTTCCAGGGCTGCAGATTAAGATAGGGAGCATATGTCAAGAGCAGCTGAAACAAAACCAAAGTGTGTTTTACCCAGAGCCATGTCACTGCAGCAGAAGTAGCAATAAACAGTTTGGCTGGCCCAGCTGGCCTCACTTCTGTTGAAAGACTAAAAAAAATGGCAAAACAAAAAAGGTCATTGTTTATTAAAGCATGAGCGTATTTATTTTCTTTTACTGTGAGAGACAAAAAGCAAGCTTTGACACAACAAAGGTAAAATGAACAGCAATAGATCAATTTAGAGATCTCAGTATTTCAAAGCTATGTGGATCATGGATGGTAACACCATTCCAGATAAAATTTATTACCTGAGCCTTGCTCACTCAGTCTGTTCACAGAGAAATACTTTTCTAAGGATTTACACTGAGTATTACTCAATTTGGCTTTCTAGATGAGCTCTTAGGACCAGAATTATGTCCACATAAACAAGCATCAAGAAATTGTGTCCAAATTACCAACAAGTGCCTAGAGAAACAATAAGCAGCTGAACAACTGTTAGTGATTGTCTCTCAAGAAAAACCCTCAGATGGGAACATCGTGGAATTTAGTTGCACAACTCAGAAAATTACACAATTAAAAGGAAGCAAAATTATCAGTTAAAGAGGGATTAAATATGATTGTTTTGGTACTTTTAAAAAAACCCAACTAGTTTCTAAAAAATAACAGCTACCTAGTTTAGATATTTTTTCCCAAGGAAACCTTTAGTCACAAATGGGACCTCTCACAGTGAGGTTAATATCAGACTCAAGGTTTTTAATTCTTCAAATTGAAACATGGTGCATCTTAGGTAAATAAGCTTTTAGAGATAGGAAATGAAATCTCACTAACATGTGGAACATGTTTACATTTATTATAGAAAACCTAATAAATTTTAAATGGCAAATATCTGTGGTATATCTGAGTGGTGCCTGGTGATACATCAGTCCTATGACATTAGATAAACAAATGAGTATCTGAATTTATGGGGGAGAGAGCCATTCGGTAATAAGTTTATTACACTCCAATCAAGTCTTACTATTGTCCAAACTCTTGGTTTGAACTACAACCTCTCTATAGGGCTATGTTTTAAGCAACTTTACTTTATACAAGGTTTACCACTGCTGCAAGGTATAATCACTTTTGAATTTTCTTTTTTATAATCACTTTTGAATACTTACAATAATATGTAAAATTTCAATTCAGCTTCCTGATGGAGTCTCATAATTTCAGTGGTCATTGCTGTGCTGGGAAGGTATGAGTTTTTTGTCAAGCTTCATGCCATGTTGTGGAATCTATTATTTCTGGGCTTTCTTACCTGTCTGCTTGCTGCTTCCTTGCACAGGAAAACAAGATATTCATCTTCAGCTCATGAATAAGTAGTCTATTAGTGCTGAGACAGAGTGATTTGTCAATATTTTTGTAGCAGTAACTTCTCAGAGCACCTTTAGAGTTCCTCTTGCAATGCTAAACAGGAGGTATTCCTGAAATGTCCTTCAGATTCATCAAATTTAATAAGAATCGATACTGTCTCAAATAAAGGCTTATTCCTTCTGCTCCTAAACCTCTCAAGCTCTCCAAACTTTACTGCCTCTTAAAGGGTTCTCTGAATTTGAATATGGCATCATAACTTATGAACAGACCTTAGAGAGGTACTTCTTTGAGTTTCTTACAGAAATTTGTGAGGATTTGTCAGACCCAATCCACTCTACAAAATATATGTTCAAATTACTTTTTTTTTTTATAACTAGTTGTGACATGATAGAACCTAGAACCCTACTGTATTGTACCTAACTCCTCTCACTGTTCATGTAAGAAGCAAAGAGAAGCATTGTGTGACAGTTCCTATTAAGATATGTCTGCAACACAGGTCCAATACAGGAAATCCATCCTGGTTGGAAGTGTGCTTAATCATTTTCTTCAATTCACTGCAGTCAAGGGAACATAAATATGTGCTTTAAGTGCTTTCCCAAATGGAGGTAGACTGTTAGCTAAAGCTTACCAATGACTTAAGTCATTGCCAAGCAAAGTTAGCTGTGGCTTAAGTATATTGCCTTGACTGGATAGTGCTCAGTATAAAATAGTTAACACTTGATAAATTACTTAGAAAAAATATGTAGTAATTTTCCTTATTATTCCCTTATCTTAGTCAGTGTGTCAGCTTTCAGAGCACAAATAAAAAGTCTGTCCAAAAACTGCAAAATTATAAAGGGAAAAAAAGCAGCAAGGGCAGAAAAGCACCTCATTGCATGGGCAGCTCTTTTGGTACCTTGGTTTCTCAGGATCTTCTGTTGTCCATTGCAATTAGGAGACAATTATGCGATGATCAGGAGTAAAGTGGGGTCAGAGACCTGACAAAAAAGTTTTGTTGGAGTATGCAAGTACAAAAATTTCACTATCAGCTATTACAGGCTTAAAACACAGGGCTTTGCCAGCAGCCAGCCAAGGCTACAAAACAAATCCCTGCAGGGGCAAAGGACTATTAAAAATGGCATCAATTCTCACTCCAAATGCAAATCACTCTTTTTCTGTCTATCTTGCTTCCCATAAGCAGATAACAATCTTACCAAAACAAAGCACTGCTACTAAGTCTCTAGTGCTTCACACAGGGAAGGGATGAGACAAATATGACAGATGCTAGTCACCTCACGTACTGTAAACTTGCTAGGTGCTCATATACTTCACAATGAAAGCAGAATGAGAACCTACATAAAATAGAATGGCATACAAGAGCAGGGCAGGAGGAGACTGACAAGGGTATCATTACTGGGAGAGCAGGATACAAAAAAAGCTACTGAAGACATGCTGCTGCAGCTGAATTATGTAGAGCTCCGAAAAAGAGCAAGCTCAAATTTAACACACTGATTTAGTCCCTGTTTCTGTTTCCTCACTTATGACGTAATCATTAATCAGCTTCTTTTACAGTGAGAAAAAAACTGGGTTTTGATTAAATTAATCATGAATACAGCCCAGAAATAGTTCCCTGCAAGTATTCTTTTGAGCAAACACTTCACTCCCACAGCTTTTCAGAAAAAGCTCCATAGCTGATAAAATAAGTACAAACATGATCTAAGCAAAACTCTATTTAGCAATTGTCAAAACACTAGTGAGTAGATTTCCTCATTATTCACTCATCTCTGCTGGTATCTTCCCAGTCAGGGTGCAGATGAGAACTCCACGCTGCAAAGCAACAAAGGCAGGAGGGAGAGAAAAATTTCTAGCTGGGCTGGAAACCTCTCTCCTCACCTTGGCGTTAGGTACGTCTGAAATTCAGGGCCAGAATTGTTTCTGGCAGCTCTCAAGCAGCAGAGAGGGAGATTGCAAGCCAAAGAATGGCTTTTTGAAATAAGAACAGAGCTCCTGCAAAAGCCATTTCCTTGCCTACAATCACTCTTTCATCTCAGGCCATCTGTCTGATGGAAGCTGCCTGACCTATCAATACTAAATAACATTACAAGGGCAGTTCTGTTCAGTGAGACTTAACGGTTTCAGCTTGTCTCTAGATTAAAATCACTCTTCTGGAAGGACCTGTGAACAAAACTAGGAACAGGAATCACGTGCCCAGAGAATATAAATGCCTTACCCTTTGAGCTGGAATTGTAGCTCCTCAATGCTAGAGGCTGCCCCACTGGACTAACATTAATGCTCATTACAGTAATTGCACATTCAGATAAAACACCTGGTTTACAAACACAATGACAACACGTTATATGTGTTTAAAAGCAAGAACAAAGCCCACTGACAAAGATCTGAGGATTTGCCTAGAGGCTTGTATATAACAGCCACTTTGAACAATTCTAAATTTAACCAATATGCCATAAAAATAAAATGCACAGCACTTCATACACTTGTCACTAGCACTAATTTAAACCACACTGTGGAATAAGCTATTTAAATGGGCTTGTTGACCTACTTTTTAATCCCAGCTTTTGGAGAAGAAAAGAAGTTAAGTAATAACTTAGAAGGTTATTATTTCCTATAAATCATATTTTTGTATGACTCTTACCACACAGCATTTCATTTTATGAGGATTATATTTTTTTTCACTGAATGCAGGTATAGATTAAGCTGCAGAATGTTAGGAGACAGAAAAGTATTTTCATTCATTATTGGCTTGAAGTGATCCTCATTTGTCTGGCATTTTAGAAATTTTTTTGCCTATAATCAGTTTTTTTCTCTGTCCTCTCATTCACTTCCATTTGAGAACAATGAGATCATCTTGGACAAGGAAAAGGATCTTGTTACCATAAAAAATATCATTTACAAAGAGGAATAAAGGGACTTTGTTTGATTTAGTTCATTTTTATAAAAAATCTTTCCTCAAGATCATTCCAAAAAATTATTCATTTCTCTTTAATGCTTGCCCTAAGAATGTATTTTTAGGTTCTCCACTGTTCTGCTATACCCTCTAAGTGTAAGCTCAATTCCAAGACATTTTTTCTTAGGAGAGTAATTGTTCTGTATATTTTTCAAGAGTGTCCAAGTTATAGAGTAAACTAAAATAGGTCAGAACAAGTAAACTCTGCAGTGCATTTCTTGCCAATACCTTATATTTGGAAGCTGATGAGCCAAGGTAACAGAATAACTAATGGGTAAAAGCAAGCATTTGCATTTTTGCAGATATGGGACTAGAAACTAACTGCAAAAGTGGGTCTCTGTGACTCTGCTTTTGTACTAGACATGCAAAAGGTCCAAAATAAGAAAAAATACAACAGGTTTCTAACAAGGGAAAGCCGTACATTTGACATGTCTCCCTGGCATCTGTAGCCAGCTCTCGGCAAGTCCCCATCCATAAGCTGGATGCAGATGAAAAACATACAAAATCTATCATGTTTATAACTTAGCTTGATGTACAAGAGACCAAAAACATACCTGGGATCTAGGAGAAAAAATGGCTTTGAAGTCCTTATTCTGTTAGGCATTTAGCTATGGCAAGCTGGATTTTGTCATGTCCTAACTGACCATGCTCAGGGTGTTCATCCACTGCTCTGCCTAGGTGACACAAATCACAAAAAAGACAGCTAAAGACCTATCAGAGTAGAATAATCCTTTTCCTTTGAGGGATAGGCAGAAAGAGAGGGAACTTAAAAGTAAGGGGCGGGAGGGGAAAGGTGAAAGCAATTTGAGTGTTGTGGTGTCGTGCACACCAAACGTAGCTGTGAACAACTGTATGGAAGAGGCCACTGGACCTGTGCACATTCACAGAAATGAAGGTTTTGTCTGAGTAATAAATAACACATTGTCAATCTAAATTTTTCTAGAAACCTATATTCATCAAAGAAGGAATGTGTCCTGCTTTCCCTGGGACATGTGAATTTCTTAGTGATGTGTGTGCTTGCAGTTGATGGGAATAGGGAATTGTGAAGCCAAGATGATTTCACTCAGCAGTACAAGGGTGTTACTTTAAGCCTTAATCACAGTGAAGTAACAGTAAAACAATCAAACAAAGCAAGAGGCACAGGAATGATAGGGTTAAAACAATAAACATTAATAAGACAAGGAAAACCACAGCAAAAAACAATGTAGGAGCTGGCAGGGAAAGATGGAATGAGGGAAATTTATACCTTTTTCTTTCCCATAGTCTCTTAATGGAGGAAAAGAAAAAGTGCCTATAATAGCACAGCAGCAGAAATGCTGTAGGAAACAAAATGTATAAATAAGCCTGGAGAATGTAAACTATGTTTATGCATGCAAAGTCAAAAAATCATCTCCTGAAAAGGTCACAGCAGAGATACAAATATGAGACACCAGAGACACAAATAGGTAACTGGATAAAACAGTACAAATGTAGACTTCCAGTCCCATTAAAGAGGAGGCAGGTAGGAATATATAGACAATTAGGTACTGTACAACCACAAACTCACAAACAAAACAACTCTCTCAATATTTAGTTTCAGTTAAAGGATAATGAGGTGTTTAAAGAGAAGCCTACTGACGCATCATCCTTGGTTTTCATGGTCTGCAAAACTTTAGTTAGTTGAAGACTCAGGCACAGCTCCTATTTTTAGGGAGGGAGGAAAAAAAGAAAATTATTCTAAGCCAGATTCATTTCAGCTAACCATAGCCTCACGTATCACCTTACTAGGAGATTATTTCTGACTGAATGATGGGGTTCTGTTTAGATTTTTGCACATTTGTGCAAAATCATAAGCAAAAACCTGACAGGAAACACAAAACAGATCTTTTACTTACATTGTAAGAAAAACTGTGATACAAGATACACATCCAAAGTTCAGGGGACAATTTAAATGGGTACAAACTGCATGCAAACAAATCGAGATTACTTCCTAAGAACCTAGTAACAGTCAAAGCCTGGAAAAACCTGTAAATTCTCTTTGAAGAACAATGGTACAGAGGATTAAAAGGAATATTTAGAAAATAGATTCACTTATATTGTAAGTTTAATAGTGTCTAACATAAAGTATCTTTCAGAAGGCTTTCAGATCATCAGCTTCCTTTGAAATACTGCATGTCAACATTTTAGCCACTGTCTCTACGCACCAATAAACCAGGGCACCAACCATTTTCTTTGCAGCAGGCACTATGTCTCACTTTATTGAAGAGCTCTGGGCAGCAGAGCAGATCCAGTGGCTCTTGTGGCTTTCTTTTAGCATAAGGTATTTCCATGTGTCTCTGGCTACAGAGAAGAGGGCTTCTTCAATCAAAACAGACATTACCAAGGACAGTAGAGAGAAATGCAAAGGAGAAGTGGAAGATTTGTGGTGCAGAGTGTGAGGCTGTGTCTCCTCCCCTCTCTGCTCCAAGAATGCTGTCCGTGTGCCACATGCTCCACATCACCTACAAGGCTACAGACCTGCCCTTTCTCTCAACTCACTCATTAGGTGTGCTATCTCCACGGAACATTGCAGACATCAGGTCCAAAATGGGCAGCATTTTCCAGCAGATTCATTGTTTAGTGAACAGAAGTTATAAAGCTGAAGCCCAAAAGGCTCCTCAGGGCCTTTGAGCTCCTGCCAGATTTCTCCCTTTGGAGCCAGCCTTCGGGGCATGAAATATGTGTCACTTCCCTCAGCCAAGGCTCATGCAACAAAAAGGCTTACCTTTCTTCAAAATGCTTGTTTTAACACAGCTCAGTTGGAGGATTACCACATTTTTGCCAGCTGAACTGCAAAACATTTCTTTAAAATTATAGGGGTTGGAATCATGAAGTTACCATTGGTATTCCAAGGTATTGCCAGGACAGATTCTTGTTTTAATGGAAAGGTTTATAACCATGCATTTATGTGATGCATCATATAAATTTTTAAAATACACATTCATGGTAGTTTTGATAATGATTTTTCACAGCATTCCTTTGTTAAGATTTTTTTTAAAGTCTGAAGGCCATTCTCAAAGATAGTGGAGGGTAGAAAGAAAGGTAGTGCCTTTAAGGCTGTATTTTCTCACCCTAGCTAGGAAAAAATCTGAACCTACAACTAGGAACACAGATTTGACACCTGACATTGTTCAAATCCCCCACACATCCCAAATCAAAACCTTACAGAGAAAAGTTACAAAAAAACAGCCCGGGAAGGGAAAGGGAAAGGAAAAAGGAAAAAGGAAAAAGGAAAAAGGAAAAAGGAAAAAGGAAAAAGGAAAAAGGAAAAAGGAAAAAGGAAAAAGGAAAAAGGAAAAAGGAAAAAGGAAAAGGAAAAAGGAAAAGGAAAAAAGGAAAAGGAAAAAAGGAAAAGGAAAAAAGGAAAAGGAAAAAAGGAAAAGGAAAAAAGGAAAAGGAAAAAAGGAAAAGGAAAAAAGGAAAAGGAAAAAAGGAAAAGGAAAAAAAGGAAAAAAGGAAAAGGAAAAAAGGAAAAAAGGAAAAAAGGAAAAGGAAAAGGAAAAGGAAAAGGAAAAGGAAAAGGAAAAGGAAAAGGAAAAGGAAAAGGAAAAGGAAAAGGAAAAGGAAAAGGAAAAGGAAAAGGAAAAGGAAAAGGAAAAGGAAAAGGAAATCATACAGGTTGAGACTTCATCCAGAGGACATAGTGAGCCAAAGGGCCAGAGACCTGACTGGTAGTTCTTTTGTCAGGAAAGGGAGTCAATGAAGAGGACATCATTTTGTCTTTGACCTGTGTCAAGCAGTAAAAGTCATTTAATTTTTCCTGCTAAAATTAAGTGGCATACAGCACTGAGGAAGGGGTCAGGTCAGGAGAGTTAATGTTTAGCCACGTGGGCAACAAGCCCAGACAGGGACAGTCAGGTCTGAGAACAGCTCATAGCTGTTCCTCAGAGATGATGAAAATCCAGGGATGCAAAGCACGTAGGGACTGACTTTGGGATTTTCCGCAGGAGCTCACACAATTACCAAAGGACAGATTTTAGAGCTATTAGCTAGTTCCCAAGTAAGGCAATAAAAATAACGATAGAACTTTACCATCTCCCCTTATTCTGGTGTTTTTCCCTCAGGCCACATCATACATGCTCCCTCCTAGAGCTAAGAAAACACAAACACTTTTTTTTTTTTCATGAAGGCAAAATATTATGTGATAACTACAGCACATTTCACTAACACTGAGAGTACAGGTGCAAGGTAGGAAGACACACAGCACAAAGCATGTTTAAATCGAACCTAACCAACATTTCCAGACAATGTTTAAGTACTGTACTCTTTCACCTCTAAACAGTAAGGCTTTGGTGCAGAATGGACTTTTTGACACCCTCCCCACACAGCCCATACCCACCCACTTTGCACCTTGCTATTGCTGTGTGCTGCGTTTCCTTTCTGCAAGCACACCTAACCTACTTCCAAAAGAGAACCAAGGCTGTGCACTCAGTCAAGAGCAGCACAGTGTTGATCAGAGAAGCCTATCACAAGGGAAAAAATATAGTTTATTATAGGAAAACAGAGAGAAACAGTAGAGTGCAATTCTAGAGCAGCGGCTTTTAAGGTTGTATACTTTTTTGATATATTTTACCTCTTGTGGATGAAATCAATGGGCCTACACTGTTTTTCAAATTCTAAAGTAGACAAGTCCCTTTTTTTATGGCTTAAAAACATAATTTAGCCTTTGCTGAGCAGACTTATTTCTACACACAAAGGATGTCAGTCAATTACATCGAAACAATTTCATTCAGGTCACTAAACATCAGTAGGTAGCATGATTTAGTGCCAGCAGTGTATTACACAAAAGCACAGCAATTTTGAGGTTTGGAATTGAAATGGAAATTGCAACGTGGATGAATATTGATGGTAAGAACATACAGCAGCAGGGAGCATCCTGCACTTACCTCATGATCAACCCATTCCTGACAAGGAATCCTTCTCCCATAGCATAAAACAGCAGCATTGTATTTTCTTAATTCAAGTTAATTTCTAGCATTTGCATGCAAACTCCTGTGCAAGTGCTCTGGTCCTATATATCAAGAAAGTTTAAACAAAAAAAAAAAAAAGAAGTTATTAAAACTAGTTTATTTCCTTGCATAATCGAATGTTTTTTATTGAAATCTAACATTTTGCAATAGTAGATAGCCCTGGCTGTGCTTTTTCTCTGAGAAAGAACTAGAATTGGTGATGACTTATATTTATTGATCCAAAATTTCCAACTTCTTTGCTAACTCAGTGAAAGATATTGTGGTTTGGCCACTATTCAAGGAGGCCAAATTTCTACAACATGTCAGAAAAAGGATTTTGACATTTTCTTACAAAAATTACCAAAATGCACACAAGCTTCTTGTAATTAGAAGCAATTTTAATTTCCCATTTTTTATGGACATGAAGTAATAGGATATGTTGTGGTGGCTTTAAAATGAGAGTGGGTTTGGATTAGATTTTAGGAAGAAATTCTATATTGTGAGGCTGATGAGGTACTGGAACAGGTTGCCCAGAGAAATTGTGGATGTCCCATCTCTGGAAGTGTTAAGGCCAGGTTGGATGGGGCTCTGAGAAACCTGGTCCAGTGGAAGGGTTTATTTGCCACAGCAGGGTGGTTGAAACTAGATTATTTTTAAGACCCTTTCCAATCTAAACCACATGAATTACTAATTTAAAAAAAAAAAATCAAACTGAAGTCATATCCTCTGTAGTACACAGTATGTTCTGTATGCACTATGAGGCTCCTAATACCAACACTGAAAAATGAATTCTAATTTAAAAAATAAATAAACAACCAAAAACCAGCTGTCTCAACCAACACTACTCATCTAATTCAAAACTGGCATGGTCTGTTGACCAGGAGGCAGCAGATAATTCTTCCAACTACTGCATTTCTCTATTCAAAGCAACAATTTATTCTTTACTATTAAAAAAATTCATCTTGAAGAATGAGGGCTATTTCTTAGCTGTGATTATTACCTCTTGGCTCATATACTCTGACAACCAGAAGTATTACACTATGAAATTCTTTTTCCACATGATGGATTTCATCAATTGCTCTCTAGCAGTAACTAAACTATCATCTTACACCAACCAAAGATCATCTTTACTCTGAAAGACTTGGAATTATGAAAAGATTTGGCATCATTTAAAAAGTGCTTCAATGCAGTTCATTGCCTTCACACTACTGGGCTTTTTCATTTACACACTGTTAACACAGGATCACATGTTCATAATCAAAGGCAAAAATCAAAGAAACACTTTTTGATATTGTTCTAATACCATTTCAAAGGGGAAAACAAAAGGCCCACATTTTGGGGAACATGGAGAGAAACCACAAGGAACAATTGCAGCCTCCTTTATGTGTCATATGGATGGGAATTACAAAAAATATTTCTTTCCTACTCTGTCCTTCATTAGGAATGGTAAACAAAGAAAATATCCTACAAAATCTAAAAAAATCTATTAGAAATATGATTCTGCAGATATAGAAAGACACTTAGATGGATAGACCTTGGTTGACTAACAAAAGTCTCTGATGGCAAATAGGGAATCAAGATAGAACCCCATCATATCAATCACTGAAGAGCTTTAGGCAGTAGCATCCAAAACAACTGTGACAAATTGCGACAACGAATGCTCCAGTAGAGGCTTTTATCATCACCAGCTTGAGCCTTGCACAGCTAATGCATCTTTTACCAACTAGAATATATCTAACTAGTTTATAATACATAGCAAATCAAAGAGAATTATGCATTCCCTGACTGTAAGTAACCATGTGCTCCTTATATCTGGAAAATAGAGTGCAGGATAATCTTAGAAAGACTGAAGGTGTATAGTCTGAAGGCCTGACTCTGCTTTAACTTTTTCCATGAAGTTTGAACTAGACAATGTTACTGGTTTTGAGAATTAAGTACAGCAGGCACAACCCATTTCTTAATGCAGCAACAGCAGATTCACTCAAGTAAAAAAATTTAAATAACCAACCAAAAAAACACATTAATGTGGGCACTTAGCAGCTGTTTAATATAGACACAGAATTTACAAATCATAACACTTAAATAATGACTCAATTTACTAATCATAACAAATAATGACTCATCAGTGGAGACAAATAGGCAAAGCCAGCTCATGTTTTAACCCTGAATAATGTAAGAGTTCAGTGATTTTTGGTTTTTATTGCAATAACATTATTTCTGGGGTCAAATATAATAGCTTCAAAAAAACCTTTCAATCTTCATAGATATTTACCAACATTATTTGTTTCTAAAACTGATTTTCAATTCAGTAATAGAATTTACTGAACCTCCACTTACTAGTAACATATTTGATTATAAAAACTGAGCTCGTAAACATTCTCAAAACAAGCCACAGACTTTCATCCATGGTTTTAAAAGCAGGAAGTTTCATGGTGTTATGATTCTGAAGTGTAGGAGCTGACTACAAGAACATGCCTGACTAGCAGGACATTGTTGATATTTCTACAGTTACACACTCTTGAGAGCTGATTAGATATTAGATTTGATTTCTAATCTTTTTTTGTATTTTGTTTTACAACCTACAGAAAACTGGGTCTGCACCATGCACTCATAAAAATCTCGCAGCAAAATAGGAACTGGAAAAGGAAAAGAAAGAAGATAAAAATGGTATACTCCACTTTCCAACTTCATCCTGCCAGAAAATAGGATGCTGCAAAGACCACTTATTTTCTTACCTAAGGATTCTCTCCATCATGAAATCTGCCATAGGGTAAAGGAGAGAAACAATCTTAGGAAACTGAAGAAAAAAGGCCAAAAATTGTAGTCCAGTAACACACAATAGGTACCTGAAGATTTTCTCCCAATGGATAAAAAAAACAAGTTCTTGGTAATACACATCCTCCCTATAAGTTCTAAAAAAAATTTAAATCTATCTACTTGCCTACCCCAGAAGACAAAGCTCCCTCTTATTTTGCCACTTGAAGAATTTCTGCTGTGTTGGCTTGATTTTACCCTTCTGTTTGGTATGGTGTTTCTGTTACTGTTTCAAGTAGATGTGCCTCTTCCAAAAGGGAAATTATCAGGGTAACAAGGCTGTCAGTGCCTCCCAGTATGCCAGGGGCACATTACAGGCTGACAAAGGAGCTAAAATAAAGGAACGTAAATAGTCTTCAAGTCCTGACACGTCTGAGATACAACACATCACAAGTCAGATGCAAATGAAGACTGCACACTTGAATTAGCCTTTATTTTCTTGCAGGGGAAGAGATAGTAAAAATAAATAAATTTCTTTCTACAGGCTGAGGCACTTTCTACCCTGAGGCACTTGGACAAGCTGTTACTAACCATTCCTGTCTCTGCTTTCCCACCCCCCAACCTGCTATATATTCTCTAAGCATACATTTAAAACTGATTTGTCATTTTAGCTACTCCACAGGGTGGATTAGGATCCTTAAGACCTTTTCATTTCCTGAACAATCAAACAAAATAAAAGGTTAATAGTTCAAGAATAGCTACAAGTAAAATGGACCCAAAGTCATTCCTGGTCTAACCCCATTACTTCATAGACTCAGCTTTTACTGCCTGTTTAATACATAGCATCTCTGAAGCAAATAAAGCATAAGGGCTTTCAGGAGATGTCATACATTAAAATTAAATATAACAGAATTCCTTTTTTAAAGCACATCCCTCTGTCTCAACTTCATGATTTAAATAGGACACAGTAAAGAGTAAATAATATATACTACAAGAGTACTAGTCTGGTTTGCTTCCTTTGAGCATAGGTGACATTAGGTTAATTGGTTTTAATGCTGGGGTGAAATTTCTCTATTAACTTCTGTTCTTGCTGTTGCTATTATATACCTGCATTTACTGTAATACAATTTACTGAATTAAGAAAACTATTGAAAAAATCTGAATTAGCTAGATTTTCCTGGGTGGGAAGAGGAAGGTCAAAGACATACCAAGTGATGCTGCAAGCCTTCAGGGCAGCCAGGAAAAGAAGCTGCATTCCATTATGACAAAATAAAAGTAGAGGGGGAAAAAAACCAAACCAAAACAAACAAAAAAACCCAAACAACACTTTGGGCAAGCTATGCAGCTCTGTGAAAGGATAAGAGAGAGCTGGAGTCAGACCTTGCTTGCCAGCAGGCAAAGTTCAAGTGCTCACTGTTGTAAGGTCGCATTGAAATAGATTGCATTTGAGATGGAATCTTCAGTGATTGAACTTTATGTTCCAGATGTCTTCGTGTAAAGGTGCACTTCTGTAACACTTAGGAGCTGTGACAGACGTGTTTTATAACCCGTGTGTTCTGTAAAGTCCCTTACAGGAAAGGATTTAGCACGATTTGAGATTTTTTCCATATTTCCACGTCCACTGTAGAACTGGTCTTTGACATATTTATTGAATAAGCAGGCACACCTGTTACATTTAAATGCAAGAAAACTGGGTTTATTTCCAAGAACCCACTGTGCTGACAAAAGGTTAGCTACACAAAGCAGTTTGACAAATACCAAAACTTACGAAGCCCGATGTCCTTTGCATAATGCCCTGCACAATGTCTTCCATTCTTACAAGGTCCCGCAGATGGGATGAGCACTTTTGTGACATTTGGTCAGTCAATACATTTCAGAAGGGAAACTGGGCAAGAAATGGTCAGACCATTATTTACAAGGCTGTATCACAAGAAGCTTCTCCCAAACATACTGACTCTGAGAGGCACAGGTTGTGTTCCTCCCCTATTCTTACAAAACACTGCTGTGTATTAATATTTATGAGGCATTTATTTATTAACAGCTGAGGCCTTTTGGCATCCACACTTCAGCAGCTCTCACTCAGGCAAAAATTTATTAACCTCAGCATGCAGCATCCTAGCATCTCTCTGCTAGTCCTTACAGGAGCAGCACTATCACACTCTCTCATCATGCAGGTAGCTTGATCAGGATATCATCACAGGGAGGATATAGACACAGAACCATAAATTATTTTCTCTTCTAGATAGAGAAGGTCAGGAGGTATTACAAATATGAGATATAAAAATGAAGGATATCTACCCAAATCCCTTTGTTGTACTTTTCATTACAGAGCATGTGAGGAATAAAGAAAATACAGCTATATTTCTTTGGTCTACTGACATAAACAGTAAAAAGGATAGTAATTTTATATAGCAGGGTAATTTGCAGAGCATCAAACTATGTTAATGAAAATAAATTAAAAGTAGGACATTTTGGGTAAAATATTAGAAAACATATATGTTTTACTAAGGAACTTGGTTGTTTGGGACACAAACTAGCACACCAAAGCCATCAAGAATTTGTGGAAACACAGGTATGAATTATATTATTTAATATTTTTATAATAATCTCAATTCTTAGATCACATGAAAATGAAAACAGGGCCCAGTTAGCAGTACCAATGTTTCGAATATTTGCCATTCTTTTTGCAACCAGCTCAGTTTGGAAAGTTGAAGTCCTCTGAATACAGACAGCACTATTAATCATATATTATGCCTTGAGATGGATATCCATTCCTTCTCTCCTTCACACAGGTTGAGAAACCATTAAAGAGTGCAAAGCAGAAAGGCACAGCCTGTCAAACTATGCAGCACTAGAAAGGTTATCACACTACTGTTGCCAGCTTCAGTCTTTTCCAGCCTGTATGACAAATGAAAAATTTCATTTTCGTGACAAAAGCGGTAATGAGGAGAGAAAATGGCACCATATGAATCCAGCTTTCAGACAGGGCTCATAATGAGAACCAGAATTGTGCAAAGTTAATCTAATCCCATCACAGCATTAGAACTCAACTCACAGGGGACTTGCTTATACCTATAATTTCCTTTATGCTCTTTAGAAGTAAAAAACTTATGTGGAAAAAAGATGCAAGAGCAGAATTTGGAACTAAAAAGGGCTGCACTATCAAAAAATAATGTGGAGACTGACAGAAGATCAACTTCAAGTCTCAGCATTGTAAATGCTGCTGATAGTACCCTCATAAGTTAATTCATGCTAGTACAAACATTTTTTCAAGTAGACAAGTGACAAAACACAATTGCGTGTTGGTAGATTTCCCCTGATCTAGCAGATGGGCTGTGAACTGGCTTTACCATTTGAAGACAGATGTACTAATATCCATTTAGTAACTTTGCTCCTGCTAGACAGCAGTGCTGTGCAGTATTCCTAAAATACCAAAATTCCATTTTTTAATCCTTATTTTAAAAGTTATGCAGACTTTCCAGTTTATCTTTGAGTTTTCAGAAACTCTTTTCAGAACTATCACCACCTTTTTTTTTCTTTAATCAGCTGTTGCAAATGCGACCTCAAAATTTTAAGTACATAAAACCCAGTTCTGTTAACAATGTTTAGTTTCTAGGAGCTGAAGAGGATAGTTTCTAAATAGTGTATACAGGAAACACTGTAAACAAAAATAATGCCAAATTAGCTGGCAGACACATCACTAAGCCTAGAAATGTTCTTATTTTGGAGAACAGTCCCAGTTATCACTGGAGAAATTCCATTTCATATGCATTCCTCAATATGGGAACCTTTTGCTTCAGAAATGTAAAAATAGCTAGGATAAAATACTCTCCCTCTCGTTACTTTCCCTCAGTCTAATTATTCAACTGATATTGAAAACACACCTGGGATTACAAATTAATCCCTTCTTAGTTAAAAAAAAGGGCAGAAAATTAGGTTTACTTTGCATCCTAACAAGCTGCATCAGGCAGAGGTAGATATTAGTAAGTCTACCCAACAAAAGAGGTAGCAAGAAAGTTTGACTCCTGCAGTCAAAAGTATCTTATTAGACTGGACTGAAAGTTGCACAGACTGATCCAGTTCCTCAAAAGGAAACCACACAGGGCTTGTCTGGAAGCATAAGTGGGTCACTTCCAATCAGCACATTCTTCACACTTGGAAAGAGCTGCTACTTCAATGGATTGTAAAATCCTAAGTGTAATCATTTAAATATATAATTTTATAGACAACAAAAAAAAAAAAATCAAAGTTCTGTAAGCTCTTTACAGGACTGCGAACTGAGAGGATATATGCTGGAACAAATCTAAACAAATAAACATTTACATATATGTAAGACAAGATCTTTCATGACTAAGTTATGACAAGACCAAGCATAACTCATTGTTTCATGACCAAGCACAGTTCCTGCTTCCATATTTTACTTTTGCAAAATTCAGCACTATACAGATGAAATGCTATGAAGAAACCATTTAACTTAATGCAGAAGATTTAGTCAAGGGGATATATTATTAGGAAAATATAATAATATAAAATTATTTTTAATGGGGTTTTTTTTAATCCCTTATTTGCCTATTGTGACAATCACTGAAGTAAATATCACATGTATTTTCAAAATCTAGTATGACTTTCCTCTTGTAAGAGCACCATGTCCCTAGTGCAAGTTAATACTTCTTTCTTCAGAGAATGATATTTTTCCAAATATAAGATACAAAAGAAAAGCCCCAAATACCATAATTTCAGTCATTTTCTTCTACTTCAAAAGACACTATTCCTGTGACTCCTCCCTGAACCATAGTCACTCATACATTTTAAAGCTACATGTTACCAGAAAAGCCAACTCACAGGCACAAAACATCCTTACATACAGGAAGGATTCAAATTCTATTAGAAATATAAACACTGATTTTAAAGTTATGGTGGATAAACCCTTCAAAAAGAGTAGCATGCACAAAGAGTGACAACAAATGGCTTATTTACAGATCTACTGTAAGGGTAACAAAGCGTTCTCTCTACTGTATTGTCAAAGTTTTGAGCATCTAATTAATTTTTGCAGTAGTAGAAGGTTCAAAAACCTATAAAAGTAGCAGGAAAGGAAAAAAGAACTTAGGTAACAATGATGTTATGTGTGTTATTGACATCTCTCTGAAGACCTAGAAGCCAGTTGCAGTCGCATGGCTGGGAAGACACAGGTGCAGAGGAAATCTCATGAGAAACCATGTGGAGAAGATGCCTGACCTACCATCCCATCACACAACTATTTCAACTAATGGACAAAAAGCTATAAAGTACCCTTTGCAACTGTTTAAAGGGTTTTTTTCCTCCTTACATATTTTGCTTGCACTTGTACAATCAAGGAGCTGGACTCTTACTTCCTAGGAGAAAGCAGTGGCAGGGAGGTGATTTATTTAAAATCTTCCAGTAAAAGAATGATAGGCATTTAACAGGCATGAGGAGTACTAATTTTTTCCCCATGAACTCATTTGAAGTGCATGAAAAGTCTTTAGATACCTTTAACAAGTTTTTTGGACTCATTAGTCCTACAAAGGGACTGCAGGAAAAGCGTTTCATATGGAAATGGATGTGGAGTTATTAAAGCCTGGAAGCAACAGCCTCCAGGACATAAAAAAGTCTGTAAGCAGTAATAGTATTGGCCTTGGAGCAAGAGGAGAGCACTGCAAAGATAACCTGTATCACTCTTCAGTGCTTCCAGTGCTTTACAACAAGCACATGGCACAGTACCAGTGTATCAAATGAAATCTTCGAATACCCTACACTAAACATACAAGTAAAATTTATTTTTTGTGACTTTTATCTTCCAAGATATTATACAACTGGTCATTGTAGCAAGATTTCATCCTCTAAGATTCATACACCAGTTTTCTTTGCATGACAGATTATTACATGCTGAGCAAAGTGAAACTTATATTAAAAGGTTAAGAGCTATATTTTACAGATGTACACAACACTGGAGGTCTCCATTTAGTGTTACTCAGAAAATCCAGATTCTTTTATTATTATTTAGTTAATTCAAGAAGAAAACACAACAGTTTGAGGTGAAAAGGGCTGTAGGTGAGCGCTACATCTATGTGTCATTTACGTCCTCAGGCTTGGTACTTCACTGTAGAGTGAAAGAACACACACAGCTTCCCTGACACAACCACGCTGGGACAGTTGACAGCCAAGCCAGGTGGTGAACAGTGCTCCAGCCCTAAATTCCAGGGGGAGTTCCACACCTCATACTGTCTATTCTCTATTAGAACCAGAAAATGTTTCTAAGCACAAAAAAATACAAATTGGTAAATACATAAAAACCTTGTTCTGCTAAATAAGTTTGTATAAAGTGTCATCTGTGAATACAAACACAAAGACAAAAATTAAATTTCTAAAACTGTAGGCATAAAGTGTGCAAGACATCCTTTAATAAGAGTAATGTATTATTAAAAGCATAATTTTAAGTATCAAACCACCATGGGAACCTCCACACACACCAGGACACTAAGTAAATCAAGTACTTATATTTTTGAGAAGTTTCGGTTATGTGCATATGGCTTAGTAATTGGAAATGGAATAATTAGAATAAATTCCACCTTTTCCTAGAAGTAAATATTCAATATATGTGAAAAATATCTGAAAGCTTCACTTTGTCAGTCATTGAAGACAATGGGAGCAACACCATGTAATGTACCAGTCTATAAACCCAGAGTAACTCATCTGGCCTCACTGCTTTTTACTGCAACTTCTTCCCAGGATCCTAGACTACAAATCCAACCTAAAAGCACTCACTAATTTTTTTTTTTTTTGGTGGCAAAATACAATGTGACTTTGAACAGCACTAAAACCCAAATGCTGCTATACCCCTAAAAACCTTAACCTTGGTCTCATATGTTGGTAGGTTAATTGAAAACAAATTTCTTCCCCTGCTTGTCATAAACCAAATTGCTCACCTCATTACCATTTCTTCTGCTACTTAGTATCATATTTGACTTCAAAAGAGGCATTGAGTCCATGGGCTGTTTCTGACCATCTGCTACTATACTGCATTAAAAGCAAGTGTTCACTAGTTTTGGCCTCCTGCCCAAAATCTCTCTTAAAAAAATAATCACAGAACACATAGAAGCACTTTGTTTGGGTATATTTTGCAAAGTTAATGTGAATGTGCATTTGTGTTCCTGAATGAACCGTCATACAAGCAATTTATGCTTGCTGAATACAAAATTAATTTGTGGAGGAATTGGAAGGTTTAGGACTAGGGAGAGGAAGGAAGAGGAAGACTTGGGATGGGCAGCATAAGAGAAAAACAGCTGCCTGGACAGGAGCACCTTCCTTCTCCCTCTAGTTTCTGCTGCCCTTCTATGCTTTAAGGAGGATTGGGCTGCTGATTTGCCTCAATTTTCTCTTCAGGCTTGTGTTGTTCCCTGTACTGAGCCTCTTGGCATGGGACAATATGACTGAAGTACTTTTGGAGACCTCCCCAGCCACTACACCAGTGCCTGCTCCATTAAGCAGTGGATGTCACACCCACAAGAAAGGCCAACATTTTCATAGCAAGAGTCAGAAGCAAATAAAGTCTTATTAAGCTTCTCCTCCCTCAAGGTTACTATCCCAAGCTAATGACAATATATGAGACAAGTACTATCAACCCCTGCAGGACACATTAAATTCCAGTTAAACACAGATTAGATGAGTACTGCAAAAATCATAGTTATAAAGGGTACAGCCCTTTTAACTATCTGGCATCCACTGCAAGGCCAGAGCAACAGCAGGTGCTCCTGTTAAAAGATGTACAGCAGAGTACAAGTTTAAATGAAGGTCACATTTCTCACGGTATCCTTTTGGAGGGAAAAAATTTCACATTGGATGACTAAGAACAAAGAAAAAAACCCAAAAACATAACAAACAGAAACAAACCAACCAAACCATGGGGTACAGAAAACAGTTGAATAAGAAGAATGCTTTATAGAGAGGGACAAGAGAAATTATATGAAATAGTCTTTATATTCAACTTCTGTAATTTTCTGCAAGTGTAACCAGACATAAAACCCACAGTTGCCACAATCATGATGGATCCTTCAGAGTGTACTGCTGAGGGAGTGGATGCAGAGTCACTTACCCTGCAAAGGCAGCAAGAAAAATATTGGGCAAGTAAGTTTCCTAAACACACTTAACAGTGGTAAGATAAGTAAGCCTGAACACAGGAGTGATGAAGTGTCTGCACTATTATCTGTCTGTAAAAGGAAAACATGCTCTTGGTCAGAATTGGTGATTGAATTGCTCAGACTGGTAGCAGAGTCTTAGAGAAAAACATGCAACAAAAAAACTTATACACTTACCTTAGCTGAAGGTTCCCTTAAGTTCCAGGGCATAAATTGCCACTAGAGTCTCCAAACTTTATGGGTGCACACATAATGTTCTGAAAAATATGAGGATAGTGTTCTGAAAAATATGAAGGCAACATGCATGGAAAAACTTATAGGAAAGAAATATCACCACCAACACAAATACAGTTAATTTCTTTCCATAAGGCCACTGTGCATTTTTAGGAAAAACAATTGAAAAGTGTCCAGAAAAACCAAATATTGTCTATATGGCCATTTTAAGATCATTTTACTTGATATCTATACTTGGATTTTTAAATGCACTCTGCTCTTTCATTTTTCTTTTTGGGGAAAGTGAGGGAAAAAGCCATATTGGAGCACCAGTATTTTTTTTCTCCTTTCCCTTCATACCCACTGTGCTCATCATTCAACAATACACAGAAGCAGATGGTCCATTTCTGTCAACTAATACATTACTACTAAGTCCATTCATCAACCACACGATGCTCAAGACAACAACTCTGTTATTAACTAACCAGCTTCTGTCAAAGGATTTTACTAGAATTGCTAAATTCACTCTGATTTTCTTCCACATGAAAGAATGCATCAGCAACTAAACAAGGAACACGCCTGCTGGTGAAACTGCTCCTGAGGAGAGAGGAGCATTAGCCTGTAGAGCAGCAGTGCCACTCACACATCACAAGGCAACAGCTCAGTTTAAAAAAAGCTCAGAAGAGACAAATCCTCGTATGCAGTAATTAACCTGCAGCTGGTAACATATTTAGAGCAGTAAAATCACTGACTTCCATAGAAAAATTCTGATTAGGGCACAAGAGTCCCCAAAATAGTTTAAACATACTAACTAGATCCTCCACTTCGGCTGAGGTTTCTGCAAAAATTTCCTTTCTATCCCACCCATAATCCCCAGAAGTCATAGACAGGTTAGACTTGTAACATGAATATAGATACAGTTTCTCTGCTGTAATTTATAACCCCATATGGAATTATATAAAATTGTATAGAATTTTAAACCTGCCTGAGCTCCTCAGACACCTCAATTTGAAATGGAAAAAGACTGAAAGTAACTTCATTAGTGTGCCAGTTTGCAGGTATGACATTTTATTTGAAATCGCTGCATGGAGCTGCAGCAGAAGAGATGTGGAAGCTGTGGAGACTGGTGCTAATCTGGTTTTTGGAGCACATCTGTAGATTTAAGATACAACATTAAAAAAAAAGCCAAGAGAATGCATCAAACCAGGAAATAAGCAGCAATGATTCATCACAAAACGGCATACCATTTTCCTCTTCTCCCTACTATTTCCCCCCAGTTCCCCACAAAAAATTACCCTCACAAAAAATGGAGCTGACAGCATTTCACACCATTAAAGAAAGTTTGATTCAGCTCACGGGCCTCTACTTCTTCATGTTGAGGATAAGAAAAACCAAACTCTTTTGCTCACTGAAAAAGTTCCAGGGACATTTATGGAACTGCATGTAGGTAAAACCCAGCATCTTGAATTGCATCCAGAAAAGTCTCAGGCTCCACAGGTATCAAAGTAATTTTTCATCAACTTGAGGCAGATTTAAAAGGTTTAGTCCAGAGCACAGCATGTGAATTACATTAATCAAATCTGGACATGAGAGGCAGGCATTTGAGTTTGGGCTTGTGTGCAGAAGGAATTCTTTCCTCCTCCTTATTTCAGAGGAAGAAAGGCAAGCTGCAGTGGCCACTGGAGGGCCAACCATGGACCTTGGGATAGCTAGGTAGGACCATGCCTTCTCATACCATCCTTGCTAAAATAAACCTGGGCAAAGTATATGTCTCAACATGTTCGTTAAGTGAATATAAAAGAAATACTTTGTTCTTATTTTTGGGAAACAAAATCATACTGGAATGAAATCAGACTTTTAAGTGGAAACCTTAGGGATTTTAGAAGATTACTCAATGAGACCAGCCACCAGCACTCCCAATGTTTTTTTTTGGTTTCTCATAAGCCATTCAAAGCTCAGGTACACAATCTGTGTTTTGCATAGCAGAGAAGAAGTAAACACAGCGTTGTTCTAAAACACCTTTCATACCCCCCATCATGTTGCCCAAACTCTGGACCAACACTGCCAAAACTGTGTATTAAATGAACTTAATTACTGTTGTGATTTATGCAGCAGTTCTGGGTCCCTAGGAATGTCCCTCACACGAGCACACAACCCTCATGTGATTGCACTGCTTCACAACTTCCACAGCATTCATGCTGGGGTGCTTCTTCAGAAAAGAGAATTCTGAGATGCAAGACTATAAGGACTATGGCTTCAAGGAGAAACCAAATATTCCCTGTCCTTGGCACACGCTGCCGTGCTAAAGTCAGCACAGCCAACTGATTAGATAGGTAAGTGGAAGTGAAGCATTCCCTTGAATTAAAATGTCATCCTTCCACACTTTTCAAACACTATTTTCCAAGGAATCATTCTAAAGAAAGACTGGCAGCTTTTCCTTATTGAGGTCCTTGAAGATAGCAGAAAGCAATATTTTGTGGTCCATAGGGAGCTTAAACACCAATCTGCTTTCTGTGTATACAGTCTCACAGATGGAAGTGCCAAACAGATGAAAGTAGATTTCTGATAAGGCCCTGTTCCTCAGTCCCTTTTGGACATTCTGAACTGCCCAGCTGTACACCTCATGGAAAGATGCAGAATACAGATTTATCTTTAAAGGCTGACTTTGCTGGAAGCCGAAGTCACAGATCTTCAGTTGATCTTATGTTTGATTTATTCTTAATAATCCTGAGTGGCCTCTGAAGAGTTATTTCAAAGACACATAATTTAAACTTTCATGCACTAAACAAATATGGAAGAGTGAGTCAGCTTTGCTGTTTTCAATTGCATGTACTGCAAAGAAACATAAGTCCAGAATGCAGCATCCATATAGTGCATTGTGTGAAGGGCACTTGAAGCAGTTGACATCGCTCAGCAGCTGACAGCAGGAGACTTGCATCACATGTGAACAGCCTTTAAGTGTTCAAAAGTAAAATGGTTCCACTGGACAGCTACTGTTAGAGAGGGGTTTAAACAAAAACAAAAAGCTGTGGTGACGTTCCATGTGCCATGCAATTGGAATAATGCAGGGTACTCACTGTACTTGCCACTATGCATAATCCAACTTCTCGGACCAAACTATTTTTGCTGGGCTCACTGCTGCTAAAATAATTCACATATACAGAAATAAAATTGTAAATGTGGTTATGACAGAGTAATACAACATTAAGCTTTCTGTGACAGGAACTGGAGATGTTGAATATGTCTTAACTTATTGAAAGTGATTCTGATCACTAGGTCTGTAATGTTGCTCAGTTATTATTAAATGACAGTCGTGAAATCCTTATTCCTCTTTGAGTTTTATTCATTATGAAACATAGCTTCATTTGGTTCAGGGTTTCTTGGGCAAGGGTTTTTTACTTTATATACTTACCTTGAACCAAAACAGGAATTAACTCTATGAATTTTCTGGAAGCAAAACCAAAACTTGTATTTGTCTGCACGTCTACCTACTTCATTTAGGGAGAATGAAATATTTTCTCCTTCCATCAAGAGACCAAAATACTTAAGTGGTTTTTATTATTCCAGATATCTTGAGACACATTACATCAGCAATGATACAACCATCACACCCCCCAGTCCACTCTGCTACTAGAAATCAATCATTTATTAAATTTTATGGATTACAGCAATTTTTTTTCAGTATATTGGCAAAATATCAATTACAAGGATTTCAAGTATATCAGAAGCACAACTACTCTGATACATGGTGAACTTGTCCTAATGATCTCTACTGCTCTGTACTCACTATTCTGACTATGAGAGCTCCAATTTTCTCTGTCACATCAGCACAGATTACCTGCCAGAAATAAAAAAAAAATTCTGGGAGGGAAGAGGATAAAAGTGGATAACTCTCTTGCCAGACAGCAGAACATGCATGACCAAACATAGTGACCATAATCCTTAATTCCTAGGCTCAGTCCAGGAACATTCCTCTGCAACTCTTGGCAAAGGGCGTCACAAAACTGACCTCTCCTCAGGCACTACAAAGAAGATTTGTAATAGAGATGTTCCATCCCACTCTCCTACATCTGCCAAGTGCTTTGTTTCGCCCACTCAAAATTAAAATTGTCAAACCAAGTTGAAACCAGAATGCTTCATCCTGAAAGTATTCCTTATTATTAATACTTGTAGGAAAAAAAAAAAAAAAAAAAAAAAAGGTGGGCCTGCTTCTCCAATCACTTATGCATGTGAGTAGTCTTAAAAGTCCAAAAAAGAAGGAGGAGGTAGTAGTAGTCAGGGATTTTCATTGCATACTTGCTTTACCACCTAACTGACAGCACAGGGATAAATCTTGGCTGAGTGTTTGACCTCACAGATATTCTCTATCCAATGCAATATTAAATAATCTTCTCCCAGTCAAACTCGCTTTGAAAGGTTTGTGGTACAAATGTCTTTCTGGGGTTTTTTTTGCTTGATTTTGTAGTTTTACTTCTTTTAAGTTAGGTTATATTACGCATCCTTCTTTTCCTGTCTTCATTTGCAGTTAAAGATACTTACTCTGAGGAAGAGAATTTTTCTGGAAACAAGATTCTTATTGCAATTTTTCCCTCCAGGCAGTAAAAGAATATTTTACAGCAAGCTAGTCAAGTCTACAGCTGTACCAATTTTTTATTAAAATGTGACTTTTTTCCTCTTCCGAAGCAGAAATCCATTTTTAAAATTACGTGGGGTTCTGTGCTTTGGACAGCTGTGATTCTGCCCACTAATGTGTGATCATGCCTGCACTCAAACTCAGTATATTTTGTATATTGCTGCAAAGAAAGGTGTTGTTTTAGATTGCTAGGATTTCCATCTCATAGTTCATTTAGATGAAGATCTACTTATGGATCCCACTACAACTTAGCAGACAGGATGCTGCCCAGACTATTTGTTCAGATGGAGTCCCTTCCCATCACTTGTCCTAAGATACCTCTACTGTACTCTTACCCCTACTAACTCAACGACAGAGTAAATGGCATTTAAAATATTATTTTTTAAATAGTCCTACTGTGCAAGCACTGTAACTCTCGATTAAATGTGTGCAGTTATAAACAGATGCCAACAAAGCTTATACCGAGGTGAGGAACAGCCTCTACAAAAGGTTGAACTGTATGGACATCTGTTCAAGTGATTGATGATTTGAATTATTTTTTTTTTTAATAAGATAGCATTAGCAACAGAAAAAATGTCCAATGCTGTTAAGGTTCGATACAGAAAAAGTATATAAGCCTTCCTTAATGAACATGTTGAAGACTAATAAGCTATGTTAATGACTCAAGCTCTTTACACACACTCCAAGCAGACACTGTCTAGGAGATACACGTGCTTTTTTTACCACCTAACCTTCACCCCTAAATCTTAGAACAGGCACCATAATATGGAAGAAGGTCATGTCATTTCTTCTCTGCTTTTTGACCTTGTAGATGTCCTAGAACAATAGAGGTGTTGGTGTAAGGCTCTTCTGCAAGGTTTGAGTGTAGAGAATTGACTACACATCTATACTGCTCCAGAGCAGAAGTTGGCTGGTAGCTGACAGCTTCTCCATCTGTTTTGCCTTCCCTGCTGACCTCTGCCAGTGCTTACCAAATTACCCAATCTTGGTATTCCCCAAGATTGTCACCTGTTTGTGTAAGCAAGGAGTACACCTATTTACTTCCCCACCCCTTGAAGTTTAATTTTGAAGACAAAGTATTCTTTCTGCTGCTGAATCCCAGTGGTGGGCAACACCAAAGAAAACACGGAGTTTTCAAACAATTCAGAATTCCAGTTTGAGACAGACTTCACAAGCACAAGCACCATAGCTGATCCCCTCAAGACCTATCAGAAGGAAGTGGATTAGTCTTCCTCATCACAACGCTTCATTTTCTATAGATAGTCTACACAGACACAGCAAATCTCAGCCTGAGGCACACATCTTCCACATGGGCCTGCATGCTCATGCTAATGCAAGAGACTCAGGCTACAGAATATAATTTCTTCTTTCAGCTCCTAAAGGCCTACACCACCATCTTGCCCTTAATAGTCAGTCCATTACTCCTGCAATATAATTCCTTAGGAAAACAAGCACTTATTCCTTCTTAGTGGCTAGTGTGATAGGTACATGTTTTTCTCTTAATTATGTCTTACAAACACGTACATTCTCGTTATCTTGGTGGTTTATGCTTTACAAACTCTATTTCTGCAACCAGAGTCCCAGTGCTTGAGAGCAGTACATGACCTCATCTCCCAGTGAGCACAGGAACAAGTCCTTAATAGGTCTAGGTATTTTGGAAAGACTCAAGAGAATGCTGAGAAATGAACAATGCCACACAGCTCTCAATTAGCCAACTAAATTTGAGTGCTTTCACACAGAACTATTTGTGACTAAGCTGAGTGGCTACATTTACTGCTCATTGCTGCACATCTCACACAGTCCCTTAAAAATTTGGTTTTCTAAAGAAAGAAAATGTACTGTAGAAAAAAAACAACCAGCCAAAAATATGGATTCAAGGGGCTGTGTAATAAGCAACAAGAAGGTTCTGTGTAAGTCATTCTGAAAGCATTTATGGAAGCACAACATTTATAATTGTCAAGCTAATGAATAAAAACTTCTCAGACTGTAGCAAAGAGACTGGCTTCTCAACACTTTATACTATGTTCCATTATCTTTAACCCTCACACTCCCTATGGTCCCTTCCCCATCTTTGGTAATCAGCTTCTAGCTCATTTTCCAGCCTGAAGAGCTATCATCACAAATGAAAAAGAAAAGGACATTTAGATGACTTACATTCCCAGTTTTATTTTTGGCTTTCTTGACCTTCTGGCATGTTGTTTTACCATGAAAATTTCATTAAAGTCTCTATTAAATTCAGAGTGGAAGATGTCAAGGAGGATAGAATCTATTTTAAGTGCATTAATAACTATAGAGAAGGCAATACATTAATGCTGTATCAAAACAGCAAAGGCAATATTCTCTTTCTGCATTATGGAGCACCTTTTCTCCCTTACTTAAGGGAGAGTGCTCTCTTACATTACTAGTCATTTCTTCATATGTAAAATTAATCTACAATGATTCCACTGAGCCAAGGAGGTGCAATGCTATGGAAATAAGATCTTGGCATAAAACCCTCAAAGCCATACCCATATAGAGAAATTCACATGGTCAAAATCACACTTTCTGATCAACTTGTAAAAGGAAACCAGCTGAAATCTATGCTTTTATTCCTGTTTCTACCTCTGCAGAGACTACTTCTCTCTTCAGAATTAATAAAGGGAGCATTTCTGACCCACCTGTTGCAGTCATATATATTTCTTCTATAAGACTTATTGCAAGACTTCCCACAGCCATGCAGCAATTTCCAATTGCTTTTCACATTAAACAGGTGAAACAACAAATTCTCTATGAGGGTTCTTGAAGCCTTACTCTTCCTTTCCAAACCAAACCATTTTCTGAGGTGTTTTTCTATCTTTTTCTCATGGGGAAGGTCTGTAGGGACCAAGTCCAGACAGGAACATTATATTCCAGGACCACAGTAGCAAAGCCAGTGTTCTGTACAGTGGCATGTTACGTGATAAAAGAAAACAAGACACAGGGCACTATAACCACTACCAAATTAAGGTTGCACAAGGAGTCATCTGTGTGCCCACTTTCAGGGAACAAACAGAAGCTATGCCTGCTCTGGTGAGCCAGATGGCACAAATTCTTCTCTGCACCTGAGGAGGAGTCTCTCATTGCAGTTGCATCCGCGTGGTTAAGCTGTGCTCCCTTTTCAGCAGGACAGCTCTGTCCACAGAGCGTAGTTTATTAATCCAGACACAGCCCTAAAGGCCTGAACGTCAGTAGAGCACATATTGTGATATACAGGGCATATGTCAGTAAAAGTGACATTTGCAAGGTCAGGGCTGCAGCACACAGGGACACTCCATTTCAAACTAAGTAGCATCTGTAAGTGGAAAACATTAATGAGAATGACATACAAAATAGCTCTCAATCTTTTAGCTGTTCTAATGGAATCTGGTGAAAAGTGCTGAGATAAGTTGTTCAATATTTTATTAAAAAGGCTGCACTTCAACATTTTAAACAGTAATATACTATTATAAAGTATATTAAAAAAAATCTAAGAAAACCTGAAGACCAAAAAAAGCCAGACTGAGTTCAGGGATTTTGGTTAAGAGAAGAAAGTGAGGTACTACAAGTCCCTTCAAAAAGCTCCCCAAATAAATTAAACACAAAACCTACAAAAAACAAACAAAAAAACCACCAAACAAATAAACAAACAAAATTAAAAAAAAAAAAAACCACAAAAAAACTATAAGGCTAGATAAAAGAGTTATTCTAAGGTAGTGGTAGAACTGGCACTCAGATAATGCAATGATGATCAAAGCTTATATAAATGGGACTATTGCTATGTACATATGACAAAGATTTCATTTTGATCATGAGTTCATACATCAAGTGGCAAGTTTAAAAAGTCACTGTGTACAGCCCATGCACTGTTTATATAAAGTGACACTGTTATGGGAGCAGCAAAGCAGACATAATGTTCCATTAATGGGCAGAGAAGGTTATCCATGCATTTATAACCAGAAGTCAAGGTCACAAATTTTCCAGAAATACAAAGGGTATCTGCTCCTTACAGGGGAGGATGGAGACGGGGCAAGGGTGTAAAATTGCCTCCTGTTTCTGGTTTCTTTTACATCTATTATCAACAACACATGTGAAAAGTGCTGTTTATTACGCTAAAACTAAAGTACATGCACTAAACCGTGTTCCATTGGCCAAACTTGGTATCTGTAGACCTTGGGCTCAACACCACCACTTTGTTCCTTTAATTATTGATCATGGGCACAAGGCTAACCAGGCAGAGTGTAGACTGAGCAGGACATATGGTATGGCAGGCCAATTGTCATGTCTCGTACTAAGCACAAACAGTTACTGGACTAATGATTTTAAGTTGTCCATATTTTGTTTTAAAATTTTGAAGGGAGATTGATAATGAAGGCTCAATAAATTACTACAGTCTAGAGAAAAACCTTATTATTTCAGAGACAAATGCTCAACAGGAAGCAAAGGGTAAGGGTAAAAGAAATCTTTCCCAAGCTTTTGTGGGAACAGAAACAAAGGAAAGTTTAAATTACTAGCAAAACTAGAGATAAAGGTTAATGAACAAATGAGTTAATAGAAAACAAATTATTCCTCCTAAGTAACAGCTCTCCAACCCAGACTCAGAAGAACAAGTAAGGAAAAAACTTAAGAAGCAATTTTACTGTGGAAGAGACTGTGTCTTCGGACCAGTCACTAACAAAGAAACAAGAACACCTAAAATATTCAGAATGTGTAAGGTTTTTGGGAAAAGAAAGCAAAATAAAGGCATCCAAAGTAATCTAGCATGAGGTTTCCAAACAAAGATGACCTTGTGTGTATGATATCAGCTTCTTCAGTTATCTCCACCCAGAAAAAAGCTGTTGACCATATAAAGGTTGATTCCTGACAACACAGCTGAATAGCTCTTCTGCACAAAAATCACCAACCCAACAAGCCAAACCACACACATCTGTAACAACATAACCCCCTAATTAGAGTATTTAATTGAAAGTATGTTAAGAAAAACAAAAATATTTTTAAAATCAGTCTTAAAATTTTTGTGACAATAAAGCAATGCAGTGGTACTAAAATGTTTTTGGTTTTTAAAAGCTCACATGACTCATGACAAACTCTTACTTCATCCTTTCTGTCTTTATCTGTGAGCTCAGCCAGACAGACAAAGCAGAGTTAGAGTAGAACAATTTGTATACTCCCATTTTTAAGAGGTTTGTTTGTTTGTTTGTTTTCCCAGAAACCAAGTAATCCCTCTGGGGAATTTCCACAGAGTAAAATTTCCCAAAATCGTGTTTTGGCCAGAAGTTCCATAACCTCATAAGTAGAAACAACTTTGTCACAGAACATGTGATATAGTTACATGTGTTTGGACCATCAGGACTCAAATTATAAAAAATTTAATCGAAACTGGGCTAATCCACTGTGGAAACCATAGACATGGCACATCCAGAAGCCAGGGTGTTTTGTGCTTTAGTAGGCACATGTGTAATATCTAGAAGCATTCAGAATTTGAGGCATAGATGTTTCAAAAATAGATACAGTGCATGTTTGAGATGTGAAAGTATGAAATCAACAGACTTTCCTGGCATTCAGTAGATAGCAAAGTACTTAGCCTAGAGGCAAAAGAATACAAAATTATTTCGGAAGGTTTCCCTAAAAGCTTGGGAAAAGTTTCATGGCAACAAAGTCCTGCAGTGTGTCTAAAGAGCTAGAGCACTTTAAAATTGGTTAGAAAATACTAGAGCAGTTATTTTATGTGGATAATCTTTGTTCCATAGCCAGGCCTGTATCCAGGTCCAGAGTATGCACTCGGGCATGCTCTAATCCAGTACCTAATGACACCAGGAGAGCCCCCAAAAATCCCATGGCATCATGAGCAGCATCAAAGCCAATAGAAATAAGCAAACCATGGCCTGTTACACTAGTTAGGAAAAGAGAGCAAAGAATTTTAATGATATCTATTTCAATGACCAATACAGTGCTATACAGCATATATGACAATTAATGTTCCAGTATTTCAAAGGATCAAATCATACAACCATGCAAATGAAGTAGCATATTTTGTGTCATGCAAGAATATCCCTTAATATCCCTATTAAGGGATAACTACTTCTCTTTAGGAATCTAAACTGAAGCAGCTAAATTTTCCTCCTGAGACTGTTTTAAGACAACACAGTAAGATGCAAACAAAATCCTGCTGCAGATGGGAGTGATTTAAACAAATCTGCCTTTTCTCAGATTTGCAGAAATTACTTTTCAGTGGCAAATAAATTTCATTTGGAGTTTTATTTCTTCAGTTTGTCCGTACATTTCTATTAGCTATATGGTCACAACACTGATGTACAACTGCTGAATTTCAGTAGGTGTGTGTAACCATTCCTTCAGAAAAGCACTTTTCATAAAAGAAAAATTCTATCTTCTCTGTTAGATTCTCATTCTGCTATTGAGTTCACCAAAATTCTGTCCTTACCAGATTTTCTCTTTAATTAAAAAAACTATATCAGTAAACTATTAAATCTAATTTCCCTACTTAATAAGTTTTTAAAAGCAATGTATTTCATTTAAAACTTCCTTCTTAAGTCAGGTCAGCCCATATATCTGGGTCAAAAGTTGAGAGCTTTTTTGGGAGTTAAAAAATCCCAACTCTCATAGAATAAGAACTTGATATTTTAGGCCAAAGCACTTAATTGTACTCTAAGTTTAATTATCTATATGACTTATCTCTAGATTTTTCCTTAATCTATTGGCATTCTTTTCACCTGTGCCTCATGTTTAAGAGTCAAACTCTCAGAAGCAGGTTTTTAATTAGGTGGTGGGGAAAAGTGAGACTTTCTGTATAAGAACCTGAGAATTCCTATTCATTGTCTGTATTGAGTATCTGACTCTGAAGGCAACACTGAAGGAAGATAAAGCTCTACCTGATAAGGTTGCTGAGGGAATAGATCAGATAAATCACTTGACCTGAAATACTGCCTGGACACTATCTCCAGCACAGAAAGCTAAGAAAATTGTTCATGACTAAACTGTTGATAGTTCAGTAGAAACTCAGAGGAGACCCTGCATAAAGAGTGCTACTGGATGGAAGTAAAGGGAGTAAACCACAATCAAATTAAATTTCCGGTATTACTCAAACATATTTACACGTATGAGGGTAATGGGAATTTTCACAGTAAAAGAAAGGGAAAGTTGGCCTTTGATGTCTAAATTTGTTTGCCTTATCCTGCACGTAATAACATTATGTGACTCACTTATTCATCTGATAATATAAACTTAGAGAAAACTATAAATTTACAAAAACATTGAGTCCACTGAAATGCTTAGCTGAAGTGTTTACAGAATAGGACAATGGTATGAAATTATTCTGAAAAAATAAAAACCAATAAAATTTTTTTCTCTTAGAAGGAAAAGAAACTAGTGTTACCCATAGCACATTAAGCAGCATCAGGTCTGTGCTCCTTGCTTATAGTTACTTTTTGAAATTAACATGAAATCCTCCTTGCTCAAGCCAGCAGTCCTTTCAAAACTGTGACAAATTTTTCCTACATCCAGCTTATGGGACATGGTCCTTGATTGCAGGAGGGCAGGGAAAGAGCAGTGCCCATCACCAGACGCCGCACTACAGTGACCATGACCAAAAGTGGTGAATCTCAGCAGCACTCAGGCACTTGCACTGGGCAGGGATGGAACAGAGTGGAAAAGCAGAAAGTAATATGGAGTTGTGTCTCTGAGGTGACTTGGATGAAGTTGCTGAACAGCTACCAAGAGAGATTTTTGTTCCAAATTCATCACCTGGAGCATCTGGTCTTAAAGACTTCACAAACTGGAAATCAAGTAAATGGAGAAATGGCATTTGGCAGGGATGTAATGGCCAGGGCAGCCTTGAAGGAAAAATCAGAACCTGAGACTCCACATCCACTTAATTCTAAGCACTTCACACAAACTCTGCAGCATGGTACTCACAGTCAATGTTGCTTTCCCAAGGGGTTGGCTTCCTGATTTTTCTACCCAATTAATCATCCCCTGCTTATAAACTAGGATAGTTACACAAACTTCTAACATCTGGCTTCTTTTTTTTTTTTTAACCAATGGTTTGTTTTAATGAAAGAAGCAGAAATGCAGTTTCAGGATTTCACAAACTAGATTTTCTCTCTCTTGCTAGTAAGTTATCAAGAGAAATTCCATCTAGAAGGACTACTTCTGGGCAATCTTGCCCATTCTTGGATAAAAGCCTGATCTTAAGAAACAGGGCTAAGAATTCTCAACAAATTAAATCCTATTAACTTTTAGTGGGTCTAAATACCTAATTCCCCTTAGTCATCATTGACATCATTTTCTTTTTGAAATTTGATATTTTAGTGCATTTTAAGTTAGCAGCTGTTAATAAAAAGCACTTTGAATTAAACAGCAGGAATTTGAATATGCATCCCAGAAAAACCTTTAATAGGGTCATCATCCTACATTAGAGGATAAGTGTGCAACTACACACACTTGCCTACAGTGTTTATGAGATTGCTTGAGCGCTATTTTTGTCAATAAAATTGATTAGGCCTACTAAACAGACAGTATTTCCCTCAAGAAGCACTAATTCAATAAAATGTACATAACCAGAAATCTAGAGGGACAAAATTATAAACAGGATTAAGCAGAGCTTGCCATGAACTTGAGTTCGAGAGGCAGAGATGATAAGTTGCTTAGAAAAGCAATAAGCAACACTTTCACACCAATTCTCTCATCTGAGAACACCCATTTCCTCACAGCGAGAACTACTCTGCAAATAATAGTAGCCTGTCTGAGCAAAAGCATCTCATCCCTCAATCTCAGACTGGCCATTTTTCATGGTCTGGATGATGCAGTTTTGCAACTCCTCTTTGAAGGAAATGTCAATCCTGCTTTTGCTGCAAAAATCATCCAGTAACAAAACAGAATATCATGCTTTTAAAAGAAGAAGAAAAAAGCAGAGTTAAGCCTGTTGCTATCTGCTGCTTGCCTTTGCGTTAGTTTTAGGGCAGCTTTCCTTTTAGATAGCTTCAGGTTAGAAAGTCCTACAAGAACTATTAAATGTGGAGAAATGGATACAACCTTTGACTTGGTGAGTCCCTAAGCCACAGATTGCTGAAAGCAACTGATGGAGTGGGAAAAGCTTCACTTTATGCCTGCCTACTCTCATATTCTTTCCCTAAACCTCAAGAACTGGAAGCCCTCCAATCCACAAGAGTTTTGGCCTGTTAAAGTGAGATATATGTACACCTTTGATGTCTTCTTCCACTCTCATATTTCTTAATTCAAGTATTTTATGCTATCAAGCGTGCCAAATCAATAAAATCATGATTTTTCAAGGTAATGTACAAGGAAAGTTAGTGGTAAAGCTCTACACTAATGAACCATTTCTGCAGCATATTTTCAAAGTAAAACCTTTTAAATCTCACTGTTTCTTGTATTTTATCAGCCAGAAACTTAATACCTTTTCCCCTAAATACAGCAAAGGGTTTCTTTCATTGTATTTAGGTTGCTCCAGTGGAAAAAGATATATATGTGGAAATTAGCTATTACAATAGCTTTTTTTTAGGAGTTAAACAAAAGTTTATACTTTTCTCTAAGGTTCATCACTAGAGTATTTATTGTCCTTGAGAGTACTGATAATTTACATGAAACCATTCCACACCCTCAGGTCAGATAGGCAAGCTACTTTAGAAAAGTAGTATTTCAGAGATACATTACCAAAGAAACAAGAAAATTAAAGAGTCTTCAAAGAACCCATTACTTTTAGAAACAAAATCCTCCCTTCCCCTCCCTAAATATATGGCTACCTCTAGACTACAAATCTCCAGATGGGTTGGGTTTTTGTTTGGTTTCTTTCGTTTGGGTTTTTGGTTTTTTTGGGTTTGTTTGTTTGTTTTGTGCAAAAAGTATATCTGTATAACTGGAAAATGTTGAAGACTTCTCTTGGGCAGTTGAAGTTCCTGCATGTTTCAACTGTTAGCCATATATTCCTAGCAGAAGCATAGGAGCTCCACAGCAGGGGTAATCCCAATTGCAGCCAAGAGAATATCTGAGATATTTTACTTTGTTAATAACCCAGCTCCCAAGAAATGGTTAATTTTGCTTTATGTAAGGCACAGACTTGTCTGAAGAGCAACTTCAGAAAGGGTTTTTGCTTACTCTATAAGACAAATTTGGGAAAAAAACTCACCGCTCAAGGAATTAAGCAAATACTTGTCAGCATGCAGGTTGGAAATAGTTCTTTGTAATTCCATCTGTATTAGAAAGTTTAATGGCTTGTATGACATAAAATTAGCTATGTGTATTAGCACAACATCCACAATCAAATCCAAATTTCCAGACTGAAAGGAACTGATATTGTTCTTTAGTTTAACTGCAGTCACTCTCAAGGAAAACTACCTATTATGTGTTTCTATACCCTCTAATACCTGAAGTAGATAAAGACTTCTGGAACAAGCACATATCTATGAAGAACATGTGTGCCTTCTTCCTGGAATAAGATGTTTAGCAATGCATAGAGAGGATTAAAACTGGCTGCATTTTTCTGCTTCTGACTTCTACTTTTTGGCTTTAACAAGAAATACAAAATAAAACCAATAAGAAGTAATATTAGCTAAATTATGAAGCTCAGATTATCTGGGGCAAGCAACAAAAATCCATCTCTCGCTAGAACCTTTGCAGGTCTGAGAATTACACATTTCCAAAAGAAAACTAGTTCTTGGGAAAAGTTACAGAGAAGAAATTATATCCCATTGGGAAGGGAACTCAGCAGTGAAATGGAGGCAGTGAAAAGAAGGAGCTCTTGTTTCAAGAGAGTCCATTTATTTCTCCAGTTTGTCCATGCACTTCTATTAGCTATATGGTCACAAGACTGACGTACAACTGAGCTGCAACACTTCTGCCCTGGCTCAGATAACACTGGCTGTTATGGGTTTGTTATGGGATGCCTTTCTCAGTGAGTCAAGTCCAAGTCAGACTCTTTCCCATGAACCTGTATCAAGAGGAGGAACAGCTTAAGAGGCACCTCGCATCTCTGAGTTTCAGCTGAATCCCTTCTCCAGGGGAGGAGAAGCAGCTGCCATCAGTCTAACAGGTGCAGAGCACGTGAGCTTGTTGAAGGACCATTAACCTTGGGCAACTGTGTGTTACAAAATCCATTTTGCCCAAATCTACCAAGTAGGTATGAGGAAAAGATCTGTTATCCTTTAGCATCCTGCCCCTTCCAACACACCTGCCAATCCCTTCAGTTTACATCTCAAAGCTGCAAGAGTTCAGGATATCGAAGGATGAAAATATTTGACAGATGGTCCCAGAAAGCTCACTGGCAGTCTAGGAGGGACAATGACTCTCTCCTCTCTTCAGGGAGCAGAACAGAGCTACAGCTAAACTCAAGATACAAGGTCTTCTGAAGAGCATCTTCCTGAACAGCAAGCTACAAATTACATTACAGACAGCTTTGCTGTCTTTCTTTAATGAGCAAATAAATCGGTATCTGTGAAATGCCTCATGACCTCAAATATTAGATATTCTGAAACTCCTCATGACCTCAAATATTAGAAGTTATACAATAAAAATCATAAAACTCAAAGTCAACTAAATATCTTTTTTTATTACATGATATGAGCTTGGCTATATCCATTAATTTTGTTCATTAGCAAATTAATAAAAGGAATTGGTAAGCTCATGTAAAGCAAAGCAGCAAGCTTGTAGATAAGTTTAATGCTGCTGCTGAAGAAAAGCCTAGCTTTTCAATTATCTTTTATTCATTATACAAACCAATAACCAATAATGTCTAACTGAACAAGCCACGCCTCTTTGCCACTCTCTCTGCCAGTAAATCCCCTCAAGTTTAATTGAAATCTTTGTTTTAAACTAAGTATATCAGGTACAAAAGTCACAATTAATCCCCTTGTCCCTCTTCAAGGAAGAAATAATTAAAATATATTTTTTTTTTAATCAGAGGAATTACCAAAATATTTTTTTTAAATTTTAGTCAAGAAAGCATGCAAATTCCTGTAGTTACTTCAACTGAAGATTGTTACATAATACAAAACAAAATATTTTGTGTAACAAATTATGAAAACACCATTTAAAAGAACAGGCTTCCAGTGCTCTCCAAATAAAACAAGGAATGCAAATGCTACTGGATTTTCTCCTGAACATTTTTCAAGAATGCACTGTTTCTCCTGATAGAAAAAAAAAGAGATTTTTCCAGCAAGGACTTGATGATATCAACTTTATTCCTCCCCATCCCCCCAGTGATGTCTCGTGAAACACCTGTGGAAAAAAACCTTTGCATCAGATTTATTCCAGTCATGTTTGATACCTCTTTAGAATTCAACAGGTAGAAATATAATACAGCACATTTACCTACAGGCTTCAAAATAAATTAATAAACACTTGTGCACCAGACTGTAAATTTCATGTTTTGCCAGTTTCAGCAAACAGTAAGGATGCCAATTTTTGGGTAATATGATTCCTTATAAAGTTTAAATATTTCCAGTTTCAAGTAGATAATCTTAAACCTAAATTACTGGAAAAAACTCAAAATATGGCAAACTAAGCCCAAAGTCTTGCACCAGGATTTAGGACATGAAAAAGAAACAATGAAAAGGAACAAAAAAAAAAAAAAAAAAAGGCAAGTATTACATTTATAGATACATTTCACAAGTGCACCTCCTTTCCTCAGCTGTATGCACCCCAAAGTATGACTAATGACACAGTGCACCCTTGGTGAGACTCCTGGTGATGCTGAACTGGGAAGTGCTGTTGAGTCCCTGGAGGAACAGCATGCCTTGCAGAGGGATACAGAGAGATTTGGGCAATCATTAACAGTATGAAATGTAGCAAGTGCAAATGCTGGATTCTGCACGGGGCACAAGTTTAAACTGGGAGATGAGTGGCTGGAGAGCAGCCCTGCGGGAAAGGGTCTGGGAATGCTGGCAGGCAAACCCCATCCTGAGGTGCATCAGACACAGCATCAGCAGCCAGCCAGAGGTGACCATCCCACTGCATTCAGCCTTGGTGTGGCCTCACCATGACACTGAGTGCAGCTGTGGGACCCACAACTAAAGAAGGATGTAAAGGTCCTTGGATGCATCCAGAGGAGGCAACAAAGCTGTTGACAGGGCAGGAAGGGATGTCCTGTGAGGAGCAGCTGAGGAATTTGGGATTGTCTGGTTTGGAGAGTTGGAGGCTGAGGGGCAACCTCATTGCTCTCTGCAGCTTCCCGAGGAGAGGAAGGGGAGAGAGTAGCTGATAGGACACATGGGAATGGCTCAAATCTGCACCAGGAGAAGCTCAGACTGAACACGAGGAAGCAGTCATTTACTGAGAGGGTGGTAAAACACTGGAAGAGGTTTTCTAGAGAGGTGATTGATGCCCCATGCCTGTCAGTGGTTAAGAGGCATTGGGAAAATTACTCTAATATTGTGCTTTAAGTTCTAGTCAGCCCTGAAATGGTCAGGCCATTGGACTGGGTGACCATTGTAGGTCTCATCCAACTGGATCTACTCTATTAGATCAATTAAAATGTCATTTAAGAATTAAAAAAAAAAAAAAGAAAACACCAGCCAGTGACTTAGACACCAGAAAACACCCAAGTTTTTCCCATGCAGACCTAACTTTGACTCCTGGGTCTGTTCACTAATCAACATGATTAGTTTGCATGAACACATACTATATAAGATGAAAGGGATCATGCTCCTATTGTAGAATGGAGGAGGTAAGGCGGAGCATTTTTGATTCTTAAAGCTACGACATCTTCCTCATCCAGGATTCAATCATTCTGTCTAACCAGTGATTTAGAAAGGAAGATGTAACTAAAGGAGAGATCCTCATATTTCCAAGGCTCACTCAGCTACCCAGGAAGAGGCTGTATCTAACTATAGTCAGCCCTTTGACATATTCAGGATGAGAAAGGAGATCATGAAGCACAGTGAAATGTTAGTCATTCACACACACCTCTCTTTTTCTTAACTCATCTAGTCATTTTTTCCTATTTTCCTGCATGCTTTGACCCCCCACACATTTACCCATTTTTCTTGCCGCCTTGCTACTCTGTTTTTTGCTGTTTAAGTGTCTTTTTTAAAAATTCATGTTAAGCAATAAAATCTGACAGCAAAACAGCAGCCAAGAAAGTCTGAGGGACCAGTGCTGTAGTCAGTGGTGACAGAGGCAAAAGGAAACTGCTCCTTGCTGTTTCCCAGCTACTGCAGAGACACAACAGATGCACCTGGAGGCTTCACCAGAGTAACTGAAGTGGCAGAGAGAAGCTGCCGAGTAACTCTCAGTGGGAGAGGGTGTTCTACTGCCTGGCACTGGCACAAGATCAACAGATAGGAAGCTCAGCAGTGGTGGTGGCTTGATGCAGAGAACATCCAGGGGAGTTCAGCTAAAGGGAACTCGCTGCCACAAAGCAAAAGCAACTCAGAGAGAATGATCTCAAAAGCAACAGAGGTTTGCAAATAAGATTTTTCAGCATCTTTCAGTTACTGAAATCAAAACTGTTACATTAGATAGCTTAGACAAAAAGCACTGCATGAAAATGACCAAGTTTTACATGGCCTGCTAGAACAAAGCACCCTCAACAAAACAGAGATTACTTTCACTTCTATTTAAGATCTTTTTTGTTCAAATCAGGAGTTTCTGGCCTTTCACTGACAGAACACTAGAGTACTGAAAACTGAACCCTGTTTTACTGAGTAGAATAACATGGACTAATTTAGAAGAATTAAAATAACAAAAGCCTCATATATACTCCAATGACGTTATGCTAAAAATCAAACATTTGGCAAATTGGCTAAGTGATAATAGGGGCCAAAATATTTCTCTTGAAGAGCATGCAGAAGGAAAGAGTTGGACAATATTAATCTAATTTTTTATTCACAGGCAGCTGGGGGCACTGAGCAAGATCCTTTGTTCACATAAGTTTCAGTAGTGTTGTGGCCAACTACTGTTCTGTGCCATAAAAATTTCAAGTCTCTGATGAATGGCAGTAAATTAATTATAAGCAGGCCACTATTTTTCATGACCTAATATCCACATTTGCAATAAAGCACAAAGGACTTAAGCACTTATTCACTGCGAATGAATAGTCATGCAAAGGAGGTCTCCCAAATGCCTCAGTGTCTCAAAGGTGGATCAAAAAGAGATATGTTACAACCCACATGGTCAAGGAAATGAATCATTGGTTATGCACTCTTGTTCTGTTATGTTTCCCACTCTGCTGTTCCAAAAGCAAGCAAATCTCTTTAAGAGCACACCTCCAGCCTTTCCCACCTGGCTCTCACACCCTGTTCTGCACAGGGTTTGCTTGTTAAAGAACCTACCAACGCCGAACAGACACAACACTGGTTTAACTCCTAAAGCTGATTCAGTAGTCAAATATCAAACCTGACCAGCTTTTAAAATTTCCTCTCCTTGTGTACTGCTGGCATGATCCAAGCAATATGAGCATTCCCATTCCTTCTGATCCACAGCAGCCTTCACATCAGCCGTTCATACTGGCCTGCCAGATACAATGGGAGCAACACATCAAGAGCTATACCTGGATCTTGGGTAACGCTCAGGCTGCCATGCTCATTCTAGCTTTGGGACAAAGGTGCTTTCCTGGCTCAGTTGAAAGCAACACCCTTGAATTTCTAGGTTAGGGAATTCACAGAAATAAGTCTCAGGTCTAAAACTAGCCAACCCCTAGATTCCTCCATGGCCATTTTAAATTTAGTTCTGTAAAAGAACTCCATAAGCTTGCAAGGACCCGTAAGCAATCATCAATATTATTTACCTATACAAAGTATATCTACCAGTAAGTATTTATAGGTCCAAAGCATTTTTTATTGACAAAGTTAATTTATCTTAGCTTATGCCTTCACTACCCAAGATTTCCGTGCAGAGAACTTAGCAAATATTTAGCTGTGAAATTCCCTACTTGAAATATACAGTCTTGTAACCTTCAGGAATCCATTAAAAATGTAAGACCCTGGAATTCAAAAGTGTCAGGAAACCATTGCCAACTACCATTAAGCCAGTTAAGATTCTTCAGAGTTAAATAAGTCGGGCTAGATTTCTTGAAATGATCCTGTTGATCTGATGAGATAGGACACCTTCTACAGCCATAAAAAAAACAAGAGTAATACTTTGTCTACCTATTATGCAATGCCTTCCTCAAGCACGTTCAAGCAAGAAGAGTTCACCTGCAGACTTTTAGTCCAAAAGCTCGTGATTTTTTTTGCACAAATCAAGATGTTTAATGCCAATCAAACTAAACAAATGCTTATGTTCTGTAAGGCAGAACATAACTAACTGCTACAGCAGTTTATACTGTTAAATAGCAGTTGAGAAAATGTCTACTAAAAACAAATACAGGCTTCAGGGGAAGGAAACAGATACATTTTAGGTCTAAGAGAATTACTTTTATTTTTTTCCTCCCAATAGATGGAACACACTTGATTTTAAGATCTCATTTTTACACTCACAGCACAAAATCCTAGCAGAGCATTTCACATGGATGTGACAGATTTAGATCTGCAATCACACTACACACTGCTCTCCTTATTAACATTAAGGAAAACACCTTGGGATTCCCATTTGTAAAACAGAACTATTACATTTGCCTCCATTATAAATTACTGAGACCTGTTGACAGAAAAGTAGTATGTAAGAATACAGAAACATTTTAAGGAAGAAATTTAAGTATGTTCTTTTTAAAGTGCAAGCTATGTGCATCAGATTTGTTTTAAATACTTATTTTAAAATGACTACCCTTCCTTTCTTGGATTTCAATCTTGTCAAACCACAGTAAAACAAGACTTGGTCACCACTCAGCAGTGATATTTCAGCATGTACAAGAAACAAAACCCAAATGGAGATTTGGCTTTCTTTTTAAAACACAGGTTGCCAAAATTCCCCTGTAAAATTTAACACCACTCACATTAAAAGTTCATTTCCTCTTTTGCCTTCCAGACCCCAGTAGTTATGATCCCTCTAATATTAGATGATGAGGATGGCTATCTCCAGAGACAGATTTATTCCCGGCTGAACACATCATCATTTCCAAACATGAATAACTGTAGTTTGAACACAAAGCCATATAGGACCAAAGAAGGAGCTTATTATAAAACTTGTGTTGAGGAAGTTCCCTTCACAGCAGCAAAGCTTACCCTAGGTAATAACTAGCTTCATAACCAAATCTCTAAAGCAATGTTCTCATACTGAAAGGCTCTGCATCTCATTACTAGGTCTCGGGTTCATCCATCCATATTTATGAATTGTACCAAAAAAAAAAAAAAAGAATCCTGCAGAAAGAAGCCTTTTAAGGCTGCTATAGGTGCTAGGTTTTTCTGTCAATACTAACAGCATTTACACAGAGTTGTTTATTATGTTTCACCTGTCCATGGCATGAAACACCTGCAGACTCCAGCAGCACATCTGGCAGGCTCTCACAAGATTCTGTCTTCAGTATCCAAGTAGCAACACAGCAGTAAGTCTTTCCAGACACCCACACATCCACATGCAAAAACAACCATTTAATAAATGCCATAGAACTTAATATGCCATAGAACTTAGCCCTTTTATTTATGCAGAAATAAATCCAAAAGACAAATAGGACCTCAGATCGCTCCATCACTCCATCCTCCTTAGATCCTGAAGGAAAGCAACCGTTATCCTGACTTACCAAAATGGCATCACTCTTGAGAAGAAAGAGTTGGGTACAGTTGAGAGTCACTGCTCTCAGAGCCCCGACCTAGACATGAAAACACACAGTCCTCCTCTCTAAGGAAAATTACCATTTAAAACAAGCTGACAGCAGCCACAGAAAAATCAAAGCAAAAAAGTTTGAATTTGAAAAGTTTTCCAATAGCCTGTGAACAGGACTTATATAAGTTGCAGCCAGCCAGCCCTGAGCTTCAGACATACACATGCAGTGTTTTGTATCACTGCTCTGAAGTAAGGCTGCTGAGCCAAAGTAAATCTCTCCAATGATAACGCTGGAACTTTGTAGTTTAATCTCCAGGTCCACACTCTCTGGAAGAATTCAAGCTGCACACAAACAAAATCATGTGCAAAATAGTTTAGGAATATCTTACTGTTTGATCCATAATGAAGTCTACTACTAATGTGACCTCTAATAAATCAGGCTGCACACAAGTTCCAGCTGGCCCTCAGTCACAGTCATATCTGGTTGCTGCACCAGCACAAATCCAATGACTCCAGACATACTTAAAACAGAGTGCAGAATTTGTTCCAGAAAGTTTAGGAATCTGTATCAAAATGTGACATTTGCAAGATGACTGCTTTCCAGTTAGCACCAAGAGACTAGCAATGAGCACTCAGAAGATAACAAACTGAGTGCTGTGGGTAAACTCACCCAGAAATTGTTTCACAGTGCACAAAATTCTTAAAATATGAACCTTGTTAAGGAAATTAACATAAAGAACTTCTGAAGTGTTTTCCAGATGTTTGCATTAATAAACATCAAATCCCTTATGGTCTATTAAGAAAAAAAAATGGTATGATATGAAAAATTTCCTTGGTTTAAAATGAAAGAGTAGAAAGCATTCAAGAACTAAGTTTAAAATAGGTACCAAAAAATAGGCCAATTTAATCACTTTGAGAAGCCAGACACTGATGATCTGTATGCACATGAATTAACATATTAATAAAACCTCACCAGAGAGGTAAACTCAGGGGGAAAAAAGTCCAACAACCCAGCAGAATGGACAGATATAGACACCAAATACATTCAGCATTTTGAAGAACTTTAAAAGAAAAACAAAAGGGAGACCTATGAAAAGCTGAGACTGTTGTTAAGATTTCCCCCATAAAATTTCATCTTCACACATGGAATATTTTCTCCCAAGTAGATTTCTTTGTTGTCTTCTTTTTTTAAGGTTAAAATGGCTGAGTAATCTCAAAACAGAGGAAATATTACACTGTCCTGATCAGAAACTTTCTTGAGATAAAATATTAATAACTGACACTGACTGACATAGGGCCAGACATATGATAGCTGCATGAACAACTGCAGCAGGGTCTGCCCAGGGTCAACACCCAGAGTCTGCCAAATCCCCAAGCCCTGTGTGAGTTGCTTCTCCTCTTCCTCCTCTCATGAGTCAACCTTTTGCAAAATGAGAACGTGAGCTATCCCTTCATTTCTCTATCCTGTTGCCTGAAAACCATGGATCTTACCAGAGAGCTGTCTCCTTTCTTCACCTAGCTAGCACTTTACTCTGCAAGGATTCCCATTAAAACCTCAGGAGGCTTTTCAGCAATTAACACAGTGGGGATGGTAGTAATCAGCCTGCAATGGGGTCCTGCAACAGCCTATTTGCCCACAGGAACACAATGCAATTGCAATCATTAGTATAAAGCTTTGGAAAAGCTTGAAAGCTTTCCAAGTCACTCATAATGCTGTGATTGTGTGCAGCTCCTGGCTAGGAATCCCTACAAAGCTGCAGAGCACCTGAGCTGGCCTGTTAAAGCATCGTGAGGAGGAAACATGAAACACGTTAACCTCCAATGCACTAGCTGCAAACAATTGCCAAGAGGCTCTCACTGCCTTTAAGAGACCTCATGCAAACCCAAGTTTCCCCATGTCTGTTTTCATCTATATCAGCATTAAAGAAGTTAGCCTCTGACATGTGCTTTATCCTCAGCCTTTGTTTGCAAACATCAGATTTTGAACAAGACCTCATCGTGTGCTGGGATTTATTTTTCTTTTTTCCTTAGAACCTTCTTAAATCAGCCCTGAGGAAATACCTGGAAGTGGGGGCAGGGGGAGGGGGGTTTAGCACAGATGTACCTATACTGAAAATATTTATCTGAAAGTTTTCAATAGTGGATTAGCAAGAAAATAGTTGCCTTGTACCTACCAATTCAAAGTTTTGGAAAATAGGAAAGGTATTTTTCAGCTGATTTGAAAGGGAATATAAATCATAATTGTTGCGAAGGGAGGAGAAAAAGATTGTATTTCCCAAAGTCAGGCTTATTGATTAGACTTCTAAGTACATTATAGAGCTAAAAGCTGTATCCAACAGCTTCCACACATTTGCTGACTCTGCAGGTCATTTCAGACAGCGCTGCTTATATCTTTACCATAGAAAGGCCCATTTTCAAGGTCACTGAAACTACTTTTGCTGAACTTTAATAGTGCATCTGCACGTGCTAAATCCTGGATATTACACTATTGACTTAAAGAAAAATTACTTTTTCAGCTTGACTACATCACGTTCACTGAAATTTATGTGCTCTGCTTCAGTGTCCTTATTGGAGCTACTCAGCAAGGTGAAAGTTCTGGATGAGTTTTGAAAGCACCTACTTGTACAAGCGAGCACAACTTCCCCCATGTGTATTCCAGCTGCTTTTCCGTGCCAGGTAAGGAATTATCAGAGCAAAGCTGTTTCTCAAGGTCATTCCCAAGCTTGACTCCCCACAGTCCCCAGGGACACAGAGGGCCAGGTTTTTGCCAGGCAGTGCTACACTTGAAACACAAACAAAGTTTTTATTATTACCTGAGGAACTCAAGTGGCTGGCTCCACCACATTCTGCCTTTGAAGAGAACTGGGACAAATCCACAGGGAACTACAGCTACTCCCTGCATTTCCCCACGTCTGCAGCATTCACAGGAATAAAGAAGGACCTAACCAGAATCTTTCCACAATACAAACCTCCCTGCCCCTCAATGCAGTTTAAATCCAAGCACCTGAGGATGTCTGTAGGCTCAGCTGAGGCCACCACCTGCACGTGCCCTGCCCAGCACCCAGGGCTCTGTTTAGACTCAAACACAGCAGCCAGGTCTGGCTTGAGTGATGCTGTAAGAATGCCTCTCTCCTGCCTGGAACATAATCTCCCCATCCAGAGCTTTTGATAACCCCATCATGGCAACCAGTCCCACCCTGACTAATTTAGAAGGGGATATAAAAAAAGGCTTGTATTCTAACCATTAAAACTCAAAATCAGCTGAAGTGAAGTGTCACTATCAGTGTCACTGCTTTATGTGAATGCTTGAAGACTGAATATTTTTTTTTCTTTTTGGTAGCTACCCAGAGTGACTTTTTGAAACCTTTTACTTTAATAATTCTGCCTAGACCTTCATAACAGGGGCTATTATGGACTATGGCTATTATCAGAAATAGAAACATATGTTCCTCCCTGGAGGAGGTGAGGAAGGATTAAAAAGCTGGCTATGAGGAGAACTTTCAACAAAATTACGCACAGGCTTTTCCTCCATTATCTGCTCCATTCCTGTGAGCTGGTACAATCTCCTGTGGGCAGGTACAATCAGGATTTCTCTTTTCAGCTCCACGGTGTAAATGATGGGGCAGAAATAGGCTGTGTGTTGACTTGGAAACACTAAGTTTGGACCAGACACATGACCTGCACAACACTAAATGGCCCTTAACTCTTTCCCTGTTCCCAAGCTCAAGATTGCATTTGCACCTATCCTGGAGAGACATTTCCCAGGGCCTAAGATATTTTATATCACTGGCTGATATATCATACACTGTTAAAAGGCAGCAATTTGGCTATTTTGCCTGAAGTTGGTTACAAAGATTGCTCTGCTTCAGAAAACTCTTGACATACCAATTTACTATCTCATTATGTTCCTATTCTTTAGAGATAATATAGTCACATTAAATGCTCATTAATGTTGAGATCAAGAAAAAAAATTAACCCCTCATGATACATTTTTCTCTCCGTTTCTTCTATTGCTCATGTCCTAAACACTTTGATTTTTATCTCATGTACATGTCAATTAATCATCTTTGCTCAAGTAGTAAGGAGTACTGAACAACCTATCTGATGAAGCTTGTTAAACAGATGGGCCTTCCCTTGAGAGATTATACACAGAAACACGTACTTTATAAAAAGTACCTTTTTTTAATAAGAAAAAAAGGTTGGAAGAGGGGCAGGAAAAAAACAACAGCATTAGGAAGAGAATTAGTGATCAGCCATGTGCTTAATTTTCCAACAGAACTGAGACTAATAGAGCCACAGGGGCCACAAACTTCATTTCATTATGGCTTTTGTGTAGAGACCAGTCACATAGCCCTAGGAAGAAATTACAGCAGGTTGATTTGAGTTTGGGAGGGAGATTTATTTGACAAAAACTCTGTATACGCATGCTTATATAGCTTCTATTCTTCATGCCAAGTAACTTTGTCAACTTCTTCACCTCATTTCCAGTCAATCTTTCCTAGTAAATACTAAATACTCTTTCAAAAGTTTATGTACTACAGGTGCTGCTTCATGTGTACCAGGTTTAAAATCCCTATTTCAGCAGAGCACAAACACATTTAACTTTAGGTGCAGGAAGTGAAAATTGTCATTATCTTTAGGATATTTTGGAAATTGTGTGCGAGGGAGATGTGGTGAAGAAAAGCCATTTGCACAGTTCCTAGTTGCTTTGAACTGCATTGTGTTGGGAAATCAAAAAATTATTATGTAGAAAAGCATAACCATCAGGTTTAAATAGAGCAACATAAAAATTCTAGTATGAACTCTAATAGATTTAAAATAGTACATTGCCTTCCCAGAATTTATTTTTTGTCTAGCAAATGACTGCCTACATAATGAATTACTCACACAAAGAGGAATAAAACAGTGTAAACATAGCCATCTATCCAAAGAGCACTCAAACACATGAAAAACTTCAGCATGAAGTATGGAGCAGTTTAATTTTCCAAAGTCCTTATTTTGGAGGGAAAAAATCCCCCATCGCCTCATCAGACAGCAAGCTCACTGCTACTGAAGGATGAAGTGCTGGAGTTAAGCTCTCATGGTATTTGTTTATAAAAGCCTGGGGACGAGGAAGAGAGGAGAGGAAATGATGGGGAAAAGTCTCCTCTGGGCTACACAGCAGAAGCATCTGCCAAAGTAATAGAAGTTCATATTTGTAACAACAATTTTTGTTGCCCAAGATTGGCACAGAGGAGCAAGTAGTTAATCAAGCTGCCCTTACCAGTTTGGTATTTCACAGCAGCAGAAGATACAAGCAGAGTAAACAAGCACTAAAGAGCCAAATTCTCCTGGAACCATATATCAGGATCCTTCCAGAATAACTCAAGATGTTCTTTAGCCAGGTGCAATGTAGCAGGAAAGGAAATGTGGCCCCGTCACCAAGAACAGACATACAAATAGTTTTATCTTAGCTGCAGTCTGGCTCACATTATGGAGGACGGGTTCATGGACAGGTCTAAGCACATCCACTCTGGGTCTTTTCAGGCATAGTATATTTTATAGTAGGCCACAGATACAAATAAGCCAGACAGGGAGATTAGAAAGCAAGTTATCTGTTTGGCACAGATTTTCATTGGTGTGAGGCCCTGAGGAGCAGCAAGGACTTGCCACAATAGGCTGCTGACAGCTTTTCTTCTGCAGTATATTGTCCTGGCTCAATAGCACAAGGTCAGGCCGAATGCCGTTTTTCCGCCTTTCTGCTTCTCCTGGGGAGCAATTGCTTAGAAAAATATCCCTTTACTTGACAGGTTTGTAACACAAACAAAAAAATCCATCCTCGTTGTGGTTATTGAACTGACTTCTTAGGAATCAAACAGTGTAAGACTTATAGTGTCATAGAGCCACCAGCCACACCAATGTAAACTTAAATGCACACAAGTGATAACTGAGTGGGGATAGCCTGGTACAATAAACAAATGAAACTTTTTTTTTTATCTTATGCAGACACTTCATTTTACAATTAGCAATTAATTCCTTCTCTGTGCAGAAAGTAAGCCAAGATAACTAACTGTAAGAATTTCATTCACACACCCCTGTATGCAAACCTTCAAGTCATCCTGCAGAACAACAACTACAGCAAATGTGATGGAAAGGGAGACAGTTGCTTGGAGATTTTAAAACTGTTGACAAATTATAGCTATCTTTGTACACTCTCAAGATGAGTACTTTAAGGTTGAAACTTTTATGTGTACAATAAAAGGGGATAATTGGGGGAGGTACTGACGCACCAAGGCTAAGAAAGAACATCACTACATCAAAGTAGTCCCTATAGACACAGCAATCCCCCTTTTAGGATACATCTGGAAACAAAAGAGATAAAGAAATTTCACAGAGGTCTTCCCCAATGCTCTGGTCTCCTGTGCTCGAGAGGAAGATCCAACCCACAAGGCTGTCTGCTTCATACAAGATGTCTCCTGAGCAAGCAGCCGTGTCCTCAGCATGGCTGCCAGTATGTCTGGGTGTCATGACTTCACAAAACATCACCAATCAACTGTGTTCAAATACAGTGAATTTCCTGAGATGTCCAGAACAGGCCCTGTGCTATAATCCCACAAGTGTACATAAGTTATATGTGCTTTAAAATTATATGTGCTTTACTTATACACCATGGAGCAAAACATCAATTTGGCCATTATCTTATGTATATTCAAGCATTATTATTAGCAGACTGACAGAGAAGGCTAGATAGCGTATCTGAAGCAGCATTCACTTTTCCTGAATGTCCAGCTCACCATGCACTGCCTCCCCAAAAGAAGCCTCTACAGTCCATCATTATTTTTGTAGTGTTGGTGAGCAAGGCTGTTCTCACTGAAGCTGCAGAGCTTAAACAGGGCAGCTGATCTCCTGAAGGACACCTACCCAAGCCAACTTTGCAGTTCATGCTGCTCCACCTGCGCTGACAGTCTCATGTGCAATCTGGGCAGGGTCAGCTCCATTGTCCTCCCAGCCTTGTCCTGAAACCACAGGGAGGTCTGAGAGGGCAAGGGATGCTTGCCCATCCCAGCCACAACTGGCCCTGGACCCTTTCAGGCTCAGTCTAGCAGACCGAGCAAAGCCTGCAGGGGAGGTGCAGTGGCAGCAGCAATCCTTGAGAGACAGGGAAGCAGCAGAGGCAAGAGCCAGGGTGCTGGAGAGGGGGCTTGGGGCACATCACACTGCCATACCACACCCTGGGGGCTGCCCACAAAGGGCCAGTGTGGAGCCCATGGTGGTTGTCATCTACCTAACCTACAGTCCCAGAGGTGTTTTTCCTAAGGAGGCTTGCCTTCAGTTTTAAATGCCATTAGATTTGTAATAAAATAGATATTGTTAAAGGGAATCCTGCCACGTCTTCTGTCTCCTTAAGCGGGGTCCACATGGTCTATTATATCCTACTGTGTTTTCCAGGATGCAAAATGAAGTCAATTAAAGAAAGATGAATGTTAACCTTATTACATGCATTTAAAATTGTCTCTGTGACAGAGCTTCTGCTATTGATACCCAATGTCAATAACAGCATTAGGACATGAATATAAAAACATCATCTTTGCAAATGCATGTCAGCTTTTCTTCTCTTCTTGTTTTCTTATATTAATGACAAACATGCTGCAGATGCTGTTTCAGAGATAAACATGCAAACACTATTGTTATTTCCCCATGAAAGCAAGGGTACAGGCAATTTATGACTATTCATGAATTTTTATTAGATAAAGAGGGCTGTCTGTATGAAATTGGCTGATCTACATTTTTGTTTTTTAATGTCACCATAATGCTACTATTCCTAAATGTTTTACAAGCTGTTTACAGAAAGCAAAGTTCAAGCCCATAGTATAATCTAGCACTTAGCTTGGTCAAATTTAGAGGAAACTAATCCATGCAGTCTAGTTATAGTGAAATGAAAACAAAAACTGAATGCAAAGTGGTCAATATAACCCTACGTGAAAGATTTTAATAGACGTACTCATATTTACTTGATTCAAATTATTCAAACAAATATTATCAGTTTACTTACATTAAATGTATTTAGAGGTTTACACTGGGTGTGTATTGATCTCTGGTCTTCACAAAAAACAGAAAATGCAGAAAAATAATGGCACTATGCAGTATATGGGAATATATGGGTTATATGAGTATATTTATGAGTATACTTAATCTCTTCCTGGTATGAGAAGAAGAAAGGACTCTAGGAAGCTGGCCAAAATACACGTCCATCACAAATACTCTGCTAACATGCTTTCAATTATGCATTCTCAAAGGGCTCAGAAGGTCCTAATTACAAGAATGAAAAATAAACCTGAGCAAAACACCAATGAGGGTAGCAGCTCAGCCTCTGTTTCTGAGAGATGCTGACCCTCATGCTCAGGGGAATAGCAAATGCTCAGCACAGCTAACTGCTGGACCTCCAGTGAACTGGGTTTCTTTTCCTGGTATTTTTCTGGGCTGCAGAAAATTTAGCAGGTTTTGGATACATATTACTGGTTTGCACAAGGATACCCACAGAAATTCCCTGTCTCAGACTGCTGGTAGTGCTGTATTTGGAAATAATGTGAGAGCATCTCACACCCATCCCATTTTTGGGAGGCATTATGCCAAGCGAGGCTTTGTGGAGAATCGGTGCTTCAAATAATAGTCTTCAGAGGTCCCAGGCAATAAAAATAAGGAAAAGGGGCCTTAAAATAAGAATTTTTTTTTTTTTGCACCACTGTAGCCATGATATTCTATGAAAAATCCTTTCCTTAGGATTTTTCCTCCTGAGAAGCTGAGAGGCCTCAGGAACAAAACATAAACAATGGTTGTTTGCTGCTGTGGAATGCAACAGGTGGATCTGTGATTGGTCTCATCTGGTTGTTTCCAATTAATAGCCAATCACAGTCCAGCTGTCCAGACTGTCTCGGTCAGAGACAAACTTTTGTTATTCATTCCTTTTCTATTCTTAGCTAAGCCTTCTGATGAAATCCTTCTTCTATTCTTTTAGTATAGTTTTTAACATAATATATATAATAAAATAATAAACCAGACTTCTGAACATAGAGTTAACTTTCTCATCTCTTCCCTCATCCCAGGACCCCTGCAATCACTGTCACACACCGCCTGGTCCAAACCAAGCACAGATAAGATGTCCCAAACTGTGGCCCATTTTCTACAGCACCATCATTCCTAGGCTGCACTGGCACAGACACCATTTAGAGAATTCACCACTGAAATCACTCAGGGTAAACTGGCAGCTTCTGTAAGAGCCAAGTTGTTCCTACAAAACTCAGTCACAAAATTAATCGGTTTGAAACTTATTCCCCACCACAACCATCTCTGACTAAAAAAAAAGAACTTCAGCAGGGTCACAAGGTCAGAAAGAAACCCACATTGACATCTTATATTTTCACTGCCACTTAAGAGTAGATGTTGGCATCCCCAAATGAATCTATCCTAAGTCAATGATCACCAGCCACATTATCCAGTTCCCCAGTTCTGCTTTACACTTATTTGCAAGCAACCCATGTCTCTGTTAGAATTTCTAGTTCATTCCACTCTCTTCCCCCCTCCTCCCATTTTTTATTTTAGATCTGCAGATGTTTTCACAGACAGGGAAAATTTTATTCTATTCTTCCTCTAGATGACCTTCCACAATTCTAGCTTATCAGATGGTGTGCACACTTACATACCAAAAGGAAGCATGCAAATGTAGATCTTGTTTTAAATACTAATTAAATGCATTACAATAACTCTGAAAGTTTTAAGGTCTATCTTGAATAATTTCAAAGCAACTTTAAGCTGTACCTGACTACTTCCAAAAACTACCAGCATAATACATTCAGGTTATCATCTTCACTTCCTAACCACTGATTCACACTGGGATTGCAAGTGGTAGGAAAGGACAATGGGAACATTAACTCCTCATTGCACAAAGCTTTCCATAAATCAAAATCTATTCTTGTTCATATAATAGAAACAATTTTAATTAAAGGAAATAGAATGGAGGAGAGAGTCTGTAAGTTAATAAGAGACTCCAGCCTAATGAAGGAGAATTCAGCCTGAAAGGTTAAATTGAAATTTCTGCAGTCAAGATGGAAATCCACAAAGTTAGACCATGATTTTATATTGTCAGCTGATGTTGGTCATTGACAAATACAATAATAGCAAGAAACAAGTATCAGAATAAAAATTATAATTAAAGAGAAGATTTACTATTGCCATTTAAACCTCATCATGTTTTTGATTAGGGCACTGATCTTTGGGTAGAGATGTTGAGCAACAAGTCTCAGCAGCAAAAAATTCTAAGGAGGGTGGTGGTGGCAATGGAGTGGCATCAGGTGCAGTCCCCTGCAAGCACTAAGTTACCTCTGAAGCAGGTTATTTTATTCCTATCCAGAAAAGGCCTTCCATCATGCCTCAGCTAAGCCAAAAAAAACCCAAAACCCTCAAGACACCAAGCTTTGATTGCAGTTACCTATGACAATCAATATTTCTTGGATTTTGTCAGCCTGTCACAAAAGGGAGCTCAGTCTCACCCACCGTAGCAGCAGCAGGGAAGAATATCACGAGTTTCCCAATGCCCCTGGCTCCTGCAGAAAGAGCAGAGGAGCAGGAAAAAAGGAACAGGTCTCCATGCAAGAGGAGAGTGAAAACCACTGCAGAAAACAGGGAAAATTATGAAATCCAGCTCTGACATGCCCAAAGCACAGATGGTAAGATTTTGTGGTAAACAGTAAGTAACAATAAATATATTTTCCTCACTGTATTCTTGTATCAGACTATGCTGTCTGTGGATAATAGCAAAACCTCATGCTTACATGCTTTCTGTCTCCACTTTTCCATTGTCCAGTTGTTTAAGACCAGAAATAGTCCAATTTCACAACCATTAAGCTACTTTCATCACAACTGCATGAAAAAATAGGCTTTGGTTCTAATTAATTAATTATTATAATAAATTATAAAATAATTTGAATTATTGATTATCCAGATACAAATACTCCAGATGCAAAAAGTATCTGACAGCAGCAAAGGTTAGCTTACACAGAAAGGAGTTATAAGTGAATCCAGAATAATTATTTCCAGACCACAGATCTTCATTTTGGAATAAAATTGAGAGGCCCATGCCTGAAGTTACCTAGAAGCCCAGACAGAACTCTGAACCCAATCACCCTCCTCCTCCAAATTAGTTCTATAGTGAAGACAAGGTTGTATAGTTAAACTGTAACTCAAGGAAGGCAGGAAAAAGTGGCAAAATTGCCCCTTAAGGAATTACCACGGACTTCTTTTTTAGCTGTGTTTTCGTACTTAGGATAGCATTAACCTAACTACCCATAACTCTCATAATAAGCCTTTCATCAGTTTATCCCATCCCCCAACACTTTCTCTGTCCCTTTTCCGGAAGGCTGGGTTCCTCTTTTCTCCTATCTGACAAGCAGCTTTGTACACTTCATTAGATTCAGCGCCAATGGAGCCTGGTTCAAATTCCACACGCTTGATTCAGTCACCTTCAAACAGTTACATGATGGCTCATTGCACCTAAAAATCAGTACAAAGTCTGCAGCAGAAGATTTTCATGACTCTTCAGTGCACAGATTTTCCAGAAGTCCATTCCTCAGTAGTGCTGGAGTTTGCTCCAGGACCGTTCAATTTACTCCCCAGCTGGATGCTTCTTCTGAGGACCAGCACTAAAGATCTGAGCTCCAAAGGTGAACATGGAGAGGAGGTCATCCTGACCCCTGACAGGAACCATGACAGGGATTTTGCTGTGTGCATTTCCCTCCTCAGATGGGGCACACAGCTGGAAGCTGACATACCCATCATTCTTTTTCTAATACCTGGCAAAACAGACTGAGGAAGTGCATTGCTATTCTGGAGGATAGTGGTAGAGAAACCTCTAGGCAAGAAACTGTGTCCAAATTCAAGTTCAAAGTGGAGCAAGAACAAGTAAGCAGGAAACTAGCTATAAATAAATTTGGGGTGAAAGTTAGAAGCTGGGTCTTTAGCCAGTATAGTGCCTAGCTTCCTAGAGAGCATAGGAGGCAAAAAAAAAAAATCCATCTCTTTCTGATTATGTGGCAGAACTATTAACAGAACAGGAATTTCTTTCAAAAATTCAAAAACTTTTCTAATCTTGCACTGATTTGATGAAAATCAGGACTCTTTTTTTATCCTCTGGTTAATTCTAAGTCACTCATCCTAGGCTATGTGGTTGTACTTTGAAACAAGAGATTGTTATATAAAACACACTACTCATTAATTTAGGGGTGGGAAAAAAAACAGCAAGGAGAAAAGAGCACTCCACCTTTCCTTTGTAAGTTTTGGTCACTGTAATCTGTAAAAAGTTGCATTGAAATAGACTTCCTGTCTTATGTAAGTAGGCTCTTCCCATCTAAATCTCACAACACTGTCCTGGAGATTAATTCAATTTAGCTCTGGGTACCTACCTGATCTTGTGCAAATGACACTATGGCTCTCCATATTAATCTAATGATATCTGGTTTAAAAAACATCCACATCAGGAACCCCTGATGCATAAGCAAGAGAAATTTGGGTATGGTAGATTAGAATAGACTCAAACCAATCACAGTATTGACCACAAATGCAGACAAATGTTCCTGACATTCATTAGAATCAAATAGCCTTTAATTTGAACAGAAGTCCTTGCTCATATTGAATATTAATGTCCATGGCTAGAAGTGGCAAGCCAGGGACAGTCACCGCTTTTCTTCAGGCTGCTTATATTAGATTCATTAGCAATTTATCATCAATGTAAAGACAAAATTCAATTCCATCTGTGAGCTTCAACACACATAAGACTTGTACCTGATGAATTGCAGTCAAGCAAGAACTGGAGCTGCCATAATAGAGGTTAAAGGCCTCTGAAAGCTGCAACAATTTTATGACATTATGCAATTTGGATAATAATTATAACCATCAAAGGCAGAGCTTAAATAACTCCTTAGAGAAAACAGTCACATAAACTTGGAACCATGCTAAATTTTTAAATCTCAAATATCACATTATAGGAGCCTTTTGAGGACTTCTAACCACTTCAGACATGATTCATTTAGAATTTTTGGGCTTCAATTTGATATTACCCAATTCATAATTCTTCTTAGATGTGACCTGCTTAACTGGAAGCATTGGGCCGTGCTGATACACCTGAACAACGTTCAACATTGCTGAGGGCAGGAAAACCAGCGAGGCAATCAGACAAGAAAGGCAACCCGTGATGCAAGTAGCAGGGGAGCAGCCTGGCCCATTATGGGCAGAACTGTAGGTTAAGTCGTAGGGATTTCCCTGCTTTGCTCACACACAGAGGGGATCAGTAGCACAAAGGCAATCCATTCACCCTCCTCCTTTGCACAACAAACATTATGCAAACGACTTGTGACAAATGGCTTTCCTAGCAGGCTGTCCCTGTAAGATTGCAGAAGATGGTGTGGCACCACACTGTCTAGAATAAGGTAGAGGTAGTCCCTCTTACTAAATAATAGCAGACTTTGACTTATTATATGATCCCATTTATTATAAAATGTTTTGATACCTAGAGTAGGCATCTGGAAATCATTTGAGGAGAGTAACAGTAGGGGATAGGAATAAATTAATCAGATATCACTGTGAAGTCACCTTCTTAGAAAACCCCCCCCCATAAGCACTTATTTTCGCTGTTACACTGCAATTTAAAACAACTAAATACAATGGACGAGCTTTGCACACAAACATAGAGAGACAACACCACGTGCAATGTAACAGGGAAAGGGAAACAAAATTTTTATTCAAGCTCATTATCCACAGTGAATTTGGGTGCAATAAAATGGAAATGTCATGTGTGATCGTGGTTTCTCTCTGTGTGTACATACACTGATTTCTGAACTTTGCAAAGCATTAGTTTTCCCTTTGAACTAAACTGAGAACTAAAGCTGGAGTTGTATAAAGGTCACCAAAGTGTAAAGATACTTACCACTCTAGAGCTTGACCCTATGTAAAAACAAGGAATAAAATACCAAATTCAGCTGAATTATTTGCAAAAAGCATTTAATGTACTATTTTTCTCTTTGGAAATTACTATTGCCCTATCAGCCACTGAATATATCCTTTATGCAGAGTTTTGTGAAACAAGTAAAAGAAACAGCACAATGTACTTCACACATACTGTGAACAGGAAACAAAAATGTGACAGCAAAAGGACCACAAGGTTACCAGAGTGGCAGAACCAGAAAGCAGGTGCTGTCCCCTCCACAACTCCCATCTCTCTTCCTCCCTCTTCCATTACCCCCACTGAACTCTTACTCATACATTAGTCTTCCAAATATCCTCACATGGAAGTCAGATATTAATCAAGATATACAAGTAAGGGTTTTGGTTTTAAACACCAACTCCAAGAGAATATCTCAAGGCAATCCTTCACATCCTACTACCAGCGTGTTTCAAGTGGAAAGGAAATATTGCTTTAAAAGGAGAGGATGGTCTGGCACGGAAGCTGGGAAGAAATTTGAGTTCACTATCACAGGTGGGGATACCACTTACAGAAAAGCTCAAGGCTGTGAGAGACCTTAGAAGTAAGGAGGTGGGGGGGAAAGAAAGAAAAGAAAATCTTAAATGCACAGTTATCTTCTAACCTCTGAACGACAGAGGACAAAAATAATTTCAGCAGCTGCAATTTTGAGTGCAATGGATGTGAGCAGAAAGGAGTAGAATGCTGACATTGAGAGGGTAGATGAGAGTTTGTTTGTGTTAGACTGAACCAAAACCTGAAGCCTTTTTTTCTTCCATTCCCAGAGAACGATGCTGAGTCAAAAGTGTTTTTCAGTCCTGCGCTAAGTTTTCTGAATTATATCTCAGTTATGTTACTAATGATTGGCTACTCATTTTCAGCACCTTTTCTGTGAAATGTAAGCAAAAAGACGGAAGGATAGTAATAATTTTTAATATAAATGAGGTAAAAATGCCAATGTAAGACTTGCAAATGACTAAAAGCTGAAAAATTAAAAATTAAAATCATTTTTAAAAAATGAACAGAAAAACTTAAGCCGATCTGAGAATTATTTAAAATTGGAACAAGTGATTATACAAGCATCCAGGGAGTGAGTACATGCCTCCACTTTCAAAAACAACAACAAAGCAGTAATGGAGCTGTAGAAGGTGTGAGAGACAGAGAAAAACTGTCAAGTAATAATGGATTTTCAGACTGTGTTATGTAAACAAAAAATGTTCTACTTTCATTTTTATTTTTCAAAGAGAAATGTGGCTTTTTTTTTAAGTAGAAACACCATACTTCCTCGATTCATAGTGTTCTGCTGTCCTCCAATGGATACTTTTGAAAGTACTTGCTCTGTAAAAGTGTATTAGAATTACAGCTGTGCCTCACTTAATGGTTTTGGTATGGTATTTATTTCAAAATATAAGGAAAGGAGACAATGTAAAATCTTACAGACTCCTCATCTTTCTTTCTATATTTAAAGAGACATCGGCACTGCCAGATTATCTTGTCTTCAAAAAAGGAAGTGTGACCTTCTGCCAAGTTTTAGCAGTGCCACCTGACAATCCACAGAGTCTGAGACTGACCTCAGCCATTCCTTCATCTCATAAACACACAAAAGGATCAAGGCAGTAGAATAATGAGTGTGTAGGCAGCCCTCAGAAGCTATGTATAGAACAAAGATCCCAAAGCAAGATATACCAGCCTCTGGAGATGTATGGCACAGCTGACAGCGAATCTCTGGAGCCACAGCTTCTCCTTCTTTCCAGCTGGTTTTGAATAAATTTTGAATAAAACATCACTGAAGAAACATTCAATACTTTTCATAGCTAAGTGAGGAAAAAAAATGGAGTCAGCACTCATTTACATTGATTTAGTTGATGACATACTGCTGTCATTTGGAGAAGTAGCAAAAATGGGGGTGAGGGAATTTCTTTTAGTTTTTCAAAAATTTAGATTATAAAACTCGCTCTTCCAATTTATAATCTGGAAGAATGGTGCTCTAAACAGTTTCTCTGGGTACATTGTTTTCATTCAGTCATTTAAGGCTTCTTTAGATGGTAAAGTTAATGCATGGTAGGTGATTGTAGCAAATTTCCCTCCCTGGATCAGCTGTCAGCCCCCACAAGTCACGGCTTTCCTCTGCTCTGGGTCACTGATCCTTATCATGGTCAGTGTCTTCTACCAGTGGCAGCTCTGTTGGCCCTACCTGTCCCATTCCCTAACCCAGTCCTTGCACCAGCCAACTCCTGCCTACACTCACTTTTTTTCCAAATATTTTCAAGCATCATCTTTCTTAGGATAAGCTTAAAAGCCATGGATACAGGGAATTAAATAAATGTGCATTAGTCACTACTTACACGGAAACAAAGGATTCTTTTGTGCAACATGGATTATCCTACTTCTAATGAAAACAAAGATACACCAAATATCGGGGAATACAGAGCCATAGAATACTTTGGGTTGAAAGGGACCTTCAAAGATTGCCTTGTCCAAATTCCCTGCCATGAGCAGAAATACCTTCCACTAGATCACATTGCCCAAAGCCCCATCCAACCAAAGCACTTCCAGGCATTCACAGCTTCTCTGGGCAACATTTTTCAGCGAGTCTCTCAATCTCTTTGACCCATGTGTTGTGGCTCTTTAAGTGTTGAAAACAACAAAATCTCCCTGGAGCCTTCTCCTCTCCAGGCTGAAGAGCCCCAGCTCTCAGTCTGTCTGCCTGGGAGAGGTGTTCCAGCCCTTTGATCCTTTTTGTGGCTCTCTAAGAGATCCATATCCTTCTTATGTTGGGGGCCCCAGAGCTGATGCAGTGCTCCAGGTGGGGCCTCATGAGAGCAGAGCAGAGGGGGAGAATCACCTCACCTCCCTCACACTGCTGATCTCGCTGCTTTTGAGGCAGCCTAGGACACAGCTGGCGTTCTGGGCTGCAAACACACACTGCCACCTCATATCCAATGTGTGTTTGTGAATGCACAAGTATTCCCAAGTCCTGCTCCCAGTCCATTCACCCCTCTGTACTGCACTGATGTTGGGGGTTTCTCCACCTGGCTTTGCTGAACCTCATGATGTTCACATTGACCCACTTCTCAAGCCTGACAAGGTCCCTCTGGAAGGCATCACTTCCCTCAGATATATCAAAATGAGTAAAAAAGCAATTAGCATGGAGCAGATGGTACACTACAAATTCACTACCTAGTTTATTTTGTGCCAGTCTACCTGTCAGACAGAGCTTTCAGAATCCAAATTCAGCCAAAGCAAGCCAAAGGTCATCATCCCACCTGCCTATGTCTCCAGGGATTCGTGGTCCTCCAAACTGAAGATAACTCTTAGTTCCCTTCAAACAACAACATTATATTCATCCTTATAAAGGACCTCAACAGAGAAAAAAATGAGAAAAAGCTAAAAAATTTCAACTGTTGCATGCTACTGGCACCAAGCGTGTGACTGATGATCTGTGCCAAAGTCAGAGGAGTTAAGGGCTTTAACTTATACCCTAAGGTCCTGTGTTCTTTTACACTTTTCAGCTTCTTCCTACAACACATATTCTCTTGGATTTCTCTCTCTCACCCCATATTTTGAGAAATTTTCTTGAAATATAACAAAAATATCCTTATCACTAAAAACCTTAGCGTAGGCTGGAGCTCAGTAGTATGATCAGTGCCCAACAGTCTAGCAGACTTCTAATAGCTTAACATGAAAACACAGCTGTCATTGTGGAAAATCAAGGCTCAACTAAATACACAGAAATTTTAAAGAGCAGAAGCCATTTAATGTGGAAGACCATAGCAACACACTTAACACCTTGAGCAGTCGTGGCTGTTTCATCACCACTTGATGGATTTCAAACACTGAGTGATTCAAAATCCCGTCTATCCCATTGACTGATCCATTCAGTCACCATCTTTTGTGCCTTCTCCATAAATATCATGTTGCTGTTATACATAAAAAGGAAGACTTACTATGGTTCTTTACTGTAAATTTAGTAACTGCAGATCTTTCACTACTTCTTAGTGTGCTTTGAAGTCCTCTTTCACACAAAGCTATACAGCATCCTTTAATTCTTTCAAGTACAAAGCTTAGTAGTATACTTCAAAGACCTCTTATACTCAGAGATGTCTGACATGTTCTCAAATTCCCTGAAACAAAGATCTATACTCCTGTGTCTAGCTCCTTCAAATAAGAGAATCCCACACTTTCACATTCCATTAAAAAATGGGGGAGGGGAAGTATGCTATAACATCTGTTACTCTGACAGAAGACTTTAAAGTTTCAGGATTGTTTAAACAGTTCTTCATTGCAGTCTGAATTCCCTCCGGTCTTTCCCATTTTTCCACTTCTTTTTTTTTTTCCTAAGCAAAATCAGTCTCCGAATTTGCGGGGTTTAGGTTTTTTCTTTGTTATGGGGGGAAGGGGGGGGGTGGGTGGGTGGTGTTTGTTTGATGAGTTTTTTGTGATCTGCTAGTAACCACAAAGATACAAACACTGATACAAATTTAGATGGTGTTGGAAGTATTGCCTAAAGAATTAAAGAACCTAACTCCCAAAACTGTTGCATTTTCAACATCTCTGGTATTAGGACTTTCATCAGCTCTCAGTCACATAAAAACTTTTACAGAAGGAGCGAAATCCTGTTTTGTGGGCACAGAGCCCTATTAAAGGGAGATTAGGTTCCTACTGGCAAAGTGTCTGGCCCAGTTAACTCACTTGCTTTACAAGTCTCTTCTTAGAGGTAGCAATCAGCAGTCCCCCAAACTTCCAATGCTGTAGGCTTGAAATCCTATTTAAAAACCTTCCTTCACAGAAGATAGAAGGAAACCCCCACTACTTCCCCCAGTTCTATTTTCAGGTGCTGTAGAGAAGGGGGTTTTGCTCAGAGAATCTTTTCTCCTTTTCCCTTTCTGCAAAGCTGCAGGAACATAGGGGTTGGTCAGCACAGCCCGAACAAGAACGTCGCTCAGGGCTTGCTGCTTCCCTTACTGCTCAACCCTGAAATCCTAGTGGCTTGAAACCTCTGGGAAAGGGCCATACCTGATCTTAGCAACTCATCCCATCCAAGTCAAATAACAGAAAATCATTCAAGTTTCATCAATTTCTCATGTAAGTTGCAAATATCTTTAGAGATAGCCTTGGCAAGAAGCTCTGGGCCCTGTGCAATGTTAACAGGAGTCACCAGAAGTGACTGCCAGATACAGAAAAGGACAGAGTACAAGACCACAGGACTTTCAGACTGACAGAAATGTTAATCTAGAGCCATTCCTGATGAATACCATGTGGATCTTAAGGGCCAGAAAGGGAGAGAAATGGCAGCAGCGGAGAAAGAGAAAACAAAAACCAATATACTGTGACCTGTGACAGCACACTAAGTACTACAGGGTCAAAAGACAATCTTGCCTCTAAATCAGAAGCTGGGATGTAGACAGCTTTACTAAAAGAACTCTTTTTAAACTCTGCCTAGTGATGCTGTCTTTAAACGAATGGGTTTAGTTTTTTTAATTTAGAAGAAGAAACAGTTCTAGACCAATGGTCCCCAACTATCTATGCACAGTTTCATCAGAGAAGAAACAACAAAACAACACTCCAAAATTTTCAACACACCATAACCTCAGCTAAGTTCAACCTCTGTATATGTTTATCTAAAGAGCACATACACATGCATACATACAAAAAAAATTTTTTTTTGCTACAGCTGGAGAAGAGAAACACATGTGAAGTCTTTGCTCCATATTTTCTGAAATTTTCTATGGCTGCATTAAACACCCAAGACTTAGTCTGAAGTGTATGATTTCTGTGCACCAAGCAGGTAAAGTTCTCTGCAATTCTAGAGAATTGCCAACTTGAAAATATCTGTCAAAGATGTTCAGCACGATTCTAATCTTACTCCCACTCAGTGGCAAAATGGTGTCACTGAAGTTGAGAAGAGCAAAATTAAGATAAATGCCACACTTTTTTGAATCAACTCTCTGATGTAAAGCCTTGTCACTGACAAGAAAGTTGTGCCTTTCAAGATTTAAAAAAACACAGCAAACCTCTAGAGACCTCTCCTGCTCAAAGTACATTTTGCTGTGTAGCTGCAGATTATTCAACAAAATAGAATCATTCCCAGATGAGCTATCACTATCTTTTACTTTCCTGTTGCCACTAGACCTGCAAGTACATTAAGAAAGACTTGGCATAAACTGATTACCTTAAAATTCAGTCCATGACTCTGCACCAGCAATAGCTGATTGCTCCAGGCCTTGAAAGAATGCCAGATTTACAGGCTGTCTGTAGTAACTGCCTATTTTACCTACACCAGTTTAGACAGATATATAGAATAAGTAGTTTAAATATGCCCAATGCAATAAATATGACTCATCTTTGTGGAAGCCTTGGTATCACTGAGCAGAGCTCCTTGTGCAGTTTAAAAGATTATGTATCAAGTCTGGGATGTACAAGGAATGCATTAAGACTACAAAAGAGATGTCCCTTGAGAAGCTTTGCAATTGACTGGTGCAGAGATACAAAATGCTTTGGTAGGAAAGTTATCTTCTCTTTCTGTTATCAGAAAGGCTGCAAATCTGTACTTAAAGATTGGCACTCTGTACTAATGTCATGTAATGTGGTGCAAACAAAGTCCTGCATTATGCTTGTGGGGTGTGAAGAGAGACAGCCAAAGGACGCCACATCCACTGGACTAATCATAAATGTTCATTCCCTTACACATATCCTGTATCTTAGCTAGCATTATGACATTTTTTCTAAGAAATTAAGTATTTCTTATTCATGAAACTGTGCAGTGATAAGTTTGCTTTCTTCAGAAAGCATTTTTTCTTACATCAGCTCACAGTGTAGTTGTAAAATAAAAAAAAATTTAAAAAAGAAAAAACCAACCCACCAAAAAACCACCAATACCAAAAAGTTCTTGGGCTTGCAGGGTAAATACATACAAATTCATGATAGGCAAACCTCAGTGTTTTAATTTAAATTAGTTATGTCAATAAGCAGAAACATTGGTTAAAAATAAATTTCTTATCAGGAGCAAAATCATAAAAGCACAACATAATATTTATCTGTTCAGTGGACAAATTTTACCTCAGTAAAGGTAAATACAAAAATTCCATTGCACAAGTTACTCTAAAGCATATTCAGGAGGGGATTAGAAGTGCAGCAGTGAGCTGGATCAGAACAAACTGCTGAAGATTTAGAACAAGCATACAGTTTACAACCTGAGTCCCCACGTGACAGAAGTTATAAAATTATCCCTGTGATAAACCTCCAGTACTAGAGAGCTACACAATATTAGAGAGGGGATTTATGGACCACTTGTTATAAAAGTTGTAGACACAGAAACACTAAAAATTATTTTCTATTAGAAATCTGAAGGAGCAGCATATAACAAAAGTATTCCATATATTAAAGAAGAGCATTACAGTCGTTTTGAGCCAGTGAGGTGAGGTGAGGCTCACATGCAATCATCTGGTTCCCTGGAACAGCTCTGCCAAACAGTGAGCAATCAAACACCACAACATATTGTTGCTCTGTAAAAGTCTGTTCATCTGTCATATTCACCAAGCATTGGGTTTGTCACACCTGTTTCTTCCACAGAAAAAATAGCTGCCTATACCATCAGCTAAAGCCTCCTGTCCTAAGAGTCAGGCTATCCCCAGAACTCTGCTTTTCAGTGGGTAATTTGTTGAGGGCAGGAACTGGGAGCATACAACAATAGGCCTGTCTGAAGCCCCTTACTCCACTGTGAACATGCTTGACTTGCTTCCTGTTTTGTGTAATCAGCACTCAAGTGTTTTCTGGGTAGGCACAGCAAACTTCAAACCACATATATTCTTCAAGATTGTGATTCTGCAGAATGATGAACATTTCAGGAATGAAAAATAACCACTGACTGTTAAGTGTGTGGAGAGACACCTGGAACAGCATCTCCACCTTATGTGCCTGTGAGAGGCGTGGGGGATGATAAGTAGTTGGTGTGAGCAGCAACTGATGCACACAAAAGTTTCACCTGACTCTAATTATATCCAGTACATTCAACATCTTGCAGGATAAACCCTCAGAGGCAGCGAGTGGAAAAGACAGGAGAGTGGGAGATTTTGACAGAGTATGTAAGGAATACAAAGCTGGATTTTTGGAAACTGGAATCACACAAAGACTAAAGCTGACTGAACAAGGGCGGGCAGGAAATATTTGAAGAGCAGAGTCATAATGGCTATAATACAGCATTGTTACCTCCTAATTTTGGCATGTCCCTCAGCCTACACAATGGTTTTTTGAAAACTCTTATTCCAGAAAAGACACAAGAGACTAGGCTTTGAAAAAAAATTGCTGAAAAAACTCAAAAAGCAGGTTCTTGATAACGGCTGGAAGGAGATAGGGAGACTGAAAAGTTTCCCATTTTGTAAGTTCATGTTTTGGATCTGTGGGACTTTTCCCATTTCTCTGCTAGACTGAAGCAAAGTGCTACAGCGGCTTCCACCTTGCAAATAGTCCTGGTGCAGTTCCAGCTGAGCTTTGTGCCAGACTGCTCAGAGGATTACGGCCTCAAACAGCACTTCAAAGGGGCAGCTGTAACTCAACCACATGCTAGAAAAGTGCAAATACCTTCCCTCAGCTCAAAGAAAGGCTGCATGCATTTGAAGTGGAAAAGTGCAAGTTTAACACAAAGCCACTAGCAATTAGAAAAGAAAGTGAGTCTTGTTAATGTTTAAAAATTCCTCTGCATTGCTTTTCAGAATGTCTTCTAAGTACGTATAAACACTTGAAGGAGACAGAGAACACTACCTTGAAAGGTAGCTTTCCTAAGGCATTTCATTAAAACAGGATTTACTTCTGGGAGCAAAGCAAGATCTTGTTCCCAGACAAAGTGAAAAATTGCAGACTGGGAAGTTGTTTTAAAGCCTTTTCTCCCCACAATGATCCACATCTATTGAATTAGCACTCCACATACTACATCCACTTTAATCCACATTTCAGCCTGCAGGGAAGTTGAATACTGCACCTAGTGAATATTATCATTCCTACTCATCACCAGTGATCATAAATATTCTAATTATGTATTATCTCATCTAGCCTAGGAGGTATCAGGGTAGCTCATCAAATACATTTCTGGTGCTTTACAGATACAGAAGCTGTATTCTCCTCATTCTTCTACTCTGCACTTTATGCAAGTCAGTTCGGGAATGGACATTTAAAACACTTCTAAATTTCTGGATTTTCCCCCCTCTGCCCTCAGGCACATGAATTTGTAGATTAGGGCATCAGGAAAGAAAAAAAGTGTATTTGAAAAGGTCTGAAATGTTCCTGCCCATAGAATCTAGAGACTACTTCTGAAGTGAATCAGATATTTAGACACTTAAATTTTAAAATGTTTTGGTCATTCCCTCTCCCACCTTATAAGTGGACTACTCCTGCTGTTTCATGGAGTTTCATGAATAAATATAGCTCTCTTCAAAATCCCTCAGTATTATATTTTCCCCACATCAAATGTAGACATGAATTACAGGGAAAGGAGGAGAATTTAACTACAGAGATAAAAATTGTTTTCACCAAAAGAGGCCATCAAGTTCACAGCCATTTCAGTGTTGCAGCTGTTTCTACCCAGAGCACTGCCATGCCATAAAAGCAGAAAGTACTGCTTCAGAGTCTCCAGTCCCTAGTATTTCTTTTTTCTGGGCAGGGTGTGGGTATTTTTAATGATCTTTGCTTTTGAAATCGCTGAAATAGCAGTTTTTACAAATGTTTTGCTTTGCTGGGGGATCTCCTAGACTCCAGATGGAGAACAGGGGACACAAAGATGCTCCTAGGTGACATGAAAAAGGGGGCAAGTCTTAATGACTCTTACTGATATTCCTTCAGTTTCTACAGCCAGCATTCTGAAGAGTAACAGAAAGGCTGAGTAGGAAATTGAGGGGGGGAAAAATCAATTTTGCCTTTGAAGAGTGATTGTATAAATTTACAGTCATTCGGGTTTTGAAGACTGCAAAAAAGTTAATGCCTAATTTTTAGAATGTGAAGAAGTGGGGTAAAACAAAAAATGAAAAAAAAAAGGCAACTTCAAGAGAAAAAAAGACATATATGATCCTCTTTTTTCCTGTATTTCAAGATCAGTGGGAAACTAGAAAGTAGTACCGTGGACATACAGCACCTGCTGGAAGGAATTTTCCCTGAAACCCTCTCAAAGTCACTGAAACAGCTGGAGTTCGAGATCTGCAGCAGGCACAGCGCAGTGGCAGGTATGCCAGGCTCTCTGGCCACACTACAGCCCTTCTTCAGCACTGCTTGACTCCCAGAGAATGGAGGCCTGAGGGAAAACTCCAGATTTGGCATAGTAGGAACTGAAAGCCTTGAATTCATGCTCCTCTCTCAGGAGCACAAAAAGCCTTTATAAACATTAACTTAAAAAAAATAACTAAATAAATAAAAGCCTTTGCAAATCCTTCCAGAAGCAGGATGGCTTTTAACAGTCATGAGCTCAGTGGCTGTTGCACACAGCTGCAGTTCTACCCAGCACTCAGAAAGGAGGCATAAGTGTAAAGAAGCTATTGACCCTGTAGTGGGGATTTCAGTAGAGATTCAACTTCTTGAGATGGATTGTGTCTGGCAACTGCAGTATTAACACCTTATTCTTCCTAAAAATGCAATACCAGCTACACTGACCCCAAGAGACTGCTCTATAAACCCCCTCTGCAGGTCATTAGCACACTACTATTTATCACAAAGCTGTTTCATGAATGACTTGTTCAAGAGAGTCAGCACAACTCTGTTCACTGAAGGATCCCTCAAGGATTATCACAGCTGAAGACTTCAGCATGGAACTGGAGACCTCCTTTAACCTCAGCATCATTATGGGCTGCATAAATGATTGAACTAAGGAGAGAAGGGGTTTATGAAGTTCTTATATTTTTATGGGAGACCTACACTGGGAAAGCTTTCTTTCTTTTATTTAGATTAAACTTCAAAGAAACAGAAGCAAAAGTCTTCTGTTTCCTAGCCAAAATCTCCTCTCTCCTGTTCACCATGCAATTCCACCAATGCAAATTCCTACCAAGTGAAGTGGAGCCCTCTGTTTACTCAGCTGCACATTTTGATCTCTTCTACTTTCTGGAAGGGAAACCTCAAACCTCAGATAAGCTTCCTAACACCCCAAATCGATGGAATTAGGACTACCTTGCATGTCTTGGACAGTATGTATTACTTTGTGTATTGCTGCAACTTAATACAAAGAGCATGCATTTTAATTGAAAGAAGGTGTACATTCTCCATGGTTTTTTATTATTTCCCTGGAATCCAGCAACAAAGTTAATGGCATTCCATTTGTTTTTGAAGTGTACAGCAGTGTACAATTGCTGGTACTGCACACTTTCATGTTCTACCCCCATCAAATCAGAAATAGATAATTAATAACCCATAACTGCTAATTTAGAACTGGTTCTGTGCTATGTTACTGCATTTACCACCCCTTTAACCCAGTTAACTTACTCAGAGTATTTGCTAATGTTGCAGCAGGTAAGAAAAAAAGGAGGCAAGAGTACAAAGGTAGATTTTGCAGGATTCACGTTCTAAAGCCTAGTTCCAATCCAAACACTTGAATCATAATTAACTTATTATCAGTGAATTTTACTTACTCACATGGCCAGAAAGATCTATTAGCTCACAAAAGAATCTTGGCTTTCTAGAAGTGTTTCCTACTGCCACTCTTCCAGCTGAACTGCAGCAGCTACCCTTGCAGCCATCAAGGGTGTCACATTTCTGAATTGCTTCAGACAGTAATGTCATGAGCTCTTTTTTCCTGTGCCTTAAGTCTCAGGAAATAAGGTGAGACATCCCTGTCAAACAAGCTGAGAAATTTAACACGCTTCAGAGGCAAATGTAAAAATGAAACTCTTTGTATAATTAAGGCTGGTTGCAACCAATGTCATTTATCTTAACCTTTCCAACAAAGATTTACAATGACACAAAGTCTTTCAGGGCTATCTAAAAAGCTAAAACTTGGATTTTTTCATCCATCTAACCCAGGAGGAATACACATTAAACATCTACTTTGGAAGACTGGCGTTTGTAGTTTTAGCATATCATGCAGCAAAAAACTGCACAGTAACTTAAAATGAACTGGCAAGCAGCAGTAATGGCTACTTTAAATTGCCTTTTCCTCCTGCAAGACACACCAGGCTGCTGTTTCCCTCAGGAGCTTGCTGCAGGAAGCAACAGCAGCTGGAGAACCCCAAAGTTCTTCAGGCTTCTGCTATTTCACCACACAGTGCTGCAAATGATACCACCAACATGAGCAATAAAAAGGAAAATGCAGAAGTTCAGCAGCACCAGAGACTCTGAGGTGGTTCCTCCTTTCCCCAGAAGCTGATGTGTGCCTACAACACAGGACAGGTGCTACAGCTGTGCCAGTTTCACTCCTGACCCCATCAACAGCACAGGTAGCACTGTGAGAAAAAAATTATTATGCTTCCTGGGAAGGAGAGGAGGAGTAATACTCTGACAATAATTCATCAGTAAAGTCTGATAACAAAAGGAATTAATCTGGAAAGAAATGCCATGGGTTGTGATTTAATTACTGTGAAAGGAGTGAAACCCTGTTTTTAACCAGAAATAATCAGCACAAGACTGCAGTTTTGGAAGATGAAGTCTCTGATCTGCTTTTCCATTCCCATCCTTACCTCTAACTCAGTACCTCACTGTGGCCAGCTGTGTCCCCCAAGAGCTGCCAGGTGAGCATCTCCCACAGGCACGTCCTCTCACACCTCAGGCAGAGTCTCACATTTCTCCTGAAACTGGTGCTTCAAGCTGAGGGTCAGCATGTTTAACGAGCCAACAGGTTGTGAAAACCTGACCTTAAGAAATTAATGGCATGGGAGGCCTCTAGCCTCTCTTCCACTCCCTCCTGCTGGTGTACATCACGTTCTCCTTATTTTTCTAGTCCATCAGAGCTGATGTTTTTTGTTTACATGCACTGTCCAGCCTACAAAAAAGAGCATGACCATGGGGAGGAAAACCAGGGACACCTTCCCCAGCCAGTGCACATCAAGATGGGGGCCCAACAGATCAGACTGAACATGCACAGCCCAAAGCCCCGCTCCCAGGTCTATCCTCTAAGACATAAACTGTCCTGATCTGCACTGATCCACCTGCCACAGGGCTGATGCTGGTTATACTACCTAGCACAGACAGATTTTCACACAAGTTTCTCCACTGAAAGTGTACTCAAGGAAAAAAAAGTCTGTAGGTCAGAAAGAGACAAAAATAGCTACAGGTCAATGGCTCTTTTTACCTGTTGGTACAGCCAGATTTTGAAGCTGAATGTACATTATTTAAATCTACAGCTCTGTTTGGCACAGAAAGGTAGGAAGGACTTTTACCTCTTTTTTTTTTTTTTTTTTTTTTTTTCTCTCCTCTTAGTTATCCTACAGGAGGAGAAGTTGTGGAAACATATCTAGAAAACCACGGAGAAGCCATAGCCAGGGTTTGCACCAGTTGAAGTGGGTTTGAGATCTTCGTGATACCGGTAGGAAAGAGCATTAGGAGTACTACAGAACGAATTATGCTCGTATGCATTACTGCCACAGGGTCGCAGCAACCTTATCCACACACCCAGGGGCAGACATGAGGCTAAAGTAATGCCCGGAGTTTCTTTTCCAGACGGGCTTTGCCGGGCTCGCCAGGCTGACGGTAATTCCTAACACGATCCTCGAGCTCCTCCACGTGGCAAGCAGCAGCACCGATGGTTCAACAAAGAACGTCTTTATTCCTCTCATTATTCCTCTTACATAAAATTAAATACTACCAAAGATACAATATTACACTACGGGAGGAGAGGATAATGAAAGGAGAACAAAGGCAACATTACCCTGGTAATTTCTATTAGTCACGAACGGGTACTTTTGTAACACGATGTAGTTAATTTGCATGTTCGCCAAAAATCCTGTTCGAAGTTCAGATATAGATCAGCTGTTCTAAACACTCAGCTTTGGGCTAAATCATACATGAATGCAAATAGCCTCTTGATTAATGTAGTGCCCTTCCTGTGGTGAAATATCTAGCAAAATGGATCTTATTATGTTAAAAATATACAACTTCTGCTTTGTCAGGCTAGAAATAACAAGACATAGTGCAGGCTTATTCCTTGAAAAATTGATAAAGAGGTTTTTTATATTTAACTGCAGCCAAGGGAGAATCTCTCTGCCTTTTTTAAGGAGTATCTGGAAATTAAATATAGCATGTGTTTCAAAGAAAAAGGCATATGATTCTTGTACATCAGTGCAAGAAAGATACAAAGGAAGTTTATTTTTCCCAATCATTTAACATTTCAAGTTATTTTGCACACTGCAGAATATTGTTCAGTCAGGTTTAATTCTGTGCTGAAGGCCAGTGTTCTCTCCTATTCCTGTGCCTACACAGCAATGCCATTTGCTGACACAGGACTTAATTAGCTCACACACTTGTTTTTCCACTGACACTCTAACGAGCACTGGTGAAACTGCTCAGCTCACTTGGGTTTGTATGCACAGTCCCTACTCACGCCATAAATTAAGTTCTTTAATGCATATACTCAGTAAATATTTTGATTGATTATGGGAAGAGCTGAGACCTTGTGTCAAAGTTGTTTTTAATGGAAAGCTTAGTTTCTGCATGGTTTTATTTGCTTGTCAGTGAACTGTTGGGGGTGTTTTATCTGCACTATCATGAGAAAATCAGCAAGCAGAGGATGCACATCTGAACTGTTTCAGTGGCAACAAGGCCACATGAGAGGAAGGAGATGTGGCAGAAAAAATGTGACCTTCCCTGAAACACCTGCATGGAACCTAGAACCAAAAGAATCATATTTCAGGGGGCAGGTACATAGTTATCTGCCTCCAGCCTCTTTCCCAGCATTGCCTGGATAGCCCATTTCCCAAGTTCATCAATTGTCTATTTGCTCCTCATTTGGCATACAGACTTTGTAAAAGTCTAATACAGTGGGTAGCAGGCAGCAGGGAAAAGAACTAAACTCTCCTCCTCCCCCTAAACAGCAACACCTTAGAAAATTTTGTCAAAAAACACAAACAAACAAACAAAACAAAATCTTCACTCTTTGTTTATTCAAAAAAAATGAAATCTCCCCAAAAGCTTTAAGCTCATTGAACTTCATGCCTTTTTCAGACAATTGTTCAATTATCCACAAGTTTTGTCAATTCTGAAACTGCACAAACTACAAACAAGTTGATCAGTCAGTGCTTTGGCTCTCAGGAAGATGAAGAAAAGCTCATAGAAATTTCTGTTCTTAGTAATTTTAATCTTATCTGCAACTCACAAGCAGTCACACGTTCCCCTATAACCACAATAAGGATAAATAATGGTTTCAGATTGGCTCTTCTGCTGCCCTTGCTTTATCATCTCTCACAGACAGAGGGAGCAAACTGCTAATCAGAAAGGACTCCTTTGGAGAAGAAACTCTAAGAGGAATAGTCCAGGTGGGGAAAGGATGGCAGCAGACCTGCTCCTGTCAGGACTGACCTGTACAGGCTATTTTCTTTCCCCTAAGACCCACATGGAAATCCAAAGGCAGAGTGTGATTCAAGCACCATCAATGAACTGCTTTTGTTTGATGCATGGGAATGGTCTTGTTTCATTTTCAATAAAAAAATGAGGCAGGAAATGGGAGAAGCAGAGAGTTAAAATAACAACAAAAACAAAACAGAAAGAAGGAACATTCATGTATAATTTAAGCATAATTTAAGCTAGTTCCCACAGCCATGTGGCTAATTAATAAAAATTCTATAGCATTTGCTGTTTAAAAATATCCAATAATAAACTTTTCTTTTTAGTACATTTAACACAAATTTTGAGTACACTCATTTGTATTATGCATTAGAAATCCCATGTTTATGTTGCTGAAGTTCCCATTTAACCCAGAAGCAGAGCAATGAGAACTTCCACATGCTATCCCATTCCCAAGTCAGATTCTTAAGAACCTGGAGGGATTCTTAAGCTCAGCAAGTCCTTCTGCTGCAGGAACAATAATGTCTGAGGTGGGCACCAGCTCACAAAGCACTAAGTTGAATCCTCAAGCCTATTCATATAGACCACAAACCACCTCATAAAAAGCAAAAAGCATTTCTCCTCACTACAAAACCCCACCAGAATTTGAGCTGATGGTTTTTTTGTTTTCAGTGTGGTCATGGCATATTTCCCATATGAATCATTCTGCGCAGCCTCCCCTCCTATCACGCACACGCACAGGAGCACGCTGCATTCCTCACACTGGAATGTGTGGAGAACTGGGCCAACCTTGTTCTACCAGAGCCCTCAGTACCTCCTCCCCTACACTCCATGCTATCCTCTGTCATCCCCAGGCTCCCTTGTGAAGCTCCATTTTTAAAAGCTAGCGTGCTGCAGTAGTAATCACAGTTTGTGGAACTAGTCAACAGGCAGACCAAGAAACCGACTGGCATCAAGCTTGCTGAAGGGGAGAGGATGGGCTCACACAAGACCAAAAAAGGTGGGGGGAAAGGCTTCACTTTCAGGAAATCTGAAAACGATTCAATCAAGACATGGGAGCGAGACAAGAGGAAATACTGCTTCAGAAAGGGAAAGTTAAGGAGGCTAGAGAACAGCATTTACAATGATCATAGAGATCACAGACATTACATTCCCACAAACAAATCCTATCCATCATCTGCAAAGACTCCTCAGTACATTATCCCTCCTCTGTAGCTAAGTCATCCCAGTTCAAGTCCCCTCCTCTCCACAGTGCTTCCCAGTGTTTTAGGTTCATTAACACTACCAAGTTCCCATCTCCTTACTCTACTGAGTGTAGAGCACCCACTGTCGGCCGACCACCTATCCCCAGGAGGAGTCAGCCACAGCCTAACAGCTGACATCACCCTTTCAACAAGAATGCAGAAGTTCACAGATATTTTTTTCTGTTGGCAGAGGAGGGAGGAGGAGAGAAAGTAATTAAGTGCATGAATGCCTAAGAGATAATTTCTTTTCCAATTTATCTGAAGAACGCAGGAGGTTTTAATCTTGATTTGAGGAATTCAGATTCATCCATGCTTCCAGATCAGCCCAACTACCACGTGTTTCTCACCACAATTACGTGATCATCCACCAATATTTGGGTACTCCAGCTCCCCTTCCCCCCAGCCTGAACTCTTTCATTTATTTAATCCTTCAACACCATCACCTTGCCCCAGGTCCATCTATGAAAGTCAAGGGATTTACACCCCTTGAAATGCGGCAATAGATCATGCACTGAATTTAGCTTGTAAAACTATTCACTGTAACAATAGAGTGGAAATTAATGGCCACATCCTCAGCTGCAACCATCAGCTTAGCTCCATTAAAATCCACCCTGCGGCCTGACCCCTGAGCACTGACCTAACTCTCTGCTGGCTGACACAGTTTCCATGGGCTTTGTGGAGAGCAGGAAATAGCTGGGGTGTGGGAAAGCCCCAGCCATGCCTCCTCCTACCCGCTCCCTGCGGAGCCTGTGCAAGGTGCTACAAGCAGTCGTCATTTGGGAGAGTAGCTCAAAAAAGTAAGTTTGGAAAGAGAAGGAAAGAAGGAAAGAAATTGATTTTTTTTTTAATTTACTTTTGAATAAGTTTTCTGCCAGACCTTATGGCGAGGAGAGTAAGCATGAGGTAAGGCTCCCAGAAAAAGCTACCATAATTAAAGGAAAAAAGGAACACCAATGTCTCAGCCCTGAAGCAGACAAATTGGAAAGTTTTTCCCCTTGAAGAAGTCAGTTCTTGCTGCCATGTGTGTTTTTGTGGAAATACCAAAGTCCAAGGACCTGCCTCTATGCACACTATACAATCCTGTAAAAATCTGTTTAAAGATAAAAAGTCTTTAAACTCCATTACTTTTTATGTATTTTAAATGAGGAAGTTATGCTATTTAAAATAACAATGGGATGATTAGTGTATTACTGATCTCTTGGAATAAAACTCACTTGTTCCATGATCTCACTATACAAGCTTCGAATTTTCCCTTTCCATCAGAAAGAATAGTACCCACTGTGCAATAATTTCCCTGTATCTATTACTTTTCTTGATGTTCTACCTGTGGCTTAATATGGACCTTAATGCTGAGATACTAGGAAGAAAAAAAAAAAACATTGTGAACATTCCAATCTTCCTAATAACAAAAGCACCAAAATCCTTGAATCAAAGTGTTACTTTATATGCCACCAATTTCCCAGTAGTCCTATTTCTCAATCAGAATTTGAATAATCTTTACAATTTGTATTCCCCAAAACTCAAATTTAATGAGTTAGTAGGTATAGAAAGAGAAATAACAGCTGCAGCTTATCCCGCTGTGCTATTCAGTAATGACAATGTTATACCACATTAGCAATTGTGACATTAATAAAAAGAAGCCCATAGGATTAGCCAGAGACAGCTGACTTTAGTCAAATGTAGGTCATGCTTTGTTTGCTCAGAGCTGGGTAATAAATTTCCAGGTAAGTGCTCTCATGTGTCATACATATATGCCAGGAGCATAATTTCGGCTATACTAAATGATCCACATTCTTAAATTTCTGTAAGCCCTTCTTGAATTATTGTTAAGCATTTAATTCCACAGCAGCATCTTACAGGCTACTTAGAGTTATTAACTCATATGACATTATGGCATGTTTTCTTTCTAGTGGCAGTTAATAGCATCTTGATCTGGTTTCCCTTTCACCTTAAGGTAACTGCAACTCTGAATTGCCAGTATTTAACAAAAGATACTTAGCAAGGAATCAAACTGACTACGTTCTGCAGCTCTAGCTAAAGGGGAAAACAGTATTTGGAATCAATCCAAGCAGCAGCAAGATATCTTCCACCGCAGAAGGGAGGCTTTAAAAAATATTTAAAGGAAATAAAAGCATAGCCTTCAATTAATAGTACAAAAGATCCTATCTCAATCTCTGCTACTTTGGCAAGCCCTCAAAATTTGGATTGAAAGCAGACTTTTAAACATATTCATATTTAATCTCAGCACAAGATGTGCATATTGTACACCAAAACCTTCAAGGCCAAATCCTGTGTTCAGTAATACCCCGGCAGACTTCAGTGCAAAAGGGTGAGAGCACTACAGCAGAAGCTGACCTTGGGGTTGTAATCTCACTTTCACTTTTTTTTTTTTTAATATTATGGTAATGAGAGGCACCAAACAAGACCAGGAGCTTTTTGTACAAGGCATCATCCTGAGATGCAGAATAGAGAAGGGAACTCTAGTTAAGAAGAGCTCAAATCATATCTTTTTACAGATGGGAGACTGATCCACAGGAAGGCTAAATGACAGATCCAGATTCCACCCAAGTCTCTTGCCTAGGGGTTGCTATGGCTTCAGTCAGCCACTTGTCCCAAATTTTAGGGGCACCAAGCTCTCTCTCACAGTCTGGGTGGCACAGGGACTGGCTCAGTCGTGTCTGTCTTGGGTGACCTGGTACAAGTTCCATTTAGGGGGATCCTTGGCTGTGCCTTGGCTCACGTATCAAGGTAGTGCCTTGTCACCTTATTTATAATTAATTAGTCCAATCACTTCTGAGCAACAGTAGTTAATGCTTTGACTCTTCTATTTTTACCCATGTCTTTTCTAAAAGTGTATTTACACACCAGCCAGTCTTTGGGGGCTTCTGAAGCATGTCAAGGGGAAGAGCTGACATAGCTATAATTCAGTTGATTTTTGTTTGGTTGTTTTAATGGCATATATTCTTGAAATAGAAAAGAAAGACCAGGTAAATAGTTTCTTCTTTAGTAATTTAGAAATCTTGAAATCAAAAAGATTTTGTGTGTGTGTGTGTGTAGGGAGCTAAAATGAGAAGGCTTTGCAGTCTTTCAGCACAATCCATCAAGTACCAGTTTCTTCAAAGCAATGATATTTTACTGATCTCTTTCTTGAAGGCTGCAGTTGCATCTTTATTACCCTTCATTGTTGTCGGTGAAGCAAAATGCCATAGCTACATTTGAGGCAAAAGAAATTCCTTCTGTGAGAGGCAACAATTTCCAGCAGATCCTGAACACTTTTGTGTTTGACTTCAAGGAAGTAAAGATGGCCAGGAGGGAAGGAGGGAAGGAGGGAAGGAGGGAAGGAGGGAAGGAGGGAAGGAGGGAAGGAGGGAAGGAGGGAAGGAGGGAAGGAGGGAAGGAGGGAAGGAGGGAAGGAGGGAAGGAGGGAAGGAGGGAAGGAGGGAAGGAGGGAAGGAGGGAAGGAGGGAAGGAGGGAAGGAGGGAGATCCACGACACACACACCGAAAAAAAAAAAAAAACCAAAACAAAACAGGAGGACAAATGAGACTCTGAAAAACTAATAATAGGAGCAAATTTGTGTGAGGGTCAGAACCTTGCAACTCCAATAAGGATAAGCACATATGTCATCCCAGAGCAGCACTGGCCAGCCTGCCTTTTATTGCTGATTTCTACCTGCTTTGCAGAAGGACAGAGAAGCCAGCTGAACAGCACTCAGCCCTTCATATTTATTAGGCAGATGAAGATCCCTCACATGCATAAAAATGCACACACCACACACAGAAACATCCTCTCTCACAGAAAATGGTTTTAGCAAAATAAAAGCATGTAAAGAAAATATTTTGTCTGATATTGTCTATATTTTTCCTTGAAATACAAATGAAACATATTCAGTGAGATAAGACAAAAAAAAAAACAGATCATGTTTAAATAAGTGGGGGGAGGTTGGGTTTTGTTTTTCTTTTTCTTTTTTTTTTTTGCAAAGAGAAAAACAAAGAAGACCTTTTGGTGGGAAAAATCAATCCCTTCACTGATGGGCTGGCTGTCTCCCTGTCTGCACAGGCTGATGCTCCTTTGTTCCCAGCTCTGTTCCCCAGCCTTCCAGCTGAGCTGGTGCCTCAGAGGATGCCTCCTGGCTCCCTCCCACAGAGCACAGCCCAGAAAGGCAGCTCACTGCCCACCCTTCTCACCCCTGTTGTGACTCACATCTCAAACCCCTCTTCCCACAGGATGCAATGCTAGCAGAAGCAGGACTTTCCAAAAACTCATATTCCCTTTTCTTCCCTGCCTTAAAAATATCAAAGAGAGTATTTTGCTATCAATTCAGGGGTTTTTTTCCTCCATCTTAGAGCCAATTAACAACACAGCACAAGAGCACAATCAGGGTGACAGGCAAGAAATGAGTCTTCCTCCCCAAATGATTTGCAGTGGCAACCTTTGTTTGGGATAAAAGATTGAGGCTTATAAGTGCAGCAAGGCCAAAGGAAGGAAGTTATTTCACACAAGCAGAGCATGCAGCTCGTTAGAGCAGTGAAGTCATCGGGATGTTCAGCAAGGAGGAAGGTGGATGTAGGGTCCTGTCCCTGTCACAGCCCAAATCAGCTCCAAGTTGTCTTTCTCCCCAGCACAGCCTCAGTGGCACTGGACTCCGTGCAGTCTCCTCAGGGCTGTGCACTCATTTCTGTCCCCAGTCTCTCACCCATCTTTGCCAGTCTGTCCCACACACTGGCATGGGAGGCCATCCCTGGACACACTGCTGCAGCTGGGGCTCCCTCACAGGACACCCAGGGCCACCCCACAGTGCCCAGCATCGCCATCAGTCACAGGCACTCACCCCCTCACAGACCTCCCCCCATGGAATTACACCATTCCTTTTCAAGCCCAAAATTCTGTTTGTGCTAGCACAGTTTGTACGGCTGACAGCCCTCCCAGGCACCTCGATGGAAATGATGGTCAGCAGAGCCAAATTCTCTGTGAGAACACCCAAAGCTACACTAAACAGCCCAGGAAAGGCACAGAGAGGCACTAAAAAACATTTTAAATAATCCAGCCTCCCTCTGCTGCTGTGTTGACAGGTACAAACAGGCTACATACAGGAGGTGCAGTGCTGCAGCTTGTCCTCTGTAGCTGTGGACAGAGTGTAACCCTTGCTCTGTGTCTCAAACTAATGCACAAATACCATCAGGATTTTTCTAAGGCAAGCATTCATTGCTGCACAGATGAAAAGTAGGATTTTGCTTTTAAAAGGAAAGACAAAAGCCGGGAGGAAATTCTTGCTAGTGTTTCAGCCTGGGCATTCAGGTGGCTTGGGAATCCCTCCTGGATTTGTGATACACACTTTGGCACTTACCTTCAAAGTCCTACAAATACCAAGAATAAAAAGAGCAGACAAAGGACAACACCAGGCAAAATCATTTCCAACCTCTAAACCAAATACCATCTGTAAAATATCTTTCTATACGAGTGAGAAGAAATAAAATAACGATCTATTCAACAGTTATGAGGATGAAATCTGTATTGACTACACACTTGATCAATGCCTAGTCATCAAAAACCATAAGCACTCCTCTCCTTTCCTCAAAATAATGAGAAATGGCTGAAGATACTACGAGTAAACTATTTGCAATCACATTTCCAGATAATTAGTTCACACTGTTACTTTTAAAACCACTTCTGCATCGCTGGAAAGACAGATATCTGAGGAGAAAATGGAAAACAGAGGAGAAAAAAAAATCCCCAGGTAATTACAGGGAACTGTAACTTAGGCTTCATCACCAGGACTTACTCATTTACAAGCTGCAGGGTCATCCCTAAAAAAAACAAACCATCTGTCACTGGAAAAACAAGCATTGTTGCATGCAACCTGTAGTACATGCCAGACTCCCTGACATCAAATTTCAGTTACCTAAGGTAATGTTGGTGTAACACCCTTAATTATGAGTGAAATTACTCCTACATGAAAAAACATAAGGAACTTGTCAGGGACATTCAGGCTGCTGGTGGCCTGAGAGCTCTGACACCCAGACAGTCCTGGCTGAAAGCAGCTGAAAGCAGCAGATAAACTCTTCTTGCAGAGCTGGTAGTTAGTTGCTCATGGTGTTGGTACATTAAATCTATCTATGGAAAATTAAAATGATGAAGCAAAAAAAACGCTAACATTAATCTCCAGTAACGACAGGTGATGTCACTTCACCAAATACCAAAGATGTTATTCAAGCAACAAATTTAAAGAGATGTATCTTCTCAAAAGAGTTAAGAAAAATAGCTAATAGGGACTGGTGACTGAATTCTCTACTCATCTCCAAATAAAAAAGTTTCAATGGATTTTGGGAAAATACCAGGGAAACACCTAAGAGTCAAACTCAGTCCTAAAAGTCCAAGATTCAAAGAAAAGCCAAAAAATTGCCTGTATTTATTGAAAGTACCAAATTAAAGGCTGCAAATAAACCAAAACTAAAGCTAATTGGAAATCAGATGTTGTACCCATTACCATTAAGTGGTATCAAATATGACTAATATGCTTATGTTACTATTAAAAGTTTGTGGTAGGCATTAAAAAAACTGCAAAAAATGCATTGAGCAATTCTTAGACAAGACCCATGAGAAAAGTTAAGAAAAGGTAACACTAAATTTCTGGGGAAAAACCCATACAAATGCTCTCAGTTAGATACTCTCAAAAACTAGAGAGTCTGAAGAAAAAGTCACTATTATCTCTACTGTCTGTCCAAATCCTGCTTGTGAAATAACACTTTTATTCACACTGACACACACACACAAGTCTTGGGAGGTTGATGAAGGAAAGGAGAAACACAGTTGCTATCCTGGAAAGCAAAGAGAAGGATGTCCTGTTCCAAGGATATACAAGCCCCTTTATTATGAGGCAGAAAATACAGTGAAAGAAAATATCCTTCACTTTTACAAGATGCACGGTCTCCACCTTAACTGCTGCTCTCCTGAGTCTGCTACACTTTCCATACAGGTGCTTTGTGGGATTCAGGTGTGGAAAAAAGGGAAGAAAAAGCCTCTGCTTTGAGGAATGCATACCAGTGTCTTGCCAATGACAGATGAGGCCTGGTGCTGCATTTGACTGACATCATTCCCAGCCACCAATATCTGAAGTTACCCAAATCAATTTTCACTGTAGAATCCTGCTGAGGACAAGCAGAGTACCAAGGCTCAGCAGAACTGGTCGCAGGGATAAAACCAGTAGGAATTTTAAAAGCATGGGAAAACTGGTGTGTACAAGCCAGGCAAATCTATGACACACTGATTTTTAGGGATTTGTTAGCATGCCAAACAAAGGCTGGTAATTTGTTGGCTTGTTGGAAAAGTGGAGTAGGAAGCTTTAAACAATGAAAGTGTAAATGGTCACGGCAAACACACACATACACATACCAAAAAAAAAGACTGTCCCTTTTCCCTAGTTTTGTAGTAATTTGTGTAACCTTTCTAAAATTCATAGAGACCTAAAAAAAAATATATATATATATTACATATATAATTATATGCCTTGGGAATGAATTTGGACACCAGTTCTGAGATAATACCTAGTGTGGCTTCCAGTTTAGCACAGACCTTAAAAGTGAGATGTAGGAGAGGGAAAGCATATTTCTGTGAGTATTGCAGCAATAACTTACAACTTCTAACAAAAATTAAAAAGTATAATTCAGGGAGACTGCTTGATCATTAAAATCTTATGTAGAGTGATTGTAGTTGGTTAAGCCGGGTACAGAATCAATGGGAAACGATAAGAGGGAAGAAGACTCATCTTGCTCATCTCAGGCACACACAGATATTGTTCATAGCTTCAGTACAAACCAGCAGAACTGCTGCTGTAACATGGCTCTAAACATGAGCTGCTGGGCTCTTATCCTGCAGTACCAGCTCCTCCAGCACAATGCCTGGAATCGTTTCTGCACAAAGTGTCACCACAGCTGCTGCTGTATATTTGGCTTGAAGTTCCACCTCTAGGGAAACCCATGCCAAACTATTTATAATAATGGGCTGCAATTTATGTGAAATGACTTTGTACCCTTCCTACATGAGAAAGATTCAGCATACCAGTCTATTCATTAATGCCTCATTAGTTTAAAGGTTCCTTTATAAAGCAATAATACGGGTACTTTGCTTCTCTATGGTGTCGTTCTGCAAAGAATGTCAAAATGTTTTCCAAATGTAACCAAATATTTAACAGCCTCCAAAATCAGTGTGGAAGATGGGGAAAGACTATTATGTCTGTACCTAGTATGCTTTCATATTACTGATAAAAGGAGGCATTTAATAGTCAAAAGTCTCTGAGTTCCTCCCAGGGCTCTCCATCCTGGCTTTCACCTTGCACTGATCCTGGAATTAAGAGAGAGAAAGGCATGTCACAGGCAGAGCTGTACACAAAATCTGGGAAGAAAAACTCACTCTGTCAGGAGAATGAATCAAGCTCACCAGGGTAAAAACTGTGTGGAATTCTCTGCCTTGTGTGTGGGTTTTGCAGCCAGGGTTTCTTACTTGTGTACTCGATGGATGGCTTGAAAAATATGACAAGAAAGTTACAATGAAATCTCAAAAATTGCACAAGTTCAAGTCTACAGAGCACTTAAGCAAGACATTGGCTTCCAGCATAGGAGGAATCGAAAACAATGCAACGTAACCAGTTTTCCCAAGTCAGAGGGTAAAGCAAGAATTTGCTCTCTTATTTAATGTCTGATGGGGGACACTAAAGGCTGCCACACAGACACACAATTCTTCCACAAAGTTCACTTTTCACTGTATCATCTACCTGAAAGTGGCCAAATTTAGACTCTCTCTCTCAGCTATGAACTCTGTTCTTTGATAGAGGTCATCCCCAGCTCCACACTTTTAAATGCTGATGCAGTTTGAGTGTTGCCAATTTTCCTGAAAGCTTAGAACAAATTGCTCTCTGTGCTGCCCATCTCTTTCAGTTTTTCCTCCAAGGAATACTGGAGGCTGGTAATAGGAACTTCTGGATGAAAACAAGCAGGGAGTGCAGCAAATCTCCACTCTTTGCCCAAAGGTAGCCCCAGAACTTACACTGCTTATTTTTATTCATGCTAAAATAAAGTGGACCACTAAGTAACCTAGTTTCTGTGAGCCAGACAGCCCTGCTGAGCAAATCCACAGTTATCTAATTCAGATCACATATTTTCTCAAAGCCTGCCAGTGACCTCCTACTGAAGCTACAGAATATCTTGGTTCATCATTGTCTCAAACTGACAATGATAACTCAAGCTGAGCAGATGGTCATTTTTCTGGTCAGGACATTTCCTACAACAGTCCTTCAGCCACATATCTAAGATACTTCCTGCTCTTTCATTCACAATATCGAGATTTCTCTCTTTCTGAAGGTGATATTTACATCCTTAATCTTTGGCACCTTCTGGAATGAGATAAGCAATCTTCTCTGTTTATTTGCTGTAGTGTACCTAATTGGCTGGCAGACAAAACCCAAAGTAACCAAAACCAAAAAAAAGCAATCCTACCTCTGCCACAGCTAGCTCTTTCCTGTGTAATTTATCTCTGTCTTACACACACCCAAAACTCACCCCATTTAGGGTGGATGATTGAAATGATTAATCCAGTGCTTAAGCTGAAGGTATGAGGAGACCTGGGCCATCTGTAAAGATCACCAGGAATCTGCTGCAAGCCTACATTTTGACAATATGCATGTTCCTGACAGCTTAGATAATTGAATACTTCATACAGGCGTCTTCCCTAGGGGGTGTACTGCAGAAAGGAAAAATACAGCCCCAGACTGTAAACCCTGCCAAGTAAAAAGCGCTCCACTCATCCATTACTCCACCTTGTCCAATTCTCCACCACCTCCTCACAGGCAGAGGAGAGAGAAAAATCCTTGGAGGAATATTAAAATCCACAGCTTAACTCTGAATCATCATCCCAGGACTTTTTTTCCCTAAATAGGTAGCCATGGATGGGTTTTGTTAATGATGTTGTTCCCAGCCAACAAATACGTGACACATTCCCCGTGACCACCACTGAGCACAGGACACTCCATCACTCAGCAGCTTCATGAAGGCAATGAGGAATTTGATCTTCTGTGTAACAAAGTCTCCAGACAATCTCATCCCCCCAGCAGCAGAACATAGTTGAGAAGACTGTGCTCACAATACAAAAACACAGTTGTCTTTTTCACTTACTGTAAGTAGTATATCACATTTTTGCAAAATTGTCCATAAGCCATTCTCAGCTCCCAACTCACTGAAGTTTATAAAACACATGTTAAGTCCCATTTATTTTCCTATGTTTTCAGCGAGTGATATTGTCAAATGCAGGTATTCAGAAGTCTTGAGTAAAGAACTACATTCCAAAGTAATAGGTCAGTATTTTCTTAAAGATATTATTTTCCCTTGGACTCATTTTCAAACCTCAATCCAGAGCCACAAGGACTACAAAATTTGGTTTAGATTTAAGGTTGAAGATTTGAATCTCAGCTAACACAGCTGAAGCCTTAAGATCAACACAAAACAGATGAGAGATGGCAATGCTGAGTTAGATAGGCACATGCTTAAGTGATTTGTTTTGTTTCCTTCTTGAAGGAAAGGGCTTTGGAGGAGAGGAGGTCAGAACTTTAACCTCCAACCCTTTCACCTTTGAATCCTTCCTCAAAAGCTTCCAAGAAGGAAAAAGGACTTTGCAGCATGTCTGGGCATTTAACAAATCCAGGCTCTGGTTAATCAAATAGAGAAGCCCTAGGGCTGTACTAATTCCTAGACCCAATGAGGCCCCTCAGAATAGAAGGGAACTGTGAGCATAATAGGTGGTAGAGCTGCTTGAGTTCATTTACATGACATATCCCTGGCTCCTAAGCTATTCTAAGGCTCCTGGCTGAATACGCAAAAGGAGGTTTTCCCCACCCAAAACACTGATCTGGTCCACTCAGGGCACAGCTGACCTGGTGAGCCCCAGATTTGTTGCACTGCAAAGCGCACTAAATATTGAGTGAGTGGGGCTTCAGGAAATTACATATAAATATGGATTGTATTTATTAAGTGTGCTGATAGATATGCCAGATCTGACACTGCCTGTACAAAATCAGAGATTCAGTACAACAACATACGAAGGAAAAAAAGCTAAACTGCTAATTACAGAAGAATAGACACCTCACAAATGTTTTCTTGCAGTCAGATTTTCTTCCTGCTCTCTCAATGGAATGATTTGCTATTACTTCATGCCAAACTCAGTTGAAATTAGCTAGCCCTGATGCTTTACATCAAGTTCTCTTCAGTAGCTAGGTAGTTCCATGCAAGACAACCAGAATTTAGAAAGCAATTTAAGGATCAAATGATTCAATGTAACATTTCTGCAACCTGCAATTTAAAGGGCTAAAAGTCTTTCCGCAGCCGTCAATGCTTTCAGAGTCATGAGTTTATTTTTACTCTGTTATTTCCCTTGGTGAGGGGACTATAGATATTTAAGGGGATGGCTGATCCTAAAACAGGAGCTCAGTCTTTAAACACTGCTCGGCATAAATAGTATTCTGGTTTGCAGAACAAAAAATGAAGGGGGAAGATTTACTTGGTTTTGACTGTTGACAATTTCACATATAGAAAAAAGACATTTCTCCAATTACTCCAATTAAGCAATCTGCACTGGAGAATGCAGCAATATTTTTAAAAAATTACACAGCAAAGGCTTACAGACTTTGCAAGAGTGACAAAGTTTCAAGCCTGAAATTTTTTGTCATTTTATTTATTTAAAAAAGATCCTTCTTGCCTCATAGCAAATAATAGTAATCACTAACTTATTTACTTCTCTTCAGAAACACAAGCAGTCAGGAGCTCGGAAACTGAACTGAGAAAAATGAGGCACTGATAGGACTCATTCTTGTAGGATGGTTCAGTTAAATATTTCACTATGTACATGGATTTTCTTCTTATCTTCTAGCAAATAGTTTGCTAGTCAGTCTTGACTCTCATTAATCCCTCTCAATCTCAGATTTGCTGTATATTTCCTGTTAACAATTTTCAGCCCATTGTTTATTGCCAGTATCTAGGATTTGATAAACATTTCATATAAATACCAAAAAAAAAAAAAAAAAAAGAATGGTAACACTACAATAATTAGAAGTACCTTGCAATTAATTTTTAGGCAATATTTTGGCCACACTTGATGAAGTTTTTTTCCATATTCTGCAAAATAATGAACCTCTGAACAAAAGCAAACCAGAGTGCTCCTTTAGTTTGCTCAGAAGAAAATTAGATTTGCTGGGGGGAAAGGCCTACTTGTAAAAACAGCTTAATCAGACATTCAGTCATTTAGCTAACAGAAGGCAAGGCTGAGTGGCTGAGAGTTTAGTAAAATAAGAGATGACATCATTAAATTGTTCAACTCCCACCTTACAGCTACTGAAATTTATTGCAGGCTGGAGCTGCTTGATCAATACAAGTATGCAAAGCAGACTTCGGGTTTTAAACCTGTTCCAAGGTGTTTGAAACTTGCATGAAAATCAATGTGATAGCTATGATTAAATGCTGTCTTGCAACTCAGGCAAAGGAAATTACATTGTTTGCACAGTGTCCCCTCTAAGTGAAGGGAGACCCTAACAGCACTGAACCTATGTGGTGTTCTATCATCACTTATTAAAAAAAGACAATAACAACAACAAAAATACTCGAACCTACAATTACATAATATGGAGGAGGAAGAAAAAGTTTACAAAATCAAGTCTTTTTCATCTTAATCTCAGTTCTCTCAGAGATTTCAGACATTCAAAACTTCCCTGAGATTTTATTTCCATGCTGACTTAGATGATAAATAAGAGCTAAAGCACCCAAGCCATTAATTTCTCCATCATCATTTGACTGTTCCTAATTTCCCACCTCTGACTTGAAGCTTTCTGGACGTTCAAAATTTCAGAGCAAAAGTTGCTTAACTAAATTTATTGCAATAAACACAGATGAATAATCGTTTAGATGACAGATTAATTCTCAAAATGGACAAGGAAAAATGGACAAGCACACTGTAGGACACATAGCCACACAGGGAACTGCCATGATTATCCCTTTACCTAGACTCCTTCCAAAACCACTTGTGAAGACTAAATAAATAAATAAATAAATTTTTTAAAAAGGGGGGGGAGGGGGGAACACGACAAAAAACACACACACACACAAAATCAAAAACAACATCAAAAACCATAACAAAACAACACAACCCAAAAACAACCAACCAGTCGAATTCTGGAAAGCAATCAAGATCCCTTAAGAATATTGTGATTGTACTTGTTAATTGGAATATCTTCTAGTACATTAAATATTTGGGGGGGGGGGGGGAGGGGGAGGGTTAGTAGTTTCTACATTGTCAACATGAGAATAAACATATCTTGACTTTAAAAAATGTGACAAGTGTTTGGGAACCCAAAGAAATTATAAAGCACGGATTCCATGTAAAGGTGAAAATGAATAAGGGCTTACTGCTGGCTTTAGACCTAGCAGTTCTAGCAAGAAATATCAGAAATAAGAATTTCACAGAAATAAGAATTTAATTTATTGAACAATTATCTGCTTTCCTTCTTTCAAAAGGAAAAAAGAAAGAACCAACTCAGAAAGGTTTTTTTCCTAATCCCTAAGTAAATAGCAATTGTGTTATTCTCCCTCTTCTGACGGTAACAGAGTATCCACTGCTCCCAGGGTTGAGATTTCCCTTCAGCCAGCAGCTGAACTGGTTTTGGGCCATCTCCCAGCAGGGCAGGTTACTGTCACACCCATCAATTAACACATTTTTCTGCTTGGGCAGCCGAGTGTTTCAGTAGCGCCACGATAGTGCACATACATGTTTCTGTAAGCAAATTGCAAACTTATACTTGCATGCTGAATGGCTTATTTTGGAGAAAGGGGGGAAAGATTATTGGGGGGAAAGTAAATCATTCTGGGTTGCTTTCGTAACATGCAGCATCAAAGCTACTTTCACAAAATGGCACCTATCCCTACAGACTAAGTACTCTGAAATTCAGAGATCTGATACACAGACAACAAAATTCCAACACTTAAACACTATTTATCACACCTTTATTCTAGTTGCTCCTTCTTTTAAATATGCCAAGACCCCACACCCCTGTTGTGCCTGCACTTGGTGCTGTGCCGAGCCATAAGGGGCACCTGAGCCACTCTAAACACAGAGCTGGTGGGTGGCTGCAGACCCTCACTGTGTGATGAGGGATGAAAACACTGCCCTAGAGGCTGGTAACACACATCTGGGGCAAGGGATGGAGTGAGGCTGTACACAAATAAATAGAACTCACAAGTGACTTGAGGTTACTTGGCTTAAAACACACATGCATAGACACACATGAAGACCAACACTGTCACACACCTGTATAGACACACATGAAGACCAACACTGTCACACACATGTATAGACACACACATGAAGACCAGCACTGTCACACATATGTATAGACACACACATGAAGACCAACACTGTCACACACCTGTATAGACACACATGTATAGACACACATGAAGACCAACACTGTCACACACATGCATAGACACACATGAAGACCAGCACTGTCACACACATGCATAGACAGACATGAAGACCAACACTGTCACACTCATGCATAGACACACATGAAGACCAACACTGTCACACACATGCATAGACACACATGAAGACCAACACTGTCACACACATGTATAGACACACATGAAGACCAACACTGTCACACACATGTATAGACACACATGAAGACCAACACTGTCACACACATGCATAGACACACACATGAAGACCAACACTGTCACACACCTGTATAGACACACACATGAAGACCAACACTGTCACACACCGTATAGACACACATGAAGACCAGCACTGTCTCGACTGTGTCCCCTCACAATGCCTCGAGAGCCTCAGCCCCTTGCTGGCATGGCAGTGTCAAGCAGAAAGGGCCTTGGCTCTGTGTAAACCCTGCTCAGCAATATCAAAAATCCCTTTATTTTCAACAATGCTTTCAGCACAAATCCAAGGCATAGCCCCATACTGTCAGGAAAAGTAAGTCTAACCCAGCCACTTGCCTTGCTGTTCTGAGATGAGTTACCTTAATTTTATCCAGATCAGTTTATGATCACTCACTGCTAAGGGGTCCTTTTGCTTTTGTGACCCAGGGAAGAGTCCAGCCTGCCAGCCTTCATCCCACCTTCAATCAGAAAAGGGAAGGGTGAAACCAAACTCAGCCACCCACCAAAGGGGGGATGAAAATGGGCAGTGAATGCCCTTGGAGTTTTGGGTTTTATTTTCCTTTTTCTTTTAAGGGAAAGCTGACACAGCTCTTGTGGGGTTTTGCCCTCATATATGAAGCTTGTGCAAAAAGGAGAGTTGCTTTAGGGTCAATCCTCTCACCTCGTGGGAAATGACAGGGGACAGGAAGCGGGAAGTACTGAGCTGCTGTATTGAGTTTGCAGGGCAAAGTTTTGGTTGTGGGGCATTACTGGCTACAGGGATGGCTTCTGTGAGAAGCTGCTCACCACATCCAGCAGAGCCAATGCCAGATGGCTCCAGGATGGACACGCTTCTGGTCAAGGTTGAGCCAATTAGAGATGGCAGTAGCACCTCTGTGATAAAAGATTCAAGAAGGAAATAAATTTACTTCGTAAAGGTAATTGTGTCCAGAGGAGAGCAGAGTGAGAACATGTGAGTGGAACAGCTACACAAACACCAGGGGCAGTGGAGAAGACCAGGAGGTGTTCCAGGTACCAGAGCTGAGATTCCCCTGCAGCCCATGGGGGAGACCCACACCGGAGCAGGTGGATGCTTAGAGGGGGCTGTGATCCTGTGGGAAGCCTGGCAGGGACCAGCAGACCCATGAAGAGAGGAGCCCACCCTGGAGCAGATTTCCTGGGAGGACTTGTGACCCTGTTGGGGAGCCATGCTGGAGCAGCCTGTCCTTGAAGGACTGCAGCTGGTGGAAGAGTGACTCATGTGTGCAGCCTTTTGTGGAGAGCTGCTGCCTGTGGGATGAACTCCCACTGCAGAAGTTCATGGAGAACTGTCTCCTGTGGGAGAGACCCCATGGTGCAGAGGGGAAAGACTCCTCTCCCTGCAGGAACAACGTGTGATGAACTGACCATAACCCTCATTCCACATCTCCCTGAGCTGCTGGGAGGGAAGAACTTGAGCACAGGTAGATAGAGAGTGGAGGGAAGTTGTTTTTAAGGTTTGTTTTACTTCTCTCATTATCCTGCTCTGGTTTTGATGGTAATAAATTCAATTAATATCCCCAAATTCAATCTGATTTGCCCATGATGGTGATCAGTGAATGATCTCTCCCTGTCCTTATATCAGCTCATTAATCTTTCATTATGCTCTCTCTACCCTGTCCACTTGAAGAGGGGAGTGATAGAAAGACTTTGTGGGCATCTGGCATCCAGCCAAGGTCAATCCACCAGCTGTAGTGAATGTCTGGAAGACAAAGAGGTGTCTTTTTTTAAAGAAGGGGAAGTCAGGGTCTCCTTCCTGTTTTCCACATCTCACTGAGGCATAAAGAAAAAGGTAGAAGCCGCACAAATGACAAGATTTTGAGTATGCGTCTTTCCCAATGGGAAATAAGAGAAGCAAGCAAAACACAAGTAATGGAAGCCTGGGATCTGATGCTTTGGTCAAATCACTTCTATTTTGGATGGGACTGTTTCCTGAGTATACTGCTGTTGGCCTTTTCCATAGCTTTGCTGATTTTGTAACCTTCTACTGGAGGCTTCAGCCAGCTATCTTAAGTAATATAATTTAAAAGAGACAATATCTGTTCTCGTAAAACATTACTAGAATGAAATTACACATTATTGAGCTCCTTTATCAGAAAACATATTTTAAACTAAAGTACAGGGGTTTTTTAGATTGTGTTAGAAAAAAATGAGTTATTTTAAATATGCTGATCAATTTGTATGGAGACTATCAGTGTCTTCTCATGCTTCTGAGAAGGCCTCCCCTGAATACAGGAATGGGGTGTAAAAATGAGTGAATACATTATCTTTCAAATGCTATACAGAATAATAATCTTGAGAAACACTTATACATTATAATTATGTGCTATTTAGATTCCTTATCTAGGTAGAAAGACACAGTGAGGAGCTATAGTTAGGAATGTTATTTTCAATGTAAGATCATAATTTCATTTCATTTCATTCATCTTCTCACTGATGTGATTTTGATCACCTCTCAGAATCCTGATTTGTTGGAGGTTTTTATATCATATATCCTTACCAAAGTTGGAATTTTTTTTAACTAACATGATATTTACTATTCAAACAGTCTGTAAACTTCCCAGATCAAATTAATCAACTGAGAAGCTTCTGGAATTTTAAATAGGATCCCTATGGCAATAAAAGGGTTTCACTGTTGATTTTGATTTACAAGTAATAAAACAGATACTTATTCATTCTACAAATTGATCATGACAGCCAAACTCTACAACATGGCATTTTGGTGCTGTCCTATGACTCTCCTGAATGAAAAACTTATCACATATGATATACTTTCTAAGATGTGCTATACAGTATTGCATTGAAATATCGTGCTGTACAGACCAGGGCACAAAACAGCTTGGATTAAATGTCTGGGAAATTAAATCCCTTTGGATGACTGTCAGGACTAGTCTGCCTCCATTATCCCAAGACACAAGCTGGCACATTATCATTTTTATACATAGTTAAATACCCAGACTCTGATTTCATTAATCATTCAGTTTATCAATTCATGCAAATTTCCCAGGGAGAGGGCATTCCCTGTCTTCACATGAAATGCTATTTCCTAAAATACTATAGCTGTATTACATAATATAAATGTCTGACATTTTAGCAACAATAATAGCACTTGAATCAAAGACGTTTTCCCCTCAGTTCCCCTTTAGCCTGCATACATTTTCATTTCTGCAACTCCTACTCCTCTAACAGAATTACAGAAGCTTTCTTAGACCAAAACAGAGGAAAAATAAAAAAAATATACAAAAGCATTTTTTTGAGTATTTCACCCCACTTCAATCACAGGTAGCTCCAGAAGTGCAGATCTTTATCCCCATCACATGCCAAAGAAAAAAGTCACATTTCCCTATAAGCCAAGGAGGAAATAAAGCAGTATCTGCAGAGTAATAAGCTGGATCAGCTTCCAAAAGATGATGCCAGGGGATTAGAACCTCCTGCCTTGCAAAATGGATTTTTCATAACAGGGGAGACCCCGCCTGTCTCAAGCCAAGACCATGAGCACGCCACAATCCCTCTGTAAAGTGACTAAGCACCAGCAGTCTACTCAGCAATGCTCACTCTTCCTTCGGCACAAAACTGAGCTCTGAAATTTTCCAGTTGAGTCATTTCCAGGCTCGTATTTATAACACAAACTGTGATTCATTCCCAATTTGTCTCGTCTTGGATTTCATGCCAGGACCAACTGGAAGAGATATGCCCTTCCACTCTTCCAGGATGTATTGCAAGGAGCTGGAAAGAATTTTGGTGTTCTGTGTGAGGACCATGCTAATACACAGTGCTGATACTGCGCCACTGTGGTGGCATTGTAATATTTTCCATTATTACAGATGAAACAGCTTTTACACTATTCCAGGCAAAATTTTAAAGCACAGGCTTATTTTCATTTGCATCCTTTGTGAAAAAAAATAGAAAAGAAAAGTAGAAGCAAGTTGTCCCTACAAAATTAGGTCATAGGTCCTTTATAAGTAGAATCAGGTATTTCAATATTTAAATTTAAAGGGAAAAATAGTTACAGATAACTGGCATCATCTGTCAGGGTACTTCCTGAGATCTCATTCCTTATAGCCAAACAAACATCCAGACTTGGGAAGAAACAGTGAACTGTTAACTATAAACCAGTTTTGGTGTAAATTTATTATTTTAAGACCATTTCCTGTAAAGGAAAGTTGTATAAAACCCAACTCTGTACTTTGACTAAGGTAATTTCTTGTGATTTTCATGAAACTAGATCCTGAAATTATGCTAAGATGCAAATCATAATAAAAGTAATTTCCTTTTAAAGACAGATTTAGATGATACACACTGTTATCCCAGTCTGTATCTACCATTATTAAACAGAACATGACACTTTAGTCCAAATTGGATGAAGGAACAGATATCACTCATAATTCCTATATGCAAGCATGGAGTTATGGTTTAAGGTGGATACTGAGACATACCATATTATTTTCTAATTCCCGCTGAGATTCTCCCACTCCTCTTTCCTTGGCATTTAATTTCCTTGTTCAAGAGGAATTACTGACACATAAAATTTACTGACATATTGCAAATAAATTCTACTTAAATAATGTCACTATTTAGGAAAGCAAGGCAAAGGATGTGGTCCAAGGTATGAGTACAATATTGATCCTGGATTGTGCCTATCTTAACAGAGTAAGGCTTTTGTACGCGGTCACTGAAAAGAGCTCAGAGCAGTGAGGTATGAAAATGTGTCATTTTGCTATCACTGGATGTACACACTAATAGCATTCTCCCTTGACCCTATTTTTTTCCAGTTTACTGGATGCCCTCTCCCACTAAGTTTAGATTTTTTCACCTAGTTATCTCCACTGCCTTTGAACATTTCCTTCTGTATCACCTAGCTCAGCTAATTTTTTCATGACTTTCCTTCTAATCCAATTCTTTCTCATCTGCTATTCTTTTCTAAATCCTGGCACAATATAACCTTTTTTTTTTTCAGATTAATTTCCATGCTGTTATGTGAGGCTATCACCATCCTCCAGCATCACAGAACAGACCCTGTTCATGCACCTTGGCAGTAGAACACAACAGAACTCCAGGAATTCATTCATGGTAACAGTTAAATTAAATAAAGGTGTTTAAAAATAATTAATTAATTTTGAAAAAGGAAAAAGCGTCAGGTTGCAGATAAAGCTTTCCTCACCAAATGCCATTAAGAGCACTGCATTCTAGCACCAGATATTTTTCTCACATAAACGTGACTGTCAGTCCCTCGGTTGGTATGTAAAGTAATTATATCAAACCTGCCAGGGTGAATCATTTTTATTCGTAGAGAGTAATACTCAAGCAAGTTTTCTGCTTAAATACGATGCAGAAACATTTTGTAAAACATCTTGTAGCAACCTACATCAAACAAATCAGCAATGAATCCCTAATTTTGAGCTAAGAATCATGCAGTACCACTGAAGTTTCTCTTGGCCTGGGCTGAGAGATGCTGGGTTTGCTGTAGATAAAGATATACCCCTTTAAAACAAACAAGCACTTGAAGTAGTTGAATCTTACTAGTTTTAAAATGTCTGAGCTTTGTATATCCCCAGGGTCTCTCTGTTTGCATCTCCTTAAACAATACAAGCCATTATTAAGAACATTAATAATGTGGCATGCTATCATATTAGGATATAATTAAAAACAAGACAGCAAAGCCTCAAAGCTGTGCTGAACATACCACACATATTGCAGTCTTCTACATTTGTTCTGAATTAAAATCCTGCTTCTTTCCTGAAACCTCTCATCTGTGCTCCTCACAGAGCAGCTAGTGCTTATTTGAAAAAACATTCACTTTTGGCAGAACAGCTGTACCATCAGCTCGGGATTGGGGGAATGGGAGGAACCAGACAACGTGCTTCCCCAAGCACCCTTCCTCTCTGGCTGCTGGGGAGGGCTTAGGGAGCCATGGGAGCAGGAAACCTCACTCCTCACAGAGCATCCCATCATGTGGCCAGGCTGACAGCCCACCAAACACCCAGCCCCACCAGCCTCTCCCCTGGAGGCAGCACATCTACCCCCTCATTTACCAAGGTACCAGCTCCCACTCTACAGCAGTCCCATGGGGCCTCTCCCACAGCAAAAGGACTGAATCTGCAGCTGTGACCATAGCCAGGACTGCCTCAGGACTCTTAGGACTTGTATAAAACCAAACTAAGGCACCCACACATTCTTCCATTGAGAACTCCATTCTCAGAGCCAGCTCTCTCTCACTAATCTGTTAACCTAACCTCAAATATTGTGTTAAAGGCCAGGAACATGGTGGCAGGTGACCTCATTTTACTCAGCTATCAGCTGACTCAGACCCAGGAGCGATGCCAGGCAAGCACAGCCCGCTGTAGGAGCCAGTGCTTTGTGACAGCTCCTCTTTCCCCCTTTCCCTGCTGCTGCAGCTGGCTGGCATCACAGAGAAAAGCAAGCAGAGAGCTCTCAACCTCACTAAAGCCTCTGGAAGTGGCCAGTGTTCTCTGATTTTAACTCACAATTCCTCTCTTCTGCACCTTGAAGAGTAACCAGGCTATCTCCTGGTTAAGCACTGCCCATAACGCCAACCTCAACCCCTTCAACTCCACAACCTCTTCAGACGAGTCAGACTGTGAAGCAACCACCAGGACTTTGTGGTCAGGAAGAATGGAGGCCCTTGAGGACAAGAAGGAGCTCTAAGAAGTATTCAGAGAAGAACCTGGTGGCTGTTTTTCAGCCAGGGGTCAAAAGAGTTCAGAGGCGTTGGGGATGACCAATAAAACCATTAGTTGCAGATATTCCAGAAATATGTCTGGAAAAGTCCTCCCGGACCTGCCCAGGACCATGTCTAAAGCCAGCTGTGGACTCATACCAGACCTGAAACACTGGAAACCTGCTGAGCAAGGATGGTAGCTATAAACAGTGTAGGTGCTTTGGTGTCTAGCTTTGCTTTTGTGGTTTTATCTGAAGAGGTGAGTGAGCTGGTGTCATCCCAGCTAAAGTGGCTCAGCACACAAGCCTTTAACCAGTCTGAAGGCCAATCTAGCAAGACACAACAACCTATTGCTCCCTTGGGCAGGATTAAGAGCTGTTTAAAATGAAATATAGTTGGGGGAGAGATATGGGTAACACTGGGAACCCCCAACAGAGGGGTTTCTGATGCCGTTGCTTGTGTTCATGGACTTTTCTATTTTATTGCCCAGGCAGTGAAACTCTAGCTCTTGATTGCCCCAAATACAGCTAGAAGATCAGACCTCAGTCAGGAACTTTGAGCAACTTCAGAAGGAATATCAACAGTGACAAAACCTTCCCCTCCACACACCATGATCTCTATCAGCGAGAAGAGGTTTTGTAGGGGGAAGTGCTTGGTTTGATTTGGAGGGGTGGATTTTGTTCTTTTTCATCCATGAAAGCATTAGACTTCTCAGGAATAAAATACATGGTAAACTGACACATTTGTTCTGTCTCCTGACACACTGTCCTTGGCACGACCTGCAGCTCAGAAGATTTCAGATCTGTCAACCTGTGCCATGGCCCTACCCTACAAAGCAGAGATGCCACGGCCACAGCAGTGTATCCTCACCCAAGGGTCCAGTAGAAACTTGCCAATTCAAGCAGAGAGCAAGGCCTGGTTTCAGATACAGTTTTTCAGATATGGGTAGAGTCAGGTTGTGACAGAAGAGTAAAAACTGACGAGATAAGCTCTTGATGAGCTTTTTCCAAAGTCTAGAGTGCTGCTATGGAGACCATCCTTGCAAGCAGGCTCAGCGCCTCTTTTGCGGAGATTTCAAGTTTTACCACAGGCAAGAAAAGTGATCCTTAAATTTTGTCCTGTTGCCTGATCTATTGCTCTATATCTTCTTCCTGCCTCACCAGGGCAACAACAACTTACTATCTGTATTGGTTCAGCTAATTATTCCATTAATGATTCAGCTAATATAGTTTAATACAGAAAGTGTAGATGTCACATCATGAAACAATTATTTATGTATTCTAGACCTTTACCATAATCCATCTTGAGATGTGTTAATTTCTTTCTCCTCTGGTGTTTATAAGGTATGACATCCTGCAAGCAACTAATTCTGGATCTCTGTTCTCCTTGAGATTTAATCAGCATTTGAGATTTACTTCTGGTATTATGCCAGGATAACTAGAAAGCAAGAACAAGCAAGCTTTCCAGCATTTGGCAGTTCCTTTGAAACAAGCAGAATCTTAGAAGTTGATGTGAAACCCATGAAAACCATTCAAAAACTAGCAGTTCTTTCTCACATTAAAAAAAAAGAAAAACACAAATTAAAAAATAAACCTCTTGCTTATACAAGCTTGATTGAAATAGTGTGTAAAAGTTCATTTAAAACCTGCACAAGTATGTTCTACTTTGTCTCAAATAAAAGGAAAGCTAAGTAAATCTAATTGCTCTCAGTAGCACAATGTAACTGTGGGTCAGTGTGACCTGGATAGCTTTAAAATACGGATCCAGGGAAAACACAACCAGAGATTCCCTTAGCTGAGAAAAAGAGCTTTTCATCTTACATCTCCAGGTAACCAAGGGCATGTAAGTGCTGTGGGTGATGTGGTAGAGAGACTGACTTCATTATTCATGTTTTCTTATCTCTTTTATTAGTCACCTTAATTAACACCAAGTTGAATAGTACCTTAGACTGAAATCTATGTATGACTCAATTCAATTATTTACGAGACAATTGCTAATTAAATAATGTAGTTCATTTAGCAATAGACACATGTAAGGAGAGGTTGCTACCATTTTACATTGAAGGGTTCTTTCAAATTTGAGGGAAAAACCAGATGAAAGTGAAAAACAAGAAGAAGCATCAAGGAAGAGACATGACTTAGAGAGACACAAATGTTCCAAGTGAAGCCAAGCAACAGTGAGTGCAGATTTTTTGCTATTCTCTGGTTGAGCTTCTGCTAACAGTACTGGCCTTCATGCTCCAGCCTTAAGTCATTACATCCTTTACCTGGCAGTAGAGAAGAATTAATTTGAGTATAAAAGTTCACAGAGCCATTCTACTTCTTTGAACCTCCACACAGAAATTGTTAATTAACAGGCCTCCTAGCTACATCTTCCCATATTTGTACCTGCAGCTCCAGGTTTGATCCAGCTACATGACCTACCCTGTCATATGTGTTGGTCCACTTTATCCCCCTTGGGAATAAAGCTAAACTGGGCAAAGGTAGCGAGGAACCCTCAAAGGACCAGTCACCATGTTGTGATACAAAAAGGGACCAAAGGGCTCAAGTGTGGAAGGTGTGAGCACAGGCTGGAAGGGTGCAAACATTTTTGAAACTTTAGGCATTAGAGAGCCCACGAGAGGAAGAGGGAGAATAGACGGTGAGTGCTGGGTTAGGAATAATGGCAGTGGCAGGGACACAGCTCTGTGGAGAGGAGGAGGAGGAGAAAACCATGGTGGTGGATCATGTGCAGGATCCAAAGTTGTCCTAGTGGAGGGAGAGGAAGGATACTGAAGCATCAAAGAGAAAAGCAAAACAGGTCCAGAAACAGTCACAGGAGGAGACAAGGCAGTTAAAAGCTGTGATTGAGGTGGGGGCTGTGGTAGGAGTAAGAAGTTGGATGAACAAGAAAATGTTTTGAAAAATAGTAAAGGTGGAGCTGTAGGAGAACCCTCTGCAACTGGGAGAGCATCACCCCACCTGCAGGGGAGCAGAGACGTAAGTCAAAGCTTCCCAGTGCGCTCTTCTGCTGTGTAGAATAAGCTTTCCTATGAAATAGAAGGCATTTGATCTCCACATAAAAGCTTTACCTAAGTCTGATAGTTGCAATTCTGGATAATTATGTCTCAGACAGCTGGCCAAGAAAAAATAAGTGGATTTGGCATAAGCAGGAAAACAAAAGAAGGCCTGTAAGTGTGCTCTACTTGCTTATCCGTTCCAGGTAATATACTAAGGAACAGGACTTCAGTGGATCTTTTAAAGATCCGCTTTAAAGGAGTAAGCATTAAAATATCGGAGGTACAATCAGGGCATTACACAACTGCAGCATAAAAATTTATTGTAGACACGGATAAAAATCACACAAAGTGCTATTTTACTGTGCAACTGTAACTGGTCAGATGCACTAGGGCATGACAGTAGATGACAGTAATCAAGGCTCACTGAAAGCAATTACAGTTACAGGATAAGAAAATATGCAAAAGCACATTTAAACCTGAGCCAAATTCAGCATGAAGCAGAAAGCTGTTTCCAGTTATCCTATGCAAAGAACAGAATAAATAAGTTAGCACTCAGGAGCGCAGAAACTTTTCATTTTGTTTCCAAAAAAAACCCTCAGCAGAACCCAACTGTTTTCCAAAACAGGAATTTAATGCTAATTACCAGTGTGAAAGTGAGACTACAAAGTAGGTACTTTATTCCTATAAGCCATCTAATATGCCACCAGACTCTTTTTTTAAACTGGATTTACCTGGCTCAGTGTGAAACACACACATTTCATTACTTGCTGTGCTTTATTTGCTTATCAACACAGCCATGAACCACACTACAATGTCAGCCCTCTTCTTTCTAGCACCTGCCCAAACCTCTGCAGCCAACCCTTCTGCATCCTATCACCTGCTAAAACACCAAATGCACAAGCACACCAGTCAGAGGGGAGCTGACAGAGCTACAGGTATTTGGGTTCTTTGTTTCTTAGCACAATGCAAACACCCAACACACATGACTCAGCTGCGTTTGCAAATCCTCTCTTCCCACCCACCTCTGGGTCAAATGTGTCTGTCCCAAATAGTCTTCCCTAGATAATACATCAAACATAACCTTTTTTTCTTTAAGGGGCAGAAAACTGCTTTACTGGCTCCAAGGCATTTCTTTGAAATGGGAACTGGAGCTGATCTATTCCTTCATAGTTGCAAAAGTCTTTCCTGACCTTAAAATTCACCAGGGATTTATTTGGTCGGGCATTTTAAGGCATAATATTAGATCACAATAGCTATCTTGATCTAACAAACACCTTCTAAAAGCTTGGACAAAAACAAAACCCAAATTTTACTTCTTACCGAAATGGCTTGTTTGAAGTTCTGCTTCCCCTCTACAGTTTCAGAAGGTTATTATCCTCACTTTGTTTTAATTAGAGCTTCAAACCAGCACTATTTATGCTGAGCGAGCCGGGTCTGGTCCAGCTGGGCCACATTTAGCACACAGGTTGTTCCCATTGCACTCGGATAGGCAGTATTGCTGTGCCTGCTGGGCTGGAAGCAGGGATCTGCTGAAGTCTGAGAAAGAAGGCAAGGGCAGCTCCTTGCCTACTCATGCTCCTCACTGCTCAGCCTCATTTGCAGTAGCAGCTGCAGCTTTGGGCTAGAGCCTTACTGACTGTGTTCCTCAGAGGATGGTTGCTGCAGCTGTAAGCCCCAGAAGTGCAGAGCAGGGAGAATTAGCAGCAGTGGAACTGCAACCCCAGAGCATATCATATGCGATGACAGTATGGGTCTGTGTGCTCTTCTGCCAAGGATGAGACAAAAATCAGACATCCTGCAAGGGAGGTATTGCAAATCCCTCTGAAGGCCTTGCAGCACTTCCTCTTTCTTCTCTGGCTTGCAGACTTAGAGGGACTGGAACACTTCATGCCTTCGCATCCTGTATTTCTGCATCAGCCCATGAGCATTCCCTGAAATCACCATCCTGCCTGCAGCAACAAAGTACTGAGACCATCTGGGACTACTTACAGCCCCTGTTACTCTAAACTTTAGGCTAAACAGTTTAAAACTGCTTCTCTACCCTCCAAAAATACTGAATACACCAAACAGCTCCAGAAACCATCCCTAGAAGAAGCAGCCTGTCTGCTCTCCAGCAGTGTAAATCTTCACCTTAATCCTGCCCTGCAAGTGTTCATGCCTATGGAAATTGTGTGTTGTGTAGATTACACAAATTTGCCTGAGGGGTGTCCTGTCTGAAGTACAGCAAGACTGTCTAAGTGTTAGTGGTAAATCTTCTGTAGCACACTTTGTTCTACTCTTTTTTTTTTTTTTTAAGTGACTTGAATCCTTTGACAATTTTCAAAGGACACACAAAGCAGAACCTTATGAGCATCTTCACTCAGACTGCTGCAATTTAATGATGTATTAAATAATAATAATATGGTGAAGCAGTCTCAGTTTTCCTGGGTTTATTTTTACCATGTTCTGCAGTCTTCCCACTGCAGGTTGTGAACTCTTTGGCTCTCACAGGGTAATCATGAACAGGCTGAGTTGGCATTTGGATAGGAAACCCACAGGGAGGCCATAGTAGTCATTTAGATTATTCAATTACAGAAAGAACACTTTTCTCATTGTATTTGTAAGAATTCTTCCACGTACCTTGAGAGACAGCCCTGCTTCTCAGATAAAGATTATCAAGAAGCTGTAGGCCTTCATGTTTTCAATTTTGTGGATCAATTTATTTTTATTTTTTTTTCCTGTGGAAGTATATAGCTATCTGTAATGAATAGAAACCTAAAGACAAAAAGCTTGCTAGGTCAGCTTCATAGTTAGGCTAGCATTCCATAAAAACAAATGTATTTCTGGACTGAAAGGTCCCCCAAAAAATCACTGTTTCAAGCCACTTGTCAGCCTTCTTTTCAATCTTGGCACCTGATTCAAATCCAGCTGCTGAAGATACACCTTAAAATATAAGCTTCAGGAGTTGTCAGTAAAATCCTGGGTTCTTTTCCCTCATAACATGTGTTATAAGACAGGATAATATTGTTACATCCAGCTAAACCACTGCCATTTATTTCCCAAAGTAGACCCCAGCATACTCTGCCTTTCAGCCATCAGCACTGCCTACCATTTCTGAGAGTTCAGAATCAAAAGCACTAGAAGGAGGAAAAATGCAGGTACCAAAAGGCTCCCCTGTTCAAGATTTCTGTTCACCTGATGGAAACCTGCAGAGACAGAAGGTAGGTTAAAAGTATTGGGCTGCTTCTGCTCTCTTGCCCAGGGTTACCTGGCTACCAGGATGGGCCTCTGAACAAGTCATAACTCTCAGCTTCTTATAGCAAATCATAAGGTAGAAATACACTCTAATGCAAATGTATATTGGTCATAGTCTTTCTTCCAAAGCCAAAATTCCTACACCAGTAACCAAGAGAAAGGAATAAAGTAGACGCCACAATGGAAGTCAAGAATCTACTAGGTAGACTGCCTCTTTTAGGATTGCTTTATTCTAAAAGATCAGAGCAAAATCAGACCCAACAGAATACAGAATGAGAACCCATTAATTTCAAACATTGTTAATAGGGAATATTCGGGAAAAAAAGTGATGCAAAAATGCAAAGGATTTATTTGTCTGGGTTTGGTACAGTGCAGAATAAAAATAAAATTCTTACTAATGCATCACTGAAATGAACAATCACTGTCAATTAGTACTTGCATTCAATATTTAGTGAAATTATTTTGCAGTACTCTCAATCTTCAACATTGCTACTAGTGTGATTTTGTTTAATGTACACAGCATCTCATTCAAATTCTGTCACTTCTGTTAAGTGCTTTTTATGAGTTATTGATGCTCCATTGTTTTGCATGTACTTCATTCTTCACCATCAGTGACAAGATTTTTAATCTTTATACAGAAGAAACCAGGCTCAAGCAAGAACGACCTGTCAAGAATGCTTATGGCTTTGTGGTTAGCTCTCTCCTGAGTGTGATTTAATCGATGTGGTGCTGCCTGATAACATACAAGATTCAGTAACATAATAAAGTCTAGATGTTAACCATTTGAGACCATCAAAGAGAGAGGTATAGATGACCGGGGATTTGCAACTGCACAAAAACCAAGCCATCTGGGACATCCAAGTTTCTTCTTTAACAAGTGGTTTGAAGCGGGCTTTATTTAGATGGGGAAACTGCCTGTTTGCATTTTAGTGCTGCTTGAGTTTTTATATTATTGTTATATAGGCTATGGACAGCAAAGACAAAGATGTCCAAGTGCAGTTCTGCCACTGGGCCTTAATCTTTATGTGAAGATCAGTTTTTGGTCAGTCTTTGACCTCACTGTTGAGCAAACATAGCCCCAGCTGCAATATACATTTATCTGGTATGAAGTGCACTAGTGCCTCCAAACCACATATAACCTAGAAGACAGCCCTTGGACACCATTCCAGTACATATCTCAGGATAGATGCTGTTGGAAGGAGACTCAGGAGCGCTATTAATGTGCAGCCATGATAGGAAGAGAGGTGGGCTGCTCTAGTGACGAGGGATGGGTGACTGAGGTCTAGGTAAAAAACCTTCTGCAGTGCTTACGGACTAATCTTCCAGACTTTTATTCTGCTCCAATGGATAAGCACTCATGCCAGGGTCTATCCCTGAAAGCTACATGCCTCCTCTCCTGTCAGTCTACTCCACCTGGCAACAGGTCCACGCTTTCCCTAACACACTGCTGCCGACCTTGCTAAGTCAGCTGGAACACTTTAGATGTTCAAATCCATTCTAAATCAGTCCACTAGCTCTCCTTTATCCACCACATTAGACTTAAACTGTCTGCTCTCACCTTTAGTGCCCCACATAACTGCACGCTTTCTGTGTATAGAGGTTTGCTCTCTCCACTTAACAGTGACATCAGTCTTGATGTCCCACTTACCTACCTCTCCAGCAAGCTTTTCTGTCTCATGCTGCCTGGTTTGTTAGATGCAATGCTGATTCTGGTTCACTGAGTTTGAACTTTTCATTCAAATCTCTCCTTTTGAGTTCATTTTAGTGGTGCCTACAATTAGTGGCTCACTGATCATAATTATTTTAAATAAACCATTTAGTTAAGCAATTGAGGTGTTTACAAGCACCAACAGCTTAACAGCTTGATCTTGCTGCTGTAATGTGCGAGGTAGTTTCTCACTACATCTCCTCCTGCTGTTTATTACTCCTTTTTTAATCTAAAGTCAGATAGTAAATTCTTCAGGGAAGTGATTATATCATTCTTTTGTTCAGTGCAATGTCTGTCATGTTTTAGGGCACAATAAAATGTAACACAGAAGGTGCACAAACTGGTACCTAAAATCCAACATAGACTCAAACCCATTGATACAATTAAGAAAAAGTAAGTCTTAAAACCCGAATGTCACGGTGTGTTTTCAGTGACCAATAAAACCAGCAGAAATCCTTAACAGAATACCCATCTTAGGTGAAAGGTTTCATTTACAAGGCTCCTTAAAGAAGCAATGCCACACTTCAGGAAAATGGGGAAAACATTCAAGCAAATAGTTCTACAGAGGTGCTTAAAACTCAGTAGACTGAATGAATGAGAATGGCCTATTTCAGCCTATGTAAGCAGGCAAGAATGTCTGTCTAGAAACAGTTTTCCAGGACATAGCTGCCACATGCTTCAGATGAATGTTGTGCTTGCTTCTAGTACAGCTGAAGTCTATGACTTAATCTTATCTGTTTAACATCCAAGATTCCAGTTTTAGATTTTGGCAGCAAGCATATGCTCCCCCTGTGGCAACAGCATAATAACATTATAGAGTTAAAAAAACCAGATCCTTTGAGGCTCAATTACCTCATGAAACTATTTTAAAATTCAGGGTGAACAAAACTGCAGTATTTCAGTTTACAAGCATCATTTTAGTTTACAGCTGTTTTAAAGGACCCATTCTAATGTTTTATGTCTTTCACCACCTGCAGAACTGAATGAAAATACTTATTCTATTTTGCAGAGGGCTACCAGAACCAAAAGAGCAGAGCTAAGTGAGAAAGAATAAGGTATTTTAAATCAAAGATAAGATCCAAGATAGCTGACTTTATTACCTCTCTGCAACACTGAAGATAGATTAAAAATCTTGCAAGGCCAGAATAAAAACAACCTACAGGCAAGCAAGAATCTCTAAACTGGTCTATTCTCTAAATTAGTATTTATATTAATACCTATAATCCTGATAAAACCAAAGCAGCTTTTAAACAATTTTAATTACTGTTTTTGAACACTGTGTGTTTATAAAAGGATGGGTCTCTTTAACCTGTGGAGTTAATTCATCTGCATTCTAAATTCTTTGGGTAGGAACTCTCAGTGATTATTAATACCAGCTGGAGGCTCCATTGTAATATAAAATAAAGAAAAAATGGGATATATTATAAAGAATAAGCCAAACCTTGAAAGAGAACTAACTGGGGCCAGGAAAGACATCCCCTTCCTCAAAATAGCAAAGATTAAAGAGAAAAGCTATGAATCACAAAACCAAAAGAGAAGTAATTGAAGCAGGTAAAAGAACAAGTTAAGGGCTGCAAGGAGGGAATAGTGGAGAGTGAAGGGAGGAAAGGTGATGGAGTTGAAAGGAATCAGTCTCTGGTTTGAGGTTAACCAAAGGGTCAACCAAAGGAATTATGTTACCACTGGAGGAAAGAGAGTTGAAGGTTTAAATAAATGTCCTGGTCTAGGACTCCAAGCAGAAACCCCCAGCAGTGCCATCTTTTCTGCAGAAGAGCTGAAGGATTCAATGAGCAATGCCCAAATGAGCTATACCAGATGCAGGAGAGAATTAGGATTGGAAAGAGCAGGTCTCCCTCCTCACCTTTCTCTTTGTGAGCAGTTAAGGGATGCTAAAAGGTACAGCATGCTAGCTTTGTTCTGACAGCACAGCAGGTACAGGTGTTGCCCTTCACACCAGAAAGTTCATGCTGCTATACTAATGTTTATTAACTGCAGCTCATACCAGAGGGGCCAATTCTATTACAAAGTGGGCAGGCAAGTGTCCATGTCCTTTTGTCCTCTGCAAAGATGGCCCCAAGGTAGCACGTGTGGTTTCACACCAGTGTACCTATTTACTAGGCACCAATATGAGGCCATATATACACTTCATTCAGAACAGCTGTCTGGCTGCAAGGCTTTCAGCAGAGCTGGGAAAATGATGGGCAGGGGGGAGGAAAATTCTCCATGAATTATGGAGTTGGTCAAATGCCAGAAAAACTGGTCTGTCAAATAAATGATTTGAGGAAAACCAGCCACATTCACTGAACAGTGAAGAGTTTCTTCACGTTAGAGCGTATCCATCTACATTTTCAAGCTGATTCTGAACCAGACATAATTTCCATTCCTTCATGTCTCTTCATGGCAGGCACTGATAATCTTTTCATAAATAGTTTTAGACCAAGAATTATTATGTGAAGAAATGTATGAATAACTTTGAATTACAAGTAAGTTAAAGAGTTTCACGGTCTGTCCATGAACTATGTACGAGTGAGGAAAAGCAGCTATCTTCACTGAATAAATAATTTGTTCAAAATTACTTGCTTAGTCCAGACTTACAGACTTACCAATTTGGCCTAGATTCAAGCCAGTCATTAAGTGAAAAATTGTTTCCTGAAACTCATCCAACAAGAAAGGTCAATTTTCACAAACCTTATATGTATTTAGTCATTCTAGGTAAAGCACGATTTTTTGTGACTAGCTCATCAGCACCACAGGTCTGAGCAGTGATGTCTGCCTGCATCTGCAGACAGTCCGGATCATTAACTTCGGGAAACGTGAAGTGCACCATGAATGTCAATAGCGTGTGAACAAAGTGCTCCCGGGATCCTGTGAACAGCCCCTCGGGACGAGCCTGGATGTGACAAGCACAGCTGGCAGGTCCCAGCCAGTCACTCGAGAGAGGGTAAGGACTGGAAGGCTTATCTACAACCTCCCCTCCTTCCAGGTGCTTTTCTCCAGGGAAAAGCCTGCTGCTACAGCAGAGAGCTGCGCAAATAGCTTCTTGCTACTCCTGCTCTACAAAAGTGAAGAGGGTCCCCCTTGCCCCTGCCATGCCAGTTTGGAGCAAGGGTGTGGTATGGATGTCCATTGTAAGGATGCTGTTTTGTTCCTGAAGTTCACTTCTCTTGGCAGCTTAGGTAATTCTTGCTTGTTCCTTTAGCAATGTCTCAGTTGGGTATGCAAAGGTCCGACTGGCTGTACAGTGAATCAGATCATGGACTGACCAGGAGCAAATATAACCTTGTAAATAAAAGTTATTTTTAACCAAGATGGGAGGGAATTGGGCAAAACAGCTTTCAGTTACCAACAGCCCACTGCCTGGCTTCTGGAGTAAGCAAGAATTCAGTGCCTACAAATTTCCTCAGTGCCCAATGAAACATACTTGGCAAAGCTATCCTCAAAAGCACAAAGACAGGGACAAAGGCCCTTCAGTCCCTCATTATCCACCTCCTCAACTCACTTTGGAACCTTATATCTGTGCTGGAGATTTAGTTCATTGGCTGGGTTTTGCAAAAGTATGTTTGACTGGGTTTTCTTTTTATTTATTTATTGTTCTCCGTTTAGTGATGTGTTTGCTCAACAATTTAAGAAGGTTACTTAAAGTATGTTTTTATTTACATATGATCTGTAAAATATTTGAGACAGCTATGCCGAAATAATTTGAGATAAAGTGATAAGAAAATTGAGTATGTGGTTGACAGCTGGGGAAAAGGAACAATGTTAGAGGCACCTTTCAGCAAAAACAGTATTAATGTATTATACCTTTATTGTACCCTGTAAACAAACACTTGATTAAGCCTACTTCTATTTAAACCAAGGAAGCTACACCCACGCAGAAAGCAAAAGGATAAATAGGAATGTGGTGGATTAGGTCTAAACTGATGTGTAGTAACACACAACACTTTAATACATATACTGAACAAGAGCTATGAGTGGAAAAATAATATTAACATCAAAATAAACATTGCACTAATTAACTCCAGTTTTAGATTATCCCTAGATATATCTCGTAAAGAGACAGTGGGATATCCCAAGTCTCAGAAATATAAAATGGCCTCTTCAGCACTTAAAAAGGAGATTACACTCTTCAGCTTTTTGGTTTGTTTTTTTTTTTTTAAAGGTTGTACAACTAGCAAAGAGACCTGCTAATAATTATGTAAATTATTTGACTCGGTATGAACTTCTTTGTTTAATATGTACCATGCTGTTATGCATATGATAATGTTTAATATTAAGGTATTGAAGCAACAGGGGAAAATCTTATTCTTAATGAATTTGAATACTGCCATTCATTACACTTTTTAAAAAGAAAAACAATTAAGGACACCTTTCCCTAGACCAGGTTGCTCAAAGCCCCATTCAACCTGGCCTTGAACACTTCCAGGGATGGGGCACACACAACTGGGCAACCTGCTCCAGTGCCTCACCACCCTCACAGTACAGAAGTTCTTCCTAATATCCAATCTAAATCCACCTTATACACATTTTCCCTAAATGAGCAACCATCCAGATGTTAACCAAAGATGTTTGTGTGAAGTGCCTGTTGCCCTTAGCACCTGCAGGAATCCTACGTGCAATTCCTCATCCCCTGCTCATGCACCAACTACAACTGTGGCTCTGGAGGCTGAGGGGTAGGACAGTAGAGGAAGGCAACCATGTATAAACCAGTTATAGGGTAAAAAAAAAAAAAAAAAAAGAGGAAACAGCAGAGAAGAGGAAGATTTGCCACTCTCAATTCCAATATAACTTCATTATGCACCAAGTGTCCTTGCTAGTGCCAGAGAGCACAATCACTTAACAGGATATTTTAAAGATTGCTGCACTGCTTCTACAAACCATCACTTGTAGGATGCAGGTACCTTTCCTCCAAGACTCATCTCCCCCACACATGTGAGTCATTTCTGCACAAGTTAGTTTCATTCCAGGTGTAATAGTAGCACAGGACTATTCTCTGCCAGGTCTCTTTCCATAGTCTGTAACTATGTTACCAGCTATTGATTTATGTCATCTCTGAGCTATGTCATAAATTTATAGGCAGGAAATAAAAACCACTCAACTGAAAGCAATCCCTTGTGTGACTCTACCTTTTTCATGTAAGAAATATGTGCATTTTTTAAATAATCGGAATAAAGATATCACAGTTCCTCAGGTATGTAGTTTTCAACAGCATGGAAGAAGCATTGTTGCAAAGCTCTTCCTGAAAGAACTAGTAGACATCTGAAGGTAGGGAAGGTGAAAACCTCCGAACCAGCCAGTTGAAAACCTACAGTTCCAAGTGAGAACTCAAAAGATACTCTGAACTCCTGGCTGGAATGAGTTTCACACTTTCGTAGATATTTTTTTTTTTTTGGTGAACCATTGTGTTGGAATAGCAGCTTCCTCAAATCAAAGTCATGGATATCAACTGAACTCCAGCAAAGGTAAATATTTCCAAACCCTGAGATAGGATTATGTCAATGAAACCCTGACCTCTTTCCAGCACTTCTCTCTGTCATGTGAAACAGCCTTCAGTGAGGATTCACCCTAAATCACCTCAGCAATTAGGGATTTCCTTGAACAGAAGAGAACCAGAGCTAAGTGAAAGACACCACAAAAGAATAAACAGATTTTTGCCTACAAACTTTGATTTAACCTCAAACTTTGATTGAACCTTAAACCCAAATCCACCTCAACAGGCCTAAGGCAGCAGCAGCAGTGACGCAACTTGCTACCCACAAGCATTCAAAAATAGTGAGGCAAAAATCACTACTTTGGCTTGAAAAGCCCAACACTGAGGGGTGAGTGCTTTTACTAAGAATTTTGAAACCACAGGATTCGCTTTTTCAAAGATTTTTACATAGTTGATATAAACCTGAGATTTTCCCCATAGTCTTAGAACATCTGAATACGGTGATTTCAGGAGAGCATTCCACATCACTGAAAATATTAATATGTAGACTGCCAGCTTGCCTCTGCAGTATTACCAGCAGAAATCTTCTTTTGGGGCTGCAGGGAACTGAGTTCAGCAACAGAGCAGCATGGCAGCAATTCCTGTAGGCAGGAGATGAAAAGAAGAAGTGATGAGAGCTGGAGTTCCTCTTAGCACCTCCTAGAAAAGGACACACATCATTTTATCATTGCCTGTAGGACAAAGGATGGCTCTGCTACTGCTTGTCCTCACTTTGTGCATTTTCCATCCATCTCTGGATCTGTCTTGAAAAGCTTCAATGTGTCAAATCTGGATTAACTGAGGGCCCTGTAAAATTCAGGTGGCAAAAATATTTATTTTCTGATTTGCAACTAAAACAGATAGCTTTAGACTAAGGTAACTAGAAGGCTGAGACAGCTGAGATGGGCTGGGTACAGGTTTACAGTGGTAACTGAAATGGATATTAAAAGGATTACACAGGCAAACACAGTGCTGATGTGCTGAATCATATTTGGTCATATTTTCTGTCCCAGTCCTCATGACTGATTCCTACTGTGGGTCAGTAGTGTCTCTTGAAAGAGGTTTGGCAACACCCACTGTCTCATTTGTACCACTTTTAAAATAAAAGCTTCTGACAAAATCATTGCCTGTTCTTCAGTTTCTATTAGCATTTTAAAATTTACTTCCTCAATACAGATTTCTTGGCTACTGCAGGTTAAAAATGACATGGCACTTGGTCAGTGTAAGAAACTCCCTCAAATCTAAATATTTCAGTCCATAAAACTCCAGTGGAGTTGGCTCAGACACACTCATTCCTGTAGGAAATGCCATGTGCCTGAAGAGCCCTTTTCTCTCAAAGTAGAGAGAGATGGGAGGGGACAGAAGCGAGAAGTGGGTGCGCACTGGTTTCCCACTGACCTCCTAGGACGTATTTCAATTTTCTGCTTCTTTCCATATTTTTCTCCTTCCCTCCAGCCCTAGAGAGCACGGGAAAGTAAGAGCCAAGGCACAGATTTTGGGTGAGAGGATTCCGGTATGGATTAGGAGACCTAGACAAACTGCTGAGCACTGTGCCTTCCGCAGGTCAGCTGAATGTCCTTACCACCTAAGAGAAGCCAACAAGAGAACAAATCTCTGTATTATGTCCTAAAATAACCCAGAGTGGTGCTTTTCAGAGGGGTTTAGGACAAGGCAATCAGTCCTATTATTATTTTACTGCCATGAGGGAGCTCTCTTCAAATGCATGGTGATAGAGCAATAATCTACAATGTACATCCTTATCATCACTCATGAGTCATATAAAACTCCTCCATTATCATACACCATAAAAAGATTAAGCCACATGCACATTTTAAAAGGTAATTATTACATTTAAAGAAATGAAACCACATTATGAATTGTATCAGTACATTATTTAGCACAAGAGGCGGCACCACTTTATTTTTTTTTCCTATTAAAGGAGTTTTTCATAATTCCTACTTTCTTAGAAAATAAAAGCCTAAAGTCAAGCACGGCTGCTTAAAAGCATTAAAGAAACCTGTGTCTGCACTGCAGAACCAAAGCAGTGGGAAAGGTGTCAGCTAGCCAGAAAAGGGCAGATGAGATAGGGAAAGCAGTAACAAGGGAGACATGAAATAGTAGGAGATAGCAAAGATTTACAAATGAGTTACTTGTTGCCATTCATTACCATCTATATCTACATCAGGGGAAAATGAAGTTTAGAAGAATCACAGTTCTGAAAATGTCAGAACGTTCTGATAATATCAAAGCTGATCACCAAAATCTCCGGTTTGATTTTCACAAACATTACTTACAGGATCTGGTTACATCTAAATAAATGTGCATTTGGAAACAGTCATTCATGTGGTTGGGTGCTTCCTCAAAGGCATATGTACAGTCTGTTATTAATCTTTGGAAATCAACTTTGTTCCTTACAAACACAAATTCATGTAGTTCTTATATAATAAAATGCATCCTTTCAATCAAGGCAATGCACGCTGACGTGCTTTTCCTTTGTGAAGCAGATGTTTTAATTGTTAGATAAGCTCCTAATGGTTTGCTTTCTTTTAAAGGAAATGAAAGTATACGAATGACCTCTCCCTCCCCACGGCTTTCAGAGCAGCTACTTTTCTTGAAGATTAGGAGTCTCTTGGACTCCAGCCCCAGCTTCTCTTGTATCTGCAAACTACAGTCTGAATTAGTTTTCTCTTTTAACAAAAACTCCTGCTGTGTTGAGAATCTCTTAATTACTTTTCAAGCTTCTCCTGTTATTGTGAAACTCTGAAAATCTGATTACTGTGCTAATAAAGTGTGTGAATGCAATTTTTTTCTATTTCATTTGAAGACTTCAAAATGCAAAGATACACAAAGTCACACAGCAAGATTGCATTAATATAAATATATGACTTATGTCAAATGAGAACCTTATGTGAGTAAAATGTAACTGTGGGAACTATTCAGTCCACATCTGATAATGAGAAGTACTAAGGAACAAAATTTGACAATTTAGGTGCTCAGAATTCTTTATCAAGTTAGTTTATAAGACAGAATTTTTGTTCCCTCTGAGAGCTAGGAAAAAACTGCATTTAGAATCATTAAGGTTGGAAAAGACCTGCAAGATCATCAAGTCCAACCTTTGACTGAACTCCACCCTGCCAGCTAAACCTTATCACTAAGAGCCACGTCCAGTCATTCCCTGAACACTTTCAGGGATGGTGACTCCACCAACTCCCTGGACAGCTCACTCCAATGCTTAACCAGCCTTTCAGGGAAAAAATTCTTCCTGATATCCAAACTGAACCTCCCCTGGCACAGCTATTAAACAGTGCTGGCCTTAATCAATTTCCTACAACCTTTAGCAAAAAAACCCCAAACAACCCAAGCCAACAACATGGTGGAAAACCTCAAGTCCAAGAACCAGAACCCCAAAGCAGTGTGAACTTTCACAGGTGATAGTGGTGCTTCAAAGGCCACCAGACACAAAGATTCTGAACACACAGTCAGAGTTGTTTCAGTGGAAACTCCTATCTTTTTATTAGCAATAAAGATTTAAAAATCTGCACAGTCAAAATTATATAGTACAAGGCCAAAAAGGAAAACAGAGCTCTACAACAGGGAATTGCAAATCTGTTATGGTTTAGCAGATGGTCATCTCTTCTGTATTAGATGTCTTTATCCTGGGCTAACTGTATCCCATGCAAATGGCAAAGAAATTCACAAATCTCCAAACCACAGCTGAGCTAACCTGATTTGAACGCAGCGGGACAGGAGAGAAATGCTTCCTCTTTTTTAAGATACTGATGTATCTGGAAGAGAATTAAAGAAATCTCCTTTGGGAACAGCTCCAGATGATGAGACCCTTCATCACCTCATTGGTTTTGTTTGTGAAGAAGCTTCTTCTCCATTACTGTCTTTTTAAACTCTGCCTCCTCAAGTTGATTTGGGATGTACATTCCTTCAACAATTCCTTCTATCCTTTGAGATGAGTCGCTGGACATACAAGACGACTTATGCTAGCCAATATTGAAAATCATAGGGTAGACAATAGAGAGCCTCACCTTAAAAAGACATGTGCTGAATCATCATAAAAAGCATAACAGGCAGTTATGCATAAAGGGCAGTGTGCCAGACTTTGGAACTGATGCTGCTGACATAAAACTAGAGAAACATGGCTGAATTCTATGGGGTTTTTACTTTATTTTTAGAGAAGTGATGGGGAGGTGCTTCAATAAGCACAATGGTGCTGGACCTCCATGGTATCTGTCCAAGCAGGCTGCTCCACACTGCCTGCAGAAATTTTGCAGGAACATAAGCCATTGCCTTGCTGGAGGCAGCTCATCAGCTGCATCCTGCCTCAGGCTGAGCTCCTGCAGGCAGTCTTTTAGAAACCAGACATCTGCATTCAAAAATGGCACTCAGTGTTATTTAAAAAAAGGAATGGAGGCAAGGCATATCACTCTCTTCAAGCACTGGACATCTGCATATTTATGGTGCTCAAACTCTCACACCAGTCCCATGAGTTTTATGCCAGTGTTCAGACACTGATCCTCTGCTCCTGAGAGATATCCAGGTGCATGGGCGACTACATGCAAATTATTGCTGCTTAGAAAAGCAGCTGCCTCCTGAGCCTCCCCATGGAGAGTTGGGCAGATTTTCACGAGCATTATACTGCTTTTGGCCTTGGCTCCTTGCTTTTCTGCACGGTCCATAGAGCCCTTCTTCCCTACCTGTGAGCCCTAGGCACGAGGAACCATCGTCACACATGCAAAAACACATCAGCGCTTTGTAAACATTTTATCTGTCTGCTAAAGCTATTGCGCCAGGAGAGGAGGGAGAGGGGAAAGGAGTAGAACAAAGGCTGGTTGCTTGCTGGCTGTTTGTCCTCAAGAGACTGATGTCCTGACGTCACCCAGCAGTGATTTCCTGACATCACCCACCAGCACGGGCAGAGCTGAGCATTTCTCTTTTGGTTCTTTTGCTGCTGTTCAGAGTGACAGTTCACTGCTGATTATGCTGCTGTAACAAACGGGAGGCAGAACACTTTTGTAGTTTTTTCTCCTGTAAACGCAGAGTAAATTAGATTTGGTGCTCTGCCAAGAAAAAAATACAGTCTGCTATTGTAAGAATTGTTATGGGCCAGATCTTCAAATCTTTGCTACTGGCAAAGTGTGTTTGTCCAAATGTTGAGTTAGTAAAGATATCCGATTTGACCCAGTATCTTTTACATCTCTGCCTTTAATTCTCTTCCTCCCTGAACACACCAGTGAATACAGGCTTTAGAACAGAAAAAAAATTATCCACTTAAATAAGCAGTTCAGGATTCCCAGCTGTAACTATACCTGGTCTCGCTGATTGAAGACCTTTGTTTTAAAACAGTGCAATTAATGTTTGCAGTATACAAATATGAGCTCAAATATGATCCCAACTCTATTTGCATGGGTGGAATAAAATAAATCCAATGCACCCAGGAGGAGACGGAAGGTCTAAATAATGCAATATCTAGGAGCCACAATAACTGCCTTATAGAAAGTCGGAAACTACTTCTGTTTTCCTTCCTGCTTTTTCTAATGCTTGTTATTTTTTTTTCTCAAAAGCCTCTCAGAGTCTGAATAAAAGAATACTTGTGACATTTGCTAAAAATTTAAAGTGGATCTCTCCACAACTCATACATGTTGGTTTTTCCTAAACTGCTAATTTCTAGCCAAAGTCTTCTCTTTTGCACTTTGCAAGGGGGGCAGAGCAGACAGCTCAATCTAATCCCAAAAGTGCAAATGTCAGACTAATTTATTTTTTGATGAGTCCCACAAAAGATTTTAAATAATTCCAAAAAAGCTTATACATGCATGTTATATGTCCAGACATTAAAATCCAACAAGAAGAATCCAGTAAACAAAAGTTTCATTATAATTGATTTGCCTATCTCTGTCTCACAAAATTTTCCCAGCATTGTCTGGATGCAATGATGCCTGCTGTTGTGAATACAAATTACATGGTTTAGTATCTCTCCTTTGCTGTGAAAAAATGATTAAAATAAAATTTTAAATGGAATCATTCTATAAAAGGTTACAAGTTATTAGAGAAAATGCATTTTCACTGTAAATTTATTTTTAAAGGACAGGATAGGGGATGGCGAGGCATTCTAGAAGGACCAGAGAACAGTGGAGGAATTTCAGTGTTTTCATGTGAAAAACGTGGTGCTTTAGTAATAATCTTTTTTGATAATGAGATTTGTTTTAATTAATAGTCTGTTTAACATGTGCATTCCATTATCAGGAATTATTGTGCTTCAGAGGCCTCTCAGTGGAAGCAAAGACACAGTGGAGGGTGGTGTAAAGATGTTTGATGTAGAGGAAGCCACACGGGCTCCACAGCTGTGAGGAACAGATTCATACTATCATGGAACTCTGAATGGTGACTTCTGCCAAGGAGTGCTTTAGCTTGGAGATTGTCTCAACCCCAGTGGCATCACCCATGCCAGGAAAACACTACCTTCCATAAGAAATGGACAAATGCATTTTCCACTGGGGTAGAAAATCATGTGGAATCACATTGCACAGTAATATAAATGACCAAATCTATAATGGCCAGGTAGAACAGGTAGAGTAAAAAGTTGTTTAATTTTTGTTTGCATATAAGGGATAGAAAATTAGAAATATTACCGTCTTCTTTTTCATATCCTTTCAACTCTTCTTGCTTCCAAAACTGACCTCACAAAATAGTCAGACTAGATACTTTTGTGCATCTATTTTTGCTGTCATAATACATTCTCAAGAGGTTTGAGGAAAGACAGGGATAAAAAAGCTAAGGCTTAACCTGCATGAAGGAATAAATATTGGTAACTGATGCCCACTGAGAGCAAAGCTGAGTGCTGGCAGAGGAGATGCAAAAATCACTATGCTGTTTTCTTTACTGAGAGTACCATGCCTATGATAACATGTACCTCAAAGACTTACACTTGTGTAATTGATAATTATATTTGCTAGCCTTCCAGGTGTTGAGATGCATGTCATTTTCCTAGGCCCAGATCCCTCCTTCAGCAATGTTTAGGAATGTGTCCTTGCAGCTGCTTTGTACTACTGTTAATTACAGAGGTATGAACTGTCCCTGAAGTGATCACACTTATTCCCTCCAGTAAGTGGATGCAGAAGAGTGCTCAGCCTACTGAAGGTAATGTCAATCCCATCTGAGTTTACTGAGTTTATGTGTTAAACCACTTTGTGACTGCAGAGTATTGCACAGAGAAAGACTGAGACTCTTCTGGGTGATCGCCATCTGGGATTGCTGATCTGAGGCAAGGGTGTGAAAGCATGCAGTCTGTGTGAAATGTCTATATCCTCCCAGTTGCTGCTGCTCTGCGTCATTCTTTGAAGTATTCCCTAAGGAATGGCACACTACCCAGCTGAATCAAGCATGGTTAACTCCTGCTATAATATCACATTTCCAAAGCTGGTCTATTTCAGTTTGAAATAAGTTATGCTCTTTGTTTGTATATATAATTTTTAAGCCTAAAAAATATTCCTTTAACAGAACAGAGAGAATCCCCCATTGAAAGTGTGTTGGAGGAGTACTGATAAATCAATAACAGTAAGATACTTGGGGCTAGATTTTTCAAACAATTCTCCTCTTGATCTATGCTTACTCTGTGAATCTCACTCTGTGAATCTCTCTGAAATTTAATTAAAGAATATTCCAAGACATTGATTCTGGAAATATGGTTGGCATTTTGTGTTTAATCAGATTGGTTTTGTTCTGCATGTAAAATGACTCCAAGAAATCATTTTTTTATAGCTGAAAGTTAAGGGAAACTCTTTCTCACTCTATAAGTGACTCCCTACATACTAAGACTGACTCATCAAAGGATTCCTTTTTGTCACTTAAACAGCACCTTGGACCACAGCATTTGTGCTAAACTGTAAAATGACAGCCTGGCCAGGGCAGAACACACAGGTATTGTTCAGAGAGCAGTGGAAGAAAGGCCCCAAAGAGACAAGTGTCCTTGTTAATGTCATTGCTCTAATACTGCCGACCTGACCAGTTTGCTGATCAGTACATTGAAGGAAGCAGAGTCTCCAAGGAGCTGAGGCCCTTCTTTTCTCAGGCAGAAAGTATTAAAAAGCTAAAGCAGCTACTTTAGTTTTGGCCCTTCAGATCCACACAGCTCAGATCTAATGTACAGTTTATGTCTGGCCCAATACCCATATAACCCCATAATATCATAGTAAGTTAAAGAAGATTCTCTTCTGACAGTACTATTCCTATTTTAATCACAATCTCCTCCTTGCAGTACTTCTAATATCTTTAGGAGTTGCTGCTAATCTGGAAATATTTTCCACTTCTGAAATAAGTCATTAATGAGACAGCTACTACTGTGCATTTGAATTCCATCTAGAGTTTTCCAGGTATGCTAAAAGTATGAAACAAGGCCACCATAAGGTGTTCAAACTAAAAAGGAAGATCAAGTAATAAATGTTATATTGTAAGAGGTTAGGGGGCATTACCAGATTAATATATGTCCCAGTATAGAGAGGGCTGCAATTTCAATGATTGCTTCAGATTTTTAGCAATTCTGACTCTTAGTGTAGATGGCACCTTTACAGATTTCATGCAGGGAGCATAAATAGCTGCTTTTACTTACAACTGCATAGACCTGTATCCTCATGATGTTATAACATCATGAGGATAGTTTTGCAGGAAATAATACTAGATAGGTATCTGACTGGCTTTGTCTTTGAAGGTGGCTCAGAGACTCAGTATCTGGAAGAGAGCAGCTCTCTGATTAACAGCCTCCCAATTTGTCATCAACCAACAGTCCATGGGTTACAGTTTGTGAAGTGAGGGACTAAGGCACAAGTTCACACATCTGAAAGGAAAAAAAAAATCACAGCAGATTAGATTGGGGGAGAGAAGATTATCCAGGGACAAAGTCAAGAAAAAGAATGCGTGTAAAGAGACAACAGGAAAAAATAGAGCTGTTGAAAAAGGAAAGGGAAGAAGGAAGACAGAAAATAGCAAGCTGTTCAGGTATGAAAGGCTTATTTGAAGAAAAAAAGGGAAAAAGTAGAAGGTAAGTGACAAAAATGGCAAAAGTAAATACAAAGGCAGAGAAAGGACAATGGGAAGCTTACTCAAACAGAACTAAATGTGAAATGCTCACCACAGTTTTTTCTCCCTAGTTCACCTCTTCTCCACTTGCTCTAGGGGCCATCTTCTCACTTTGGTTTTGTGTATTTTTAAAGCTTAAAATACTCAGCTCCATCTTCATTATCTCAAGGTAGTTAATGAAAGTGGATTTCATTCCAGATGCCAAAAACCTGTTTCCTGCTAAATAAACTAATGAATAAGGCCATAAACTGACAGACAAGTCAAATTTATAGCACATTATCATCTGTTCCCTGAAGGGATAGGAGGGATAAAACAGCTTATTCATGGAAAGACACATTTTGCCTTGGATCACAACCTTTTAGGGCAACATCATGTGGAAAGCTGGCGTTATACAGAGTTGTCCTAACAGTCACAGTGGCTGCTGAAGGTGAGCTATGAAAGTAATCCCTGGCCTTAGACAATGAAGAATAAAGCACCACAAGAAAGCACAGGGGAGTGAGAGGGGCTGTGGTTTTTCACTTTCACATAGGGTATCTGTGTGAAGAATCCTCTGAAGCAGACAGAAGGTTACCTGGTAGTTTGTGTACATGGAAAATCTGAAAAAACCTGTAAGCAAAAGAAGAGGAAGGTTTTGCTGAGGCACAAACCCTGCCAGGGTGCTTTTGGTTCCATAACTCTTTTCAAGAGTATGTGGCTTTAGAACATAAACTGTGACAGAAGTGTGGTTTGGAGAAAAAAAGTTTCAAAACCTACTGTATTTATATGAAAAGCTGCTAATAAAAAGAAAAAAGAAATAGGCTTCATCTGAAAAACTTAGGTATCCACTATGGACAAAGATGATGAGTATTCATGCAGAAGGGAAACACCTGGCAAATGAAACTTGTTGTTGACTGACTTGTTTTGAATGTTTTGAAGCAAATATTTTCAGTAATATTTTTCTTTGCAATAAAGTTAGTTGGTTGATTTCTTCTATGTCCCTGAGATAGAAGACTAGATGAGGATCTAAACTGAGATTCCTTGGGAGTTAAGTGGGTCCCAATCTTGATCCGACCTGAAAGAATGATAGGTAGAGATCTACAGCTTGCAGTAAATAGTGACAAACCAAACAGAAGGTGTTGAAGTGTTGGCTGCTCTTCTCCCAGGAATCCTTACAGAGGTTACCAGACTTCTCCCTGAGGTTGCTGCTAACAGTGGGGAGCTGAACAGCTCACAAATCAGCTCTAAACCACCACAGCCTATTGGCCTACGAAGGTAAACCAACATTGATTTTGGTTTATGGTGAACTGCAAGGTTCAGATGCCAATTTGCAAGCCATTCAGTCTCCCCTGCTGCAAGGCAGATGCCTATGGAAGCCAGCAGAGATGGGGGTGCTTTTTTTTTTTGCTTCAGCCACTGCACTTCCATCTGCCATTAGCTATGTACCAATGCCTTTATGGGAAGTTCACTGTGGAGAAGACCACAAAACAACCAACCTAGAAGAATCTTTCAGCTTAATCTAAAACTCTGATAATAATCACTTGTAGTTTGCTTAGGATCTCTGTCTTCCCATATCATTGGTAAAACTGAACATTATTGTTGCTACCAAGAATGCAGCTGCAACCTGAGATGTCAAAAGTATATTTTTTTCTGTTCCTGAAGTGAAAAATGGTATTCAAATCACCTTTACAGCTATACTGTAAAAGTGAACATGAAAGCTCTTGTAGGATTCACTGATGCTTCCAAGAGTTTTATCAATATTTGGCATCTTGACCTGAACGATTCATAAATCTATACAAATATCAGGGGGAGGGGTGGCTGCATTTTTATCATCCATGTGACTATTACGCACATTTTGTGAGAGGAACTGAGAAAAATTACTCATTTTTGTAGCTACACAAGTTTGCTTAGCTCTTCTTACTTTATATTCTACATTTTAACAGAAAAGACTGTTCTTACTCCATGACACTTTTAACAAAATCTGATGCCACATAAAAGTACACCAGTTTAGAGTTTCATCGTAAGTTTAAAATTCAGATAATTTTTAGAAAAAGCCTTACTATGACATTCATTAACTTTTCAATCAATCTAGCTACTGTTTTGAGCAAACTTGCCTGTAGATGTGTTTTGGTGAGCAAACTATGTGAAGTAAAAGAAACCACATCACCCAAGCTTTGATGCTTCTAAGTCAGTTTTGGTTTGCATTTTGAGTTCCAGACCAAAGCCACAGCTGAGGGAAAAACTGTTATGAATCAAGAAATAAACCAGAATACAGAAAATGCGCATGTGACGTTCTCCCTAAAAAAACCACAAACTTTTGCAGTTTTCTATTTTCCCCATAAAATTAAAGAGCACTTTAAGCCTTTCTTCAGAAATAGAGTAAAGCTTAAACCTCCTGTCAGAGAGCTTGCCCTTGTTAGAGTTTGAAACAGAGACAGATTTTAAGGAGCACATTCTCTATGGTACATTCAGGACTGTTTTATTAAAATACATACATGACAAATAATGTATGGCAACACTAAAAAGGGTTTTACAGAGGCAATTAGGATTTTATCCAAAGTCCATTAATGCCAATGGAAACATTTCCATTTATTTCCAAGGAGTTTGCAGTAGGTCCACAGGAAAAAAGAAGTACACTGGTCTCTAAGTCTACCCTAGTCCAGCCAGGTGAGAGGAGCCCTGTGTCTGATTCACACGCCTCCCTACCTTCTGGGCTGCTACCAATGGATTTTTAATTACCAGTAATGGGCAAACCATTATATTTAAATTACCATCCAATTTCTGGCCCATTGTTTCAGATCTGTGGGCTCTGTGAGCAGATGCCGAGGCAGCTGTGCAGCTCCCAGCTTCCATGGCATTTCACCTCAAGAGAGATGTAGCACAGCAAGCCATTTAGCTGGCATCCCCCGCCACTGGGAATTTTGGTCCGGTAACACAGCGCAGTCCAAGCTGCCGGCACGCAGGAGGGAAAAGCTATTGCTGAACCTCTTCCAAAACCAAATTATATCTCCCATTGTCTCAAAGGAATAATAAACCCTGGCTGGCTGATTGTGGAATATAGTAATAATCTAGCTGAATTAGTGGGCATTCCTGGGAGTGACTGATTTCTGCTTTTTCCCAAGAGCGTTTTTGGTTTTTTTTAAAGATAATAATTCTTCTCTGGAAAATGGGATTTATATATACATAACTATATGGAAACTAAATTTAAGAAATTTAGAAATGTTATACTCAGAATCATACTCCTTGTGTGTCTATAAAAAATAAAATGCTCTTAGCAAAAATACATGGCTGCTAAAAGGGGTTTTACTGACACAGTGTCAGGGCCCTGAGGGCCCTGCCAGCCCAGTTCTCCTTGTCTAGCCTCCCCTGGGGATTCCCCACCCTGCCCAGAGGTCTATGTGGAATCCCTAACACTGCCAGCTTCACCCCAAGGGAGGTTCCCAATGTCCAGGGCAGAGCATAGTGCACTGTATTGGAAGGAATTTCAAACAAAAATGTCCTCATTGAGACCAACCATTCACCCATCTGTTTGTCCCACTTTGTCTGAACTGGATGCTTGAAAACCTCACTAGTGCACCAGCACATAGTTGCAGGGCATGTTTGAATCAGTAACACACAATTAGTTATTTTAATGTATTTTCCAGTTAGTGGTGTATTGTGGTGCTTTCTTGGTTAAAAAAAGTCATACCTTTGATCTCAAGAGTAGGAACCCAGCCTTGATGTCATCAAGCAATTTAACACCTATCTGTGATCCCAACAACCATGATTCACAAGCTAAAGATCCTGTAATCTTGCCTGCAGATGTTGTCCTAGCAGAGCAAGCATTCCCACTTTCACCAAAGCACGGGCAGAAGCATCTCTTCAAAATGTGAAGTGGTTAGAGCTTTGACTGAGGATATCAGAGACACAGGCAAAAGCCACCTGTTTTCCTGGAGGGACTCTTAATCTCACATTGCTACCTTGAAAACATGCAGTGGTGTGGGAAGGGGACAGGGGACTTCCTAATCTCTCTTGCTAAGGCTGTTCCATTTTGAACGGGATCATTAAATATTAAAAGAGTGAAAGATCAAAAGATAGAGAATGACTTTTAGCCTGTTTGCTAGGCATCTCACGTTTTCAGTTCCAACCCAGTGAAGATGTAGGTACATTTCAGAGAGAAGAGACACAATGAGAGAGAACAAATAAGCCAAGCACCAAAATGCTGTAACGTTTAGGACACAATTCTGAGAGTTATAAACTGTGTGGGTTTTGTCCTTGCAGGCTGCAGACAGAATTAAATATCTGCTTCCCACATTATCAGTGATGCCTCTGTCAGTAGACTGTAAGGGCTAGAAACAGGAGATCATGAACTCATTGGTGACACTGGCACCATGATCCAACCAACTCAGCTAATGTACCTGCAGTTAAAGCCCCAATGAGAGGCGTGTACCCACACTTGTGGAACACTCTGCACCACTGTCATCTCCCCCTGCCACTTCCTGATGACTAGGTTAAGTGGATAACTACTCAGCCAAATATTTGTGGACCTCCACTGTCTAAATATCTAGCTCTGCTCATCTATCTCCCTTGAAATGTGTGGCCTTCCCTGAGAACTGTGCACTTCACTAGCTTTTACAGCATCAATAGCTAGAAATTGCAAGAGATATCAAATTGCCTGTCTGGGCCTAGTCATCAGCTGTGCTAAGGGTTCCTGTTCCAAAAATTTGTCAAACACAGGAAACAGAGACAAAGAGAAACTGTGTGCTGAATTCTCTAATTGCTTTCCACTTTTCCAAATTAACTGTAAAATGCAAGAAGCATGCACTTTGCAGAGGTAGAAATGCCCATGTAAGATGCAAAGCCAGTCTAAATGAGGGTTCACTTGGATTAAAATACAGGAATAAATACAGCTATGGAGGCTCTCAAATGAGTTATGAGGTTAAGCAAAACTCCTTCAAATACCCATTATGATAAGATGAAGATGTCTGACAGTCCACTTTTGTGCAGCTCAGGGTTCTGGACTGTGGTTAGGATACAGGAAAAAAGTCTGCTTCCTTAGGAAGTAGATATGTGTTCCAGTCTTGTGCTTTCCAGCCTCCTCAGATAAATGTTTGCTGTGCACTCCCCACTGCCTCTCCATGACTTTGCAGTCATGGGAACAGTTCTAAGGTGATTAAGAGTGTGCCCCTACCCTGAAGTTGCTGCATCCATTGCTTGCTTCATTTTGTGCATTTGAGGAAGACGAGCACTTGCTGTTTTGATTCCTGCTGCCTGAAGTTCTACAGATGTAGCTTATGGAAGAGAAGAGAGAAGTTTGCCAGGTTCTGCCTAGACCTGTAGGCAAGAGAGTCCATTTCTTTCCTGTCAGAGTTACCACCAAGGATGAGACAAAAGATGTTTGATTTTTTTCTTCCTTTGTTTGTCCTTGGACTTAGCCACTGGCAGCTGCTGTATTGCCACCAGTTGTGTATAAGATTCCATAAAGCAGGAAGAAAAATTTAGGTTTACCAAACAGCAGACATTCCCCTTTATCCCTTCCAATTACAGCCCAAATCAGGCTCTTTGGCTGGGACTGTCAGGAAACAAGTGCAAAATGTGACAAGCCTGACTTCTTACTGCAGGGAACTTCCACGTCCCCGGGGAATCCCCGGTGGAGAACATGCGGGTATTTTCCACCACGTCCGAGGCACAGTCTGCTTTAGACTGATTGTGGTCCACTGGGCTCCTGAAATGCATTTGGTCACTCCTACTGAAGGGACTGAACGAGCCTGCTCATGGGGTTTGGTTTGCTGTGGAGGATGCAGAGCCTACTCCCTAGGCATGCATTAATCATGCATTAAACATAGAGAACATTAGCCCACATTCCTCTGGAACCTTAACTTTATTAAAAGGGAACAGGAGTGCCCACGGCTTCTTTTTCAGTGTAAAAATGTAACTTTCCCAACAGAACCACAAGAGATCCTCAGAATTTTACCCATCTTTAATCAGAAAACCAAGTTCTGATCCTGTGAATTAAGATGTTATGAAACCAACAGAAAATAATAGGAATGCGGAGGTGCTGAAGAGTGTGGAAGTAACACCTAAAACACCCCAATTTTCTTTTCTAACCTATCTTCACTTTTCAACATTCTCTCCCACATATGGTGATGAATTAAGACAGGCAATGCAGGGAATTCTTTCAGTTACAGGTCAATGCATTACAATAGCTCTGGAAATAAAGATTTTTCCCTTCAGTACATGCAATATGAGATTTTTAAAGCAGCGGCTTAGTCTAGGATTCAGTTGTCAACAATTTCTGTGTAGAACCTATCACAGAATTATCCTGTGCAATTATCTTGCAGTTAGGCTCTAAGTGAGGCTCTAAACCAGCACATAGAAGTAAACCTCTGTTCTGGACACTGTGCAGTTAATTTATTCCCTATTTTAAACAAAAATACAGGCTTTCATTAAGGACACGGAAGCACAAGTTATTACCTCCCTCCTACCCACTCCTAATACGTTTTATCTTTATTCTTTACAATCCTGGATAGCAAAGCAGCTGAGAGCCACCAGGATTTCTGATACCACATGGTTATTGTCCCAGTTGTTTGTTCTGGTTCCAGCTGAGTGATAGTGGGAGCAGTTCTGCTTCTGAGCAAAGGGGAGGAGGAGCTGCAAATTCTTCGTTTTTTAGCCTAGAATGAAAGAGATCTTAAAAGCTGTTTGCCACACAACTTACAATTCCTTTTGTATTTAATGGCCTGAAAATATTAGAGTGAATAAATGCTAATGATTTGGGGGTTTGCAGTATTGCAGAGCAAATAAAGAAGTCAGGCTAGCAGTAACTTGCCTCTGTGTTCGCACAATCATTTTACTTCAGAATGCCATGAAAATACCTTTAACAGACTTCTGTCAAGGCATTGTTTGAATAATAGGCTTACCTAGTGTTCAGGATTCAATCAATGTTTTCCTTGATATAGGATGTCATTTTTTAAGTGATGAGGACATACACAATTAACTGAAAGCTCTAATTAAATTTCTGCTGCAGATACCTTCCTTGCGATACCACTTTATTCTACATGTTGATAGAAGAGAAACAATAAGAAGAATCCTGATCTCCGAATCACTCAGACACTGCATTTTCAAACACAGCTGGCACTTCAGAGATCAGGCTACCTGTGAATTTCAGTTCACGTTTGCCAACGTACAGAGCAGGATTCATCCACGTGGCAACAAAAGAAAAGCAAGATTGTAGGGAAAAAAAAATTAGATGCAGTGTGAGAATAAACTATCTACAAACAGGAGAAAGAGAATTACCAGAGAGGGAAAAAATGGACAACAGGCTAGATCCTCTGGATGGTCCTTACAGCTTTGTGCCATCCTAGGAGCATAAGGAAAACCAGCTATGGGAGAAGAATCCTGGGACAGCATAAAGCTACTGCAGAAACTCCTCATTCTGTGCCCCCAGCACAGCTCAGGGTGGAGGACCAGACCAGGGCCTGCTGCTGAGAGCTGCCTGCTGTCCACTATCCAAACAGCCCCACGGGGCCCAAATCCCAGCAGGGGAGAGATGGGGGAAGAACACAAGCTTTGACAGCGCCTGTGGAGCTGGAAAGTGGAATCAGGTAAAAAATGAATAAAGGCACTTCTGTCCCCATTCCTCCAAACTTCTGCTGATAATAGTTCAGATGGATGAAACAAACTAGTTCATTAGGGCTTGGCTGGAAAAGATTGATGTAACAATCAGGCACATCATGGACAAATGAATATTATCATCTCAGTTTTTAATATAAAATAATAAAGTTTTGAAAGAGATATGCTATCACAAGAGATACAGTTATGTCTTCACCTATACCACACTTGAGATGATTTCTCATCTTTTCTCTACCTCAGAAAGCCAAACCCCTTTTACCAGTTACAACTTCACAATGGTGTTCATTTAATGACTTTAACAGTGATATATAAATGACATGTCCTTCTAAATGGGAATGAACAGAAGTGCATAAATAGAAATGCAGAAAAAAAATCAAAAGCTGCATTTTCCTATTTCTTTTTTGACATGGAACAATATATGTATAAAATCCACTATAACTGAGTACAGCTCTCACTATAGCTAAAAATGTAAAAAACCCTAAAAAATCTAAATAGATCTATTACTTCTTTAAATTAAACACTTCTAAATGGAAACTTTTCTCCAACTTCATAGATTTTGACTGACATATCTGCCCCTATAACAGACACTCAAATCAAGAGCCCTTAACAAAAGTGTCCTTAACCATAATAGTTTTAAAGCATGACTGCCTGTGCCAGGTGAGATGAACTCTGGCGTATCTCTGTAAGGAAGCTCCAAGTCTCTGTGAGAGAAAAGAACTCATGTTGCTTGCTTTGGATGTGTCTGGTGGTGTAAATAGTGTCAGCTTTTAGAAACCACACAAAACTAAGCATGAGGGGGGAAAAAATGGAACCTTATTTTTAAAAGAGCATTATTTAAAAGTGTAATTTTTTAAACATGCTTCAGTGTTAGATTTTACCCATGCCTTGGCGCTCCATCATGGGTGAAATCTAACACTGAAGCATTGCCACTCACTTCAAAAGGGCCAGGATTCAACCTATATAATCCAAATTTAGAAAAGTCTTCCAAAGGATTTTGAGCAATATTATGCCACCTTTAACATCTGAGGGAAAAACATGTTATTTTGAAAGGTCAAAAGGATAAAAATGGGAGCAGCAGACTACCCTGCCCTATTCTCTCTGCACTGCATAGGTAGGGCTCATTCAAAACCTCTGCTTTTAAAACAGGGCACACCTCAGTGTGTATGTTCTATTCATAAGGCAGTACAAACCTTCTGCCTAGTTTAGCTGCCCTTAATTTAAGCTGTACCATTTAGGGCTCTGGGCCAGAGGTTACACACCAAAAGAAAAAATCAGGGCCTGACTCGTGATGACTCAAACCTCTCACTCTGTGCTGAAACACTTCAGAGCTCCCTTGATTATTTTGGCACAGGGAAATTATGACCCAGATTCTGGGACACTGTATGGCCCCATCCTGCCCCTGTCTCAATTAAGGCTATTCACTCAGCTTCTCTCTCTGTGCTTCCTGCAAACCCTAGCAGGAAAGATCTGTAATGAAGCACCATCAGCTGCCACCAAAGAGATGGGCCGAGGAGCTAACACAGATCAATGTGTGCCTCCTTTTAAGGAACCCTTATGCTGTCAGAGCAACCTTAAGGAAACATGGTTAGAAGAATCATTTAGAATTGAATTTTATCACTTCCTGGATGGTTTTCAGGAGGTCTGTTTTCAAATGAGTGAAAAGAAAAAGCATGGTTTAAGTGATTTTAGAAAAGGCAACCATGATGTCAAGAGTGTGCAGTGCACCTTTCAGCACAATGAGTAGCATTACTTGCAGGAGGTTTGCATTTTTGGAAGGGCTTTCACACCTCCTATTCTATTAATTACTTCATTATTAGTTCTTCCAAGAAGTCAATGTATGCTTAGCAGATAGAAGCCCACCTAGCTGACATTCGGAGCTTTTCTCCAACACAAGCAAGAATATATCTTATAAATACACACAGAATAGGAAGAACTAGCTGACTGTGGTATTTTTAGGTTTAGGTGAAACTATCACTGGGATTATTTAGCAAAGAAACAGGAAGAGGAAATAAACCAAGTAGTTTAAAAACAATTTCTCAACAAAGAAAATTATTAATTTGACATACAGGTAAACTGCAAAAAACACTTATGCTATCTGGATATAATACAAGAGCAGGTATCAATGATGTTTCTAATCCATATATATCTCAGTAATGCTTCAAGTTCTCATCTTCTGTATGTTTGGTGGCATAAGCTCCACCTACACCTCAACCATAAGTCAGAAAAAATACGATACTTTACAGCTCAAGCAGGCAGAAACTTTTCCTCCTACATGTGGAATTGTAGGAACACATTTTATTTTTTTAATTCCCTTTAGTTGTTAAAAGAGGGAAAACACTTTGACTTGGCATTACCCCTTTACCCTTAGCTGGTATATTTCCCTGTAAGAGGAAGAAAGGTTTGAGATGATAGTTTACATAACATAGCTAAGCATATTATGTAAAGATTAAAGCAGCAGGGTCGGCACAGGGACAGAAGTGTCTCATCGCCCAGCGCAGCCGGGGTTACCTGACAGCCAGTTCTGCTGGAGGTTTGTTTTGTTCCACGTTAACATTCCCACTAAACAACTAACATTTAAGCGCGGCTCTGCCTTGGCCTCTCCCATTCCTGACTGCGATGCCTTCCACAGAGGCAATGCCAGCCTGCGTGGGAGGTGAGGTTCATTTACCTGGCCACAATCAGGCGACAGCGCCTATCTCCAGCCGGGATGCCGCATGTCACCGGGGCCGCCAGCGGCCGGGGGCGGTTTGTGTCACCCAGCCGCGCTGATGCCACGCAGTGGTCGAAACTGCCACGGTAACACAAAGTGCGGCCACCAAGTGCCAAGGGCCTGTGCCCTCGCTGCACGCCGGCCGAGGCACGGCGTACCCTCGCACCGCCCCTCCCAGGTACCGCGTCCTTCCCCGCCCGGGGCACCGGCCGCGTCCCCTCCGGCCGCTCCCGCGGAGACAAAGGCGCTGGGGAGCTGCGGGCCGGCAGGACCGGGGAGGGGGCGGAGGAGAGGGCGACTGGCGAGGGGAACAAAGGAGCCGAAAAAGACGAGAAGAGCCAAGAAAGTTGATACCGGCCTCCGCCGCCCCCTGCCCTGTCCCGGCCCGCCCCTTCCACCTCCCGGACTTTCGCGTGGGGGCCCACGGCAGCCCGGCGGCGGCACGGAGAAAGGCCGGGTACCCTCACCTCCATCCCCCCCGAATCCCCGGCCGAAGGTCCCGGCTCGCCCCATCCCCTCCCGCCTCCTCCTTCTTCCTCTGCCCCGCTGACCCCGCCCAGCCCCCGGTGCTTCCCTTTAACGCGCGCTCCCGCCGCCGCCTCTTGCCCCTCCCCCCTGCCCGGCGGCGCGCGGCCTCCGCCAGCCCCCGCGGACGCGCGCCCGCCCGCGCCCCCATCCCGTCACTTCCCCCCCCGCTCCCTTGCCGAAACCGCGCGCGCCCCCGCCCTCCCGCCCCTCCCTCGGCGGCCCGCGAGCGCCCGGGATAATTGGCTGGCGGGCGCGCGCGCGGCGGCGGGCGGACGGGTGGGGGCGCGCGCGCGCGGAGGCGGCGGCGGCGGGGGTGCGCGCGCGCGCGCGGCAGCGGCTTCACTTCTCTCCGGGCAGCGGGGGCAGGAGCGGCGGCGGCCGTGGGAGAAGCAGCGGCGGCTGTCGCTGCTGCTCGGGAGAGACGGCAAAGGGGAGAGGAAGCCGAGAGCGAGGAGCGCGGGACAGCGGGCTCATGACTCAGTGAGCGGCTGCAGCCCCTTTCCAGCCCCGCGCCCGGCCGGAGTCGGGGCGACCGCCACGGATTGTCCCGCAGCTTGTGCCCGGCACCAGCGAGAGAGAGACCTGCGCTCGCCTGCAGGTAGCAGCGGCTTTCCCCCCGTCTCTGCCGGGGTACACCTACCTCTGCCCCGGCTGAGCTCTCCGTCTGCCTCCCCTCCCCCCGCCGGGCTCCTACCCCCCCGTCGCTCGCCATCCCTCCCCCACGGCAGCACCCTCTCCCCCACGTTTGTCTGCGACCCTCGGTTTCTCTCTTTATCCTTCATCTTCCCTACCCTCTCCGCATCCCCCTGGTGCTGCCCGGTACCCCCTTGCCCCCCTTGTCATCCTCGGCCGTGCCCTTTCATAGCAACCGTCCCGGCCGCCCCCCCGCCGCCCCCGGCCGCCTCGGCATCTCTGGCGGCGCTCCCCGCTCCCCCAGGCTCCATCCAGCCTCCATTGCTCCTCAGCACCCCCACACCCTTTCAGCAACTCTTCCGTGTCCATTTGTCCTGCTCGCCCTGCTGCGGGCGGGAGCAGCGACCCCCCCCCCCCCCCGCTCCCCACCCCCGCTCCAGCCCTGCTCCGCAGGGTCCCCGCGGCACTCTCTGCACCCCTGGATCGCCGGGGTACCCCCTGCCCCCCACCACGACCGAACCTCCCGGGATGCGCTCTCCCCACAGCCCCCGCCGCAGCGGTGGGCACCCCGGGCTGGAACCCCTCGGGAAAGGCACTAACCCCCCACCCCCGCGCCCCAAGGAGCCCCGCAGCCCAGCCCTCTCCCTCCCCGCATGTGCCCCCGACGTCTTCCTCTCTCAGTCTCCTCCTCCTCCTCTCCTCGGTTGTCTCCTACTTCTCACCCTGGCCCGGCCGCCGCCCGCTCGGCCGTGGGAGTGCGGGGGGTGTGTGGTTCTAGGGATGCTCGTGGCTCCCACTCCCTCCCGTGCGGCGGGGGCTTCCCGACGGGAGAGTCGCGCGTGTGCCCACGCGGGGCCGTGGGAGCCCGGGGCTGCCGTCCTGTCCCGTCCCATCCTTCCGGGTGCCCCTCTCAGTGGCGGACCCTCCTCTTGCGCAGACCGGGCTCTTTCTGCCTCCCGTCCCGCGATGCTGTGGTCTTTTTGCCCTTTATGGTTTCTAATGAAGATGAAGTAAGGCGGCTGCTGCCATTGCTGCTCGTGGTGGACCCTGCAGAAATACTCAATTTATCTTGGCTTATAGGAAATTACGAGCGCTTTAGAAAGACATCATCACTAGCTCTGCCGCCCTTGGGACCCATCTGCACATTGCCAGAATCTTGCTGTCCCCGACTGGTGGATTTTGTAAATTTTTTTTTTTTTTTTTTGGTGGTGTGTGATATCTGATAATGACTGGTGGTTTGGGGTATTTTTGTCTTATTTGTTTTTGTTGATGGTTTGTTTGTTTTTGTTGTTGGTTTGTTTGTTTTTATTGTTGTTTTGGTTTTGTTTTTAGTTTGAGGAGGAAAGGGAAGGTGCCGGTGGATACATTTGACAAAAGCAAAATATTTTGGACACCCTTCACTTCAAATTGATAGTTGTAGTTACACTTGTAATCTCTCTCGGTGCTGATTCATCTCACGTTAAGGCAGAGACTTTTAAGTCCCCCTTCGTTCCTTTCTCTGCCCCCTCTGCTCATTTTTCTCTGCACAACAGCAGGGAGGTTAGCAACCCTCATCTGAATGTAGAATAGCCTGGCAGCCGGGAACCTGGACATCGTGTGTCTTCCTTCTCGCCCTGTGTGACAGTTGCAAACACACTTACGGCTCTTCAGATTCAAGGAGTATCTTGTATTTCTGTCTGTGTTAGTGGCAGCTAAATGTTTTCTTTGCAGTGTCATCCTCTCAGTTGACTTTTTTTCTCCCATTCTCTTACTTGTTCATATGTTTGTGTGTCTTCTAAGTTTGACCCCATTAGACATGTCCAATTTCAGGCCCCTTAAAACATGCTTTTACCACAATATTGAGCATCCCTTGAACAAAACTTCTTAAAATTGCAGGTATTGTGAGGAGAGGGAATAGAAAGAATTGCCTGGATAAGGAAAAGAAAGAATTGCCTGGATGAGGAAAGAACGGGGACAGAAGGAGAAAGGAAAAAAAAAAACCCACCCAAAAGCCAACCCCCCCTCCCCCCAGCACCCCCACCCCAGAAACTAGCCAGACATCAAGTGACAGATTTAAACATTTTCCTCTTGTAAATGCTGGCATTACATGTTACAGTAATTATATGCTCTGGGCTACTGTTACAGTGTTTGTCTGCTGGATAGTAACCTGAACTTATGAAGTGAATACAGTTGTTTTTTGGATAATAGTAATATTTATAGCCAAGATTATTCATAGCAGATGTCCTATGCATATAAGCATTATTAAATATGCTTTTAACTTTCTGGCCTGCTGTGTTAAAGCCTATGTACATTGTGAAGAGAGAATTTTTCTCTTTAAAATTAGATGTATTAAGCAAAGGTCAGAAGTAAAATCTAGGGCAAATAAAGGCCAACATTAAGTGTTATAAAAAGAGATGAGGTTGTATTTTAGCTTTATATGGAAGCAAGGAAAATGGGTACTTACTACCAAAATTGCATTATAGTTGTATATTTTGACTTTTCAGAATGTGATACTTTTGTTGTTTATTACCTCTAAGTGTTCTGCTGCTTTACCTTGAGATCTCACAACCAGGACTTAAATATCTGAACATCAGCCTGTGTCAATTTCTGAACTATGTTAAATGTATTGTTGTAGCTGTACTATAGGAGAAATTGTTCTCTAAGAGTGCACATTTTCTGTATTTTAGTTTTAGGACAGAAACTCTGCATTATTTTGGTTACCTTAACAAGCAGGTTAGGTGTTGTGTATTTATATATATTTAGATTTGAAAATACTATTTTCTGTTATAAAATCAAAAATGCAGCTTAAGCTGATAAAGGGAAACTTTAGTCACATATCACTTGGTATTGATTGCTTTTTCTTTTAATGCCTAAACATTTTGAAGGGGTGCCATACTTCCAGAATTCTTTTTCAGCATAGCTTCACAAGATAGACAAAAAAGACCTAATTCCTCCTGAAGTTAGTTGGATCTGTCAATAATGCCTAAAGAGATTATTTTTTCTACTCCATGGTGTGTATTACTTGATAGAATTAGATCTTGGCAAGGGTTTTTTAGTATAGGAGTAAATTTATTTCTATTCTGTAACAAAGAACGCTCAGGATGCTTAAAAAGCATCCTTTTCAACATAACCCTGTTGGCATTGATATTAATTTATTTTTCCTTTGCTGTCTGTTTCCATAAATATGTACAGGGAGATGAACTTTGTTTAATCCATAGAACAAGCATGGTTGAATCTGAGCCTGAAATCTCATTATCCTCCCTTGACCGAGTCTTAAAACATATAATAGTCAAGGTGAATAGTTTTGTTCTTAATTGTGATGATGTCTGTACATAGGTAAGAGGAAAAGCAAGTCGAAGGTCACAGCAATTTGAAACTCTCTTTGTATGAAAGAGCAAATTCTTCATTCAGAGAGATTTGATCAGAAAGCCACCCAGATATATGGGGATTGCGTGGGTGTAAACAAGTAACATTTGGGCCTGTGTGCTTTTTATTAAAAATCTCTAGGGAAGGATATGTAGCAAGATATATAAGGTACAGATTTGGAGTTAAAGACCTGGGTTTCACTTTGGTTTTAATTTGGCTTTGGTTTTGTTGGTTTGGGTTTTTTGTTTGGTTTTGGTTTTTTGGGTTTTTTTGAAATCAGTTAGTACCACCAGATATGCAAATTCAGTAGGGGCTTTTCATGGACATCTGCCCTTCATTAGAACAGTTTGAGAGTTTGAGAAGTCATGACAGCTGTAACAGTGGGCTTGTAATTCCTCGTCTGTCGGCATATTGTTATGCTATTTAAAATGAAGGAAGACATTAAAATAGCTAACTAGTATCAGAAGTGTGCAAATAAAGCATTAACTTCTGAAATATGCTGAAATTTCTTGCTGCTCATGTTCTCTGACAAGTTTGTTGCCTCATGTTGTCTGAACGAAATGTCAGGAAAAAACTTTGTTATATCCTCTACCAACGTGCTCACCACTTTAGTAAATACAAACAGTCCTGTGTTAGAGCATTTTAGTTCTGTGTTTCCATCCAGCATGCCAAGATGTGGATTTTGTAATGTGGAAACCCACACTGTACACTTGGAATGAGCCCACAGATTTATTTCATATGGGATAACAGAGAGTCCTAAGATTGTAATAACTCTCAGTTTTTAACTAGCTGTGGTAGATTTAAACTGGTGGCATAGTTGATGGGGCAGCTAACTGATGGTATTGCTGAGTGGTTGAAAAACATAATTCACAGTGAGTGGTTTTACACTTGCAGGATTATGTTTCCCACTTCACTTCAGTAACTTCTGGTTTTCATACATATGTATGTGTGTGTGTGTGTGTGTGTGTGAAGAGTTTGGCAGGGGGATTGGTTTGTGTGTTTGTTTTGTATTTTTTGTTTGTGGGTTGGTTGGGGTTTTTGGGGGGTGGCAGTGGTACAGTGTTTATAATTGCCAGCTCCTGAATTGTTGTTAAGATGTTTGTGGCAAAACTCTTCAGTACGAGGATTACTGTACTACTGTGACACGAGCATTATTTTATTAGGACCAAGACGTATATCCCATGTGTTCTTTCCTTAAGCATGTAAGAAATACACTTAGGCAGTTTCTTCTCAAAAAACTAACTTCAGCTGTTTGTCTTTGTTCAGTGCAGCATCTGCCATGTCTACAGAAGGGCAGAGAGTGGATGATAGTCCAAGCACTAGTGGAGGCAGCTCTGATGGAGATCAGCGTGAAGGTGTTCAGCAGGAACAAGAAAGGGAGCAAGTTCAACCCAAGAAAAAAGAGGGGAAAATATCAAGTAAAACAGCTGCTAAATTGTCAACTAGTGCTAAAAGGTACAGTGTTCTTCCTGGTTGTTTCTTCTTTCAGCTGGCCATCAGATCCATGTATTGACTCAGTATATTAATTTTCTGATTGTTTTATTATAACACTGCCGTATCAGTGTAATAACCTTTTGAGACTGGTCACAATAATGAGACCTGTATACTTTTCCCTTTCTTTGTCAGTTTGCCTCTTTCACATGGTTTTAATAGTTGCTTGCATGATAAAAGCTGACATTTTTTTATGGCTAATAAAACTCAGACAGTTTTGTAGCCTTATAAAATATATCTCTGTATATGTATGTATGACTGATGTTGAAACTTGTCAGTGTAACTTACAGTTAATTACCCATAAACATTTCAGACAGTTCAGTAACTCAGCATGTTAGGACTACCATAATACCCATTGCCATGAAGTACTGCCTTTTCTTTTCCCAGATGGTCAGGTCAGAAGTACTTGAGTGAACAACAAATGTATGTTGGTTTCATTACTTTAAACTGTGATCTGTTTTAATACCCATTTATTTTCCCTCCCTTTTCTGATTGAGATGAAAGGTTGGTTTGTAGAATAGCTGTTTAAATTATTCTATGCTATCATGTCTATCTCCAGATAAAGATTGTCTTGCTGGGACCAGACAGAAGGAATTTACAGTTTAGTGTTGCTTCGCTAGTACATGCAGGGTTGTAAGTCTGGGCAAGTGGGATTATAGGGATTGAAGTTAAAAAGCACTCATAAAATAATCTGACAAGAGACCAATTCTGCAGACTGTCCTGATGCAGAACTCCCAGATCTCATTTCTTTGCTAGTCCAAGGCAGTGTAAAGTACGAGAAGAAAACACTGGAGTTGTACCACTGTGGTGCTGTGGTAAAGGAGAAGCATCAAGCCTCTGCTGCCATAATTTATAACATATGCATGTAGTCAGAGTTTGTAAATAATACTATATAAACATATGCATACATCTAGTCAGGATTCAAGTCTTTGTTTTGCCTTAATCTGTCCCTTACCAATTAAATCCATTTCTAAAGTATCTTTAGATATTTTTGTCAAGATACTTTAGTATCTTTTGTCTTTCCAGTGAGTTATTGTCATGTCATGCTTTTCTTCTGCTATAGATTCCTTTCTTAAAGCTAGTTTTTCTTAATTTTTAATTCCCTAGAGAAATACTTTCTGGACACACATTCTTACTGTGATGCTATTAGGAGATTACCTGGTCATATCACTTACAGAATGGCCAGCAAAACTTGCCTGTGTTTCCTTTTATGACAAGAAGGGGAAAAAACCCCACCCAGCTTTCACTAGAAATCATTATGTTATTAATGTAGTTAATACTCACAGCCGTTATGGTTCCTGGTCTTCTTCTCTTTTGTCTGCTAATATTGGATTAGTCATGACTTTTAAGGTCACAAAAACAGTTTCCAGCTTGTTTAGAAAGCAGTCTGTGTATTCTGAACTTTATACAGTGCAAGGTGTAACGATGCTAGGAATCTGACAAGGGCCTGTGGACACTATTCTATTAAAAAATTAATAATGATATGTCAGAAATTGGTCTATTAATCTTAGCTTTGTATCTTCAAAGCTTAGAGCTTTTATCAACAAGCATTTTACAGCGATAAAATTACTTAAACCTTTTAAAGTTTAATCATATCTGCTTATGGTTCTGCTGAAACTAATTATGCCATCAGTTGCTGACTTCAGTACATTTGCCAGTTAGACTCTAAAGCTAGTTTCACATGTGTAGTAATATTGATTATACATTCTAAAAGCTGACATGACTTACAATAGTTGTGTAGATATGTGTACAGTATTTTTGAAGAGAAATGTAATTTAGGAGTGCTGGTTGTTGCAGCACTTTCTGGAAGGATTACAGAAACAGTTGCTGTAGTAATGGGAGTTTTTATTTATATAATTTTTTTCCTTTTTTTTTTTGTTTTTGAATATTCAGTAGTTTGTCATTTTGTTAGAATTGGGATTACACCTTCTCCAATCTGGCCAGGTTTTCATATTGCAGGTTTTGTTTCTGTGCTTTTTAATTAAAATCAGTTATGTCTCAAGAAAGCTAAATCAGAAATTAAAATAGAGGCTAAAAAGGAGGGGAGTAGCATAAAGCAAAGAAAAATGTCTTCAAGTCCTCAATATGTAATAAGTATTCCAAAAACAGTCTGTATAAAAGATCTTCATAGTAATATTGTTATTTTAGTTCACTACGAATGAGAAATAGTGCAGCTTTAATAAGGCCTTACTCTGGTACCTTCATTATGGTGAAAGGAGTCAACTCTGCTAAACAATCAGTAAAAACACTCATACAACAGAGTGTAGCACAGTTGTGGCTTTCCTTAATTCCTGTTAAAAGTTTCAAACACCAGCAAGTTCACTGGAGCTAAAGTCACAGACTACAGGCTTGATTCTCACCTGAGTTTGGAAATCAGATTTTCTCGCTTGGAAAGCTGTTTTGTGCACACAGAATTCTAGCCACAGTTTTTTCAGATTGCATTATGATACCTACTTTATATGGAGGAAGGTTTGTGCATCTCTATTTGGAAGACTCCTGTTTTGCTTTCCATTTGTGTGTTTATGGATTCAGTAAGATTTAAAGAATTTTCAGTAGCATGAAATTTTATAATTATTTATTAAATTATTTATAATAATCAAGATTTAGCAGTGTGCTGACTTTTGCTTGTGTAATTGTAAACTGCTTCCTGTCTTATGTATGAATGTACTGTTCATGCAGCTAAACTGCTTTCCAAAGTGATCTGATTACAGAGGCTATGTGAAACCACTCATATTTCTATTTGAGTAAGATTTTTGGTATGGAGATATGGAGGTTCTTCTGTTAGCATCGCTGTGGATGGCATCAAGAAGGCAGAATGCCATCACATGGTGTCCTTCTCTGTTAATACTTCAGGACTGGCTGCTATACAGGTGTAATAGCTTGCAGCATATGTCGTGCAGTGTACCGGTCCTTCAATTTTCCTCACCCAGAGGGCATCACCTTAAATAGCAACCTTTCTTACCCAACATGTCAAGATTGAGAAACTCGCTGCATATCACAATTACAGTTCAGACATGGAATTGAATTGCTGTCCTTGAAAACAGCAGGCATCTTGTTACCTCTTAAGTAGCAAATCTTAGCATGACCTTTGGATTGAGAGAAGTGTAACCATTCTTGGCTGACATAGTAGCTCAACAAATAAATGTATTGTTTTGCTTGGCTCCTGAAGTTGCTGGTTGAAAATCTGTAAAGCTTTATGTCCAATCCTGAATTTTTTTAATATATATCTGTGCCTACAAGGAATTGTGAACTGTGCAACTTCAGCTGTAATCTTTTCATTATTCAAAGAAGTTGCAGCCTTAAGGAGGAGCAAATAAGTGATAGATTAAATTGGTTCGAAATTCAACAAAACTGAGCATTTCCTGCCTTCTCCCCTCCCATCCCCTTTTTTTTTCCTGTGAGGTTTTTCACAGAATCTGGAAATGATATTTCGCATGTTGAATATCACGGCAAAATATAGAGTGCTTTTTCTTACAAGAAATATCCTCGTCATTTATCCATCTTTTAATAAGTAGGTGAAAATATTTCTTTTCCTACAGTATGAACCTAACCATCTTTAGATCAATTTCCTGCTCAGTCCCAATTTATTTGGTATTGAAATACATACCAGTGACTACATTTTTAAGTATGTTCTAAATAGTATATTCTTCGATATAGGGTATTGATTCATCTGGCTTTTATGGGTAGAGAGACATGTAGTTTAGAAAAGCAGATGTGGTAGAAAGAGTTTATTGCCATCTAGTCCTTTATTTCATTTATTTTCCTATTAATAATGTTGGGAAATGTTAGCTTTAGAGAATTGTTTCATGAAGGAAACAACTCAGTCCCTTTAGGCTTGGTACAGTAGTAAATATGTGTCTGTGAGAATTAATAATATTTGAAATACACAATGTACTTTCATGCTTCTGAATTTACGAGTAGATTAACCTTTGCACCATTACTGGAAGGCAACTGTGTTTGTTCTTTTCTGTTAGTTAAATGGAGGGAATTTATTTTTTTTAATATGCGTGTGTGTATATATATGAGAGAGAAGAGTCAGATGACTTCTCTAAGACCAAACAAAGTATCAGATCTGACACTGCAAATTAAATGTCTTATGTGTGCAGCCCAGGGCTTTGATAACCAGCAAGGGCCTCACCCCCTGCCATCGTCCCCATTGTCCAATACGTAATAAACCATAATGTCATTAGTTTAAATTTAAACTGGATATATGTAATGATTTTAATTTAGAGGGTTTTTCCTCTCTGACATTTCTAAACATAACTGTTATTGAGGCAGAAAATCCAAAGAAACAGATGCCAGAAAGAACCCTGAAAAAAAACGTTTTGTTGCCAGAGGCCGCGTATTCTCGCAGTGAATCCTCTGTGGTCAGCGAAGGAATCGAGGCACATCCTCTCCTATGGCAGATTCTGAGGGCAGCTCAGTGGGGATAGGGGCGAGTGCCAGAGCACGTGCAGACAAAGGGCAGCTTGCACACTGGAGGTCTCTATCAGTGCAAGGCTCTCTGGGATGCTGTCCGATGATTTAATTGTAGCTTTGAATGCTGTGACATGTGAACAAGCTACGTGTCAGCTGTTCTACAGAAACTGTTTATGAATGAGCTCTCAGCGTGAATGCAAGGTAAATTAAGGTTGCAACAAAAGAAATGTAAGGTGTATAAATTAATTTTAGTTTGGGACACCACAGAGCAGGAGCATAAGCATGGACAGCTTGCTGAGGAGCAACTGGTGGACAGTATTGTACTAATATGTTTATCTTGTTTGTATATAAATAATAATGAATTAAACATCTTTGTCTTAATGTTTGCAAGAGCAATGATGAACATTTTTAACATTAATAGACAGTACCATCTGATCAATTTTTACGTCTTGAAGCAGAAAGGTGTTTTGTCTGTGTCTGCTCAATCATAGAATAGCTTGATAAAGAGCCATTTTAGTGCTCTTGGCATTAGAAGTTTTGGGTTGCCCTAAAACAGATGGAGAAAGTGAGAGTCTGTTTTGTTTTCAGAATGTAAGGAGCACGGATTAGGATTTAGCAGCAAGAATGTAAAGTTTTTGATCTAGCACTGAAGTTGTTGTCAATCCATTCTTGACGTGCCTCATACTCACTCTAATGCCGTGAAATATTAAAATTTTTTACTACTATATGTAAAACAAAGGAATGATCTCTGACTCCAAAAACAAGTGCAATGCCATCATTCTGTAACTTCAAAAAAGGCTGAGAAAGCAAAACAACTTATAAACCACAAAATTGAAGTTTCCATGCAGGATAGGTTTTCTGTAGTTTGAATTTGTGGTAGTATAAATTTTAAAATCATGGCAGAATTTTGTAATATACAGAAGAAATATTTTAAGCATTCCCACAGTTATAATATCTCCCTTCTAAAAGTTGTGATTTTTTTAGGATTATTTAAAATGGGCTAACTTTTAAAACAGCATTTTTGTTGTGCTTAAAATTCACTAATTAAAAAATGGGATGACTTGATTAAGCAGACTGTGCCTGTATTTTTATAAGAAAGTTATGGTGTTTATTGAAGGAATTCTGTATGCTGGAGGCACAAACATCTCAATGAGTAGAAAAAGCAAGTGAAGATCAAATTGTTTCCCCCCTGTAGGAATAACTTTGTGTGTTTGTGTGTATGCAGGGTATACACCAGCTTATGTAGGGTGTATACACCCAGCTGGATCAGCTATTCAAGGACTTGACTTGGAAGCATCAGCTTGGGAATGTCCAGAAATCCTTAACAACAAAGTTGCTCTCCCTGGAGTTAAAACTCTGGCAGGATGCCTGTCATGTCTTTATGGGTGACCTGTAGGATATGGCAAAATGCACTCTAAAGTTTTCAGATGGCACCAAGTTGGGTGCGAGCATTTGGTACATGCAGGGGCATTTTATGGTATATATGCCAATATACCTGAATGCTTATTTTGGTAAGCCATTTACTTTGCCTGTATTTTTATGCATAGAAGTTAAAGAAAATCTAAGCATCCTGAAGAGTATTTTTATCTTTTCAAGGCTGTCATCAGGTCTTAATAAATGATTATTACCTCTTCCTACAAATCTTGCCCACGTACGTCCTAATTATTTCAGAATGTGAATGATAAAGGCTTGAGTTCCTGGTTCAGGCCAGTTCTTCTACTACTGTTGGTCCATTTATTCATTAGAGGCAAAAAAATCAATTCATAGTGGCATAAGGGGAATTTTGATAATGGCTGTGAGACTCCTTAACATGCAAGATTGTGTTTGGATTGTAGCATTATATAAAGAATTAAACTGCTCTTTTTAACCTTATATATGTCAATATACCTCAATGCTTATTTTGATAAGCCATTTTCTTTACCTGTATTTATATGCAAAATGGGTAGCAGTCCTTTTTAGCAAGATATGTGTAGGTCAGGCCTGAACCTTTGGCTTGTGGCCTGAGCACCTATCTTAGGAATTTGAGTGGTATTATTTTGTTACTATTTCTTTTTTAGTCTAGGGAATAATAGAAATAGCAATCTGCTCTGTGCATGAAATCTTGTGAAGGAGAAGGCAAGAAGAAACTGCTGAACATTGAATTGTTTTTCTTTTCCTTCCTCCTTCTACATCTTTATGTTTTTGCACTGAAGTAGGCTATGAAAAAAGCCTTGGATATAGTTTATAGGGAAGGTGGCATTTGCAGTCCTGTTTATGGCATCATAATCTGGCAAGTCTTTGGGAACTCTAAGCTCCTATGAGTTCCTTTGGGAGCTCTGTATCGTATTCTGCATACTTAAATTTCTTCAGAGGTCAAGATGCTGGCTCTCATGCAGATGCTGGTGTAAGGGAAAAGAGCCCCCATTGCCAGCTGTGGCAGAGATCAGCTATTCAAGGACTTGGCTGGGAAGCGTCAGCCTGGGAATATCCAGAAATCCTTAGCAGCGAAGTTGCTCTCCCTGGAGGAAGAACTCTGGCAGGATGCCTGTAATGTCTTTATTGGTGACCTGGAGGACATGGCAGAGTGCACGGAGAAGTTTTCAGATGACAAGCGGTTTGTACACACCGGGGCAAGGCTGTGGCTCAGAGGGATCAGGCCAGGCTGCAGGAGAGGGTTGACAGAGAACTCATGAAATTCAACAAGGACAAATGAACACCATGGATGGGAGGGGGAGTTACCCCTTGCTCAGATACACTCTGGGGATCATCTCTGCTCAGAAGGATGTGGGGGCCTTGGCAGACAGCAGGCTCAGTGTGAGGCGGCGACAAAGGCTGGCTGCCTCCTGGGAGGTATTAACAGAAGCATGGTCTGTAGACAAATGAAAGAGATTTATCTGCCTTTACTCAGCTCTCATTAGACTGTATCTGGGATAGCATTTGTCCCCTCAGTAAAAAGAAGGCAGGTATCAGAACAAATCCAGCAGCAGGTCCCCAGGCTGACCAGGGAGCTGGAGCACTTCCCTTTGGGAGAAGCTGATATCAGCCCCCCAGTGTATGTAGGAGGCTGTGAAGTCCTGGGTGAGCTTATTGTGGGCAATTTTCCTTTGAGTTGGAGGGTTTTGCCCTGCCAGTACAATACACATTATTAAGAAGCTAAATATTCTGGAGGGCAAGAACTGCAAGACATCTAGTTGGAGGGAAAATAGAGAAAGAGGGTATATGAGATATTTAGTAACTGTGTAAGTGAGCCAAGGAACTGAGATTCCTGACCTATGGAAAAAGTGTGATTTTCTAGGTGGCTGCTCATGGCATTTGTTCCATATTGGATGTTCATTTTTCAGAAAATATTTGGTTTTTATACAGCACGTTCTTGCACAGTGTCATGAAACATTATAGATTAGCTTTCAATCAGAAATTCTAAGAATTATATTTTGTTACTATTGATTGATGTAAAAATGTTCATAAGGTTGAAAGAAGCAGAATGAAAAAGAAGTCCTGATAGTATCTTTTTTTTCTTTTAAGAATTCAGAAAGAACTTGCAGAAATTACATTAGACCCTCCTCCGAACTGTAGGTAAGTTCACCTGGATTTTATTAATTTGGAATATGGAAATGAAATGTACGGACCTGTGAAAATTGCATAGGGGACTGAAGTAAATTTTAGTTATTCCTTTGTGCTGATCATTTTGTAATTTTGGAATAAGAGCTGATAGATAACATGTTGCCTATATATAAAGAATTGATATGACATACTTTCTGGTAACCGAAGTAGTGGCATAAATGGATGAACTCTGTGATGCATTAATAGATACAGGACAAATATCAAATTCATTTCAGTTATTAAATCAGTAGTATTTTGTTTGATTCTGTAAAAGGTAATCTTGGTGGCAGTTGCTTGGTATATTTGGTTCCTTTCTTTGCAACTTGTGAATATAATGGAGAAAGAAGAATGTTATAGGGACAAACTGTTAGTAATTTTCTGACTGTGTTTGTGGCAATCAATTGTGTTATTCAATGGACACTTCCTGAGTTAGAGTATAGCATCATATAGACTTTCTGATAATGACTGTGTGCTTGTTTGGTTTGGGTATTTCATTTTGTTGTGGTTTGATTTGGTTTGGTTTGAGGGGTAGGGGGCAGGTTATGGGTTTTTTTTTTTTTTTTTGTCAAGTATATTTCCTTCTGGTATGTTTAAAATTGTCTTCGAAATGACTGATGAGGTAGACCTTGAAACCCTCACTGTCTGGTGGCTGGGGCTGTGTACAGTTGTTTTCAGATGGCTGTCTCGGGCTTCTTATCTGTCAGCTTGTGACATATGGTCAGTGCTGGAGCTGGGCCAGGGCTGCACATTGCTGTTTAAAGAAGTCCCTGCTACTGCACCTCTCATGGTGATGGGTTGGGCTCAGTGCAGAATAAGAGCTTCCACCCAGTCCTGCCAAACCATTTCAACTGATGTGGTTAGTAGGTTTCATTCTGTTACTGCACTAAAAAGAAAGATTGATAGAAATGGCTGATTGCATGCAGCGTTTATAATGAATCCCAGTATGTTTCAGTATCAAATTAACTAAGCAACTGGTAGTAAAAATGACAGTCAGCTTTATTGTTTTGGTCTCTTGACAAAAGTACGTGTAAGAAAATACTCTAACAAGATTTGATGCGGTTGTGCTGGATCTCAAGATATAAGTCAAGTGGCTATGTACCAAGGCGCTGCTTAGTGAAGTAGCCCTGCAATAATAGCATTCAAAGAGTATTTCAGTCAATTAGGATGAACAGTTTTTTGCTGGATAAAACATTTTAATAGCTAAGCTGTTCTGTCATGCTTATGACTGTGTGTGAGTCTTCAATCACATCAAAGCTGTTTCATGTGGCAGATTTTACTTCGGTGTTGATGACTGATGCCTATTAGTGGATTGATTTGCTGAGATGAATATGAAACTTCAGTCTGTTGTAGAAGAATGGTTAAGTCTTTGAACTGAGTAAAAGGCTTACAGGTTTTTACAGTAGTGTCATTTTTTTCTGGTTTTCTGAAGCCTTCTCTTTATAACAAAGCAGTTGTTTCAGTATACAAGATACTATTATATTTGATTTTTTTTTTGCTAGCACGTGTAAAGTAAGCATTGACTGTCTGAGTGGAAAGCCCTTTAGTGACTTGCAATTTACAAAAAAAAAAAAACAAGTAATCTGGAGGTTTCATGGGTTTGTTGAATTATTTACACTAATGATAAAACAGCAATAAAGTGCACTCCATGATGCTGTTTTGCAAAATCACATCTAATGTCATGTGGCTGCTGCTTTAACACAGTTCTTAAGATGCAGAATTACTTCATGTTGTGATAGATTGATAGATAACCATTAGTAACTTTAATATTAGCAAATATGTTTTTATAGTCAAGGCAGAATCACTTCATTTAGTTTATGCTTTGTTGACATAGTCTAAGCAGTGTTTTCATTTGAACTTCATCTGTTTTCTGGTATAGTTAAACCTTACAAAATAAATACATCAGCCAGGCATGATTCTTTAGAATAAAGAGGAAAGCTGAGCTATTGTACAGTATATCTTAAAGTACTGATAGATCCTTTCCTAGTTTTAGTGCAATTTAGGTCATTGTTAAAAGACATGTTAGCTTTTTCTATTAAAAAGCCTAACCGTAGTTCATAAAGGTAAAAGTTCATTCCAGATGTAGGTTGCTTGAAGTGGTTGTGATTCCATCTTACTTTCACTGTATGTACTCCTTCATATATAAAATAATTAATGACTGGGCAATAGGAATGTAATAATTCTGAAAACTAAATGTCATAGGCGGTGTGAAGAAAGTATTTTTCAAGAATACAGCTATCTTAAATAGCTACTTAGGAAGTTCTGATAGAAAAGCTGTTGAGCTGAATTGGGACTTAAGTGGGGTATTGCAAAACAATTTGCAAGACCTTTCATTAACTACAGCAGGCCAAAGCTTCAGGTTTCTTCCATTCATGAAAAAAGCCCCAAATGGAACAGTGTCTGTAGCGCAGTAGCATCCCTCCATCGCATGGCAGGCTACACAGTCACTGCACGCTCCAAGGCAGCTGCAGCTTCCACTGCTGCAGCAGCTGTGATCTTAACATTTCCCCTGCCTCATCCCTGTGAAGAGAATAGACTGTATCATCTTTGTGTTTGTTTGGAAGACAAAAAAAGTCTTGCTCACAAATGCGCCTTGGAATTGGCGGATTATCACTGCTGGGACTTGCAGCGTCTTTCCAAAACTGTGGAAAGCTGTGGGTTTCGGAGTTCCTAAAAAATCTGTCACTTCGGATTTAAAAGAAGATTTAATACTCTAAGAAATTAGAGTCGCCTGCCTCCCTACTTCCTCTTCTGTAGTTTGCATACTGGGGAACGGAGTGAGTCCTCTTGGCTCCACAAACTTTGGCTCCTTCCTCAGGACTGAGAACAACGTATAATGTTCTAAGTGTAAAAAAGCCAAGCTGGGGAGGGGGGTGTGGGAGGTGAGCTGTGTAATCATTGCTATTTTTGGAGGAAGGCATGTCATAAAAAAGCCTGTTATACTTCACATTTAACAGAAAGAACTGGATGGTTTTCAGGATGTGTTGTCCCATCCATTCCCCTATTTTACTTTTGTATTGAGCTGAATTTACTGGCAAGGACAGTCCTGAATTCAAAGTGGTACCATGTTTGTTTTAAATCTGCAGCATTGTGAAATTTCAGTTTGTCAGGAGATAGTATACCTAAATTGCAGACATTTGCCACTCCTGTCTTTTTTTTTCCTCTCATTGAAATATCAAAGCTTGATTGCTAGAAATGGTACACATATTATGCTCCTGAGTAGCGCAGAGTATAGCTTTTCTCACAGGTGATAAGATCCTCATATTTAAGTGTCATTTTCCTATATTGCCTTACTGAAAGAGGGAAACAATTGGAAATACGTGTAGCTAAAGTAATGCCTTTCCAAGCTTCCCCGTATTTTCAGCTGCATTGTGCATGAGACAAATGATTTCATAGAATACAACTTCTTGTATAGTATTTCCCTTCTCACTGGCAAGAGGACAACATCTCTGTGACAACTTATACCAATTGCTTCCATGGGAAAATAATGTTTGGAAAGTATTTCATGTATTTTTAGCTTCTTTCAGTGTGGACTTAGCAGCTGGAAACAAGGAGAGCCAGCATGAAGTGAATAGCAGCTCTCTGTAGACGCCACTTGGAGCAACTGCTCAAAATTTTCCTGTTAAGTCACCGATATTACCTATCTTCCCCTTCATGTTTTCTTTTGGCGTTCTCTGGTGTACTTTTCATCATTCCCTTTTCTGTGTGTTTACTGCAATTCCTGTTATGCTCTTTACATTTCATTTCTTTTACCCTCTAGCAATATAGGTGATGCTTGGGGCTCAGAAATATACTGTTAAGGAGTGTGCAGCTTAGTGGGCAGAATGACTGTCATTCCAAAACAGTCAGTTTAAAATCCTGTGTGTAGTCTCATCTCTTCCATTTGTTTGGAATCATTACGTTAATTCCTTGCTTTTTATACTGTCTGCAAAATTGATAAGCAGCCAGCAAATGTGATTCTAGTATTTTGCTTTTGAAAACTAATCACCCTGATAATGCTTAAAACAGTTTTCTTTGGGATGATGTTGAGAAAGAGCCAAGTGGAATGGCAAAATTTTCAGTTTGACTTAGGGAGAGAGATCAGTGTGCCTCATGGATGTCTCTTGTATTATTAGTGACTGTATAAAGTCCAACATTTCTGTTTAATACTGCTTTGACTCTTTTGCTGAAATGTTGAGGCTGGCATCTTCACAACTCTGTGGGATTATGTGAATTCCAGCAGTTTGAGTTATTGTCCTTGGGGCCATGTTTAAACTCCTACCTAGTGCTACTTTAAAGCTAAAAGGACAGTGAAAGTGTCAAGAGCAGAAAACAAAACGGAGCACAATATCAGGGAAGGACTGGGAGAGAGGAGATGGTCAGCCTTGCTCTAAAATGCAGAGGGAGAGAAGTGGAGGGACCTGGAGCAGCAGGTACAGCTGGTATCTACCCTGCAATTGTGCTCAGTGATTTTGATTGTTTGACTTAGGAAGGCATCAGTCTGTTGCCACAGGTACACGGCTGTGGCTCGTGTGATGCTAATGTGCGAGCAGGATGAAAAAGTGGAGTAAGAGATGCTTTCTCTGGACGTTTTTCTTTGCAAACATTTCCAGCCTGAATTCAGGCTCCCTTCCCATAGTGTTACTCATGGAGTTTACTGTCTGCCTGTATAGACTTACTTTGATCTGCTGCTAGTCATCTTCGTGAGAGCATGTGACACAGAACATTATATATACCTTCGCCTGGTCTCTTTAGAATTTACAGCAAACAGCAAAACTTAGTCAAAAAGGTAAGCATGGAAGTAATTTATACTAGGCTATAGGATCCTGTTGGTTTTGAATCCATGATGTATCAACAACGGAGGCTAAGGATGGGTGAAAAATTTCAGTACTCACTGCAACTGCTTTATATTTTATTTTTGAGTCCCTTTCTGCTTCAAAAGCAGCAAGAAACATGTCCCAAAGATATGCAAGTTAACAATCCCACTATTGTTAATAATAGCAATCATACTGTATTTTATCACTTGAATTAGACTGCTGGGTTTTTTAACTGGTGAGGTTTTTAGATTGTATTACCTTGGTACCTTGAAGGACCTTGGATGAGAAGTGTGAGGTTACTTTTTAATATGTAAACTTTTCATTCCTTTAGCTATTTTCTTTTAGACAGTGCAGAACCATAGTTCATGCTTTAAGCTCTGAAGTATGTAACTATATTAAAACATTTCTTAAAAAATATCTGTTTATTTTCACTGTAAAAGTGACCTTTCAATGTCATATTGTTTATAAAGCATCTGTTTTTTAAAAATAACACAGATGTTTCTTTTCATGGGTCTTCCATGTGTCAAGATGCAGTGTGCTTGGAAGGCCATCAAAAATATAGCTGGTTTTTTAGTGATCTGATATCTTTGAAAATCTGTGCTTGATATGAGAAATTATTAGAGGGCACTGAACTTTTTTTTTTTTGTCATTGAATAAACTAAGTTTTCAATATCTGCTTGGTTGCATTATTGCTTGCGGTTGTGGGGTGATTTTTAGGATTGGTTACGTGCAACGCTCAAAAGCTTCAGGATATGTTGTGGCCATTGGTGGCTTGAAATGCTAGCAACTTTCATGAGGGCAGGAGAGGAAATAAAAGAAAGAAAGGCAGTAAAGGGAACCTGCCACTGGCTGCCTGCCAGGTCTGGCAACTTCACTCAGCAATGACGATGTAAGGAACTGTCTGACAACACCCATTAATACCTCCCAGCTTAACAATACCTCCACATGATTTCTGCCAGTTCTCCCAGTTTTTGAATGATGACAACTTCTCTCCCAGGAGGAGAAGAAAAGAGAAACTAGTGTTAGAGAAGAATAAGAGTACTTCAGCAAGCACCGTGTGAGTGCAGATCTGGAAGGTCAGGGAGATGCCGGAGCACATCCAATGGCACAGCTGAAGCAGGAAAATGAGACTGGGGTGTAAGGAAGGGTCAGGAAGATCACTCATTCCTTGAAGCAGGAAAGGGCAGAAAAATGCTCAAAAAGCAGCCTGTGATGGATGTGGGAGGGTTCCTTGATATTTGCAATGTGCTTCATGTAGAAGATAACTAAATCTCTGGTTTAAATTGTAAGTTGGGGAAGGTGGTGTGAAGAACTGTAACAAGGGTAAAACGAAAGACTTTGATGCTTTTAGTGTGGGGAATTCTGAACAGAGAAATTCTTTTCCAGCAGTTTCATATTGAGTTACAGCTGGTCTTTGTAAGTCAGTCTCCTACGGTGTACAAGAGCAGTCCCCAATGCTTTCAGCTCCAGAATTTTTCAGAGCACCTTTCATAGGCATTTCTTTTGCCATCTCCTAAATAGCTAAACAAAGGTGTTGTTTTAGGTGGGAGATTTTTTTTGTTTGTTTTTTGCTTTTCCTATGAGCCAGAATTTGATTTTATTATAAAACTGTTATTTTATATGCATGTTTTTGTAATCTTCTCAATAAAGCCCTCATAAAACACACACGCAAAAAAAAACCCTTCCCCCCAACCCCTAAAATAAGTTCATTAAATAAATAGTCCTTGCTTGCCAGCAAGGGAAGCAAAACCACCTTGACTGAGACTTTGAAGACTTTGCAAAGAAATACCTGAATGTGTAGATTTGATATATTATATTATATATATATTATATTATATATATATATATATATAATATATATTATTATATTATATTATATATATATATATATTATATTATATATATATTTTTGTGGGGTTTTTCTTCCCCTCCCCCCCCCCCCCCAATTTAAACTAATTTCTGGTATGAAAACTATGTAAGGGTCAATTTCTTTACAGAAATTTGATAGAGGAGAATTATTTGAAAGTCTGATAGTATTAGGTACTACTGCACTGAACAAGCGGGCACTGCCATTTCATGATAATCATGTAAAAAACATGCTTTTATTAGCAGCTCATTACCCTTTAGTAATTTACTCATTATTGAATAAATGAGGGAAATGGAAGATATTTTGTCTGTTGGTTGGGACTGACAGCATAATGTAGTATTTGTTTCCTTCAGTAAATGGCACAATCTCGGAACTGCCTAACACTGTTGTCTTCAGTAAACCACATTTGAGCAGAATTTTAATTCTGCTTTTCCCTGTAATATTTAAATCTCCTCCCCTTGGAAATCTATTTAAAAAAAGAACAACCAGTCTTTCTCAGTTCCAATACCACAATTGTACAGCTTTTTAACAGCTATTAACTTTTAGTGCACTTTATTTTGGGGGGATATTGTTTGTTTGTTTGTTTTGGCTTTTTGTTGTTGCTGATTTTGGTTTGAGTTTTTTTGCATAGTTGTGACAGTCTAAGGCAATGCTGTAATTTTTCTTTTGCTCTTGGTATATATGGAAAATGTGCAGATTAACAATTAATAGATTGAATTTATTGAAATTGTTTTCTGAAATCTCCTGGCAGAAAAGCTGCAGTTTAGGACTAAATAATGAACTAGTAACAGAGCATGCTTTGCAATACTTTGGAAACAAACTATGAAATTGATCTGGATGCTGTTTTCTTGATGAGCAATAAAACTTATTTATGCTGTACTTACACATTTGCAGCTTTGTTACAAGCTTTTTGGGGTATCTAATTGGCTGCAGCTTTGAATCATATAAACATGCCAAATGTTACTAATTACAATTAAGATATCTACTTGAAATAATCTTTGTTTTCATTTTCTCTGGCAATTTTTTTTTTCACTTATTTACATGCCTTTAATTTTTCATTTTAACAGTTCTTGCAACACTTTAATTTATTTTTGTTTCAAGGCTGTGGAATTGGATTAAACAGGGTTTTTAAATACTTCCATGTTGCTTGGAAAGAAGCCAGTTACTGTGTATTGGCTTAATAGAAACCATGCTTAGCAGTGCTTCACATATGGCAGCTCGTGTTTGTGTGGTAAGGCATTATGTATTTTAAATATTACCTTTTATGCGATAGTCAAATTTATGCCAGAATCTGAAGTTTCCTCTGATTAATGTTAACATTCTGGGCTTCTTTAGGAAGAAATGTATAGTCAAATACATAATTTACTGTCTGCTTGGCACAAAAGGCATATTTATGTAGCCTTTGTTAACTGGAGATGCATACTGTGCCTAGAGAAGGCTATAGGTGAGTGATAATATGCTTTCCTGACACTTGTAGCCTTTTAATGTTGTAAATGTTGTGGAGGCCAAGATGGTGATTCTGTAAGTAAGACTAAAATACAAGGGTTTGTGTTCAGTTTAGTAGATTGAGTTACATTTGAAGAATAAGCTGTACACGGTTACAGCAATTACTCTTAGAGTAATGACACAGCTGACAACTTAAATCTTAAATTTCTAAAGGTTTTTTCTGATTTGGGTGTTATTGTTGTATTGGGATTTTAATTATTTATGTCTTACCGTAACTTTTATGGAATTTGGAGTTTAGTATAGCCTCTAAGAATTTTAAAGCTATTAAAGGTATTTATTCTAGATTATCTTGCTGTAGGCAGTCTTTTTGTATAAAATTCAGCAGTGACTTCATAGTAAAATTTCTTTATCAGAGAACAATGTTATTATGCAGGGGAGAAATAGTGAATAATTCCATTCTTTCAAAATGATTGCCTCATTTTTAGTGCACATTGGTTTTTGGGGTAGGAGGGCTTTTTATTTCTGCCAGATTAGCTGATGTTTGATTTTACTTTCATTTAGGAGGTACTGACAGTAAGCACCACTGAATACTCACATCATAAATCTAATAGCGATTTTTATCCTTTTTATTATAATTTTAAAATTGTCAAAGGAAATTCTATTATTTCTATGCCAGCAGTGCAGTATCTTCTGCATATATCATAATTCTATGGGTAATGTACAAAACCTATGGTAACAAACTGGATTTGACACTTTAAATTTTTTTAATTCTAAAGTGGCTTTTATTTTTAAGTATGTTGTTACACTGGTTTATTATTAGTCTGTTTACACATAAGAAAGCAGTATTTAGAATTTTTTGCTTCTGAGATAAATAGATAAATATTTTTTAAAGATAATAAAGTATGCTTAGGATAACTATATGGTGTCAACTGTATAGTCATTTTACCATAGTGGAACCCAGAGAATTTTAAAATTCTGTACAGTCTCATTATTTGCTATCTTAGGTAGCCTAAATGGGATAAATATATGTATTGCCTACAAAATTAGGCATGTTAGAACCCTTACAGAGAAGATAGATGGAATGTAATGCATTTAATTTTCAGAGAAGTTTAAGACTGAAAAATTAGATGTCTGCCTAGTATGCAGTTTCAGATTTGTTGATATAAATAATTGATTGCTAAGCTCATAGCTGTGGCGTTTAGGGTTGCAAACCAGGGATTTAAAAAAACCTTCTAAGTTTGGGGCTTGCAGCCAGGGTGGATTTGTAGGAATATTGGTTTCAGAATCACTGCAGTAAACGCAGTGCCAGGTTTTGCTGCAGCATGAAGTAACCATGGATGGGATTCATTAGGTGTTCTGGGTTAAACTGTTGGCTGGAGTTAACTGGGCTTGAGCGTTCCACAGGAATTTTGGGAAGGACTGTAGTGTGAAAATGGACCTTCCCATTATTCAGATTTTGTTGGATAGCTTGAAAAGCAGGGCATTCATGACTGAACCTTTCTTGTAAGTGTCTGGCTTTTGATTACAGGAGAAAAGTTAGCCTTGCTCCATGTTACACTGGAGCGTGGTCCTTTTTCTGCAGCAGGGATCATGGGACACACTTGGGTTTGCTCGTTCAAAATACTTCATGGGAGTGCAGTTCTTGGCGCTGCACCTCTCAGAGAACTCAGACTGCTGGCTGGGTCAGAAACAGAGTGTGGCTTCTTGTATCTCCTGCATACAATCTGCCACATTGCCTGCCAAGAACAATCCCTGGAGTCACTTTGTGCCTCGAGTACAAAGAGCAGGTTCTTTGTCTCCCTTTCCTGAGGTATTGTATGAGATCTGCTGCAGTTTGGCTCAGAGAAAATACTTGGCTGTAGTTGGGATTGAACACGCAACACGCAAGGTGCCCTTCCTCATAATTGGCTGTTTGTTTATTTGTGTTCTGTTACACATAAAATAAGACCTGTCAGTCAATAAAACTATTTCTAAAAGAGGGCTGCTTCACTGCCATGTCTCATTCACAGCAATGTCCTGTTGGTAGCAGCAAGAACAGTAAAACACTTTGACACACAGTGTGCACATTACAAAAATGAAGTGTCATATCAAAAATGGCTGTAAACATTTTCACAGTCGCTTGTCATTACATGTTTGAAGGTGGGAAATTTTTAGAGAAGACAACTCAATCTTCTTCCTTCCCAGCATGTCCAGGCTGCCTAGGAGGGAAGATGTATTTATTAGTATGGGATTTCAATGGGCTGTTGTGGACACAACAATTCTAGCTGTCTGAGTACATTCCTCAACAATCTATGAACACAGTGATTAAGTATCAGTGCAAGAAGTCTATTTTGAATTTTGATCCAACATTAACAAAGTTAATTTGGGGAGTTTTTTTTGTTCCTACTCTTTTTTTGTTGTTGTTTGTAAGCTGCAGACTTGGAAGAATAAGGTCAGGTATTGTATGAGTATCATTGCTATGTAATACTGTCTTGCTGATAGGCATCACATAATCAACTCAAAAATCTCATTTGTGTCTGGAATTACTGTGGTGTAAATCAGATTTAAATTCATGATTCAAGTGTAATGGCCTTCTGCATCACAAACCTTCCTAAGTGATATTTAATTAATAATGTATATTAACCATGACTCTTTTGGCATACATGTGGGGCTGGCATTTTTAGGTAGCTACAAATGCGGCCTCAAAAGCCCACGATGTGGTGGCTGTAGGATGACGCGTTCTGAAGATGTTCTACAACAACCTGCTTGCTCCTTACTGAATACAAATAGCTGAGGGATGACAGCTATCTCAGTTTCAGTAGAATCTTTATGATTTATATGATAATGATAATTTTATTCTGCTGCCAGTACAGAGCACTTTGCAGAATGATATCAAGGTTAATTGTCACTTTGAGAAGAAGTGAAGCACAGTCTGCCAACCTGATGCTGTGCTCAGCTGAGAAAGATAATTGTTATTCAAGTAGTATTTAAATGAGCCCAAATGCTGATAAATACACAACCAAAATACTTTATTTTTTTTTCCTCTCATGTTTATTCACTGTGCTAAAGAATGAGGTCATCGCTATGTAGAAATACCACTAATGGACGCTGTAGTTAAGGCATGCTGAGTATTTACAGAACTTACAAGGAGTGGGTTCCTCCTCCCCTTACGTGTGGGCTGAAGGGAAATACTTTAAACTTGAGTTCCTCTTGTCAACACATCCTAATTCTTCTCTGTGGCTGGTTGCTTGTAGCAGTTGTACTGTTACCATAGATGTGACTGCTTATGCACTGTGACCTGACCTAACTGGAGCACCTGAGGCATTTACAGTCTGTACCAGGACTTGAGATTTCTAAGGGTTATCCTGTGCTCCACGTATCTCATGGTGGTTTTAAAGGCAGCTTTGATTTTTTTCCCTCTGGGCTTGGGGAATTGCAAGCAGCTCAGCACCCAAAGAAACAGTGCAGAAACGTGCAAATATTACTATAAATTAGAAGGTTGGATTTTTTGGTACTCCTGATAGCTTCATGTCTTTTTAAGGGAGATGATCAGCTGTATGCAACAATGCAGTTCTATATCCCAGAAAGCAATGGGGCTGTCCCAAAAACTGGTACTGACTTTATTCAATTTACATAACCCCTTCATCCTGGGGTCTTCAAGATTAGGGTTTTACTGTGAATTTCAAAAGATTTCTACTTAAGTAGAATGCATGCACTTCATTCCACCTGCTACCCCTTGAGAGGATTGTTTTTTCATCCTGTGCTGTTTGAAAATTATTGGCTGCAGGAGTTTCTTAGCCTTGAGAACTTTTAGTTAATTTTGATACAGCTGTGGATCTCTTTCTACTTGCATTGCTGTTCTTTCCTGCACTGTCAAAGTGACTTGTTCCTAATTCACATGAAAACTTCCAACCTATGTTTAGCAATTTGTTTGTTGCTAATATTCCAGTGAAGTAGGTGGGTTCTGTTTGTTTGGGGTTTTTTTTAGTTATTTAGGATGTTAATTTGATGCAATTTCTGGACTAAATTGATAACTGATGTAACTCTACTAGACAGACTATATTATAAATATGCCAAAAATTCGCACAAAGCACAGTAAAATGATAGAATTGTTACTTTCAAGACTTTAAGAAGCAAAAATAAACTCGCCTTGGTGATTTATGTCAAGTGATTTTTTTATGACAATTCATAAATTCATGGCTAAGAAGTTTGCATATTATTACTTTGTAGGAGGACAGTTTATTACTTAACTGACAAGAGACCACTTGTTTGTTAATTCTGTTATTTCATATGCATTATAGTCCTGTGGCTAAGAAACATAAGTGCTTAAATGGCTTGTTTTCAGTCCTAAACACTTCCATACGTTCCTGTAGCATTTTTAGAGTCTGTATGGCTTAGTAGCTTTCCACATGACTAATGCAGATTTTAACAAGCAAAATGGAAAAGGGCCAACTCATAATTGTTAGTGCAGTGGCATAATCACCCATACATGGTTTGTTTATTATAGCTCAGCAACAGAAGAATGTTTCAAAGAGAAAACACGCGGACATGATTAGTAAGCAGCACAGTGATGTGAGACTGTCCAACTACAGAAGCTGTCTAGCTGGGTTATTAATTTACTTCAGGATATGCTTTCATTTTTCTTATCATAAGGGGCAATCTGATAATGACAATCTGATAATGTCAGATTTTAGTAGCCATTTACACTGAGTTATTAAGAAAAATATACATGAAAGGGTTTTTTCCTGGGATGAATGGATGTGTTGAAGAAGTGTGGTGAATGCTACACATTGTGCAAAGTACCAAACTGATTAGAGCTTGCTTAATGCAAATATGAAAAGAGGAAAAATATCTGGCAGAAAGACAATTGTTTTCTGAACAATAAAATGTTTAATCAGATGATTATCAAAGATATAGGTAAGTAACTTCAGCATTTATATTGTAGCAATTGCAAAGGCTACAAAATAGGCATTCTTTCTGGCTGTGTATCGATTGACACAAAATGGAATTGGAAATAGCAGTGAGTGTGATAAGTAATGGGGTGAAGACTCAATTGCATAAGAGTTGCTGTTACTGCTCTTCAATCTTACTTTGCTGAATTTGTTGGAAGCAAGTTTTAAAACAAAAAATAAAACCAAAATGAAACAAAAAATGCTTGTCCATTAAATAGAAAAAGATACATTTGCTGCTTATATGTGGAGACACCATGTTTTAATGTCTGTTTTTCAAGAGTAAATACCATTCAGTCCTAAAATTTCCACTGAGTTTGCAGATTAATTTTGCCCACCATTTCACTCACCCTTTAGCAAAACAGTTGGCTTGCAAGCCTTACGCTCTTCCAGCTTCTGCTGTGTGTTCTTTCATACCCCTGACACAGTGACTGGAATCATCAACTTTTTCTAAATATCCAGGCTGCAAAAGTTGATGAATTGGTTGAATTAGTTTTAAACTGATTTTAATTAAAATGTGTCTGGATTTTAATTCTTTCATTTCTGTCTTAGGGTTATTTTAAGTCTATCGATGTTTAAACTGAATCAATGTAAACCTTGTTTCTGAATGTTCTTTCAACTTTTTGACCATTTCAGCTAAAAATAGTCTTAAATTATGTGTTTTTCTTGACCAGTGAAAGTTAATACATAGGGAAGCCTTCAGCTAGGTGTCCATTTTGCTTCTTTATTCCTTAGTTCTTTCTGAAGAAAAAAAACTCCAGAAAGTCCAAAAACTTAGTGTGTTGGGGAAATATCAAATAATTGTAGCTAACTTCTTCACCTCTTCTTTTATTGGTTTCAATGATTTTGTTGGTCAGGAAATCTACTTTAACCCAAAAGATATTTTCGGAGGCAAGATAAACTTATGTTGTACAGCATCATGACATCTGCTGTATAGCGTCTATAAAATGAAATTCTGTAGAGAAGAGAAAATTTAGGAAGATCTTAGGCAAGTGAAATATAAGTACAAAGAAGGTAAAGCTGGGCTTTTTTCAGATGTCATCCTCTGTCATCCTCTGCTGTTTCTGGAATTCTGTGATAATTAAATTGTAACTTGTTTGTTGTTTTTGGGGTTGGGTCACTTGTTTCCTTTTTCTTGTTGAAAAGCGTAAATAGTTCAGCGTTTTTTGAAGCTGGTCAGTAATAGAACCTGAGTTTCAGTTTCTATCCTTTTTGTGGGCTGAAGCAATGAAGGTGAGATGCAGTTTAAAAACAGACAATGTGTGGTGGTTGGTTCACATTCTGTGAGTTTACCTCTATGTAATATATAAACATGTTCATTGCGAATTTTGCTTTTGTTATACCTTAAAAAACCAGGTGCAGTGTTTCTTTTTGGATTAGAATATGGCTTGTGTTTGCAGATAACTGATTGAAACTAAAGGTTGAACTTAAGAGAAGCCATGGAAGGGATGTACACAACTTTTGCCCTTTTTGAAATGAGTTAATTTTTGGCCTGACATTTAAATTCACTAATTAAATCTTTGATTGAAAATTTTACAGAACCACTTCATTTGAGCAGCATGCAACTACTTTTATCACCTGGATTGCACTGTTTTATATTTAGACTTCTTATAAATGAAATTGGCTGACTGTTGTCTTTTAATAACAGCGAAGTTTAATACTGTTAAGTGCTTCCACTTGCTTGTGTTACTGAAGTGTATATACAGTCTTGAAGAACTCTTCTTTACACTGAACAATTTAGTTGGGTTTTTTTACACACTTGAAAGTTACTGGACTCCTTTGGATTTATTCCATGTCCTTTTGAATGAAAACCAAGAGCCAGCCAGCACCTTAAGACTTTCTAAATAGATGCATCTGAAATCCGTCCTAAACTTATAACCTGTTTCACATACTCAGACACATCCAACCCCAAATACAGGAAGAGATCGATCAGCACTTAAGCTCAGAGCCATCCTGCAGAGTTGCCAAGCCTCTGTTATTAGCAGTGGTGTGGCTCCTGCTCTGCATGAAGGAGGATCCCTGTCTGCAGTAGCATTCTCTCCCTGGCATGCCAGAACGGTAGTGAATAGTTTAAAAAAATCCCACACTTATTACTCAAAATATTATTTTATGCCAGAGCAGTAAACATTTTGGTTCTTTTATTTTCTTTGAAAAGCAGTAACTAAATAGATCAACAAAAAAAAAAAAGGAATAAATTATACACTTAAGCATTAATTGCCTTACAGTGGTATTCAACCCTCAAAAAAAGGCCTTGCTGGTGACACACTGAGCACTGTGTAGGTTACATAAAGAAGGAGCATTGAATACACTAATAAAAAGTCTGGACCTGTGCTGGCTCGTTGCACATGTCACATGCACTAAGTTTCAAATTTACTAAGTTTCAGAAGATGACTCTTGAGAAGCAGAAGTGGCTTTCCTGAAATGGAAAATAGAAGCATCTTTCACCCAAGAAGAATTTATCTGAGGGATGTATAGCAAAAAAGTTGGGAGACATTAATTCACCATGTAGACCACATTAAAAAAAATTATATGATGATTGTTTTCCTTGACAAATAATCTGGAAGTCTGTCAAATAAGAGCATATGGGTCAATATCACATACATGTAATTTGGTGTTGAAATTTCAAGTTTGCGAAGTTTAGGAATAGAATTTAAAACTTTATGAGCATGTGTTTTTTTAAACAATGTTTCTTCTGTTTCAGAACTTTTTGTTTTAAAAAAGAACCCCAAACCAAAACCTAACCTCAAATCTCAAAGAGACTTTTTGAAGATTTTTGCATTAAGCCTAAGTATATTGATCAGTCTGGAATACAGTTTTTGCATCATCTTGGTGGGTTTTGTTTTCTTGATTCAATTTGATCAAATATATATATGTTAAAAAAACCCTAGTTGTTCCTTGCAGTCCATTAACTTTATAAACCATTTTAATTTCATTTGTGGGCAATTTGGTCCATTCCATACTGTGAAGCTTTGCTTCTCTTAAATTGAAGCCTTAAGAGTTAATGCTTCTGACTTCGAGTGGTTTGCTCCAGTAATTTTATTATTACCATTGGAATTTTATAATTTAATTACAGTTTAGGAATTAAAGAGCAGGCGGAGAAACTTTAACACTGTTTTAGGTAAGGGTAACAGTAGGAGAGGGATGTCCTGCTGATGATGATCCAAGTAGTGTTCAAAAGAGATGCTTTCCTTCCTAAACAGCCACATGATTCCTTGTGTAAGAAGTAAATATTGCTGAAAACCCTTTTGAAAATAGCTTTTAAATTGTTATCCAATTTTAAGCAACCAATCCAGAGGACAAATTTAACAAGAGCACCTCTGCAGCTAGTTTGTTCTTGTATAAACATTCATGTTGTAAATAGTCATATGTTTAAGCAAAAACTTTATTTACACCTTGTGGTTAGTGAACCTGTTCATCATTAAAAATGCCAGTAATAGAGCATGTGATGTAGCAGTGGCTTTTTCATACCACAGAAGCTAAAAGAGACTATATTAACCATGTAATCTTGTTGACAATAAATGCTGAAAATAAGGGAGAAAACTGAGTGTATTCATGTGGACTTAACTGGGTTATAAGTAGCAAGAATTTGGGAAAAGTACTCCTTGTAATGGTAATTACCTAAAATAGCAATAGGATTTAGAAAAACAAAAATATTTTGAGTACTTGAAGCTGAGAGCATCTTTCTTGCTCTGATAGCTTCTGTTCTTTATTCCTAAGTACTAGGAAAACTAGCTATTTCATATTTTTGGTAACAAAATGTCCATCCCTTGTGGTGTTTCATGGTTTGTTCACTTTAGTTACCTCTGTTTGTCTATTTGTTCATCTTCTTACCCTTCTTGTTACAAGGGGAAGATGGGCCCTCTGGACTTGTAACCTGGGTTTATATGGACAAAATGATCAACTCCTGAATGCATCTTTGGACTGTTATTAATGCTACTGACTTATTGGAACCATCTGGCAAGCCTTTGCACATCATCCACCAGTCTTCTCCTGAATAAATTCTGAGTGTGCCTTGGGAGAAGGAAGACTGAAGGAAATTCCTGCCAAACAGTTGTATACTTAGAAAGATGAGGGAGTATGGACAGGCTGTTCTGAGCCAGCTGGCCTTAGTGCCAGCAGACAGTGCTGGCATGTTTAATTTACTGTTATAGGTGCAGTCTTTGTCTTACACACCATCCCAAACAGAAACTGCATTAATCTAGGCACCTTTCCATGCCGGGCATATGCGTGAGGGGTTATATATCATTTTTCTATTAGATTGCTTCCAGGTTTCCCCACTTGCTGCTGGGTGCTATTGAAAGAGTGACTTTCATAGCTGTGTTTGGACTGTATTTACTCAGAGCAAGGGCCACCAAGTTATGCTGGGAAATACCTCAGTGGGCCATGGTTTTGCATAATTGTCTAGACAGGATGTTTGGGGAATGTAACCCACTCTTCTGAATGCAGTGTTGTGTTAGTGTTTTGGCAGTTCTGCACAGCAGTAGTATAGCTATTCACTCTCTTAAAACATGAACTTAATAACACTGATGTTAAAAGGTGATAGCAAATTCATGAAAATCATGTGTAAATTGAAAGGGGCTTCATGTGCTGAAATGGAACAAGGCAACTGCATGCCTTGCTTGTACCAAATCATCAGAAGTTTGGTGTATGAGTCCAGCTGGTTGCCAAAGTCTAGTACCTGTACCCCATTTGTTTTTCCTGGGCTTTTGGCCTCACTGTTGCTGGCCTTCCAGTGTGGAAACACTATTCCAAGGCTGTTGCTTTAGGTATGCCTCTGCAAGCTTGTCAGATTATGTTAAAAGGTGATATGGGGGAGGGGAAGGAAAAAAGGAACAGGAATTATGGGGGGATTTTGTTGGTCAGAAATACAAGGCTTCACTTTGTACTGGCAGAAAGTGATGCTTTTTCAAGTTTTAACTTCTCAGACATAAAACACCTAAGAAGAGCTTCCAACCTGGTCCCAAACCAGAGTGGTTGTTAACCTAGTCAAAAGTTACCAAAATGTACGCTCTAATTCTTTAAATGCCTGCTTGGTGACTTTTCATGTGGGATCATAATTGATGGTGTCAGTTTTAATAAATAATTCAGTAGTTCTCTCCCTTTGATTGTATAGCAGGATTTGTGGATAATAGAAGTCTGAGGACTAAGTGTGACTGATGAGAATGGATGGCACATTACTATCAATCTTGTCACTTTTTTACCACAGGTTAAAATTGAATTTGAGCTATTGACCATCACTCAGCATATTTGTCCTCTCACTGTGTGTGGACCAAAAACTCACTCAGAAGGCAATTATTAAACTTTGTGTCCCTGAAATGACCAGTGCTAGTTACATAGCCTTGGTGTCAGTGTTCCTAATTTTATTTCTTTAATTATTTACTCCATGGAGAGTGTGTGAATCTCTTGTTAATTTCTTAATTTTCTTGTAGTTGAGCTCTGAAAGAAATTTACACTTGTATTTACCATTGTAAAATCAAACTATTTAATCATTTCATGTGGTGAGAAAGGGCTTATTTGACTCTGATAATTAGGATGAATGCTCTGTAGTTAAAAGCCGTAGTCAATAAATTAAGGTATTCTAGTAACATTTGTTCTTCTCTGTGTCTGTGCTTGACATAAGGACAACTGTCTTTGGCTGATTCTGCCTAACTGCCTGTTTTGATTTCTTTTCTTCATCTCTTTTTTGCCTCAGTTGTAGCTCATGATTCATCATCTTGGAGTCTTTTCCACTCTTCAGTCATCTTCAGTCCTAAGTGGAATTCTGATTGATTGTGCTTGATTCCTAACATACCTTTCTGTATCATGATGTCCAGTAATCAAGATGTTGTTGGATGTTTCTTTATTTAAATGTGTCTAGGGAGGGCAATAGACCGTATTTCTTACTTGTTTTTCCTTGCAGGTTTCTGTTTTTCTTTGTCCCTTTTGTTTCAGGGTTCACCAAGCCCCTGAATATGGTTGGAACGTGGTAAATATTATCTCTGCCATACCAGCCTTTCCCCTGACCTAAACCAGATCAGTCAGTGATAATATAATGTCGTTGTAAGTCAAATAAAATTTCTTTTCTTTGAGAGAGAATATATTATTACTGCCTTCAGGAACTGATTCGATCACAGTCTATAGAAGAATCCTAACATTCTTTTAGGGTTATTTTCACATAAATTTAAAGAGAAGTGCTGCATGTACGCATGGCAAGCTTGGCTTTCTCCATATCCCAAGAGGTTGCATATGGATTGATGATTGCCCCTTGGTCCCTTGCCCCAGTTCTGTACCAGTATCAGCTGTATTATCCCAGAAATTATCCCTCTCAAAATAAATTTGAGCTCTTCCCTACACCAGTTTCTTCACTATGCTCTCATCAGTACACTCCAGAGTATAGAGATTGGCACTTGGAGCCCAAAGCTTCAGCCTAAATCATGAAACTTGTTTCCTGATCTCTCCCAGCCTTTTCTGCACTGTCAGCACTCTTAGGAGCCGTGGGCACCTGTTTCCCTCAGTCCCTCTCTGGGACATCACACAGATGGCAAGTCAGGTCTGCTGCTTTGGTGCTTACAAAGACATGATATGGTCTTCCCTGGTATAATTAAACTACTTGTGTGTTTGATATTAAATCGCTGTCCACTTTCCTTCCCACTGTATGGCATTTTTTTCTCCTCAGCATCTCCCAACAATCAATAATAGGGAATGATATAATGAATGTCAATTGATCTGTGCTGTCCCTCATGTAGGTGTATGCCTCTATTTATGTGTGTTTATTTTTGGGATGGTTTAATTTTCTTTGTTTTTCTTTTTTTTCCTTTGTTAGGTTTGTGGGGGGTTTTTTCTTTGTTTTGTGGTTGGTATTGTGGTTGGGGATTTTTTGGTTTGTTTTTTCTTTTGGCCAAACTCTATTCAAAGGAGAGTATTCTTTATGCCTGGCATCTATAAGCTGCGTACAACACATACATACATGCTGCAGTTGTTACACTTCCTACATGAATCAAGGAATCTTCGGTTGCCAAGTTGGTCTTAAAACAATTGTATAAGGCCATAGCGTGCTCCAGAAATTATTCATGTTCATAGCTATAAAGTTGTGCCTGTGTGTGTTCCAGTAGAGGCCAGAAGGTCAGGGCACAGCCAGTACACACCTTTTTTTTTTTTTTGTAGTCTGAATGAATTGATGGCTTGACTGTCTCCCTGCACCATGGGGGCTGCAGAGCATAGGGAATATTGCAAAACCCCTTGTTAAAGCCAAAACAAGCTTGATTCTAGGGTCTGTGGAGTTGAACTTCACCTTTTGGTGGGGAACAGTGTGGGAAGGTATTTTGGTAGACAATTGAAGGTCCATTAAAATAATTCAGAGCACTAGTGCAGATGAACAGATAATATTGTTAAGCTAAGTGCTACATGAAACTTTTTCAGTTGAAATGAGCTGCCAAGCCTGTGCTGTTGGCATCAGTGGATGAGGAACTGTGCCATGTTTAATGCCCCCCCCTCCACACCAGACTATGCTCATTCAGCTTGGTCTACAATCCCAATTTGCAATTTATATCCTCTCCAGACTGAGTATCAATAAAACATGAACATATTGAGTAGATATAGTCAAATGTATAATAGTCATTATACATTTAAAATGAATTCATTTCTGGTGTGACTGTCTGAAGGCTAGAAGCCTTTTATCAGGTATAGACCTCAATACTATATTATTTTACTTGATATATTGTTTCATTCACAACACACCATTTGTAATATTTGCAGACATCCTAACATAATATTGGGTTTCTAGAAATAGCTAAATAGCAAATAAGATTATGTTTTTGTATGACAGTCATATGTACTCTACCATTCTCTGGAAGGATAATGGAGTACTACTATGTATTTAAACTGGCTTAGCTTCTGAACTCTATTTTAAACCTTCATAGCAGTAGGCTTGTATGCTGTAATATATGCTCATTTCTGTAATGCTAAGCTCACATTTATCAAAGCTACAGCTTCCAATAAATGTCCTAGTTTGTGAAAGCACCTCCTATAGCTACTACTTCTTCTTTCCTTTATGATGAACAGATATCTAGTTTTTATATTTTTTTATGTAATTTTTTAATCTGGTTTTTCAATGACAAAAAATTATACAATTGCTGTGTTGTTTCCGAAGTCTTCAGAGAGGAAGCTCAGTGGCTAATTTCAACCAGTTTGACAGGAAAGTAGGAGTCTAAAAAATGCTAAATTCCTACAATAAGCCTACACACCATATGGCCCAAAGCCCACTTGTAATCCTTGTAGCTATTCCTTTCGTGTGCCAGTGGCCAGGGGGCAACATGTTCCCTTTCATCACATATTCAACAGATCGTCTGGAAAACAGGAGAGCCAATTTCTTCCGACAGTTTCTCTAGTGAATAAGCTCACAAGCAGCACAAAGGGTCAAAACGCCCTTCTTGACTTCCTTTGGATAGGCAGAAGTCCCTATTTAGGGATATGTTTAATATTAAGAAGGAGCTGAGTTTTGGAAGTACTTCCAATATTAAGGGATCTGCTGTTTTGGAAAGAGCTAGAGCAGACAGTTTTCATGGTACTTTCACTGCTCAGGCTGCCTCAGGCTGCCAAATACCAGGTGCTGTGGGAGGACAGTGAGCTGCTTTAAGTGATATGGAGTTTGTCTTTGAACTTCAGCCTTCAGCCATCTGATAGAGCTGTTGTTATGCAGGCAGTAATTTTAAGAAAAGGTGTGAGGGGCTGTAGTCTCAGGGCTGGTTCCTGGTAAAGCCCTTGACTGTGAGTGAAGTGCCTGACAAGGTTCAGGCAAGATTCAAGATTTCTTTGGTCAAAGGATGGGAGGATATTAATTCCTGCAGAACTGTGATCACTGCCTAAGTTCTTCAGCTATCTTTTTGAGGAGACAGTGTAGTATCTTTCTGGATCAACAGATAAATGACATACCTTTTATTATGCTGTAGCCAAGGAGATAAAAGTGCCCTCTGTCACAATTCTCATCCTTTCCTAAAAGCTTGTCTGGGATTAATAGCATACTTCCCCTGTGTCTGAGCATGTGTGCAAACCTACAGTTGTTGATAATTTAACTGTCAGGTATGTTGAATTAATATTCACCTTCCAAGTCATACAGCGATATGATGTTGGCATAGGCCACATTTAAAGGTAGAGCAGAGAATCAAAACAAAACTGTATTATGTTGTAGGGGTTGGTACATTCTGGAGAAGGAAGATGAGAGAGCAAAGTGTTTATTATTATTATTATTAAGGAAATTGGAATTTCAGTTTATGCTTGCTATTTAAGTCTCTCTATTGTGAGTGGGTCAGTTTTACTGTTGTTAAACTTAGGAGTTTTCTCAATTCCAGATTTCTGTACCTACTTTTAGTCTGTGTAGAGGTGTGAATTTTTATTGTCTTGTTCAGAGGATGTGCTTTTAGGTAAGTGTTCTTGTGACATGCGGTTTGCCTGTGTATGTGTATCAAGCCCTTCTGCTACTTCTTCCTTCTCAGTACTGTCCCCTACCCTCAGTGGCCAATGCTGACAGAAGCAAAGAGGTTTCAAAGACACTGAATTCATATGAAGTTCCTGAAAATCAGATGACTAATAAAGAAGATTCTTTTGCCCTGTGGGAATATTAACATGCAAATACAACCCATATTAGACATTAGAGAATCCCCATGGGAGCTCAGCCCTGAAGCACAAACCCATAATAAACTGTTGCTTACTGGCACTGTCTGTTTCCTGTTTTTACCAGTTGATCTCCAGTTTGGGGCTTTTGTGGGTTGCGAGGGCAGGAGAGAAAGAGGATTCTCTATAAAGCTAAAAAAGTCGTTCACTTCTTTTTAAATTGTAGCAAGTTTTGAAAATTTTGTTACTATTCTTCAAAGAAGTAACTTTGTCTAAATCTGCCTTTTCTTTTAAAAGACTGTGAAAAGGGTTGGATGTCTTTGACTAAACATAAGTTGCAGTCTTTCAATAATCTTATGTTTTAGCCTTTTTCTGACAGTTGTAACTGGAAATATCTGTTTCATCTCAGTTCTTGAACTAGAGTTAATCCATCAATTAAGCAGCATTTTGCTTCATTTCTCTATAATTCTTAAGTGGGGGAAAAATACTTAAGTTAAAGTCCTGCTAAATATTAGGAAACAAACGTGGGACACAAAAACCTTGTAAAAGAGAAAGTAGTGGAAAAAGAAATATTATGCTGTTCAATTCTGTTTTTGTGATTTGCAGTTATGAGAAATGCCTCATATTCATAAACATATAGGTATATTCCAGCATGGTCTGTAGAGACTGTGTCACTCTGGATCAAAACTAAGCTCTTCTTCCTAGACCAGCTATGGATTTAAATTGTAGGGAACTTGGATCCACCAAATACACATACTGCACGTACATTACATAACAGTTTAAAGAATTTCTACTTATAGAGGGGTATGTAAATTTTTTACCAAACTCCATATTCAGGTCTTCAGGCTTGTGGTGTAATAGTTTGTGTCCATCCCCTGCTCCCACACCAAAAAAAAAAAACCCCAACAAAAAAAAAAAAAAAAAAACCCACACAAAAAAAACCAACCCAACCCCCCCCCCCAAAAAAAAACCACAACAAAAAACAACAAAACAAACAAAAAAAACCACCAAAAAAACAACTGAAAGAAACCACTCACCAAAACAAGTAACAATTTAGGCAGTCTGTTTCTTGGCTAGAAGATGTAGGTCTGGCTTACATATATGATTCTCAGGTCCTGCAGGCTACTGATTATTTCATTCTGGAATGGACATTAGTTTTATAAGGGATGTCAATAGAAGAGATAGCAGTATAGAGTGGATAACTGATGTTACAGTGCTGCACCAAGTCAGGAACAGTCAAATGGACTTTGTTACATGTATTTATCTGGGACTCGAGCACTGGGCTCCTAGGAAATCATCTGTAGGTAGAATTAGGATCACCCTCCAACTTTTCTTGGATCCTAAAGCACTGTGGAAATTGCTTTTCCACCAGTCCTAGGAGAGGAGTTGTCTCAACCTGTCTTTTATGCTGACTATAGTTACTGATCCCTTAGAGCTGTAAATTGTGTTCCATCGGCCACATTCCTTTCGCTCCTGTTTTTCCCCAGGTCCCCTGCTCGTGTGCTGGGCGTTGTTCTGAAACAACACGGGCGTCCTTCTGTCCTCTGCAGTGTTCCACGTGCTTTGCAAAGGGACTCGGCTGGGTCAGGTGTTACACCTTCGTCTGTTGAGGAGCTGATTAGCATTAGAGCTAATGATAGATACTTCTGCTGATAGTGCTGAAATCCAGAGACCTAATGCCGCTCAATGTAAATAGATAGGGCTTTGCGTTTCAATGTAATGTAAACAGAAAAGAAGCAGCTCCCTTTGAAACGCAAATGATTTCTGCATTAGGGTGTATTAGTGTAATGACAGCATTGAAGTTATGTCTGCTGACTTCTGAGTAGGTCAAGGAGCATGTAGTGTTTGGAAGACCCGTGTTTTTTGTGAAATTGTATAGCTCAAACTGAGACAAGAGCTTCTGCAAAATGAATTTATTCTAATACAAAAAGACTGACTTACGCAGAAATGTGTTTGCCTTGTTTGGAATGATGGAAAGTGTTCTTAAGCTGCGCTTCATTGCTCTGAAATTTTCGGGTTTTTGGTTATTCCCCAAACCCATAAAATAAATAAAGGTATCTTGTATTAAATAGCAGTATTTTACCAGGAATTAGCATACAAATGCTTGAGACTGAAAGTTTATAATGCCTTTTATCCTTTTTATGCTTATCTGTTTTAAATAGCTTCAGTGCTCTGTGAAGACAAAGGCACTGGTGTACATGCCACTGATAATAGACAGTGTGACCGTATCATGTATGCTTCCTTAATAATGTCTGACATTATCAGATTGATTAACTCAGCAGGGGGCTTTAATCAGATTTAACTACTGTTGGCAGCTGTACACTGGCAGAATAGTAATACATCAGGGAGTAATATTGAACTTCTTTTATAAGCTGTATTAATCTTGAAACTAAAAAATGTACCATAAAAATTATCATTATTTCTAGTACTAATGCAAACAGAAGTGAAGCTTACACATTGCTCACGTGATCTCAGATCTCTTTTGGATTGTGCTTTACCAAATTTTCTGTTTTCACCAGTGCCAAATACTGATGGTCTTCTCCTTTGGTAGTTAATGGGAGTGTATCTTAAATGTAGATATTTATTTCAGGATTCAAAAGACCAATAAATCATTTGGGACTCAATGACTTAAGCAGAAAAAATAATGAAAATATTTCATGGCTACAGCTTTAAGCATTTCTGTATGTGACAAAGTAATGATAGTTGGGTTTTCTGCTTTGTCCTTTTCAAGTCAAATGCCATATTATGACACACTGCTTTAGTTTTATTTCATGCAGAATACCCTATTAATAAATAAAATGCAGCCTTCAAAGATGTTAATGTAACATTCATTCATAGATCAATAGGTCAGAAGGGACAGCTGTGATCATCAAGTGTGACCTTCTGCCTATCGCATGACATTAAGATTTTCCAAGTTCATTCTCATTTGAACTAAGGCATGCCTACTTGAAAAGACTGACTTTTGATTGAAACAAATTAATGAAGGCGACAAGCATAGTCCTTGACTATTTATCTCAGTTATACTTTGGGTAAATTGAAGTCTGGGTTGATTTTGGGGGGTTTTTAAGTGTAGTTAAACGCTGATTCTGCTGTGGCTACATTGTGTTTTTCATTAACTTTCCTTGCTTTATATTCCTACATAACTTCCTGTTTGAAAGCAAAATAATTCCAGTTCCTGGGCCATTCTTGTTCTATAGTAAGCTTTTTAGATTTTCACTACTTTTGTGTGAGGTGCCCATGTTCATCTGGTGTTTTGTGGCACATTATTGAGTCTTCCTTCCCAAATCAAGTTTTTTTGTTATTCTGAATGTACTGTCTGCACTTTTGTGTCTTGCATATAAGAGTTTGTGTTTCTTGGTATTCCAAAGCTGCTATTTGCTTGTATTGATCTTATAAAGAAGTTTGGGTTGTTTGACCTACGCAGTTCAGGGTTTTTCCATTTCTCCCATCTCCGCTGAAGCTGCAATTGTTATCAGCGATGATTTAGTTTACTTCAGGTTGTGAATATAAATGTGAAGCCACAGAGCACCAAGACTTGATTATACAGGTTACTGCTTGACTGTTTCAACTCCTCCTTTTTCAACTGAGCCTAAAGCTCTGCCATTTTATTTTCTGTCTTTCTTATGTTGCAAGCAGATTGGAAGAGTATGACTTTCTCTCTCCTCTTCTTCCTGATTATGAGTCTTAGATGACTGACATTCCATAGCTGGTACAGTAGACTGAGCTGTGCTTAAACAATCATTTCCTCATCAGAAGAATTTTTTCAAATTTTGTGGAAAATTCCTTATAAATAGTCTTTCACATTGACTAATTCGTAATTGGAAGAGTAAGTTAGTATCTAATTTGTTGCATCTTTAGTGTCCTGTCTGGTATTTTTTGTTTCCATTTCAGACTCTGGTAAGAGGTGTTACACAAGTGAGCTTTGCAGAAAGGGAATGATGCAGTTGACTGCAGCTTGGAAAAAAATCCTTATTTATATTTCAATGGTCTGACAAAACTTCAGATTCATAGAGTTTCATGTCCATCTCTTAAAGGTGAGGTTGGATGGGGCTCTGAGCAGCCTGGTCCAGTGGGAGGTATCTCTGCCCACAGCAGGGAGGTTGGAACTGGATGATCTTTGAGGCCCCTTCTTATCCAAGCCATTCTGTTATTATTGCTAAAATAGAATAAAACCATTGGCAGGAAGATAGGTGAGGAAATTATTAAAAGTGATCATAAATAATAAGATCGCAATAAAATATATTAATTATTTTATAGAAATCTAATTTGTTTTTTTTTCCAGAATACCAAACTTCTTACTACAAATGGTAGTGGTGATTACTAGCTGATATTATAACTGCTGCAATGTTCCTGCTGCTTTGTTGAGTTTATAATGGAAGCATCTCAGGCAGTGACAACTGCGTGCACTCCATTATGTGTATGACAGAGTTTCATTTATATAGTGTAAGCAAGCAAAGAGATGTTATTTTGGATGTATTTGTAATTATACAGGAAAGTGCTGTTGGAGACCTGTAAAATAGATGAGCACTAATCACTATAGCAGAGGTGGAAGAGAGTCAATAATAACATGCATTCAGACAAATCAAAGTAGCATTTCAGCAGTTCAAAAATACTGTCATTTCAATAAGATGCAGTAAGAACCATCAAAAGTGTTGATAGTTCTCCAGTATTTCTGCATACTTGAGGGGGAGGGAGGTGAGAAAGATAGTAAGTTGATGAATATGTCAGGTATGAAGAGGAAATGCTTCTGAGAACAAGCAAATGTTTAAGCAGAATGTTACTAACATTGCAGGAGACATTGGCATCTGGCAGTCAAGTAATTTATGACAGTGTGTATTTAAGCAGCAATTGCCCAGAAAGGCAGCAGATTATAAAAACATACATAATTTTTTTTTATTCTTGTTGTGCTTTTGTTATTGAGATTTTTTTCATTCCACAGCCATCCTTTGTAGGTATAGTAGCTCTGGGGCTGCCTTGCAGATCATTAAGGTGGTTTGAAACTGCTTTTGAATGACATAGTTTTACAGATTACTTTCCTTCCATGTGACAGAAGGTGTTCTGTGCCACCGTTATCATAGATAAAATTGTTACCAGTCTGATGTTCTGGGAGCCCTGTGGGGTATACTTGTATGTATTTATTTGAAATTGTGTTATTTACAATTCTCATTTGTTATTTCATGTCTTAAGGCCTAATTAAATTGGTTTGTGAGTCAAACTGAGTCTCCAGATTTACAAAAACTGAAACGACACCAAAAAATACCCCACAAAAATAACAGTAGTGATTCAAACAAACCTGTTACAGGTGTACATGGCTCACACAGTCTTATGCAATGCTATATCTAAATATGCATTTCCATGTTTTTCGTTGTTCAGGATAGACTTGGATAGCCCTGGCTGTTTACAGTCCCCTCAGCTAGCATCTGTGTGGCATTTTTGTCACATAAGTCTTACTCATTTTAGCACAGGAAGGTACATTGAAGGGGTTCAGACAGTCCAACAGGTTTTTATGTGGATTCAGTTGTCTTTGGTAAGGCAGAAGAAAGAATATATTCTCTGGAAGAACTTTACTTCAAAAAGTGATGTATGGGATGCAAAGATGGGTTAGTCGGGTTCTCTGCTTGCTGGCAAATGTTTAGCTCCATGTTCCCATGAGCATCACCTGCTCTGGGGAAAAAATATAAGCTGTTTGACCAGCAAGGATAAATTAGAAAAAAAAAACAAGTCAGTGTTAGAACAGTGAATTCAGTTGTTGGAAGAAATAACTTAATGTATGCTAATAACTAACCCACTTCTTAAAATTACTGAAAGATAATATGTTACCTGTATCCAAAAAAAAAAAAAAATAGTGAACTGCACAGTTAAAGATTTTCCTTCCTTACCACTTAGATGTTTGCAAAAGGGTTTTTACCTTCTGTATCAGTCTTTGAATACCAAATATCTTATGAATTTGAAGCTCCACTTGCCTCTAGCAGCTGGAAGGAGCAGGCTGTCCAAAGTACTTTGGAGCTTGTGAGGCTGAATGCTAGGATTAGATCGCTTCCTTCTTTTGCAGCCTGCCTGCTGTTGCTTTAAAAAGGGATTTTTAAAGTCTTTCACACAGTTCCCCAGGGTTATCTGGGTTATCCTGAGTTTTCTTTTCCCAATGAGTCATTGCTACTACTCATGATAAGCTTCTCTGGCTTTTTTTTTTTCCACTGGTAGAGTGAGATTCACATACTTATTGCTACTTTGGTTTGGACATATGGCTGAAGAAAAGAATCACAAGTTTAAAAAAAAGGTAATTTTTATTCTGCTCCTGTGTGCAGCCAGATAGAATTTTCTTTAGGCTTGGGAATACAGCCTTACTGGTTTACAGTTGGTTATTAAGTTCATAATTGGAAAATTGCATTTTTACCCTAGAAAGAGAGGAAGCTACTTTTGCTGCAAAACATAATTATTTTTCATAAAAACTATTATTGAGTTAGATGACAAAGTGGTTATAAACCATTTTCCACTTGTCACTGCTATTCAGAAGAGTGGGTTTTTACAGCCCTGTTGCCATGGACCATCAAATTTTGTTCTAGGCAATTGAGTTTGGACTCAAAGATAGGACAAATAAATCCTGGGAATGTAATCCCAAATAAAAGATCATACACTTTCTAGTGGGATGGTGGGCTCAATTTATTTAGTGTCTTAGAAACAGCAGAACTTTATATCTGGTGACAAAGCTTTTAATTGTCAGAGAAAGCAACATTAATCTCTTCTGTAAGATCCAAGGGAAAAAAATAACTGAATATGAAAGGACAAAGGATGAGAGCAAACAGCTGTCATCAATAGATGTGTTATAGTGAACTCAGCATGCTGGAGATGTGTAGAATGGATCATCACTCCTCTAAAGAAAGTGGCATTTTCGCTCCAATATTGAAGCAAATACAATTAGAGATACACTGACAATCTGCTTCTTGTGGGAGTAGATCTTGCACCAAAAAAAAAGGTTTTTATTTTGCTGTGAACTATAACTGTAAAATAACTAGAATGTAATAATTTGGGTCAGATCATTGTAGCAGAATTGTTATTTTAAATATTCTTTTAAAAATACCATATAATCCACATTAAAGTTGTGAAACAAAGATGCACTTGTTACTGTGTCAAGCATTGTTCTTCAACTTGGGGCACTGAACAAAAGTGAAAGTAAGTTTCTGCTTTCAGAGTGGGAGGGTATTACTTTTACTTTAGAAGTGTGGCAGTCTTGAAGCTAAAATGCTAATTTTTATTTGGAATAAAGAAGCTGTTAATTGTTTTGTAGAAAACTATTGAAAATCCATTAATGTACAGGAGAGCAAAATCAATTGTGCATCTGTTCATGTTTTTACTGATCCTTGGGAAAAATGTCACTGCAGATTAGAAGAGTTCTGTCTTGGGATCTAAAAAAAATCTGTCTTCTTCAAGCTTTATTTAAAAAAGGGCAGAGAAATGGCTTGCAATGTCAGTGAAGGCGTGCTACCTATATCCATTAACTTTGCAAGAAGGACATTGGAGTTACATTGTATTATCATAAAAGGTGCTAAATTGTTCCCCTCCTGGGAAAACGTATCAAGAATTTGGTGCCATTTTACCTCAACTGAATAATTAATTCCTCCCTTCAGTGGCCACGACACTTACTTGGGTAGCTGACTCTCAAAGATCTGTTCTTAGCGCTGTACAGAGCTTTTTGTCAGAAAGATTGCAACTTTGGCACTAAATAAACAGCGGATGGCAGAGGGGTGGAGGTGAGAAGATGGTTGTAAATGCTTAGGGGAGAGAGCGAGGGCTTCTCTGTCTGTGTGTTCCTTAAACAACTGGACTTTCTGAGAGTTCCTATGAAACTAAGAACTTTGTCCATCCAGCAAGCTGTCACCATTATAATGGAGCTAGGCAAGGATTCAGGGAGGGATAGGCACGGGTGACTGATTGTCATATTGATGTCAGTTGTTTCAAACCTACCCCAGCAAAGTGTTTTAAGAGAATGAGAACTAGAGCAGGACTAAAAAGTGCAGTAGGACTTAAAACTACTTAGCAGGACTAATAATACTGCAGTAGCATGTCTGATATATGCATCATTTCTGTTATTTTTGCATATTCCTATTAAATTCCAATCTCAGCTGGCTTACTTGCAGCTCTGTGAACTTCCAGGTCAGAGTTCTAGAATTCTTGAGTGGGATCCTATTTTAATCAACTATTTATGTTAAATGAGCATATTCAGTCATGAACAATTTCAAGCAGCCTACTGAATGTAACATAGCTATTACGTCATTTCATATTGCAGCTCTTTTACTTTCCAAACTATGGTGCTCAGTTTTTACATGCTATTATTTTAAATTCTGAAGAAAATGAAGAAAGATTTAAGTAATCATCTGAAAATGTTATTAATTTTATTTTTTTTATATCCTGGAAGACACACTAATAAAACCAAAAAGTGACCTCTACAGATATTTAAACAGTGTTTCAATAGAGCAGCTGCTTTATATGTTTTAGCCAAATTCAAGTACTCGTTTCAATTAAACATTTTAAATGCCAGAATTGTATTCTTTGAGGCTTTGAATGTTAAGAGTTCCTTATCAATCACATCATTGCTCTTCATGGTATTTTTGCTCAAACCATTGGCAGTATTCAAGGTTGCCAAGATGCTTTCTAGCAAAAATTCACGTTTCTTTGATACCATTTTATTTACAAATCTTATAAATAAACACGTCAACAATGGAAAAAGCACTTTCAGTAATTTAAAGTTTCCCTCTATTTAATTCTTTTCCCACAATATTGTCCTGCTTTGATTTTCTAAGCTACAGTGGGGAACCCTAAGGATTGTTATTCTGCTCAGTACTGAGGGTTGCTGGGCCTCTCTGGGTCAGCATGCAACTTTCACTAACAAGTTCGTATGAGAGCAGGGTGCATTGTGCCTCTCTGTTCAGTTAAAAACTGCAGGACAGTGTCAGGATAAATTTTTGTGATGGATACTGTTATTAAGCTTTGGAGGAGGGTGGAGTTGCCTTAGTTTAGCTTAAAAATTTTGATCCCATTTCAGACAGATTATCGGTTGACAAAAGGATGTCAGTTATCTTGTAGAAATCAACTTTTCAAGTTATGTCCTTGGGGAGAAGTAACAAAAGCAAGTATTGATTGTTCAGTTAGGCCAGTCAGGGAATTCTTCTACAAAAATAGATCTTGGAAGAAACAGGAGGCAGAAAAAGCATGGGCAAAAAAAAAAGGAGCAGATCAGAATGTTTTCTTTGCAGATGAGTGCTTGTAATTGCATGACAAATCTCCACAAAAACTGACAGCAAGAAGAGAAGGAAAGTGAAAAAACAGTGTGTTATATAGAATGGAATCCTGTTTTCTGAATGTTAAAATTACTCAGTTCATAAATAGTGTGAAACCAGCAGGGAAGTAGTGAACTGAGTGTTTCACTCTTATGTGTAGAGCTGTGCATCTCCTGTCCTGCTCTAAAATACGGGCAGAAGGCTCCATGTAGTGCCCAAACCATCAATTTGTTTAACTTTTTTGTGTGCTTATCTCGAGAGATGAGCCATAAAAGCAGCATCCACAAGGGTGAAGCTCTGGGAAAATGTGCTAAGGGCTGCTGAAGCATCTGTGAAACATCACCTAAGGTTGTCCTTCCTTGAAGGATTATCAGATAGAGCTCGTGTCAACAGGAGACATGCCAGAGAGGACGAATCGATGCCAAAGGCCAGAGCACACAGTCCCAGCTGCAAGCACTGAAGTTCTATCAGGACGATGAAGTACGTTATCTGTTCTTTTCTCAGAGTATCCTTAGCATCCTAACATTTTTCTCTGCCCATGACCACAATATCAGAGGAATGTCAGGCCATGCCAGGGTCCCTAAGGTAGCATTCAACCTCCAGTAAAAGCCCATGCAGCTCCATCTCTAGGCAGGTTTGTAGAGGCTGTGGTTGAGCCAGTGGTTTTTGTTACTCTCACATTGCTCACTTCAAGAAGCTTCACCATCTCTTACATTTTTTCCAGATAAAGACATCATGCCTTGCCCACCAATCCATAGAAGACTTTATCCAATTTGTATCATACCAGGATAATAATTAACAAAGGCATTATAGCAGAAGGCAACAAAGTGCTGCATCACCAGACAAATCTGCCTGTCGAGTGATGCAGCAGTGCCTTCACGTGGAACCAGTTCCTCCTCATGACATCAGCTTCTTTTTTTGCATGTGATAATCACACTAAAATCAGTTGTTTCAAAAATGAAGTGTTGAATTTAATCTTTGTGCAAGTCACACTGCTGATGATTCAACTGGATTTCGAGATAACAGTAATAGCATCTTAGTTAATGTGTTAAATGTACAAATTTTTGGAGCTATGTTCTTGCATTCAATAATTGGAGTTATTCTATTGAGCATACCATTATTTTTCTCGCTTCCTGTTAAGCTTAGTCTCAGGTTTAAGAACCCTCGTAAAGTAGAATTTGTTTTATGACTGCCTTGAATTACATGTATCACCAAAATCAAACAAGGCAATAGGGAACAGATGTAGAGGTTAAAATTGCATCGCTGGTTTTGCAAAGGATTGTTCAAACTCAATATGGCGAGTATCTGAATAGTTGTATTGTGTCAAAGACCACATTTATGCACTTAGCTTCAAAATGTGATGCAGCAATTTCATGTTTTGTGTAGCAATTTTTATGCCTGAACTCAACCTATACGTATGTATATTCTCTAAATGAATGGATTGAAAACTGACTGCCTGAACAAATAGGGGTTGCAGAATTAGTGCTTTTGAGAGAAGTGATCTAACCAAAGGACTAAAGCCCCTGCTGCCACATTTAGGTAATTGGATTCTGTCATACTTTCTGAGACAATATTAAAAACATAATTACGTATTTATAGTAGCACTTAGATTTCATTCAGTGAGAGCTGATGCAGACAAGTGGGAATGTCATTTTGAATTACCCAGTATCACTGCATGTTACTGCAATGTAACAAAAATGGAAAAATGTTCAGGGGATGTACTGGAGTACTGCACCTGGGAAAGACAAGGACCTGTTGGAATGTGCCCAGGGGGTTGAAACACCTCTCCCATGTGGCACACTGGAGACTTTGCAGTTGTTTAGCCTGGAGAAGAGAAAGTGAAGATTTTATTGTGGCCTTTCAGTACGTACAGGGGGCTTCAAGGGGCCATAGTTTTAAACTAGAAGAGTGTAAATTCAGACTGTGTATAAGGAAGAAATTGTTATGATGGGAATTGGTGAAACACTGGAGCAAGTTGCCCATGGAGGTGGTAGATGCCACATTCCTGAATGGTTGGAAAGTGTTGAAGAGCAACCTGCTCTAGTGGAAGGTGTTTCTGTCCATGGCAGGGGAGTTGGAACTGGATGATCTTTAAGGTCTCTTCCAACCCAAACCCCTCTATGACTCCATGATAAAATAGTTAGGGAAAGGAATTTTCATAACACTGGTATAAAGTCGTTCTCTTTTCTTACCTGAAAGAAGATTCTGTGCACAGGAGCATTCTGAGTGCAGTGGCTTTTGTCACCCCTTCTCACCAAGCCTACAGCTTTCACAGCCCCAGACTGAAACATGGAATTGGTGGATGTAAACACAGGGCAGCACACAGAGGAGTAACACAGACCAGAGAGGCTTCAGACATGGGCCTAGCCTGGTGCTGTAGTTTTCTGTGCTCTCTCATTCCCTTGTGAAACCATCCAGCCCTGTGGAAGGGCTATTTGCATAGTAATTTCTCTCCTAAATTTGTTGCATTTTTTTTTATTATTGCACCTTTTGAGATTATTAGCAGGTCTTTGTAACTTCGCCTGTTTTTCACAAGTGAAATTGGAGTTGGATTGGATTAGAAATAAAAAAGAGATGGCTCACCTGATAAATCATGTGTTTCCTTGGCTTCAATATGATACCATTTGCTGCTGCTGGCTTTTTGCTTAACTAATCCATGAAGATTTTACTGTTTCTGGTATCAATCACATATGTCAGGTAACATGCCAAATTTTAACTCTGTCTGGAATCACTCCTCAAGTAGTAAACAAAAATAACAAAATGCTATGACTTCACATGAAGTGTAGTATGTTTGCATAATTTCACTATGCAGGCAATTCCTGTATAGCGGTATCTGCTGTAGTGATATATGTGCATCATTCTGCAGTAGTGTACTGCATAAATGTAGGTTTGTATCCATTCTTTAATCCCAAAAGTAATGAATTCATTAAAAATAACTGGGCCTTTTTGTTTAAACCTCCAGTTACACTTCACAAATTCTCACCAAAGTTTCTTGGTTCCATAATTTTCCAGACATTTATTTTTCTCCCTATTAACTTTTTTTCTTTATTTTTTAATTAATTAAACTGTTGCCCCTGACACAAAAGATATGGCTTGTTTTGGCTGGCTGCAAATTCTGCCCACCTTTTTAGAGGAAAAAGGCTTAATATTGACTGTAAAGCTGCTCTCCTACCCAGTGGTCCCTGTGGTAAAAATGTATCTTTAGTGCTTTTGACCTCTGATTTTCGCTGCTTGGTACAAAAAGAAGGCCAGGACAGGGGCTTGACACCTCTTGTAGGTCAGGGTAGATTTCAGACGTGTTTTTTGGAATGGAGAGATGTAGAATAAAAAAGGAAGTATTCCTTTGTGCTGCTACTCTGCTGCCCTGAGCCAGTGTACTAGAGAGCCTGGACAGTGCTATCACTTCTGGGTGGTATTAAAGTCATCCCTTGGAGCAGGGAGCCAAGAATGGTATGCTTGCTTTCACAGGTCCGTTCTTGGGGCTGATAATTGTGTGCATTTGTACACATGTATCCACTGTATCTCAGCTGCTCCTTTCCTCGTGTATTTATTGCACATAGATAATAAAGGCATTAGCTGTACCTGCCATGCTAGTTAACTCTAGCTGTTAGTTGTAGCCTGTTGCAAAAATGGCTTTGCTAATTCACTTCCATATTAGTCTGTCCTGTTGCAAGTTTCAGGCTTTTTCTTTGGGCTTTGTATTGCCAAATTGTAGTTGGCAGGTTTATTACATCAAACAACCGAACTTCTTATCATTTGTCAGGTATTTGTTCAGTTACTGTCTCTGCACAATCATCTCTGAAGATGCTATTTCAGCAGTAGGTGCCCTTTGTCAAATAAAAATACAGTGATGTGAAGTGGTGTAATTTAAAGATGATGTATTTTTGCCAGACCTGCGATCAGTCATTCAGTTGCTTCCTCTTGTTTTTCATGAAGGTATTAGGGTAGCAAAAGCAGGGAAGCTCTCTGTTTATGTGTCTCACAGTGCTAGTGAAATGACTTTTAAACATCTAACACTTGCCAAATCACTAATGTGTAAATTCAGCTGATTTAAGGGTATGGATTTACAGGGCAAATCATTTAAAAAATAAGACAGAGAGGAAATACTTTATGTTCCCTTCCTTATATCTTTGCTTACATGGGTTTAACTTTGGAATAGAGCTTCTGAATGCTCCCTATAATTTAAAGTGTGTTTTACAAAATTCACATTTAAAATACTGTCACTTTAATTTACTGTTGTATTTATCATAAGGAAGCAAATCTATCCTACTTGCCCGGTAGCATGACAGTCATTCTGAATCTGGACATCCTCTGAATTCTCAAAATAAATCTGCTATAATTCCTCTGGTTTTCTCAGGGAATTCTGAACAGGTATCGATTTTTTTTTAAACAGGTACATGCAACCAATCAAAAAATAGAGCATTTATTAGGATTCTGACTTTAGTTCCTCTGAAATATGCACACCTTTATGTTACATTTTCATCAGTCTGCTTGGGGACATTTGAGGTGCTTGTTTGGTCAGTTTGGTGGACTGCTGCAAGTTGATGGTAGGTGTTTCCTGCTGGTTCTGTTGGAGCTGCCTGCCCCACTGGCAGCTCCTGGCTCCAGCAGTGCTGCAGGGCTTGGTCCCTTCCCCGGCACAGGGGCAGGGATGGGGAGGAGGTGCCCTGCTGCTGGGCAGCAGTCTGCTCCCGGCTGGTTCCTTAACACTAGCTCTGCTTCATGAGAATTAATTAAAAGAGCTCTGAGGGAAGAGATGAGTGACTTATTATGGACTGCATTCGATTTTCTTTTCTGTCTTATGGGTGGAGGTAGGAATCTGGCTGTGAGAAACCCTTTTAACTAGGACTTAATCTTTAACTTTTGCTTTTAGTCACAACTGACATTGAAAGCCAAGAGGCTGAAGGGGGAAAAGCCTGGAAAAGGACGCTGCATCCCTCAGGCCCATGGAATTGTGCACATCTCGTCTGACCCGCATCTGGGGAGATGATGGCAGCATCCTGCTGCCTCTGGACTCTGACAAATGAGTTCTGGCAGCTTGTAGTGCAACAGCTTAAGGTGTTACCATCCCCAGATGCTTCTGATCTCTCTGCTGGCACTTACTACCTGGGACAGAGCTCCCCTTTGATAAAAATTATTTGTTCACTGTGATGCTCTGCTGAAAAATGCACAAGTCAATATGTAGACATATGCCCTGATTTCCTCTGGAATTTATAGGTGGTCAGACAGCTGTGGATAAGTTTGTCTCAGGCTCTTTCTAATAAATATATCTAAGCTCATTTGTTAAAGATAGGCAGCTATATCTTCACTAGGAACTTAACTCTGATACTCTGTTAGAGGTGGGTACTTACTTGGCAATGTGCATTTACACAATGACACATCTAATTTTTTGACCTTTAGCCATTTTGTATCATTAGGCCCAAGTCCAAACCTCGTATTTGCAGAAAAATGAATATAAGTTAGGAAATGCGCGTGCCTTTGCTAGAACACCAACTTTTCCCAAGAACAGAAATATAAAGAGAATATCTGTATCCCTCAGAGATGGCAAAGCCATTCTGGTTCACAGCAAATATGGCAGAAGGCTGCTAATCAAAATAGGAGAAAAAGAAGTAGATAAATTGCATGGTTACAGCAATTCCATTTGCTCCGAAAATGTTGCTGTCATGCTGTGGCCTTGATGTTCAGGCGTACATGTTCTCACCTTCACTCCAGCTCCTCGTTGGCTGCATTGTTGCGCTCTTCCTTTATATATAATGATAAATTAGCAAAGAGATTCAGTAAACTATGAACACAAGGCTAAAATGGTTCAGGCAGTCTACTACTGCTTTGTGGACAACTTCCTTCCTCATTTTGCCCTGATGGGAAAGTGCATCATTTCTCTGCTATGTTCAGTTCTTGATCCCTTGCTACACTTGGTGCCCACAGCCAGGCCATGTCATCAGACCATCTGCTGTCACAAAACACTATTACTTTGGGGTCTTTTCAAATTTAATTTTTTTAATGCATAAGACATTCTTGCTATTTCTTCCCTCAAACGCGTTCTCTTCTGCATATGAGAGTGCAGCTTTGTAGAAGAGAGGAGCTGCTGTGCAGAGTTGGAAGGAGTGTACCTGAACGTTTCAAAGCCTAATCTGAAGAAAGGCATTTTAAAGTTAGAGCATTGTATTTAACTTCCTAGTGGTTTCCCTCCAACACAGAAGGGACAAAAGGATAAACTGAAGTGATTAATGTTTCATCTGTAGCCTGTGTTTTGTTTTTCTGTCAGATAATTGCCAAGAAGGTTCCTGTTGATCACCTTTGCAGCAATGGCACATTAAGGTCTACTGAATTAACCAATTAAGCAATTTATATTTATGTAAAGAATGCAATTGGATATATAAAATAGAATCAACTGATGTTGTGTACTGCTTGTCTCCTTGTTTTCTTAATAATTAGGCAACATTCATGCTTTCAGTGCAGAGTGAATAAATAAATGAATAAGGTAAATAGTGAAGCCATTATGCAATTACTCATGCTTTGGCTGTATTCTCAGCTTTTTTGCAAACTATTCACCCACTGGCTGCTGTCTACACCAAAGTATTAACCCTATGTAGTCTTTTTTTTGTGTCAGTCTCCAAATTTAAAACTTTCCTTCTTGAGTTTCATATTTCTCAGGTGGAGAAATATATTTGGTTTAATGTGTATTTTGAGAAGTTTTCAAGATTTCGGTTTGTCTTGGATATAGCTCACATGAAAAAAAGGCTCGTGAAAGTGCTACTCATTTTTAACAGATCCACATCAGAGATCAGGGCCCAAGAAAAGTGAAGTTATTTGTTTATATTAATATATGGGGTTTTAGGGACATTTGAAGTGGGTTTCATAATCAGAACTGTGGTCAGAATTGAAGAAGCCTCTGTCTTCTGAAATTAAATTAATTCAAAGAGACAGGCTTGTGAAATTAGCAGCTGACTCATTTAAGGAGGGTTTCACAGAATACCTATTTAAGCTGGGGAAGTCCTTTCTGACAATTGCTGTGGATGCTGAAGCTTCACATGGAATTGAGGAGAGACTGGAAAAGTGTCCAAAACATAAATTCTTGCTGCATCCTTGATGAATGTAGAATGAATGCTTGCCTTAGCTGCAGAAAGTCCCTCAGTTACAGAATGGAAAGTGCTGGAAAATGGACTTTATATAGTGGCCCTGCTGAGATCTCTTCTGTGCATGTCCCTTTAGGCCACTGTCAGAAACAAGATTATGACCCAGGCTGGCTCAGGTATACTCATAGGCAGAAATGAGAGTACATTCAGCATTGCTCTGCTCACATTAACACCACAGTGGAAGTTCTGCAGACTAATTGGTAAAATAGAGTACTACTGGCCCTAGTAGTATTCTACAACTTGAGACCTGTGTTTCATTTTTGAGTGTCATTGGTAGATTGCTTTTTCCTGAAATATTAAGTTTAGTGAATTAAATCAAACCTATATTTTTGGGATTTTTTTTCTGATTAATGTTTCATGAACAAACAAAATTTTATGAATTTATCCTATGAAGTTTCTGATAGGACAAACCTTTTTTGTGTTGCCTTGTACCAGCAGCAAGTTATCGGTCCTTCAGCGTGAAACAATTGTCAACTTTGGCCATGTAGTTAAAATTGAAGTTGTAGAAAGTATTTACTTCATTGAAGCCTAAGCCTTCACTTTTGTTGGCTTGAGTGGAAGTAGAGCAAAACCCTGAAAGCGCTCACAATTTAAACCCCAGTATACAACAAATGCTAAAATTGACCAGGAGGTATTTTGTGCATATGAATGCAGAGGCATGTTCTAGGCTGTCTTGTACAGCACTTCATGTTTGAGGTTTCCTTCTCTCCACTGTATTTCTGCAGACAGGCAAGCTCCTTTCTTCACCACCTGCAAACAGGTAGGGCAGCCAAGGCGGGTTTGCATCATCCCAGTGGAATGACCCAGTGCTGTGCAGAGCTCTCCATGACTGCCTGTGTGAGTGGGGCTTCTGAGGTTACCAGTACTTCCAGAAGCTTGTAGAAAGAGGGATATCTTTTTTGGGTTTGCTTTCCATTCTTTTAGGAGACATAAGCTCAGTTCAGCTGCCAAAAATAAAAAAAGAAATCTCTAACTAAGTTAGTGTAGGGGAAAAAATGGCAAAAGAGAAAGTAAAACACAGAAAACGGTCTCATACCTTAAGCTTACTTGGACCATTAAACTTCTTTTCTATTATAATTTATTGCCATAAAAACTGGAAAGTTTTAGTGTAACATCTTGGATTAGCTACACAGAGGATAGTCCACAAAATCTCAAAGAGCCTCGTGGCAATGCTAATGTCAGGTTGATAGCAGTAATAAAATTTAACATCAAGCACGCTCACGAGGATTAGTTTAAAATCTGCTGTCATGGAATATCAGAGTACAATGAGGTACTTGATAGCCTGCATGAGCTGCTGGTACGGTATGCAAACATTTTCCCTTAACCACAACAGATAACCATTGAGGAAGTTCAATTCCACCACTTCATACCAGCAACCACTATTGTTCAGTGTGTTCTAGGAAGACTAACTTTATTTTGGTAATAAATCATCCTGAGTTACTCCACAGTTCACAAAGCATATCCCATGATTTTATATGAATTCATTGTCTGGCTTCAGTTTTGTGCTATCTTGCCTGGTTTCCAGCATCTATTTTAGCTTGTTCTGTTTTTAACTAAGCACAGGATTTGGCTAGGTTTACAGAATCTGTTGCAAAAATTAAAAGTAGATGATTTTGCAATTTTTGGAAATTAAATTTTTCTTTTGCTGTGTTGTTTGTCTTTATTGGGTTTTTTTGTCTTCCTTTTCGTCCCTACCCCCACCTTCTTAAAATAAAAGTTTAACTGAAATTAGAGCAGTAAAGAATAATCGGAAGAGACAACATTTTTTGAGAGTTTGGAATTTTCATCCTTCGTCCCGTTTTCTGCTTCCCAGTTATATTGCACTACATAAACACCAGAACAACACCTTCTGCAAATAAAGTAGATTTTTATCTCCTCTGTAAGCAGAGGAGATAAAAATCTACTTTTTCTTGTTAGGTATCTTTCCACTTTCCACTTTACATTTACTCCAGGTGAAATATTGTATTTAACAAACACAAAGAATATGTACTTCCAAAACCAGAAAAAGCCATGTTTTCTTTTCCCACATTTATTCAGTATTCTATTTGTGGCTCCATTAATTACTCAATTTTCTCTTTTGCTGGCATCTCTAACTAGCAGATATTTATTCCAAGGTACATGTCACCTTGCTTGCAAAGAAGAACCTTTTCCAAGGAAGTTCCAAATATTTCCTATTTTTGTCTCTTTTTTCTCATCAGTTTACTCCCTGTGGTGTTCTTTATTGCGCGTGGTAACATATTTCCTACTTCCGTTGCCAAAATAGGTTTTTCAAAGTGGATCTTGCTCTCAACAGATGTTTTCATGAGGATTTATATAGTCCCCACTGAAGTAGGAGCATTTATAAAGGAGGAAAGTGGTTGCTTGTCTGATAGCCTTGAGGGTTGTAGGTGCTAGAGAGAGCTAGAGAGCTCTGCTGGCAGGTGGGCAAAGTGAAGAGTTGAAAAATCAAAGAATATGCCCAGGGCCGTGGTGGGGTTTGTCACTGTCATGGTCACTCTACTTTGTAGGAGAATTAATGCCTATCATTAGCCTTAAGCAAAGAAATAGTTTTATTTAAGACATTAATATAATGGCAAGGTAGCTAGCCAAATGATTGTGTTTTGTTGCAGAATCAGGAAAAGATGGAATCAAAAAGGTCAGTTTGAGTCTAAAAGACACGAAATCATTTGGTGACACTTCAGATTAGTGACACGTGGAAACTGTAGTGAATAATTCACAGAAAATACTTCATCTCTAATTCCTTGCAACTTCTTTACAATTAATATGTTCACAATGCAAAGGGAATATTGCATTAAATACAGATGAGTTTTCTGCTGCTCATTGGTACGAGAAAAGCTTTATAGGTCCTGCTATTGTTTCCTATTTTTCATCTATGAGACGAGAGATTAAGTACCATTTGAAAAGGCACACATACGTGAAAAAGGCTATAATTACATATAATGTCACAAGAAAATATTTTTACAAATCCTGCATTTCATATTTTTTGTTCATGCTAATTAGTTCAACGGAGTAATATTAAATACTAATTTTTCCATGCCTGCCAAGGTACCTGAAGGGTTATTTTAAAAGATATTATTAGTAGGACTGGATACAATGTGTGTGGTTCCTTAATGCTAATTAATTCAGTCAGGAGACAGTCCTAATTAGCAGATGTGAAACCAGAATTTTAGACAAAAGCATTCTGTTTGGTTGTGAAGTTCATCTGCTTTCTATTGCATGTTCACTTGGGAGATCATTTCAATCAAACTGTTTTGTGTACCACTCAAAAAGCGTTGTGTTGCTATGCCTTGAACCGTAAGTGAAAGTTTATCATGAAAAATTGCACATACGCTTCATAAATATTCTCAAGATTAAAGCTAATTTTGTTAGGCCTGCTGGTATGATCACAGTTCATTTGCTTTGATTGCACTTATATATTTTGCTTTGTACCTAACTATTTTGCCATTATGTCAGCTAGGTAATATTGATCTCTCACTGCAACAGTACCTAAAAGCTTTTGTGAAAATTAAATGAGGTTTTTTATACAGCTGCCAAGTTCATTTAGACTTTTTTTAAGTGTCTGGGAGAGTATAGGAGGTAACTTTTATTTCACTGAAATTATTAATTTTGTTTTCTTAAAGTTTAGCAGTTCAACAAAAGAGAAGCCTGGAGAATATTGCATTAAATATTAATAGGTTTTTCTATCAGGGAATGGGTGAGTTTGTTTTGTTTTTAACAAATACCACATCCTTTTAGACTCCTAAATCATTCTTATGGAGGCTGTTATTTTGTCCACTGCTGAAGTGTAATCTCACTGTGTCTGTTCTCATTGGCTTTATGTTGGCTCTGTTATGTTACATGATTTCATTAATGATTTCTTTGTACATCTGATTTAACTGTAAAGAAAAATGTAGGTATACACACCAAAAATAGCTGTCTGAAAACAGGCCTAATAATTAACAATAGTGTTACTTATCTATTTACTGAAAAATATATACAGCAATTTTCAAGGCTTTATAGAAGGCAAAAGAAAGCTCAGTCGTACTCGCTGCAGTTGTTATGCCCCCAGATTGTAATGCTGTAAAATCTGTGATTCACACTGCAGATAGCTTCCAGTTTCTGCAGCCTAAGACAAAGCAGGAAATTATCCATGTTGTTTATTGTAGCAGTGCTAAATCAGCTGTATGGATCCAAGTCTTAGTCTGAAACAAGGCCATACATGAGTTGTCTCTTAGAGCATCGCTGCTGTCACATGCTCACTGTATTTGCCCAAATATGCTGTTAACTCTCCTGCTCTGACAGAAACAACAAAAGCATGGGAACAGAAATGATTAATCCACATAGTATTCTTTGGCCGTGGGATTCCAGTTTCTTGGTTAAAATTTTTGCCCTCATTCTTTAATGCTGTAATTGAAAACAATCCCAGATTTCTGAGTCAGGCAAAATGTGCCCTGATGAAGAAGACAGAATCTTGCAGTGATAATTTCAGAGCTGCCGGCTCTGGAGCCCATCCTGGCTTCTGTTCCACTATGATACTTGTTTGCCAGCAGGCAGCATCAAATCCCTTAAAGTACCTCCTGGCTGCTTCCATACTGCAGTTTAAGTAGTTTTGGAATGCCAGCAGGTTTTCTCATGGAGTCTGTTTTTCCAATTTTGAATACCTTTTTGAGGTACATTCATAAGTAAAAGTATTCTTTTGTATGAATTCTTTATAATGTTAGGAAAGATGGAGCAATTATCAGCTATATTTTAAAACTAACAAGGCATTTTGAATCTGACTTGATTTGCAAGTTTGTTCAAGATTCTCTCCATTGTAAACGTATTTATTTGCTGTGGCATGTTTTGTGCTGTGTTTGCTGGACCAAACACATGTTTTTCTCTGGTAGAAGTAGATTCCTTTGAAGCCAGTGTTGGGTCCATTGAGATCTTTAGAAGGAAGTACACTTGGCATAAGACTTGAAAAATGAAACCCAGTAGCATCTAATGGTAGATAAAGAGTTCAGGATAATTCTATAGGAAGCTGGTCTGCAACAGTAGTTTTAATGTTTGTGACTCTGAAGATCATCTACTCCAACTTTTCTGCTCTAAGCAGGATCAGCTAGAGCAGGTTAGTTGAATATCTCCAAAGATGGAGATTCTGCAATGCCTGTGTGCAAGCTGTTGCAGTGTTAGACCACCCTCATGGTAATAGAAAACTGTTTTCTTGTGTTCAGGTGGGATCAGGATGAGGCTGACCTGCTTGTGGCTCCCTGAATTCTCCATCTTGGCCTTTTTGATACTTGGAGATCAGAGTTCACCTTGCTTTCTTCCAGTCACCAGGAACCTCTTAGAGTTGCTGTGACTTTTTAAAGGCAATTTTGAGAGTTGGCTTGCAAGGACATGAGCCAGCTCCCTCAGCACTCCCTGTTGCATCCTGTTTGGTCCCATGTACCTGTGTGTGTCCACCGCAGGTGTTCCTTAACCCCATCATTGTCTACTGAGGCAGTCTCCATTGCTCCACATGTTCCCCCTGGTTGCAGGAGCTTCAGATGCCTGAAGGCAGATGTTATGTGCCTTTCTGAGGCAAAAGAAGATGTTAAGTACCTCAGCCCTTCCCATATCCTTTGTGACCAGGGACTGTGTCCATTCAACAGCACATTTTCCTTTGTCTTCCCTTTGCTGCTCATGTAGAATCCCTTCCCACCTTCCACATACCTGCACCAAACTCAACTCTTGGTTGCTTTGGCTTTTCTGACTCCATTCCTGCAAGCCCCATATTTCTCCTGGGTCATCTCAACCCTGCTCCCATTTCTTGAATACTTCCTTTTTGTGCTTCAGTTTTGGCAGGAGTTGAGTGTTTATCCATGCAGGCCTCCTGCTGCCTTTGCTTGTGTGAATTGAAATAGTCCAGGCTGGAGGTAACAAATGAAAAGATCATTGAAACCATTTCCTTATGCAAAAGTGTAAGTCTGAGTGGGAATTGTAATGAAAAAGTAAGTCAGAATTGAAAGAAGAAGAGATTTTGAGATACTGCTGCAGGCAGTACTGTAGAATATGTTATGAAAAATCTTTTAAAATATTTCAAAATAATAGACTACAGATACAGCAATAGTCTATTGTGAGCATAACCCTCTAGAATGTTGTAGACTGTTATATGCAAGATTTAAAAGTGGTTTAAAAACTTGCTCTCAGTTACAATGCGAGTTTCAAATTTTTAAGTGAAAATAGCTTGTCTTTTCTTCAGTTGAAAAGGCTTTATAATAAAAACAACTAGTGTTGATGTGGGTGAGTGAGTTAGATTTAATGAACTCATACTCATGTAAGCACAGGCCTAATCAATTACAACATACCTGCCTATGATGCAAAAGAAAATGGAAATATTTAAATGATCAATGATGATTGCCAGCAGCAATTGGAATACTAGATCTGAAAAAAAAGAGCAGGACAGATTAGCCAGGAAATGGGTATGAACAGCCTTTACAGCCTTTTTTTTTTCTTCTTTTTATTTAGTTTTTCTTTTAATTACGGTGAGATTCGTTCTACTACATTTGCATGGCAGTCCTCAATGGATGCCATAGAGTTAACATGCTTCACCACAGTGTCAGGTAAATGTGAGCATGGACCAGCACCCTAGACAGTGGCCATTTGGAATTTTACAAGTGGATAATGGAGGGAAGTCATATTGGCCAGTTGAAGATAAGAGCTGATAAGATGAGTAATGGTCACGTGGAAATAAGGCATGAAGCAAAGACAAATAGTTTATATTTAAGTAAGATGGAGGAGCTGGTGTTAATGGGGGGAACTTATAAAGAGGGTTAGATGCTAAGTCAAAGAGCTTAGGAAACTGATCCTTGCAGGTGCACTCTAAGCAGTTTTGAATGTGGTAAACTTTATTTGCTAAAGAAATGATGAGGAAAAAAGGTCAGAGAAACAGAAAGTGTAATGAAGAGATTTGATATGATTCTGAATAGGAATACACTTCATGAATGGTGTGAAAATGTAAGTCATGGGCCAGTGACAAAGAATGCATTTAGATATGATTCAAATACAAAGAACTAGGATACCCAAATGAAAATACGTTGCTTTAACAATCAGTTTGCATAATGATAAGGTGGGGATAGTACTTGGAGAGCAGAAGGAAGGAGGCAGGGCTGATTGCTAGACATGAGCTGGCTGGTGTTTAAAGAGATGGGGTTTTTTTGATCTGGTCTAGAGAATCCAGCATATCTAAAATAATGGCAGGTGTCTGAGGGGTCTTTGAGAAGTGGCAGTTGCGTCTGTTTGGTAGCAACTTTATCTGGCAAAAATTTGCAAAGAATGAAAGGAATTAATTAGAAAAAGAGTTGTAGAATGTGTCCTCCCTATCTGAAGGGGGGCTTCTGTTCTTGAGTCCAGATGGAAGAGCTCCATGTGCTTGAACAATTGATTAGAGAGGTAGGAAAACAGAAGATGTGACAGTTTGTGTCATGTGTCACCTACAGTATTGGACAGTGATCTCATTTTGCATCAGTTCAAAACACCAAAATGGAAAAGGATATGAAAATATTAATATTTCAACAGCAAATCAATCATTTTTGACACTGGTGGAGGCTAGAGATGATGAAAGACAGAACACAAATCTATACTCTCAAAGGGGCAGGAAAATTCCTTACAAGTAAGGCTCATCATTTGTCAGTTTATCATTGTGGAAGAGAGTATTCTGAGACAAGTGGATGTGTAAAGGTAAGTTTCTTTCTATACTACCTAATAAGAAATGCATGACATTTATTTTTTAAGAGAAACAAAAATTAGAATAGGGAGAGGGAGATTGGGGTGGGCACCTGAAGGCGAGTGTGAAAAGGTATATACACAATTCATACCTGTCTGTCAGTCTTCCCCATCCCTGTTATCTCAACAACCTTGCTTTTCATCATAAATTGGTCTGATAGAGAAACAGGTGAGGCGCAAGGACGATGTAAGTGCGCAATTGTCCATGTGTATAAAATAAATGAGAAGGCTAAAGAAGGAGGAGATTGTAGTTGGGAGTATATTTTACATAAAAAGAGCAGGACCGTGAAGTATTTCATTAGTAATTGTCAGGAAAATCAGCAGCTAAAAGAAATATGCAATTTTTTTAAAAAATTGTTTTCTTTAGCTTCCTCCTCTTCCCTTCCCCAGCTACAATAAAAAGTGATGCATAGGGAAAATATCACATATATCAGTGAAGTGTATATTACAGTGATGCTCATGGTTTGCAGCCTGAGAGTTGAACATATTTCTCTTACTGAAAGGTTAAGAGACCACGGCAGTAATTTTGACATATTTTTTCTGCCATGTTTAGTCTTACTTTTTGCTCAAGATGTATAAGAAATGCAAGTTACACCAAGGACATGATTCGCAGAGCTACTGTGTAAGGGCAGAGCCAACAATGCTGAAACCCAGAGGCTGACAGAACCCAGGGTGCTGGAGGAGGCATCTCCATTTTTATCCACGGCTCTCTGATGACCTAAGGTAGAATAACTTCTTCTTTGGCTTGCCTAGGAAGGAGGAGCAGTCAATGTGGTTTTGCTCCCAGATCCTGCACTGGCCTTCTGCTAAGCTGGCTGTGTGGCTGAGCTGTGTTCAGCTCCTTGCAGGGGAACACAAGCTGTGAGTGAGCCGTGGTTTCCAGCGGGAGCTGCGGGGCTCTGCGAGGCAGCGGAGCAGCTGGGCTCCCTCGCCTCCCTCCGCTGCAGCCAGAGAAACCTCTTGGGCAGCTGTGGCTGGGACAAGGCAGCAGTCACTCAGTCAGCCCAGACCCACTGCTTTGTCTGTGACACAAGATGTCTTTCATACAAGTAATTCTGCTTTAGGCAGTGAATTTATATCGCCACCGGCTGTAGGGTTGGTTTTCAATGATAGAAATATTCCAGTGTGTTTTGAAACCTGATGTTTCTTCCTAAATATTTGGGCATGGTAATTAATTTTTAATAATAAAGTTTGCGTTTTTTGGGCTTACTGTAGATAAACTACTCAGAGATTGTGACATAGGGTAGTGAGCTTAACTGTGTCAGCAAACAAAATTGGCAGTGTTTGGAGTTGTCAGATTCTCAGCTGATGGTATCGCTGGCTCAAGCACTCAGAAGACATATCATTGTCTAGGAGTTTGTTGTTCTGATAACTGGTTTTGTACTGATTCAAAACCTTGCCATCTCTTGAATTCAACAAAAAAGCTTAAAACTGAAATGTCCCCCTGATTTTTTGCTTCACTTCTGTTGCCTCTATAAGGATTTGTTGCATCTAAGTTGTATCTGAGAGTTGGGCTGCTGATATACTAGTATTTTTGCAGAAAGCAGCTGATGTATTTTACATTAACAAACAATGAAAAATCCATCAATGTGTCTTCTTCAGATAGATACACTCTTAGGAAAGAAAGGATGAAAATGATGGCACATTTGCCTTATTTTTCTTCATCTGACAAATCATAAATTGTCAGCATGCGCAACCTTTAAAATTAAGAAGAATTTATATCAATTAACGAGGGGATAAGGATCTGGAAATTTTTTTAAATAATTAAAATTATCCAAATAATTTGAGGTTTCTTTTGAGCATACAGTGTTTGGATGTGAGAGGGAGAGGAGGGTGCTGCTAGGTGACAGAGCTCTGTAAATTATAGAATTTCCAAAAGCAGGAGATATAATGAGGAAAATCTTCAGGTTAATCCCTGCTACCCAGCATTACCACATCATAAAAAAAAATCTCACCAGAATGTAACATGTTTCTAGTATTCTCTTTATATTACTCAATTTTCTTTGGAACACCAAGACTGTGCTTTGGACGTTTTCTGTTAGGTGCAGGTTAAGCATCTGATGTTGTCAAATAACTCTGAAGTGTTTGAAGTTTTATGTAAAATCTTCTTCAGTGAATTAAAATGAAAATCTCTTACTCTGTTCAGAATCCAAGGTAAGAGAACATCAACTGCAGGATTTTCAGGTCCTCCTTTGTTTTTATTATTTCCTGGCAATAACTTATACTGATAGAAGAGAAAAGCTATAGAAAACATAATGGAAGGAAGGACAGTGAGTGGATGAGTATGCTGCTTGAACTGAATCCTCTCCAGCTTTTATGATCAGACCTTTGGCCACCTCCATTGTTGCATGGATCCTTTGGGTTTATTTCCCTATGGAATCAGTGTGTGCAGGTTAAATTCGAGGTACATGGTGGGTTATTCTGCTGCTATCTTCTTCACAAAACAGTGAAGGATGTCCAACATAATCCTTTAGGTAAAGGTTGTCCCTTCACATTCTGTAAGTGTAATTAACATACAGCCAAATATTTATTTTCTTCAGAATTTTAATACTCTTAGCTAAGTAAAATAAAGAAACATTTTAAAAAGTACTCTATGGATAATTAGGTGGGAAAACATATTTTCACTTTTGGAGTATTAGATTTATCTAATGCTATTTCAAAGCAGGACATCTGACAGAGGTCAGCTTCCTTGGTTGTCTGAATTTGAAAGGACTTTGTGCCACCAGCTGTGTCACCATTAGTATAATACAGAATTCAAAATATTTTTTAACCAAATCAAAGAACAGCATAAGGAAGGCTGTGTAGGATTTTTTTAGTCTTCATTTTAGACAAAAAACAGATACATCCATCATCACGGTCTCTGTTGGGGCTCTCTGAAGTTCACAGGAAGCGTTGATTTTTTTTTTTTTGTCACTCAGTCCTTTTCAGCAATTACACTAATACACCTTGTGGCACCTGTGCTGCTCATGGCCATTGTTTCTTTTTTTTCACCTTTTTTTTTCCTAAAGTAGCAGCAGCATCTTGTAGGATCTCATCTTGTGCTGATTTTTTCTCTATGTTTTCAGTGGTGTATGTAATTGCAACTCTTCAATGACTGTAACGTCCATTTTAAATTTAGAATTAATTGTTGGGTTTGGATTTTGAGAATGAAATTGCAAGAGGTGATAATCTGTGCTTCATTACTGCCACTCCATAATTTAACAGCATTGGGTTTGCACCAGAGCTGGCCTTTTTCAGTGAGCACTTTGTTCTTTTGAGAATTCTTGTCATTTACTTTTTAAGGGAGACTAGTGAATTGCAGCAATGATTTTGAGCCCATATTTCATGGCTATTGGGCTAAAACCCATGCACACTAAAACTCTAGCTATTTCTTTTCCTTAGTCTTCAGTTGTGGATTTAGACAGATAAACAAATAAGGAACACAAACTGATATGTCCCTGTATGTGCTGTTAATCATTGGCAAAAGTAAGGCCTTTAAAGATCATGAAAATAGGAGTAAACTGATTTGAATTATCTCAGTTCTTCTAGAAGCACCTGATTGGAGAGGAAAAAAAAATTGAAATTTTGTTTGAAGTACATTTGTTTGTTTGTTTTTAAAATTAGTTGGTTTTCTTAAAGACTGTATATATAAACATTTAGTTTATATTTTTGCAAGACCATATGGTTCCTTATTAAATCATAGCAACTTACAGTAGTTTCAGCTTCTTCTAAATAAATGAATGTAATACTGCTGTATAGGAATACAATATCAGCTGATTAAAATAGTCATGCTTTCTGCTAAATAGATGGTGGAAGTGTTGTGTGAATGATAAATACTTTACCTGAGACCATCTGGATTCTTGCCAGGAATGCAAGACTGTTATCATGAGCTTTCTTCCAATTATTTGGAATAAAAATTAATCTAGGATTAAACTGTCTCTCTTAGCAGCACCTAACTGTGATATCAGGAGAAGTGGTTTGGCCATTCACACTATTAGATTCTGTAGAATTGCTGCCATGACAGTAAGCCTCTTTGTATGGTTCTTACTCTTTAGCAGCTGTTAAACTAGGCATATTCAGAGTTTCAAAGGTCGTCATTTTAATTTGTGAGTTTTTTTCAGAGCTCAGTTACTGATAACTTACTTGTGATTTAATGAGCAAATCCATCTTCCTTTTGGTTGATAGAATATGCATGTAAGGAACCTTTGTGGTCTGCCCAGTCCCCAGTGAATGTGCTGAGACAGTTTTTTCTGACAATGATTCAGGCTCAGGTTCTGTTTCCACAATGTGCCACCAAAAAAAAAAATTCCCTTAATCTTGTTAACCTTGATATGCTGAGTTTTAAAATGCAATATGTATTTTTCCATTCTACTAAGCTATGAGTATAGCTTACACTCAGGCCATTGGGGGGAAGGGGACACTGTTGGAGCAGTTATACCTGAGGCTTAAGTCTTTACCAAGAAGATAAAAAAGGACCTCTGGGACTGTAAGGGTGAAGTAGGGATTGGTGATAGAATGAGAAATTCTCTAGATGTTATAAAAACCAGTTATGTTTGTCCTAGTGACCACAAAGATGCCATAAATTTAGTGCAATGTATTTAATTTGGGTTCTGGTTTTGTGTGTTCACGTAAAATTAAGACTGCTAATGTCATTGTACCAGGAATAAACATTTTCTCTTATTTGTGGCAGAAGTTGCATGAAAGGGGTTTCAAATTGCTGTAAACAAATCTGAGCCTGACTGCTTGCTGTTGACAAGAACTATTCCTAGTCTACGGGACAGCTTTATGCTAAGGTCCATTCAAGGCTCCCGTTTTACAAATTTTAAATGCTTTCCCAAGTATGAAGAAATTAGTCCTCACACTATCTGGAAAAGTAAACAAATACTATCTCATTTAAACTGTGAGAAAAGCAATTTAGGCAGATGAAATTATTTATCACACGAAGAAAAGCTGCATCAGAGCCAGAAATGGAAACCAGATTTCCTTATGGCACGGCATGTCCTGCTTTATTAAACTTCTCTCCTATGGTTGACATATGTCCTCACATGCTATGGTCCATCAGTATTTCCACTTTGGATGTTACAAACACTGAAATAAGTTACTGGAATACACTGTCTTTCTGAAGGTCACCCTTCAATCCACACACTGTGGCACTTGAGCTGAAGCAGTGAGACCACAAAGTACAGGAGTGAATGAATTATCGACTATTAGATGAGCCACAGAAGTAGGACACAACACAGGCTTTGCCAGTGTCTTATTTACTTTTCAGAACAGTTGTTTTCATAAACAGTTTGTGACACTTGTGTACACAGAATAAAAGAGTTCTTTTCAAAGAGTGTATGTATTAAAAATTCATTTATTCACAATTCATATTTGCCTACTTTAATGTATTTGTACAGCAGGGAAGCCTTTGTACCTTTTTAATTGTTATTTTTTCTAGATGTTTAAGTCAATTACCACTGAGCAGTTACACTCTGGTAGCTTTTCTTAAGTTTAGAAAGGAAGAATTACGGAACTCAAAGTAAAGCAAGCAGCTTGATCCCTCAAAATTAAACTCCCTTTTCCTATGATGACAGAAGAATGTTCTGATGTCAAGGCTGCTCACTTAAAAATAGCTGTTTAAAAATAAACCCTTAAATTATTTTTCTTCTTAAAGCTTTTTTTGGTTATTGTTTCTGAATAGATGAGCATTTACTTTTGAATGCTGATGCTTAACATTTAAAACCTTCTCACTACTGCTCCATAAATCCCAGGAGTTGTAAAAGTAGAGCTCTTTCCTGATGGGGTGTTGAATTCTGGTATACACTGTCTCATCTCCTGTCACCAGAATTCAGAAAGAAATGTGCTTTCAATGGGACAGGGTGTCAGATATTATAACATGGCTACAGTATTTCAAACCAAATATATAAAAATAAAATTGACGCATTAAAATGAGAACCTTTTCTCTTACACTATTCTTTCAGTCATGGTTTTCCACGTGGCTATGACTGTTGATTAATTTCTTTTGAAACAACAGAAATGGTCAGACTTATTTAACTGAGATTTATAATCATACAGCCTTGACCATGGAAGTTGTAGAGGCAGGACTATTTACTAGTAGTTCATTATCAGTGCACAGATTTCTTTTTTTTTCTTTTCTGATTTCAGAATAGGGTCAAGTCCAAGTTACATACTTCTAAAAACTGAATAAATAATACTGTCATGCTGTGTGTAAACACAGTGTTATCTTTTGTTTTCAGACATAAATTCAGTTCTTGCCATGACAAATTGCACCACCTGCAACTTGACTCCTTACTCATTTTGAATTGCAACTGCTCCAATTAGAATTGGTCTCTGACTGATTTTGTTACAGAAGTTACAGCTCTTTTACAGAATGATGCTGATGGCTTCCCCAACTCTGAATTTTCCTGAGTGGTTTCCAAACCCACAAGGGCCCCCAAGAGTAGTTACAGATGCCGGCGATTCTAAGTTATTTTTTGGTTCTCACATGCATCATACTACCAGGCATGCCTGTGCAGATTTTATTCCCAAAACAGTTATTATTTGTTAGTTATGAAGAAACAATAAGATGTTAAGTTAATTGCAAATTATCTATTTTACAAATACATTGATTAGTGGGAAAAAGAAGACATAAAACATTTGGAACATGAACCCTAAAAAGGCACATTTCCTAAATACTAATCTGCAACCACCTACAATATTTACACATAGTGAATCTGTTTCTCTGATGAAATCTGCATCTACTCAGTTACAACTTGTTCCTGCTTTTTATCATCAGTTACCCTGTGGGTGTTTTTAAAACTAAACTACGTATTTCCTGAACAGATTCTATTTTCACCTTCTGAAATGCTTCTGAATGCAATAATGGCTGAGTTATCTGCTTATCTTAACTTCTGAATTATACAACTACACCGAATTTCTACAGCAGATTCTATCTGAAATTTACATATTTATGTCTTGGTGCATATTTTACAAATACCACTATACTGCAACAAATACATAGATTAAGCACTTGGGCCTGCCTGTTATGGGTCCCAGTTTGCATGTTTATAACCAGCTAAGCCAGGGCTATTTCTTCTGGACTAGCCCGGTGCAGAATGGGGCTCACTCCCACCTGGGTTGGCACGGTCTAAAGGGGAGCTAAAATTTACAGGTGCAAAATGCCTGCTCCTCTTCCCCAGCCTTACCACATAATGGCTGCAGCTTGTGAATGTTGAAGAGGTTGTGGTTGAGGTTCAAATTATTATTTAAACTCTTTAGAGTATAAATGGAAATTACCTAGTCATTGTCACCAATGCTTTTTAAGTATACTTCTGTAATTATAATTCATTACCTGTGCTGATCAAGCAGTACATTCTGTAAGGCTTCACTCTTAATTATTGGTATCAGAGCATTGAATCAGTAATATAGTCTGGGATTTCATATGCTCTTATGACAGATTTTCACTCTTGGGTTCCAGCTGGGCTTTCATATCAGAAAGTTAATATATCAATAATCCACTCTGGTAACCTTTTCAGAAGAAACTTTGGTGTAGCCACACCATTATTAGACGTGAGTGTTCTTATTGGAGAAAATATACTATGCCCAGAGTTGTTGGAATATCTTTTGTATTCAAGAATTTGAATAATACTTTAATTATTTTTGCACAAATATTTGTTAGTATTTTTTTATCAGATGCATTTATTTATCTCCCCTTAGTTTCTGAGGAAGATTTGGATTCAGTGCTACCTTTTTTTAATATGCAAGACTAAGTGCAAGCTTAGCACCTTAGAGCAGAGAATGGTATTGCAGATTTTTATAAACTGTTTCATTGAACTATTCAATGAAATTTCCTAAATATAGCAAGCAGTATTTCTGCTGTAGTTTTAGACAATGAAATTTAAGTATCTGTTGAAAACAGTTAGCACAGAGTATTTTTAGAAGGATAACAGAAAACCTCCCTCTGGCATGTTTCTTTGCTAAATGCAATTAACCATGCTGTGTCTAACTTTAAAAGGCTGGTGTGAATTTGTAGAAAGAAGCTATTGGTAAGGTTTCTTTAATTAGATGTAGTTGTTGCACCCCTAAACACCATGCATATACTTTAGTAATTAATTTCTTTAAAATAGAGGAGTAATCCATTGCAACAACATAATTAATGAATATACATTTCAGTTATTTAAAGAGATTTGGTAGCATATTCTAGAACCATTTCAGGCATAATATACTCATCTAGGGATAATCCTAAATTTAGCAACTCTAAGTAGATTTAGTATGTTATATATAGGCAACAAAACAATAAACATGTTTTACTGTAATAATTAGGATAAACCAGGATCTCCATGGAACTTACATTATTTCTCATAGCATAACTAAGGTACACTCTGCTTTGCAAAAAACACTTAAAACATTTTTTTTGTTGTAGAAAATTGAGGCAATGAATGCTAGTAATTGTGTCCATTTCCAAACTGCTAAAAAAAAAAATTAAACCTATGCTGCTTTGCTATACAATTCTGATCTTTTAAATTTGCGTATTTGCAAGTCAAAGCCATGCTGTTCAGGTTCTCAACAAGTATGTCTGCTGCATATCCCAGTGACTGGGGTCTCCCAGTGTGTATTTAAAACTGGGGTACGTAGGACTGATGGCTTTTATTGCTCTTTTGTTGGTTTTAATCAAATGATACTCAGTGTTTCATCTTAATCACAAAGTGTCAACCGGCATTTTATGTCTGGGTTATAAAAAAACACTGTTGAGATTGAAATTTCACACCAATTTTTAATTGTAACACATCCTCAGGGCTTCAACAAACATGGTATCTGAGGGTTAATAGAAACGATTTTCTAGGAATGCTGCGCAGAAACTCGCCTCTATAAATAGCTTTTGTGAGTTACAGTACATACATTACCAGCTCTGGAAAGTGTTGAGGAGCTATGAACTTAATTCTCTTGTTTGTTTTTTGTTCAAGTATTTGTAAAATAGGCTATGGGCACATCGATCTTACAGTCTTGCTTGTGATGGTGCATTGTGTGGAATAATTGACTTTCTGTCCCATTTATAAAGTACTCAGTCATTATTCCAGTGAATAATGTAATACCGATGTTTAAAGGGCTTTCACAGGAGGAAAAAGTGGTGTGGCTCAGTTTACTGCATTGCCTGTCAGCATTTTATTTGTCTGCAGAAGCATATGCCACACCATTTCAGTTTTACTAAGGAAGCACTGTGTGTTCTTCAGCTATGAGGAAAGCTATAATAGGAAGTAGGTCAGTGTTTGAATGTGAGTCTCTCTCGTTGGTCCTGGATCTTTGCTCATATTTTGAGTCTGGGAACAGTTTTTCTCCTGAAGATGGGGCTTTGTTTAAAAGAAAAGAGGAACCAAACGTCCTTCATCATGTCTGGTAAGTTTTGGGAAGTAAAAGTGAAAAATTTGAGGCTTTTCACTTAAGGTCTGGTCAGCTAAGGAATGTAAATCAACTGAGAATCCTAGCATCTTTACTAAATTGCACCTATTCAACAGACCAAAAGTTCTATTAAGCTGACTCTAAGGTGTGTATGTAATATGAAAAGATATGTCCTCTACATTGTTCCATCCTCTAAAAATTCTGAGTAAAGGCAGAACAGTGAAATTACCAAAAAAGATGGCATGTAAATTCTGTCTTGCAAAATACCTGTGTCAAATTGGTGCAGCCCATTATCATGCTTTTCTTTAAATTGCAAGCATTCTTGGCCAGAAAATGAGATGATCATCCAATAACTTGAGTCTCAGAGGGTGGTTCTGAAAAGACTTTCATAATAACTTAGAAGCTCTTAGGATAAAGTATGAAATGCTGTTTATTTTTGTTCCCTAATTTGCTGCATTCATACTTGACTTCTCCAATTGCAAAGCCTTGTGGAAACTAGGTTTCAGACAGGGCCTGTTGCCCAACTCTTAAGAAAAACAGGCAAACTACAGTTTCCATGGTTTCAGACACTGCTGCTCATCCTCTCAAGGCTGTTCTGCTCTTGGTAGGAGAAATTGAGAATGTGTGAAAGGCTAAAAGTAAGATTATTTGTTTCAGGGTTGTTTTTTCATTTTACTTTGTGCTTACTGTAAGAGCTAGAGTTTTTCCAGATTGTTAAAGTTGAAGATGTATTTTATCCAGCAGAAGAAAGATTTGTCAATGATTTTATGAGCTGTCTTTCTTGAAAAAGGAAGTCTTAAGATTTTTTTTTCCTTTGGAAAAAGAATAGATATTTCAGCGTTCACATTAGGAGTGCTTCTCTTGGTTTCAGGGATAGAACATAATAAACAGTTGTTCTTTACACATCTGTAAATACAGTTATTCAAAAATGAAATGGCTTGGAATCATTAGCCATAGGGTTCTGGTTTTGAAAGAGCACTGGCTGGTTTTGGTGGGCTATCTCAATTCTTCGAAGGAAATTGTATTTCCTGGAGAAGAGGAGAGGACAAAGTAATCTCTTTTTTTTGCCCATCTTTCTTTGCCTTAGTTCAACAGAAAAACAGTTAAATGGTGTTCAGAATGTTTAGTCACCTCTGGATGAATGGATGAATGTATTTCTCTGAGGAATAACGTTGCTTGCAAACTAACCTCTCACTCTTCTCTTTTTTTCTTTTTTCCCCCTTCAATTATTTTTATGGCTGCCTGTCCAGAGTCTGGGAGGGAGAGGATTTCTGACTTTCAAAACTTTCATCTTGAAAGTTAGTCTTGCAAGACCCACTTGTCCTTTGCTTCAGCTCCCACATGTAACATGAGTTCAGAGGTGGTCAAATAGGACCAGTTGGCACCCTGGCCCCCGATGGTTGGAGAAGCAGTGAGCTGCTGATATTGGTGGCCCTGGTCCTTCCCAGACCCTGCTGCACATGTGGCTGAGCTGCAGGGCTCTACAGGCAGCTGGAGGGGGTAGGCAGCTTGAGAGCACTCAGTCTGATCCTCATCATCTGGGGGGAGCTTTGGTGGCTCAGCTAGCTGCATCAGATTTGTTTGGTTAATAGAATTGAAAACCCGCGTGGTGCTTTGCATTGAATCTTTGGTATTTTTGAGAAGATAATAGTAAAACCAACCAGAATAGAATAAAAATTACTTTTCCCCTCTTTTTTCCCCCCCTAAATCCTTCTGGAGCTAAACAGGGACATGAGACAGTGCTCAGAAGAGACATTCCTAAACACTAGATCGTAAGACAAACTGAAAGCAGCAAGTTCTGGTAAAATATCTTACTCTCACATCATTGGCTCTGATTAATTAATAGTGAAACAAGTGTAATATTTGGTGCACCACTTAATTCCATGGTCTGGTGTGTTACTTGCCTTCCGTAAGAATAGAAGATCTTTAGTTTTTCAAGACAGGATGGGACATCAGTGCTCCTCAAGAAAGGGATTCCTCTCTGCAGACTTTCAAGTGTTAATACATTAAATGTAGATGTAACAAAGCTGAAAAATACATACTGGACTTTTCCCCACTTAGTTTCCATGTAATTTTACTACCTCAAATCTGATAACTTTGTGGAGGGAAAAGCCCCCAGACCAACGTGTTTTTCCAAATTGCTCTCTCCTTTCTATTAAATATTAGATAGGGTTTTCTTTTAAGAAAACTGCACTACCGGCACATAAATTATGTAAAAATTACCTCTTGCATACAAGAAAAATCAGGAGTGGCCTGCAAGTTTGAAAAAATTTCTTTTGCTGTAGCTGAACCTTAGTGTTATTGGAATACTCTAATCCTGTTCCCTATTATTTATGTAAAGTCAAATGAATTCTTTTAACTATCTTATTGTGCTATTTCCTTCTCTGCTTGTCACCAGATATCATCTCCCCAGAAGCTCTGTTTAACTCCCATTTCCCAGCACCATCCCATGAGCTGATAGGAGGAGTGAACAGCTGCTTTCCCCACTGCCAAGTGCCACTACTTGGATAGTTAGCAAAAGAAGCTGATTTATGGAGTGATCGGTTTCCTCTGTCCCAGAGGCTGGATGAGTCACTCTGGAAGGAGCCTTGTGCTCATTGTCTCTGCCTCTGAGCTCATACTTCCCCTGCCTTCATGTTTCCCACTGCTAGTACAATGAGCTGTTCTCCAGGGATCTCCTTTGCAGGGGGCAGCCGTACCCTTTCCAGCACAGCTTAAAAGACTAAAACAAGTATTTTCTGCTCTGCTGTTGAATCCTCTGTTCCAATGGCTTCTCTGCTTTCAGCACCGCTCACCTCTGCAGAGTCCCCAGCCACCATTCATTCCCCATCTGCTGCTGACCCTTTGAGGGGTCTTTGTGGTTTACAGATGTAAATAAAGTCTTCTGGGGCGTATCAGCTCTGTTCCAAGAAGAAAAGGAAAATAAACCCACTTTGGAGACTTTTGAGGATGCTTGGGCTACAAGTGACTGAAAATAAAGCAAATAGAGGGAATACTGCAGTACAGGGGGAGGAGACCCAAACTAACAAGGATGAGGTGGCAGGTCTGGTTATTTTCATTAATTTCAGGAAGCAGTTGTAACGCTGAATTGATAACTGAGCAGTTTTCTGTGTTTGCTTTTAACTTACTTATTGTTGTTTTGTGAATGAGTCTCCGTAGAAAGTGGCGGGGGAGCGAGCATGCCTGCATTGGAAATTGTGTCAGTGCTCTGACTCAACTTGGAAAAGGCTTCCCTTCCCTTTGCTTAACAGTAATCATCATCTTTGTTCTTCTCTCACCAGTCTCAGTTTGTCCTGATGCAGGGATATTCACAGGTTAGGGACTTTCCTCTCCTGCGTGCAGCTCAGTGTGGCAGTTGCTCCCGTGAAAAACAACGTGCAGCTGAACCGCAAAAGTGACAGTGATGCAGCATGATAACATTTTTCTCTTGCTCTTTCTCCACCACAGCAATTTTCACTTGTTTTTTTAAGACACTAATGTCCTTCCTCTGAACATTCTGGTTCTCAAACAAACGACATTTTGTCTGTGTTAGAAGTATGTGTCACTGATCTGCTTATTTACCCTGTGGAGTGAATGAAATTCACAGGTACTTTTGTTCCCAGCATCGGGATGTTATTAATTCACCTTCCCCAAATTCACCAAAAGATGCTGCTCAGTGCTTTCATCCGTAGCAGTGCAGTTCTTTGATGGGTGAATGTCACAGAAAGCAGCAGTCCTGCTCTGGTTATTTAACTGCTGAGATTGCTGCCTCATTTTCTGCAGCATCACGTAAAAAGCAGTAAATGAGAATGGAAAGCTGGAAATTTGTATTATGGAATAACAGGGAGGTAATCAGGTCATCACACTGATCTACAGCCATGGAATGAGACTAATACTTAACTAATACTTACACAGGACAGCTGGTGAAAGTGAACTCCCTGGATTATCACCAGATGTTGGACTGAGCAGAAGTTTAGTCATAATTTGATTTGAGATCCCTCAGTTTGGGGAGGTATGAGAAACACACTCCTTCCTCTGGGAAGAGCCAAGCTACCAGCCGTGTCCTAGATCTGAACTTTCAGTGAATATTCATAATGCCTTGGGGACCTGCCCTCGAGTTTAGGCTTGAAGTGCTTGGGAAGTGTTATCTGTAGTGTCTTTGGCCATTATATATCAGAATTATATTTTTAGGTATGTTAGATAAATTTTTAGGTATGTTAGATAAATGCCATATGTTCTGAAAACATCCATTGCTTCCCCTTCAGAAGAAGTTTTGTTATTTTCTATAGGGCTTTCCAAAAATAAACACTTAAAACCAGTAGAAATTTGGTATTTTACCAATTCTTTGTTAGTAAGAAGCAGTGGTTTCTTATTTAGTACTGTTTAAAATATGTTGAAAGCGGATTTAGTGGCCAACAAGAAACGCAAGTAATTTATTACTGCTTTTTTTCTGCTAATTAGCTGAGATACATTGTGATCTGATTTGTGATGAGATTATAATTTTCCAGTATTTTGACTGTCTCATTAGTTTAATGCTTAAGTAATAACTTGCTTCAGATAATGTATTTAAGTGTTTTGTCAGTGCAAATATATGAAGAAAATAGTTTTTCTTTGTGTTTGTTCGATGCTGTGATGATATATTGAAAATTATCACTAAAAGCAGCAATGTATAAACAGTCTGTGGTGGATTAAACCTGGCTGGATGCCAGATCCCCGCCAAGCTGCTCTATCACTTTGCTCCTCAACTGGACAAGAAAAAGAAAATATAATGAAGAACAGGGAAACATCGCTCACAAATTGCCATCACCAGCAAAACAGACTCGACCTGGGGAAATTAATTGAATTTATTACCAATCTGATCAGGGCAGGGCAGTGAGAAACTAAACCACATATTAAAAATACCTTCCACCCACCCCTCTGTTCTTCCTGAGCTCAGCTTCACTCCCGATTTTCTCTGCCCCCTTCCCACAGGGGCACGGGGGAACAGGGAATGGGGGCTGCATTCATTTCACCAGACATTGTCCCTGGCACTCCTGCCTCAGTGGCAGGACTCTTCACAGTGCTCCCCTGCTTCAGCATGGAGCCCTTCTTGAGGGGCACTGCCCCCACTGGGATGGGCTCAGCCCTGGCCAGCAGCAGATCTGTCCTGCAGCCAGCTGGCATTGGTGCTGTCAGATACAGGGAATCTTGTAGCATCTTCTCACAGAACCCTCCCTGTAGCCCCCCCCCACCAAAACCATACCACTCAAAACCAAGTCAAATCAAGTCCTTTCAGTCTGATGAAAATGTGAATATATATTTTGAAGCACTCTCTAAGTTCTTCACTATTCTGTAGTTACTAAATTAGATGGATTTTACTCTGTTCTTGTCCAGCAAGGTGCTGGATACCCATTCTGTTCTCTGAGAATGACATAGTTTAATGATTGTGAGTTTTTGTTGCATCTCTAATAAGCAAATAAGATCAAAGTCACTTAGCTCAGTGTTTTTTGTTTCTTTTTCCAGACAGAGAGCGTTTGGGGTTGGACAGGGCTAGATGCATCTATAATACAGATGAGGAAATTGCTTAGAGCACGTGGGCTGCATTGTACTCCCCTCAGCCTCCCCATCAAATCTGTCCTTGTTTGGAGGACAACTCTTGATGTTTAATTCTGAAGCAAAGCATTAATTTGTGAACAGATAGCCTTTGTCATCCTGCACAAAACCATGCTTTCTTAATAGAATTCCTTACTGCAAAATATTAAATTATTGCTATTGATTAGTTATAAATTGAACAAATGAGACTATTGCTGTTATCAAACAGATACTTACAGTATTATTACAAGAATATTGAATGATTGTCAGTTTTTCTGTCCACAAAGCAATCCACTTATAATGCAAATGGCTAATAGCCTGGGAATTTCCATTTTGATTAGCTAATAATAATTTGCTGAAATAATACTTCTCTCTCTCAAAAACAAACAAACAAACAAACAAAAACCAACCCAAACTTGTGTTTTGCTGGGGTAAAGAGGAACATTATGGACATCTCATTATAGCAAATTTTGTCTGGAGAAAGGCAAAGCTGAGCTTGTAGTAACCTTCTAGTCCTTAGAAATAAGCAAACCCCACCTGATGTAGTAATAAGGTTGTAATCCTATAAAAACTCAGGCACTTGCTTAACTTTGCTCACTCTGCTTAGCTGTCTTCACTTTTCACAGTGTCTACAAGCTTTCAAAACTGGAGCCTAATACCAACTTGCAATGCAAAGAGTCTGTCTTACACCATTTGCAAGTGTTTTATCAACCTTTGTTTTTGGAACCTCTTTTCTGGCTTTTTATACCCATTTTAACATTGCTGTAGATAAAGTATGAATGAGTGGCAGAAAGACATAATGAAACTGAGTAGCAGGAGCTCAAGGTATTACAGAATATATGGTGTAATGTGGGAAAGATAATTTTGCTAGAATTTGACTTTTGTTGTTCCCCATTTTAATCTCTGATCCCTCAATTTAGAAATAAAAATCAGTCTTTTTAAATTGTGTAAGGTTAAATTTAATGCTTTCCTTATTTTTGTTAGAATGTAATTTAAATTGTGTTTCCAGAATTTTTTTGCTCTTTGGTTAATAATTTTGTTAGGACTTGCTATATGGAGGAAAAAGATATTCACAACCAGGGTAGAAGGCAAGAGAGAGGATCAGGGAGAATCAATTTCTAAAGGAAATATTTCTTTCCTATTAGTCTGAAGTAGTGTTTTCAGATACTTTTGGGTGAAACTATCATGGAAGGATAAGTTGGTTATTTTTTAGTTTAGTGTTATTAATGACTTTTTTGCACTCCAAAGTCTTTAAAAAATTGTTTAGTCATCATTCTTTTTGTTCAGTGAGGCATAAAATTTAGTATGGTTGTACTGCTTTGAAGACATTTTGGAGTGTAACTGTAATAACCAGAAGATCCTTTCAATATTAATAGGTATCTGAAAGCAGCACTTTGACCTGCTTTTTAAATTAAATAAACTGAAATGGTGGCTTATATTCATTCAGCCAGTCTAAGTCTAGCCAAATACAACTTTACATCTAGTATATCCTCTTTTCTGTGATAAGACTCTGAATGAAAGACGACAATCTGCTCACATTCCTTATAATCTTTTCCTTGTAAGTATTTTCTTTATCTTCTCTTTAATACAACTAGGCCTGATTTTTTTTCCTGTGTAGAGGAGTTTGTGGCTATTGTGAGTTTAGCATACGTGGTCAATTTGAAGGGAATCTTAAGTTTCTTCAAAGTGTTACCTTATTATTCTACAGAGTTGTTGTAGGACATGCAGTTGGGTCTTCTCTTCTGTGACCTGGGCGCAACCAAAACATAATTGGGAATTGTACTTATCAGAATGTGGAGAATTAAAATACATTGCCAATACAGTACTTGCCTTGGGTTGCTTCCTACATCAATCTTGATTTAGAAACCATGTTCAAAAAGGTGAGGAAATAAGATTCAGGTCTGGGATGAACAAGGTTGAATAAAAGACTTTGTATTCACTTAAAAATGAGTAAATGCATATATGACTTTCAGTCATTTGAAATTGCTCCACTTTAGCTAACTTTTAATGTTAATGCCATGGGAGTGCTCTGCAAGGTCACAGATGGCGAGACCAGTCAGCCTACAGCCAAAACTGGTGAAGCCTGACCTTAGAGGTGTTTTGCTTCCATGGGAAGAGGATTTAAAATAAGTTGTCATCCTCCCTCTTTCCCCTGCACTCCTCCCCTTTATTCCTGCCTTCCTCCCTCTTCAGACAATTCCCTGCACTGTTCTGGCAAATGCAGCATCAGAAATTACTCTGATAACAATTAAAATCTTGACCTGTTGTCCTTGTGCGAGGCATGTTGTAAATTCCTGGAGAAACATGGAAACTAGGTCAGAATTAGAAGCCTACCTAAGTTCTTACTCTTTTTCCTCCCTCTTTTTAATTTAACTGGAATTCAATGTCTTGCTCTTGTCTGTAAGCAAAGCTAACAAAAATTATGGATGTGATTATAGCCTGTCCTTGACATCATTTTTAGGTGAAGTAATGTAGTGCAGGTCTCCATTGATACAGAAATAGAGGAGAGAGGTGTAACACCAATCAATATTTGTTTAACTGTGCATCCATCTTTATTAGATTAAAACTTTGGCTGATGAAAGCTAATATTGTTACTATGAGATACACAGAATTCTGTAAAGCTTGACATAGCACTGTCCAACATTTTTATATAAAAATAACGATACAAGATCAATCTGGCTTTCTAACTGAATTAGAAATTAGCAAACAAAGGGATGTCAATACACCTGTAAAAAAGGCACATTTTCTGTTGGGCTCCTGTAGGAGTCGGTTCTTTGCTCTGTATTGCATAACATTTTAATCAGTAAGCTGATAGGAATAAAATTACTTGGACTGTGCATGATTCACACAAGTGATTGGGGGAGTGGTAATGACCAGCGAGGGTTATTCCTACAGACCAACAGAGATAACTGATAAACTGGATGTGAGCAAGTGTTACATCCTTGTAGAGGAAACAAGCAAAGGACATCTTCTGAGCTTGAACTCCCAATTCAATCATCCAGAAAGGCTAACATCCTTGTTTTAAGTTAATATATGGAAAGGCTAACATCTTCCTTCTGAGTTAGTATGTGATCAGTTTGTACCTTTGATTCACAGCTGAGGTTGTTTTGATTGGCTTTTTTTATAGGTTTGAGTACTTGTCAGGAGTGAGTTAAGTTGATGGGGAAACACAGGTGCAGGATTGTTAAATCTGTGTGAAATGTGATTTCTATAGTTAAACACTAACATACACCTTTGGGTAGGCTGCCTGCTATTTATCTCTAGTCAAGGAAGCAATTAGGTTTGTGTGAAAGGAGTCCTAGTGTGGGATTTGGAAGACAAAAGTTCACTTTCACATTCTTTTATAATATGGCCTGTTACTTAGTCTTGCTGTGTTTTAATTGCCTATGTGTAAAATAGGAATAGTATGTTTTCCTATCTTACAGGGTGGTTGTAAAGATAAATTTCCTGAAATTTTTCATACACAGTGATGCTAGAACAGTGGAAGCTATAGAGATTTTCTTCCAATAATATTTCATGTGAAAAAACATTTTCAAATACTTCCCTGTCTGGTTTTTAAAGCCAGATAACAATAAGATCCTCACAGATTGATGGTTGGGGCTTCTGTTTTTTAATTTGTCATCTTTAAGGAGTGAGTTGGCAAGCAAGCAAAATAGCAACTGAAATATTCTACAAGAAAAATTCTACAAGAATATAGCAGATTTTAATGATCACTAGTATGTGCAAATATGCAAAAAAATTCCTCTACAACTGAAATATTTACTCAATATAATCAAATTTCAATAATTTAGTAGATTGGTGTAAAGCATAATATACTAAAAAAGGGTTTGGGAAACTTGAAGATATTGGGGCTGAAAAATCAAATGCAATGGTAGGAATTAAAAATGACCAAGAAAGCTTTCTTCCCCTATTTCCTCACTTTCGGTCTCGTGCATCTGCTTTGCTGTGATCATGTCTGTAGCACACATCTTAAAAGGAGCGTTTGTGTTACGGTACCAAATCACAAAAGTGCCTTGCATATGTCAGAGCCTCATTAGTACAAGCAGCTCCTCACTGTAAAGAGCTGGGTTCCTATGTACTTAATAACCATATCTGAGCCTGTGGGGGCTTAGTCAAGAGAGCAGCAGTGCAGTTGTACTCTGTGTTGTGTGCCCACTGAACTGTCATCTTAAACCAAACTTGTCATCTGGACCGACATTCTGCTGTGGTCTTAGTGCACAGAAAATCTATACATATCTATGTTTATTGTGAAACTATTGTGAAGTCATTGTAGCATTTTCATTAAAGGCTTTTTGGCTTGGCTGTTTAGTCCTTTTGTAGCCCAGTGAGGAAACTGTAAAACATTTTACCTGGGTTTCTGATAGTTTGTTGGATTGATGTGATGTGGAATTGATGCAATGTGGAAAAACTCTGAAACACTGACACCACTTTTATTTCTGGTAGCATTTTAAAAGTTTTGGGGAAGGGTAAGAAATTAAACTACAATTAAGAGCTGCTTATTATCCGATGTTTGCTGAAGTAATATGTTTTAAATATGTGCCCCAAGAAGGACTGTGTGCTAGCTGATGCACAGTACACTCATTGCTAACACAGTGGTAAACACCGTAGATTTGTCTTCTCAGTGCATGAGGCTTGACTCACGAAGGCCTGAAGCTGCTCCAGGAAAGGCAAGAAACCCAGTGCTCTTTTCCCTCAAGATTCATCAAAGGATGAGTCATCTGTTAAAAAACAGAGTAATCATCAGGCTATTCTGCTTTTCTGATGACTATTACTATTAGAACAAAGCCTTTGAGCCATTTTTTTAAATTTTTATTTAAAAAAATAAAAATAAAGAAGAGAGAAAAGAAGACATTACTTTGATCTCATTCATGGGACTCAGGCTGATTTATGGTTCAGATTCTGCCGCTGTCATAGTTTAAGTCCTAAGGTGGAAAATACTGTGCCACCACCAGGCACAGCTCCAATGGCAAAACCTCTTGGCTGGGAAGCAGTTAGGACTGTATGGATGCAGCTCCCTTGCTGATGACGTGCTGTATCCCATTCAAGATACTGATGTAAGCTCCAAGGCAAGCAAGAACTTTCCTTTTTCTCCTTACAGCTTTCTCTCTTTAAACCTGTAACCTTGCAATTATGCATATACTTTATTTCAGATGGCAGTTTTAATAAAGTGATCAACAGTGAAATTATTCATTTTTACTCAGACAGCATCCAAGAAAAAGCATGTGAGAAGTGGGGATGAAGATTCTCCACCAACACACTCTCCATGCAAAAAAGCCATCCCTGACTGACTACATGAGGTTAGAGAAAATGTCTGCAAAACCATTCTCTTCAAAAAAGCTTCATCTCACAGAAAAGACACTACTCACAACAGGGCTCCTCCACACCCCCTGATCCTTATCTTCAAGAAATCCTCCTGACTGACTAACAGGCAAAGGAGGGAATTCATAAGGACACTCTCGGCATAGTTTTCTTTTACAGAAGGAGAGAAATGCAAAGTGATATTTTGCAAAGTCCACAGGGTTTTTTTAACACAAGATACCTCATGAAGTAGATACTAAATCTAAATAATACCATCAAGTTTTGAAATAAAAGTTCCATTGTTATGAATGAAGGTGTTTCACACAACTGTCTTAGAGTACAGCTTAGAAAATCTTTTATGATTGCAGTTGACTTTTCAAATCCTATAAACACGCTAAAAGCCAAGATTAGATTTTCTTTCCTATAAATGCTTGGAACAGCTTCAGCATTGTGCTTAATCCATTTACATTGAAGTTGGAAGCATAGATTTCAAGCTAGAAGTAGATGAATGCAACAAGGTGAATTTACTGCTGAAAATGGTATTTATTTAGGTCCCATACTTTAACTGGTGTTTAATCTTTTATTCCTGCTATTGGTATCTGGTATTTTAGACTCTGAGATTATTCTCAGTTTTACAAAAATAAACCTTTTAGAAAATTATAATATACCAGAACATTTTCCAGTCTGGTTACTGAGTGACAGCTGTGGGCTGCCTCCTTGTTAAGTTATAATTTCTCCCTTCCTCAATAAGCTTGTCTCTTTTTACTTTCGCATTACAGTCTTTTGGATGCAAAGAGAGAAATTTTACTTGTTGTGTAGATCCTTTGCTCTGGTCTTCTAGATAGGATGGCAAAATTACCATTGCCAAAGAGTGATAAATTCAATATCATGTCCCTGAGAGCTCTCTTTAATCAAATGAGTCAATTCCCCCATCCTTCATTGAAAAAAAATATTCTCTTTATTATATTATGTACAGTGCATTCTGCTGCCTTTTTAGTACATTCTCTGCTATGGGAATGTAAAATTTCACATGTCATTCAGAGTAAAAACTGTTTGCCTTTGGGGAAGATGCAAGATTTTTTTCAAGTAGCAAACATACAATAACTTTCCCTTAATGTCATCACATAAAAAATTCTAACAGAAATTGCTGGTTACATCAGCAGCTAGCAAAGACCTTAAGTGATTTCTTTCTTTTATGTACAGTACAGGTTATAATCAGACCCTGTATGAACACTGTATGCTAAGAATACAGTGATATAAAACTTTACATAGTAGTAAGGCAGCATTGTAGTGGCCCAATGCCTGGATTTCTCCCTGAAGAGTAACTTTCATTAAAGCTTAATTATGAACTTGAAATTAAATTCATGTCCAAAATACTTTCTTATTATTCAGGCTGCACTGTTGTTATCTTGGCAGCGCAGTTTGTTTCAGCCCTTGAAAGGCTATACATGGAAGGATTCCAACTCTGCAAGTTCCAAAGCAGTCCTGGTTTTAACCTAATCCAGTGAGCATGTGAAATATCTGATCAGGTTGTATACCTTACCAGATTAGTCAGTCAGAGGATGTTCTTTGAGGCTAGAAGGGGGGTAAAAAGTCCATAATAGCATTCTAACGTCTGTTTCCTTGTACTGAGCGCAATTGACAGTCATCACCACTCTCTAACGTGGGCAGCATTATTCCTTGAGCTGCCAGGGAGATTAAGGTCAGCACTTGAATTTGAACATTCTCTCCTGAGAAAATGTTTTTTTGTTTGCACCTGCTTTATTTCTTACTTGCACTCTGCTTCACAAACAAGATGCTTTCAAAATAGTTGACTTGAGGAGTATTTTGCTAAACTATTGTGACTCTTAAAATGGGTTTTACCAAATGAAATTCTTCATGGAATTAGAGACTATCCTGAGCTGGAAGGGACCCACAAGGGTCACGGAAAATCTAGCTCCTGGCCCTCCAACAGACAGCCCCAAGAGTCACATCATGTGCCTGAGAATGTTGTCCATGTGCTTCTTGAACTCAGACAGGCTTGATGCTGTGACCACTTCCCTGGGAAGCCTGTTCCAGTGCCCACCCACCCTCTGGTGAAGAATCATTTCCTAACATCCATCCTGAACCTCCCCTGACACAGCTTCAGGCCATTCCCTCGGGTCCTGTCAGTGGCCACCAGAGAGGAAAGATGAGTGCCTGCCCCCCTCTTTCCCTCACAAGGAAGCTGTAACTGCAGTCAGGTCTCCCCTCAAGTCTCCTCCAGGCTGAATGGACCAAGTGACTTCAGCTGCTCCTCAAACGGCTTCCCCTCGAGATTCTTCACTATCTTCCTAGCCCAATTCATTCTTCTATTCTGATCCTGGTAACAGAAAGGAAGAAAAGAGAAAGAACAGATCCCACTTTACAGGGCTGGCTTGCACAGCAAGCTCTGAGAGATAAATGTTAAAGGTTTTGAAGCACTCGCCTGTTCTTATAAAAAAATCCATCTCATTCAGGAAAACAAAATGTAACATTGCTTATAATCCAGTCTGGCTATTGTAAATGTACACTTCTTAATTAACAGAACTGTACGTCTAAGGTGAAAACAGAATTTTGCTGTTTAACTGATCCAAAGATATAATTGCATTATTCTCCATCTACACCTTGTATACCCTGCACCCCATTCCTCAGCTGCACAGGGACTTTCTCTAAGTGTTTTCCTCTCTAAGACCCAGGCAAATACTAAATGGCTTTGAACTGAAAAGCTATAGCATTGTAAGTTTTAATGTAAGTTAGGACAACTAAAGAAATATGTGTTAATTACTATCTAAATTATTATAAAATATTGCAATTTTTCCTTTTTTTTAATTATTTATATGTCACAAAAGGGTAAGATGGAGTCTATCATCACCAATTTCCTCTTCATGCTTACAGGTGGCTCTTGGCAACATTATTTCCTATAATTTCATACAATTTCTGCTGAGTTACAGGTGCTCAGATACTCTGATAATGCCAAGCAGCCAAGTGATGCAGTGGAGGAGAGGCTGTGGGATATTGCTTTAAATATATATGTATTAAGGGTTTGAAAGCACTTCTCAGATGTCTGTACTTCCCAGTCCCATCCTAGCCACAGAGGGGCCTCTGTCCACAGCACAAGGATAGGAGGAAGAGAATTTTGATTAGGATGATAAAGGAAACAGGTTTTTATTGCCCTTGTCAGTGGGGGTCATGGTATAACTATGCCCAGGACAGAGGGTGTTAAACATGACCCTTCTGCAGGCAGTCATGCAAGCACACTAGTGTTGGCCACCAGAGATGTGTGGGAACTGCTGCTGACTTACTCTAAAACTGCAGGCAGTGTAGGAGTCTAAACTGTGAAGTCCCTAGAGACACAACCATGAAACTCCTCGTCGAAGCTGGGGTCTGTTTTAGTTCGCAGACCCTGGCTAGATCAACCTAGTGTCTGAGTGTCTGTGCAAATGTTTTTCGTTGGTTTAGTACTATCTTGTGGATCTCTTCACCACACCTCATTGTTTGAAGCAGACAGGCTTATCTCTCAGTTGAACTCTGAGAACATAAATCAGTGTTGGCATTTCATTTCCCCTACCACCCACTACAAAAAAAAAAAAAAAATCTAACACGTGCTTACACGGCTCCTCATACAAGAGGCATTAATTTAGCCCAGGGTGTAAGCAGTGGTGTTCCTGATATTTCCCACTCAACAATTTGAAAGCCTTGTAAAAGCAGCCACCAAGATGATGAAGAAGGGGAATAGCACCGAGCTGAGAAAACCGAATTGACAAGTTACAGAAATAACGCTGCCCGAGGTTGAGCCATTAATGAGCAGAAGAAAACAAACCTCATCTAGAAGACCGCCTGTCACTTTGAGTGTTATGCTATGAATATTTAAATGAAAATATAGTAAAAGACACACCATTTTTTCCTTCTCAAAATCAGGAACATTGTGCCACAGATAAACTGTACAGAAAGATGGCGTGGTTTTAGAGAAGGTGATGTGTTGCTAATTTAAAAGAGGAAAGGACCAAGCCCAGGTGGTACAGAACTTTGTGGACAGTAAGGACATACTATGTGGCAGCACAGGAAACCTGAGACAATAAGAAGAATGGGTCTGACTCACTTAATTTTGCTTGTTTTCCATAAAGTAGAAGAAATAAATGCTGCTGCTGGCTGCTCTATGGAAGCTTTTCTTGCCACAATATTTTCCCCCTTATATGGCTGGCTAGAAATTAATTACCTTGACTAACATTAAGTGACTGTCTCTGCCTCTCACAAAATAAAAAACCAGAAACATAAAACAAAGACATCTCTGACACTACTGAACAATTTTGGCAGCTGAAACTGTGTTTAATCTATAAAAAGGTTAGTAATATTTAATACTTCAATTTGTATGCTGGGAGATTTTCTTTTGTTCCTAACAATTCTATATTTAAGATTACCAGGGCTTCAGGCAGAGCTGTTTGGGTAGTAAAGTGATAAACTGACACCAGAATAAGGAGCAGAAAAAAACCCATTATGCTAACAGCAGCCAACAGCAGTTAATGGTTTTCAGCTGTTGCAGATCTAATTGATCTTGTTGCTATAACAGAAAGCAGTTCTCTGTGATTCATATGCTTTCTTACTGGAAGATATTCTACTCCCTTGCTGTTTTTAAGCCTCACTAACTCTGTTTTTCCCTTTTCTTAAATGCCATTACTAACAACACATTCCATTTAAAGCTAATATTAGTCAAATAAAAAATCTGTTTAGTTTGCTGAGCCTTAAATTTTCTCTCTTCATTAAAAAGAAAGGCCAAACTACTTAATTTCAGTTGTGCATTTCTTATATGTGTTAATCCCCTTCTTTGAAGCGTCACACCTAGTGCTCATTATTCTTGATTTATACCTTGGAATCCATATCTGCCACAAATGTATCAGGTGGGATTAAAATTATGTAAACGTTTGCCATCAGCTGCAGTGTGATTCCAAAACCTCTTCTCAGCTCTGCTTGTGGAGCTTCCATTGATTCCAACAGGATCCAGTGCATTTTCTGCAGGACATGGTGTGAGCAGTACAGCTGATATAGCTGCCTGTCCCATTTGGATTCTACATACTAATGTTTTTCTTTTTTCTTTTTTTTAAATAGCATTTGGAAACTTGTTATGTATTATTTAAATTGTACAAAAGCATTAATTTGAAGATCTGAAGCATTTTACTGGAATTTTAATAACATTTATTACATTAGGAGTGTTTTCTTGGTGGGATTTTATTTTTTGTCAAAAATAAACTAGAAAAAATAGGAATTGTGTGAAAGTCAGTAGAAACATGGATTCATAGCTATAATTCTAACTCATCAAAGGAGAGTTTGTTTTCTTATTATAAAGATGAGTGCACATCAAGGGGGAATTTTCAGTAGAAGTCTTGGGAATCTCAGTGGAAATGCACATTCAACATTTTGATATTGTTCAGATTGCTACTTCACTTTGAGAGCTGCCTGTATCCCTAAGCAGACAAACAGCTCTACAAAATGACTTTGCCTACTAGTTTTATGCAAAAAGAATCTTGGCTCTCAGCCTTTGCTTTAGTTCCATTGCTCCCTGTATTATTTAAGTTAAATACCATGTATTAAGAAACTTGAATCATCTTTCTCCAGGGGGAAAAAATAGTTTTGTAACTGTTTAAATGTTGCAAAGTCTTATTATACCTCCTGTTCATTCCCTTTTGTTCTTGTAAAGGCATCCATTGCTGCAATGGAAAATAAAGTAACATTTCCAGGCAGGAAAGAAATGGGGATTTTTTTTTTCCCTTTCTTCCTTTTTTGTTTCTGTTGCTGCATTGTTCTCGTTTGTTTTTTTTTAAAGGTTGACACAGAGCCCCCTGAGAATTTTTAGCACATGAGAGTAGATAACCTTGTTCTTTTGTTCACTCATCCCTGCCCTGTTCTGATTGCCTGTGGCTGTTTTCTGAATATTCCATTTCATATCCGTTTAACACTTTCTCCATTCCTCTTTCTGCCTTCATTCATCAGTTCAGCATAATGTTACATCCAATGCATCAGCAGAAAGCACAACATGACCTTCAGAGGGAGTCTCATCAGAGCCTCATTGAAGAAACAGTCGCTAAGAACAAACCAAGGTTGTATAAATGCAAAGAACCCCCCGGCAGGAAAATGCTCAGGTTCAAATTTAGCATTGCCTTTAATCCTTTAGCTTATCAGAGACTTGACACTTAAAAGATTCTGCTGGTTTCCCCTGTGATGAGAAGCTCTTCATATGCTGCTCTCCCCGGTGTCCAACGCATTTCTCGCAGAACGCTGTCCTTGGGGAAGTATGGTAACAGCTCAGAGTACATCTTGGGCTATAAAAAGACAAGAAACTCCAGTACACCTAACTTAACATCAGAAAAAGGTTTTCCACATACTTAGCAGCCATCGCCTTTTTGAAAAGCTACTAAAGGAGCATCTTGGCATGTCTGAAGAATAAACATAGTCTCAGAATGTGAAACACAAATGATTTCTGAAGCCGCTCCTAACTGTAGTTAAAGCTCGGGTTTAAGAAACACTTCTTTTCTTAATAGAATGTTTAATTTTTCTGTTCAAATACTTTGTCAAAGGAATGTGAAATCAACCATTACAGTGTGAGGTGGGGCAGAGAGAAGAGTAGGTAGGAAAAGTGATACAAATGTGTGAATGAACGTGCCCCATTTTCATGAACAACACACAAGAATTAGGAAAGGCTACTTTTACAGTAGCGTTTTATATATGAGCTTGGAAAATTTTAACTTCAAGTATTAAAACTTTATTGTTAGTGTAAAAGTCTTCTGCTTCTGAGAGGGAAAACTGAAGCGCTTACAAGAAATTAAAAGTAAAATAATCAAATAGACTAATTCATCTTCTTTAGGTTTTAGAAAGAGATTGAAAGACAATAACAAAATCAAGATTTCAGGAGGCAAAAAAATTTAACCAAAAAAAAGTAAAACTCTGCAAATGACACAACAGCAAATAAAGTGTACACTAGAAACCAAAGCCATCTGGCAAATTAAGTGAAAATTAATGATTAAAGAAAATCTCACTGTTTGTAGTGTATTTTCATCCATCTGTGCCCAATTATAAAAGAGTTCTCAAAGAAAGCAAGGCACTGGTAGTTAATGCCAAACTAATCTAGAAAGCCTGAAAACGTCCATCAGTGTTTTTCTTACAGTTTCTAATCTCTGCAGGTTTCTGATAAGAGCAGCATTAAACTATGGTGTCATGAATCTTGGCTCTCACGTTTGAAGCTAACAGAGATGTACTACCTCTGATCATTTTAGATTAAGGAAATACTATCTTTCAAAGGCACGCTGCAGATAGAATTTATAAAAGGGAAAACCCTCTGTTCAGATCCATTGCTGTCGTAGGCAGGAGCAGGAGCAGGACCTGGGGTCTGGGGGCATGGGCTGTGACCCGAGCGGATCCTGCTCCAGCGCCGCCAGGGCAGGCGGTGCCGGGCAGGTGACACACCTCGCCCCGCACGGCGCCCTGTCCTCTTGGCTTCACAGGGCTCTGGGCCCCAGGCACAGGAGCTGGAGCTGTGAATTTGCAAATTTCCTGACACCTCACATCGTACAAGCGCTGCAATTTCACACCCTCGGCTCACACAGCCACCTGCATGGATTTATCCAGTGCCTGAGATCCAGAGAGCAGCTGTACATTGTTCTCTCTGCGGAGAAGGGGCTGTTCTGTATTTCAAGGGGAAGGAGCCCATGATTCCTTTCCTTATTTTGGGCCCTAGGATTATTTTGGGGCTCTGTGATGATTTTCAAGTGCTAACTGTGACACAATTCTAACCTGGCCACATCTGCTCCACAACAGGGCACATGGTGACATGGTGATGGGTAGAACTAGTGTGTAACCTTCCTTGGGTAGGTTGTGCTTTCACTTTCTCTTGAACAAATGGAAAGAAAGATACATCCAAAAGGCAATTTCACAGAAATTATTTGTTCTCTCTCTTGATGTCCTTAACCACTAATTGAAAAGGAAAACTAGTCTCTATACTCTGAAGTTAACCTTTATGAAACTCCTCCATATTTAGACCTAACAGCATTTTAGACCCAGTGGTAGGTACGCACCAGAAGAAATCGTGAGGAACAAGTAATTTGCTTTGTGTTCTTTCTTTGCCTATGTTTTTCTTTTTTTTTTAATCAGAGAAGTGAATGACAGACCAAAAAGTAGTGATGTTAACCAGCTGTTTTTGTGTGACTGCTTTGGTACCTGGTAGTAAGGTGTAAACCTTGCAGTTGGGTGGGCTTTTTGGTTGGTTAGTTGGTTTTGATTTTGTTTGTTTAGTAAAAGGTTATTTTTCTTTCCTGGTTTCTTGCCCACCAAATATTAGGGAGAGCAGTTTGGAACTGTGATCAGTGGGAAAAAAAAAGGCAAAAAGCATTGGGAAGGGTGTCATCATTTTCTCCAAATAACTGAACTGTTCACCATCAGTTTCCTAATATTGTCTCTGAAGTATGGACATTTTATTCATTCTCAAAGTCCTCGCTCCTGGGGTGCTTCTGGCATGGTCTCTGTTAGAACTCAGACTTGAGAAGTTCATATATATGAAACATTTACAGCTGTAAAACTTAAAACTCAGTGACATCTGTTTTCTCGAGTGGACCCGTTCGAAGCTGTTGTACCCAACCCCTTTAAATAAAGCACTGGAATTAACCCGTTACACTCTCCTCCCAGCAGCCACCATAAATCAATGTTATCAGCTAGCTGGTAATCATAACATTTACAGACCTCTCAACATCCCTTACATCTTGTACATTAAAATTGTCTGTTCAAACGTAGACCCTAGTTTGACGAGTAATTGGTTTTGGCTGCAGTTCAGGCTTACACGGTCCTTGTAGCTCCTAGGTTGTGTTGGTACAGAAGTATTTGTGCAGCCATGCAGTGAACCAGATCAGGGACCTAAGCCAAGTTACAGGGTAAAAAAACATATTAGGTTATTTTTGAGCTAGATCAATTCCCTGTACTAGCAAACTGGAGGCAGGAACAAAAAAAGCAGGGAAAACATGAGAACTAGTGCCAGCATACCATTGAAATGGAGGCATGTCAGGCCATGTTTTCAGTGTAAACTTCCAGAGCATTGTAAAAGATTGCTCCATCTAAATGCCAACATTAACAGTAATTCAGGAAACCTCTTTATTATTGTCCAAGTAGAAATTACTATCTCGACAAATTGATCTAGAATGCAAAACTCATTTTTTAAGCTTGGATTGTGTAATTCTCTGATAAACATTATTATTGGGGTGGGAGGGGTGCTGAGTTGATTGCTATGTTACCTAAATGACTGATAATGCTATTTTAATATTGCAAATTAGATCCTGCTTCAAATTAAAAACCCAAACATAGCTACAAGGGGCTGCATTGTGCCTCAGTTTTTACCTGTGTATTCCCATTTATGTCAGTGATGCTGATTAAAAAGTAATTTAGGGCTAAATTTTGTCTAAAAACTTTCTGCTTACTCTTTATGTGCACAGCATTCATTGTTGTATGTCTTTTAATATAATTTGCACAGTCTGTAGCTTCAGGTATGTATTTTATTTTCAGATCTATTATTTCCAGACGTGCGGCAGTAAAAGAGGAAATTCTGGTGTGGTAGTTTGGAAGTTCAAATATATTATTTCCTTTCCACTTTTTCTCTTCTGTAGACACCCATTTTGAATGCTGTAGCTGTGTGCACCATATGGACACGCAAAAATTACCTGGCATATGTCACATGCAACATCATCTACATGAATTGAATTTTGGTTTCGCATAACCACACCTCAAAAAATTAGAAAGTACTAATATTCAGCTTGATATTTTAGGAGGTATTTTGCCTGTGTCCTGTCTGAAGGTTCAGCAAGCAGATGTGCCTTGGTGTTGGAATGAGGTATTCACTTCATTCCACTTGAGGTTTTAATAATCAACCTCAAGTGAGCTCTGCTCAGCGAAATGCTGCTCAGCTAAACACGGCTGAGAACTTGCAGCTCTAACATTACTTAAAGTTGAGGCCATTTTAGACTGGAGGCCCTGGAGTCAGGGGGTTGTCTTTTGTACAGTAATTTTTTTCTTTTTCCTATTGAGAATTAGTGTTAAAACTCTTAAGAAAACTATGTTTGTAAAATAGGGAAAATATTCATGTGATGACTTACATATTCCTTGAAGATAAGTTTTTATAAATTAAAGTAATTCTTAAATAAGGTTTGTCATGGTAGTTTCTCTTTAGCCCACTCTGTTTCCAGTTTGATGTTCCTAGAATCAGAAACAGCTGCCATGTTTCTGAGATAACTCTGCCCTAAATGATGTTATCAAGAGCATTGTCTGCAGGAATTCATCCCTTCTCAAAACTGTCCCCTTTCCAGAACTGTATGGCAGGACTACCAAGCACTGCTCTGTAATGAAATCACCAACCTTTTAAGACCCATTTTGGAAACTGAGACATCTGCAAAAATTCTCAGCTTTCATTAAAATTATTAGAAATATTAAAAAGCTAATGTTCTGTGAATAAATTCAGCAGCTGCAAACATCAGCAGACATGGATTCTATGTATCACCTCACTGGTTGATTCAGCTAGAAATATAAGGAAGTGTGTATATTTTAGACATATTTGTATACCTGAAAGGTTTTGCCTTGCATTTCTTTTTCTTTTAAGAGGAGTGTAAAGTAAAACAGATTAGTGCTTCCTGAAAAATAAATAAGAAATCATTAAAGCAGTCACAGTAAAATCAAGCCATAGGCAAACTTGTATCTTGTACAGTAACATGATATTCTCGGTGTGTGCCTGTTTAATATCTTTTAAGCCACCCTTGGGCAGGACCCCACTGTAAACAAGCTGTCGAGTTTGACTTGGAACATCCTTTTAAAAATAACACTAATAAATAAACATTCTGTCTTCACACATTTTGCTGCCAGGGATTCTCCACTTCCAAACTTAAAAGTGTAATGACTTTTAAAGGTTTGATGCAATAACTGCAGTCTTCTTTACTTTCATAAATATGAATACTTCAGTTTCCAATTGTTTAATATTTTAAAATTAAAACTTCTGTTTTATTTTATAATTATATACTGTCATTCTGATAAAAACTTATCTTGAAATCAGCTCTGTCTGTTAAATTCTCTCTCTGGCAGTGTCATATAAATCAATAATGGTAATATTAGGCAATAATAGAAGAGGAATTCGAGTTTCAGATTATTAATAGCTGAATAAAAAGCTGCACAAAGGAAATGGTTTGCAGTGTACAGCAAGATTTGTGCATTAAACAAAAAGCAAGTGAGACACGTGGCTTCAAGTCTCTTCTATGATGCTTCATCTGCAAACTGTTTATCTGAATCTATCCTTCAGCTCTTCTTCTCTGTGCTGCTTTCATCTCCTTTAGCTGCTCACTCTCCCCTCCAAGGTTCTGTTGGCTCCAGCATTTCCTGCCAGGGGGCTCTGGGGAAGGTTTGGGATCTCTCTGGATTCCGTGCAGTGTTGCACGGAAGATCCTATGAAGCTAAGTCTGCAGTAAAGAAGTCAAAACTAAAGTACCTTGGGAGCACTCCTGTCCCCTGAAAAGTGAAATGTGTCATCCCACATTCTGTTGCCTCTGCTCACAGGTACTTCCATGCAAACTGAGGTCTGCCTGGGTCTTTCCATTTCTGTGAGCTCCAGACACAGAAGCAGCAGGAATTCTGAGTGTGGTGTTTCACCACATCTGACTCTGAATTAAAAACATATTTTCTGAATAGCAAGCCCAAAGAATGCATTCAATTAGATGAATTTGTGAACAACCTGAGACACTGTTGCCGCAGCATTTAAGAGGAACCATATTTGCTGTACTTCAGAACTGACAACACTTTACTCCACATTATTTGACACTTGATTTGTTATTGATTTAATCCTGCTTGCTACAACTCCTGGCCTGGTTTTTTTTTACCTTTTTTTTTTTTTTTTTTTGAGTTACACTACTATTCAGCTTTATTACATGGTTCCTCTTTGGAGAAGATGTGTGCATGTATAGCCAGTGTTGACAAATCTTAACATTTTATTGAGACTCTCATCCTTCTTGTGTTTTTGTGTGCATGTGATGTGCTTTAGGAGGTGTGCATGCATGTTGTAAAACTCAGCCCTTGCTTGAGAAGAATGAGATGTCTAATTCCTTTGTTTTCGGAGAAAGCCAAAAGTGTGTGTCTAAGAGTTAGTAATGAAGTTAAATAAATGGATACATGTTATTACTTTATCCTTTTTATTTGAGTTCTTGGAATTGGCAATGTGGATTTCACTTTTTTTTGTGTGTGTTTAAGACTTCTACACAGAATAAAAGTGCATTTTAAAAGCCATGGGGCAGCTAGATAGGTTTCTCTCTTAGTAGCATAGATGACACTGCTGTCAAAATCAATGAAAACTGCAGAAGAATTCAGTGAGTTCTGTGTTGCTGTCACTTCACATAAGTATTACTGGCCCCATAATGCTGTTAATTCTTACTGGGTCACAAAGGACCACGGTGGTATGTAAGGTACTCTGCGTATGAATGGCACAATGACTGCAGAGTAGTTTCATTGAAAGACCTTTCCATTGTACTGCTGGAAGTTCAAAGGAATTTCTTAAGCAGTAACTGAAGGTTCTTTAATGAACATTGTTTCTCAGCTTTTACTGGTTCATTTTGAAAGATATATACTTTTTTTGTAATTAATTTTCTCTGCTCCATTTCCCTGCTTGTGGGATGCAAATGCCATCTCAGTGTTGAATATTACCGTGTTTCTGAAGGATGTTCAGGCTTTGTGCATAAATTGTGTGTTTGACAGTGGAATTTTTGTGACAGACTGTGGAACCATCAGATAAATTTCATTTGCAATGCCTGTTTCCCTGCCTCATCTTCACTCTTGTCTCTATTCGTTTTGATTTAGACTCACTGTTACGTGGAAGTATCACCCTGCAAAACAGAAATTTATTTTCCCCTGCACCATATGCACTTAGAAAAAAAAAAATCAAAAATGCTTTTGTCCTATTTTGCCTTGCTCGGTGATCTAAGAGCCAATATTTTGTGAGCCACTAAAAGCTTAAGCAATAAAGCTGAAAATTCTGGTTTTTGGTATTGCAAGACATTCCTTTCAATTCATAGTAGGTTGTGAATTACTGGATCTTAAAACTGTAGTACCATGACTTATAGGGAATAAATTTTAATAATTTTCATAGATTATTGAAATATATTCCTTATCATTTTATTCTTCCTTTAAGGCCTATAAAGTTGAACTCATGATAATAAAATCAAGTTGAACTCATGATAGTAAAATCAAGTGGCATTACATGCAGAAATATAAAAAATATTATCAATAAAAAATATATCTCTAAAACAGATCTGAAATAGATTGTCTGCAAAAAATGTCTTATAAGTATGATAAATGGTGGAACAAAAGTGAATATTATGAGCACTCTCTTGGGATGATATACATTAAAATAAGGCAATATCACTGGGCCCATGCATGGGAAAATATTAGCTGTAAAATTCATTGGGTGAGTGTAACAATTCAGAGCCATGAGGATGTGTTACAATCACATGTATGTATCTAACATTTTTTATACAGCTGACAAATTTAATTTTAATTGAAGGTCCATTTAATCCTTAGCCTTCACCACAACCCTCAAGCACTTTAAGCATTTCTTTTACTTTGGCTTTGGTGAAAATCCCAGGTGTCACAACAATTTCATATTGTTTGGATATAAAAACTGACTTCCAGTATGAAATGACTTTGTGTCTTGGGGGTTTTTGGAAGGTTTTATTGGTTTAGGGTTTTAAGAAAAAAACAAAATGTTTCTTTGGTTCAGTTATCTAATCTTTTCACAGTCTTCATTTTTTCATGGCACTCCCCTGGAATTTGACATTAACAACAGTAGAGTGGCAGTGATGTCACAGGAAATTTCTGCGGGTCACGTTTGACTTGTAGGCAATTTCTCCAACTCTTTGATTTTCATACTCTGAAGTGCCATTTCCACCTTCTTCCCTCCAGCTTCTGCGTTTTACAAGAAATCTGACTTCAGTACTTAGGATATTAAAAGTATGTATTAATAAACCATGCACCTTTGAAAAGAGTTATGGAATATATCCCCTGAGGGCCGGCGATAACCTTGTGGTTCATGGTCCGCAGATAATTTCAATCCTTCAAGCTCAGTATGTGCTTTCATTCAAGGAGTCAGGTGCCCAGGCTTCTGAATAGCTTCATGCAGAGCTGCCTCAACAGGTGGTTACACCTCCATATTTCTCCTCCATGGCTTAATTTATGTATGTTCTCAGGTTCGCTGGAAGGAATGGGTAACTTTGTATTAACTTTATGGCCACTTCACTCTAAAGATTCATGGACCATTTTTATGGGTTTGGTGAGGATGTGGGGGTTTTTTAATATGGGGAAACAGAATTCATCTATGTCCATCCAGATGAAAGATGTTTAAAAAAGTAAAAAGGCAGGAAAAGAACGCAACAGAGAAATGAATGGCTAGGTTTTGAAGAAGGATATTTCAGATGGAGACTGAACATGGAAAATCCTCAAGAGCATGAAAGGTACAAGTGCTGATCAAAACTAAGCTCAAGCAGGAAGAGAGAAGTGGAATTGAGAGACTTCACAAATGGGGAAAAGTCTCACGGAAAAACTGAGTTTCTTCCTAAAGCACTTGATAGCTCTTATGGAGTGTGAGTAGAAAGAGGCGCAGCTGACTGCTGAGCTCAAGCCTAAGAGGCAGACGTAGGAGTAAAAAAAGGAACCCTGGCACTTTGCTGTAAAGGGAAAGAACAAGTTGACAGGATAGGCTGCAGAAATGGCAAGAGCAGAAGGGCAAGCAGAATAAAAATTTTAATTTGGAGACACAAATTTTAATTTGCAAGATTGAAGAGGTAGTGCTGCGTTAGATAAGATAAATTGAATGGAGAAAAGAGCAGAGGTGGAGAAAAAGGCATGTGGTGGATTCTGTGTAAAGAAGATGGGAAAAATCAAAGCCTGCCTCTTTCCTGAGGTGTAAAGGCACGGAAAAGAAAATTTTAAAAACAAAACAAAACTCCAGCATTTTCCTTTTTTCAATTGAAGTGATGCTGAGACATTATCAAAGTTTGTTTTTGTTTCTTTGATGAAGTGCAAGGTTCATCTGTACTTGGCATTGTTTCTTACAATGGTAAGAACAGTGCACCCAGGTGGTTCTGCTTCACCAGGGGAGAATGGGAAATCTGGGTTATGGACCTTGCTGACTTAATGATGAATATTTTTACTAGGACTGTTTAATTCAAAACAGTTTCCCATGGTACTCATACAGTCTATGTATGCTTTAATATTAAGGAGTATTAAATAGCTTATTCAAGTAAATATCTTATTTAGGAAACAAAGTACTCAAGTCATCACAATTAAATAATTAATTTGGTTTATTTATGTGTTGTGCTCATTTGCAATCGTTTAAATGGGCATCCTTAGTTTAGCATGTATGCTAATACACAGGTAAAGAGAGAAAGAAATGAAAAAAGCTTCAGTAAGAAAACAAAATCTTCTTTATGATTTAACACTAATCAACCATTGCTAATGTGCTATAAAATAGTACTTAAGGTAGATACTGATTTCCATTATTGAACTTAATGGTCTTTGTTGCCTCATCTGCCTTATTCCAATGTATTAAGCATGCAGACCCCATAATTTAATTATCACCTGTTAATATTGGTTCTAAATTCATTTTTGTGCTTTTGGGCTGAAGCTGCAATGATGAGCCAATTAAAACCCATTATCTGGCTGCTCAAAGCATCACATTTGTAGTTATGCTCAGTAGTACATGATTCTACAGGGACTTTCAAGATGGAACACGCTGCCCTAATGCCTTTAGGGATTAGCCAAACAAAAGGAAAAATGTAAAGGAAATTTTAAATATTTCCTCTCCTACAGGATTTTAATTTTCAGATCTCTTCCTTTGCTGTACATCACAGATTTCCTTGCAGCTAATTTGCATAGCTGTAAAAGTGTAGTGTGTAGCTGAATTACAAGAGAGACTCCTGAGACCCTGGGTTTTCTTTAAATCCCAGAGGAAGAATTTGGTTCAAGAATGTACATAAGGTACTAATTGGAAGGATCGTGTTAGATAGCTACTATTTGAATGAGACTGCTAAACTAATAAAATACAGCACATCATAACCTCCGAGATTTGATCATGAAAAAAGGAGCATTTAATTTATGTAGTTGTTCGCAAAGCGACTGGAAAGAACAATAGCCACACATTGTATCACCTCCATTACATTGTTTATTAATACAAATTACTCCATTCCTCTTGTGTTATCAGCTTGTTGCTGACATGGAATTTCAAGTGGAGGGGTTTCAAGTTGATCAGAAATTGTGCTTTTGTGCTGGCGGCCTGAGAAATGGCTGATGTAGATGATGCACCACGGAATTTGTTAGAAGGGTAGATACAATTCACTTAGAAACATTTTTTTGTGTGTGCGTGTGTCAGTCTGTAGAACTATATTATAAACTTCTCAGCTCTTTGACTAATATGGAGATATAGTGGTCTAGTGGCAGAATGTAGAAACTATTTGATCTACTGTAGCTGTAGTCATAGAATTGCAGAACACTGAGTGGAAAGGGACCTCAAGGATCACCCGGTCCAACCTTTCTTGGCAAAGGCACAATCTAGACAAGTTGTCCCAGCACTTTGTACACCTGAATCTTAAAATTCTCTAAATAAGGGAATTTACCCCTTATTCCCTGGAGAGATTATTGCAATGGCTGATTGTTCTCATTGTGAAAAATTTTTCTCTTGTGTGTAATTGGAATCTCCCCTTGTCTTTTCAGAGTTACTCCTGTAAAAAGGAAGTCTCCATATTCTTTGTAGCCACCCTTTAAACACTGGCACATAGTAATAAGGTTTCCCCAAAGCTTTCTTTCCTCAAAAAGTACATTTCTCTCAGTCTTTCATCATATGGCAGCCTGCCCAGTCCTTTGCTCAGTTGTGGCCTTTCACTGGACCCTTTCCAGCCTGTCCACATTGCTTTTTTTATAGCAGGGACCAAAACTGAGCGCAGAATTTCAGGTGTGGCCTGACAAGTGCTGAGTGGAGTGGGATAACAACCTCTTTGTTTCTGCTGGTGATCCCCTTGCAGTGCAGTCCTGCATGCTGCTGGCTCTCTGCTGCAGCAGCTCACTGCTCACTCAGACTGAGTTTGTCCACAGCACTCCCAGCCCCTTTTCCACAGAGCTGCTCCCTGCCCTGGCTGGCCCCAGCCTGTGCTGCACCCTGTGTTTTCTGGTTTGTTTGGGGTTTTTATATTGTGCTGCATATGCACAGCACCAGGGTTTAAAGTTTCTAGAGGAGGCAGAGAATCTTCCTGTGCAGAGAAATCCTCTCTTCTGAAGCACAGCTGACCTAGAAGCTCTTCTAGGGGCCTTCCTTGCCCGTGGTATAATGAGGGACTATCCTTTTGCCTCAGTTTGTTTGGAGCACCACTGTCTTCAGCTTGGCTTTTCTTGGACCAATTCCTTAAGTGAATCAAACATCATTCCTTGGACCACTGCAGAGTTCCCTGGCATCTCTATGGAAACATCTTGTTATTGGCTTGAGGTGGAATTACTAGTTTTAAATGAGCTTGATGCTTTTCAAGGAAACAGAAAATTGCCTAAGTAAAACCTAGCCACGGATGAAGTCAGTGAGAATTCCCCAGCTGATGGATATGTGTATGTTTGATTGCTGGTTTGTTTTAGTTTGCTTGCTTTCTGCTTATAATTTTTTCACTATTTTATTATGGGTGTGTATTCTTTTGTCAGTGAGAGCTATTAGGAACAGGGCAGGAACCCTGCTGTGCCTTAAAATTAAACTGGGAAAAAAGGCTCAGGCAGGAAAAGAAAAAAAAATAAGCACAGATAAGAAATAAATGTAAATTAAGTTAGCAGGGTTAAGTAGTTTGGACCACAAACGGCAAAATAAATACAGCTTATCATTCTTAGAAATTCTTCTGCTTTTTTGAGTTGGCCTGGATAATTGTAAGCTGTATATTGTATTTTTCTCACTAAATGAAATGTTCACTCTTTTTCTGCCTCCCTATGTCTGTTTTTCAAGTTTTAGGAAAAGCAACAGTTCAGCAGAGCTGTTTATGAGCTTTTCTCATCACTTCTCCCCTCACCTTTCTGCCTAGGGAAGGTCCACAGGACAAACTTGGAAAAATCAAATTAATTTAGCCCCATTTAATACTTTAGCCAATCTGTGCACACATTTGCACTCCTGCCCAAAATTATTTGGAGGAAAACTGAACAAGAGCTGGAAGGTGTGAGCTGGGTGGGTTGAGGATTGGTGAAGAGATGCTGACAGTATTGGCTTGAAGCAGAGGGCACTTGTGTAGAGCATCTACATCTGACAGGACATTGGATTATTGTCCCAACAATTTTGGAGAATATAAGACATATCAGGAATAGGCAAGTTTTCTTTTTATTCCTTATTCACATAATATTTGGGATTTGGGTAGCTTTAAATGTAAAGAGATCCTTTAATGTGGATTGTAACCTGTAAAACAACTTTGAGATTACTAAGTTTCTTAAAAGAAACTCTGGCTTTCCTGAAGAGACAGAGTAATTTTTCTTGTAAGTAAGCTGAATGCTATTAGTATTTTAATCAATCACTGTGTCAAGTGAATGTGTTTCATGTTTGTGTTAGTAAGTTGCCAAGAGAGTTTGGCAAAAGTGTAATGATTCTAGGATATCACTTGACCCTTGCAATTGCAAAGTAATTTGGAGTTTAGAGTGAACCCCCTACTTCTGTGAGTTCACAGTTCAATTCTTTATAGGCAGGAATGTATTTAACACAATTCTTTCGTTTCCTTAGTTAGGCAAATCTGGCAAAGTTAATCATATTTTTCCTAATGTAACAATTTGATCTCATTATGTTTGAGTAAAACTAATGCTTGAGAATCACCGATTTTTAAGTATATAAAAACAATTATGTTTGGAACTGGGTTGTACACACAAATTAGCTGGATATGATTTGCCTTCTTTTTTAAGAGATGCATGCCTTTAGCTCAGATAGTCCTTGAAGGTTTCATCTATGAAGAACTTGCTTATTATTTTGTTATATTTTTTTATAATTGCTTATTAATTTTGTATTTTGCAATGATTTTCTGTGTTCTGATGAATGGAAACATTAGTGTCTCAGTAAGAGTGTCACAGGCTGTGCATATGCAATTGTGTTCTGGGTGAAGCTCCAAATGTTCCTGCCTTCAAAGTGTGTTCTGAAGCTCTGTGATTTGACTTTATATTCTGGAGGTACTGACTTTGCCTGAATAGCTTCACTTCCCATTTATAACAGGAATCAAAGTGGTTTGTGCTGTATGAAAAATGCTGTATCTTCTTCTAACAAAGAGGAATTACTCTTTGAGTAGAGATTAATTTTGCTGAAAATTTACATTTGAATTAATATTAAGAACTCTAGCTTTTGTGTCATCATTTACTTTATTCTGGCCGGCCTTAATAATGAGATAACAAGCTCTTTCCATAGAGTTAAAATCAGAGTGTTTCCAACATGCTGTTTTAGAAGAATTATATTGTTGTTACACTAAATTATTGAGTGCTTATCTTCTCCTGTTGTGTTCATGTAAGTGTTCTACAGACAGCACAACAGTTTGGACAACTCTTTTTGTACAGAAATGTGTCTTGAGAAATTGCTTAGGATGCCATGAATCTTCTTCCACATGAGGAGATGGTTCCCTAATGGCATCTGAATTTGAACATTGATTAACTAATGCCTTTTAACTGTTGTGATTGTAACTCTTCACATCTTTCGATAGTTAGAAGGTTCAGTCAATATTATAGAAATGTTTCTTTAGAAATCTTACTGTTACAAGAGGTCATGAGGCTTCTTTCTCCCTCTCATATTATAGCTCCTAACTCAGCAACTTCCTCCATTCAACAGTTGTGTGAATCTATTTCTGTCTTGAGATATCATATTTTATCTGGAACAATTTTCATATAGCAAGAACATAGAAAACTACAAAAATTTGTATTAGTGAGACAAAACCAAATAGTACTGGAAATTGGCATTCATCAAACTTTAATTATGTATGGATTGCTTAGCTTGGATTATGGGAGATGGTACGTGCCCTTGTTGTAACTGCTTAAGCAAGAGTAAATGGATGATAATGACTTAATATGGAATCATTGTTTATCATATATCATGCTGAGACACTTTCTTTTTTCTCTCACCTTTGGTTTATTTAGCGGCTTTATTTAGTAGGCAACTAATTAAATACAGAATAAATATCCAGAGGTCATTGTTCTAGCTATTAGCATCCTCTGTTGTACGGGTTAAGGTGACTTCTTTTTTATGGTCTTCATTTTTCCTGAGATGGGCTGGCTGCTTCAAACAAGATATCAGATTTAAAAGCCAAACATGCCCGCTGGATGCAGAGCACTTCCAACTTGTTCTCCTCAGACACAGATAGCTTGTGACACTGAATGTGATCTTGAGCTGCATCACCATAATTCTGCTGTGGGTACTGAAAATATGACTGGGCAATTGTGCCTCATTAAGGTTTTACAGTTGGCTGTTTTGAAGTATAAATATAGCTCAGAATGAAAAACGCTGTTTAAAATAAAATCAGTCTCTGTATGGGCTGTGCTACTTGTATCTGCAGTCAGCTCTTTGGAGACGTGAGGTTCTTTCAGCTAAGCCCATAGAAACACTGGATTTTAAGTAACTTTAGAGGTCATGGTGTGCAACACCATACAGTCTTTTTAAGAGACTGGTTAGATTTCACCTCTCCACATAGTTTTTCTACCCCAGTCTCTCTTTCCTGAATGTTGTAGGGCCACATTCATGTATTGATGACTACAAGCCTCCTTAATTTATTAATAACCAGTTTCTATCCATTTGTTCTAACATGAACTTTCTCTCATGGATTTAGCAAATCTTTTGTCCCCAGTGCTTTTGCTGCAAGCAATCATATCTTTTCCTGAGCTGCATTTTTCAGCATGAAAAAAACAAGCCCCTTCAGTGTCCTCCTATAAGATAGGTTTATGTTTTATCTCTGTAACAGTCCTGTTCAGCACCTAATTAAAATTGGAAGTCTTTTTTTGAACATGGGTAAATGATACAAAATACTTCAGATGAGGTCTCAGTACAGGCTATACAATGGTATGAATACTCCCTGTTCTTTACTAAAATACCTTGCCTTTCCCTTTTCATGGTCAGATTCAATTAAATGGCTCATAGTTATCCTCTGACTGCCTAAAATAGGCTGCTGTTTCCAACTAATGAGTTCCCAGTATATACCAGGAATTCTTGCTACTAGTCCCATGTGCCCTTTGGACTGTTACTTTCAACCCAGTTCTCTTTCTGGGGTCCTCAAGATCATGCATTTCTTCCCACAGGACATTCAAATCCTCCTTCTCTAGGAAGACTCTACCTCAAGACTCGGTATCCTCAAGAAGAAGTATTACTGCATCTTTATTTTTATTCTAAGGTCATTACCTAAAACATTAAATAAAGCAAGTCCCAAAGTACAAACCCGGTATTTTTGGATATTAGTCACTTTCATGAAGTAAATGGTGGTAATGGCTCCTAAATGGTGATTTTTTTTTTAATAGATACAGTATGCATTGCTGTGAATCAGTTTTTCATGTTGCCTCAGAGCTCAGTGTTTTATACCCAAATGCTCTCTACTTGAAACTTAAAACCTGGTGCTTCAGAAGCTGCAAGGTCACGTCTTATACAAAGGCCGTCTTCTCTAAGGGCCTAGCAATCTGTCCAGATTTTCACCAAACACCGGGCAGGTTAGATAAATGGGCCTCTGTGGATGCAGCATTTGGCAGATTAGATGCCTGTTATCTGTTCTCTCCACCCGCTAACATATTGCTAATTAGGTTTGAGAGTGAGGTGAAATGATTCATCTTAGCAGAAGAGTGAGTGTCTTTAGTAAATCCTTACTCTGCTTCAATCCCAGTCCACTCGAGAGAAAAAAGAAGATAGAAAGTGAGAAATGGTTCTGGGGTTGTGCATGTATTTTTTGTGTTTGCTTCTTTGTGGCCCTTATCTCTAAAAGTCCATAGATTACCATTAAGTTGGTGAATATGAGGCATTCATGTCAATTAGTGGTAAAATGCAGAATTCAGATAACCATACACTGCAAATGTAAACAAAGAAGTACTTGGGATAATTCTTTTGTGTGTTTGTGTAAATACAGGGATGAGACGGGTAGTTCATCTTTATGCAGTACAGAAGACAACTAGACAACGGGTAGAAAATAAAAGTGCATGGAAAACAGTAAAACTGACATTCATGATCTTCCAAGAACCTTATTTTTTAACTTAATTAGGATTCTTTGAATGGTGGGTGGTTACTTTTTTTCTTTATTTTTGCCCATGTGGGATACTGAGTTCTAAAGTAGCATCTTCTGTGGCAGTTCCTTTATTTCTTCACAGCCACAGTGGTGATGAGCATGTCGTATCTAATGATCTGCAATACTCTAGGCTCTTTTCCCCCTGGAATAATCTGACAGGTGATCTTCTCATACATGTCCTGCAGTTTAAGAATTGTTCCTCAAACCATGCTATATGTACATATTTCAAGGCTGGTGTTAACATATGCCCATAGCTTGCCATTTGTTGTAAGGGATACCAACCTGCTATAAGATTTGTAGAGCAACAGTAATTACAGTATTTGTCTGAGATATGAATGGCTGGAATAAACAGATACTACATTTATATTCAACCAGGAGAACAGTGAGATTGATATATTGTTCCTCACTTGCATAATACAGTATGTACTATAACACTTAAAAATGTTCTGTAATTGCTTTGGTCCTTTGTTGATGTATAAATGACATATTTGTATGCATCTGTGTAACTGCCTTGTAGAATTTAACAAGTTGAAGAAACGTGTGACTAAATTAGTAACATTAATCTTTTCATGGAAAAAAAATCTGTCTGCTCTGTGGATGTACAACTGCTGATGTTTATTGATGTAAGCGGAGAAGTTGTTAGATAAGTATAAGTGTCCCTTGGTCCGTAGCTTCACTGGATAAGTATTATCTGAATATTAATCTGCCAGGTTGTGCTTATCTTATGTTGAGAAAAATGGCAACATTCTTGCTGTGGGCGCCGAGTTTGAGCTACTTGGGTCTGGCTGATGGTTTTTTCTCTATCCAGCTATGGGCAAGGAGCAAAAAATGTTTCCTGCTCTCTTGTGCTTTCATAAAGACAAGGGGGAAGAGATCTGTGAGCTTTTTCCTATTTGAGCAACTACCATGAAGACTGGGGAGAGGGAAGGTGGTTCTCTCCATTTTGGGCAGCTTTGTGTCCTTGTGACAGAAAGATGCTGCAGATGTTGAGAGTGGCTCCTCCTAAAATTGCATTTTGCTGTGGGAATTTCAGTCCTGGAGTAATGACACCATTGGAATCACAAGACCAAGCAATGAACATATCCTCATGAAGCTGCTTAGATTATTTTGAGAATAAGGACACTAGCAGCTGTCACCTTTTGAAGATACTTCTGAAGGTGTGCAAGGGGATTGGAAGTGCTTTCTCAGATCTGTAGATCATGAAGGTAAAAGATGTGGCAAGGGGAGTCAGGGTTAATTAAGGCAGTTCTGAAAACCAGCAATTGCTTATGGCTCTGTTAATCATACAAGAGCTGCTGTGAGACTCCTGATGTCTGTGGAAGGGAGAGTGGCCAGGGATGTCTTTGCATCTGATAGAGCAGTAGTCTGTTCTTCCTGGAAAAAGCATGCTTCCTTAAGCAGTTAATCTGCAAAGGAAATCATGGAAAAGCCAATTTAGTAATTGAAATTTATCTCCAGCTATAGGTAATAGGGTTTTTTGAATTTAATCTCCTGGCTCATGAAAGGCCCTCTGCTTGTGCTCTAGTTGGATTCTCTAAACATGGACCTTTGGAATTAGCTTCCAGAAAGCTGTACTCTTGGACTTGTGTAGATTTGTGTAAATGTAAACACATGGAATGCAGCTTCCTTGTAAATGAGAGACAAAACCATATTTGGTCATTTGCACAAAAAATAGTACTAAACTTGAACTTTAGGATGAAGCTTGTAGTGTTTATATTCTGACATGCAGGGAATGCAACCACTCAAAAATGTTTGATGCAGAAGTTCATACAGTGAGAAATCTCCTTGGGAATCTGTAATTTCCCACCCAAGCAAAAAATATTAGTTGGAGAAGAGTTTGGGAAGGCAGAGAGGGAGAAGTTTGAAATGCGAGCTTTCAGATTCTTTAATTTTCTTATTATTTCCTTTTATTTTTTCTTTTAAATTTTCAAGCATTTTCAAAATTGCCCTCATGTATTTGTAAGAAAGGCAAAAAATGAAGGAGTATGTGTATAAAAGAGTAAAAAGCAGAGCTGGTGTTATTTGCAGCCCATAAGAGGGAGAAATGCATCCAGATGCAGAAAGGCCTCGTGCAGTTTCACTTATGGCCTGAGTAGGCTCGAATCTGCACTTTCCTTTTCCTGTGAAGATGTCTGGGGAAATCCTGTGCTGTGGCATATTCCAGGGAGGGGAGGTGCACTCTGGCTGTGTCCTTGGGGAGCCGCTTGGATTTGTATAAATAATCACTCCTTGCTTGGAGCAGGAAATGGAGCTTGGGCATTTCAGGGCTGTGCTTGTGTGGACTGGCTTGGGGGGCAGAAGAACAGTTCTCTATCAGACATCTCTATCAGACTCCCAGAAAATTTCTATTTCCACACAGAGAGCTTAAGAAGAAGGTTCTTTGGTGTCAGATTATAAGTGAATACAGATATCATTTAATCTTTCATTGTAAATTTAAGACAATTCATAGAACCTCTCTCCAAATCCTTGTCACACCACTCTGTTGATAAAGAAAGAAAGTAGAAATTCTCAAATAATAAATACAAAACATGTAAAATATTTTATTAGGCTTTTAGCACATTATGTTAATCTCCTGATAGCTAATATTATGAGCAAGCCTGTGTCTGGAGAGAGTAATAGCAGAGATCTTAGGAATGGAAATAATGTCTTTTTAACTTCCCAAAGAGGATTCAAAGAGCTGGTTGATTGTTATGAAAACTACTGCTCTTAGTGAGCATATTAAATCAGTAGAGCATTAATCTGATTATTTGTAAGATGTTGTCCCTTAAGAATGTATTTCACAATGTAGAAGGCTCAATTAAAATATATAAAATAAAGCCATGAAAATGAACAGCATTGTTACAAGTTAAATATTCTACCGCATCTGATAGTAATATTTAGTATTGATAGATACATCATGTTCCACACTGAATCAGTAAAGTGTTAGAATAGCATTTAAATTGTAAATTATTAAGAAATTGTTCACATTTATTTTGCAGACATTTCAAATAATATGTTTTATCTTGTTAGGGTAAAAAAGGAAGAAATACTGCAGAAGGAAGTCTTGGTTAACAGGAAGTCTCCAAATCCCAAGTCCTGTAAAGCTACTGATATTTAAATAATTTTAAAAGCTTCAGATCATTAATTGATCTGGTATCAGCTTCCTTTCTGTACAGTTATATGTCACCTTTTCTACTTCTTCTTTCCTGAACTAAACCTAATTTTAATGCACCTTCTCCTGTCTGCCTCTTGGCGTTTACAAGCTGGTGGTTAATGGACTAGAAACTTTGTCACTCCTTTAATAACAGAAAGACTTTCAAACTCAGCAGTGGAAGGGGAGAAAATGGAAGTGCAATTCCTAGGGGTTAATTGCTGCTTTGTTCCCCTTCTACAAATTTTCTCCAAGACCAGGCTTAGCTTTGTCAAATATTTTCATAGTGAAAGTAAAAATTTTTTTCAAGACATCTGTGTTTCAATAGATAGAGATGCCTAAAACTTAAGTTGGATATAAATGTAATCCTGGCGTAACAATACTGATTTCGCTTGACTTAATCAGAGACTTAGCTGGGCTTTGTGGTTTCACAGAAGGCTGTTTGTTAACCACACTGTGTGGGCTCCAGCACTGCAGCTTGTCAGCAGCTCCCTTCATCTGTTCCTGGAGCAGAGGGGCTTAAAGCAGCGCTTGAAGGACAACGTGCTAAAAAATTAGCATTCAGCAGTTTTGCAAAGACGCAGCGTGAGCGTAGCAAGGTCAGGTGCATAAGGAAAGAGGGATTTCCAGTTGCCATTTCATGAATTAAAACATCAGATTTACTCATGGTCGGTTTTGTTTATGTGACTAAACTAAAAACATCAACAGCTTCGCGTGTGATTAGTATTAAATACTGTTCAGTACGTTTCATCATGATAGATGCCCCCAAATTCAAAGTATAGCCTGAAACCGTCTTTTAGTCCCCTGAAATACATGTGGGTTTAAGGGATTCTCTGATAGTTCCAAGCCTTAACCCTAATTTCTTGTTTCTGTTTTTTGAGCCAAGCCCTTACGAGTATTTAACAGTATTTTTCTGGTGGTTTATGGTTGTTGTTTAAGTTTTACTGAAATACTTTAACTCTATTTTTTACTGCATGTGTTTTAAGTAATGCATCGGTTGTGAGACGTATCTGTCACAAAAAATGTGTGTCCAACTCATGGAGATTTGAGTCCTAATTTAGCAAAAATTGCCCATGTAACATTTCAGAGGTCAGAGATACTTCTGATTTTGACTTTAACCCAAAATCAATCAAATTACTACTCTCCAGCAGGGAATGAAATTAGAATTAATTAATCATGTTGGGCCCTGCTTTGTGGGCATTTTCTTTAGTCTCCTACTGTGCCCTCTGAAAGAGAGTGCTGGGATCCTGTTGTAGGCAAATATGGAATATAAATCAACATAGTAGGAGCTAGTAATGGGCTTATACTCAGAATGATCAGGTTTACAAGCCAGAGCATTAGGTACCTTCATTTGAGGCTGTCTTGCCTCAAATACTTGTGTCCACCTGGAGCTTGTGATTTATCTTAGTTGTCTGGTGCTGCACAACTCCCTGTTGCACATGTTCTCCCTCTGTGATTAAGCTTGCCCAGGGATTTCTTCAGCAGCACAGCACGGATAAGGACACAGCAGAAACTGGGGCTGAAGGGGATGAGGAATGCTCCCTCTGAAGGGGTAACCAAGGCCTGATTTTTCCCAAATCTGTAAAGGAGGAGGTAGCTGGTTCAGATAGGAACTTTCTTATTGAAATACTCTGGGTGGTCCACATGAAAGGCGCAAAAGAGAGTGCAGAGTGTTTGTAGTTGCTGTAAAGAGCTTCGAACTATTGTAGGATTTGGTTTGGATTTGGGAATATTTTACCTGAGGTAGCTTTGTATTTAATACTGATTATATGCTTCACTTCTGCACTTTATCTGCATTCCATTAATGGGAGTAGTTTCTTTACCAGCACGTGCCAGGCTAAAGGAGGATGTGAGAGACTTTGTCCATGTGCAGTAGAGGTGACAGATCCTGACTAAGTGTCGGAAGGGTTTAGCTGTGTTGGACCAAAGTGTCTTCTCAGAAAGCACCAGTTCTCCTCTCAGTGTTTGCAATAGGCTGGGTGCCATAAAACACTGCTAATGTCCTATATATCACTATAGCAAAGATTTTTACATCTGTCAAATGGAAGTGCACATACTTAATGTGGTCGTTTTTTAAGAACTGAAAAAATACCTACCATATAATGAAAAAGTTGCATGATGGGAGAGGGGACTGCAAATCCCAAAAAGTACTTTAAAATCTAAAGTATTGCAGTTTGTCTCTGCATTTATCAGGAATTACTGCTCTTTTCTTCAAGACTCCCCACAGTATAGCCCCCACAATTTATTTTGTGAAATTATTTTGCCACATTTGCCAAGAATCAAGAGCTGTGCAGCTGCCTGTTGAAGGAGCAGGTAGGTACTCAGTGGGAAAGGCCAGAAGAGGTCTCCCCAAAGACAGACAATGATTATGTGAGGGTGTGCATCTTCTTGGCAGCTGGACAGTACTAAATAAAGAAAAAGCAAAGCCAACAGTAAAGGTGGAATTGTATTTGTAGAACCTGGAGTGGTTTGGCTTGGAAGGGGCCCTAAAGATTGCCTATTTTCCCCTGCCATGAACAGAGACACCTTCCACTAGACAAAGTGGAAAGCCCCATCCAGCCTGGCCTGGAACACTTCTAGAGATGAAGTATCCACAGTTTCTCTGGGCAGCCTGTTCCAGTGCCTCACCATGCTCACAGTAAAGAATTTCCTCCTAATATGTAATCTAAATCTGCCTTCTTCCAGTTTAAAGCCATCACCCCTTGCCTTACCACGCCCTGCCCTTGTGAAAAACACATCTCCAGCTCTCTTGTAGCCCCTTTAGGTTCTGGAAAGTGCTCTGAGGTCTCTCCAGAGCCTTCACTTCTTCACTCTGAACAACCCCAACTCTCTCAGTCTGCCCTCATAGGAAATGTGCTCCAGACTCTCCTCTGGACTCACTCCCTGGGGAGGTCACAGTGCTCTCTTGAAGCTTATGGCAAATCTGTTTTTATCTTTTGTCTGATGGTCAGTGTAAGCCATTGTGCAAATGAGGGGATGTATTCAAAACTGTAGCTGCAATTATAACGGGAGTTTGTGGCCAGAGTCAGTGAAAAATAACAGAAGTATAACAGTTTATAGTAAAAGATCAGTTACCAAGACGTGTTTGCACAGGCAGGATACAGTGATGCAAACTTTTTCACATAAAGTCATTTATTACAGAACTTTTACCAAAGCTATAGATAAAAATGTTCATATACTCCAAGGATATCCACCCACCTTTCTCTCTCCCTAGTAGTATTTATGCATGTAGAAAGAACAAAGTAAAGAGAGGATCATTCCCAGAGAGATACCACATTTTAAGAGAAATTCATGAAGAGATGCGGCATGCAATTCATGTTTTGATGCAGCATCTACCAGGAGGCTTACAAGCTCTGTTGTAGATTAGCTGAAGAAATTGTTTCACTTTCTGAGGACTTGTATAACATTCATTTCAAAGGAGTTGTAATTATAGCAGTGTCTTCTGAGAGAATATCTTTTCCTCAAAGACAGGCCCTTATTTAGGTGGTAAATGTAATAAAAATGTGGTAAATGTAATAAAATCACAGCATTACCACTCAGGTCATACTCTTATGCATGTGTTAAGCAATTCTTTTCTGTTATAATTTTTCATATTTCATCTTGAAAGATTTTTCCTGTAATTTGTAGTTATACAAATGAATATCTGAGGATTGGGAAGGCTGGGTTTTTATGCCATTCATGGGCTGAGAAACTTGAGTTCCAAATTTTCAGTTTCATCTTGTGACAGTTTATTCTTATTTGTGAGGCTTTCCATTTCGTGTATTGAAGCTGTGCAAGAAGTCACTTGAAGGTTAGAATAAAAGACCTGAATAAATCAAACGAGACCTTAGTAATATCTAGAAATTAGAAAGCCCTCTTATCACAGTTATCCCTCAAAAAAAAACCTCTGTAAGAAAACATCTCTCTGAGTGAGACCTTTACTTTCTTAAAAAATGGAAATAAAAATCCAAGAAAAAAAGAGACACCCCAAGTCCAGAACAGTGCACATAAAACTATTTCTTTCAGTAGGTATACCCTTCTCTACATTTTGTCACATATCAGATGAAATCATCCCCTTGATCCCCACTTTGAAACTTTCCTTGCTGGCAGCCTCAGTAAGCCTGAGAAGAGCAGAGCCAACTCCCTTGCATTTGCTATGCCATTTGAACACTGCAGTTTTTTAAAAGAATATAATTTTCTTCTTGTTGCTGTGTTTCTCTGGCTTTGCTAAGTGTGGGAAATTAATGTAGACTTTGGAGGAGTTCCATCAACTCTGAAACAGCCAGTAAGGAAAGAGTCCAAGAAGGCTCAAAATTCCAGCAGCAGTACCTAATTTAGCTCATTACTTAGGATTTATTTTGTTGTTTTCAGTTTTCTGTATTACTTACACTGTCTTTAACGGCTTAAGTGTGTTTGAGGCTCTGAAGCTCACTTTCAGGAGTTCCTCACTCCAAAGGCTTCACACTGGCTGCCCTGACAGGGGAGTTTAAGCAAACTGAAATGAGTTGAAAGGTGGGGTAGAATGGCACACATCCTCAGAGCACAAGAGTAGGCAAGAAGAGATATGGGACAGATTTTTCTTTTCTTTAGCTGGTTGGTTACACGACCCTAGAGAAGTCAAAGTATCTTGTACTGCTTTGTCTGCCCTCTGCATAATGGTAAGGCATCTCTCAGAAAGCATGGCATCCTTGGATAAAAAAATTTTGACAGCATTGCTTTATGAAGAATGTCAGAGACACAGATCTTTGTTGTCCTTGCTGTTCCATCTGTGCTCTTAGTGATTAGTCTACCACTTGGATTTTATTGTATGCCGACTCTCTTCTATTTTTAATTTTTATTAATATTGTTAAGGATTTTAAACACTTTCTTCTCCCCATCCCATTTTATCCTTCATCCTCAGCACAGGACATTATATTTCATACAGCTCTTGTCTATTTTGCTTGAAGGAAAATTAGATATTATTTTGCTTTAAGCAGTGACTATTTTGACACCTCTGTCTTGCAGTTATTTCTCAAATGACAGAGTAACACTTTCTGTATCTGCACACAACATATTATAAAGGAAAACATGAAAGACTATGGTTATTTCATTACCATTAGATTTTTTCATTATAGGTGTTACTTGCACCCCTACTGTTAAATTGACCCACTGAAAAATTGATAAAAAGATGGTGTGAAATTGCCCTACTGTACTTTCAGTTTGAGTTCGCTCTGTGCCATTTACGAACACTAAAAGCTACTTAAGTATGCAAAAATAATACAGTTCTTGAATGGCTTTGAAGCAAAGAATACCTATAAAATCTACCTCAAATGCTTGAGTAAAAAAATTACACACAACCTCAGAAAAGTTCATTCTAATTTTCAAATTGAGCATGGTTAAATATAGAAGAATTGAATGCCTTGAGAGTTCCAAACTTTTTTAAAATAGTCTCTTTTATATATGGAGGATTGTGCTCTTTTTTTCCCCTTTAAATCTGGAACATTTTGTTTTAATCAAGAGATCAATTACTGTGCTGAAAATGCAGCTTGACATATTAGCCAGCTTGAAGAGAATGGAAACTTAAACTGTCTTCTCTCCCACCATCAGCCAGATGTTCAGACCTTCACCTTTTGATCCCCTGGGCCTGGGTTCAGGAATTCTGAGCTCTCTGCCAAAGCTACAATGCAGCGTGCTCACTCTGTAGTAGTAATTTATATGTACTGTCAGTAGGGCTGTGGCTGTCTTTAGACCCTTCTGTTGATAACCTCACATTTATTTATAAACATTTTATTGGGAATTATTGTCTTCAGGATTCTGCCTCTTATTTACATGGAAAGATACTTCTCCAAAAGTCTCGTTTATGTAACATTATATCAAAGCATAATAGTATTAAAATACTAGAAAGAAAATTGCCTCAAGTTTTATCTTTACTGTGTAATATTTCTCCATCCCTTTGCATATTTCAATACACACTCACTGCAAGGGATTCTTGCTCCTCAGATTTAAAGAAAACAGAGCAAAGCATTCCTTGGGCTGTCCCTTTCTTTTCTCCATCACCAAAGTGGGAGACAGCAATTCAGACCTGTACAGTTCTGTGGAGGTGCCTGAGATTTGGATCTCTCTGCCAGCCCCAGGCTGGGGGTGCCTTGAGGAGGATGCTTAGATTAACTCTCTAGATGTACAGCATATGTTGGAGAACTTGCTGTTTTATGCAAAGGCATATGCTGAGTGCCTTGCTGAAGAATATCTACCATCAGAAAGAGGATCCAGGATCCCAGTGTCAGTGCGCTCTGTGCCCACTCTGCTCCTTCTGAGACACAGTTACATCGAAGAACAGAATTGCTTTTAAAAAAACTGACAAAATTAGAATGGGGGAGGATTTAATTAAATGAAATTACTCTGAAAAATGCTGCTTCATCTCTTCAGAGCAAAATGTAATGCGCGAGTTATTTGACTCTGTGGTTCCAGGGTAGCCTGTGTAGATTTTATGTCGACTCTGGCTTACACTAGCAGTGTTCCTAGTATGTTTCCAGCTTCATGGGCAAGAAAGTACAACTTGTTAACTGTAATACATTGCAACATATATGTAAAACAGGAGACAGAAAGAGTCATTCTGGAGAAATACGATGCAACTCGACCACACTACAGCAGTTAATGCCACTGCAGCTTTGGGTGTCTCCTTGTTTTGATAACCTCCCTGTTATCTGTGTCCACTGACATCTTTCATCCCATTGACATTGCACTTGGAAAATGTTTGGGGTTTAATGTGTACGCCTTGTGTGTTCAGAATAAAGGTCTTCTGCAGCCCTGCTGGCTCTGCCCAGAGTAGTTTTGTGGAATACCTGATCTCAGGTGTGCACGTAGTGCCAAACTGGAGAGCAGTTTGCTTAGCATAAAATTGAGAGCTTGGGAGTCATTAAAAGGTGAAGAGGAAAGGGTTGGTGTTACAAGTTACATTAACCTCTAACCGTGTTTCTTGCAGAAGGATTTGTGCATGGTTAAGAGGTACCATTTGCCATGTGTCAGTGTTACTGCACTTTTCTTTGATACCTGCCAAAAGTCTTTATTTTTACAGTTTTTGTCTATATTTTCCTTAGGAGACCAGATGTCTTTGAAAGTGTGAGAAACACTGTTAAGCGTGTCATGAAGGGACTGAAGGGAGAACCTAAAGCAGTTATGCTTCATTGAAATGCTTTCACATGTTATTTCTATAAGCCTTTGAATCAGTGCTGTTTCAAGTACTGAAATTGAATTCTAGAAATAAAACTCTCATGGGTTCAATATTTTTGTAAACATTAATATATAATAGGAGAAATAGGATTAAATTTGTTTCTCTAAGTGGAAAAATGCAGTGTTGAAGAGGTTAGTGAAGCCACTGAAACCAAATATATTTTATGGTATGTGATATAAAAATTAAAATATTCCTGAAAGAAAATGCTTATCAGTTGTAAAGCAACATTATTTATATTTATAGATTTTTTTAAATCATATTGCTCAAATGTTTTGCCTCTTACGTTTAAATTATTTTAACTTTCTTTGCTAGAATTTCAAAACTATGATAAAGTTTATTATTTTCAGAGTAAGTATCTGCAAAGCATATTAAAACTGAAACATTCAGTGTTCTCTTAGTTTATAAAACCTCCTTGGCTGATGCTTGAATTGAGAATCATATTCTTTATTACTACACAGCGGAACAATTTTAATTGCTCCCTTGAACATTACAGTACTTCCAACCATGAAAAACAACATAATAGCCATGAGAGTAAGCCTGTGTTATTTCAGTCACCTTTCCCATTTGACAGTGAAAATCATATGTTTAAAGGGAGAAGCTGCAGTCCTGTAAAAATAATTTTTGAAAGCTACTACTGACATGGTAGGGAATCAAAGTAAAGATATTCCAATGAGGAATATGATCTTGTCCTGCAGAAAGAGAAAACTCCTAAGCAAAACTGAATGAGGAAATCTTCCAAAAAACTTTCAAAAGCTATCCTTTAAATACCATAGAGTGCATTAGTTGCACCAAATACCAGAATATATTCAATAAAAAAGGCAGAGTGTTACTAAGAAAATCATCTAAATGACAATTAATCAATGCTTTGTGTTCTGGTTAAGAGTGTTACAGGACAAAAGTACCCAACAAAATTGAGAAAGGCTGGATTCAAACTGCCTTGTACTGAACAGGAAAGAATCTGGTGAGCTCCAGTGAGCCTTAGAGCAGCCTGCTAGGAAAACCATTTGAAAATATGGACAAACTATTTAGGCAGAAGTCAGTCCATTTTTTTCCTTTATTGAAGCACTTCAATGGAGGAATCTATTCAGTGTTATACTACTAAGAAAAAAAATCCACAGAAATTTCATAAAGGTGTTGTGGGATTTTTTTTCTTTTTGAAAGTGAATTTTTTTTTCAAGTCCTGAAATGAGTATGGAAATTCATTTTCCTCTCTGTAAAAAAGTCTCCTCTAAATTTTTGTTAATCTGATGCCTTCAGTTACAGATAAGATACTTCTGGGAGAACATCAGCATTTGTGATACACAAATCAGCCTTCATAACTTTAGGGTAAGGTACATGCTCACCTTACTGTGAATATATCTATAAGGGTTGTTCAAGCAGCTTAATATGGAGTTTTTAATGCCCTTCTGGGATGAAATGGAACTATTGTTGGGGAATAGCTTCGAGTTCCACCTATTCCTCTGGCTGGCACATGATGTCACAGACTGGTGGCTGCCCCACTGGCATGCTCTGGCTTTGTCAAAATGGCACTTTGCATCCAAAGTCTGTTGTGCAGTGCTCTCCCTCCTGCTAATGTGTGTGGAAGAGCAGCAGTAAAATTGATGCATAAGATGATGAGTTTACAAGACTCATTAACGTGACTGAAATTCTAATGATGGCGTTCTCAGTACAGGCATATGGAACACTAATCTTGAGATGCAAATCAGAAGAATATTTTTCTAAAAGGACCTTTCTGTAGTGTGATATCCTCAACAACTTTATCTGAAATGACAAACAGGCCTTTCAAACCGTGTGCCTAAATAGAACTCTTAATCATATTGCGTTTCCTCCCTCACCTGCTGTGTGACATTGCTCACAGATTTTCTGTGTAATTACTGACCTTTGACTAGCAGTGGAAAAATATCTCGCTGCTGTATCTGGCCATTCTTCCTCTCTCTCATTTTGAGTATTTGTTTACGAGTTCTTAGGGCAGTATTCATGTTATTTACCATTGTCACAACTGAGTGATTTAGATCACTTAAGAACCACCATTAAAGGTAATATTAAAGTGGTTTTAATATGATGTTGTGGAAGTGCAGCTCAGCAAGGTTGGATCACAAAGCTCACTCTCCTACATGGATGAAACATACAAAGGAAAATGAGTTAGAACTGAGCTACAATTATTTGCACGGAGACCAGAGATGCAAAAGGGTAAGGGAGACCCTCTCAACAAATCACATGAATATGAAGAATATGCCCCCTGAATTTCTAAACTCCAATGGGAGTTTGGGAGCACCTACTTCCAGTCTTAGTCTCAGATTTGGACAACAGTTTATATCTAATGGAATTTTGACTACATGTGTTCCATTAGTATTAATTCAGCATGCTATTAGTCGCTTAACAAGGATCTCTTGGAATAAAATGTCTCACTGCCTTGGGTGAGGAAGGATCACTTAGTCTCAGAAGAAAGGAATCCCACACCTTGAGAGGTGTCCCAGCTCAAGAGGAGAGTCACCTGGGATGCAGTCCACTTGCAATGAATGTAGAGGAGAACTCCAGTTAGACCTACCCAGAGATCTCTGGTACTTCAGTGTGCTCTTTATTTGCTCCTTGACAAATGAATCTTGGAAAAGCCACACGCTGTTCACGTGTTGATCGCACTGTGGGTGCTCCAAGCTCAGATGGATGCTTGCTGTCTCATCTGTTTCTCTGCAGGGGCCCTAGAGGAGTTCTTGGCCTGGCTGTGGCTCAAACATTTACCTCTTTTGGAGCCTGTACCAAATTACTGCTGATTTGGTTAAGGGGGGGTCACAACCACTCTGAAATAATTCACTGGCTCAGTGACCAGTTTGAAGTTAGATACTTTTTGCTGACCTAGCAAGTGTAGATGCTGCATACAGTAGTTTCACTACTGCATTGATAATAGACCTTAAAATCCCTTGAGTTTGTTTCAAGTTACCTAAAAATATCAGGCCCTAAGTTTCATATCTCTTCCTGTTGTATCAAACTTTGCAATTGTTTGTAGAATGCGTTCTCAGTCAGAACACAGAATCCAGGCTGTTACTTCTAGAAGATTTAGTTACCAATTTTAGAGCCAAACTCAATTTTCTTTTTGTGAGCCTGTTCTATTGATCCATTTCTCTCCAGAGGAAAATGGGGTCAATACCTTAAATTATAACTATGAAATGAAAGGATACAGTAGAATCTTATGCTGTTACTCTCTGGTTTTCACTTTTTTTAGATTCATACCTCCTGTTTAGCACAGCCCCTCATTTCTACCATTTACTTTTACCACAGGTTTGATTTCACTCTTGGTCCTTCAGAAAGGGATCTTTTCATGACTGGAAGAAATCAAAAATATCTGCCGCTTCCTCTGGGAACTTATTCCAGTGAATTATCAGTTTCACTACTAAAAAATCATGGTTTATTTCTGATTTTAATTCATCTGGCTTTAGCTTTCATATACATATTGCACTTTGATTTGCTAAATAAGTTACTCTTAGAGTCCGGTATTCAGCAGTTTCTGTTTCACAACTTTCCAGGTCTTGACTCTATGTTTCTTTACCTTATAGCTCTGCTGCAGATTTTCTCTTCAGACTTTTCTGCAGTATCTCTTGTAAATGCACTGCTGTATGCTGGCAATTCTTAGTGACTCCCTTTGTGTTTTCATGAGCTTTGGGTTCCTCTCTTACTATCACTACACCTTATGGACAAGCCCTATTGACTGCAAATTCCTCTAAACATTTTACTTTTTGCCAGTCTTCAAGGCATTCTGTGTTTTTTTCAGGAATCACCTTTCATCTTGGTAACGAAAGTTATTGAATAGTGTTTATTCTAGAAGTGATTTGTGGAAGAGAGTGTTGGAACCATCTGTTTAAATAATGAATATATATTCCTCAATCATGGCCATTATGTGAGTGCAAAAACTTTGGTGGAAGTTTTGGGATGTTGTTAAATTAACAACTGAACCAGAAGTTTGCCCAGATGTAGGACCCATAAGTTTAGCCAGTTCATTCAAATGTTCTGTTTCAGTGCACTTTCACATCATTTCCATCCCGAGCTTGTCTACTGAAATTGCCTAGTGCCTTTTGGGGCAATTAATCTATTTTTCTCATCAAGGTTTAGGAATTCTTTATTTATTCTGGTTTTACATACTGCTGTCCTAAAAGTTCTCGACAGAATTTGCAGAAATTCTTTTAATGAAACTGTATCCCATAGTGATATGAGTATATACATCTTAGAATGGTTTCTGCAGGTATTAACTAGTTAAACCAATAATAAGGCAGAGAACTTCAACAGGCTGTTAAAGTTTGCAACAAATTTTTACTACATACATTTTCATTATAATTTCTGTGGTGCAGTCCTTCAGCCGTCTGAATCCTATATAACAAATCACAGAGGGAGAAGTAAACTGATGATGTGGAAATACTAATGGCACGTGGATGTGGCTGATGCCAGAAGATGATATGAAAGGTTCTAAAATTATCTTAATTGATAAGTATAACAAGTATTACTCTTGTTTTACGGATTACAGACAATTGTGGTGTATATTTCAACTTCTCTGATGGAAAAAGCAGTTTATAATGAAACATTAATGCTTGTGACATTTTGCCATGCTGGGGGGAAGAGGGTGTCACTTGAAAGCAGACTGCATTATCACAAATACCAGGTTTTTTGTTTTTTTAAATATTGACTCTGACATTCTTACAATAAATTAAGATTCAGTGCCAGGATTATGAGCTTCTTCCTTCTTATGGTTTCTGCTATATGATGCTCATTTATCAAGCTTAAGTGGCCAAATCAATAGAGTGTTTCCGTAGCAGATAGTAATTGCTTTAGACTTATTACCTATACTAACAGACTTTGAGTTCTTACCATCATTCTTCACTGAGTATCCCAAGTTGCTTTTTACAGCAAAGGCTGGTATACCGCTATTTTTCCCTTAATACATGTTAAGTGTGTCAGATTGCTGTGGAAGAACCAGTAAATGGGTGGGTTATTTAAACTGACTCTCCACAATGTACAGCTTACACAGTAGCCACATTCTCCAGTTGTTTATGCTCAGTCAGTGCTGGGAGGTCCTTTGCAGTTCATTTTGCATTTTTGTTCATTAGAAGAAACATTGTCCGAGATAATACTTTCATTGTGCTTACCTTTTACAAGCACTCTGCATTTTCAGATTAACTGAAAGGTTTATTGGCGCTGGTATTAGAAAAATTAAGCTTTTATGGCCAGTGAAATGTGTTTTTCTCTCATGAGTTAATGACTTGTACACCTGGCACTTTTATGGCATTTAATGGATTTTATTTTTAAACAGCTTTAATTAAGCTTGTGGTGTCACATGACACAAGCAAGCAATGGCGTTTTTCCTTATCTCACAAATCAAGATATTAAAATGGATTAATTAATAGATAACTATGGCCTTGAGATCTTATTAGAAGACTAAATATTTCATAGTTTAGGAACTGGATTATAGGATGCTATAAACTGTAGATACTATATCATCTTTAAATACACTGAGCTCTCCTGCTGCTTTTACAGGCATTTGGCTAATATTTTTTTTACAGCTATATACAGAAATTGCCCTTTTCATCTTCAGATGTATGCCTCATATACTTGGTTTAGATTGGTGCTACTGCAGAAAAAAGAAAGATCCATACTGCAGGGTAGGCAGATCATCTAAAATCCAGAAAGCTGGATGGCTGCTTTATTGATGTTTTTCTTATGTTTGTCATTACCTTATTGCTGTCACTTTGCAGAGGGAGAAATCCCAGGGTGACCTTGTCCAAACTGCACTGTACAGCAACAGGAGAAAAATAGTGGGGGGAGATTTGTTTTGCTTTTTTTAAGGAAGTTGTACTCTACTCAAGAGAAGTAGTTTTATTCATTCTCAGTTTTCTATTCAGATTTATTTAAGATTATCTGCCCCAAGGGATAGAGGGAAACAGAAGTGAAGGAAACAAAATCACATATGGATATGTAATATTCATATGGACAGGTGGAACATAATGCTTTGAGCCCAAACGGTTGGGAGAAAATGTGTACAGTTCTTAACCCTGAGAGAATCAGTAAAGCCTTAAAAGTCCAATCGTAATAAACAAAGGATTTAAATAATATAGCAATGACAGTAAATATTACGGAGGAATGTTTTCATTTTCATAGCTCTTGAAACTTTAATGCCTATTTCATTTGAGCTTCAACTTTTTTCATAAGGACCAGAAAGACCAACCATTAACTTCAAAATGAACCATAAACCCTGGAAGATGAAGCAATTCATCTTACTTGTGTGCATAGCATCTGCCATGGTGGATTTCCAAGTCAATCTGTAGATGTTATCACACAGTAAAAAGCTGAGTGAAAATAATGCAGATTTGTAAACTCGGTGGGCCCTACTCTACCACAGTATTATTTCAAACATTTAAGGGCACTTATTCTAGATACTCAGTCCTGCATATTTAGAAAGCAAATAAACAGCTGTACTGGGAAGACAGTGCTTTGCATTGAAAGATGATTGAAAAAAGGCAGAAGAAGAGTATCAGGTTAATCATGTTTCCCTTCTTCTCCGTGCATCTACTTTTTTAAGCTTGTAAAACTAATATTAGACTTCCTTGATCTCTGAAAAACAGATCTGCAAGTTAATCCTTCTCTAAAAACAAATTGTGGCATTTGTCTGCCATTTTTTGTGTTGTCATTGTGTTACCTTGGATGTTTTTATGTCATTTATAAAAATTTAGTTGTTATAACTTATAAAAGTTATTTATAGAACTTGAGCTTTAAAAGCTTACCCATGCAGCCAGAATATTTGCCAGGTTTACACTACCACTCTGTTTCAATGGCCAAAAGTAAAAACAACTGAAGATAGCCCAGTAAAAGAAAGTCTGGAAAGACAGGAAAGGGGTGAGGCAAGGGTATTGTTTGTAAATGTCTAAAAACCAATATCCTAAAATTCAGAATGGCCAACTTTGACTTTTTTAGGAAATGGCGTAGTCAGTTTATAAACAATTCTTACATTTACTACACCCTTCCTGTGGAGATCCTCATTTCATCTGAAGTGTTTCTGTGGGATGTAGCAGAGAAGATAACACTTTAAAGCACCATCTTATCTTCAAGTTGTTTAGTTCAAAGATACATTGAGGGATGGTTGCCACCTACTTGTTAAAACGTGAGGTGATAATAGTTGTGCTCATGGTCTCTCACGCCTGTGCTGATGCTGCAGTGCCAATGAATAAAGTGCGGTAAAAAAATTGTAGTCTTGCTGCAAAACTCGATTGTGAGCTCATTCCGAGAGTAAAACTCGTGAGAAGAACTATTGTTTTGACTTAGTAATTTTTCCAACCACAGTGGTATCATACCAGCTATCTTCTGTTGCTTGTTAACAGTTGTTTCATTAAGCAGGCTGAGAAATATTTTCATAGTTTCATGGACTCATAAAAATGCAATTTGCGGTAGCTGCTTGTGCTGAATCAAATTCCACCACGTGGTCAAGGGAAACCACAAAAAGTCCTGTTCTTCAAATTTTGAGAAAAAGGTCCATGTCTATGATTTTGAATTTCAGTTATATATTGTGAAAAGGAAATCACAGTTATATCAGAAGTGATAGTTTCAATTAAAGTAGCAGTGTAACGTTTCATCTATTTGCCAGGACCTGTTGCCTCTTTACCAAAGGGAAGAAATTACCATAATGGGTGCCTTAGAGGCTCAGGAGTAACTAATGTTTATGAGAAATACAATATGGTCAGGAAAAACTAGTTCCTTTGATATGTATATCACTGTATTTCCTTTATGGATGATGTGTGTAGTGGGTAAGATCCTTCAAAGATTGTTGAGCAATCATGTAACTTCATCATGTGTCGCCTTCATGAGTTTAATGGACATGTGTCAAGCAGTGCTTAAGTGCATTTGATACAGTTTCTGTAATCTTTCTTCCTTGAAATTCCATTTGCCTATAAGTGCACTGGATTCTTTGAATTCATTTACACTGAGATTTATTCAGATTAGTATGATTCACTACCTGTTTGTTTAGAAAAATACAGTGTTACTTTTCTGGACTGGAACCGTGTTTTCATTAAATGCAATGACACTATTACCTAAAGGAGCCCTGGCCTTTGGTTTGGATCTCTTGTCATTGATCTGTGAGAAGTAATAAGCAGCTCTCATGGATTTGGTGAGATCAGTGTGTTTAGCTCTAGTTACTGGACAGATGAGGTACTAAACCTGTGATAAGTTGGTGTTAGCAAAGGGATATACATCATACAAATATTTGGAGTTAGAATTGTGAAGATGTCAGGCAACCCTGCTTGGTTGGATGCTTGAGAAAAAATCATTTTCAGCAGCACAGATTTTGGAAGCTGAGGGGATGTAGGACTCCCAAGGACTACAAAGACACTCACCTCTGTAGCTTTGTGTGCTTGCCTAGAGTGAGAAGGAAAAATACATAAGCAGATAGCAATTATGACTTCCATAACAGCTGTGTTCATTAAGTATTGGAAAAAAAAAAAGGCAATAAAAAAGAAATTATCAAGGAGACTGGGAGACATAGGCATTAAATCTAGGCATCTTAAACACAGTTATTTACTTCCACGTCTATAAATGCATAGGTTTTATTTTGTGAGTTGTTTTTCTTGTTCCTTGTTGTGGCTACAGGATTACTTAAGCCATACAATGAACTGTGCTGTTCAGATACTATAATCCCTTCTGTGATGTAAGATGTCATGTTTTAAAAATCTGTAGTCCTGCTGTTTTTTACCCTTGCTAATTTTTTGCACAGTATTTTAGCAGCAAAGGTTTATAGTGTTCATTGAGGTTGGGCTTGTGTAATTTTTTACATCGTTTTCACTTCTGCATATGTCATTTTTGAAAACAGAATATGTTTAACAGAATGTTACTGAAATTTTAATGGAATGTTACTGGCATTACCTTGGTCGCCAATGCTTGAATATCTTAAAAGATCCACACCAAAGAGCCCTATTGCTTCTGTAGCCTGAAAACTTTGCTCTGCAAGCTCTGCTTCAATTGCAGCTACTACTAAAGGCTTCAGGAAGCTGCTGGCTTCATCAGTAGGATGTGAAGTATCCAAATTTCACAAACCAGAGTTTTAAGTTTCGGCACACTGGTATTTTGAAGCAATTTCATTTAATAAGGCTTCTTTTTGCAGGAAAATCAGTAATACAGCTGTTAAATTTTACAAGGATCACCGTGAAAAGTAGTTTTTAAGGAGAGTAAAGGTGGTGTGTTTACAGGAGCAACGAGGAAATATATGGAGAATGGATGAAATAAATAATTTTTAAAGAGAATAAATTGATACTAAGCTCTGCATTTCTGGCCCATTAATTGGATGCATTTACCCAAAAGTGCTAAATGCAATAAGAAACACAGTGCTAGAGCTCTGTGTGTCATTCTGTGATCAGTGACTGCTTTGGTTTCTGGCACCAGAAATATTTCAGTTGTTGCAGTTAGATATTGCAGAAAAAAAATTAAATTTCTTGGATGTATTTTTTGCTATCTTTGATTATATCCCATCATTGCAGGGAAAGATAAAGACCATTTCCCGAGATACTTAATAAAATGAAATCTTCACAATTATTGCCCAATTAAGTGCAGACAAAAAAAAGTTAAATGGCTTCAGTTTTAGCCATCAGTTCAGTTTTGACACCTTACAATCTTTATGCTGATTTAGTATTTTCCAGAGTGTAGCTGCCATTGAGGAAAAAGAGCATGTCTTACCCCAGTGTCCCATAGGTTCAATGCTTGGCCTTGTTAGTTATCTTCTGAGTTCTTTGTCAGATGGAGGGGCAGTCAGGGACCTACCCAAGGTACCCTACCCATGCACATTTTGGTGCTGAATGATGCACTAGGAACGGCTTTTTGAGTGCTGCATCATTTATGCCCCACTCTAGTGAAAAGCAAGCTTATCCTAATTTTTAAAAGCAAGCAAAAAATTGTATAATATTATAATGACTGTGGTAATGTCTCCAAGTGCAAGATTGGGTCCTATTCAAATCAATAGTTGGTATTACTTTGCAAATGGTACTTCAATTGTTAAAAGACACTTAGCAAGATATCAGTGAGATTTAAGAGTTAGCCCCTGTCTAGAGACAGGTCTTCATTTTACAATATCTGTATTGTCCAGGCCTTGATATCCTGAGCTAATAAACCATATACTTGCAAAAACAGGGCTTCATGTTAGCTAATGCTTTGTTAGGAGAGTTTACAGTGGTATTATAAAAATAAAAAGCAGCTGACTTCTGTGTTACTGTAATTGTGCTTAATTCTTATAATGCCAAGTTGCTAAATTGTTGTGGTTAGTCTGAACTAGTGACACTGTTTCCTTCTGATGACTCTTCCACAGTACGTTTCATTTTTGAGATTGATTACAACACATTTTTGTCACTTCTGATCACTAAAGAAATTAGAGTAGTTCTCCTCGTGCTCATGTGGGTGGATGTAAAACTTATTAGCATACCAATACAAACATATGGAAGACACCATGATAAATAAAATTGTTATCTTTTCACTTAAGCAAAAAGGAGAAAAATACAAGCATTTAGTAACAAATTGCAGTACAGAGGCATCAGAAGGAAACAGTGTCACTAGTTCAGACTAACCACAACAATTTGGCAACTTGGCATTATAAGAAATTAAGCACAATTACAGTAACACAGAAGTCAGCTGCTTTTTATTTTTATAATACCACTGAAATAGCTGAAAAGGAAATGTAAACACCTACCTCTAAAATAGGTGCATGTTTGCACCACAAATTAAAATAAGCACAATAGTTTTAAATTATTTATTTTTAGGTGATCTTGAACTATTTGGGAGAAAAAAGGCAGGATATCATAGAAGTTACAAATAAGTAATTTAATCTTTTAAGGAGAGATAATAATCAGGCAGCAGAATATTTCATTTGGTCTAATGTCCATGGTACTGCATAAAAACATTCTCTTCATGCAGGAAGAAGGGAGGGGTTTTTTATGTTAGACTAGTTGAAGGAAGAAACTAAAGCTGGTTCATTTAAGAAAATGACACTATAAAGCTTAAATATTGAGGACAATTTTGTTTCATGCAAAAATAATTTTGCTCCTGAAAAGATTCTTTATTCAGGCCAGGAATAATAAAAGAGATTTAGATCAAGCGGTTGATGGCAAACAGTAGCCTTCAGTCAAACTTAAGCAATGTTGATGTCTGATGAGCTGGGTGCTTGAAATGTCTGATGAGCTGGGTGCTTGAAATTTCTTAGCTGATGATGATGAGTCTAAATTTTTTTAAATGTGCCTCTTATTTTTTTCCATGTAGTTTTCTCTTGTTTGTTTATTTAGTCCTAGAGTATTTTAAAATATTTTGGGGACAAATAAAGGATAAAGGCTAGAAAAAAAGGCTTAACAAATAGACTGAAAAAGGAGCAAAAATGAGACACAAATAAGACACTTTTCAGGCACAGGTTTTAATTACTTTTTTCCAGTAATTATCATTCCATATTAATACAATAATGAGAAGCAGTAGATCTATACATAAAAGCTTATATGAAAATCTTTCATCAAAGTGATATGAAATATATACAGTTTATTACAAATCTGTATTTTGGGCTTAAGAATGTTATCGTTGTTCTTGGGCGATTTGTGTGAATACCAAGTTTGGGTTGGTCACACTGAGTGTCATCTGTTCTGCAGGAAAAATGGAGATGATTCATAAAGATAATAATTTGCTTTCATTGGGGTAAATACATAAAGAAATGTGTGATGGTGGAAATCTGGGGTCTGGTGTTTAGATTAACGCAGGCTTAATCTGGTTTCTACTATCTGAACTAAATTTTTGTAAACTTGCATTGTCATGAACAGAAGTTCCTTAGCCCAAGGCAGTGTTTCATTTAAAACAACACAAGCAAAGTAAACTAACTAAAGCACTGTAGATTTTTCTAAACTGTGAAAAAAACCCAAAACCAAGTTATTATGGTCCTTCACAGAGGAAAGACAATCTAACAACAGTCTCATGTAACTAGCTGGAAGGATTTGGGGAGATTTCTAAAGATAATCAGTTTAATTCTAAATATTATGATAAAATCCTTGTTGCCTTTGCAAATCCTAAGAAATGGGCTTTATTCAGGTGACCTACTTGAAACTGGTGGGAACAGACTTATATTGGATGAGTCTTCACACTAGTTTTACTGTCATGGGAGGAATTAAGTACCTGACTTCAGTGCAGTTAGGATGTTATATAAATTAGTTATCAAATTAGCAATTTGCATTATAGTTACATTGAATATAGTACAATTTTTCTTGAATTCACAAATAAGATTAAGTAGACTTACAGTGTATGTTATGTTACAGCCATATAATATGTGTGTATGAAATAATGAAATTAATTACATGTTGTACAGTTAATCAAAAACTAATAGATAAAGGTTCCAAACTTTGGTAGCTAAAAGGACGACCTTGGATAGGTCCTTAAAAGGACAGACCTTGGATAGACCTTAAAAGGAAGGTCTTAGATAGTTGGTTGTCTTACAAGAGGTATAAAACAAACTTTTGATAATTTTTAGAAAGGAAAATACATATAATACTGCCTTACTCTAACATACTTGTTATTGTATGGGATAAAGACCCTTATATCCAAGACTGATCTACTCTGAGACTTATCCTTCTCCCACTTGATAGAAAACTGCATGAGGCTTTAACAAAATACACTATATTTATGTGCAGCAGAGCTCAGTTTTGTTTTGGGGTTTTTTTTACTTAACACATGTAATCCATGGAGTTAATAGTTTAAGTGGATTGGGAATCTGTGATTTGTCTGGGGTAAATCTCACTGAAGTAATCTCCTTTCTCTCAACACCGAGACAGGGAAACAAACCTGAATTCAGGACATCATATTTGCTAGATCTAAAAAAAAAAGATAATGAGGGTTTTCCCTATGTTTTTGTAAACAGGTTTTTCATTATTTATTCCTTCATTCAGCTGGAATGGGTTTGTTGTTTCAGTTTAATGCTTAATTTGATATTATTTTATTGTATCACTAGAGATTGCAAGAAACCCTACTTCCCTTTCCAAAGGGTTGAATAAAACATTTTAGGAGCATTTTGGGGTGTTTTTAACTGCATCACTTTTCTCCAGTTTCAGCTTAATATTATTTGTAAGTGTATAACTCAGTTCACTAGCATATCTTGTTCAACTCTCATTTCATTACAGGAATAGAATTTCACCCAGGAATATCATTACCACATGTGTGCAAATAAAAAATGTTTTCTACTTTTGAAGATAGTGAATAATACTTTATCAACAAATTAACTGGTAGACAGCATGTAAAGAGTTCTAACTTCTTTTGTTGGAATAGGAAGGGTAAAAATAGTTTATGAATAGCCTGAAAATTGGCAGTGTTAAATAAAAATAGGGAACTTTTTATAGGGACTTTCTAATTAGCTTTGCTACTTTGTGTTCATTTCTGTGTAGCAGGGAAGTTTTAATCCAGCTTTTGAGTATCTGTTTCAGATTAGTACACTTCTTTCAAATTTTGGTTAGCTTTATGTATGGTGTCAAAGTTTTATTTGATTCCAGATCTGTAAAAAAAACCCATAAAATGGTACTTCTGGAAGTACTTTAATTTGGATACTTTAGGCCGTCTTTTAGCATTGTCATTTTCAAGGATAATGCCCCACTTTTAATCCAGAGCTAGGTAAAATAATAATCTGGTTTTCTACTTGCAATCGTAGAGAGGAAAGAGAATTAATGACATTAGAATTAAGGAAAAAGATCTGTGTGTAGTTGAAATTATCTGTGTCCTTGAAGACATTTTAGCAAGACATGATTCACCATTTCAATTGTATGCCTTAAGTAATTTGGAATTTTTTTTTAAAAAAGTCCACAGCTGATTTAATAGCTAGCAGAAGCTTCTCTGAGTTCATTGCTGAATGTTATTAAAACCTTTATTATTTTTTCTTTTGTGTATTTTACTGGTGTTAACTAATAAAAATCTGAACCTGTCTGATGAATATTCAAAGATCCCATCAAGAAAATATGTTGAATGTGGAAAAAGAGCTACTTCTCATCACTTTCTCTTTTTAGACTTTATTTTCCATTATTTAGAAATGATCCTGCAGTATCAGAAATGGTTCTGATTGTCTATATAGCTGAAGCTGCTTCTTTTTTTCTGAGTAGAAGTAGGATTGAAAGATAAGGTAATGTACCAAGTGGTAAGTCAGTCCTACAGCCTAGAGGAAACTCAGCAGGATGGAAGGAAGGGACCTAATTATCATCTATAAATACTTTCAGAGTAACTGTGTAGATGAAGGAAGGAATTATTCCCAGTCTGGGATGATATCAAGATAAAGAATAATGGCCCAAAGCTATTAGAAACAGTTTTTGACAATGGGCTACAGTTGTCAACTGATGCAGATGGTAAATCTGCACTGAAGTCAGACTCAGAAGTTCTCCATCAGTGCAATTATTGGAACCAGTCATTCCCAGTTTGCTGATTCTGTCATTTGCAGAGGGGTCTTAGCTCACTTATTTGAGTGAGGTTTTCCTGGTTTATATAAAATCAGCTGTATGCATAGCTGATGTCCTCTCTCACATTCCTTGTGCCCCAGTGCCTTCCTCAAACTGCATTAGTCCTGATGGGGTTTAGTTTTCCCTGAGTCTTCCCACATTCACTGGTACCTACCAAGCCTGGCCCAGTTGACTCCAGGCTGTACCTGGCACCAGCAGAGCCTCCATCAGCAAGGTGGGAATGATCCTTGCCTCACTCAGGAAAAGGAGAAAATGAGATCAGAGTAAAGCTCACTGAACTTCAGCTCCGATCTGCAGGCCACTCACAGTTTTCTTACAGAGTATGGCCATTTTTATGAATAAAAGGCTGCTGGGGAGAACTCCAGAGGGGACATTGTGCCCAGCCCATGTGGCAGGACCAAGCTTAAAAGCAGCAGCCACAGGTCTGTGCTGGACTACCTGTAAGGCTTGGCAGAGTTTGGGTAAATGAATGGTTGCATGTTGATTAAGGCAAGTTGGAGCACATCACCAGCAGTGTTAACACAAAGCAGTGAGACACATCCACTGCTCTCTTGACTCTCAGCAGCTCCTGTCTTAGTGACATGGGTGCTGTGGTGTCCTGGATGGCTGGGGCTGGAAGAGTGGGGTACTGGTGAAAAGCAAAAGCCATTGCATAAGAATGTGTAAGGTTCATAGAAAGCTGACCTGGTGCTCACCTGACTGGTCATTGTGGTGATCAAATCAAGCAAAATAGAAGAGACTCGTTCTCAAATGAAAATGCACTGTCTGGCACAACCAATTATGGCTGAGAGAGAAATTTGCTGCCTGTTGAATTACCAAAACCTTTTGAAGTGCCCCAATCCTAAGGTCTTCCCTCCTCTTCTAGTATCAGCTGATTTTACTCAGCCAGATAGGAAGATCACAGTTTTAACAGTTTGGGATGATGCCTTGAAGTCGCTACCTAGAGCAAAGGCTAGACAGAGTTCAGAGAAGGATGTAGGTATTTATTAAAGGCCTATAACAAATACACTTTGCGCAGTGCAAAAGCCTCAGAAGCTACACCCAAGATGGATGATGGTCATCAGTTTTTCAAAGAGAATCTGAGCTTGGTCCATTTGCACATCAGAGGTTAATTGTCCAATTAACAATTGGACAGCTTCAAGTAATGAAGCTTCAGGTAATGAAGTCATATTCCCCCACTTTGCTGCACCCACTACAATTCACTTCTATTTGTATTTTGCCTGAGGCAGAAAGGTATCCTTGGTTCTCAGGCCTGGAAGGATTGTTATGTCTGACCAAAATGTGAGGACAGTTAACTAACAATCTCTATTGTGTTCAGAGTTATACACTAAAGCAGTACAGGATTTGAAAAAAATATAAAAGCTAAAAACTTAAGGCATCAGGATGCGTGTTATTTTGTAGGGGTGCAGAAACATAAAGTAACTGCATGCAGGAAGGAGGAAACCTGGACAAAAATGCATGAAGTTTGCAGATGGATTACCACAACAAAAAAAAAAAAAGAGTGTGATGATGTGTACTAAAGAGCCATAGTTATGTGTGCTGTTTCATAATATTTTTTTGCTACATAAATACAGTTTAATCAGTCAAATGGCATATGGTGAATAAAGGTAAGAGACAGAGTTTCTCCTGCCATCTGCTGCTCCAGAGATCATTGCCAGCATATTACAGTTCCCTTTCTGCAGCTCTCCTACAGTTTCAAATCTCAGGCTTTCAATTTCTTAGAATTGCATTCTGATTTACAAGTTTGTAGATTTGTTTTTATTTTTAAAAAATTTGTTTGAAGATACTGGGGTGATTGGGTGAAAAAGCTGCAAGTTCTTTTGTTTTATCTTTTTGCTTTATTAACTCTTTCAGTGCACTCAGCTATTTCCTCTTACATTATTTTTCACCTCTTAAACATCCATAGTCATATTCCAAAGTGTAGAAATACTAGAAGGATCAAAGCCACTGTCATCTGCTCAATTACTCTTCTCAGAAACAAAATGAGTAGACCAAAGTATGCAGTTTGACCAAAATTTCCAAGATGTTGCTTTCATTTTAAAAGTCAGATACTCATTTTAGAGTGTACTTTCTGGTATAATTAATTTAATTGATTATTTGTAAATCTTCTTGACCTCTATGCAGTGTACTTTAATGCTGTTGCATGAAGAAAAGAAAAAGTAAGATTGTGATTTTCAAAGGATATTCATGTATTTGCATTCTGCTAGTCAGGACAGGTGATTTCACACACTTTTAATTACTTGAATTTTAAAGAAAATGTCTTAAAATTATCATCCCAGATTCACTCCTGCAATATCCTGAACATCACTTGAGCTCTATTTGTTGTGTTGCTCTTCACCAGCCTGTGTGCTGTTTACAGGAGAAACATTTAATTTTGGTAAGGCATTTGGAGAACTGCATGGTATTTTTGTTCCTTTGTTAAAGCACCTGTGTTATGGAAGCATGTATATTTGCATTAGGGCAGATAGATAATTTGGTGACAATCAGAATTTTGAAGCTAATTGTTTCATTGACTCTAATTGCTTGTTCTTCTACTTGCTCTTACTCTAAGGGGATGAGCTGCTTAAATGGCAGCTTTTTTAGGGCTGACATAATTCTTCCTTATTTTATGAAGTCAAAAGAATAGTGCTTGCAGGGAAGAATTACCACCAGCTATCTATGATGTTAAAGTGTAGTAAAGGCTAACCCACAGTATTTTCCATATTTTTATCCCTCAGAGTGATGAGTGATTTTTTGAGAAAGAAATAGGACCATCACAGTGAAGGGGGTGTGAAAAAAGTGTTTCTTCTAATATTTATTCCAAGGGGGGCACACCCTAGATCTATACCAAAGTAAGCTTCCCAAAAAGGAAGAAAATGTCTCAGCAGCTTCCCTACAAAACGCATTGTCAAATGCTTTTCTGTTGTCGTTGAAAACTTGTCATGTGAGCTCATGACACCCCAAAAGGGGATGTGGCAGCAGGGCTTACACTGTTCTGTGCCAGCACCCCAGTAGTGTGACAGTGCACCCCTGCAGCCCAGCCCAGACCCACAGCCACGTGTGAGGCAGACCTTGCTGGGCGCCAGATCACCATCGCCATCTAAGAATGTGTAAAGTTGAAACACGGCTTTTTGGCATTTTAGTAATGTTTTTACTTTTTGCCACATAACAGTACCTCTGGACAAAATATAGTTGTCTTTAATATTGCTGCTAACAGAAAACGCTGTGAAAATACAGAATTTTTCCTGATTCAGGTAGCTAGACCACAGTAGAGCATAGAGTAAAATATGAGGGCTTTTTTGCACCTCTCTTTACTCTATTCTCTGTCCCTCCCCCACTATCCTCTTCTTCCCCTCCCCTCTACTGCCTAATGTTTTTTTTTCTTTTTTCTCCCCTTAATTTCAGGGGGGTTTGAATAGCCCTGTAAGGAGAAAAAATATGCTTCAAGGAAAGAGGCACGTGGGTCTCTAGAGCACAATAGGAACATAAAATCTGTCTCAGAGGCATAATTAGGTTTGCAATTAATTAATATTTGCAAACCACTTTGAGAATCTGGGTGCAAATTATTATTATTTTCATGATGTCACTGCTGAGACAGATGAACAGGAAGTAGAAACAAAAGGATAATCAGTAGATTCGTGAAGAGCTTACACTGCCGCATTAGGATCATTAACAATTGCTTCTTCTTGTGTATCGTTATTATCCAATATTGGTTTTCCCACTCTGGTGAAGGAAAAGTACAAGAGCTCAAAAATTATGAAATCTTATCGTCTGATGGGATAGAAAATACAATAAAAAATGAGAGGTGGAGAAACAAATATTTTCCTTTCAGTGATTCTGAATACCAGGTGGAGAAAGGGAAGAGTCATCAGAACAAGTAATATGTAATTTCATAATTTATTATTATTATTATTATTATTTGTATTATTATTATTTTGTTTACACCTGGTAAAATCTAAAGTGCTGTCCCCACACAATTTCCTAATTTCATGAAGCAATTTTATTTTAATATATGTGGGCATAAAGGCTTTAGATAGCCCCCAACGGATTTTCACTGTCTGATAATAATATATTGGACAAAATAGCATTGCTATTTGTGTGGGAGTTAATGCTTTTGAAAACAGCTAATACACTTAACTACAGTGTATTAACAGTGGGCGTTCTGCTTATTTTTATTGCAAGCTTTAGCACTGTGCAATTTTCTTGCAACATGTTAGCAATAATCCACTCCATGCTGGCACTTAAGTATTTATTGAGCATTACCGTTAAAAACTTATGGGAAAAAAATGGATATCAAGAAAACCCACATTGCATTTTGGTATGGCATGGTGTCCATAAAAGAAAAGTGATGAGGAAGTTTGGGCAGTTGTTTTTAAGGTTATTAAAGGCTATTCCAAAAGAAATGTTACATATTTATGGCATGTTCTTTGCACTGCCTTTCATAGAATGATAGAAGATGCTGAGTAGGAATGGACCCACAAGCATCACTAAATCCAGCTCCTGGCCCTGCACCAGATATCCCAAGAATCACACCGTGTGTCTGAGGGTGTTGTTCATGTGCTTCTTGAACTCTGTCAGGCCTGGTGCTATGACCACATCCCTGGGGAGCCTGTTCCAGTGCCCAACCACCCTCTGGGTGAAAAAACTCTTCCTAATATTCAGTCTAGACTTCCCCGTCACAGCTTCATGACATCTCCTCGGGTCCTGCCACTGGTCACCACACAGAAGAGATCAGTTCCTGCCCTTCCTCTTCCCTTTGTGAGGAAGTTGTAACTGCAGTGAGGTCTCCCCTCAGTCTCCTCTTCTCCAGGCTGAACAAACCAGGTGACCACATAAACTCACTTCCCTGTACTGTGCCTCCCTGGATTCCCATGGACTGCTTGGCAGTGTGGAGGATGAAGGGTCACAGCACATACATGCCTTCCCCATCCCAAGTCCTGTGAGGGTGATGGCAATACTTGGCACCATGGAGAGGGAGAGATCTTCATGGATTACTGATTTTGTAGGTGTCTTTATGAAATTAGGTATTTCTGGCTGCACGGGCTAGTGGGGTTGGTGGTGGGATGAAGCTGTTTGCCAGCACCTTCAAGCAAAGGTTTAATAATGGCCTAAAGCAATTATTAAAGTGTCAGCAATACCTAAAGTGTCTGCCTTAAGCATTTGTTTGGAAAAATGTGGTTTAGAGGAACAAATACTCTCACAAGTTCAAGGAATGAGTGAATCCTCACAGCCAAAAAAAGCTTCTCACATAGCTTCAGAATGCAGAATTGCACATCATGGCTGTGGTATCAGAGGTGGGCTCAGACACACAGAAGTGTGCTAGTGGGAAGCAGTGTCACAAGGGGTGTCCCCCATAAAAAGCCTTCCAGATTGTGTAGCAGCCATTCATCCCAGCCTTTGAAAAATGTACTGCAGGAATGCCACACTGAGGATGGGCAGGTCTGCACAGAGCCACACGAGTACGGTAAGACAGCGGGGAAGCAATGCTCAGAGTCAAAGGCTAAACAGAAACACTAAACATGGGGAAGGTTAGGAAGGGTTGGTATTGTTCTGAATAATACCACAGAGCCCAGATACATGGGGGCAGTGCTGTGGCCAGTCAGACCCCCTGTCACTACCTGGAGGTTCAAGGGTAATCCATCCAACTCCTAGGGTAGATCCACCTAGATGAGCGGTGTAGAATAAGTACATTCATTTAGCTGCACATTTGGTAGCACAGGTCTGTAAAGGAGAGCATCCTACAGCCACCTGCCATAATTTGAGCTTTTGAAGTGACTGAATTCCCTAGGAAAGCCATGCTAATTTATCTGTAAACTTGACTGATAATTAGTGGGTTTGTTTAGGCAGTTATTCTGATCGTCAGGCATTCCTTCTACTATCCTTGTTGAGTGGTAAAGCAGAACGGTAGAACACATATAATTGTTCTGCAAGTTTCTTAGAGACTGATTTTTTTTTCTCTTTTGGTGTGTTGGAATTGACTATGCAGTATCTTATATCATTGGGCAGGGCTTTGGTTTCATCTTAATGTTTACAAGGAGTGGCAAAAGCATGAACGTTCACCTAGGCTGCTTTATTTATCCTCTTGCGTGGTGTAAAGAAATTTGGAACCTTCATATGAAATGTCTTTTGGAAGGTGATTAAGTAACTGTGCAACTTTCTTTTTCATTCCTCTTTTTTGTTACTGGCTTACACCTGTCACTCATTTTTTATGTGATAGAAAAAACTCTTCTACTAATAACACAGGGGTTTTTTGTCTCATGGATCTTTATGCTTCACTTAGTTTCATTCAAATCAAGATGCCATCACAAATTAGAACCTGGTAAATCTCAGTGCCCCCTACTTTCCAGGATTCCTTGAAAGATGCATAGCAGGTGTTTACAGTTAAACATCTGCATTGTCCTTCATTAAATTTTGTTTAATGATTTCTATGCATCAGTAGTCCCTTTGATACATGACAAAACATAAACATCAGAGGACAAAAAAACTAAAAGCTTTTTTACTAATCCAGACACTTCTAAAAATAAAAACCTCACAAAATATGATCCTTGGAGACCTATCTATACCAAGACTGAAGGAAATCCTTCTGAAACACAGTGTTGCATTTCTTCCTGGTGTACTCTGTGGGTTCTTTCAGTGTGTTAAATAACTTTCAGAAAAAACAGTATTATCACTTGAAAATGTAGCAAGGCCTATAGTTGCTGGTCCCCATATGTGCATATGTGGAGTGATGTATGTGACCCAAAGCAACTCAGTGTACTCCACACTGAAATGAGGGCCCAAGTCTGCAGTGCCATGAGCCCATCCCTTAAGTCATCCCGTTGTACAAGAGCTGTTTAAAGTGCTCCATGAGCATGTTGGACACATTTAAACATACGCTTCATCTCATCTGCCTTCAAAGAGCACTTAAGTAACACAATACATGTAATCAAACATTTTTTTCTGGATGATTGATTTTCACATGCTTCAAGTGCAAGTTTCTTTTAATCTCTTTTTTTTCCTGGTCCAAATTAAGGCTTATATTTGAAAGGTATGGAAATGTATAGTGTTTATATGGTAATCATACTTTGCTGTCACTGTTTCAAGTCACCTTCCAGACAAAAGAAATATTAGCTGCTGAATGATCTGCTGGCTCCATAATTAACACAGGATTGATTACTCTTCCCCCATCCCCTACATTAAGAGGCTGCAGAGCCCAGCCTGCTTATGTCTCTCACACACGTAGAGCCACAATTTCTGTCCTCCCACCAGATGCTATCCAATTTTCTGTGCAACTGAGTATAACCCTGTAACACAGGGCAAAGGCAAGCCAGTTTCCACAACTACCATGGCTTATCTGAAGAGCAAACAAATTGCTGGCAACCAGTTTGTGTGGCAGACCTGGTCCCCAGATTCTGACTTGGTTTCTGTCTTGAAAGCATAAGGACTGCCTTAAGAGGCTGCAGAAGAAAAACTTTTTCCCAACTCTACCTTCATCAAAACTGAAGTGAAAACCTTTGCATGAGGGATGATGGCTAGAATAATGACTCCTAAGATACAGGAGTGCTGTTAGCTACTATTGTTAGGGATGGAGAGATCATCTGTATCTTCTTGATAATTGTCACAGATCAATCTCTGTGGTTTTTCTTTATGGCTCTTAGAAAAAATTTAATTTCATCTTTTATAAAAATGTTTTATTGCCAAAGGGAAAGTGGAAAATTATGCAAAAATGGTTAGTAATGATTCAATCGCAATTCATATTATTCACACTCACGCCATAATTGATGCTGATAAGAAAGCAGAAGCCTTTTGTTCAGTCCCTCAATGCTTAGAACAATGCAATCATGCATTTTATTTTAAACTTCGTAAATTACCTATTTTCTGAAATTGCAAACGACCCATTTCTAAACATAAGCATTCCATGTTGTAATCCCTTCATTTTACTTCAATGTGAACAATGTCATTCACTGGCTCCAAGCATATCACTAAAGATTCTAAATTTTAATAATGAATATGTTCTATGTTTAATCCTTGCAAAAATATTCAATTATATATGGTTATTTATTAAGTGGAGAACTAATTGATGTCAGTGCTAAGCAGTGTGTCCCTGTAATTTAAATAGAAGTGTGAAGAATCCCAAGAGACTGTTATACAGCCAGGGAATAGGAGTATGAGAGTAATGGATAATATCATATAATATAAAAAGCAATAGACTTCAAACTTTAGTCTGAAAAGCAAGAGACTACTGTGTAATTTACCTTTTGCTGTAACTAAGTAAATTGCTTTCATTGCAGCACTGGCACAATTTAGGCAGAAAGGGGCCAGTGACCCTTTCCTCTCTCCCACCCCTAGGTTTTCCCCAGCATAATAGGATTGGAACATTCTGCTGGGAAGTGAGAAATGTAGGTTTAAACTATGTCAAGCTAGAGAAGGAATTAAAGCAGGAATTAATTCCACCTTGTCTGTATTCTGACCCTCCAGCAGTATTTTAGAAGTGAGCGCCTATTGTGCTATGGTTGTAAAAGCAGGAATTGTGGTACCTGAGCAAGTTAGGGTGGATGTGGGGCTCTGAAACCCTTACAGGCCATTAAAAAAATGATACCTAAGCTGCAAAAGGAGAAGAATTTGAGGCACACCCTTCCCTTAGTGTTTTTCTTGGCTAGTTTCAACAGCTCCCAGCTCAACCTTACTGTCTGCTCTGGATTCCTTTCTGAGGCATCCTGTTCTCCCACAGGCAGGGACCTCAGGCACCTAGCCCAGTCCTGAGAGGCTCAGTGTGGACTCCAGGCATTTAGGATGAGAAGCAATGACCCTCAGCATTGCTGGACCCACATCCCTTCATACATTAATGCCAAACACATGCTCATCTCCTGCTGCTGCGGGAAACATCCTCAGTCATGCAGGAGTAAACTGGCCTCAAGTTGTATGGGGCACTGTTCTGTTGTCAGAAGAAAAGCAGGCAAGAGGGATGTTATCCCATCCATTAAAAAGGGATATGGTGTTTGGTTAGATAGTAGTGTAGACTTTGCAAATGTGTGGTGTGCAAAATTTAAAGAAAGGTACAGTAGCAACCTTACACAGGGTGTAATGTATGGATTGCATACCATAGGCTCTGATTGATAAGAAGCAACGTTAAAGAATCCTGTTTCACAGAGACGCTTCACGGGAGAGAAAAAGAAGGAAAAATAATAATACACTGGTGTATGGTCTTGATTCTCCTGTGTAGACTTCAACACTGAGCGCTGAAAATGCAGTATTGTATGAAGTGCTTCAACATCAGGGAAAACAGAAGTGGTAGTAATTGAAATAGCACATGGTTTTACTGCCTGGTTTTATTATTTTGGTTACAGCTTAAATTATGGCTGGTTATCATGGATTGGTTTTGTGTTATTTACATTATAAAATGTTATCACTTTAATTAAATCCATACATGCATTTAAAGCAGTTGTCATCATGTAGTTCATTTCTTCTGATACAGAAGTTCCTTATGTTCATGGGTTTTTTTTGCTTAGCAAAGGGAATAGCAACACTGCTACAGTTATCATTAAAGCCTTATAAAGCCTTTTCCAAGTAGAAATGTCTTGGTACCAAAATAATGCATGTGTAAGTAAATTCATTGCAATTATCAGGTTTTGACCATCCAGACTCCCAGGCTTACAAATGGTTCCACAAAACTTTTTCAAAAATATTAAGCTCACATCCCAAAGTTTTAATACCAGTAGTAGACCAATGGATGCTCTCTGGAGTACAGAAGATTTAGCCAGGTGCTCCAGCACTACTCATCTCCATACTGCACTTGGTCCCATTCTTCCCTCAAGGTCATGATCAGCCAGGCAGAGTGCACTGGAGCATAAGTGAGATCAGCCTTTGGGCTACTCCTCCTTTTTCCAGTAGCTGCACTGAAATAACCTTCAGTCATTCCCTTCATGCGGGTGTTCCAGCTCAAAATGCTCTTTTGCATCTGGCTCTGTACCTGCAATGTTTGGGAAGTGTAATTGTTCTGGCACCCAGTGTTCTAATTTTTGCACATACCTCTTTTTATATCCCAGTTATTGCTGAGAAAACCAAACATATTTGTCTTTTGCAGCTTAACCATGTTCTTAAGAACCAAATAAATACACAGTCTGCGTCTCCTTAGATTCCTATCTTCAAGTTATTATTGTGTTCTCTGAGTTTGTGGTTTGATACACTGATAGTTAAATGGAAAGATTGCTGACATTACTGGTAATTTACAGCTTCTGTGTTTGATCTGTCAAATGTACTTTCAAAGATTAAACATGGTCTGTTAGTGGTACAATTACCTCAAACTTTTTAGGCTGCAAATTCAAGAAAGAGAAGCTGCTATTTTTCATTAAACTCCTGTCTTTCCCTCGGAGTCTCTGATACTGTGAGGTGTTACCTTCTGTCCTTGTTAAGGGGCTATTCTGAATTCAGATAGCTGGAGGCATTTTAGAAGGTAATCTTACAGCTATGCTTTCTGCCTTTTTTGAAAAGTAATAATTATCATATTTCTTGTGTTCTCAGTCATCTCTCAGGCTGCATAATGTGAATGGGAACTCCACGGGCAAAATTAAGAAAAGATTTCATTAGCAGGCTATGATCTTAAGACATCTCTTTTTGCAGAGAGCTAAATTGGTGGTGTGGTGTTTTGTTCATATGGACTAGGGTTTCCTTTGAAAATATACTGCATGCATAATTCTTAGCTTCTGAACAAAAAGGTTTTCATAGCACTAAAAATTTAACAGCTAATGGTACTGCAGGTACCAAAAGGTGCACCAGAGTCTAACTCTGGCTTCTTTAATATTTACAGTGCTAACATTAAAAAAAAAAAATTAAGACAATATATTTAAAAACATTTTTATTTTTACCTTAGGAGAATGAATTACAGCTCTCAGATATGTTTACAAACACTCATTACCTGAAACAAAACTGTTCTAAAAGCTCTGTTTATGGATAGCTTAAATAGCACTACTGTTCTTTGTGGCAGGGCTTGTTTAATTTTTTAATAACTAAAAATTTAACCAGGTAAATTAATTTAATAAAAGAGAGAAAAGTGCGTGTAGCATGTTATTTCAACCACGTTTTCCTCAGCAGAGCAGAGAGGTGGTGGGGGGAAGAGCACGGATCTGGCGGAGTGAAGCAGCTCGTTCCCTTGCAGTTAGTGAATGGCCCGCGCCAGGGCTCAGCACAAAATGTTATCTGTTCCACCCCGTGGAAGGGGTCATTCATTAAAGTGTTGTGCTGGCAGCATCTGTTAGGCCTCTCTGCAAAGACTTCGTGCCTCCATTTTTCACTTGAGCTAATGTTTTTTAAGAACTCTTAAAATAATAAAAATAAAATGAGTTTAGGGTCAGTACTTGAAGCAAGAGCCTCGGCTCACTCGAGAGCGCTGATTTATTATGGAATGGGGAAGGATAGGGATGGAAAACATTGTTCAGACTTATGTTTAATCAGACCGAGTGCTTTTAATTAGCTGGAGAAGAAGATTGTGAACGTTTCTATTTAAGTGTTCCTGCTCAGAGAAATACTTTCATCATTAAGAAATGATCAGCTCACTTGGCATAAATGAAGAACTCCTTATTGGTGTCTTTTAACGTACGATGCCTTTTAAAATTGCATATTCAATGTAATAACAAGGAAGATGAAGCATCTGATAACTTCTAGCTTTTTTTTCTCTTACTTCATTTTTTTAAAGGCTTGGGTAGTAATTGAAGTATAATTAGAGAACTTAGATCTGGATCTATTTAATTGATTTAAGCATGAGTACACAGAAGATTCATTTCAGTTGTTGGTGCTTTTAAATCACGTAAAGACATTGTTCTTACTCTGTTGTTTTTAAGCTGCTCATAAAAGAGTATTAGAAATGTAATCAAGGCAAGGATGAAGTATCAATGTGGTATTTGCATCACTAAAAATGAAAGTTAAGGGTATTACTGAGTTATGTTTTGACATGCACTGAAACAATACTTTACTTTCTACAACACTTCTGTTGCAAAATATTTTATAAGTGTGTGAGGAATATGCAGCTAATGTCACTAGAGACCCTGTTTTTAAAGTTGTCACCAGAAGCAGAGAAATAAAATTTTTTACTAGGACTAAACATTTATTGGCAAAATTGAATTTTAAGAAAGTAAGCCTCTTCAGAATTAAGTGTGAGATTATCCAAATGATGTTTGTATTAAAAATCAGTACTTAGTCAAAGACAGACACAGAAGGAGAAAATGTTACAAGTTGTGTAATTGTAATACTGGGGATCCCTTGTAGGAATATTTAGATTATTATTTCTAGAATGTTTCCCTGGACAATTTTTTTTATGGACCAAAACCGTTTTTTTTTTTTCCTCATTAAGTCAGATGTATGATCCCTTTTACTTGGTTAATTTGAGTCAAATCAATCTTTTCCTGACATTATCTGGGGATAGTGAGCTATTGTATATTTTCTGCTAAATAAAAATGGGTATTAGAAAAGGGACATAAGCCAAGCACATGCAATGCTCTGGTGGTGACTGGCCTTGGCCAGAGTCTGTCCCATGGTAAATGTCATTTACATTAGTTTTATTCCAGGACAAATTGTCTTGAATATCTTTGTATTTCCTGTGTGTGTGCAAGCGGTATCTCTGGGAAGTAACTCCTCAGCCGTCCGTCTGTGCGGAGATGCTCTCCCCCACCAAAGATAGAAAAGGATCCTCTGGCCAGTGGGGATAAGGCTGAGGAAGTGGTTTCATGATGGATTTAAGCCTATTTAAGTCCCTGGGGTCACTGAGTTTGTCCCTCGCTCTCCTTTATCCGTCAGCCATTCATTGCTGCCTCTCTCTGTATCAGCACACGGCTTGTCGGTTCAGAGAGCTGCTTTAGCTAAAAAAAAACCTTTTTTTTCTGCAGTCAGATTAATTTTCAGTCCAGCTGCGCAGCTGCCCGAGCACTGATGCCAGCACAAACAAGAGAGCTGGAGCACACAATCATGGACAACAGGGAGGGCAGGACTGCTGCTCTCAGTAGCAGTAAATAAGGTGAAGTTATTCAGGGAACTGCAGCCTGTGTGTGAAACAAAGTCTCAGTATAATTACAGATTTATTTCTTTCAAATCCTTGTACTTGGGAGTAATCCTAAGTGAGCAGAACTGGGTAAAATTTGCCATTCATTTATTTTTTTTTTCATTTTAACTCAAAAGATTTTTTCCAATAAACCAGGTTATTTTGGTGGAAATACATATATATATATATATATATATATGTATGTATATACACTTATATCTTTTTTATCTTAATTAAGTAAAAAGCGGTCTTTTTGTCCATCTGTTTGTTTTTATTTGTTCATAGAGAAGGATTTCAGTTACTCATTCTTAAACATTTCATAATTGATTGTTCTCCCTCTCCTCCCCCCCTCATAAAGGAGCTTTTTATCTTCATGTTACAACTGGAAATGAGACATAATGAAATTAATTGACTCTTCTGCCCTGTTTGATGACCCAGGAGCCTCTGACAGTCGGGAACTGAACCCAGATCTCTCAGATTTCAATACAGACTGGTATGAATGCAGCCAGAGCCCCTAAAGCCACAACATGTCCTTTGAACGGATTACCCCCAGCTTTTTCCAGGAACTGTCATGGAAAGCTTTTGCAGCAAACTGGCCATGGGTCTCCTTATTGCTTTAATTACAAAGGAAATAAATGTTCCTCCATTCAGTGTTGACCCTTTGAATTTGTCAGGCAGTGGAGCTCCTGGGATCAAAACACGTTTCCCTTCAGTTTCCCTCATTTGGGAGAATTATGGTCTGTATTAGAAAAATTAATTAACAATTTGAGAGGAAATATCAAATGTAGATGTTACCCACACTGAGGAGAACAAAATTAACTCATTTAATGTCAGATTTTCCATTAATTATATAATTAGCCTCCTGGCACTTGAGAAGAATTTAATATGAGTACACATTTTAAGTCCAGAAAATTGTGTGACCTTTTTTTGGGTGAAGTGGGGCCTCCTGCCTTTGTCTTTCTTCCCTCTCTTCTGGATTGCATGTGAGCTGCAAGGTGCAATTTACTAGAGACAAGGACTATCTGACAATATTGCAATTACAAAAGATTAAGGAAAAAATGGAGCAACTGGAGAGATTAAGAGAGACTCCCATGAAGAACTTGTGTCTGTTAAGCCTAGTACAAGAAAATAAATAATTCTGTTCTTTACTGCAGTTTTTTCTCCTGTTTCTTTCCTTCTCTCTCTTTTTCCTTCCTCTGTTCTCTGAGGGTAGAATAGATTTACAAGCCTTTAGTTGAGTAGTGGTTGTGCAGTGTAGTCTGGGCAAAATTATTTCTAAATATGTTTGGATCATCTTGGCAGTCATCACATGTGTATGTGGCCTGTACACAGAACCACCTCTTGGGGTTGTCCTGAATATCATTTACAGAGATAAAGTGAACTATGTAGCACAGGTACACTTTGCTTCTTTAACTGATTGATGCCTATATTACACAAAATGTGTGTATATAAAGCCCCCCACAGTTACATAAACAGACCAGATGTGCATGGTTGCCTGTGTCATACTGGTTTTAGCTGTTCCAACTGAGTGGTGACAACAGAGCTAATGCTGTCCTGAATCAGACCCCTTTAAATCCATTTGAAGCCATGAACTCAATAAGACTCAATTCAGGAATTTATTTCACTTTTAAAACATAGGAATATATTTGACGTGTGGCATCAGGATATTTTGCTATTTAAACATGAATTGCTCTGTAACAATAGGACATCACAGAAGGCTGTTCCATTCTTTTAAACTACTGCACAGCTGAAGTCTGAGAAAAGATGGGTATTTCTCTGAAGTGTTACAAAGCTTCAGCAGAATTCATACCTGACCAGGATCCTTCTGGAAAGTCTCTGCAGGGTGTGCTTCACTTACTGGGCTGGAGCAAACTCAAAAAGGGTTTCCTGCATTGGGTGCTGCCAGTTCCAGAGTCCAACTTTGAAGCTCAGAATAACACATATGCATTTGGGTTAGTAAGTGAGCACTTATTAAAGAGGTTTCTTGAATCATGACCTGAGAGTCTAATTTGGGAAGTGCTGAGCAACCACACCTTGGCCTCAAAGGTGTTTGTGAGGTCTTCACATAAAAATGTCTAATATAGTTACTCAAAACCCCAGACCTCTAAATAGGAGATTGGTTTGGTAGTTTGAGCCTGGACTTGCTTGTCAATGACAGCTCATGTATTTGTCAACATTCTTCAGGCATATTTTTGGAAATCTGAAAAATTTCCCTTTTGCTAGTTGCAGTTAGTTTGGTGGCAGCCAGGAATTCTGCAGCATAAAAACACATCTCCTGCCTGACCTTGAGGTGTGTTCCCTTTTTTTGGGAGGGAATTTTCCTCACCAGGACTTGCTGTTACCAATGGAGACATAGCAAAGTGTCATACAAGTGTTCCTGTTCAACTAGATTGGACTCACATAATGGTATTAAGTTTTTTGCCCGTGATTTGTCAAGGAGAATCTCAACATCTTATTTTGCTGTAATGCTGAAAGTCATTGAATTACAGGATGCTCGGGTCTGTTCCTGCAATTTTTTGACACACAGAATTTCTGCATTCAAAATAAGTAGGATGTTTATACACTGTTGAGCTAAAATACTTAGCAGAAGAGGTTGCAGTCCGAAATCAGTTGAAGGTACTAGTGATGTTTTCTGTCATTTGGTTGGCCTACATTAAAATGCTAAAAGCTCGAAATTAATGTTTGTTTTCCTACTGCTTTTGCCTGGTGCATTCCAGAGGCCCTGCTCCCCTTGCAGCCCCTCTTTCTAAAGGCATGTAAATTTGCACAACCTCTTGTTCTTCAGATTGTCCTCTCCTTGGTACTGTGACAGCCCCTTCTAGCACGAGAAATGGTTGAGCTATACCCCCTCTACTGGCGAGTGGTTTTATGCATTCGACTAAACAAAATAGAAAACTAGATTTGGAAGGAGCTTGTTTTTTATTAGAATCAGTACAAAGTTCTTTCCAGTCTTGTTATAGCAGGATTGGGATAAAAAGTAAATGTTTTTATGTTCTAAGAGGAGAATCTGAATCCCAGAATATGTTCCAAATCTCATACAGTTAACTGGAAGCCTCTACCACCAGCTTGCCTGTGTTCAGTGGGAATAATATTCAGTTTATTGTTGGCATAATAGGCTTTGAAAGAAGAATTTTCCTGCTTTACTTTTTACCATCATAGCCATGATTTCATATATATCCCACAACACAAGGGGAAGAACTGAAGAACTTGTACATATCTGTAGATTTTACCCCTTTTTCACACCTTTATCTCCTTCTTCACACCTTTATCCCCTTTTTCACGCAAGCAGGGACAAAGTCCTGGGTAGATCTAACTGCTACAGTAACCTCTGAAACATAAGGTCTGAATAAGCCTTCCTCACCATATGGATAGAATTTGAGTCCACACTTATGCAGAATGAGGAAATGAGTTGAATTTAAGTCACAGAATAGTACATAACTAAAAGTTTTTCATATCCAGTGTTTCAGGATTTTTGTGCTTCTTATTTTTAGACACCCTACAGAAAATGTTTGAGCCCACTAATCACTTTGTTTCAGCATGGGAAAAGAATTTTAAGATCATTCTAGAACTTGTCAGGGGGTGAGTTTCTAAATAATATGAAGGAAATTCAGAGTTTGATGACTTGTGACACAACAATTATAAATAGCATGAAACTGGAAAGATTTAGAGTGTATTTCAGTGTCAAACTCTCAGTCGTCTTCTTGATGCACTTCATCAGTTGGAAGGTAAAATCTCAGATCTTAGCTAAACATAATTGGTATATATATGGCATAATTCCATAAGAAGTTTCAAAGTAGAGCATGTTTCCAAATCAAGAACTTTGCAGTGTTCTTTTCACAACGTTAGGACTATCACAAATGTGTACAAAAATAATGAAACTGCAAAGTCACCATTAATCAGCTTTAACAATTGTATTTCCTGATTTGATATGGCTTTGTGGATATGTGACAAGCTACATTTCAGATGCAGGATTTTTGTGCTTTAAAGGTCAAATGTTTCAAATATACTGCATTCCTAATCAACGTTGCATTTTATTTGCCAGCTGGAAATTTACTTTGACTTTGTATGTTAGAGAAGGGAAATAGCTGTGAGCTGTTTTTTGGCACAGTACCATAGTTAGGAACAAGTAAAGTAAGGAAGAAGAATGAACTGAGTTATTTCTTGCTCCACAAAATTACTAAGGACAAGAAGATTGTATTTGTCAACTCCTCTGTGTATGTGATAAATGATAAACACATTAAGTCAGCAAATACACACTTTCAGCTAATAGGTAATTCTAGCTGCTGATTCCTAGGTCATGCATTTGCTTGTCAGCAAGCAGAAACCATTGAAGAGGTAATTTGAAATCTTAAATAAAAACCAGGTGCATCTTCTCTGACAGCCTTTTATTTTTGCTTTAAAGGGTAGCTGTCACAGCATGTGCTCAGTGGCCAGTCCTGCTCACTCCAGAGGTTGCAGTAATGTAGTGGAGCCAATTGACCATGCTAATATTTATTTAAAAGAAAACATCAGGATACAGAAAATCAAGTTAAAAGGAGTCTGAGGTTAGATGTGCTCCGAAGAGGTAATGCATATGGAAGATACAAAGTAGTTGTACTGATTTTAGAACGGATTGGTGGGAGAAGCTGTCTCCTTAGGCACATGTTTGCTTCAGGATGTGTGTGTGTGTGTGTGTGTCTGTGTGTGTGTGTGACCCAGTCCCATTATGGGAGAGAGACTCCACAGTTTTAAACTTCAGAATGAAAATTTTAGAAGAGGTTTATTTTAGATAAATATTTTTAAAGAAGCTGACATCATTTAAGAAATAGTAAATACTGTCTGCAGTCTAGTCCAAGTACATAATCCATACAAAGACCTTGCCAGCATTCATACTTAGTGCGTGAATGAATGTGATGCTGTAAAATCTCATTTAGCCTAATGAATAAACTCGTTATTTCCTATTCATACATTAGGTTATTCCCAGGGAAGGTAAATGTGAATATAGACTAACAGATCAAATTCAGTCCCTCCTGTATGTTCAGACAGGTTCTCTTTAGATCTTTCTATGCCAATACATCACTATATTGCAGCTCTTTGGTGGTGACATCTGCACACCAAATGATTGGGAAGCTGAGTGAAACTCTCAGGCAGTAGACAAGGCGTCATCTCCCATAATTTTTTAGCGTGACATTGCTGACAATTTTTTAGAAGTCCTGCCTTGCTGTACCCCAGCTCTGCTGTGTCCAGGGCTGAGACCCTCGTGGTGCTCAGTGGAACCATCCTCAGCTGTGTCAGGCAGCTAGACCAGGGTAAGCATGACACCCCTGTGACATACCAGGGGCTTAAAGGAGGCTTTTTCCTCTTGACTTTCAGAAACTCCAGAGCAATCACCCTTATGGTAGGTGTATTTGGTTCTGTGAGAGACAGGATAAATGGTGCCAAGTATCTGCTGAGCTGAATAGATCAGTACACAAGCCATTTCTTGCCAATTTATGAGGTCAGAAAAATCTTTTGCTTTCTGCAGATTGACAAAATGCAGACCCAAGGTGTTTGCTGAGATATAAATAAGCGAGTTGACTGACTTTGATCAGATTTGTCTTTTTCCTTGTAATGAAACATTTTCATTTTCTAACCTTGAATAATGTTTGGAAATGCAGAGCTTTCACTTGCCTCTTTTCATTCCCTTCCATTCTGTTGCCTCCTCTGAAGAGAGGAAGCTTTTTATGTAGCTTTCTCTAGGGGAAAAACATCTTTTGCATTGAACCTGGGAGAATTTTTATTTTATTCTATTTTTCTCTGGTAGTGTGTATTTCTTTACATTGGATCGCATTCTGACGGTGCTGATCATGGGACAGAGTTTTGTGTCATTATTCAGCTGCTTAATTTTTACTCCATTGTGAGTGTCTACAATCCACTTCCATGATTTAAAAAAATTATTTCTGTAGCCTTTTGTTTTCCTAATGATCTTCCTCAGCCAAGTTTAATCCTCAGTAAGCCAGCACAGCTCTGAATTGTATCATGACAATGTTTGTCCCATTACTTTAATTTATGAGAGTTTTTTTGCATATGCATGTGTTAGAAAAGGGGGGGTGTTTTTTCATTCTGCTACAAGCAGCTCTAGGTGGTGCTGACAAACTCTTGAAAGATACATTTTCTGATAAGAACACGCTGGGGAACATAAATAAAAGCAGGGTGTTTATTCTGGTGAGAATGAAATCATGGAAATGTGTGTGTCCTCAAGAGAGTATGATGTATTGTGATTGTCCAGTGTATTTTTTAATATGATACAGCGTGACAGACTCATAGAGCCACAGAATAGTTTGGGTTGGAAGGGATCTTTAAAGATCACCTAGATCAAATAGGTGCATGGGCAGGGCCATCTTTCATCAGATGAGGTTGCTCAGTGCCCCATCCAGCCAGACCTTGAATACTTCAGAGATGGGGCATCTGCAACTTCTCTGGACAGCCTCTACAAGGAATTCTCAGCACCCTCTTAGGAAGCATTCTTCCTTATATCCCACCTATATCTACCCCCTTTCATTTGAAACCTGCCAAGGAGCCTGTCAAGGTGCCTCTGGACAGCTTCCCTCCCCTCAGAACATCCCAGCTGCACCCCTCAGCTCGGTGAGGGTGCTCTCAATTTCACTGTCTGTGTCATCAGTGAAGATGTCAAACAGTATTGGTCCCAGTACAGACCCTCGAGGGACAGGTACTGCCCAATTTAAGGAAGAAGAACAGAGCCTATAAAAGCCTTTTTAAAACAAAAAGAATGAAATTAAATATAATTTTGTATTGCCATCTGTTCTGAGGCAAAGATGCTGATTTTTTTTTTTTTTTGTGGTATTTTACCTTACTTTCTTGCTCCGATTGCATTCATCTGGTTAGAGAAAACAAGTGTGATTCCCTGTGATAATGGATGTATTATTCTAAGCTCTGTTTTTAGGAGAATGCCTTTTGTGCATCAGTTTTCATATCTGTTAATACAGGGACAGAAAATCACAGAGCAGCAGAATCCTCATATGAAAGATGCTATATTAGTCATCAAGGGAAAATTGCCAATTAAAGTATGTTACAAATGGCTCCACTCTAAATAGTGTTTATTCTGCCCATTGACAGAGATTTTGCTTGCCTATCTTAAAGTAAATAGATTCCTTATAAACAGTGAATTTGAATTTGTGCTGAAGTATTCCACTCATTAGAGGTACCGCAGTCAGTTTTCTCATTTTCCTCTCCCTGCAGGATGCATTGCAGTGAGGCTGAACCTACTTCTATAGTTAAAGAGACTCAATTACAAGAGACAGCCACCAGCATGCTGAGGTGTTGTGTGAGGAGGCTGGCTCTCTTCACCTCAAGCTCTAAAACCTGTTTCCCGCTGTCGTGTGGTACAGCAGGTACAGATGTTCCACACGAGACATCCTGGTTTTGAACTTCTGCTGAACAAACAAAATCCTGATTATAATGTTTCTCTGGGCTGGTAACAAGTCTTGTATTCTGTGCCTGCTTTGGGTACTTATCGCATGCTCTATCACCACAAAAAGGAAAAATACCCCCTGAAAATCCAAAACTAAACTCTTAAGGCTCTTCTGAAATACACCATCCTTGGGTGATTGAGAACTAAATAGGCCTTCCTTATTAATGCCTTCTGGTAGTGTACTGGCTCAAAAGTAATGCTATAAAAGAAATTTATTTCAATTCCTAGAATATAACTCTTCACTTTGCTGTCAAAAACAGTAAGCTGCTTCTTGGAAGCGTGGGTAGTGAGCATCTTATGTCCTTAAGTAGCTTCATGTGCACAAAACACTGTTGTTTACCTCCATATGTATTTTTAGTACTAGGTCCTAACATTTGGTAATGACCTGCAGATAATTAATGAGTCCTCTTTATAGTACTGTGAATATTTTCATTGGCATCACCCCCTAGAAACATTTTATTTATTAAGTTTTAGCTATTGTAGAGCAGTGACTTGCAGCTGTGCTATGTTTGACTGCAGAGAAATAGCTTCATAAAACTCTTCCTTCACCCCTCAAGTCCAGGTCTTTTTCTTTGTATGGCCCACAGCAAAGGTCCAGGCATTGCTCCAAACCTTTCTCTTTTTTCTTCCATGTGCCTGTATAAGAAATGTTATTGAATGAATGAAGAATGTCTTTAGTGTGGGCTGTTAAAGGATTTGAGAATATATTTGGCATGGGAATGGCTGCCCACCCCCACACTTCAGTCAGGAGTTTCTGGTTCTGGGTTGGTCTCTGGTGAGGAGGATTGGTGTGAAGTATTTTAATGAAGCAAACTACAGTCTTTAAAATGCCAGAAAAATAATTGTGGATGTATGTTTGAATAGGCATTTTTTTGATGTTGATTTTTGGACATCTGTGGTGGCTAGCATAACGTGACCTCCCCGGAAAAAATAATTTCCAATGTACATGTAAATACATTTTCTGAGATTTGGAAGTAATTATAAACCACAGAGCAAGAATACTGTGGTGAGTTTCACTGAAGGTCCTGAGCAGGGAGCAGGGCCACTTCTGCTCAAGATGTGATTAGAGGGGTAATAAGTTAGTGTCAGCTGAAGACCCAAACCACTTGGATTTTATTTGATTCATTAGTAGTGTATTAAACTGAGAAACTCTGGTATTGAAATGTACTCTAGGTAGCTATAACAAGTATGCCAAGGCCATACGTAATGAATAACTATAATGTTTTATAGCTGACAGATGAAAAATACTTGAGGCTATTATAGGAAAACAGAGATGAAAAGGGATGAAAAAAAGGACATTTTTTTTCGAGATAGGTCAATGTTAAACTTATAAGTAACATTGTTGGGGAATCCTAATTTCCCTAAGTTGAGAAACATACATTTAAATTGTATTTGAGGCACTTGCCACATTAAATCTCTCCTGACATTTTTATAAAATATGTGAAAGTTCAGAGATAAAGTTGTTCATACAATAAGGTGTAGGGACATTTTAGATAAGCTCTCCAAAGCTTGAAAAGTGGAAAAAAAAATGTTGGCATTTGCAGATTTTCCTCATTCTGTGAAGTAAAATGTATTTATTTGGTTTATGAAGTCAAAGTAAAGAATGAAATAAGACAGCAATCTCAACACAAGAGCAGTGGCTGTTGCTAATGCTGCTTCATTTGCAAAAAAAATAAAATTATTTTTAAACCACTTTTACTACCCACTGTTTATGCTAGTTTGTTTACCACAAAAGCCTGTAGACAATGGCAGAGAGATTTTGAAGGACATGCTGTGTGTAATTTCTGTTTGTAAATATTATGATTCTGTATTTAAACACAGTATTTACAGTCACATCCGGGGAGGCAGCTGACTGCTCACATTTGGGAGCACTTCTTATTCACACAGTCATGTTTTTGGGGAAGATAAATATACTTTACCTGTCAGTTTGCCAGGACCTCAAGTTTCCTGATTTTCAACACAAAGGGTATTGCTTTGCTCTGGATTTTTTCAGAGGGAGTGACTGAGGGGCAGGGGTAGCTTTTGTAAGGTGGTGTGATTCTTAGAGATTTTGTCTATTTGTGTAGTTTCTCCTGCAGTAGCACAGCAAGCTGGAACATGGAATTGGCGTCCTCTTAGAAGTTCAAAAAAAGAAGGGAAAAAAAACCTCACTGCAATAAAGAACAGAAAGTTAACCTTGAAACCAGACTGATTATCTTTCCTTCAGTTTACTAATTCATTTTCTCCTGTCTAGTGCTACTCTGTTTGACCTTTTACCTTTGCAGAGAAAGTACTCATGTGAAAGTGCTTCATATTTTTATATTGTAGTAGGATTTGAGTCCTGAACCCAACAATAATCCCTACCAATGATAAAATTACTTGAAAGTAAGTGTAAAAATGGTAATGAAAATAGAAATATGCTTTAAATAGGGAGTATTATTTTATGAAGAAATGTACACCAAAAATGTAATATATCTAGATTTGTCAAACAAGTTGATAGACTTCCCGAGTTAATGAGTTCTCGTATTTCACACAGGAACAGACATTTCAGTTCTGAATGTCAGAGAATTGTATTTAAATCATTCTGCACAAACACAGACTCCCTCTAAAGTGATGGGAATGGAAGTCAACCAACAAGTGTGGTTCATATTTTCATGTGATTCTGAAATACTGCTGCAACAAAAAAAACCTTGATCAAAGCTTGGTGGTTTCAGGGACCAAACCACCATACCCTGCTTTTTTATTTTGAAGGTTTGGGGTCAGGTTTTTTTGATCATCTGAGGTTACAGTTTTAGAATATTTTTCCTAACATGATAAACTGAAAACAATTTAAAGTAGGTCAACTGCTTTAAATTTGAATCTATAATTATACACAGAAGACTTTTTTTTTTCCACGAGACTAGTTAAAAATAGGTGATTTTAAAATTGCAGGCACAGCATCATGCACATTTAATGTTCTTATAAGTGGTTCGTAAATGCTCTCTTTTGTGCACTGTACTGAAGTCAGCGAGAGTTTTATCCCTGGTATCACTGAAATCCAGATCTACACTTGAGTACACAGAACTGAGCCTTCATTTCCCAGGAAAGTTGTGTGTCACTCACACTCTGTTTTGGGGTTGGAGGGGTGACAAAGTACTGGGATTGTCTGCCCAGGGAGGTGGTGGAGTCGCCATCCCTGGATGTGTTTAAAAAAAGACTGCATGTGGCGCTCAATGCCGTGGTTTAGTTGAGGTGTTGGGGCTGGGTTGGACTCAATGATCTTGAAGGTCTCTTCCAACCCAGTGATGCTGTGTGAAATCAATTCAGTATCATTAGGACAAGATGAGTAATGTATTCCGTAAGGGGAAGAGAGCTCATGTATTAAATGCTGCTGAATTGACTTCTTCATTGTGTACATCATGTTCTGGGGTTATTCCAGATCAGTTGTGGACCCTGTGGTATCTTTTACACAGGACTTTGTCTTGATATGAGTCAAAATCTACAGGAATTTTCTGTATCCTGACATTTTCCTGGTCACATCTACCATGTTTCACAAGGATGTATGTTTGTGTAGCCGAGTGCCTTTGGTTGGGTGAGGGGGTTGCTTTCCACAGCACAACTCCAGTCCTCCATATGCTATACATTTAATTTTAAATACAGCATTTATGTATTTCGAGGGAGCTGCACTAACTTGCTAGTGTTGCCTCAGGGAGAAAGAAATTCTTTCATGCAAAGATTGTCACGGGCGGTGAAGTGATAGCTGAAAGTAGCTGGCCTTATTAAGCAAAGTTCCTGGAGGTGTTTACATGTCTGTGTAACTGTAAAATAGCCTTTCTTCAGTCCTGAGTTTTTTCCCTTTCTCCCAGTGTTTCAAGTTAATATATATATTGTTATATGTGAGCTTCTGTTTAGAAAAAGATTGGGAATAAAGACTAAATCCCATTTGCATTACTTATGTGGGTAGCTCGGTTGCTTTCAGTGTGTCTACTTGAACAAGTAAAATAAAAACAGATTTAATTCCAAATCCTTTTACTAACCAGCAGGGAAGAAGACTCATTGACCATAATAATAACAACTTAGCAGAGTACTAGATGTCATCTATAAATGATACACATTTTTTTGTCATTAAGTCACATTAAGCAGTACTAAGTTTTGCCCTCAGCATAAGTAGTCTGTTGCAATTGCATCTGTCTCTTCACTATGCAGAGAACATGAAAGGAAGATTGTGTTTTGCCCTATTATCCAAGAAATTGCGAAGCTATGAAAAACAGATTACTATTAATAAACAAAATTTTCTTCAAAGGGCCATGCATACAGTTGTGAGGAAACAGCTGCTCTCCTTTCCAGAATGTACAATTGGCAAGTACATTAATTTTAAAAAAGATTATTTTGAAGGCGTCTAAAACAGTAAAAGTGCAGAAACTGTGACGTGAATACATATGCACATTGTTGTGATTCAGTATGATCTGACAGAGGAACACATTTTCCCCTTAATACACAAACTGGTAAATTTCAAGTCTTTCTCAGGCAGCTGGGTTTCTACTAAATTACCACAAGCAGTACAGGTGAACCATTGGTGACTTTGATCATATCCAAGTTATTTAAATAGTAATGTGGCTTGAATTTTCTCTACCATGCCTTCCCTTTGCATTAGATAATAGAGACCAGGGCATTTTTCTGTTAAAGCTCTTACACCAAATATGGTGGTTTTGAAGAGTATCTTACCAATGGTTACAGAAATTAATAGAGATACACCCCTAATTAATGGGTGAATAACCAGTAAAGAGAGGCAGCTGTCTGGCACATGTCCCCATGGAATTCTCAGGGCCTCTACCAAGACCTGGTGCATGCAGCCTGAGTATTTCCTCCTCCATCCATTGCCAGCAGGGCTGGAATCAGCAGTGGTAATCTTAGGAGTTGGGGTGTTTTTCCACTGAGAGATGGTTTTGTAAAAAAAACTATTCATTGATTGCAGACCAAGAAAGTCTCCAAGTATAAACAACTTGGACAGAAGCCATCTAGGCTAGGAATGAACCAGACCACAGGATGAACACTTCTGTAGCTCATAGCCATTTTCTCCAGCTGTTTTCTTTGAATACACAAGATTTAAGCAAGCTTGATTAGGATAATAAAGATAAGCAGTAGCACATGATAAAGATAAGCAATACAGCTCTAGTGTTTATAGGTTATGCCGCATGGTTTTTTTGCATTGTGAATTTCTGCATGACTGGTGTAGTGTTCTGGGGTTCTCCTCGTGGTGGTAGCTCTGACTCAAAGACCAGCTGTTTGTCACTTAGTGCAGACAACCAGTAATATTAGGAGTAAATAAACAATGATGAGAGCAGGTATCACCAGCAGCTGAGCCAAGGAGATGAGCTGGAACTAAAAATGGGAAAGAAAATAACACAAATGTAATTTTCATCATGCAAAAAACATCTGTGTGAGTAAGGATTCCAAGTTGTTGCTGCCAAGGAAATTATAATGGCAATTTGAACGGTTGTTGGTATTTCATCTTGATGTAGGGAACATACACAGTGGTTATAAAAAATCCTGCCTTAAAAATGTGATCTTTAATTCTTCTATGACAGTCATTGATTATGACTTACAGATTAGAAGGCTGGTTCCCCCTTACTAATTAGAAATGTTGATTCTTCATTAGATAAGGTGTCATTTCTCATGTGGATCATGTGTGAGGCCCTGAAAGGAGTGAAAGATCATGTGTGAGGTTCTGAAAGTAGTGAATGTGTCACCTGAAATCTTGAGAGGAATTTCACAGAGCTCTGAGTTCCTCAGCTCCATCTCTAAGGTGAAGACTGCTTTCACCAGCAGGTACCTGCACACTGGCTGTTTGCCTTCCCATCCTGAGAGCAGAGGCAGAGTACTTCTCCTCCCAGCCATGCCCTTTCGTTGTGACCTTTATGTGACAAACAAGCATCCTCTTCTTAAACCGATTTCACCGTCATTCTTCCCAGAACCACTTTGTATTTTTCAATCCTGCTTTTAAATACAGGCAAGGATGAAACAAAGCCATTTATAGGAACAGTTTTCTAATCAGAAGTTCTGATCCATGAGGCACCATGGAGGTGTGTGTACTGAGAAGAATGTAGCCTCATGCAGTTGTCCCAGGTGAGTTCCCCTTTCCTGAAAAACACATTGGAACAGTCCTGTTCTTATAGTGAGGTCTATGGCATGACCATTTTTGGGACTATTGTAGCAACACTTGGTAACTCCAGGTGTGCTTTTGAGAGGATTACAGCCTTCAGAAGAGAAGACTTCCTACACAAGCCCCTTCCTAACCTTAGCCCTAAAGACTCTCCCAAAAGATCCTAGGAGAAAATCACACTGATGAAAAACCAAGAAATTCCTTTATATTTAATTTTCAGTTTAACTCTGCCATGTATCCAGATGAGTCCCCTCACCCCAGAGACATAAAAAAGTCTTAACAATATTTTGTTGACTTAGAAGAAGTCACAATACTGGGTCCCAATCTGACTCTGGCACGTTGCCGTTTGTTTTGGCTGGCAAGTCAAGTGGTGCAAAGTTCAGACCTCGGACACTGGTAAGAAAATTGCCTGTAAATGGTGGTTTTTTCTCACAGAAGAAGTCAGAGAGTGGGCTGCAATGGGGACAGTCAGTCTCAACCAAGGGTTGAGACATTTTAAGGTTTCTTTCACCTTGGACCTGTGGCTGGTCTCCATATTTGAAGTAAGAGGATAATTTCAAATTAAGGGGAAAAGGTTGTGGAAACGTGTCCATTTGCCAGTAATTTCCAAGTGTGTTTTCTTCTGTTTACCAGAGATCTGGAGAAATAAGACAGCCTCTCAACTAAATTGACTAAATAAAAGGAATCTGCTTTTGAAGTATATGGATTTCAGAATCAAATTTCCTTTTTCTGTGCCTGTTGGCTTTATAGGCTTGTTTACTCAGGAGGAAATGACTTGTTTTATAATGTGTTTAACATCATGTTAGTTAATCTGTGCCATAATAAAGAGTTGTTTCCTTGTGTAAGCAAGCATTTCACGTGTAAGCATGTGTGAATCTCCCACTGAAATGAGGGGGGCGGGTGGGTCTGTATCTAAGCCTGTTCCTCTGTTTAAAAAATGGACACGAGCAGACTTGTTGATTACACAGCTGTATTACATGCTTGAGATAAACTGTAAATAGTTCTTTAAATTTGCTTCTCATTACTTCCCCTCATTAATATTTTGGAACAGTTTTACTAGAAACTTATGCAGAAAAACTAAAGTCTATATAAAGTGTCACAAAATGGAAATCTCATAATCGGGCCCTTCAGAGTAAAAAGTTGCAAAATTTTATCTTGTCGCATAAAGTTTCTAAATTTCTAGGCTCTTATTTAGACAACTGCCCAAGGACTCTTAAAGATTACAGTCTTGAACAAATCAAACTTCTTTAGAGGCCGTTGGATAAATAATTTGTGAGCTGGGGGAAGATTCAGTGATGAGTGGGCCAGTCAGAAGAGCAGCTTTCTGAGGAACAGAGAATGTGCAGACACTGAACAATTCTACTGCCTTGCCTTGTAATGTTCGTAATAATCAGAAAGTGTGGGTGTGCATATATTAGAAATAACCCTGTCTAAAACATTCTCAGTTACTGAACTGACTACTGCAGAATATTTTACACTAATATTTTTTTAAAGTACAGTAGTGTAAAGATCTTTTTGGATACGACTTGAAAAAGTTTCTGACATGGAGTCAGCAGTCCATTATCTCAAAGTGAAGGACATGTTAGTTGAAGTTCAGTTGATCCATTCATCACTAATACATTGTGCGTGGCTTTTTTGTCATTTTTCATCACGTCTGATAAAAAGCAAGAATTTGCCATCATTTTTTTATTAGTGATCAAATCAACATATCAAATGCATTTCGAATCCAAAGCTTTCAGCGTGTTCCACGCATTCATGAGAAGTCTTTTTAGTATGTTTGAGCTGGTCTGCTTTAGTCCTGTCTACCTCTCTCTCCTGCATTGCCTCTAAGGTTTCCACAGAAACTAAAAAGTCAGTGCTGTTTTAAAGAATGCTTTCTTCCCTACTACACCTCTTAAATCTTCCAGCTGCTCTGGGGTTTGTGTGTTATCTGTCTGCACTTAGTCACCTCATCCTTTTAAATTAGATTTAAAATTTAAAAATACAGCGCCTGGTGGTGCCACCCCACTGTTGCATGTCATGGATTCTGATTAACTTAGAGAAGAGATAATGGTGAATTACAACTGTTGTCAGCAAAGAGAAATGTTGTGAAATTAAAAAGTAGTTATATTTTGAAAAATAAATTACAATCCTGGGAAAGAAAAAAAAAAAAACTCAAGGAAAAGCAAATTAGCAGTAACATGGAAATAATATCACTTGGCAACTGGCAAGGTTGGAGGTCATGTTAGAAAGTCCCAGCCTATTCATTCTTCTGTAGTGTTTTTCATTCCTAGGTACTTGTGGCTTTCTTTTTACTAAAATAGGGCTACAAATCATGCTTGATATAATTTCCCATAGAGACAAATCAGGCTGAAAAATATTTTATCTTTTTGAAACTATACAGTCAATTTCTGGTAGTTTAAAAGAGCTGGAACTTCAGATACTGGTATTACTTTAAAAGAAAAAGAAACAAAAGATGTGGCAAAAGGGAATTGAGCCCATGGGTGTGTAACAGGAGGCGAACGATTGTTTCCTGCTCTGAGCAAGGCAAGCCTTCTGTGGAGGGTTTTTATGTAATTTTCTTCAGCTGAACAAAGCGGAGAATACTTAACAAAATTGCCATTTTTAAAATCTCATTGTGAATACTCAGCATGCTGTGATCATACACTGTGTAATGGTGTTTGCAGTGAATAAATTGCTGTAGATAGTATAATATAAATAACTATTTTGTGCATTAAGAAGCAGTTCTCTTCATGATGGTTTCTATCTCAGGAATGCTCTGAGGACAGGGCTTTGGAGAATAAAAGCATCAAGGTACTCTTTGAATAATACCAGTCTGCTAAAGCACTAGGATATTTTTAATAATTTTTAGCAATATTATTTAGAAGCAAATAACAAAATCAACTAAGTGATACTTACTTTGGTTTTAATCTATTTGATATTAATAATGTGGCCCAGACTTATTAATTTTAAAGACAACACAGCTTCACAGCTTCAGCCAATAATTTTTAATGGCTCCCATGATAGGAGGGCAGATAAAATTTATCACAAAAAAAGGATTTGCTTCATACAGACTTTAGGCACATTGATCAGGTGTGCTGCACATTTGTTGCAAGCAAGAAAGAGGCAGGAAGCCCTAAAGTAAACTGCATTCTCATTTTGGAGGATAAATACACTTTTAGAAATACCTTGCTAAAACAACAGAAGACTGACAATTGGAAAATGCTGTACCATACTGAATTCCAGTGGTCTCACTAAGCATAAGAAGCAATGTCAAGAAATACCCTGTAATACATTATTGCTCCTTTGGCAGCTCACTGGGATCAGTTTTCCTGTATGTTCTTTCAGTCAGGTATACCACAAACATCTTGATTCCAAAGTGTACATGAAAACAGTTACTGGCTTCAATAAAAAGCACATAATAAGAGCAGGATATAACCACTTTGAAAGAATTGCAGCCTGACTTAGAAAAATGTCTTAATATCCTCCTTCCCTTGCTGCTTGCCTAAAAGCACTTATAAAAAAATAAAGATGGTCCTTAATGAAAAATGGTCTCAGTCAGAAAACTGAAAGAACTGGAAGAAAGTCTGATTCCAAATGTTCAGCTGAATTCTCTCACTGCAGTGGAAACTAAGTGCCAAAGCCTTTCTGAGTGATAAGTGGCCCAATCACTTCAACCTCTGTTTCCATTATGAATAATTAAGTCTAATGAAAGATACCTGCTCAAAAATCATACTTATCTCATATAATAATATTGACATTCCAACATATATAAGACATAAATTCCCATTTATATTGTAGGGTGACCAAAAATACTGGATCTAGAATAGACTCAAATTCAAGTGTTAGGTCATGGTAAGGCAAGATTTTTCACGAACTGCTGAGTCTATTTAAAGTAAAATTAACAATTCTTTAAAAATGTGAATGCATATTCTAATTTACTTAGAGTAAAGAGTTAATTTATTTAGAGTACATCTTTTGGGCCTCAAATTTAATGCTGAAAATTTTCTAGGTTTGGTCTAGATTATAACTAGTAAGAACAGTGAGCATCTTCCAACATTTTAATAATGACACTTCTTTGCATCATCTAGATGAAGGAGTTGAGGTGATGATAGTTTTAATAACTTATTTAATTGATTAATTGAAAATGAAGACTTTTTGGATTTTCAGCAGACTTTTGGGGGGGGAAGACATTAAAAAAATACTGTGCATTCTAAAATTTGGGGCTTTATTTCTTGAGGAAAATTTAAGTCATCAATATTATAGCCCAAGTAAGCACTTATCTCTAATTCTGAAAGGGTTTATTTCTTTAATTGTGCTTTGATTTTACTGCCTGGAGACCAGCCTGCTAATTTTATTCATAGCAGAGGTATTATTAACCACACAACAGCACCCATTGCCACAGGCACTCTCAGTGCTCACTGCTATCTCTTTGTTTTTGTTTTGTAGAAGTGTATTCTTTTGGCTGCTGTGGCAACTGTTTATTACATACATTTACCAAAGTACCTCCTGATATCACTGTAGCATCTGGGTAGGCAGCTGTGACTCCCTTTCCCTTTCCTACTCCACTGTTGCTGCGGCTCCCACTCTGCTTGCTCTTCATTTTCCAGGGAAGGAAGGAAACAAAATTACTCAACTGTAATAAACCACCCCATTAGCATTTTTCACCCCCTCCTCACTTCTGGAAAAAGGTGCAAAAATAGCAGGATTTGTCGATGGCTTTTGAGGAGGGAAAAGGAAGCGGGGTGTTAGGAGCAGTGGGATCTGCCTGGGAAGGATCCACCATGGTGAAGGAGCAATGAATTGTCACCACCCAGAGAGAGGGTAGGGGAGAAACCACCCTCAGGCAGAAACTAGAAAATACATGCATTACAAAGAGTAATAGCCAGTAACAATGGAGTAATAAGGCTCTAGAGCTGGTGGATCAGGTGGGCTTCCAGAGTGCAGGGGAGAGAGCACTGGGACAAGAGCAGAAGAAATTCAGGAGATAGCCTGTACTGCTGGCACCATCTGTATCCTAATACTGCCTGTATCCAGTACAAGGCCACAGAAACATGGCAGTGGCTTACAGGACTGTGAGGCCACTGCCTCTCAATGGCACCTTTTTGTACTTTGCTGAATAGGGCTGGGTGGGTTGGGGAGGTGAGTGTGAAACACCTGGTGATGGATCAGCATAGCTGCTGCTGATTTGCTTCTTCCCAGATTGAGATTATCCAGCAACCACTTCCCCAGCACAGCCCCATTGCTCATCTCATGGCTGTCCCCAAGCACAGGGTCAACCTTGAGCTGTGGTGCAGACAAAGCAGCACTTTTGCTTAGAAGTTAGTTTCATTATTAGCGCCTTAGTTTCATTATTGGTACCATGTTCAAAATAGAGAGCAGAGAGTATACTAAGTTTATTTTAATGAAGCTTCATGTCTGCTTCTCAAGAGATGTATCTCATTGAAAGCTGAATCTGCAGTCTTCTGGTTTACCACATCCATCTTCTCCCCTCACCAGCTGTGCTCTCAAATTATTTTGCCAATCTTCTGGTACTTCTGTATCCACTTTGCCCTCTAGGTAAGTGGCTTCCCAGAAGCATTCAGAGAAAGCAGCTACAGGCAGGATCTGCTCCTGTATATCTGTTAGATGTGCAAGAAATGAGATTGCAAGAAACTGTTGTAATACTTAGAAATGGAGACCATTCTGTAATGAGCTTCTCTCCCCAGAGGGAAAACTCCTAAACATTGAAGCCAAGCCTCTGCATGATGAAAGACAAGGAAGAGAAAGAACCTTCCATTTGTCCTTCTTTTTCCTACTGATGTTAGTTACAAGAGAAAGTTGAGAGGGACTGCATCCTCCACAGACTGCAGCCTGCTTCTGATGTGTGTTTTTGTGTGCTAAGGCAATTCAGATTACATAATGCAATAATAGGAGTGAATTGCCATGGACAATGCCTTTGAAAGTGAGTTCATGGGCATTAGTACGATACCCTGGTTCTGCTTTGTTCTTCACTGTTATAAAAACCGACTCTCTGCGCAAGAATATTTCAATTTCTTTCTGAGTCCTGAGGAATAGGAAGGCCTCCAACCAACGTGCTTTCCTATTTTATTTGGCCTGATCAGTTCCCTGCCATGCACTGTTCATGTATCAGATCTACAAAACCACTGAAGTTAAAATCCTACATGTTTTGTGCTACAGGCTTGCCTTTCCCTTGTGATAAAGACTTAAATGGTATCCACTTAAATGGTGAATACCAGCAGGATTCAGACACCAAGAACAGAAGGGAAGACACTGAAATAGTTCTCATTTTCCACCTTACCAGGAACACGTTGCAAGTTTATGCTACCTCCAGTCATAGACACTGGGAAAGCATGTGACCCCTCATCAAGAAATATAAGATAGATTAAAAATTATAACATTATTTTGACCAGTCTGTTTTGTATGACTACTTAATAATCAAGGCAGACATACTTTTTTTTTTACCTTCTGTATTTTACCTTTTTAAAATTATTCTCTGGAAATTATGTACATTTATATACAAATGACCATAATTTCCAGATTATGTACATTTATATACAAATGACAGCTAAAAATCAACTGTACTTTAATAACTTGTCCAGATAGGTTTTCATCTGGTATATCTCATGGGTACTTTTGTTTTCATACAACTCTTCTAATACATTATTTTGCATTTAATATTTTAGGATATTTTAAATGCAGGGAAAGCTTGGTGTTTATAATGCATTGCACCGGACAAGCAGTTTTTAGCAGCACTGCTTTCAAGTGGCTGCCTGCCTAAAACATATTGAGAGAACAGAAAATACTCCATGTGGTAAGCATATTTAAAGCAAAGTTAATTCAGTTCTAGTAGCATTTAAAGTGTTTTGCTAAGAACTGTAACTGATGTCCATACATTTCACCTGCAAGTATCAATTGAAAACCATGGCAGAACTGAAATACAGGAGAGGCAAAGGAGAATGAAATAAAAAGAGACCATTTTACATGTTTTCACTTCTTTGTCCTTAATTTCATACACTCATATGGATGTTGTTCTGGAAGAAAACTGACTCCATGTCCACCTATTCCAGCTCTTCCACTGAGCAAACCTCTGCAGAGGTGAAGTACAGTTTTCTGTGGAGGGTCTCATCAGCTGTCGGGGAATAATAGCAGCAGACAGCTGGCTCTTGGCAAGTCATTAATAACTTCAAGTCTCCAGGAGCTCAGCTGCACCTCCTTGGTCCTGTATTACATATTCCACCTGGGAGGTAACACTGGAAAAGTAGGGAACACCAGTTCAGAGCCACGCTACAACCTCTCTGCCGGTTCTTTGATTGCTCCACCCTGCAGAGCCACTGGCTTGTCAGCATCTGGGCTCACACTGGGAGGCTGCACCTTCGGTCTGACAGCAGACCTGTCCTCCTAAGAGTTCATCCAGCTACCTTAGAGTTCATCCACTTCCACCTGGAGCTGCCCAGCCACTGTTGTCTCTCCCTTGGAGCTGACTGTGCAGCAGCAGGCTCGTCGGAGGCAGCCCATGTGTGCTCCGGCCCTGGGTCAGCTGAGTTCAGGACAGATTTAGTCTGCCTTCTGCTGAGAGGGTGCACATCTAAATCTGTTCTTCCAAAGATTACAGAACTTCAAGCCCTCAGCTGTTTGGTGCACTTTCTTTGAGATCTGTGGTTCGGTTGCCAGTAACTTTAATAGAGCTGGAATATAAATCATACTGAATGTAAAACATTCGGGCTTCAGTATGTCGGGCAGATATCCATGTAGAGAGAAGGGTAATTAAATCCTCTTGCATTTTAAACCTCACAGAATAAGGCTCTGGCTGACGTCTTGCACATGTGGGAATTTTCTCTGGTGAAGCCTTTCGGGTTGCCAGTACTGTGGGTAAATAAAAGGCTTAACAATTAAGAAAGAAGGAAAACAAAGATAATACACCTGTCAAACTTTTTGTATTATTAATGCACAAATGAAAAACTGTGATGCTTGTGCATGCTGTTGCCCTTAATACCAGCTGTTGCCTGTGCACATGGGCTGGTATTTCACATGGCTGAACAGCCCTGCTGCCAGCAAGCACTCAAACAGGCAGCATCAATAACAGCAGTCTTCCCACACTCCATACAATTTAAGCTATTCTTCAAATTAATAATAATACTTAATAAAGCTTCATCTCTCATTTGCAAAGAAAACCATCAATTAATGTTAATCAGCATCCTCAGAATGTGATCAGGCTGGGCTTGTAGCTGGACGTGCCGAAACAGTTCAACTGGCAGATGGAGCATTTTCCAACTATTCTAATTAATGACTGCTCATTTCAAAAGTTAATGCAATTAAATAAATAGGCAAAACAAATAAAAATAATATACAGTATCAAACTGCCACTGTCAGAGAGATTTCTGATCAAAAATGTCAGCCTCAGTCAAATGCAGAAAGGGCCAAACCATCCCCTCCTGGCTAAATAAGTTCTGAAAGAGCTGGGGCTAGCTTTTGTTACTTATTTCCAACCATTTCTCTGGGAGTGACATTTATATCACTTCCATTTTAACCTCCTGGCATCAACTGAGGAATTGCTTCTTTAAGTGTTAGAACATGTTCCTGCAGAAAATGAGAAGGGATTCCTTTCATATATTATGGGCTTTTTTAGTGTAAAATTTAGACTTGCTTTGCTTCTTGTCTTTTCTATTTGAAACAATTGCCAGCATTTTTTTCTAAGAGTTTTATTTTCTGTGAACATTGTATACCATACCACTGATGTAGGACTGCATTTGTTTGGGCTTATAAAGAGTTCAATTAGCCCCTTAATGCCTAGTTCAGTCACAATTAAACCTTCCCTGTTGACTCAGGATTGGTCTTTCTAAAGGCAGTGGAGGTGGTTTTAATTATTCATTCTCTGGTTTGTTTCTTACAGCAGTCTCAGCTGTGCTTTATTATTCAAAGGTTAATGCAAACTGAGAACTGGGTAAATTAAATTTGTTTGGCAGCTAGCAACCTGATGTATTATCGACACTGTGAAATATGGATGGCAACACTTCTGCTATTGTGCCACTTAAAAAGCCAGATTTCATCTTTAAAACAATTGCTAGTTTTGTTGCTATGGCTGATAGAAAATGAACGTTCCATAATGTTATAGTCTCTGTAACCCATTATTGTTGAGAAAGCAAGGTAGTTTAGAAAGCCAAGAAGCATTAACAGCTATTATAGAAAATGGATGTAGGTACCATGACTAATGAAGTGCTCTGCACAGGACTGAGTCGTGCAGCTGTATTCAGGGAATCATGCAGTCAGAAGTTTTAATGAAGGGAGCCCAAGGAATTGCAGGTGAAAGCGGGTTTTATTAACTTCCAGTGAACAAAACGAATAGTCGAGCAGTGAACATGACATGATGTCGTATAATAATTGTATACCTTGGGTACATTGTGAGGCATGGAGCATAGCCAAGAGCTTTCAGCTGTTCTACACACTGAGTGATTCCACAAACCCCTGAACGCTGCAGAAACCTTCACTGCAAACATAACAAGAATTGTTTCACAAGAAATGCCTTAAGACAGTACCACATCACTTTTCTGAGATATCTATTGGCACTGCCTTCCTCTAAAAAGTATTAATCAGATATCTGGAAGTCACCATTCCAGTTGATCCTAATTAAAATTCAGCTCCTGTAATCAGCACTCTGTGAATGGAAAAGAAGTCTTCATATGCTTTAAGAGGCGATTCTGAGTAAAATACATATTTGTATGGACAGGCATTATGTTGTATGAAAGGAGGCTGTGTTGGCATTTAGAAGAGTCATGCCCAAGGACTGTTATTAGTTAGTATTTTATTTCATCTTTTTCAGGAATTCACCATGCGGGTGAATTTCTTGTTTCATGCAGGATTATGTTTTGTACATTTTGAATATTATTTCAGTACTGTGTTTTAAACCAAGGACTTTTAATTAACATAATCCAACACTTCCTGTTGTATTTAACACCATTAACATAACCCACTTCCTCTTTATGTTATTTTTAAGATAGGACAATGATTGCAGAGCAAAGCAGCTTTCTGTGGTAGTGACTGGAGGCCTTAGGTTAGGAACAAGTGCAGCTGCAAGGTTGGTTGTACCCTGCTCAGTCTTTAGTACAGTCTGTGCTGTGTAATGTGTGTAATTACACTGCTACTGACTGAGGAGGTAGGTGGATGAGGAGGTAGGTGAAAATAGGATGGCTTGTGAAGCAAGACGGTGACAAGACATCTCAGCATAGTCTCTATATCCTTGCACTGTAAATACTTCATATCTGCCCACTAAAATATTTGAGATAAGACAGTTGGGATTTTTTCTGTGCTTATTTGAATAATTTATGATGTGATTTTAATACTTCTTCCTGGCTGAATATATCACTTCTCTGACAGAGCTTAGGACATCAGATGTATGTTCTATCTAACTTAATTAATGTGATACACAATTTTAGTTTCTGGTGTTACAGCAAAACCAGCAGTACTGCTGGTAGAGTATAACTGATGCAGTATATCCTTGATTGCATGTGGTTATTATATTTTTGTTTTCTATTTTAGTGCTGGACCCAAAGGAGACAACATTTATGAATGGAGGTCAACTATACTGGGGCCTCCAGGGTCTGTATATGAAGGTGGAGTTTTCTTCCTTGACATAACCTTTTCACCGGACTATCCTTTTAAACCACCCAAGGTTAGTAGAAGGATATTCAAAGTCTGATAGGAATCTTCTCCTGATGATATTTTTCATGTGTATGTTGGTATATCATTTTAGGATGAAACATAAGACTTTCAAAGCAATAATGAATTTTTAAACTTGACTCTTTTGATAGAAAGAATTTAAATAACTGGCTACAATTTGCTTGCATGCTGCCAGTATAGCTGAATGCATGTGGATTTATTTAGAAAAAGGTTGCATAATTTCCAGTAGCTATTTTTTAAAATTTGGATTTGTTTCTAATATGAAAGCACTTGTATTTGAGTTGCACCCTTTATAAGTAGCTGAAGATACTTAATCTTTCCTGTTGATCTGTATAATTCACCAGGCATGTATGGCTGTCTGGACAAAAGTATGCACCTATTTTACTACCCCACAGAGTATCTGCAGGTGCAAGATATTATAAGTAATTGCTTTACATCAGTTTTCTGGAAGAATGTGGAAATATGGCGCCAAAGTCCAGAAACTGTAGTGACAGAGATTTACAGAAATCCTTGGGAATTCTTTTTATAATGCTGTCTATAATGATACCAGCCAGAAACAGAGAACTGTATCAATAACATAAAGGTGACAGATCATTACCATGATTAACTTGAAATGTCAAACATGAAAAATCTAGTGGTCAGGAAGACCTCAAAAAAAAAAAAAAAAAAAAAAAAAAAAGGATGGCATGTGGTAATACAGAGCGTCATCTATAAGCAGAGGTAATAACTGCTGAGGAGGATCTCAGAATGGGACTTTATTGCTGGATCACAGGATTATTGCAAACCACCTGTGTAATGTATTTATAAAAAAGGCAAACAGCCTCCTGAAATGCATCCTGTTGCCTACAGAGAGAAGGAATTACCAATGTCAGATACGTGGTGCTCGGAAGTCCTTATCTGGAAGACTGAGTGCAAATCTTAACACACATGTTCGCTAATAGGAACAGAAACCAGGAAAATTTATCCTTCTGTGCTGTTAATAGAATCAAATAAATTGATGGGGCTGTCTTCCATGAAACAAAGTAAAAAGAGGTGCATTGTTCACCTTGCCACTCTGGAGAGTGTGTCTGGAAGACCCCCACGGAACTAGCTATGAGATCGAAAGTATTTACCTTCTTTCTGACACTTTTATGAAAGGATGGGTGTGCCATGTTGGTCTATAATAGAAGGATATTGCATTAAAAGAGAGAGATGCCAATTCCTGTTTGATTACTTTGAGTAGATTATTGAAATATAAGTGCCTATATATAGAATTTTAATGCCACAGTAGTAATGTTTACAGTAGTAGATAACATTGATATTACCAGGAAAGGTTTTGTAAGACAAATGAGAGATGTGAATGCAAAGCACTTGTCATTTTGTAAATTGAACTTTCCCATCCAGTAACCTAAAGATGGGTGAGTATAGCAGTATAAGAGATGGTCTAACTTTGTTTCCCAGTTTTAGTGTTCCAGTTTAGAGAAGCCTTGATGTCACTGAGAGGTCTTAGAGGAGTTGTACACCTTTCTGACTGCACAGTTTCAGATTTAGGCAGCTGTTGTTACATGGTGAAGAAAGAATTTGAAAATTTATCATATCTCCTTCAGTTTGTTAAAATTCTGGGCACGCTGAGCTGGGGTCAGTCCTGTTCTGTTCTTCCTCTGTCCTGTTTTTCCTACCTGCCCCCAGTCCAACCTACTGTCTGGACAAGGTCTGTTTTAACAAGCCCTATTAATTTACTTCTTTCTTGGGCTTAGTCTGTTTGTGCTAGGTGCCATGCAAGGGTTACGTTCAGTCCTTCCCAAAAGTTAAAATTACAATTTTTAGGGGATAAAATGGCTTTATGGCATATAAAATAGAGCTTGAAGTCCTCTCAGACAGCTAATACATAGGAATTAGCTTTGAAAGACAAGTTACAGGGAGGTCTTTTGTCATTCTCTCTGTTGAATCTGTTGAGTCTTGGGGCAGTGTATGCAACAGACACCCTTTTAAAATAGAAGTTGAAGGTCCAGTTTGCTATTTCACCACAAGGTAAAGTCTTTTTCAATCTGCACTCAGTTGTGCTCAGCAACTGTGTTATTTTCAGACATGAGTAATGCAGCTGTGCATTGCTTATTAATGAAATGTCAAGCAAAGAGGTGGTTCTTGTCCTGCTTCATAATAGATTTGATTGTCTGCCTTTGTCTTGATGCCAGTTGTCACTGTAAGAAATGTGTGCATCTAAATCATATGAAAATGTACTGCTTGATAAAGGATAAGAGAATTGATGATGCCATATTGTCTTAGTAAACAGCCAGTTTTATGTTGAGGGGAATTGTCATCTGTAAGAAAGTAATGGGTGCGTGTGCACAGGGGACTAATGTCAGATAAAACTGTCATAAGCATGTGTTGAACACATGGATTCTTACTCTATTCACTTCAGCCACAGTTCTAAATGATCCCTCTCTCCAGTCCCGCTGTATGACCTCCCAAACTGTTGCTATTTCATTACACTGGTTTTCCAGACCTTATGAAACTCATTCTTAAGTAAAATAGTTAGGGAAATCCCTTTAATTGAGCAGCATGGGAAGACCACTGCTTATCATAAGCCTGTCAGCACTGCTGGGAGAGGGTAGTTAAATATGTTCTCCCCAAGCTGATCTTTAGCAAAAGAAAGGTACTGAGTACATGGAATGTAAGGCATGGCATCGTGGCACAGTGCTATCTGTGTGCTGGCATCTCTTCTACTTCTCCAGAAGATTTGTGATATTTTGTGCTATTCTCGGAATCATGGATTATAGGGTTACGGGCATAGATTATTTTAGATTTCTTTGTAGTTATATTCTAAGTTTTTCTAACTCCTTATGACTCTATAGTCTTAAAAAACCTAGGGATAAAAGTACAAGACTCTGAAATGTACTGAGAAAGACATAAAATGTATCCTGAGTGTTGGCAAGATTACCGCCCTGTAAGAACATAGCAGAAAGGGTCTAATTCACATTTTTCGCTATGATTGAATTCATAAATTACTCCTGAGATTTCTGTGGACCATTTTTGTCCCTCATTCACTATGAAGTAAGGAAATATTTAAACAAGTACTGTCAAAATTGATCTTCCAAAAATGTGACCACAAAAAACCTGGGAAGAAACAGAAAGTGTATTTCCCAGATGCAATTACTTGACCCAGCCTGGGGTTCCAAAGGCAAATTCCCATGTCACATAACATATTCACTGTTAAGGGGCCTAATCCACAGTGTGTTAAAACCTGCAGAAAGATCCCTTTTCCTTATCTCTTCTCAGATGTTGTGCGCTCCATTATCATGCATGTGTATGTCACAAATGGATCTTGAGGAGGGTAAAATAATTTTTTAAGTAAGAAAAATGCATTGAAAATTTATTTTGGATATGTGTCTTTATTTTTATTACCGCCATTAAAATATATTTGTGGTGTAAGCACTGTTCAGTTTGTATTATACAAAGTTCTTGATATTTTTTGAGGGATCCAGATTGCTTCTATAAACACTGTTGAAGCCTGATCTGATCTCTGGACACCCTGTTGCATGTTGGAACACATTAATTTAATTGACAACAGAGACCACATTTGTACAAGTAACGATGTTCTATATTTTGGGTTTTCTTTTTAACAAATGTACAAAGTAATTTTCATTTGCTCTTCTAAATAGTTAATCTGCTGCTCTACTTTCCCTTTATCACATAAAAGAAAGTGAATCACTCTTTCATTCAGGTTTTGTTTGAGAAAAAGTATCTATCCAAATTTTCACTTCTAGGTAATTCTTCAGTTTCTGCAGCTTTGTAGCCTCCAACATTCTAAGATTTTCAAGTTGTATCTCCATTTTCCACATTAATTCTCCTGTGTGATCCAGTTCACATTTCAGGTTTTGTACAGCAGCCCGTCACTGTCATCAAGTTTCCCTTCCAGTCTGCGCCAACAAGTCTTTCCCCTATGGATCCATAGTTTTCATTTTGTCTGTCCTTGCCTGCCAGTGTTTTTCCAAAGTTAAACCATAATCATAGAATCAAATTAAGTTACTCTTTACCATCACAGAATAAGCCATGTGGTAAGCTGGAGTATAATTTGCTCTCACACTGTTAATTTCTTCCCCTTTGAAGTCAGTCTGTTTCAGTATTTCAGCTTTGTCACATGCCCTGAAACTGGACTCCAATTTTTTTGAGCCAGAGGTCACTGACCTTTTCAGCTCTGCTTTCCTTATAAATCTATGGCATTTGGCTTCACTCACAGCTGCAGCACACTCATGCAGAGGAGGGAGTTGTTCTTCCCCAAAAAAGTTTACCTCTGTGTGACCAATGATAGGAGTGATGGAGGGCCAGCCCAGCCTAACTCTGACTTAGCTCTACAACCAGAAAACAAGATCCTTAGAGCACCTCGTCTGAGAACTAACAAATCAGCTTTGGCTTTCTGGGAGGCTTTAATCAATTAAAAATATTTCCTTGCCTTCTCTGTGAGGAAGCTTCTGCAGAAATGGGCTGAGCACCTGTTGGCTGAGTCAGCCGGGAAGCGGGCGGGCTGCACGACCACCGCTCTCCTCTCGGCAGCATCCTCAGTGTCACGTTGGTTTTATGAGATGCCAGACAGAAGGAAGGTATGGAGCACACAAAGTGAGGCATAGATGTGGTGATGAGCTCACTTTCTGCTAAAGGCCAGATGCTGCTGAGGCTTCAATTTCAGTCACAAGGTGAGGTTTCACTTCAGCCCAAAAATACAGCACGTAGCATAAGGGACTAAAAAACAGACAAAGCTGTGCCCTGTTCAGAGTAAAAATGAATAAAAATGCTTAGATGACCTGCCAAGGAAATAACCTTACGTTTTTTCAGTGGCTTAATGACCCCCTCAACCTTTTTTAGAAATACCTTTGAGATTTCTTTTTCCTGCCAACTATCTTCCTTTCATCCTTAATGAATTCAGACAGTTCACCCCTTGGCTTTAACAGAGGAAAGGTCTTGCTCTCTCTCTCTATCCCATTCAGTACCCAAAGCTCCTTCTTTGGGGTATTGAATGGGATCTAGCCATGCATAGATGTCTCTTGTGGGAGGACATGTGTGTGTATCTGTGAGTGTTTATGTGTGATTATATATCCATGTGTATTTGAGTAGGAGGTATCTTTTAGTCAGGCTGGTCTGACAGGAAGAATTCCACCTCAATTTCTGTCCTCATAAGAAATCAGTGAATTCCCCAAGTATGCAAGATTTTGATCCAAGATCCTTTAAAATTTAGCCATCAGTACAAACACTGCAACCTTGGGTATGCTACACAACTGAAGAGAAGGCAGTAATTTCATTATCCTGCATACTGTCCCTCTGAAGCAGGAAGCTTTGACAAATCAAGAAGCCATACCAGTCTTTTGTACAGGTGTTAGTAGAAAAATGAATGCTCTTCAAGAGAAGAGAACTTTCCTCCCAGGAATTGTCACTGCAGTGGAGTCTGCATTTTCCTCAAGAATAATCTTTATTAATAACTTCTACTCTCATATTTGACTACGTTCAGTCTATTACAGTGTCAATTCAATTTAGCTGTGGCTGATACAATATGGATGTAACTATCATTATCCTAGTGTTCCGCTAGCTGTATTTTTGGATTTGAGTGATTTATAGAATCTCTTAATCCCAATTCTACAATTAATCTTACTAGGGACTTTAATCTCAGCTGACTGAAAAATGGTTCATAGGACTTGAAAGCTGCAATATGCTAAATCACCTCTAAATCAAAATTAAAATAACAGAAAACTCTGTTTTCTGTTAAGTCCTATGTAAGTCTCCTATGCCTAACGACTAACTGAAAAACTATTCTCAGCACTCGAAAGCCTAGATGGTTTAAATCAGCTGTTGGACTACAAGGGAAGCCCTTTTCCTTTTTAAATATAATGACAGTGTATAGAGTCTGATCTTAATGGCAATATTAAACATCTCTTCAGGTTTTTTTAATACATAATTGTAATATAGCACTAAATATCGTTTTGTGGAATTCTTTTTCTGTGGTAGACACTTTCAACCTATTTTGTAAGTTCAGCCTCATGTCTGACAGGGCAATTCTTTTTGTTCCTGGCTTCTACCCTACATGTTCATACTTGTTTTATATGTGATTAGCTGTTAAGGACACTTTTCTCTGCAGTGTAACAGAAAAACAGTGCTTACAATAACACTCCTTGTTATTTCTAACCTACATTGTTAGAATGAACCTTACTAGGAAGACTTACATGTTAAATTGCATTTATCACTACCAACACAATTTACACTTGAAGCTCTAAAACTCCCTAAATACAGCCCATGTGACTGACCCCTTTTTACCATCTCTGGACCCCTGATGCAGGCAGGCAGGGCTCTAGCCCCCCTTCCCAGACACTGCCATGCTGGGAATGCTCCAGGCCTGGAGGTGTTGAAGGCCAGGTTGGATGGAACTTAGAGCAGCCTGGTCCAGGGGGAGGTGTCCCTGCCCACGGCAGGAGGGTTGACACTGGATGATCTTCAAGGTCCCTTCCAGCCCAAACCATTCTGTGGGTTTGTGATGTAGTGATATCTTCAGGTAATGCTGAACCAGCGTGCAGTGGTACAGGGCTCTGGACAGCTCAAACCCAGGTGGCTGCTTAAGAAAGTGTAATGCCTCTCAAAATAACAGAATGAGAGTTTTAAAGTGGAGGACATAGATGTGAACAGAAATATGTTAAACTGAGGAGAGAATCAATGACTATGTTTTATTGTGATTAAATGCAAAATATGTGTTTGATAAGGCAACACCGTGGAACTCTTTGAGATTTCCTTTCAATTCATTCATCTGATAATTCTTCTAGTAATTGGTAAATTGAATTGCCAATGATTCTTCTAATGAATAGCCTCCTTATTCACTTTGTTTACAATACACTAATTTATATCAGTAGTTTCTATTGATTTATTTAATCTTGATGCAAACAGCTCTATCTAACTAAACTCCTCCTGTTTTCCTTACCAAGACTTAGGTGGTTTGTCAGTTCTTCCAATTTCCTGCAAATGCCCAGTACACGAAGCTCTTTAAGAGGGCCTGTAGAGACATTGTATGGGGAATATCTTCTGCCTCAGAGCATTGGTTTTCATATTGCTTGTCAAATATCTTTCCAGAAGACAATTTGTCTGTTGGAAATTTCAGAAGTTACATAATTCTGCTGTATCAAGCATGTCTTAGTACTGCATAAAATCCATGTGATCCAAAAATACATAATATGTTGATGTTGTTTCTTGTCCTCTTTTACACAGATACAGATAAATATACACACATGTGAGAGAAAGAATTTTTTGCACATCATTACTATAAAATGAGAGCAGATGGACAGATCAGGACAAAAAACTACTAGTTTTGAAGTCAGTCTGCCTAGGACTTCTCATGTATGGAGTACCTAAATACCCAATGGCTGGTGAAATTGGGTGAGGAAGAAGAGGCCCCAGTTTCTTATATAATGTCTAGTAATAGTCTCGTGCCTCATGCAGGAGCACTGAGGTGAACTGAGAGAGCTGTACACGTAGGACAGTACAGCCTGCATGCTTTGAACTTCAAAAGGGAGGTTTTACTTTGTAGAAGTTAAATGGTCAGTATATCTTAAAAAAAACTCACTCTCTTATAAAAGAACTTTTTTGCTGACTTTCCATAAGGAACTACTAATTGTATGAAAGATTATGCTGATTATATGAAAATCATTTTATAAAAACTCATAGTGACTTTGTCAGAGAAAGCTTTTGATGCTTAGCATATTACCATCTTGTTTCTATTCTGAACATCCCTAACCCAAACAGTAATCCATTTCCCTTGTCCTCTCCTTCTCTTCCTTTGTTTTCAGAAAACTTTGTACGGTTTAGGATTTTTTTTTTCTCTCTGTTGGATACATCAAAGATTATCAAGATACCTTTTTATTTTTCCTGCTGTTAAATCTGTGTGCAAAATGAGGGCATTTATATAATATAGAAGCTTGGTGCTGCTGTGCTTATTCAATTTTTTTTCCCTGTAACACTGTTCAGTGAGACAGTGTGAGTACTTACTCAGCTTCATAATTACAAGGAATATAATGAATAATTACTCACATTGCATACTGATTCATTTTCAGTAATATTAAAGGTGAACTCATGTGGATGCTATTATATGCATTTAAATTGTTACCACTTTTGGCTATTGATGTCTTGCATGGTGCATTTTGCCAAAGAAGCGCAGCACAGTTTGCACATCAGACTTCTCTGTAGGTCAAGCAAACGTAATTACAGTTTATTATTTCCTGCTAATGCAGATACCATGTTTTTTCCTTCCATAAAATAAATTATATCTGTTTTTTACCAATTAAAATTAGATGTAATCAAGGGTTTTGAGAACTAGATGAAGTTCATTTCTTGCTGTAAACTTAAAATGTACTCTTAAATAGTGAGCAGCATATGGCCAGTCATTTTTTGCACACTCTTTGTGATAAATCATTAAGTATCTCAATAATTGTTCATGTGCATGCTACAAGTATGTACTAACAAACTGGAAATAGTCCATCCTGTCTTAGAAAGGCAGCCTCAGTGCTCATAGACAAATGAAGTACACTCTGTAAGAAATTAGAGGGTGCTAATTAATATAAAGGTTATTGCATGAATGTTGTGTCATTCAGAGCTATATACACTTTTCCTTTAGATAGTTTTATTTTTTTCATATGACTGAAGAGTGTAGGCCCAATCTTGATTTTATTTTCTCTGGGTGGACAAATGTATTGCTCATAAAGTCTGACAAACTGAGATGGGAACAACTTACTCTCTCCTGAGCTCTATGAACATCATCATAAACGGCATCATATTTTATATATATATAACCTTTTCTGTATGCAGTACAACTTCTTCCAATTCAGGTAGTGCCACTGCAGTTTTATTAAAGCAGAACTCCTGGGGAATATTTGAAGAAGACAGAAATTTCATCTCAAGCAGGCATGCAGGATCCCATCCTTGTAAAAAATGAAAGTTCTTGAAAGGAATTTCCCAAAATCATGGGAATGAGAGCCCTGGGATCTCAACTCTGCTTCCAGTGTTAGCTGAGCAAAAGGAGGTTGTTTTTGTTTATTTTCTGGTTGGCTCTGGGAATTTTTCTTCTCTCCCTACACAGTCACCAGGCTCCAGTGACTGCGAAGCAGGAGGTGAGGGTTTGAACCCAAACAGGCTGATGAAAGCAAACCCTGAGGGCACACTGTAAGCCCTTGCATGTAATTTGTAAAACTAGGGAATCATTTCTTCCTCCTGATATGTTCTTGAAGAAGATTGCAGCTGAATTCAGTGGGGTCTGACAGCGTGTGAGATAGTGTACCAGGCACCATAGTGGCTGTTGTGTTAAGACCTCCATGCAAAAGAAGGATAAGTTATTTTAAAACTACATCATGCTGGAAAACTGGTGTTCAAAATCACTCTGAGATCCAGAAATTACTTATCTTGCCTTCAACTAGTTCCCTCCAATCACTCAACTGAAATCCATCTTAGTTTCCTCTTCCCAGGTTTTATAAACAGTCTTTTTTCAGTCCTAAAATTTACTCAGTGAACAGCCAGACGTAGCTTTGCATGTTTGGCATTCAGCAGCAGATGACAGATGAGTTTATTATTGTTTACTTCCAACACTGATGGAATAAAATTTGATTGAAAATAAATTCCTTATCATTACCTTCTGGAAGTTTGTTTGTAGTGCTCCCAGTTTTCAGAAGGTAGTCCCATTTTTCCCTATTTCCCATAATATGCATTTTCCTGACCTATACTTTTATTCAACAAAAATTAGGTATGACTTTTAAATGCCAGAATGAAAGAGAATAAATCCATATAGAAGACTTATGGTTCAAGAAAATCCATAAATTTCTCCTCTGCCATTTAATTGTCTGAAAGTGACTTTGCCTGTACACCCACACACTCCTTAGAGCCCCTGCATGGGGTTGTTTAGGTGTTTTCATTAGGGGATAAATGGAATTAGAGTCCACCATTTAAAGGAAACATTTAAGTGGCATCAAAGGTAAAAATATGACCATAATAAAGAAAATGCAATTCCCCTGGAAAGGCATTAACACATGGTTTCTCTCTACACGTAGAATAGGAGGACCCTGCATAACCTTATAATGTAGGTATGGTAAGCACAGCATACAGAAAGTTACATCTCAGCATTTCCCACATTCTCAGCAATTTGAGGCAATAGATGGATGAGGGAAGCAATGTGTCATTCCATTTGTACTCTGCTGCCTCAGGGTGAGAACTCTGTTACCTGCCACCTTCAGGCCACAGTTTCCAGCATATTTAGGCTGTCATTAATACAGCTTCTTCTGCAATTCTAAACACTGTGATTCTTTTCATTAATTAATTGAATTGATTTTTCAGTATTAAAATTAATTAGTAAAATAGAATCTATCGTCATTATAAAATAACTAATACGTTGATTATTTAAATATTTAAATAATCATTTAATAAGGCATTTTAAAGTGCACTGGCATATTTGGTGAGTTGGTGACATTGTCAGCGGTAAGCAGCAAGCCTTTTCTTGCCTTTCTCAATCTCACAGGTTTAATATGTACTCATAGTGAAAAAATGCTGTATTTCAGGTCTAAGGATTTTCTAAAAACAGCCTTCCAACTGCAGACAGGTGTAGTCCCACATGCATTTATCCACCAGGTAGCCTGAGATGGCAGTGGAGTGTTGAACAGTTCATGAATGATGTGAACTATCTCCATTCATCTCAGTGACTGAATCCTGCCAAATTCCCAGTGTCCTTGCTTCAGTGCTTCAGAAGCAGCTGAGGCAGGGGAACAAACGCGTGGCAGTGTCTGTCCTCTCTTCTGGAGGCAAAACAGTTGCACTTAAAGTACACACTCAAATCTATGACCTTCTCTGAAGCAGGTTACAAGCTCAAACTGACCTGTCTACAAATATTTCAGAGGGTATAATTTAATCTGTGAGATGGATTCAGTGCTTCCCCTACATTCAGTGAGACCACACATATTACTCGGTATATTTAGATGCCACTGAATGAAGTCCTCAAATTTTTCATTGTGGAAATATAGGGAAGCACCTTAGTTGAGGTGAAATACTGAAGCATAGGCTTTATTCCAATGGTGTACTGAAAATTTGGCATACAGTACTTAAAATTAAGCAGGTGTTTTTACTGAGTCCTGGGACGTCCTGCTAGGGAGCAGTCACTGATTCACTTCTAACTGGAGTATAAGAGTTCCTGGAGTTAATCTACCTAGGGAATAAATGAGTACCTACAATTCCTAGGATGGTCCTCCACACCATCTCCCTTTCTGGGCACTTTGTGTAAAGTAGCTTATGGCTTTTGTGCATTAGCATCCTTCCTTGTTCAAAATAGCTTCCCTTTGTACACAGACATTTAATTTTATCACCAAATTATAATTATTTAAATAAATAACGTTTTGATCTCACAGAAGACTTCCTTCCCTCCAAATGCTGAATGTTCTTTGGTTTCTAATGAGGGGGAGAAAATAGATCATCTGGCTATAGCATTTGGATTAATTGAGATCATTGCACCAGAAATATATTAAATTCTCATAGAAGTCCCAGAAGGGAAGCACATAGGCTGGAAAACAATAAGAAAAACCACAAGTGAACAGGAAAAATGAAGGAACCTATAAATATGTAGGGTATGGAGTGGCAAACTGTCAAATTATCCAATTAATTAGCAATACCTTTAAATATAGAAGTGTTTAAAAACTGATGAGCTTGCTTAGTAGTAGGGTTCTTTGGTACAGAACTCACTGGTGCATGGCAGTGGGCTCCAAAGCATTTTTCCAGATCTGTGTGGAAAAGTATTCATGAGAAAAAGTATTTCTTATTGAATGCAATGTTTTAATACCATAAATCTACTATCTTTTCTTTCCATTATTTTGTCAAAGCTTCTTGATTTAATCCAAAGGGGCAGAATTTTTCAGTGTGCTAGAGAATGATTTCTATAATTCTTTTTTTATAGAAGTAAACCAGGTACTGTATTATTTCACTTGTGTTCTCTCTTCTGCTTGCTGAGTGGCCTGATGTTCTACATCTTAATTTTAGATTTTAGGAACATGTCATTGAAACCGTCTGGGTGTGACTTGTCATTTGGGTAGAACTGATGGAGAAATTAGTCCTTGATGTGACCACCAAGACATGGTTTTATTCACATTGTCCCCTCTTGTCCAGTAGCCCCCGTATTCATTCTGAATTATGAAGTGAACTTTCCTAGCTGAGCTTCTTTTAAAATAAAAAGCCTGTGTCTCCACCTTGAAGAAGGAGGACATTATTCTGGGCTAAAATAATCTCCGTGGTTTGTTACCTATGGGATCCCCTGGAACGCCGTATAAAATAGATACAGATATCATCAAAATAAACTACTAATAAAAACCCCAAAGGTGTTTGCAAACAATTCTACTGATAAAAATGTAACCTAAAATTTGGAAGTTTGAGTAGCCTTTCTCAAAAATGTTTCACTTCAATTTTTTCAGGAGTCACTGCTGTGATGCCTCTGCATTTTTTTTACAGCTTAATCTATTGTGTCAAATGATGAACAGATGAAGACAGTAGAAGAATCTGTCTTGTTCTGACTGCCTTCAAAGCGTGAAAGAGCTGTGGACCTGAGTTATGAACATTATCCAGATTAGGGGCTGGAACTGCTTTTTTTGGTTGTATACAAAATAAGGAGATTGATAAGACCAAGGCAGGAGGAAGCTCAGGAAATGCATCCCATTCTCAGCCTGCACAAACCAGTTTCACTGCTGGCCACAGCTGCAAGTTTATTTCCTTTACTTTGTCTTGCCCAGTCTTTAACCAGCAGTGGCAGAGTAGCAGCCTGGAAAGCAGAATGTTTGTTCCTGTGGCTCTTCATGGCTCAATAATTGTGCAATAATTACTGGCATGAACGCTGTTGTACTGAGACGCGCTGTCCTTTCCAGGTGACATTCCGGACAAGGATCTACCACTGCAACATCAACAGCCAAGGCGTCATCTGCCTGGACATTTTAAAGGACAACTGGAGTCCAGCGTTAACCATTTCTAAAGTTCTCCTCTCCATCTGCTCCCTCCTCACAGACTGTAACCCCGGTAAGACGAATTAACTTTCATATCCTCATTCATTCGTCATTCACATTTGGTCAGCTCAGTAATGTCTGGTCAGTGCTCTGGTTTACTGGTACCTACTGAAAAAAACCAAGAAAATGTCAAGTTTAGATGCTCTTCATATAAATAGTACAAAAAGAAAGCAGAACTCCAGAAGCTCAAGTGCAGTTTTAGTACTGGATAATTTATTTTTTTTTTTAATTCAGAAAGTTTGATCAGTAGAAAATACCTTAGTATGCATAATTTGGATATTACAACCAGGATATTACCACCAAGAAATATTAATGAGTTAATAAATATTGAAAAGGAAAGCTTTCATTTAAATATGCTGATAATGTGGTCTCTGAAAAGAATATTAATAGCGCAGACAATGATAGATGCCTAACGCAGACTCTACAAATAATGAAAATTAGTTTAAATGAGGTTTATTCAATATCTTGGACAGCCAGCATGAGTATTCAAAGCAAGCTGTCATTCTTATTAACTAGCATAGCACTTAACCTCTCCCCTCAGCTCTTTTAGATTTGTTTTATGCCATTGACCATTAGATCTGTAATTTCCACTTTCTCTTACCGTATTTACCAACACATAATTCTGACTGTAGCCTTGGAAAACCATAATATATAGAAATTACTAAAGAATCATTGAAGAAAAATTATGTGATCTGTTTATATGTCATGGGGGTTGTTGATGGTGTGTTTTTCATCATACGCTTCAATATTATTTTTAATTTGCCCAAAGGGCTAAAAATTGCTTTGAAAAGGGCAGAATGTGAGATTCTGGCATAATCCGGGGCTGAATCAAAGCCTGTAATAGAATATTGAGTATTTCAAAACTCAAGGTGAGAACAGGCAAAAATGTGATTGACTGCTTTTATTTTCATGTGGGTTTGTTGCTGTATAGAACATTGAAACCTGTGGTGTTCCTTTCAGCTGGGAGGTAGAGTGATAGAGTGTTACCATTTTAGGCACATTTATTTCAGGTGGATTGCATGCTCTCTGCTAACGTCTCTGAAAGATTGATTTCTGTTAGTATTTGGCCAAAAATATGCAGAAGTGTCTGTAGGTAGTCAGGCCAGATAGATGACAGAAGTGTACAAAAACCAAATTAATATTTGCTCGTGTGTCTTAGAGACCAGGTAAAGAGCTAGAGACACTGCAAAGCTGTGTAGGGATTGAGAAACAGGCAGTGAATACATGCTCTCTCATAGGGATTCAGATACTCTCTTTGGAGGGATACAGTCATCTTGAGAGCTGGACAGTTTCCAGCAGTGATTTGAAATTTAGAAATTCACTACTTATGCCTTCTCAATCTTAAATCCTTACAGACGCTGTCAAACAACAGTTCTAGCATATCAAGTGTGTAAGAGGAATACTGAAAACAATTATCCATATTGTATTACCATGTACAACAAGTTAACACACAAAAAATGGGAAGTTCTTCCATTTAGACTCTTTCAGTTAGCAGCCATAGGCATTTTCTTGACCACAGTAGATAAAGCAATGTTATGACATTTAATTTTCAAATCTTCTCTTTAATTATGAAGTAGTTTTGGATTTTTTTCACTGCTTCATGGTAAAATTTTCCCCTTCTTTGATGAATTAACACAAATTCTTAATTCGTATCCCAGTCTCATAAGGTACTGGTGGCACATATTTTTGAAGTGCTGAGTCATTTTTGCCTTCCTTTGTAATTGCCTGTTTCGTGTTAGATATTCTTTTATTTAAAAGTGAACTTTGAATACTAGTGATGAACAGCAGAAGGCTTGCAGAAATTTACGAGTCCTTACTTTTCATCATATTGCCTAATAGGATTTTTCTGATATTTTATCATTTAAAAAGTATTGGTCACTTACCATCAGATGGAGGGATGGATGGATGGATGGATGGATGGATGGATGGATGGATGGATGGATGGATGGATGGATAGAAAGATATGTCAATGACACATATGCCATTGAAATATATCACATATATATACACATATGTAGCTGCAGAAACATGCATATATACTTTTTACAGCTGGGAGTAATTTTCTAATCCCTCAGTCCTCTCTTCATGTAACTAGTCTGCCCCTTTCTAAAGGCAGAAACACAACAGGAGTCTTGATTTGATAAGCAACTTTGAACTCTTTTTTCACCATTCATCAGCCAGAAGCAGATCAGGTCAAATGGAAAGGCAACGTTGAATCTCCCACAAACATAAACATGCAGGATGGGCGAGTCTTCCACGCTGGCCTCTGAAGCGAAGAATCAAGTATCAGTTACCCCCTACTCTTACATGTATGCAAATCTTCATTAGAACAACAAATAGGAGTAAGAATGGCAGCTAATTTAGCCTCAGTCATACACAGTGATTAAACGGCGCTGAAGCACAGCTGCAGCTTCATTGGCGAGCGCTGCTATTCTTCTCCAGCAGGCTGAGCAAATGAAAAGAGGTATTTGCTCCTGCCGCTCCTGTCATTCACACAGTAATCTACAAAAGCCACGGAGAGAGTCTCTTCCCTCCCTGGTTGTACATCACCGCCCTTTGTTCCCTATCACTCCAGGCAGGAGCAAGTTTGTCCTTTTTAAACAGCTAATACAATCCTCTACTCATAAGCTGTCTCAGACCCTTCAGTCCTGATTATTATTAATTGTCTCTGTTTTGCTTGGCAGTATCAGCCACTAAACTGTGTTAATGAAAGGTCTGAATTTTGCAACAGCTGGCTGACTTTTCCCTGGGGGGAAGGGGTGCCGTAGGGTTTGTGTGTGACTGAACACATGTGCATTATCTGGGAGTGCGAGAGAGCCAAATGTATCAGAGGGATGGGAGAGATGGTGGGATGCACTAGCCCAGTCCAGGCATTAGTATTTTCCTTTGGGGTGGTACTCAAGGCAGGAACACACGTCCCTTTCTACAAATCAGGGCTCCAGTCCTGTAAATACTTTGTCATGTGCATGAGCAACCCCACAAAACCTGATAGATACCTTCACCTGCTTGAAACAGAGTGAATGAGTGAGAGAGTGAGTGAGTGAGTAAATGTTAATAGGCTCTATGCTTGAGTCCTGAAAATGTCTGCTTCCAGTGTTAGCTGCTAGTGCTGGCCTGTGTGGGCAGTTAGTTACTGCAGAGTAACTCCATGTGGACACTCCCCACTTTGAAAATGTATTAAGTTACAAAAACCCGTCTTGCTTGGACTAAAAGTCAACTACACTTTAAGTGTTCAAGCGGAGCCTGGGGAGTGTAAATTTCCGCACTGCCTTAATCTGAAGAGCTTTCAAGTGCAGATGGCCATTGAGGTTTCGTGTTTTACTGAGTTTGAAGTGCTAAGCAAATTAATTATTTTTTATAGTTACAGACCTGGTGATGCTGATCTGGCTTAGAATGTTTATTTTTCTCAGTTGATCATTGCCATCCTGGCCCTGCCAAAGGTTCTTGAGCCCTAGGAAAAATATCATTCGCAAATGCGTCAGAGAAAATAAATTGTAAAACTGCAAAACTTTTCTTTGCATGGTTTCCTTCTTCACATTCAAAATCTGAACTTGGCTGGCCTGATTATCCACATTGTCTGAACAGTCTTAACATCAAATCATGTCTGCTTAAAAACACCCAGCTAAGCCTTGATTAGAGCATCAGGACAAAGCCTACCTCTTCCTCACAGCAGCCTCTTCCTTTCTGGTGTCATCCTCTGGCTCTGGCTCCTTACCATTTTCCCCACGTGCAAGTTCCATGGTCAGTGGTGATTTTATCCCTCAGCTGACATTCTGGAACCAAATGCTCCTGGCCCTCTTCCCTGCGAGCTCCTGCAATGGGGATGTGCCAGGGGGTGCACACAGAAGAGCAGTGGCAGGCTGAGATGTGGCCAGCCACAATATTGCTTTCCCACAAACATCAGGCTGAAAATTTGGATGACAGCTGTAGCCAAAGTAACTGCTGAAGGACTCTACAGAGCCTCACTTGCTTTGCACTTTAGAAACCTCTGCCTGATTCCTAACCTAAACTGACTCACAAGAATTTTATACCCACTTGTTTTTAAGCAAGTCTTGTCCTATACCTTAAGTGACCATTTTTCTGTTTTTCACTCCTGGTGTACTAATTAAGAACCATCTTCTTCCCTTGTTGTCTTTATTTGATGCACGACCAGACCTGTGTCTACGAGCCTCCTTCAGTAAGAGAGGTTTTCTGTTCCCCTGCTCATGCTCACTGCACTCGTCCCTCCTAAATGCTCCTGACTCTTGGAGGCCATTGAGGCATGAGGCACAGCTAGGCAGACTAACCTGCTCATCCTCACCGTCATCCAGGTGGAAATATTTACTGCTCCCTGTTGGATGTGCCTATCTCACTTGGCAGCCCCACTGAAGGTTATTTCTGTCTTAGCCCTGTCATTTTCACTGTTTGTCTGCTTTTACCCAATTGAGTGAAATGGTGGAGAAAGGAAAAGAGGAAAAGGAAAGAGGGAAAAGGAAAAAAAAAGAAAGGAAGAGCAAAAAAAAGAAAAAGCTTTTGCTAGAAAGGGTGAAACCTCTGCTTTAACCTCTGGCAAAGGATATGCTCAAAAAACTGCCTGCGGTACCCGCTTCACTGGGGTCAGTGCTAGTCGAGTTGGTTGCTCTGCTCTCAGATGCTTCAGTGACATGTTATCAGTGTAAAGATGCTTGTCTGGTAGCCTTTTAAACTCACCAGAAAGTGTGAGGCAGTTTGTTTAGTGTTACCTGTAAAGTTTGCTGTGAACGTAGTTTGAAGCATGCATGTCCTCACAATAAATGTACTTATGAGGGTAAACGAGTAGCACTACATTACTTTGGACAAGTAGCACTACATTACTTCAATGTGAGACCCATCAATTTTTATAGTAGTTGCAGTTTCACAGCACATCTGAAAAGTAGACTATTTATGTTAAAAAACTCCACAACGTACATTGTGGCTTTCAAATATATTGTACCCTGGTTACAAGTAGATGTGCTGTTTTTACAAGTACTGCCATGAATCATGAATTTACTGGATGCTTTCATACTTTGTTAACCCACATGAAGTAATGTGGCTGTGCATTTTAATGACTTACATTTATCTAAGCATAGATAAGCAAAGTCAAAGATCCTAGGGTTATGGGGATCTTTACATGTCTCACTAAGGGACACCAGACATGCTTTTAAGCTTTATTCATATGAGTCATCCTTACATTTTGCCTTTATCTTCCCTAGAAACCTCTTGTTTTTATCACAGAGTAGGTATAACAAGCAATTTTGGATAACATGCTATTGTTCTTTTTCTGTTGCAATTACAAGTTATCCATGTGGTTTGGCATGATTTAGGTCTGCTAAAAGATATTAACACCCCTACATGCACCTGCATGAAGGTTCTGGTGTTTAAGAAAATTTGGAGGTGGGATTCAGTTATTACATTATTCTTTTTCTTTTTTTCTTTTTCCTTTCCTTTTTTCCCTTTATCATTTTCCTAAGGGTGTGCAAGGTTCTGTACTCTTGTTGCTGAGGGTATAAAATCCCAGTTCTGTCATCTTTTGCAGAAAAGGATTCAATAGTGTAATTTAATGCATATCTTTGATCCTCAATGGGAACTAAAACAGCACTTTGGAGAGTGATTTTTCAACATAATCTTAAAAGCTCTAAAAGCCTGAACAGTATTTGCCCTGCTACAAAGCTGCTGGAATTGCTGCTGTTACCAGAACCTCTGCAAAACACAAGTAGGTGGGGAGATTTAAGTCAGACAGCATGCAAGGGAGGGAACTGACTTAGTGATTTCTCAGCCCATTGCCCCTTCAGGCAGCAGTATGCATTCTCCTGCTGCAGTGCCACTGCCCTGTCCCGTGGCAGGTTTGCCTTCAGCAGCCCTCCCAAATCCAGCTGTTGGAATTGCTCCATATCCCCAAGTGCAACATGGATAGATCTGCTATCTAGAAAGCTTTGAGCACCTCCACATTTTGAATTTGTGTTGGTGTTTGGGAAACTTAAGTTTCATCTAAATGTTTGTTCGTAGCAATTCCACAATCTCTACAAATGTGTGTAAGGTATTAACAGAAATACCTGGACAACCCAATATACAATGCAATACCCATGGAATTGTCTTCTGCACACCCCAGGCAAAGGGGAGTAGGTTCACTTAAACCCTCTCAGGAAAATGTATCTCCCACCAGGAGTCGGAGTGAGGCTGCCAGTCTTTGATGCCCACTGACACACTCCATGCTCCTGACAGTGCTCTGGGCTGATCATCTCTGGCACAGGGGCACCAAGAGCCAGGATTGCCACAGCCACTTCAAAAAAGTGTATGTCAATGCATCTGGTTCCACAGGAACAGCTCTGCTTCTTCAGCCAGCAAAGCCCCAGCCATACCAGCATGCATTTTAATACACTGATAGATGTCCACTGTATCAATAAAAAAGATCTATTTTCAGAATTACTGTGATACTTGAAAATGCTTTCCCGTCCAAAAAAAAAAAAGTTTAAAATAAATCCAAGGCAGTTTAATAAAGGAAAATGTAACATAGCTGTAATAATAAAATCTGTTCCATGCTGGAGCATTTGGCTCTGAGTGGGAATTTGGCTGACTTGTGGTCACAGCTCTGCTATTTGGCTTCCATGTTCCAACTTTAAAATAGCTACCCAGCCCTAGGTAATGAAGAACAGGTCTGTGCTCCTCACCGCTCAGCAGCCCGGGTGTATCTTCATTTCTCTCCATTATTCCATATATATCAATCTAGCAGGAAGCATGTACCATGTTCCTCCTCATCTGGTGCTTCCCCATAGCAGAGGCTGCTTTCTGTCAGTGCTGGTTCATATCAGGTGTTCCTTCTGCAATTTTTAGACTTCGCAATTATCATTCCTTCTTTTCCCCTCACCCCCAGCTGTGAAGTTAATTTAGAAATTTGGGATGACAGCAAGTTCAAGGGATGAGCCACTTCTCATTTTCCTCATTCTTCCTCATTTATTTTCCTTAAAGCTGTAATCTGCACGTTTTACTACTATCAGAAACTGCTTCAGAATCCAATCTGATTTTTTTTTCTTTTTCATTTAACATCTTATCAGCTTTGTTCAGTTTATCAAAAAGGACTTTTAGGCTTTCCTGTGCCTAAGTACATGCTGTTGTTGTTTCTAGGGAAATTTTCTTTCCTTTTTGAACATTTTTGTCAAGACATATAGAAGACAGGAAAACTATAAGTACTCCTTATAAATACTCATTCTTTAATAATCCAGTTAATTTATTTAATTCTTTAATAATCCATATTTGAGTAGATTTGTCAAATGTGATGAATATTCTGGAAAATGATTGAAATACTTTTAAGTTGGTAAAACAATATTAATTTGTTCCATTTTATGAGGCTGGCTAAGCCCTGCTACTTTGATTCTTTCCTGGCACCCACAGGCTACCAGGTGCAATGTCACAACACAGTACTATCAGACATACAACAAAACAATCTCATTTTCCCATATATCCTTTTTGTAAGCAGCAGAGGGTCATGTAAACAATGAAATTGCTCTGTTGTCTGAGATTATTTATATTCTTTAGCTTGGAGCTGGTTTTTTCCCTTTTCTTCAGAGTTTGTATACTGTACTCTGTCAGGAAGTGGGCAGGTTTCTGGGCTGTTTCAGCACAATGGAAAATGCTTTCTTTGAATCTGAAGCAGGAAAATACTCTATGCCATGTCACTCAAGCATGGCAACGAGTAACACAGAGTAAATGAAAGTTAAAACAGCCAGCAGTCAGTTCAGGGTGTAATGGGTTTTGGTTTGTTCTGAGTTGCAACATAACCTTTCTGTTCCTTTTTCCATTTCTGACCTGGATTGTCTCCAGATGGGATGAGCGCTCGCTCAGGAGGCTCTGGCTCAGCAAAGACAAAGTGCAATGTGGGGTTGCTCTGGTGCCTCGGTGCTGCTGGAGGGGGAGCAGAGCAAATGCGTGTTTGGCATAAAGGACATCCTAAGAAGTTGTCCCAAGGGAGCAACGGAAAGGAAAGGAAAATGCAGCATAAAACTGATGGGGTTTGTTCTGCTCTCAGTGAGTGCAGAATCACTTAGTCAAAGATGGGGTTGTCTTGAGAAAAACATGAGCAAAGAGATCCCGTCAATTGCAACAAAGTTCTTTCTGCAAGAAAGTACTTGTGTATCTATAAATACTGTATGTTCCCCTCCCTGCTCAGCAGAACCTGCTACATAGGTAAATTTACATATTTGCACTTTGTATCATAGAATCTAGAGCTGATATTTAAAAATTCTTGGTAGTCCATCAGTGCTTTCTCTTTCCATTCAGTTTAAAAGATACTGTGCTACACCAGTTATGTTGTACTGTGCATACAATACTAACTTCTATTCTATAGTTTGAATCACTTACAGCTTCTCATATTCTGAGCTGAACACACAGTACCAATATGTTAAAGGCATTTAGGCACCTAAAGCTGCTGGCTGACAGCTGTCAGGGTTTTCAGTACTTCCCATGGGATTTACACATCTGAAGTCTCACTAGGAGCCTCTCAGCACTGCCAGGAAGAGACTTGCTATACATCTGGTCTTTAAATATTTGCAGACACGTACACCTATATATCTTCAACTCTGTGGACAGGATCTATAAACATGGTATTAAACAGATGTAAATGCAAGAAATGCAGCAGCACATTATGAAAATTGCATATAGATATGCATTGAAATAGAATTAATTTCCTTTGCCATGAAAAGCTGATGAAAGTGTTACAAGATTTGTTCTTATCAGTTGACTAAGTCCCCTCAACATGAACTCATAACTGTGGGGATTATTATAACAGCAGGGAAAACATTTGTGAACTGTCATCCCTTTAGTAGTTCTCAGGAAAATATGTCTTGGAATACCTCCTAATTATGTGTGCAGGGGGAGGAGGCTTGGATCAGGATTACTATTGATGTTGGCCTAAATCATTGCTCTTTTCAGTTGCACTTTGACAACACCTTATGTGTAGAAGACCATTATTTGTGAGCATAGAGGCTTTTAGTGTGTTTAGATTTAGGCTATTCAAAGCTCACAAGACTTCATTAAAAAGATTAACATAACTATAGAAGTAAGATTGTTTAGAAATACTTCATTCTAAACCCCCCATTATGGTTTCAGAAGTCTACAGTCTGTTTAATTTTTTTTTTTTTCTGAAAAATGCCTGGAAATATTTACATGAGAAAATTGGTGGGTTTATGTAATTTAGAAAGCAAATGGTAGAGATTATTTTTAAAAATAAAATCTGGATTTTGTGGTATCCAAGGCATGATGCAGTCATTAGCTATAGCTCCAGATGCCAGTCACAGACACACTTACCCTGTTCCTTTTTTTTTTTCTGATGTATCTGGAACTCTGAAAAGAATAATGAGTAGAAGGAGTACAGTCACTCTCTAGCAGAAGACCAGTGCTACTCATTGAGTCAGGTACATTGCCTGCAACTGCTCTTCTCTCAGTGGTTCAGAGACAAGTGTAAAAATCCCTCAAAGTACTTAACTCACACAGTAATACACAGGAGAGGAAATTCCCTCTTAGCCACAGCTAACAGATTATGTGCTGAAGTATGACCTTCGTGCTTTTAAATGATAGCACAGGTGGTGCATGGCTACCAAGTTTTCTAATTATATTTGAGTTTCCTAAATCACCTTCTAGTATTCCTGCACTATAATTTTTGTGTGTGCTTAACAATTTGATGTATGAAACATCTCCTTCTTTTAACTTTTGCTAAATGTGGTGGGGTTTTGTTTGAGTTCCTTTCTTGCCATGGAAAAGATAAACAAAACCCCTTTTTTTCTTTTTTAATCTTCTTTACCAAATTACCTGTCACATCTTATTTTGTGGATTTTTTCCATCTCGAAGAAATCACCTTAGATTTCAACCATTCCTTAAATGGAAAAGCTTTGACCATGTTATTAATGATTGCTTGTCCTTTTCAATGATGTTTCTGCTCCTAATTTGTTTTTGCTTGGGAGATGTGAGAAAAATTGAACTTCAGACATAATAATACCCAACCATCAGTTTATTAAATGTCATCTGATTAAATTAGAGATTGACTAAAATCCAAATCAGTAAAGAGGCATTGTACATCTGTGACAAGAAATAAATGTAAAGGGATGTAACTGGCACTCATAAGAAAAAAGTCTTATCACAACACTTACCTGTTCCTCATTTTTATTATTCCTCAGAAAGGGTTTCTAAAACATCTAAAATACAGTCTTATCACAAAATGGAAGTAAAGCTGGAAAAATATACACCTGGCTTTTGGGGTTTGGTTTTTTACATTAAACTTACAAATGCTATATGATAAATATACATACCAGGCTTTTAAAAGTTGGTTGATTTCTGCTCAAGAAGTTTCTGCACAGAGTTTCTCTAAGCTTAGGCTCAACCGTCATTAAATTAAAAGTCCTTGAGAAAATGCATGAGTGATGGATGCTACAAATACAAAAGGTTACAATTCATTTTCTTTCCAACAAACATAGGTAATTTAAAATACTACCAGTGGAGGTTTCCTATGCCCATTAGCTCAGAGAGAAGACAGGTACTCGAGAGCATACATGTAATAAATCTTTGTGTGAACCAAGACCAAAATAAGTCACAAACATTAAATGTTCAGCAATGTGAAATATTTAAATAAAGCTCTTTGTTATTTCTCATACGTAAAATACAAATTTCTAGCTTAATTTCAATGAGTTCCAAGGTAAAAAGTAAACTGCCTTTTAAAATACACTCTAATATTTTACGGTCATTAAATATTTTTTCTTTGTGTCATGCAGGTTTTGTCTGCCAATACAGACATGTCTTTAATCACATTGGAATCTTTTTTTTCTTTTTTTTTTTTTTGATGAGGTAGATACATCACTTGCAGGCTTAACCCATTCTACTGAATATATTTTTCTCACTAATATAACTGTATCTATTTAAAGGAAAAAATATAAAACTAGAAAATTAATGAATTTAGATATCACATTCTAATTTCACAATACTTTAATATTCATTATTCCCAGTCAGTAAAAATAGCTCAAATCTCAGATGGAGTAAACTGGCATCAGTCCTGCTGAGCTTTTATACTCCAGATTTTTCATTTAGACTTTGTTCCATTTTTCTAAGTGAGGGTTTGTTTTGTGTGTTTGTTGATTTTCTTTTTCCCTGTGTACCCTTTTTAATGTGAAGGCAAGGACAGATTTTCAAATTTCTTGCCATACGTTTCCAACTGCCTAAGAACCACCCTCAGGACCCTAATTAGCACAACTATTTTTAAGACTGATTTTTCCTGTTCCTAAAATACATATATTTTTGTTTCACCATAGAAATCACACTGCTTCACATTCTTTAAGCTCCTGGAAGGAAGCCTGCTACATTTGGCTAACAGATTCCCAATAAGAATGTAGAGTCAGTCCTGAAAAGCAAAATTTATAACCCTGGATATGTTAGCTATTAAATCATTTAGTCTCTCACTTTCTTGCATAAGATTTCAGAAATTAGTATTCCTGAGTCATTCAGATTCTACCTTCAGAGATGATTTACACCGCTGCAAGACACGTCTCTCATATTTTGCATGGCTAATTTTCTACTTTATTCAGCAGGGGAGGAGGAAACAGTTGTTTGTTTTTTACAGTTTTGCAGATCTATCAAAGGCAACAAATAAAACAAATTATATGCAGCGTGGGTTTCAGAATCCCTATTTTCACAGCAAATTAAGTTCAGGTGCGTTAGTTGGAGTTGCAGACAGTTACTTAAATAGCAAAATATGTGGTGCAATTGTCCCCAATTTAAGGATGGGCTGTGCTGTAAGCTTTCATATTCATGTGGGATACAGAAATAGAGCTTTGATTAGTAAATTGTTTGTAGAATTTTCCATCTGTACAAGGCTTCGAAAAAGGCCCTTCTATGGAGTGGAGCATTTACAGCTCCAAGATGAATTTGATTTCAGAAAATTCTCAGGGGCTGGAATCCTCATTGCTTGGGTTTTTATAATATTGATTGGATAAAGTGGCTGTATAAAGTGGCATGAAAGTAGAACTTACTGTAAGACATAATATTATACTAGCAGAAGGAATTCCTTAATGACCTTCTGTGTCTTTTTCATCTCTACCTTGTGTAGCTTTTTTCTACGGCTCAGTCTCAGAACTCTTTATGCCAATGCCTGAAATCATTTTGCAAAGTGATTATCATTTAGTCAGGCATGCCACTGGAGTCAATGTGACCTCTCAGGTAGGAAAGATAAGATTTCCAAATAAAGTTATTTTAACTGTTACTAAATAAGAAATCATTGCTGTAAAATATCACAAATTCAATCTTTTTTCAGTGTTGCCGTGTAACTTCGTTGCAACTAATCCAGGAGTAAAAACTTGCCTACATGATGAGTGCTACTTATTTTGTTTACCCTGCTTTTTCCTTCTAGTCCTATTAGAACCTGTTCATAATTAGGCATAATTACATTCATGTTCTGAAGTTAATCTAGAAGTGGATAGTCCAGTTGGTTGCTAAAATGGGGTCATTTTCTCACTCACCTGCTGATTCCCCAGTCATTACCTGTATGGGTAGGGAATGGAGAGGCCCAGCTGCTTTTGTGTTATTGGGTAACAGTAAGAGGTGTGCTCATGCAAGGCACACCTAAGTTCCTGTTCCTGTTCCAATGCATGTTCAACCTGCCAAGGGATTTCAGGCCTTGGGCTATGAATGAGTTTCATTTAGTAGGCCTTTAGAAGGGATAAAAATCTTGACTAACCTCACCTTTTGTAAATAAAGGCCTCTTGTATTCTTTTGACATTTTTATGGGATTCTTAATAGCAGTTTTGGATTTAAGCTTGATAAGTTATTAATGAGGTTTGGATTTAAATTTGACAAATTAATGATGAGATTTAATCGGACGAGAAGGGGAAAATCAGATTAAACCAAAATGAGCAGCATTCATAGTACATGTAGGCTTTTCTATTTTCTAAGGATGAATTGCAATAAAGGTATAAAGGGATAGATTCAAGAGCAGGATTCAGATGACTCCTGCATCTGACCTAAAATGGGTGTTTAAGTTGAAGATTTTTAATATTGCTCACATTCAAACACTCTTCCAAGAGGGAAAATGGCTTTAGGACTCATTTTTCTCCAAGAGTCTAAAAGCCTCGGTGTCTAACAGACCAGACCATGCAGTAACACCTCCTCCCTTCCTGTCCTCTGCGAGTCCACACAGCAAGTGAATCCTGTAGGACCTCCTGGTTTTCTTACAGAGCAATCTACCTTTGGTACATGTGATTATAAGACATCTAACCCCTCGCAGAGCATGGTCACAGAGAATAGCTTTACCCTCAGTTGCTTTGGGGTTTAACTGTTTGCTCAGGATGTGTAAGACCCATAGGTCAATACTTTGCCTGGAGGAGGTGATTAGTGGGAAGTAAGGAGACACAAATCCCAAGGAGAACTGGTTCCATTATTTTTAGATGGAAGAAATGCCAAACACATGAGCATTCCTACAGAATGCTATCCCTCCCTATCCCTAGCTATCCCTCTCTTAGTGAGTCTTCAGACACATGAAAAAAATCACATCCACAGTGCTTTTCTGAAAATACACTTATGACCCTGTGGATAAAAGCCAGTTTAATTATGGGTCTTAGCATTTTGGTTGCTTGACAACATGTTGAGATCTGAGGGCTGTGATTTTCTTATTATCCTCTCACAGCCATCTTCCACAAGGTAAATGCATATTGCTGTAGCTTCTTCAAATTTTATCAAACCACATGCCATGTAATGTCTTTCAAATTAAGTTCTACAGTTACTAACACCATTTTATTAATTTTTTTTCTAATAGCAATGACTGCTTCCCAATTGAGTAAGTTATTATGAACAGACACATTGCTAATGTATCTGTGCTTTTAATATTGAGACGCATCCAAGCATCAAAGTGAAGTGTGTTATTTTAGAATTTTAATTGTTCCAGCATACTGGCACATCTAATAGGTGCATGTTCTTCCTTAATTAAAGACAACTCTTCAAGATCAGTACACTGTGCCTCGCTGATCCATGATTGCCTCAGCTAACTCCCAGTCAGCCAGTAAAGTTTATAGAAATCCTGCTAAAAACTGAAGACTGAAGAAAAAATCTTTCTCTTTAAACAAGAATGATTTCCCTTGGCAAGGTACAGAGATGAATCACTGCCAACACTTTCCTTTAAGAGCTGCGTTAATAAAATTGGGCCAGATAATACTCCTTATTTCTGAAACATCTTTTTCTTAGGCAGCCTCATATTTCACACAGGTCTGTGGTAGGTAGCCTGACAGCAATCAAACTCAAGTCTGGAGAGAGGAATGAATTTCTCCCTCCATGCTTACAAAATGGATATTTTAGTAAATGGATGTTTCCTAAACTAGATTTGCAGAGCTCTTTTATTTTTGAAGATGGGTAACATTTTTTTGTCCAGACAACAGTTTGGACATCGTAATCAAGTCACATATGCCTTAATATTTGTGTAACTGCAATCATTGTGCAAACTTAGCAGAAGTCAAATGCATTTCTGGCAATTCTACAGAGCTCAGTGTTTAGAGTCAAGTCATGGATGGCAGCCTTCTTTGTGGCGTACATCTGTACAGCCACATTTACAAAGGTACCTAGATACCTTGTCTGGGTGATGGAAAAGCTTTAGTCCAGCTTCACAGATGGGAAGCTAAGGCACCACTGTAAGACCACTTGACTTTCTTTCCATATATATTAGAATGTTTCTATTGAATGTTGAGAAGTGAGCAGACAAATCTGTAAAACTAGTTCCTGAAATGAGAATAATATAATGGGACTTCATTATATGTCATATTAGATGGTTTCTACTGTGAACTGTAATTTCTAAAATTGATATTAGCTTCACTGACTTTTTCCTAGTAGACATTTGATCTTTCTAGAATGTGCTCCTTTCTCCTCTAGTGACGACCATTGTTCTTTACTGAAAAAACTAATTTTATTTGTTCTCCTTGTGTAATACAGTGTTCATTGATCACTTTATCATTCTTCTGTATTGCTTTCAACGAGCCCCGCAGATGGTTAAATACGTTCTATGAGGACAGTTGAAATTGTGATTTTGTGAAAGTCAGGAATAAATTGTAGTTCAGCTTGTAGGCTGTGTAAAGCAATTCAGAGCCCTGCTACCCCCCTTTGTTCTGCCTTGAATCACGCTGTTGTTCCAGTTCGTGCGCGTGTGTTGATCAGGCTCCCAACCGCGAGCTCGTTTTATTGCTGCACAAACAGGGATTAGCGCTGCCGCGCTCCTTTTCACTCGTGCCCTGGGTTTGAGCACTCTTTTCAAAGGTGAAAGGTTAGTGGAGTAATTCAGTGGGCCACTTCACCTGTCTCTGCCCCCAAAGAATTACTTAGTCTGTGCATTATTAGTAATGATAGCAAAAGAGAGCAACGCTGCTGCCCTAAGATCACTGAAGGATGCTGTGATGCATTTCACATATCTCATTTTCTACATCAAGACCCACAGTATCCTTGACATGGTCTTCTAGGAGTTCACTGAGTTTGAAACAGGTGATATGTGGCTAACTATGAAAACTTCCCGAGGCAAAGTGACACAATAAATAAAATTACTCACAAACAATTCATCTTCTCTTAATCCCTTCCTCTTGGAGTACTAAATTGCTCTGTGACATATTGGGTATAGCATGTCTCACGCTGCCTTTGCAGCTTTCACTGACTGGTCTTTTTATAACACTAACCTGGATACCACTGAAAACAATGTAAGTATCATTACATATTAAATAATTTTTAAATTAAGGGTGGTTTTGGTGTGAATCAAACTCACCATTTGCTGTTAAGAAAGCTGGTGTTTCAGTGAAGTGTTAGTTTCTGTGCTTGTCCCGGCCCTAACTTTAATTTTTTTTTTTTTTAGTTTTCCCTTTTGGGTCTTAAAGATTGGTACAATGTTAAAACCAACAAAAATTTGACTCAGAAGTCTTGGCTTTCACTGCAAGCCAATATAGGAATATATTCTGTCCTGCACTGCCATTTGCAATGAAAGCACCAAACAAAATGTACCTACTGAAAATATGAACTTTTATTCTGGGGAGGTTTGGTTTTGGGGTAACCAATCCTGCCTGTACTGCTCTACAAAGGTAACTCCAATGCAGGTATCCTGTAGATAACATAGGGAGCACATTGACTTTTCCTTAAAAAATAGAGCTCAAGCACTCCACATTTTTTTCATTGAAAAATAAATATAGCATAATATCTGGTAAGAGAGGCTGTCCTAAAAGAAACAAACAAACAAAAAGTAGTATTCCCTAAACCAAAAACTCTTCTAAATGTGTAACCGAAGTTAAAATATAGAAAATTACTTGTTTCATGTCACACATCCTGTCCAAAGAATAGGAAACGTTTAATTTTTGCTGACTGCTGTTTCAGTACACGTAGTTCCGTAGAGCCTCTCAACAGGGTGCTCTCACAGGTATGAGAATGGAGTCATTTAGTTCAGGAGAAGGAATAAGACCTTTCAAATTACATCTAACCTTTGGAAATTCTTCCACTTTAATTCTGTTCTTCAGCTGAAGCCCAACTCTTTACAGCCTGATACAGAGCTGAATCTAAACCTGGACCAAGAAAAAAAGTGCATTCTAAATATTTGGCTGAAGAAACTGTGAGATTTTTATAGGTCTGTGGTTTTTTTAGGTTTTAAGGTACTCCAGAAATCTTCTGAGAACCCACTTGTGGTGATGTAATAACTGGCTCCATCAGCTGTTCTCTATTAAAACTGCAAAATACTGCAATGGAAATAAAGTTCTACTTTATAAAAGCTCATAAAAACATATAAAATGCATACAAACACCATAATGTACATTTTAAGTTTAAATGTGTGTCTCTTTAACCATGTTGGCATTACAGATTGGAATTTCATTGCATATTGTGTGGTTGATGGGGAAGGCACACTGAAATCAAGCTGTTAAACACACCATCTCCGTTTTTTATTTCACTAGAGTATGTTTGCTGTATTTTTAAAAGAGCATTGCAAAGCCCAGGAGATGAATTCTGCTCTGAAATTGCTATTTGCTGACATAGAAATAGCTGTAAAAATACAAGCTGAGAAAAATACAGTGTAGCAATATATTTTCATTTATTTGGGGGGAAAGTAGTTTTTAAGGAAGAATTATAGTCTGCCTTCTGAATGATAAAGCAGTTTAACTAGCATTAAACACAGCTGAAATTTTGTAATGACCAAACCTCAGCTCATCCAAATCCCCAATAGCATTAACTCCCTAAATTGAACTGTAAATTTGATTAGCCTTACAATAGACATGAGACACAAATGTTCTTCCTTATGCAGTCATATTCAGTGGCTGCAAAAGAAGATGACAAGGTATTGTGGAGCAGTGCATCCAACCTTTTTAAGCTAGGGACAAGCTCCAGTTCACCCAGCTTTCAAAACCACATAAATACAGGGCAATTTCATGAATTCTAATATAACATGAGGATTACATATGGTGAGGTGAGGAGGGATTTAGCAGCTGCCGTCTTCCTGTAAATCATCCAGAAGATTTTTTTCATAGTCTAGTTCTTTAGATTGACATTTTCCTTGTAAACTGCATTGCTGAACCATAGCTTCTGTCCTTGCCTCTATAATATGGTGCCTTTTATATGTATTTTCATTACTCATGCACTGTCCTCCGATGTGAAATTTGATCCTGTAATTCCTGGTGTATTAATATTTTGCATGGAATTAATCAGAGTACAGGATAAAAAATTTCCTTTTAAAGGTTATGAGGAGATCCTAGGGTGGGGCTTTAGAAGGAGCAGTAAATTACAAGGCCTAAAGATTTCTGGGTCCACAGAGCTGCAGCAGCTCCTCCAGGCTGGCACAGCTACCAGCACCCCAAAGGCTGGGAAGCCTATTCCTGCCCACAGGACAGGGAAGGAGCTGTGCACAGAGGGTGCCACCCCAGCTCTCGAGCCAGCCACCACACATCTGGTGATCTTCTGCCAGGCCATGAGTTGTATAGATATGCTTTTTTATTCATTTATTGTGGGCTTATTTAAGTTTCTTTCACAAGATTGTTTCAGCAACACATTCCTGGCATAGCTTTATACTCCTATCCCCTGGTAATTGTTGTCATTTGGACACGGTCCTGTTTAGAGTAAAATTCTGAAATTAACCCTGATTCATTGATGAATCAAGCTACTTCTTTAAGGAAAAAAAAAACATTAAAAACTAGAGCAGTTGACTAGTTATAGAAACAAATTTCTAGAATCAAGATCAAAACCACAGATATATACAAATGGAAAATAAGAAAGCTTTCTGGTAGTGGGAAATGGAAACAAAAGAAAAATGTTGTTATGAATTTTGAGATCCAATTTTCCTTTTCATCTCTTAATTAGATAGTTTATGCAGTGGTTGTTTTATAAATACATATTTGGCCCTACTAATGGGTATTTCACAATAACCCTTTAGCAGTGCAGCCCAACTGAGCACCAGGTGGTGCTCAGCCATGTGCTTCATAGCACAGGGGGGTAAATGGGGACCATTGTTTCTTCCTCATACTTGGTATTTCGTAGGATTTCTTCCTCATACTTGATATTTTGTAAGACTTGAGCACTATAACAAAGGCTTGTGCCTGTTGGGAGTTAAACCTTTTCATTGTTTTAATTAAGATGCTTCAATTTATCTTGTAATCTCTGTGTTACGCCCGTCGCGGCGAATTACGCGGCGGTGGTGGCTCGTGACTCATGAAGTGTTGAGAGATGTGTCTCCTTGGACCTGCTGGCTGGAGCTGCCCACACAGCTGCAGGGAGAGGGCAATGGCATTTCTGGAGCTCACACTCTCTCTCCTTACATCCTGAGGCACAAATGCAGCATGCTGCTTCAAATTGGCCGCTGTGCCCCTGCTTGGGTCGCTCTGGTCTGAAGTTTACGTTTCCCTTCTCACCAGCTGTCCTGGCTTCCCAAACAAAGCAGTTGTGCCTCCTGATGGCTTTATGGCTTCACAGCAACTGCTAAAATAAGCCAGTTCTTCAAGCACCTATTACAGTGTCCTTTTTAAAGTCCTCATACATATTTACGTGTGACAAACCTCCAGACTCTCTGAGAGAGATGTGAAATAGCTGAGCCTCGCTGTCAATAACTATTTTTCTATTCCTTGAAATAAAATCCTTCCTCTCAAATGAGCAAGTGGCTTTCCCAAACTGTGGGTTTGGTTTTTTATTCAATACTGTTATAACCAACAAAACACACAGCCAAACTGAAAAAATCAATGTCATTGCTGTAATTACTGAAAGTACCTTTTAGCAGTGTTCGCTTTGCAGCTGGCTGTGGGTGCAGCTGGTCCTGCTCATGCTACAGCAAGCAAGGACCTCTGTTTGCTTCCACAGTCCTGCTTCATACAGGCAGACACCAGTGGAGGGAGGCACTGGCTTAGGGAAGCACCTGAGATGATCGTTAGTTGATTGTCAGGTCACTCAGCAGGAATTTACACACCTAAAACCAAAGCTTTGTAGACCTCAGGTGTCTCAGAGGCCATCACCTCCACTCTTTCAGCTGCCAAACAAAACACTGCAGAGACAAAGGCTTAAACACACTGATAAATAAACAGCTCAGTTCTTTACATTGCTGGACTTGAACAGATTTCCACACCTTACCGAGAATGCCTTTCACTGATTCTCTCACCCCAAAGGAAAGGAGACACTGTCCCATGCTGGAAGGAGGTTGGGGGAAGAGCCTGTACCTTCCAAAGCCTTGTAAAGATGTATGGTTTTGAAATACTTTCTTGCTCCTAAAATGAGATATAGAGGAAACCCCACACTAGGAAACCAAAGATTCTAATTATCATCGAGGTTTGGGGATGATGATGTGATCCTCAGTAGCCTTGCAGTATATCAAGGAAATCAATTTACAGCTCCCAGTGTGAAATTCATGCTTTCGCAGAAACATTCATTCTGCACATGAAAAACCTTCCAGATTTGAACTAGATAAACCTTTACTACAGCACATCACTGTTCACTGACTCATACAAGGTTTTATAAAGATCTCAGAGGCATCACTTTAAATACACGCTAAACCTCAGTAAGAACTTGCCGCATTCCAGATGGTAATGCTGTGATATTCCTGCAACCCTCCCCAGCCAGATGCCTCAGAGGCCAAACCCCACCTTCCCCTACAAGCATGAAAACCAGGATATGCTTCAAATTTTGCTTCAAAGATTCCTTTAAAGTTCAACCTTTAGGCTCCATTTCTCCACAAGTCTGTGGAAGTGTTTCCTTGCACAGGAGCCTTGTGTCCAAGGAGGATGTGGGAATTTGCAGCAGTACTCTCAGGCTCATCCCCAAGCTGCCATTACACTCTGACAAGGTTTCCCTGTTGCTGTTTAGGGAAATCTTTTGCGAAGAGAAATGTTGCCCTTTCCTATTGCTCAGGTTCCCCATTTACCCTGCAGTGCTTCTCAAACCTCATTCCAGCCACAAATAACTTTTTGCTACTTTAGAGCCTGTAGGCTGTTAACCTCCTATTTGCACAGGACAAAATCCCTCAGATAATCCCCTATACAGTTTCTCTTCCTGGCTGTGGCGTTAAAGGGAATATACTTTCCTGTCTACAACTTTTAAATTTTATCTTAGACCAGATACTCTTCTTTTACACACATGCATGTAAAAATAATCCAATCCAGGCCTCAGTGACCTCCTCTGGATATATTGAGATATTAAAGGTGAGCACATGCAGTAAGTGTTTGCAGAACTGAGACTACAGGGACTCAGTACATTGCAGTCACAGTGATAACTTGTGTTGCTAATTTAGAAGGCACAAACTTAACATCCAAATCACAGGCTCTTCCTGAAAGTGCGGGTTATGCACGGAAAGCAAAATAATTTTTTTTTTAGTAGATATTACTCACTAATATTCACTAATTACTCACTATTACTCACTAACATTCGGTGAGATTGGCAGTCAGCCAATCAAACGATTTTTGGCTAAGCCAGCGTGTTTCCCCTATCATGAACTCTTATCATCAACAACCAAACAAAGAAGCCCAGATTTACCCTGCTTGACAGGAGGCCTGACATCTCGTCCCAGGAATTTCCCTGGTTAACAGCGCAAGCACCACACTCAGATTACAACTGTACCAAGAAAGCCAGTGCTCAGACTGTTCAGTGGCACCATCTTCAGACAACAACAAAGCTGATTAATACCTGGCTTTCACAAGAAGTCATCTTCATCTGTCCTAAGTCAGGGAAAGGTGTGGTATCAGTGCCTCTGGACACACATGGTACAATCTCAGAACATTTACTGTTGCAGCAGAAATATCAAGAGCATGTGTTCCTCTCAAAAAAGGGGGGGAAATATAAATTTTGTCTGCTTAAAATGAGAAAAAATGTTGTCTGAAAAAGAAAAAAGTTGATGAAATACAGTCATTTGTGAGAATGTCTTATGTTGGGTTGTTTTATTTAGGGGTCTGATTGGTTTTGATTAATTATTTGTGAAGTGATTCATAGATCCAGACCATATCATGCAGCATTCTGGCCATAGGAATGCTCAGAAAGATCCCATAAATTAAATTTAAAAATCCCACGATTTGGAATTAACTTCTGTTGCTTTGAAAATAGTACTTGCTGCCCTAATTCCTTACATTTCTTTATGCTTTGAAACTGAAACTATTTTTAAGAAAACAAAATAGCATTCAAACTGATAATAGAATTAGAGCTCATCCTCTTCTTAGGTGAGAATATGAATAGTTCTGGGAGTCTAATACCATAAATAAATTACATCACCTGGAGGTGAGTGTTAGCTCAAAAAAAAAAAAAAACAGAACATTTTTTTTGTGAGGTAGAACTTTAGAAAATTGTTTCAGTTATATGCTTAGGAGACGTGTCTAGCTCATTGCCATCCATCTCACCTTCATCTCCTTCCTTCCCTGCTTTGAAAACGATGCTGGTGTATGTGGGCACCTTGTTAGACCTAAGAGAACTGAAGGAATGTGGTTCTAAAAATATCTTTTCCGTCCTCCCGGGGCTGACACGCGTTTCACGGCTTGTGTTTCCTTTTCAGCTGACCCCCTGGTTGGAAGCATTGCCACTCAGTACATGACTAACAGAGCAGAGCACGACAGAATGGCCAGACAGTGGACCAAGCGATACGCCACATAGGAACCTCCTCTAGGATTTGCTGGACCTGTGCAAGCACATTCACTAAGTGCATCAATAGCCCTTCCCTTCATTCTTATTTTTTATTAAATCTTGAACCATTTTGTGACAAAAGGTTGTCCTTACTTCCTTTTTTTTTTTTTTTTTTGTTTGTTTCATTTTGGTTTATTTTTATTTTTATTTGTTCTGGGTTTTTTTGTTCTGTTAACTTGAAAGTTGTTTCCTTCAAATGTAGACAGGGAATTTTGGTTATCAGTGCAAAGAATGTTGGATCTGTAATAGTATAGAGCTTTATCAGAAAGCTTTGTATTAATGTGTGGGGTTGGTTTTTTTTTTTCTTTCGTGTGGTTTTGGGGAAAACAAACAAATTCAGAATTATATCTCATTTCTACTTAAATGTAGTGTTTAGGGTTATTTTTTTGTACTGAAGTCTTTAATGGTGGGTGCATGCTACTGGGAACAAGTTTTGTATAAAAGCTTAAAATCAAGAATCACTGTGCATTACTAAGACTGTGTTTATCACTAGCCTTCTGTTTCCCACACAAAAGGCTATTGCATTGAACAAATTAATATGTATTTTGATTTACTTAAAAAACAAAAAAAAAAAAGTGCTTGTAAATTTCTTAGGGACCTGCCACTTTTGACTGTGGATCAGTTGATGTACACTTGTATTATTAAAGCACTCAATAAAACACTGTGGCTGATAAATGCACTTCTTGCAGGACGGTGCTTTTGCGTTTATGCAGCATAGGCTGCTTGGTCCTCACATAATACAACTGCAGGTTAAAAAACTATTTTTAGACCTGAACTATTCACTTCTTCTCAACAATGCATTTCTCAACTTAGACTTCTTCATTGTGTCTTTCTTCACATACAAACATCTTCCAAGTTTCAAGGCCTTTCTTTCATATGTCTGTGCTCAGCCTTGCTATTCAGAAGCCTCTTGCTGCATCTTTTACGCTGTGGCTTCACTATATCCATCTTGTTACATTTAAAATAGTTGGCAATAAAAATAGCCTTGCAGTGAAAGCAGAATATTGATGTTGATTTTATACAGCAGGCCTCATTTTGCCTTTCTCCAAGCTCTTTGACTGTAAAAGCAACTGTTATTTAAAAAAAAATAAATGAAGGTTTTCGATGGGAAAATTGAGCCCACTGCACCAATCATTCCCAGCACATTCAATGATAAGGGTATTTCTATTCAGATTTGACCTTCAGGCTAATTTTAGATATGCAGCCATGGAGGGAAAACTTCTACTTGGCTAAGGAAATGTGTGGGTGTTGTGATTTAGAAAATATATACTGTGATGCTGATAGCTGAACGTTCTTTGTGTTGCAAGGCCTATTGGAAAATCCCTGTCTCATATAATTAAATGTTACAGATGCTATATACAGGGCTTGCTTGCCCTCTCCCCTCTCTCCCTGCCTCTTATGTTTAAAGAAGATCTTATCTTACAGAAGATACATTACAGCAGGGTCACTGTAAACAGGGAGACAGGGAGACCAAATCCCATCACATTCCAACCCAATTCAACCATCATGAAAACTAAAGCAGTCAAGGTGACACTACAGGGTGTCTCTACACCCACCACTGCTCAGTGGCTCAGCATTTCCAGGCTCTTTTGTTTTTCTCTTGGTCATTTGCTAATAAACTAATAAAGCAGATATTCAGCTTCAGTCTGCTGGTGAGTTGCCCTCTGCATGAAGAAAAGCTGAACGTTGATGTAGCTGTAGATGGTCTATAACTACCACCCCAAGAACCATTGGGGATCTCAATGAAATAATCAGACTCTCTTGATCAGAGCAAACAAAGAGTCTTCTGCTGTCTGTAGAAGCCCAGTGTTTGCAAGCCCAGCCATGCAACATTTCAAGGCCAATGGGTCCTAAATACAAACATGAAAGAACAATGACATTTCAAAAACAAAACAAAGCCAAAACTCAGACTTCTCTGAACCAGTTGTTCTTACAGTTCAAAAGCTGTGCACTTTGAATTTGCAGGTAAGTTGCCCTCTCTGTGAAGCTGTACAGTCACATTGTCTTGGATAATATAAAATTACTGTCATAAGAACCATGAGGATCTCAAAGAAATAATCAACAAGGACCAACCCACGTTGATTAAAGCAGATGCAGAGTCTTCTGGCATCTGCAGGAGCCAAATTTTTGCAAGTCTGGCCATAAAACATTCTCCTCTGTTTGCAAATCTGCTCTATTTGCCTCCCAAGTAATTACTTTTCTTCATCTGCTAAACCTGGGAAATATGAAGCATTATTTAAAACCTGCTGTTGTTGCTGAGGAGCAATAAGCCATCCCCAACACAATTCAGTCTGCCTATAGAGACCCGGTAAAAATAATGCATTGGCATAATCTCTTTTTCTCTTTTTTTCCCCTTGGTCTAGGAAATAATTGCACTTTGTTTTGTCTCACCTTTGCTCTTCAGATGATCTCTAAATTTAGCTGATTCCTGCTTCTTCTTTTATGATAAATCATCTTTCTCATTTCTTCTAGTTGGTGAAGTCTGTGTGCTGTTTTCAGACAGCTGGGTATGAAGATCTTCAAGTGACTTGCACATACTAAAACATTCAAGAGGCGACAGTTGGCCTAAAACCACATGCAAAGACCATCAGTTCAGCAAACCTCAGTATTTTCTCAGGGACACACAAATGCTAAAGCTGGGACTTGTTCTTTAAAGACATCCTACAGCTGTTCTGAATTCAATTGCAATATCAAGTAAACAATATTTAATTTCCAGTAACCCCAGCTAAATGTCACTGTTCCGTACCCTTTGAGTTCAACTCGGATGAAGCAGGAATCAGGGAACTCTCCAAAATGCATTTCCCATTCACAGATTACTGAAGTGGCGTTCACATCCCCCTGTCCAACTGACCAGCTGATTTCCCTCTTCAGAAAATTGCAGAAGAACAATGCTTAAATCAAGGTTCCCAAACCCATCCCGTATTTTCAGAGATAGCATTTCCAGGCTGCTGCAGGAGTGAGCAGGGCCATAACCCTTTTGATTGCACGCATTGTGGGTGATTGCAGCCAAACAGTTAAAATTCATTACAACCAGCTGCTGTGCCATGAATAAGGCAGGAGTAATTCCTCTTGAAAAACCTTTGTTCAGGTTTTCATACTGTTGGCTACAGATCCCATGCCCAAGCAATGGATAGCAGCTCACACCCCTTCTTCCCTGCTACCCTGTGCCATGATAGCAGGGGAGCATAAAACACCAGAGGGATTGGGACCCATAAACCCCCCAAGAATTGGGTTCCTCCTCTAAGCCTTCTCAACCTTTTAAACTCTGTCCTGGGGACAGTGCATGCTCTAGACACTTTCAGCGTGCTGGTATGGTGTGCCTTAATCCCTCTGATTTATTTGTCTCACTCACCCATTCCTTCTTTCTGGATCCTTTCTTCTGCTTGATGAATTTATCACTCACAGCTGAGAGACCACCCAAGGCACTGATCCCAGTTCAAACAGCTCTTCCTGAAGTTGCCTGAGCATAGTAGCTCAGCCCTTCCACCCCTGAAGCAGATGCCAGGAACCTGCCCCCAGGCCCCTCTCCTTTCCCCCTTGTCTGAGGCAATGTCTCTTAGGAAAGCAGAGGTGGCTCCGGTGGAGTGGGAAGATGCCTTCAGGCAGGGCAGCAACTCCCAGCTACTCCAGCTCCAGTGGTATCCTGGTCTCCCTTTTCTCCTTTCCAGTTCTCAGAAACTTGTCTCTGAAGATGGACATCTTACCGCAGGCCTGCGTTTGGAGTTGTGGAAACTATAGCAAAGACCCAGTGAAAATTCTGTCGCCTCCAAACTCCCAACATCCAGCCTTGGCAGCCACAGTTCCTGCAGAGCCAATTATCCCTGCTGGGATTTTTCATCCTCCGTTGGTCTTTCTTCTCTTCTGCTTTTCATTCCCTTTCCTTTCTCCTATCCTTTCCTCTATGACATCAATAGTACATCTTGATGCTTCCTTCTCTCTCCTTCCCTTGCCTCAGTCACAGCTCTGTTCATGGTCATGGAGACACCACCTCTGTAACACTGGAGCTGCTTGAAGCCCCCTGATTTTAGGTCTTAGAAGCAAGAAAGAGCTTTGTATGAGTTAAGTACTTCCTCATTGTGGCATGCCTGGCACTGGCTATAAACTAAATCACTTCTCCCACACACATCATTAGCAGTAATGAAATCCAGGCTGGCCTCCTTAGCATGGCATCCATATGCAAATGAATTTCCTCAGCTCAAAGGATCTGCAGAGCCAGTGCATGGCTGCTTGGGATGCCTCCAGCAGCCTCTCTCAGGTCACAACTGGAATATATTTGGGGACTACTACTTACCAGGAAGGGTTTTATGATACCTTTAAATCCATCATTCTGCACCCTGATTGTATCGTGAACTTTAATAGGGACTTACGGCTCTCTGGAATAATGAAAAGAGCAAAGCAAAACATACCTTTCATGTTTACTTTGATTGTGAAAGAAAGTAGTCATTGGCTAATGGAAGGTTAAAACGGAGGCAGGGCTACTAAGACACTCTAAGTATGTAGTATTCCTTGCCAGTCCTAAATTAGAAAAAACCCACTTCATGTAATAGCTGAGTAAAAGACGTACTAATTTCTATAAACTTTGCAGAGCAAAGTCCAAAAACCTCGTTATCCAGGTGCCCTAATAGTACATGTGGGTGATCAGATCATGCATTTCAGGAGAGGTTTTCAAGGGAAATGCATCCACTAGGAAGAGCTTTCCAGCACCTTCTTCTCCCCACCTCAGTCAGGCTGCACGGAGGACTCCCTCCTTGATAGTCCCTTGGGAAACAAGGGCTGGAAACAAGAACCTCGGGTCATTCCTTTTTGTCACTGCTCCTCAAATACACTCACTCACAACAGGCATTTGCTGCTGGAGAATCAGTGCTGGGGTCCCCTTTTGTGTCACCGAGGACCTTGGGGTCAGGCAAAACAAAGGGTCACACTTCAGCTTCTGTGAAACGCCTCCTTTCTTTGCAGTTGACTCACAGCCTTTGTGAGGCTCTGAATGGAGCCTCCTCACATGGACGGGGCTCCTACCACACATATTTCAATACTGCCCTGCTCCTTTCCTCTCTTGTCATAAACAGGGCAAAGGAAGCGCTTTGCTCATCAGCTTTGGAAACACCTTGCTGATAGCACAGCTGAACTGCGTGCTTGCCCATGTTCAAACACTTCCATTTCCAGTGCTTGGGCACCTCTCAATTACATGAACATTTCTCTAGTAATCTCTGCGCGGTGCCAGGGATCTGCAAAAATCCTGCTCCCTTTGTCCTTTGGACCTCATGGAACCTTCATCCCTACTCCTTTCTGCTGCTCCCCATTTCCTAAATCTGCTCCTTCACTCAGGCTTCAGGCCTCCCAAATCCCCCATTTAGCCCAGCAAACACCAGCCACCTCTGCTCCAGGCTGCTCACAGCCCAGCGCTGTCTGTGTGCTGCTCCAGCGTCTCGCTGAAGAAGGGACAAGTTACTCCAGCACTAAAGATTGCTGCCATCTTTGCAAAAAGAGAGATGAAAACCTGCTTAGTTCTCCTTTGTGTAGTAGAGAATGTAACCTTCCTGGTGCTCAGCACTTTCACTAAGGTACAAATCCACTCTCTGAAGATCTCCCAATCTCAGGGTTCACAACAGCCCTCTCCTTTGGTCTTCCAGTACTGCAAGTAGTAGCAAAACAGTTTGTATTAAATGCCCTGAATGTTGAATAGCTAATAAACCAAATGAAACTTCCCCCAAAAAAAATCTGTGTGGTGGTAACTTCATAATCTTTTACACAGGAAACTAACTGAGTAAATTAAAAAGTCGCTCTTGTTTCCTGTTCTGCTTCATTAAGTATTGTCCACCCATTACATCTTGCTGCTGAATCAAAAGAAAATCTTCCTGAAATCTACTTAGAATTTAAATCCTTATTGCAAAGCATCAAAGAATAATCACAATGTGTTCTTTCATATCAAGGTAATCTAATCAGAAAGTCTCACAGAATTATTTATATACATACATTTTAATGATAATTTAATAATTTATAGTCTTAAAGAAATAATCTCATTCTATTCTATTTCATAATATACATCATGAAATACTATATTTCATTACCATGTACATTTTCTATTTTGTCTACTTAAAAGAAATGCAGATTGGAATAACTTTGATCAAGTATTTTCTGGTGGAAGAAGACTATTTCTTTTGCAGCGTAGCACATACAGACTTACTTGTCTTAAAAACATAATCCTATTTGTAAGTTCTTCCTTTCAATTTGAATAAAAGATTGAGTGAGATCTGCAAACAAAAAATGCCAGTAGTCACTCAAGCCCTGCTAATGTGCTGGTTGCAGCCGTTAGGTGTAACCACTCTGTTAAATTTTCAGAGGAGGCACTGAAACTCTGGAAGCAGAAGGACAAGAGATGCAGTCAAATGCCAAGAAGAAACAAAAATTAATCAGAGAAATAAACACCATCCTCCAGCAATGGATATACATCCTTTCCTCTCCTCTCCCCTCTGCCTGTGCCCTGTCAAGCCCCCAGGAGCAGATAAGTGTGTGTTTTGTTGCATTTTTAATATTCATATCCCTGCTCTGGACACCTGCTGGCACCTCCAAGACCAAAGAGGATTTGGTTAAACATCCAAGTGCCTCCAGTGATGTGGTGTTGGGTGAAAGCACAACCACCTCCAGTGCTGCCCACAGGGCTGGTTCCATCAATGCACAAGGTGAAATTAAAAAAATAATGCTAACAGGAACTAATGGTGAGGCCCTTAGGAATTCAAAAAGGGGGAAATGTCAGTAGAAACCTTCTGTAGGTCTAGCAAAAGTAAACTTGTCTATATAGGTGAATTAAGGATCAAAATGTCATCTTCCAGTCATAAATGATTATTCCAAAGTACAGAGCAGCTTTTCCCTGTCCAGTGTTGCCCTACACCATGGCAAAACAGGAACAAGACACTTCCACTAGTCACCTAGTATATAGCCCTGAAATTTATAGACTTGCCTTGTCCAGTGAGAGGGAAACATATTGAAATGTTAGTGGCCTAATCCATACGTGCTGTTGCACGGTTGAATAAGAATGCTTAAAGTTATTAGAAATATTTAAATCTGCTAAAGTACAATCACTCCTCAGGCTGAACTTCCTAACACTAAAGACTTATCTTTTAAAGACCTGTTCCTCCAAATAAACATTGCTGCTCCCAGACAGCAGCAAAGCCCACCAGCTAGGAGAAAATGACAAATATCTCCATGTCTCTATTAAAACTGTTTGGGAAAAGTAAAATATATTAGTTCTCCAGGGAAGTGGTAGGGTGCTAAGTAGTGGCTGAAATTACTTCCCTTTTCCCTGCAGCAGCTACCACAGTGCTCCACCCTTCCTGAGCAGGAGGGACAGACCACAAGAGCCATGCACAGTCTCTACCAGCCTGCTCCATGGTTGAATTCATGCACTGTGATTTACAGACAACCTGTAGATCTGCACAGCCATCCTTGATCCACGTGAAGATGTTTTTCACAAACGAGACCTTTTGTATGGTAGGTAGATTTGCCCAGGGGGGAAGACTTCAACAGTATTTTGTAAAAAAACTCATCAGGAAAAAAAGTTATTAACTATTTATCTGTGTCACCAGTCCTCCAAATATTTATACAAGTAACTATTTCTTGCATGTGTATGAGATCTCTCTAATCAATCTGCTTCAGTTGGCCAAATAACTTTTATCCATTATATTGTTTTTCCTACTTGGTCTTTTCAAGTATTTTGCTTGTTAAAGTGCCTACCCTCAGTATGGGCTTACCTTAATTTCACAGAAGTACTTAAAAACAGTCCTGCACGGATTTGCCACACAAATGTTGCAGCGCTGAAAATCTGAATATAAAACACCATGTAAATCTAAATTAAATTGCCCTACAGGAATTGATTTTTATTGTCCCAGCTGATAGAAAAGCGAAATGCAAAAAACACTGAAAAGTAAATCCAATTAAGTGCTAGTGATCTGGGGTGTCATTAGCAGCATAAGCAAAGAGAGGTGTTGATTTACTCCTTGTTCTGCTCAGCCTGGCTCTGGAGCTGTAAGCAGCTGTGCTCTGCCAGGAGGAAGCAATCTGGAAGTGGAGGAGTGAGCCCCAGAGCTTTTCTGTGGCCCGTCCTCGGGGTCTGATGGCCACCACAGGTGACCCTGGGGGTGGGAGCTGGATGGGGAGTGGGTAAGGGGTGAAGACTTTCCATGCTGACCAGATCATGCATAGGCTATGAAAAAAGCTGGTTGCTGAGCCAGGGTAAGTAGGACTTTTACTTGAGGTTAAAGAGAGCTGCCTAGTGGCATGATTCCATTTCTGTTTATTGAAATTTGGCTGCAAGGGTTTTTAGTTTCCTTTTTGGTTTTTTTAGATTGGTTCTCTGAGCTTAAATGTTCCTGTTCCTTAAATGTTCCTGTTCTTCCTGAGTTGAGTCCAACTAAAACCGTGTCCTCTGAATGTGTATTTAGGCAACAGTGTCATCTGAGGTTGTGGACCATAGGTACCTTCTGACCTTTCATGTCAGATGAGGGGGAAAAAGAGAAGGGATTATGAGTATTTCTATGTATGAGCCTTTTTGCAAAATAAAACACTGTTTTGTTCCAGCAACTGAAGCCACAGGAGGTGCCTCAGATCTCAGATGACAGGTGATAAAACCGTAGGATGTATTTTCTGTTTCAGGTGAAAGATTACTGTAAAAGGGAGGGATTTACCTGCAACTTAAAGGACACCCACGGAAAGTATGAGAGACCTGCAAAGCACCGTAGCTTTTAAATCTGCATTGAAAGAGAGATGCTCCCCGGAGGTAATGGTGGCCTTGAATCAACTTCAGTTCTTGTGTAAATTAAGAGTCTTCACTTCCCACTCACTCATGGGTGAGCTCAGATGGGCTACACTGTCAGTCTTGTAACTTTCCTTTTCTCATGTCTTTCACAGGCTTTACAGTCATTGTTTTGTCAGATTCCAGATATCATGTACACCATTACATCTGTGGAGGTATATACACTGTTAATATTAAACATTTTTTCCTCTTTATTTTTCCTCTTTTTTTAAATTCTTTTTCTTTTTTTTTTTTTTTGGTTTTTTGTTGGCTTTTGTTTTGTTTGGTTTTGGTTTTTTTTTTTTTTTGGTTGGTTGGTTGGTTTGGTTTGGTTTTGGTTCCTTTTTTTTTCTGGCAAGGCTAAAAATAAGGAACTCCTTAGGTAAAACCAGACAAATTTAATTAATGTAATTAATTGATATAATTAATTTCTGGCATCCAGTGAGAGCTTTCAGACCAAGCAGTAAAAGCTGACAAAGTGAAGCAAGTGATAATATAGTATTTAGGTGCAAAGCATTGCACAACTTCAATAGGGGAAGCTGCCTACCTGGCCTTAAAATGCCTATATGTGATAATTCTGCCTTAGAGAAATTGATACATTCCCATTCTTTCTCTCTCCAAAATCTCCTTCCATCCCCTTCCACAGTGAATCGAGCAATGCTCAGAACCATACTGTTTTCAAAGCTAGTGAAGTAACTGAAGTTGATTAAAAGGGCAAACTTGGAGGCTTTAACTTTACTTTTAGGAAAGTCAAAACAAGTTTTGCTATTTGTTTGAGCCTTAACAGGGTGAGAGAGGGAACTGCTTTTTATAAATCTTGTGGTTTTCAGTGTAACCCTGGCTGGTTCAGATTTTGCTTGGCCTTTAAACAAGTGAGCTCTGAGTTCTACTCTTAAATGAAGTTGTGGGGAGAACTAGGAAGTGGTGCTGCTGCTAACCAGTGTGGAGCTTCCTTTGGGCTCTGCTCAGCCCTCCCTAGTGAAAATAGCAAGAAACTTTCAGGGAGGCTGAGACTGAACTCTCCACATTTTCCAAAAGACAAGTCAAAACATGCCCTGGTCCAAAGTAATGGGCTCTGCTGGAAGTCTGCTAAAGCCAGGACTTGAACCTCCTTTTCCCCCTCCCTTAGATGTGGCACTGATTTTTCCTATCAAAAGGCTTACTTTTGTCCATTCAGCGTGGGCTCCTGGCCCATAAACAACAGTTTTCTTTCAGTTTAATTAAAACACTTTTGTCTGCCAGGATGCCATCAAATCTATCTTTAATTGATAGATTTGATGAGCCACCCATGGCTCATTAGCCCCGTAGGCACCGTGGTCAAGCTGAAATACTAAACAAGTAAACACTGATGAGAACAAGTCGTGAAGATATTTCATCAGTTCATAAAATGCATGAGAGTGAAGATTTTTCTTCTTTTTTGAAGGGACAAAAACCCTCCAGCAGTGCAGAGATGACACATTCTGAAAAAGGAAAGCAATCAGCAGTTAAGGCCCCTGTCTCCCAGGCTGGGAGTTGGGGTTTGACTCTGGATTTGGCCTCAGCATTGCAGGGATCCTGTCTTGTTCCTCCCAGTGCTGCCCAGCAGACCTGCTCTGGCCTGCTCCCCCTACTTGTGCTGGGCCACCTTGTGCAATACTCCAGTTTTAAGCATGCAAGGATTCTTTTTTGTCTTCTAACCTCCCCACAAGATCACTTGGGCTTTTGTTTGTTATGCAACAAACCCATTGGTTTACTGTCTTTTTTTCCCTTCCTTTTGCTTTTCCACATGTTTTTGTGCTATTTCCAGCACATACCTGACTAACCAAGGCTCTGTGCAGTTTGCATGATCTGGTGGATCTGGTGAAGCACACCACTTCCTGTGCTTATTTCCTTTCCTTTACCACATCATCAGAGGTTGTAATATATGATAATGTACATGAGATATAATTTCTATTTATAGGTACAGACAGATATATATGAAGTGTGGAAGAGACAGTGCTGCATAATGTATGAGAGAATTTCTTTACAGATGAGCATTTATCTTCATATTTAAGGCTGTGTCTATGTCACAAAACACTGGTAAATCCAGGCTGGGGGAAGGGTATCCTGTCAGAAATCTCAGCTGTCTTCTTGCTGTAGGGCTTTGCTTTTAGTTACCTTTTTCTTTTTTTCTTTTCTTTTTGGTTTTTTTTTTTTTCCTTTTTTTTTCCCCCTTTGCATTTATTTCTATTAGCTTCTGGCTACTTCAGTGTATTTGAATTTCCTGTAAATTGACTTACATCTCCTCCAGAGAGATCTGACTTAGTCCTTGATATCCTTATACTAAAACAGGGCCATTAGAACGACCAGGTAAAAGGGCTGCCACAAGACCAGGTTTGCAGGAGCCTTCCCTAGGAAGCATGGTTATTGCTCAGCTCCCCGACTCTCCTCAGTTTAAAGCTTTGTCTCTAGCGCTCTAGCCCGGATTTTCGGATAACAGGGATCCAAATCCATGCAGGAGCCTGAGGATATGGCTTGACAGCAGCGCTTAGATGATCCAGTGGCTCCCTGGTGGAGAAAGGGAGAAACCCTCCTCACCTCCAGCCATGCATTTCCATGCTGCTGAGGACTCTTGCTGAGCTGAGCAAATTTACTGACCTTGCAGAAACTGTCTGTCTGTCTGTCTGTGTGTCTGTAGGGAGGAGGGTCAGGTTAAGTTTTGGATGATTTAGCACGGGATGGGATTAAACAGCCTGGGCAGAGGTGGAGGGAGCAGGACTACAGGGATGAGCTGTCATATTTCTGAACCTCGTGTCCCACCCAGCCTCAACTGGGCAATTCCACGCCTTTCTTTGCACCGGCTCTAGTGTCCATGTGACCTGGTGCTGAGCCACCCAACAGGCTAAATCCATAGGAAGAGGGTGGGTTTTAGGGTGTCGAGGGTGTGTGTCTGTCCTGCATCTCAGAGCAGGGTTGGACAAGCACGAGAGCTGGCGTAAGAAAGCAGATGGGGAATGTGCAACCAGGGCTGGAAGTCGGGTGGGATTGCAGCAGACAGCGATTAAATTGGTTTAAGCTGTTGTTTTGTGGCAGCCTGAGCCAATTTTAGGGGTGGCTTAAGCCCAAGTGTAAGGATACAGTTAAGTACCAAATTAAAATATTTTCTTCAGTCAATCTAAATATGAGCGTTGTATAACTGTTTTCCTTGATTTCACAAACACTCACGTTAAGCATTTTTAAATGTTGAAAGTATTTATAGCAGCTCTTTAAGAACTGTGTCCCATTGACTGCTAGTCACTCCTGTGGCTGAGGGAGCAGTGCCCTTGCTAAGAGGTTTCTGCTAAAAGCCCTTTGATTGCCTCCCCGTTTGGGGCAGGGTTGTGCCAAAGAGGAGACCGTGTCTTCTGGAGAGCTGGGAATGCAAACCGAGTTTTGCCCTACAAATGTGTATCGGTAATAATTTTTTGGCACTGCCCCCCCTTCTCTGTGTGTTGCTTTGTCTGTCCCCCGTTGCTGTAGAAAGGAGGAATCCTCCCTAGCTGCCTCCGAGGGCTGGTGTCCATCAGCTCTCTGCAGAGCCTGGAGCAAGCAGGTCGACTGTGATAGCGCTCCCGGGGATCCTGTGTGAAGGGACGCTGGTGTTAGGGGTGCCCAAAAATACAGCACCCTTCGGTGGCTCTGTAATTGCCCCGGGAGACGCCTGGCTGCTGTAATCGCTCTAGCCCAGCCTCAGAGGTCCCTCTTATCTCTCTTGCCAGTGTGGATTGATCTCTGGGCAAATCTGCAAATGAATGGCTGCAGATGGGAAAAACAACCGGGGATAAATGCTTCCTTTGTGCCTGTAACCGCCGCAAATGCCATTAAGGGAGATGCCAAAACCTTAATGAAATAGTGCTGGGTACTTTCTCCCGGTCTCTGGGGCAAGCCAAAGTGGATGGGAGCGTGATGCCTTGCCTTGTTTCACCCAGCGTCTCCATCCAAAAAACAGTCATTCTGTCCTTACACTGCACTCCAAAAACAGTGGAAATGGCTTCAGCATCCTGCCAGGTCATTTTGCCTTGGAATCTGTTGGCCCACAAAAGCTGCTAAACATAATTACCAACCCCCCAAAGCAAACATTAATAAAGGAAGCAGCGGTATCTGAGGTGCTTCATTTAGGAGTTGGTTTAAAAACAAAATCCAGAAATGTCAGTGGGAATGTTTTGCTGTGTTCAGAGTGATGTGGGCCTGGATGTTGCCCCATGTTGTGGAAACTGCACACATCACTTCCGAGCTGCATGCAGCAGCAGTGCAGGAGGAAACCTGGTGTGTCAGGGGCTCTTGTTACAGCAGGAGGAAAGCAATCCTTCCTCTGACTACTCACAAATCTATGCCATACATTGCTCCTTTTGGTTCCCTGTAACTGAGCACATCGAGCTATAATGAGGAGCTGCATGGGCAGACAGGTAAAGCGGTGCAGTCACATGAGCTCTCGCCCTGCAGCTCATTATATCGAGCTTGTGCAGAATGTGATGTGTTGGCACCACGGGGATACTTGGATCTGGATTCACTCTTCGCCCTGTCTTCCCCATGGCAGCTGCAGATAGGCTATTGATCTTTCTCCTCATTAATCAGAATAATTTTGAAGAAGAAATAAGGGACTCATTTCCTATCCATTCTTTCCCTCAGTTCTTTAATTTACAAACAGCTTTATTTTGAGCTTTTCCTGTTTCCTGCCTCCTTTATGAGGCACCATTCAATGACTGCAACTTATTTGGTAGTGATATGTGACTCACAAAGTGTCTGGAGTTTTGCTTTGTAAAGCATTAAGATGTGAGTAAAAAGGGGAAGAGGAGTGCCTTGTTTTTAAATAGGATTTTTTTGTGCTGTAACTCGATCAAACTCTAGGTAAACGGATTCAATTGTCCAGGGTGGAGGAGAGAAACATGTACAGTCACAGTCATCTTTTGGGTTTACATTTTTAAATGAAAATGAGTTCATCTATCTAGGCAACATATACATCTCCCTTTACTCCAACCTTAGAACCTTTACTTACCTTCACAGCCCTGCTGTGCAGCAATAAAATGCTATTATCCTCACTCATGTTCAGCAATTTGTTTATTTTAATTGAAATTCCCTTTGCAGACAGGAACTGAATACTTAATATGCATGTCTGCCTTTTGCAGACGTGGCTTAGTGGTGGACTTGACAGTGATGGGTTTACAGTTGGACTTGATGGTCTTAGAGGTCTTTTCCAACCTAAATGATTGGATGGTTTGTTTCTTACCCTCAGAAAAGGGAAGGAGGGAAGGGAAGTAAAGGACTTGCAGAACCCAAGCCAAGAGGTTTACAACCCTGGTAGAGCAGATGGAGACTTGGTGTCTAAGCAAACTGCAGCAAATCTGCGTGCTGAATGGAGAATTTTCTACTTTGCCAACAAAAAATGTGAAACAGAGAAGCCTGCCTTCTACTTAGGGTTTCTCTGCCTGAATCAAAGACACATGGAAGAACTCCTACCCTCTTTGGATCACATTTTGCTTTGCATTTATTTTCTAAGGAGAGAAGTCATATCCAGTTATTTAACAAAATTATTTGAGCTCAGGTTGATTTTGCAAAGGACCCCCCACATAGGCTGAGGAATGACTGAAGCTCAGGAAGGGGTTTGGGTGTAAGGAAGACACTGACCAAACCGATGTAGTGAGCACACAGGGACTTTTAGGGGTCTGTGGAACTCAAATATAAATAACAGTTTAAACCAATTTAAATAGTAATTAAACCCAAAACGCCTAAAGTCCCTTTTGATTTTAAACTCCCCTAGAGCTGACAGCTGAACCAGCTGAACACGTGTGCTGTGGCTTAGGCAATGGACCCTGGTTCTAAATGTGGACTTGCATTTCACGTCCACCACCCAAGGCAGGTAACTTCCCAACATGATTCATTACTTGGCTTGTTCTCATTTTTTTCTGAAGTATATACACACACATATTAGAGAAAATGTCTTCACTTAAAGGGCAGTCAGGCATCGAAACAGGCTGCCCAGGAAGGTGATGGAATCACAAAGCCTGGAAGTGTCCAAAAAGCATGTGAGTATGACACCTGAGGACATGGTTTTGTGGTGAACACATTGGTGCTGGGATAATGGTAGAACTCAATGATCTTAAAGGTCTTTTTCAACCTAAATATTTCTATTATGGATATATGCATACTACAGAGGGAAAAGGAATTGTACCCATTTCAGATTTGTTTGGAGCCTTCTCCAAGTTGTTTCTTTATTAAGCAGCTCCTCAAAAGGTGGTAGGAGTGAGGGCCATGCACCTTGACTCCTAAAGACTACATACTTTCAACTACCTGTACAGAATTCCTAAAATACCCAGTGAGGAATGAACCACAGAGCACAAAGCAGAGTGGGAGGGTGTTATTTAGGAGGAAGCTGTCAAGCTCTTCACCACTGGCATCTGGATGAGGCTCCTTGGCCAGGTTGCATTAGGATGGCAGGATAGGAAATGAAAACTCTTACCTGATGCTTGGAGAACTAGATGTGAGATTCCCAGGAACCTATCCAGAGGAAACCAAATGGCTGCTGCCAGGAAGCAGGTGTTGCACCTAGCTCTCAAACTGCGTAGCAGATTTGTAAGGCATTGTTGAGGTCATGGGCATGATTAGGAGGTGGTGGAGAGCTGTGTGCTTTTGATTCCCCTTATCAAAAGGGATTTGGGGTTATTGCAGAAGTTCTGACAGCTCAGCCATGTTTGCTGTCTTATTGTGCATACTGCAAAAGGTCAGTCCACTCTGGCTCAGGGAAAGGCTTTGTAGCCGGAGTCCTCCTGACAATAAACTATAACTGTTTTGTCTATCAGAAGCTGATGATAGCTTGGTATTGCACAGTTTTTCTGTGCTACTGTAGATGCCTCCGTTGCCAGGATTTATCAGCCTGGCAGCAATTATAAACAAGACCCCATGGGCTTGGGACTTTCTCTGAAAGTCTTCAGAGAAATGTTAAAATGTCTTGGGTTTTCTCACTGAAGAGCCACAGCTTATTATTCTGAGCTCATGAGGAAAAAAAGTGGTGTGGGTTTAAAACTGAAATCTGAAGTGAAAGTGAAGGATGTGATCCTTCCCCCCAGGGGTGATCCCAGGGGATGGACACCCATCTCTGCAGTGCTGCTGCATGCAGCTCTCTAGCAGAAAGGTGCACAGGTTCCCTGCCAGAGAGAAGCCTGGGGCACCAGAGAGGGGACACCCACACTTCTGCCTGGCCAACTTCTTCACTCCGCTATTTGGCAGCAATAGAGAGGGGGAAATCTTTGATTTCCACAGCCTTAATCTATTTATATATCCAAGACTAAGGGCTGTAAATGTGGGGTCTGTTAGTCGAACTAGTACTGGAGCTTTGTTATGACATTTTCATCAGCATATCCAGTAGCTCTAGCAGCTAATAAAAGGATATTTGCACTGTGGGGGAGTGAGAAAATCCGACTGTTAATATCTTGGAGCCTGTGTAGAATACTCTTACCAAACAGTTTAAAAGGTGTTCTCCAAGGGGCTCAAGGAGAGATCAGGAAGCATGTGGAATTGCCAGCTGAGGCGGTGATGTCATGGAACCAGCGTGCCATAATTGTGCAACAGGCTTAAAGCACTCCAACCAAAGCCACTGCTTGGCAAAGTCCTGCCAGTGTGAAGTGCCTTGCTAGCACCAAACCACCAAAGGCATGAAATCCGTGATACTCCGAAGAGCTGGGCAGGCTCAGGCTGGACAAGGCTTGAGGAGAAGAGCTGAAGAGCAATTTATATTCACACTCATTGCCCTAATCATGACCTGGGAGAGGAGATTAATGCTCCTTTCTGCTTAGCTTCAACCAGCTCTATGAGTTTGTGTTCAGTGCTAGGCTATCAAGAGGAGGATACCCTCTCCTCACTCCCACCTATTCCTTCCATTTCAGGCATGGGTCAAACTCCTTTCTGAGTTTGAAGGGAGATGAGCCCAAGTGCCTACACATCTCAAATCAATGTCCTAAGTGCAAGGTTACCATGTTAAAGGCTGAAGGACGTTTCTACGTCTTTCAGGAGTCAGCCTGGGATTTTGAAGCTCAAATAAGCAGAAGTGAACCTTCCTGCAGCCATCCTCCAATGCTAAAGTTTGGGGTTAGGAAAGGACCTTGGAGCCCAGCTTCGTTGTTTGTATTTTCTGTGGGATCATTCTGGCAGCTCCTTAGTGTACAGGCAGGGGGTGTTTTGAATCACATTTTAGACATATGGCCTCATGTTACACCTATGTGAGCTGTTGCTGGAAGGGATGGTCCAGCCCTTCCTGTTCCTTAGCCCCAGATTCCAGTCTATCACTTTTTGCCTCAAATCTCACCCCTGCACATCTGTAGACAAGCCAAACTTGCTAACCTGATGTCAAGAGGTTTCTGGGCCCTGTCTGGAAAGAGCAGTTTTCTGACACAAAGGGAACCTGGGCAAACTTGAAATGGAGTAGCGCTGGTTGCCAGATCACAAAATCCAAAACAATGTGGTGAGAACAGCTCCCTGCAGGCAGCCAGTGTTAGAGAGGAATTCAGGACTGGCCCTTCTGGCAGTGTCCTACCATGGTGCTGGATGAGGAGGGGCAGCAAAGGCAGTGCCCCTTACTCCCTAGTTTCAGGCAGTTCCAGAGATGGAGCATGGAACACATAACTGTAAGCAGTCTGATCATAGCCATGCAGTTTCTGACCTCATAAAGTGCAAATTGTCCCATGTGGGATGGAAAGTGCCTCCAACTCATACTGCAGGAAGTGTTTTCAGGATCTGGCCCCGATAAAATGGAGGGCTTTTGCTACATCTAAAGGGTATGATTTCAATGAACTGGTGAGTGTACTTAAGTATTTCTAACAATTCCTTCCTTGTGGAGAGTAATTGTTCTTCTCTGTTTAAATTCCATTTTCTTTCCATCTGTTTCTGTTTCTAGTTTAGACAAAATGACAACATTTTTTTTCTTTAACACTTTTATCAAAAGGTAGAAAATAAAGTGCTCCAGTCCTTCATAAATGATTTTTTTCTGCCCTACTTCCCCCAGCCCATTCAGATTTTAATGGAATGGTATACGTTGTCAGATATGCAGCAAAAGGAGAAGTACATAACCCAGAACCTAATAAAACAACAAATCTAGTGTGCTCTCCTGGTCTGCAATCCTTCAGCAGGCTCCCTTCATTAAACATAAAGCCATGTGTTTCTTAAAACAGATCACAACCCTGGTGCCACAGTGTGGTGTGTGTTGCTCTCACTGTATTTCATGAGGATTTTCTAATTTATAACAGCACAGTTTTTATTCTTACAATAGTTTTTTTTTTTTTAAAGTACACCACCCACCCCCCCCCCCCCCCCAAAAAAAAAGAGCAATACTGATATCTGTGAAAGCTGTAAACTATTTAAAATTGATTGAAGCAGAGGTATTTAGTTGCAACTAACCTTGACAGCTCAGCTTTATTCCTGGCAGTGTCTGCAGCAGTCCAGCTATGTCTTACTTCTTCAGGCGTTGTGGTAGCCCCAGTGAAAATCCCAGTGAAGTCCAATGGCTCTGGTGGTGTTGTTCTGGATTTGCACCGGGCTGCCCATGAGCAGAATTTAGCTCTGAGTTTCCGTGTGCTCCTGCTGTGTTTCCATGGCACAGGCAGTGATGGAGCACCCAGGAGGACTGACAAGTCACAGAGAACTTCCATTTGTATTCTGACAGCTTGCCCCAGCTCCTCTGTTCCTCGTTCACTATTGTTTTAAAGCAAAGGCTAAGGAGGCTCTGGCCATATGCCTTCAGCTGGTGCTCAGGCTTTGGGTAACTAAAAGCCCTGGTGAGGACCAATGGAGCTTCTTTGTATTTGATTAAAGAATGAATTGTTGCAAGCAAGGGGAGAAAACCAAGCTCTCTTGCAGAACAGGTTTGTACCTTGCCATTTGGATCTTTTTAACAATAAAAACAGCTCTTCAGAAACAAGTGTGGGGGGTCATATGTACTAAAATTGCCTCCTTTTATTTATTATTTTAAGGTAAAAACACCATATAAAGCTGCACATGTAATTCAGGGAGGGATGAGAGAGAAAATACATTGCTCTTCATTAGAAAGGTTGCTTTTCATTTACAAGCCCATGAAAATAGCTTTTTACTAGCTGAACTCTTTCTGATTTTCTACGCACAGCTCTCCTAATAGTTTCTCAGTGGGCCAAAATTTCCCCTGAATTAAGTGATCACAGTCAGCTTGACTCAAATGGTGTCTTGGTCTCTTGCACAAACAGAACTTCTGCCCCACTGTTACAAAAATATCTGCAGTGTTTATTAATCTAATAAATTCTTGAATTAAAAAACCCACATTAATGAAAAAGGTTGCTAATTAACCACAGAGCTGAAAACTTAAAGTAGTTACTGCAGACCAAGGCTCAGTTATGGTGACATGAATGTGAAATTTTACTGAAGTCTGTGCTGTTACCTCAGACTTTCTCTTCTGTCTGTAAGCAGAATTTTGTTCAGTCTGCCTAATTATCTTTTATCTGGGCTTAATTTCAGCTCAGTAACACATCTCCACCTTGCAACCAATCCTTTGGCTTTTGTAAAAGTCTTTTTTGTTGAGAACAGTGCCATTTTGGTTTTCATTTAAAGAGAATTAAAGATCCAATTATGCAAATTAATTTTAAAAGCTTTTTTGCCAGTCTTCTGGGAGAAAGGTTGTTGCACAGACTTAAAACAAGGGTTCTTTTGCTTTGAAATGCATCCTGGCGTGACACCCACCTCTGCCTCCTGTCACTTGGCTGGCAGCTGAGTGGGAGACTTTGGGCACTTTGGGGACCTGACCTGGAGGAGTTCAGTGGGTCTGCCAGCACCAGGCAGGGCACTGCTATTCTCCTGGAAAAAAAAAACAAACTGGGCTTGATTCATGGCAGTGGAGTGAAAAGGGACAGAGCAAGGCAGAGAGCTGTATTCAGGTGGGATGCAGGAGACCCTGGAGCCCCCAGGCACATGGAGGTGGCTGCTGGGCTTTGTGTCTTGGCTGTGAGACTTGGAGGTTGAACCTCTGCCCTGTTCTCCTGAGGATTTAACAAGGGCAACGGAGACAAAGAAATTTCTCAGGGACAGGGTAGAGTTTAGCTCAGATAAAGCATGTTCAATCACTATGTTATTTAGGCTTAAAAATTATCTACTGCAAATATTAGGGCAAGACAGGGAAGAGCAGGGACATGTTAAAATAGTATTTGCAAGTACCCTGTGCTCGGTGTGATGTGCAGGATTAGCTACCCTTCCACTCATTTCTGTCTGTCAGGGAGAAATGTTCACATGGAAATCAGAGCTCAGAAACTACCTGGAAGAAAGCTCAGGGGCTGTGAAATAAGCTCCAGCCTTCCTTGTGCTCCCTTCTCTGTATACAGCCTCTTCCTAACAGTATGCAAAAGCTGCTCAAGTAGCACTAGAGTTGCTTCTTTCCCATTCTAGGAGAGTGTGGAAAATCATGTTACAGAGGACGAATGGACATAGGCATTATGCATCCATACCCTGGAAAATACAAAAACATTTCCATGTTGCTGCTGAAAGAAGGAAACCAAAGGTGGGCTGGCCCAGCTGTGGGTTGCAGAGCCCCAGAGAAGCTGTGGGGGACCTCCCTGGGCTGATGTGATTACTCACTGAGAGCTGTGCTGCTAAACTCCAAGAGGCAATGAAACATCTGGGAGTTCAAGTGTCTGCTACACTTAGCCTGGGAGAGAAAGGGTGAGGGGTGTGACGCCTTCATGGTGCCAGGAACAGGAGCAGCTCCAGCCAAAATACACTCCTTATATCTGTGGAAAACCTTCACTGCTCTGTGGCTTACTGTGGTCTCAGCAGCCAGCAAAGGGCTCTGTTTCTCCCATGGCATTTGGTGTCCCCACTGCACACTTGTCAGGCGGGTGTGATGAGGACCATGCTGGCAGAGGCTTCACTGCTGTCCTCTCCTGCTCCTTAATAAGCCAGCAGTCACCAGGTGATAAAGACCAGCTTAGAGAGTGGACTAGAAAAAAATTACTTGTGGGATTGTTTTCTGCTCACAGAAATTTCCTCTTGTAGCTATGTAAACTAGGAGGTAGAAAAAAGCAGCAGGGTTTGACAAATTGGAGCCTAATGAGAACACTGCAATGGAAATGCTTCTCAAAAATGGGATGGCTCTTGCCATTCCTTCTCTGGATGTTGAGTGGGGTAACACTCAACATCCAGAGTTTTTTATACAGAAGTGAGTAAGAAGAAGCTGAGGTCATTAAAACACTATGTGTATTTGAAGTAAGCTGAGGATTTTAGAATGGCAAGACCTTCCCCTTGAATTTTGCCTTTTTGATTCTGTCAATTTGTAGAAAGGGACTGCAGAGAAAAGGAGAAGAATATGTTTTAGATGGACCTGTAACAGTCAAGCAGAAAAGACTGGGCAGCATTTTCAGAAAGACTGACTCAGTGTCCTTTCAGCATGCTCCTTTACACACACTAGCATGCTCTGCAGACCACTGCAGGGATGGACAACTGCAGCTGATGTAGTAATGGCCCTCAAGAACCTACAGCACATGACAATGTCATAACATTTGAACAAAAAGGGTGTCAGGAGCAGCTTCTACAGGGTTCACTGAATGCACTACTCCAAGAGAAAACACGTCCAGCTATGTGCTGGATGTGTTTTCTGTTGGAATAGTGCATTTGGTTTGGGGTAGAGGCAGTATAAATATTTTTAATTTATTCCCCTCCTTTTGGAAAGTAAAAAAGGAGTTTGCAGTGAAGTGAGGGATGTTACAAGGAGAACAGGAAGTTTTGCATGAAAAATTTTTACTTCATCAGTCTAGTACCAATGCCACAGAGGCTGTTGCCTCAATGAGCATCCCCACAGGATGCCTGATAAAGCTGTTTCCCATACACAGGATTGTGTTTAGCTGACTGAAGATGTGATGGGATAGGGTAGGGTCTCTGCTGAGTCTCTGATGGACCTGCAGCCCAGATCTGCAGGCAGCAGTCATGCCCTCGGGGGCCTGAATGCAAAGGCAGTAGTGCTTGGGCTCCTCCATGACTTGTGTTATTTACACTCCTGGAGATGCTGTTAAATATCTGTCCAGCTGTTCATTCAGAGGACTCAAAAATCACCCTGATTATAATTAAATGTATTCCAGGGTGAATTAAGAATCAAGACTTAAGAATTTACAGTATTATAAAGTGCCCAAAAAAGTCTCTTACTTGCAAATCTCTGCTTCTCTTAGTCAAATTCATGCAGAATTTCCATTACAGCTGGTGGCAGGTAGCTCCCAGTGCAGTTCCAGTACCATCCAGAAGACATAAATGAGACTCCAGTACACTAATAGCCTCTCCCTTGGGACAGCTTGCTAAGTAATTCTTACCATGAAACAACAGAATTGCTTAAAGCAGGAATCAACACTCTGTAAATTTTGGGCTGTACTGAGTTGAAACTTAAGGCAGTGGAGACAGGAGACTATCCAAGACACCCTATGAAGATCTGGGCTTTCTCAGAGTGGAGAGAGGCCAGAGACTGAAGCTGACAAGTTAAGAAGCCATTTGATTCACTTGAAAGATCTTGTTCTTGTCCTTGTTCTGACTTCACTGAAGTTGCTGCTAAATTTTAATAACCAGAGCACCAGGCCCAGTCAGGATCCACTTTGTTCAATACAAAAGGAATGAGCACAGAGAAGAGGGTTGGGGCAAACTGGGGCAAACTGAAGTGGGACACCAGAAATCCAGAAAATGAAGAGCTGATCCAGCACAGAGGGAGTCAAATTTCTTCTGAGCATTGTTGGCACAAACCAGTAACAGCTTCAAACAGATGAGAGCTTTTATTCTCTTACTTTCCTTTCAGAATGTACTGTATACGAGCAAATCACTCATTCATCAGTGCTTCCACTCTTGGTGTTGATGGCTTTTGTTGGTTTCTTTGGTGGAGCTGGGTTTTGGTTTTCTTTTATTTTTTTTTTAAAGTTTTGCACTTCTGCCCAAAGAGCCCAACCACTAAAACAAACTCTAGCACAGCATGTTGGGAAGTGGTTTGAATATGCTAAAGATCAAAGGGAGATGCTACCCAGGGTCTGATGTACACTTGTTCTTAATTCAAGGTTAAAGAAACAGCGAAAACAAGGATGTACAAAACGACCCCCATTGAGAATGCATTTGGGAGGTGAAGGGAGAGGCATTCCTCCCTAGAACCCCATAAAACTATGCACATATGCTTCTCCCTATTGTTAATCCCTTTTGCTGATGGGATGTGGAGAAGATTTTATACAGTGGTGCAAAATGGAAATCTATTGCAGGAGGAAAGAGTGCTGCAATCCCAGAGGGACTCTTATGTTCAAAACAAAATACAACAATGGAGTTAATTAGCATTGCATGGTTCACAAAATCCCCTCGAGGGGATCTTTCTCTGTTCTAAATCATCACTTGTATGTGAGATAGAAAAGCTCCCACTGAGCAGGCCCCTTCCACAAACTTTTAATAGATATTACCACGGTTTTTCATCATTTGCCATTGGCTTTGAGAAAGGTAACAGCTGAGCCAGGGCTATTCAGCTGCATTAACCAGCTGCATGTTAATACAGAAATACTACTCTGCTCCTCCCTTCTGCCTGCAAACCGCCCCCCAACAAGTTAACCCTTTCCTGCCACACATTTCTCTGCCACTGTGACACAGACACACGGGCAGAGGGGTTAGTACAGGTTGACAGTTAAGCAAGAAAGGGCCTCCCTGTGAATATTTGCGCTTCCTTGTGTGCAGGTGAAGTTATCCAAACCAGATCTTCAAGCTGCTGTGTTCACACCCATTTGAAGGGACAGAACTTGCTCCAAAGGAGTCACTGTGACCCACTAACAAGGAGGAGAGCAAAAAACCAAGGGGAAGGACCTGGAAACCCACAGAAATTAACAGCATGCTTCTTATCTCCCACACTTGTTTTTACTGACGGAGCCTATTGGCACAAGACTCCCAGCAAGCCCAGCTCTATCCTCTATCACTGAAATTCCCTGCACCCCCACAGCTCAGTTTCCAGTGGGGATGAACGCTGGAGCCTGTGCTCTGCTCACTGCTAACCCTCTGTTGAGTGAGGATTAACGCTTCTCAGCTGGTTTGACTGGCCTCCAGCCGCCCTCCCTCTCTTTTGTGCCATGCCAAAATGCATCAGTACCTGCACAGCCATTTGCACTCAGGTTGGCCAGATGGCCGAGGCTGCGTTTCAGCGTGCAGGCTTGCGCTCAAGTGCAGCTCTCTCATGACTGCAGTCTGTGCTGGAGTCAGCAGCAGAGCTCCGCTGAGGACACCGCTGCGCTGCCTGATGCGCCGCCCCGCCGCTGATCCTGCACCTCCTGGTCTCCTGGGGAGAGCCAGGAAGCCCTGAAGAAATGCTGCAATACAGCAATCGCTGTGGAAAGACACAGCTAATGAACTGCTGGAGCAAGAACATGTCAGGGCACCTTGTAACTCTCAGTCAGGGGCTTGGAGGTGAAGTGCTTTGTAAAGAAAGAAGCCAGATTCTGGCAGGGATTGTGCTACCTGCCAAATCCTGATGGGTGAGAAGGGGCTTTGTCGTGGATCATTCCTACTAAACTATCTTATACTATGACTGCCTCAAGTTAGTCAAGACTGCTGAATACTTTGGGACTGGCAGGATATCTGGTGAGACTTAGCCAGAGAATTGTAGTATACCGAGGAAAGCTAGGAGCTAAGTCCCTTCTATTTCAGCCCTGAATGTGTTTACTGCTTTTTATCTTAGCTGATTGAATTGTCCTTCTCCCCTCACCTGGCCAGGGTTTCAGTGAACAGCCTCAATTGCTGGGCCCCAAGGGCATCCCTGCTTGTAAGCAAGGATCTCCCTATAACACAGGAGGGAGAGATGCGTGGAGAGGGCAGATTGTGCACAAGCATGGTTGTGCAGACTGCCAGTGCAGGGTAAGGAACCTCAGCAGAAAGTGTCTGTCCTTTACATTTTATTATCATTGAAAATGGTGGTGAGACTGATGTGAAAGGGAAGGTGAAGAGTGGTGATCAATTCAAACAAACCATAGGCTAACACAAGCCCTCTTCCTCCAGTCGTGGTCTATCACACCCCAAAATCCCTTCCTCCCCCTCTTCCTGACTCTCACCTGGCTCACCACAGTGGCACACCACTGCCTTCCCTTTCACACACCAATGGCAAGTGACCAACCCAGGGCAAGAAGAAATAGTTAAGCACATCACTGCCTTGGAAATCTTCTGTCAGCCTCCCCCTGTCCTGCCACTACGCCAGCATTGCTGTCACCTGCGTTTCACCCTTTCCTCCCTCTCACCCACTCTGTTACTGTACTAACATGCAATTTTGGCCAACCACCTCTGTCCCACCCTGGGCCCAGCCAGCTGAAATGTACAACCATCCCATGGTGACACAATCCTTGAATGCTCAGCGCTGGCTAGATTTGTTTCTCTCCCCCTCTGGCTGAGAGCCTGCTCTGAGATCACAACCTTGTGGCGCTGGCAGGACCGATGACATAAGGTTTCATGACTTTGCAGGCGTGCTCATAGCTCTTTATAGTATGTCCCCAAGCATTTTATCACACACATGAGGAGATGTTCCACAGTGTTCTATCTAGGCACTGCTCCTGGCCCAGAGCCTAGGCGCTTGAACAGTAAACTCCTTTTAGGACTTGAGTGAATGTGCATAGAGATAGCAAGGCAAGAAACAGAGGATATAATTAACCACTAAAATTCCTCGCAGTCATTGCAAAATGCCAACAGACTCTATTCATCTCTACAGAGAACACAAAGTGGAATTTAAGTGCAGGCAGGTCTCTGTTCCTGTTCTAACAGTCTTGCTCTCAGATGCAAGGGGCAGAGGTGGTTTCTTCAATCTTTCTGAGTGCCCTTTCTTTCTTCTTCGGGAATCTATTGTGGAGTAGCTTATGATGAACAGCCTGCCCGGTGCAGACCGGCAAAGCCTTTTGAAGATGTGATCTGCCTTATTGAAACTCAGCCTAGCTTCTAGGAGCAATTTGTGGAAGTGGCTCAAATCTTAGGGACCTGCTGCACAGACTACATTATGGTAGAGGGTAACTGCAAAACATTGCAGCCGTCCCACAGCAATGCTACATGCAGCCTTTCTTGCTCCATTATTTTAATACATTTCTCCAGCTCACTGTAACCCAGGTTGTTCACCCAAGGACCTTTCACAACACTGCTTCCTGTTGACTCAGTTTACCTGAGAGGAAATATTGCAAGCCTGAAGTGACTACCTCCACTTCTAGATTTGCTTCATTATAGAATAAGCCAGGAATAAACAGCAATAAAAGAAATCTGAATCTAAAATCCTGCAGGAAGAGCTGCTAGGAATCTATATAGTGTTAGTCTCATGAAACACACGGAGATGATGAAAGTTCAGCTAGGTCCCTAACCACCTTGAACTGCTTCCAAAGGAAAGTTAAAGCCCTATTGTTTGAAATTCTTAAAACTGTCAATTGGGAAATTCCCAGTAGAAAACAGGCCTGCATTGACTAGTCCTCCAGTGGTCTTTCCCATCCTCAGCTCCTATGATTTATGTGCTTATAAATTCCTTTGTGTTCCATGCTTACCTGGAAGACTCGCCTATGGCTGCCATCCAAGAACACCACAGTGGTGTTGCATTAGACTATTCTTTCTGGTTTCCCATTTTCTTGTCCCTGCCTGAATTAGTATGTAAGAGACCAGGTGCAATGTGTCCTCTGCAGACTGGAAGGCCACCTTTTCCCGTTGGGACATCCATCCAGTTCAATTCTGCCAAGTGATGGGTGAGACAAGAAAGGCCCTTTCCTTGCCAGCTGCTACCAGAGTATCTTCCCTTGCTGCACCCTGCTCAGGCTCCTTGGCTTCAATCCTGCTGTATTTTGCTTAAAAATGGCTGTACCAGGAGAAACAGAATTAGCCTGGGGAAAACTGGTCTGAACTCAGAACCACTTCCTTACTAGCACAGGATTTTTGGAATATTTACTTTGCATCATTTTTCCGGATCAAATTTTATTTCAAAGTGGCCTAAAAGGGAATAGTTTGTTATTGCAACTCTGTTTCATGTAAATGTGCCCAAAACTCTTCTTTGCCATGTATACAGCAGTGTATTTGCATATCAGAAGATTTCACAGAGCTTCTCAAGTTACTGTACGTGCCTGACTGCTTACAATTGCCACAGCAACACGGGGGAGAAAAAGCTTTTACAAATGCTTCGCCCGACAAATCACATTTTTAAGCAGAAGAAGAACAATTCCTTTCTCTTAGAAAGATGTTTTCAATGAGGGCAGAATCAGTACACTTAGTTACAATACTGGAGTGTCAGGTGTTTATTGAGTCAGCAAAGGAGATATAAAAAGAACTGGCAGGGCTCTGCAAATCACTTTGATTTTCAGCAGTGACTCTACTACGATAAACAGTAAATAATGTAAATAGCAAAGGTGTTCTCATTCACTGAGAAATGAAATGGGAAGTCAAAATCCATTTTTTTTTTCCTTGTGATAAGAAATCTTTTGAAACCCTCTGATGCCATTTCTTATTCCATCAGTATCACATTAACTTGATATGTTGCTGTTAAACAGCCGCACTTAAATACATCAAATGGATTAATGCTGGCACTTTATCAGGTATAGTTTCTGTTTCTGTAACATGTCTCTAGACATATAGAAACTACTTAAAATGAGAAAGGAAGTTTCTCCTCTTCGCTGATTCAGACAACTGTGAGTAACTGGCTGATATTTCTTGAACATCCGGATTAGTGCCAGGCTGGTCACAGCTATGACAGGGCAGATAAGTTAAGTGGACTTTGAAAATTGCTCTAAGTGACATGAGTAAGCACAGATTCAAAGTGCTCTCAGCTGTGTGGGAAAGCAGGCAGAGGCAGAGTGAGGAAGAGCCCACAGACACATTCAATCTAGCTGCAGTTTTGCCAGGCATAGCTCAACCAAAGCCGAGGTATAAACTCAGTGAGCTGTCTTGCACTGTCCGTGCTTATCTGGTATTGCTCTATGTAAATCCTCAGGCTGAAGGAAAAGGAAGGGAAGTAGTTGCTCACAAGAGAGAGTAACTTCATCACTGATAAAGGAAAGCACTAAAAGGAGTGAGTCACTGGGCCCCATTTACAGGGCAGTAAATAAATTCAGCTCAGTCACTTGTTACTTATTATTTTAGTACTAAAAGTAAGAATGAAAGCTCTTCTCTGTCCCAGTCTCATTGCTGGTTTCTCCCTTGAGCATGCAGCAGTTTATCTCTAGGATAAGCCACTCCACAGGCAGGCAGGCAGGCAGGCAGGCAGGCAAGCTCTGTTCTCTTTCTACCACTCTGAGATTCATGTGATTCCTACCTTACCTCTGCTCAAATAACCTTGAGCTTGTGGGCCAGGGCCTCCCTCCCCCTGCTCTCTAGGAACATCACTAAATCACTGCCAGCCCTGGCACGAAGCCTGGCTCCAATTGTGTCATCCTGGTCTTGTGTCACAAGCTGTTGGGGCCGTGGCGAGGTCAGGGGCTTTGTGTGGAACAGGAAAGGTTTCTCCAAAAGGAAAGCTGAACCCGAGGAAAGGCGATCCTTCCATCTCCAGACAGATTTTGAGCTCCCTGCCTCCTTGTGTGGGACAGTTAGCAATTTCCTCCCCTCTCAGCTGCTGCTGACACATGGCTGGATGGCTTCCAGCATCCTCTGTGCACATTGTTCCGCAAGTGTTTGTCTTAGCAAAGTGCAGAGCCAGCCGCACCTTGCAATTAATAAATAAGTGTCAACACTTGGTGCAAGCCCGATTATTATCATTGCCCCAGAATTTGAGGGCTGGCACAGCCACTGAGCCACCCGAGGGCCTGATCCTGCCAGGTGCTCAGAGCTCTTCCTTTCCAGTGGCAGCAAGCAGAAGGGGAGGCCAGGAGGGAATTACAGGATTCAGCTTTCCAAGGAGTGATTTTTTATTTAGTCTCAAATTCTAAAAGAGATTATTCCTGTCAAGAGAGAGGAGGAAGGCAAAATGAACAGCCAGGGGCCATCCCCTCAACAGCTATAAAATAATGCCACTCACTTAGCAGCAATGGATCACTGCTGATCTACATCAACTCAGAATCTGATGCTGAAATAGAGATTATGAAAGGAAATTAATTACAGTGAAAGCTAACCTAAGAGGTGAATATGTATGCAGGGATTCCCATACTGGTTACAGTGCAGCTGTGTGGGGCTTGAGTTGAATTTCTAATCCATCTTGACCTCAGAGAACTCCCCATTTTATGCTTGAAGCAGTGTCCCCCTTGGAGCCAGAGTCACAGTGATGGACCTGGAGGGAGGATTTGAATCCTCAGGCCTGATCATGATTTGTACTAATGCCTCTTTTCACTGGAAGTGCTGTGACATTTACCTAACACCGTGGGCACTGCTAGAATGAAAAATAAACCATGGAGGATGATCTTGAAAGGAGAATATTTTCCTGAAAATGCAGATGTTTTGGAGATATATGCACCCTAAAGATGTCTCTTCAGGCTTAGTCCTCAGCTCTTCTTGGTTTCAAGAGTTCAGCATTGCTCCTGCACCAATACTTCACAGAATTTGTGGAAGTGCCAAACTGGTCTTCAGGTACCTTCCTAACTTGAGAAACCCTGCCACCCCAGCAAGCAGGGGATGGGGCTGTCCAGCAGGATTTGGCTGCATCTGAAGGAACAGGTGGTTCTCATCCAAGCTGCTGTGTCAGAGGGGCTGAGGGTTGGGCTAGAAGCCCTGAAATGGGTAGGGTTTTACAGAGAGCAGTAGCCTGGAGTATGGTCGGATGGAGTGACAGGAAAGGTGCTCACTGCCTTTTACTCTTTCCCAGATCTTTTGGTCTGAGCATTCTTACATGACTTTCAGCAAGAGAAGGGCTGGAGTGGGCACTGGACTTAAATGGGGAGCAATCTATGAAATATGCAAGGATTTCTAAAATAGCTGCCTTGACGGAGTCCTGCTGCCAAAACCCAGCACAGCCCTAAGCCTGGCAGCTGCCACTCGAATAAAGCAGAAGTGTCAGCTCCTCCAAGAACTGCCATTACTCAAGCCAAGGTTACCCCAGCTCCCTCTGCCCCTTCTGATGCATCCTGCTGCAGATGCTGCCACAGTCTCAAGGCCCATTGCTCCCTGATATGCCAAAGCAGGTGAACTGTGTCCCGTACCGGGTTAAAGTGAAGCATCTTCAGGTGCAGCAGGCAACGCTGCAGGGTCGTGCTGTGGTTAGACAGAAGGGCTCTCTGCTGCCTCATGAACTGCTGCAATCCCTATGAAACAGCCTCTACACCCCAGTCCTGCCTGAGGAACACAGAGAAGCACCAGACATCTCTGCCAGATGTGGAGCTAATTCTTTGCTTCCCTTCATATCTCCAGCTCATTCAACATTTCTTTGAAAAAAATAAATCCAGGAGTTTGACTCACCGTGCGTAATTATTACTATGAACTGTTACTACCACCTGGCTTGATTATTGTGGAAATCAGCTCCTGCCTTAGATGTTATTAAATCACCTCCTTATTTTCCAAGGTCACACACATAACTTAGTATCAGTGTACCCTTCTATGTAATAATACCAAGAAATGTCTTTTCCTAGATGAACTCACAGTGAAAATTGTTATCATGGTGCAGGACTATTTTAAGTCATGAGCTCATGGTTGCCCAGCCTGATATGACTGTTAGAAAAGGCTCCTGAGACCTGACAGCCAACCCAGAGGCAGTGAAGTGTTGAATAATATAAAATAATATAAAATTTTGATTTCTTGTATGATCAAAGACAAGATCCTCTGTGAAAGGCATAGAGGACTATCTCGTATTTTTATAGCACCTGTTTGCATTTCAACTGAGCAACCCAAGCATGAATCATGTGTCAGAGCTCCTGAGCAAGGTAGCAGATAAGTGCCTTCCTGGAGAAGCTGGGTGCTGCTGTGCATGTCTGTGCCCTCGTGCTCAGCTGCCATCTACTCAGGAGAGCAGAGTCCTCACTGAGCCTTGGGGTTGGCACAGCCACAGTTCATAGCACAGCACTACTTAGCCCTCATCATCTACATTTTCATACCCACAAGCTGCCAAAAAAGCAATCTTGTTTTCCTACTAAAATTTCTCCCTGTCTCTTCTTATGACACTTCACCAAAACCCACAGCCCTGACTTGTCTACGTTTGAGCTGCTGCAGCAGCAATACTGCCTCTTGTTGCTTATAGCACCATTCTTCTTTTAAACTTCTCCAGCCAAAAAAAGCACCTTTTTTCTTCTTTTTAGTTTTGTTTTCTGTTCATAGAGTACCTGGCTGAGTTATATTCTGTAGTGGAGTGGGTTTAGTGTGCGAGCTCTGCGGTAATTAGAATAGCATTATGGTTTTTAAGAGGGAGCTTCTTTTCCATTCCGTGGTAGGGCAGCGAGAGCAACCCCAGCTCTGAGTTCCTTTGAGCCCCTATACTAAGTTGCTGGTGGCTGATGTTGAATTGTTACTTGTGTCCTTTAATGGGAAGAAGGGTTTTCCCAAAACTGTGTTGGCACTGCTGAAGTTCTCCATGGTGCCTTCCTGCTTCTGGGTCACACGCTCTTCTGCAAGAAATCGGGTTCCTTCTGAAGACAGAAGCAGGAGGGGCTGCCTTACAGGGAATGCAGAAAGCAGGTCTGCTGCAGACTCTGCTCTTTTTGATCATTACTGCATCATGCAGTGCAGATACAGTGTTTCTGCTTTGGAAGTGGAATACCTGCCTCCGTCTCAGCACTACTTTTTGAGACTTTCCCTGACCCTTTGCCTTGGTGTCTGGGTTTGGAGAGCCTGTTCTGCACCAGGTCTGAGAGACGCTGGCTTCAAGATCTTGTTTGTGCATTTTGACTACAAGAGCTCATTAAATGAGCTGATTAATGCCTAGATCCTCAAAGGTATTTAGGCACCTAAATCAGGTTAAGCCTATTTGATCCCAGTGGGGTTAGGTACCCCCTTGTTTTTAAGGAGCTGGATGTAGTGCTCTGGTTTTGGAGAAGGAGGATGAGGGGGCAAGGAGTCAGAGCTATTTTTCTACAAAATGTGCATAAAAGAACTGAATTCTGGAAATGAAGGAGCTTAGACCCTGAGTTACGGGTCTTAAGGCTATAGAACTCATGAAGAATAAATAGTAAAAAGAAAATTATCATTTTTTTCCAGTCTCTCAAAATATACTGGGGCAAACCACAAACTTTTCAACACTGACACGCCTTTTTCATCTTAATTGTTCTTTTTTCATACTGTTAGTCTGCCAATGACCATTATCCCCTTCAGGCAAGGACTGTGCTCTCCTTCCTGTCCACAGAGCATTTGGAAGATCCTGAGCAATAAGAATGTGTCAGAACCAGCAGGTAGTGCAAGGACTTGTGCTTCCCTGAAGCCCCACATAATAGGAAGACCACAGTTTCTTGACTCTTTGATATTTTTTATTGGCCTTATGTGCTGGTGCACTGGTCTCATCTCCTTTTCCTGATGACTGCTGGCCTTCATCTTCATTTGTGATAGGCCCTGATGAATATCTGAATGTCAGGGGGGTACTGTGGTGGTGCCTAGGCATGAATCCTACCACAGGGTTCATTTATTTGTGTGGGAACCAGGCTACTTCCCAGGCACAACCACGTATTGGAAAAGCACTTCTCCTGTCAGAAAGGAGCTGAACCAAGACTGGTGGTGGTTTGTGCCAGGGACCCTGTCACTGCAGCTCAGAGGGCTGGGGGTGCTGGCTACTGAGGAGTTGCCCTCTCTTACCTGTGCAACCCCTCTGACAAAGCTCAGTGGTTAAGAGGATGAGTACTATTTACCCCTGGTAGGCATAAATATGTGCCAGTGCTTATCTCTTCTGAAAACAAATTAACAGATGTCTGGTGCTGGAGTCTCTGGGTGTGCATGGACACAAAGTCTGCAGGCAGAAAAACAGCTCCCAACAACAGCTCCCAGCTTTATGCAAACACATTTCCTTCTTTTGTCCAACCAGAAATGGCCTCTCACCATTCAGTGGGAGAAGGAAAGGCAGTGCCCATGGAGCCCAATGAAGTGGAGCTGGAGGAAGGGATGATTAAGACATGAGAGAAGAAGCTCTGTTCACAAGGCATTCCCAGCAAGGGTTCCAGTGGGACATCTGCCCATGAACCCTGCAGCAGCAGCAGCAGCAGCAGCAGCAGCCGCCTTTCCTGGACCTCCAGAGACTCTGGGAGAATTTCCTCTTCAGCTATTTTCAGGCAGCATCTGCGTCTCTCACCAGCCATGGATGCCACAAGGCACGGTGCCAAAAAATCAGCAGCTTGGCAGCATCTCTACATGGACTCAAGAAATATATTTTGGATTAGCTGAACCATCTGCCTCTCACAGGTGTTCTTCTGGGAGGACGGGGGAGGAGGAGGGCACCTGAGGGCACCAGGATCCAACAAAAAGTGTTTTATAGGGCAATACACATTGTAGCAGCTGGTGCTGATGGAGGAGGAATAAGGAGGAAGAAGACATCCTAATTCCTACCTTGGAAAAAATAAGCTTTGCAGCCCAGTGTCACTGAATCTGTGCAAATCTGAGTCCTTGCCCCTTGATCTGCTGCAGGGGTGCCAGGGAGGTCTGGGGTGAGAATCCCCAGTGTTACATACTGAGGGAAGGAAGAAATTTCCTGGATAAATTTGGAGAGTAACAACGTGATATGTGCCTTGATTTTGGGTAAGTGGAAGTTTGAACTAAGCATTCACAGGCCACAGGTCTGGGATTTTTGTCAGCTATGACAAAATTACTGCTGTCTCTCAGCTGACACCACAAAGGTCTCATCCTTCTTTACTTATTTATGGTTAATCATTAATATTTTCCTGGAAGTGAAACTCTACTGGTTCTCACAGAACTACAAAGCCACATTTCTAAACAAAGCTCTTATTTGTGAGAAGACGAAACCCTGACAGCAGTGAATGGTTTGCTTTCCGCCGCACTACAGAAACGGCGCTTCCTGTCCCTCCCATGAAAAGGATTTGTGGCAGCAGTCCCTGCACAGGCTGCACACCTACAGAAACCATGGGCTGCCCACGCCAGCAGCACCAGCACCTGCTGCCTGCCTCGCCTCTGGGGAGAGATGCAGGAGCAGGAGGTGCAGCTCTCGCTCCTGCAAGGCTCAATGTATCACCCATCAAAGGAGGGTGACTATCCTGCCTTAAAACTGTTTTTTAAATCTGTTGCAAAGAATTGATTTCCACAGAGGCAGAAAAAGAGAGGTAGGAGGGCATTTCTGCTGTTTGGAGACAACCTGTATTAGGACCAGGACTAGATAGATCTAGTCCACATCTTGGCTGGTAGATGTTCCTGCTGCTGTCCTTGCTGTGAGTGTTGGATGAGTCACAAAAGAACTGGAGAAGGCCATCACCACTCACTTCTCTGCCCTCTGAACTGCTGGTCCAACATCTGCTTTAAAACCTGCAGAAGGTGCAGGGATAGTGCTTCCCACAGTGGCACCTCCACTGCCTTCAGAACTGTTCATGGGAATGGACCAACTTTGCAGGAGCTTCTCTTCAAGGCATAAAGCTGCATAAGTCATAAAAGAATTGCACAGAGGGGAAGAAAAATAAACCCACTCTCAGCTCCTGATGTGCAAGCCATTTTTACAGAAGAAGGCAGCAAAGAGCTGGCGTGAGGAGTTTGTTGTTTCATGAGTTTCCAGATAAACACTGATAATGTATGACTGCAGCTGACCTTGCAATACCACATTGCTGCTTCTATTTTCTTTAAAAGTACAAATAGCTGTGTTGCTTAATGCAAACAAGACTGACAATGGAGAAACAAGCTCACAGCACCTCCAGCAGCAAGGCTGATGACTACAGTATTGTCTTTCAGTATTTCCTGTTCTGTCCACCTGGATCATACACTGTGTGACTCAACTCTAAAACACGGCTCTTCATCATCAGACACATGGTTTCCTAATCCCCTGGACTGAACCACTGGGCTTTCTTTTTCTTCATTTGTGGAGCTACATGTAGTATTTTGCAACAGTCCTGCTAGCACACATGTCCTCAGGAAGTGTTCCATGCACACCTTTTTGGAGTTCCTACCACTACACCTCAGGCCTAATTTCACGTTAGAGCTTCTTCTCTGGTGGCACTGCAAACAAAGCAGAGTCCTGGTCCAGGCAATTTTAATTGGATGCTCCTGTTGAATAAATACAAGTAATAAGGAAAAAAAGTAAGCTTTGCTAAACCAGGAAAACCTTGACTGCACTCAGGGAAGCTCATGATGTACACTTGGCACATCAGCTATCTATATTTGTAGGGTTCTGGCTTTATTCAGAATACTAAACAGCATTAGTGTGTGTTTCCTAGCGGGGATTTTCTATTTTTATCACTATTTTTTTGTTCTCAATCACAGAATAAAAATACACCAGGTGCTAAGGGCTGTACAAATTGGGGAAATTGAGAATTGCAATGACTTGTAGATAGGACAGGACAAAAGATACCATCAGTTTCCTGTGAGTACTGCTTATATGTCTTATGATGTGTATACAGTTTAATAAAGGCATCAATGCCTTTGGGCATCTTGTTATTTTTAATGCTAATTTTTGGTGTCATTTATTTTTGGGATGAATGCGAGAGAGAGCAAACATCACATTAGCCCTTGTGAGAAGCGCCAGCAAGTATTTCATACACATCTGTGTCAAGCAGTACAGAGGCAGAAAAACCCACCCAAACAGGTACTGACAGGAGCTCCAGAAAGCTTCTTGTCATTGGGAAGTGAGAGCTACCTGAATGCTCCCAAGGTCCTGCCTGCTTTGGATGCTGGAAGGGGTCCTGGTGAGATGCAGGATAGTCTGTCCCAGTTTTGCAGCTTGGGCAACTCCAAGCATCTCAAGACCACACAAGCCACAGTCCTGGCTGGCTCCCCAGAAGTTTGTAACAACACCTTGTGTCCTCAGGTATTACATGGCGAGCCATGCCTGATCTTCAAGAGCACCTGTGAGGTCAATTGCTACAAAGCTGGCTTTCACAGAGGTTTTATGAATATATTTTATATATGAGATTTGCCCTGTGTTAGGTTTGCGTATATATACATCAGACAATAAACTGCATAGCTGCTGTGTTGGTCATCAGCAGATGTCACCCCAAGGTTCCAGGCTCACCGCATAATATACAGACTGGTTGGGCTGGTTTCAATCACAGGGGGGGAAAAAAGAAAATTATGTTACACGGCTCAATTAATAATGAATTGGAGGGCCAAAATATAATAGTCACCAATCAGCAGACATTGTGGAAAACAGGTCAAGCAAACTGAATGTGTTATAGCTAGTGTAGTTATTTTTACTAGCTGATATGTTTGATATAGTGCTGTATGCCATTTTGTTTAAATTTAACATTATACAATTTCCACAGAGATAGCCTACAGTGGACTGGGAAACACACTACCAAGAGCTCAAAAAGCAATAATAACTGTGTGACATGGTATTGAGGGGCTTCTATCAGCTTTTTGTAAGCATCAACATTAGGATCAAGGGCATTCAACGTCTCTAAATTAATGCCCTGGAAATTATTATAAAATCACTGCCAATAAAATTTGCAGATGACATAAAAGACAATTATTAGTACAGACCACTTGTACAAACTGACCAAGAGCTTAGCAATCTTGGATCATTCTGACAGAATGTGGGTTTATGCAGTGAAAAGTAAAACAATTCATTTAGCAGTATGGAATCAAGCCAAAGTTACAGACTTCATCCTGTAAAAGAATGGATCTGAAAATGATTATAGCAGAAAAGCAATTCAGCATGGACTCCAAAGGCAATTGTGTGATAAAACATGAGCAGTCTTACTCTGAGATTTCTAAACTGATGATTACTGTGTAGGACTAAGGAAGTGATTTTCTGGGTAGAACACTGGGGCAAGTTATATTGGAGTACAACATCTGGTTTTGGTGTGCTTGGGTTTAAAGGGTATTTGAAACAAATCCGAACGGAGAGAAATCTTTGCAGCAAGAGATGCAAGGGCTTAGTGCTTTGGCTTGTAGTAAAGCATATTGAAGGCACTGAATTATAGCATGAAATACCTTTATAGTAGGCAGGAAATAGAAGGCTCCCCAGCCTGGGAGAGAAGATTGTAGTAAGCACTAATGGCTGGAAACTAATGCTAGGCAAGTTCAAGTCAAATAAGTAAGGGGTTTGTTTGTTTGTTTGTTTGTTTGTTTTGTAGTGAAGGTGATCAACCATTGGAGCACATGACCAAAGGAACAAGTCATTCTCCATCTCATGGCATCTTCAGATCAGGCTGTGCCTTTGCCAAATGCAAATTATTGGCTTCATTATGGACATAACTGCAAGGAATGTAATGGTCTGTGATGCACAGGAGGCTATGCCAAATACCTAATGATCCCTTTTCACCTTAAGTTCTGTGCATCAGTAAATTATAGGAGTGGATTCTGGTACTACAGGATACTGCCAACTGGAAAAGGATTGATTGGTGCTTTTGGCATCCAGGGAGGGGTGGAGGATGCTTCAGAAGTTTTCTACTTTAGTTAAAACTTTACTCTCTAGTAGTAATATTAGAGGGCAAGAAATTAATTTCTTTTTGGGGGGTGAGAATTTCCATTGCCAAGTTCTTTCCTATCAACAGGCTTGGAAAACAGATTTTCTTTATTTTCTTAACCCAAAATTTATGCTTTCAATTTTTGCATAAACAAATGTTTTCATTTGCTTAGCAAATGAAACAAATAATTTGGGGATTCCCATTATTATCTGTGACAAATAGATAATACTATGCCCAGTCCAAAGACCACTGAAATTAAAGGGAGTTTCCATGGAGTTTTTTGAGTAAAAGTTTTATCAGATCCACTGACATTCAGTCAGTCATTATGCAGCTGTCTGGTATTCATATCTGTTCAATAGAATGGACTTCAGATATTTTGGCATAGATCTGGATGCACGCCAGGGATACCCACCTACATTGGTTCAAACTCTGCACTCTCTAGGTTGTTTGTTGTTTTGTTTTGTTTTGTTTTAATAAACTCAGCAAGTTATATTTTGCCAAGATTTGGATTATTCTGTAGATACAGTATCTTTTCCACAACTAGGGAACAACTGACTTCCATCAGTTTCACCGAACCAGTACCAAATAATTTTGGTTTTCAACTTTCCTATTTCCCCCAAAAGCAAGAGACAATATATTAAAAGACCTGAATGGAATTCATCCCAATTCATTGTTTTTGCTCAGTTCCTATAATAAAAATGCCCTTTTCTAAAATGATTTTTTGTCTGTCTTGCCCACCTGTTTCATCAAACCTCTTGAAAACTTGGCCTTTAGTACTACCTGAAATAAATGTGTTTAAGCAAAGATCTTGGATGTGGACCATTAGAGCCAACTCTACTTCTGCTGATTTCACTGGAACTGTAAGTCAAATTATCTCACTATTAATATCAGTAAGATTTTTTTGTGTGTGTAAGTGGCATTAATACAGAATACTGTACATTAAACTAGTTAGAAAATATACAATAAGGCCCCTATTCATCTACTGGTGTTTTCTATCACCCATCTGTTTTTATAAAGATGTTCTTGCCCACAGCTGATGTGAAAAAAAAGATGTACATACTGTTCCATGTACATTACTTCAGTATATTGCCTCTGCTAGCCAGCACAGCATCATAAGTAATAACAAAAATGATGATAGCAATAGTAATAATAATTATGTATATATACACTCCACCAGCTGAAGAATATGTGCCAGGAGTAAGATGAAGAAGGAATTTATCTAACAGGAGGTTAACTGGGTGACCTTCTGAGAATAAGATGGCTGAATCCAGGACAGTTGCAGATTGTATATTATAAGAAGTGTATATATAAAAATATTTTATTTATTTGGATGGTTTACAAAATTATACACACCATTATATACATTTCAAACACATGGGAAATGTGTTTGAAATGTATATCATGTGAATGGCAAACTTTTCCCATTCAGGAAGCCTGAGACGATGTATTTTATTCTGTGATTAAGAAGACCTAGTAATATTGCTATGTTCAGACCTACTATTCAAAGTATTCTAAGTAGACCAACTATGCTACTATTCTCTCTAAAAAAACCCCTATATCTGTATCTATATCTATATCTATATCTATATCTATAGCTATAGCTATAGCTATAGCTATAGCTATAGCTATATATCTCTATATATCTATATCTATATCTATATATCTCTATATATCTCTATATATCTATATCTATCTATATAATCTATATCTATATCATCTATATCATCTATATCATCTATATCTATATCTATATATCGAGAGAGAGAGATATAAAAATGCTTCACCGACATACTTGGGCTATTTTCCCAGCTGGAATGGTAAACTGTCAGCGGACAGTAGATACCTTGGTGGGAGGGGAAGATGCAGCAGAAAAGGAGAATCCTCTAAGTGGGAAGCTCATTGTGAAACAGAAGAGCTGTGATGAGCTCCCTAGCCTGCCGCTGATACCTCGAGGCCATGCAGATAATGTCTCTTTAGTGTCTCTGGTCCGTCTCCAGAAGTCCTTCACCACACAGCCGTGTTGGGAGTCTCTCAGATGTGATTGTAATGAGGAACCACATCGAGAGCGAGCTGAGTTAGATGCGAGAGACAGCAGGATAATATCTGCCTTTATTAGGGGACAGATACTGCCTTGAAAAGCCAGGACATGGATCCCTGCTGTTAGGATATGAACAGAAGGATTATTAAATGAATGGGTGTCATAACAGAAATAATAACACTGACCTCTAGTTTTCATCAGTCTTAATGTTGTTCCCTCATTATAACAAACTATTTACCCTTTGGCCTCATTTTATGCACATGGGAATCAGATTATTGCCTCATAAAACAAAGGAGCAGCGAGATTATCACTTAAGTAATGGTCCCAAGCATGCTGTTAGCGCAGTGTCACGGGCTGCTGCTGTACGGCAGGGCAGAAAAGCCCTTTCATTAGGGCACTGTCCCAGCGACACGGGCAGTGGAGCAAGCAGGAATGTCACGGGGTGAGCGAGCACAGCTTCCCGTTCACCCTCAGAGCAGTCAGTCCCCAGAATTTTATCCCTGCAACTTGTTAAACCTCGGAAAGCCCGCAGCCATTTAAAAGCGATAGCTGCTGTGTCGGTGCCAAATTGCTTTATCAGTTCTAGATAGCCGATTTTTCACACACACACACACACCCCACCCCACCCCCTTGGTATTTGCTGATAAAATGTTTGCACACTGTTACATGGGGAAATACAGAGCTCTTAGGGAAAAAAAGGAAAGAAAAAAGGCCTTGATAATTTAAGAGCTGGCATTTCAGAACGAGAATGTCAAGTAGTTTAGATCTTGTTGACGTTGAACCCTGGGGCTCTTCCTCCCTCCTTTTAATTCATGTTTAAAGCAGGCAAAGTGATCCTGTGTTAAGGGCGTGTAGTCAGATACCTCTGCTGGGGATTCTTCTGACCAGCTTCAAGCACACAGGGGTGACTGAAGTCCATGGAGACAAGGATCTGTGGATATAATACCGGCATTGTCTACACTTTCATTTCTGCCGTACGCTGGCCTCTGTCCTCCTTTGCATTCATTGTCACTACTACATTTATCTGGGGAGAGAGGCCATTGTAGGCTGAATTTTTATTAATCATTCTTACCTGTTTCTCTTTTTGTTCTTTGCTCCTGTTCTTTTCTGCACATGGAGACAGAAAGGCAGCAGCATTTCATTGCAGAAGTACTTACACAGCGCTTTTTTTACCCACAGATCTCCAAGTGCTCTACAAAGGTAAGTGCTAGTACAACAATTATCATTCCTGGTGCTGTCGAACCAGAGGAGTGATGCTAAGAGAGAAGCCGAAGGGCACACAGCAGGCCAGTGATACAGCGTGGGAGAGATCTTAGAGTTTCCTCAGTTTTATGCTCTGTGCTTCTTAAGCCAAGAAGCCTAGTAGAAAGGCCTCTCTTGTCTTTTCATAATCAGAAATTTTTTGACCAGCAGAAGATATCCTTGTTTTAATGGGCAAGCCAGCACAGCACAAATATTATCTTTACTGCAGCAATATTCTCAGCACTCTGCAAAACTCCTTCCCAAGCACTGCTTTCTGTAGAAATTACTAGGCTGATGGGGTAAGCAGGCTGCAAAGAGTGCATAGGGATTAGGAAATAAATATATGCATCAGGAGATTTACAAGAGGTCACTAAATCCCTGACTATTAGCAACTACCTCTAAACAGCCCTGCCTCCCAAAGCTCGGGACCAACCACCCTGGGTAGGCAGAGCATTCCCCAATTACACACAGACACAACAGCAAAATTTTGATTTGCCTGAAAGTAGTAGTGTCTGTATAGTATCATACTGCTCATTTCTTGATCTTCATTTCAGCTTTGTTTATCTTCTGAGAACAGTTATAAAAATAAAGTCCAGATTTTTTTTTTTTTTTTAAGTGCTGATGAGGATGGGAGTCTGGATGTCTCAGGGATTAGGTAATGGGAGAGACAGTCTTTGGCTTGAAGTCATCCATTCAGCTTTGGTCAGGTCAGCCTTGTGTTAGCATTTATATTGTCTGCTATCCCAAGTACTGAGAAGTTGGTGGTCCTGTTCTGATGTGCAGCTCAAAAGGAACATTTCACTTTGAACGCAAAAAGCATCTGTCAGCACCAAGGCTGAGGACTATATGAGCATTGAAAATTAAGCAGACCTGAAACTTCTGGGCTGTGCCAGGATTTCATTTCACAGGAAGAAGCTGTGGATAATGCTGCACATCTCTTGCAGGTAATGGGTCTAGTGAAAAGTCTTCAGTGCAATCAATCTAACACCTTCTCAAAGGTGGTATCGTCGCTTTAAAAGAGGCTGAACATGAGTATTGTTTTTCTTCAGTAGATTCAAGATTTAACCAATCCCTTTTTGGCTCATACCAGCATATGAACTTCATGTAATTTTGTATATTATTATCTCCTCTGAAAATATTCTGTAGTTTCTTTTTCCCTCCTGGTATAAGTACAATATCTATAACACTTGCAGCCACTGCCAGTGCCTTGGACAGTTGTGAGGGGAAATGTGAATTAGAGTGGATTTGAAAAAAAAATCCTTTCCTTAATGGTACCTTTGTAACTGATTAGATTTGGTAATGGACTTGCAAATGAAGTTTAAACATTAATCTAAGAGCTCAATTAGGTAGGGTATTATGGTGCAGCAGAGATTTTCTCCATTCCCCAAGCAAGTGAAAAAAAGCTTGGAAATTAAGACAAAATCAGCTTCTCTTCTTTCTTGTCTTTTGAGAGGTTTAACAGAGGTTGTTACTGAATTAATGAAATATTATTGATTCATGTGAAAAGGGATATCACTTACAGTTCCTAAGCAGCTTCATACTGCAAATGGCAACACCACTGCAGCTCCACAGGCCTGAAAATGCCCAGATAAAACTGACCTCTCTGGAGGTCACATCAGCGAGCCATCTGACTTCTCTGAATAAACTCTTCAGGTTTAACTTTGCTCTGGGAGTCATAAAGTACGCTTTTCAGTATGACCAAGTTACTGGACCCCATAACGTTTGCTCACAAAGGTGCAAACTCAAAAGTTGCGCTTCACTGCATATTTAAATGGGAATTAAGCATATCATTAAAGTTAAGTGTGTGCTTAAGTACTGCTCTAAATAGGAATTCTTTCCCGAATCCAGAATAGCGGCAAAGAGTAATTCCTTCCACTGCAGGCTTTGAGGGGTGGAATGGCATAACCTACATTATGTGGGAGGTCAGATAGGATGCTTGGCTGTAGTCATCCAGTTTGGATCTCTAGCCTGTGAATAGGACACATCGTTGAACAAATACCAACTTTCCAACTGGACTACATCCAGCACAAGCGAACAGTTTAGAATTATACAAAGGAAGTAAAGACAGGCTGGGGTAATTAAACACAGGGGAGATTTTTTCCATTCACAAGCCCTAGCCATCAGTGTTTTGAATAACTTGTTCTATTAAAAAGCTATCTTGCTACAATATATTTGAACAATCCTTTATTCTGTTCATTCTATTAAGGTTGCTCCAAAATTATTCCACTGAGTATTGCCAGCAGCTTTGAGAACTTTAGCACACAACATTAAGTAGAAAAGAATAAAGACTTGGCTAAAATAACACATGGCAACTTTCTTAAAAGGCACTGTCAAGGCATTTTATACACCTTTGCTTTTTTATACACTCTGCTTTGTTTATAGTATTCCTCTGAGAAGCCTGAAAATTCTTGGCTCTTCCCATTTGATGCATTACACTGTGAAAATAGACGTCTTCAGTGGCAGTGGGAGTGAGCTCTTTCCTCTTAAGAGTCTCAGCTTGCACAGGCTGCTGCTGGGCTGGATCAGCAGTAAAGGTGTCCCAGTAGTAGCTCCTTTGCAGCTACATGATGAAAGGAGCATCTGAACTGGCAGCTCATATAAACCAATGACTGTGAGACCTTAAAATATAAACTCCTGCAAAGTAACACCTACTATCTGCGTGCAGGCACAAAAATGTCCTCTTTGTACATGAACCCAGGAGATGCTGCGTTTGTTAAAGAACAAGACTGCCCACTGCCTTGGACAAGCTTCCACCAAGATCCATCTCCAGTGGGAGACTCACCCCTCATGTGCTTAGTGATGCCTGGCAACAAAAGACATTCCCCAGCTGCTGCAGGTGGGATAACCTGAGCAGGAGGATCGCTCTGCCGGCTGGCACCCTTCAGCAGTGGGCTGACAGCGCTGACAGTGACACAGGTGTACAAGCCTCACAGCATCAGCTGGGCTCATGTAGTGGAGTGAACACTGAACAACTCAGTGGAGCCATCCAAACCATCTCCATCAGATGTGGGCTGACAGCCTCAGCTGCACCACTGAGTTGGAAGTCTTTGCCGGGTGGTGCTTTGAAGCAGGGAATTGCTTGCCTCTTCCCTCATTTTCTTGCACTCCAGTGCTTTTTGCAACACATCCATCACAGCCTTTCCATCTCACTGTCATTTGGCTGCCTGAAGAACAGCAGGAACGTGGACCAAAGTGACTAGGTACTGATTCGGTTCTCTCTGAGGTAGCACCAACAATCTGCCAGCTTTAATTACATGAAAAATATTAATTTAGTAATGTGGGGGGTTTTTATAAGCTCTAAGGACTGGTTCTCTTCTCATCTATGCTGGCATCAATCAGGAGGATGTCAACAAGAGCTAGTGAGACCCTGTTCAAAGTGCAGTGTTAATTCCTTTCCGAATCTCCTAACAGTGTGTAGATGTCACTACAGAACTGTTGCCTGACAGCAGTCAAACGGAAGCATGTTGAAGTAGTACCTAGGACTAGCTATTAAAAAACCTGCTTTGATTAGTTGAATGACCATCATCTCCTCTCCCACCATCTTCTTTCCTGTTTCTCCACTGTCTCCTCTTCCAGACCTGGAACTATTCAAAGTGACAGTTGCTGGTGACAGAACCCTGCAAGAAAAAATACTAAAATCCAACCCAGGAATGCCCTAGGGAACAAAATGGAATTTCTTGAATACAGAAAAAAAACCCAGGGCAATTAAGATTTCACAGCATTATGGGGTGGGGGTCAGAGGTATTTCCATCCATTTCACAGATCTTCTGAAAGCAAGGCTCTCTACCAGCATTACATCACCCATCTTTAAGAAGAACAGCAACAGCTGTTCAATAGCACTGTGTAACACTTCCTGACAGCTTATGACAAAATGGGAAGTGGAAATTGGACCTTTCTTTTTCAAAGATCATTGCTACTATTTTACCCACCAATTGTCTCTAATGAATTGTGTGATTCAGCCCCAAGAGAACTTGCTTGAAAAACTGTTCTCCCCAAGAGAGCTACTGTGAAAGCCCTTTTTGATAGTTTTTTTCCGGATTTGACAATTTCCTTGACATTAAATCCCCTCCCTCCCCCTCTCACAAACCTGTGCAAGCGTGTTGCTCACTCTCTGCTTTCCTTTCCTTCCATCTCTCCATGAGAAGGATTAAAAGCCTCTGTGCAAAGATATCAATGAAAGTTTTGTACCTTGAACACAGTCCTACTAAGATGAATATTTGAGGGAAGACTGAAGTACTTTTTCAATCATTGCCTATCAGTGGCATTTTGAAGTGCTGATTGAATCTGACCTGTAACAGATAACAGATATTTAAAGAGAAAAAATGCCCTGTTTCATTAAGGCTCTCGGTATTCAAAGTATATCTGTCCTTGTCTTGAGGTGATGCAAATTTCCACTTTGATACATTTACAGTGTTTTGGCCACAACAAGGTCTTGTTCCTTATGTTTTCTTTGAATTATCCTTGTGTCATCTCTTTGCCACAGAAACAGAGCTCAGACTTTAGTACAAGGCCCAGCAAATAGCCTCCCATGAGATGGAAGGTTGTGACCATCCTCTCAGGGAGGTTGCATGACTGATGAGTCAGATGCTTCAAGTGAGGTATTACAGAGCAGCTGAAGCATGGTACCCTGCTAGCAGGGTCAAACATGTCTGAGAACCTTTCTATTTATGGGGTGCTTTTGAGACAATATGGTTGAGATTTATTTTAGTATATTTGATTCAGGACGCACACACAGAGTTGAATTTTTGTCTCCATACCTGTACTGTTTCTGTGTTCATGTGTGCATTTTTATGCCTGTGTATGTATTTATTATAGGTATATTGCTTTGGTTGGCTGCTCTTCAGATTCAGGATACAAAAATTCAACAGTTTCATAATTCACTACTCATATTCAGAGACCTTTTCAGCCTCCTAAACCATAACCACTCTCTATGTTTTGTAAGATCAGATGACAAGGACCACTGACTCATTATGGTGCCTCGTAACAGTGAGTATTGAAGTTGGACATTGTATTAGAGTGCAAAATTGCAGACAATAATCACGGCTCAAAGCATATCTCTGACATAAGCATAAATATTGCTCATTAAATATTATGGGAGAGGAATATAAAAATCTTACTTGGTCTCTCATTGAAGCAGCAAACAGCACAGCCAAAGCACTTGCTACAAACAGCTCTGTAAATCTTTATATAACATATGGCATCCAGGAATGAAGAATTAGTTTGTCTTCCTGTTCATCTACATTTTGAGGAAAGATAGAAGATCCTGGGAAACCTTTCCAGAGGTACTCAGCCATGGGAACCTCAGCATCCTGTTTGAGACCTCAGTGATTCTCCCTGTGACTGGAAAGCACAGCTACTTTCAGTAGCCAACACAGTAATATAAAACATGACACCTCCATCCTTTCGAAAGCAGATCCTCTGCTAAAGTCAATGAGAATTCAGTATCTGTGTCAGTAGTCAAAATAAGGTCTCCATATGCAGTTCTCAAATCAGATGCCAGCAGGGATTTTCTTCCCTGGGATATGTCCCTGGATTTACAAAAAATTTAAAAGTTTTCAAAATCATGCTAGCACTTGTGTTAGTTACATCAGTACAAAACCTGTATATATGCCAAGTCAAAGGCTTAGGATTAAGAACATTCATTTTGGATAGTGTTAGTTCACTGGAAGCAAAAGAATACATTCAAAACCCTAGTCCAGGCAAGATAAACCACGCTGTAGCACTCACTGAGCTGATGAAACTGAAGCCTTGCAGGCAAAGCCAGGCTTCAGACCAGCAATCATCTCCAAGCCAACCAGATGTGAAGCGGCCAAGAAGTCCTAGGGAAGCATGTGTGTTGGTTCCAGTGTGTCATATGTGCTCTTGATTAGTTTTCCATTTCTAGTCTTGGAAGACATCCTTGTCCATATGTGGATTAATTATGTGTCACATGCTCCTCTTGCAATCAAGAAGCAATATCAGCATTTTCCTGCAGCTAAAGAAACACCTTTCTATTGAAAGTCTTATAGGTCACATCATTTCATAGAGCAGAAGGGGGAAAGGAAAGGAGAAATAAGCTTACTAAAAAGGTTTCTTAGATTTAATTTTCTTACTGGGAGCTATGGTCTTACAGGTAAATAATTAAACCACAAGTATCACATAGGTAACTGACATAAGGCTCCTAAATTTATACTGACTACATAAAAATTACCAGGTAGTGAGGGATGCAAAATATTTACTATAGCTTCAGTAGTCAGCACTTTTAAAAATCAGGCCAGTTGATATAGGCAGCTAAACAGGCACATTGGAAATGGTTTGCCTTAATTAGTTCCCCAAAGTTACATAGATTATTAGAAAAATAACTAAAGAAGCACTTTTATTCAGGAGGCAAAATTTAACGCAGCGTTAAACTATTAAGCGTAATTTGCATGAATCGTGGTGTGCACACACAACTCCCTCTGTTTGAACTTTACAGCCTTTCTATATAATATACTAGTAATAATTTTCCTCTTGTAATACTCGTTACATTTCTCTTGCTTTGGGGGATATTAAGTGAACTCTTTTGTAGGTAAAATGACAACGGCAAATGAATGGTAAGATTGTGTAGCTGAGTGGATAAAATACTTTAAAATATGGCACTATGATAAAGACACCTCTGCAAAGGTTGCAAATCATTTTTCATTTTAAGGTCAGTGTTCATGATTCTACTAACATTTTTAGATGGGTTTAAGAATGAGGTTCATTCTGTTTAAATGTATCACAGGGCTGTGTCTGTAGAAAGCTTTCTGTGCCTGCAGAGAACCTGCTCCTTTTCCACAGCAAGGGAAGATGCAACCCTCTATTTGTGAGAGCTCATCAGGAAATTATTTAATTTGGCACCATTTATTTTGATCTCTCTAGATTCTTTCTCCTCTAGGTCAAGAGGTAAGCTCTTTTTTACTAGTCATAGGCTCAGCTTGCACTGATAATGAGGGTCATGAGCTTACAGATAAGGAGGGGGATATTTTACCTTAAAAAGCTATCTCATGAGAGATTGCCAGATATAAACTTCAGGAATTTCCATGGATTTTATACAGGAGAATTAGGCAGGCACTTGGAGGGGGGCATAAAAGAAATCTCTCTCCAATTTATCACTACAATATTAGGAGATTAAATTTCTACAGGGCTGTCTGCACCAGGAAAACTACTGCCCACCTTAGAGATGAGCTCAGTTGCAGGACTGCACCAGCAGCCTGTGCACAAGGGCAGGCAGGGCTTGGTCCTACCACCATGAAAACCTGCTCTCACTACTGCTGTGAAACCAGCACAGGCTTTCCTTGTGGCTTAGATCCATAACAACTGGTGTTAGGTTTGTCTGGACAAATGCATTCTGAAAGCTGCAATTTCCTCTGCATTCTTGGGGAGAATTGTCTTCAGGAAGGTGCTTTGACAGGTTAGAATTTTTCCATATTCTGCCTTCAGTCAACTTCTCAGAGAAAAGACTAAAAATAGCAAAAGCAGTAAACTGTGGTGCCCCCAAGTTTGAGAAGAATTTTTCAGAAAAGCATCCTAACTTTGAGAAGCTTGATGTTAACTTGGGCTGGCCCTGGGGTCAGGCCAAAAGATGTGTCAGGAAGTTTGTGCATGAACCCAAATTCTGCCCCCATTACTCCATGTAACAACACAGACTTGAGCACCCTTTTCTTGGATTCGTACTCCAGAGGAGAGCTTGATGAGTCTTGTGATTTTATGTTGAGACTGGTAGCTCAAGCTTTTCTGTCTCACTTCTGGAAACAAAGACTTTTCCACCGGCATGGGTTTTGCTCTCCTAGCACACACACAGCTAAGTTCAGTGCTAGTGTAAGAGGGCAGAACCTTTGGTTGCTCAGCTGAGCTGAGGAGCCCACACCAGCTGGGAACCCATCCCAGTCTACCAGAGGATAGGTGTTATTGACTGCTGGGACCATCTCACTCTTCCCTGCTAGCCCCATAAATATATATTAAGATCCACCCCCTCCATCACTTCCCAGCAGCTGCATTGCCTCTCACCTCCCCTTGAATTTAGTTTCATTCTCCATCCTAACCTGAACCCCAAAATAAACCCCCACTATTCCCTTTTTTTTTCCTGTTTGTTTTTGTGGCGGGTGGGGGAGGAGGTGTGGAGAAAGGCCCTACGAACCTCTCAGCCGCAGTGGTGATTTTGCAGCGTTGCTAAATTAATTCGCCGATTAAAGCCGGCGCGCTGCGAGCTCCCCCTCCTGTCGCCGAGACGGTGCCGTCCCGCCCGGCTCTGCTCGGGGCGGCTCCGGCTCGGCACCCGCGGTACCCACGGCAGGGGAGAAGGATGCTGAAGAGGGGCTAATTTTGGAGGAAAACTCCTTGGAGCCGCCAAATGAGGTCTGGCACTAGAAAAAAACTGGCATGCTGGAAAGCAAAGCAGCTTTATGCTGTACACTAGAGCCTTCATGGGCTAGGGTGATAAAATTGTCTGGCACAGCATAACACTAGCCTTTGCCAGGACATCACTTATTTTATAGAACTGCATCTTTAAGAAGGAAATAAATGCTGAAATTACAAGAAAATCCCTTGTTCCTTTGCAATCTCTGTATCTTCCTTTGTCATGGTTTAACTCAAAGGGTTTGGGATATAAGAAGGAGAAAACAGAATTTTTCAGAGACTGTAAGCCTGCCCCTGAGTCACAGAGGAACAGTGAATGCAGACTAGTGTTGAGAGAGAGCACCACACGCATTGTAGTCAGAAAAATTTTGTGCAGGCTCTCCCCTTGTATGCATTCTAGATGCAGTGAGTCTCTGTACAGCAGGAGGAAGAGCAGAACTGTGCATGAGGCGTGAGGGATGGCACAGCCAGATCCAGAAGTGCATCTGCTGTGCATGCTGCTGAAGCTCATCTTTGCACAGAGGGTGGTGAGAGCATTTTAAGAAGGAATTCAGTTTTCCAAGCGAAAGCTGTGCTGAGAAATCATCACCAGTCAGTGTTGCCAGACAACAGGCAATCACTGTGGATCTACCCTTGGGTCTGATGTGGTTTAGGGCCCAACTGTATGTTCTGTTCAGCTTCACTTTACACGATGAAAGTGAACAGAACAAGTCCAAAAGCTTCCTCTCACTTTTTCAGAGGTCGGGTATATTCTGAAGAAACATTGAATCAGATACTTGAGGTGTGTAGCTGTTCTCTTGTTTACAAACCAGAGCCAACAATCATTAGGAGGTGGGGTAGTAAGGGAGGAATTGGATTCAGGCCCCTCTTGAATATGAGCTGAGAGCTGTAGGCTAACAGGGAACAAGAGCAGCACCATTTGAGGTGAAAATGAACCACAGGACAATATCACCTGTGTCCCTTTGCGACTTCCCACTCCTGGCAGGCCCTGGAAATGAATGGAAGATAGTCTAAGCCATTGGACTAGGGTGGGGAGGACACAGGGATGTTGACACACAGGGAAGCAGGCTGGGGAGAGAGGCTCACCCCTGGAACTGAAGTGATTCATTAAAAATCTGCATAGAGTACAACGAGTCAAGCAGCTATTCATTTAACACTGGAGGTGGGAGTAAAGAATGCAGTACTTCATTTGTGGGCTTGCACAAAAGCCTAAGCAGAAGTCTGAGAGACAGCAATGTGTGTTTGCACAGTTTGTAGCCCAGCCAGAGAAATCTGGCACAGCTCAGGTACCACTGGCTAGATGTTTTCCAAAAAATCTAACTTCTGGCCTCCCCACTCCCATCTCTCAAGTCCATCAAGGCCATTCATAGGGCCCCTAAACTGTGGAGCTCAGTTAGACCTTGGGACAAAACACATCTGTACTTCTGGGTTGAGACTGTGCCTGTATTGTGGGCTGCAGCTGTGAGCTGAGAGGTGCATCTATGAAGCAGGGTAGAAGACCACCATACAGGCAGAGAGGAACAGAGCTTTACAGCTGGTATAAAGGCTTTAGCCCTCCCCAAACCAGGGGACCAGGTGGATTTAGAACAGCCATAACCTCCATTGGGCAGTTGGGGTGGGTGAAGATGCTTCTGAGTACCCCATCTGCCTTTTCCCCTCCTCCTTCCCAATATTTTCACACATGCTGGAACCACATCCCATATGCCAGGAGCCGGGAGGGATGGACAGATTAAATTCTCACCCCCATGAGATGCTTCAAAACACCTTTAAACCACAAGGCTGATGAGAAGTATTCTTAGTGAGAGCCAGACCCTTCCTCTCAGTCAGAACTTTACACGAGGCAAGTTTGCTGGTTTCAGTTGGACACTAATGTTACTTATTTTGGTTTCTAAAAGTAAATCAGAGTTTTAATCTTAGAAACAGGCAATGAGGAAACCTTCCAGCCATCAAACTGAGACTTGACTCAAAAAGGAAGAAAGAAGGCAGTTGTTCATAGTCAGCTTCAGAAATCAAAGAAGCCAGAACCTCCTTTTCCCCAGCCGCCACCTTGCCAGTGCTGCCTTGGCACCAGGCTCCTCTTCTGAAAATGTGAGTGGGTGGAGTTGTATTTGCAGGCTGGAGGGAGTTCCTGAGCTGACACATTGCCAGATTCGGGCCTTGTTAACTGTTGCTTTGGCTGTCAGATGCTGAGACTATAACAGGAACATTTTTAATAACAGGGGGTCAAGGGGCAGGAGAAAAAATTAAAAAGAGGCTATTAGATTAAGCAGCAACCCTGAAACAATCTGTAAGTCACAGTTAAGAGAGAGAGATCTGGAAGACTTGCCAAGTTCAAAGGTCTTCATTATTCATGTTCCAATAGTTGACTTGATGGATTGTCTCTAGTCTGTATCCCTTTATTCCTTCCATCTCTCCCAAAGACAAATGCTTAAGACAAATCTCTAGATGGAGGGATAGCCTCTGTAATAGATTATTTCTTATTACTTAGAAATTGGTTAATAATTTACTAATTCAATTTCACTGCTCCATCCCCCACTTCAATTAATCTTTAAAATATAGAGTAAATGCTGTTCTTTGTTCTTCCAGTACTAATGAAGAAAGAAACTAATGAGGAGACCTGGCCTTGATACCTTCCTAAAGATGATTTAGCTGCATAGTAGTCACATTCTTTTTATCTGCTTTTATTTACTTCTTAAACACAAAATCCATCCATAAACCTGAAAGATGTACAAGCTGGTTATGAGCCCAATTTCAAGCATGCTACACAAGCCTTAGTCTAGAAAAATTCCATTTCTTGTCAGAGTGTTACAAAAATCATGTACACCTATACTCTTCCATCCTGTAGATAAATATTTTATACAGATACTTTATACATACTCAAATAAAACAGGATATAGCAACTTTCATACAGCAACTCAAGCTCCTGTCTAGCACTCTGGGAAGGTGCTTTAAGATTTAGCAGATGTAGAGAGTAATTTGTTTCTAACACATTTTATCTGTGGCTCTGTGGCCATAATGCATTTCAAAGAGATCATTTTTAATCTGGTCTTTCAGGAATTACACCAGCATTGTCAATTCAGTCTCCTGATATCTTTCGCAGCCCCGTTTCCTACAAATCTATTACCTTTGCTTTCCTACTTTTCTTCTATTGTTTTTTCTTACCCAATCCCTCCCATCAGCACTCAGAAATGTTTCCAGCCCTGCCCATAACAGCATACCCAGGATATGCAAGAGTCTGTGATTGATGGCTGCTTGTCTGCCAATGCACAGGTGTGAATTAGGAAACCAGTTCAGACTCCAGCCAACAGACTTTTGTCCTTGCAGCATGTTGTGTCATCAGTGGCAGGGGTTTGGACATAAACATTTAGGGCACCAAATGACACATTTCAGTGTCCAGATACTTTTTGCCAAGTGGCAATTCACACCTAGGGGAAAAAAAAAAAAAGAGAATCTGTCAGAAAAACTCCAAACAGCAACATATATAAGCTTACTTCATATAGCTGCCACTGATACAGGAAGAAACAGCCTTTTTGCCCACAAGGGTAGTATATTAAGTCATTTAATAGATGAATGAAAATACTGTCCATCCAATGAAGGGGAGAAAAGCTGCTGTTGAATGTGGGAGAAATCCTATCAGTCAGGACAGGGCTCCTCACAGCAGGCTCTTGGCATCCTTTTCCCCATGAACAAGAGCACTCAAACCTGTGTCTGTGTTTGCTTCTGAGGGCTGTGTAAGCAAGCAGTGGCTAGAAGGCCATGTCCAGGTCTGTCACAGGCCAGAAGCACTCATTTTTTTGTCTTCCTACAGGGGTGGGAAATTCCCTGCGCATCTTATTTTCTTCTTTGCCCTTGAGCATAAGAGAGGGAAGGGCTTGCTGTATGAAATTTGCTTAACAGATTCCTAATTCTACTAAGCAAATACATCTGCATACCACAAATATATTAGAATTGTGAACTGTCCCAGATCTTTGGCAGTAGGGGAGTAAGATTTTCCAAGTGACTGAGTAAATTGATGCCTCCAAAAGCACTGTAAACTGATCTATTGGGCATCACTCTGAGCTCCCTTTATTCCAGGGTAAACCTGGAGTAAGCCTGCTGAACTCAAAAGAGTTATGCCAAAGCAAAGTCAGAATGCCTCTCTTGACTTTTGTTCCTTTACTGTGCTGCCTAATCCCATAGCTGTAACGAAACTGAAAAATCTCTATATACAAACTCCATTGGCCAGGCTATCTTATTGTGAAACCCACAGTATATCCCAACCTTATAAAAAATCATTCAAGTGTGACACTGTCCTCTCTCTTGCTTTTTTTGATAAGCACAGAGGAAGGGCTGTCAATAGCACAGAAACTGGAAGAGAGGTAAATAATATTTCACAGCAGTGGAAAAAACATAACTGAATGGATATTAAGGCAGGTAAATTAAAGAAACCCACAATACCTGTGTAACACATCCAAAACACACGGCTACAGCACAGATGTTAAGGCAACTAAAGGATTCCCCCAATGGCAATCTTCGAGTTGCAGAAAGCAGCAGCATTTCCACTAATGAGCTGTTTCTAAAAATCTGGTCCTTCCCAATGGCTTGATTTGAAACATATTAAACTAATGAAAATAATCTTGTTGACTTCATCAGTCAGTACACGACGCTCGATGAACTTAAATAAAAGGCAAACTGGTGAAATACTGTCATTTTAAATAAACCCACTGTTTCTCAGGTTGCAGATGATTGTGCTGCAACATTGTATATTTAGGAGGGTGAATGTCATCTTTCTGTGGCATGGACATAAAACAAATGGGCATCTTCTGAGATTAGCAGATGTTTAAAGCAAAAATAATGGCAGAATTTAGAAGTGGCATTGGAAAGGTGTTAGTCCTGCCTCTGCTATTTGAAAAATCTCCAAGTTCTTTGCCAACAAATTCCTAGAAAAAATGGGAATATTCCATTTTCTTATTAGCTGTTTTTTAAAAATCATATGAATATGCCTTTCATATCAGCCTACGCTGTAAAGACTGCTTGTAGTTTCAATACATAAATTCTGAGATCTGAAATGCAAATTTCGTTTTTGAGGACACGACAATTTATGTGCAAATCTTCAAAGAGCAACTCTCCTTCTGACTATACCTAGCAGAGGAAGTACTCTTGACATCTGTTGTTCAGTGTCTTTTATATATTTTTTTTTCAACCTCAGTTTTGAAACAAGCCCTTTCAGGGTGTGGTACAATTGCCACCCAAAGTGCCACAGAGCTGTGCAATTTCACTGACACCTTAAACAATGTATTCTCTATAAGAGGCATGTTCTTCTGCTTTGTTCTAACCATACACATCACTGGATTCTTACCAGACACATGTCTCTGGGCTAGGAGACATCTTACTACAATAGATTTATTTCTATGAAAATGTCTACTAACTTGGGGTATGGTTAAAAAAAAATAAAGGAGTTAAATCCCTTGAAACAGGACTTAAAATTGTGCAATTACGTTATTATGGCCTGTTCATGTTGGGGTAATGCCTAAAGCCCAATTATGGGGTAGGAATGAAAAGTTCATGTCCAGAGGGCTCCTATTTGTATCACATCAACTGATGCAAGAGGTGGTGGTTCTCAAACTGCAGGCCTCCGTGGACCTGAGAGGCTGTAGAGCATTTGCTGTGGTCCTGATCAACCCAGAGAAAGCTGCTTCCATGGACAGCTGCAAGGCCCTTCAAGGAACAGCCTGGAAGCCTGGAAGAAACAGGAAATATAGAGAAGGACTTTGTGTAGTGGCATTTACTGGGAAGGAATGGGGGAAAAGAACTATTGGCCGTTTGTACGCTTGGAGACGATGGGAGAAAAAAATCTGGGTGTCTGGGCATACTGGCCAAAATTCAGGGAATCACTTGCAGAGAGTCAGGTAAAGAGAAAAGGAAGAAGAAATTAAAAAGGTAAAAAACAATCAGAGGATCATGGTCATACAAATATGGAGAAAGACAGTGCTTCTGTCTTTCTGGTATTGGGAGAGGGAAAGAAAAGACAAAGTCAGAGGGGTAGAAAAGCTACAATAAATTCTTTGAAAAAGAATTGCAAACACAGCATTAAGGAAAGCTCCTTCTGCTGCAGTTCTTACCCAAGAGATATTTTGAATGAAGAGACTGACAAAGAAACTTCATTACACCATGGATAAGGTTTTCTAAAGCATGTCTGTGCAACCAAAGAGGCTGTTATGTTATATACAATGTTATATAATTATACAGTACCTCATGTGAACACTCTAGAAGTGAACCTTTTTCCAATCTAGACTTATATTGCTCTGGAAAGGCTATTAATTGAACCAGAGACAGCATTTTTATGGTGGGACAGGAGTTCACAGGTAGGGTTATGCTTGTTTAACTGTATCCGTATGGTTGCATTGAAGTGAAGGGTGAAACGTGTCTGTGTGGATAAAGTCTAAAATATCTAGCTGCCCTTCAGGCCATAAATGAAGACATAACATCATAGACATGATGGTCTTTAGCTTAGCAAGAAGCCACATTTCAAATGCACCTTTCATGGTGGTATGGGAACAGAACAAAACAGCACAAGGTTATTTAACAACAACAAAAAAGGTATTTTACAGGTACTCAGAAACGTTTAGGTTTCCTAACTTGTACTTCCATGTCAGCAATTGCTGAATATGCTACGTGGAACTTTCATGAACATGAATGACAGAAAGGATAATGAAAAAGTGTTATATGTGAAGTTTTAGTCCATGCTGTGAACACTTCTATAACCTCTGGCATAATCTAAGAGTTACCATGGTCTATATCAGGAAGAAAAAAAATAGACAATAACTTCTAAGAAATTTTGAAATGAAGGGCTCTCTGAAGCCGGAGTTTTTAACAACTTACAATTTCTGTTTCAATTATTTACATGGGAAATGAAGAATACTTAATCACTCAATAAAGATTAAAAACTATATGATTCAGGTGTTAAATATAAGTACTGGTTAACAATCAGATGCATGTTCTATTCTTTGCTTTCATGTACTGGTCAGACAAAAAGAGAAGAAAAGAATTGCAATACACTGATTTCTCAAGAATGCAGCATCAGGGATCTGTGAAAGTCTGAGTGATTCTATTGCTTCTTTTTGAAGGCTCTGATAATAAGAAGGCCTAGGGAGAAAAATTGCAGTTGAAGACCATTGAAGTCTTGAACTGTAGTCAAGCCACAGAGTGAAATTACTGAGCCCTGAACACCTCTCCTGATCCTTCTCTGTTGAGAAGAACCTTTGTTAGATGAGGAGCCAGAGGTTGAAAGACTCAATTGAAATCCTCACTAAATACATTTTCTAAGAAGTTAGGACATGTAGATTTTTTTCCTCACATGGATTTAGAAATCCACAGAATTGTAGCAGATGGGAAATCTCTCATTTTTAATAGAAAGAATAAACCAGGATATTACCAATTCAGTGCATGAGCAAGCAAAGCAGAATTTCTTGTACTCACCCATCTGAGCCAGAGAGACACTTACTGTGACACTGAGAAGTATTTGAAGGTGCAGGAAGAAAGGATTGTAGGTCCCTTTTATTTTAAATAAAAATATTATTTATAAAGCAAGAAACCCTTTTATCTCGAATACTAGGAAAATTACTTTGTCCAGTTATTACTGAGTCCTTAAATAACCTATTCAGTACAACTGACTGACATTTTATATGTCTTACTGCAGATCTGCATCTCCACAATGAGTGATTTTCCAGGGTATGTATTCCATGGTCAATCTAACATTCTGGTGACCATATGATAAATACTGTCCTTTTTCATCTGATTTTATCAAAGTGACAAAATCAAAGGCAGATGCATAATCTGTGAGACTACACTATTAATAAACCATCTACAGTGGTTCTCCTATCTGACTATTTTGTTTCAAGACAGAAGCACTCTGAGGTTTTTACACCAGAAAAAGATCTCTTGGATAGCTGTGCAGGCAATACACTTGTACAGAGTAAATGCAGTGTCCAGAGGTGCATTCTGTGCTGTCAAACCAGTCTTTTAGACTGGCTTTTACAGGGCTACACCTGTTATCCCAGCATAGGCATGTCATAACCTAACTATACGTCACCTATGGATTTGCTCCAGCAGTGGACATTGCCATTGGCCACTTAGTGGTGACAAATAAAAAGCAAACACAAGTTTAAATGACAAGTTTTACTTTCCTGTATGCTAGCAAGAGAAGAGATGCAAAAGCAGTGTATTTGCAGTTTGACCCTGATCACTTCCAGGAGCCCATTTGTCTGGGTCATGTTGGCCCACGTCTTTCATCTCTTCCAGAGCACTTGACAACAGAAATGCCATCACCCTGGGATCTTTCCTGTGGCAGTACTGTTTGATGATAGTCCATTTACTGCTCAGTCTAGTATAATCCCTCCACTATCTGAATTTCTTCAGAACCTGAGTATTGTTGCCAAGGAAAAGGGGTATGTAGAAATGGAAAGCTGACAATGATCAATAAAGTAACAGTTACTGTAAACTGAAAAATAGGCAGAAATAGGGAAAACATCTGAACTAGGGGAGATGCACTGCCAGAACAGAAAAATTCAAAGAGCCTGGAATACAGCAATCCAGAGAACCCAGATGGGGCTTTGAGCAACCTGGTCTAGTGGAAGGTGTCCCTGCCCATGGCAGGAGAGTTGGAACTAGGTGGTCTTTAAGGTGCCTTCCTAAATCCTTTTATGATTCCATGAAGAAAAGCAGATCCAGCTGCTGCAAAGCCCAAAGAAGCATGAGACCAGTGGAAGCATAGAGAGGCAGCATTCTGCAGAAAAGGAGATCAATCCATCAGGCACAAAAAAGGAAGTGACAAAAAAAGTCTAATGAGTGGCTATGAGTGAAGTCTGAATGTGCACCTCTATTTATACTTTTAGTCTAATTCCAGATAAATACAATTCTCTTTTTTTACAGGATAGAAAATGAAGATCAGAAATATGGAGTCAATGCCAGAAAAACAGACAAGGGAAGCACCACATATCTCTCAGTCTTGATTGCTAAGTAATAGCTATAGATTGGGCAAACTGAGAAAGCAGTGAATCATTCTATCTTCAAGGTAAAGCAATTCTAAGACTCAATCTTATCACCTGGAAGTGAGGCAGAATCCCCTGGAAATATATCTTGTGAAACTTCTTATGAGGCTGTGAAATTGAATTGATCTAAGCATCTCCAGTTTTTCAATTACCAAAACGAACTAGACCATATACCAGGAGATGCACAAAAGGAGCACAGTAGAGGCAGAAGATATGTATAGTTATAGGCTGCTATACTTCTCTGCTTAAGCTTTTGGAATTAATTGCTGGCCAGTCTCTACATCTGTAGGGGTTCAGCCAGAACTGAACAAAGCAAAAACATGTAACAGATCTCAGGTATTTCTGTTGACACTGAGAGTCTCCCAGACAGGCCTTCAGGTTCCAGGACTAACCTCAAACAGAACCAAAACCAAGTAGTAAATAGTAAGAGTCTGACAATGAGACCTAAACTTTTCCTTCACAACTAAGTCCTCTTTTGTCCTGGAATTAAAGGGGACGAAACAAGTCTTTTTCTGCTTGCAGACCCTGTCATTCTTCTGTAAGGAACTGAAAAAGATAGAATTCTAAGGGCTAAGAGCTGTACTGTGTGAGAAAATTACAGCAAGGGAAGTTGGACAGCATTATTAAATTATGGCAAGATAGTTGTGAACAGGAAACCAATGGGTAAATTCACTCTCTTATATCACATACATAAGCCACTTGTGTTTTCTCTGTTACGTTTTGCCTCATTTCAATGAAGTTCCTTCCTCTTTTGGAAGAGTTTCTGTCTAGCTTTATTCAAATAGTTGTAGCGTAACTCCTGAGCTTATTGTAACTTTTCCTTGCCGCCTCACTTTGTATCACAGGGTCACACAGAAAGGACAAAGTGTGTCATCACAGGACTCTGTGAGGTATCAGCATGTTTCTCACTTTGCCGCTGTCACTTGCAAGCATGACATTACCAGCAAGCTGACATTAGGAGAGCCAAAGGAATTATAATTTCTTTCTGCTCCCCACAAAAGGTCTGATGCAGAAATCACTGGAATTGCTGGAAATATAAGGCGCTTTGGCTCAGACCCAAACAGACCAGCTAGAAATAATGCCAAAAACTTACTTGGAACTGAGATGGTACAAAAGGACTAATCTGAGTCACCTCCCCTTAGCAGAAGATTCAGAGCGATTTGAACTGGCTACCTTCTGTTGTGAATTAAGCTCAAAGCCCCAAAGGCAACTCAATTCCAGTCATCTATCTTTTCAGCCTCCTCCAAACTCAATCCAGAGGGAAAAGTGACTAATCCTATTCAGTTCCTGCACTAAACTAGTGCCATCGATTAAAAAAGCTTGGGGCACAGGGAAAATTAATAATCTGGGTCAGTTTTCCTCTGCAAGTTCTTTGCAAAACTTAGCCAAGAAAATAAAAAAAAAAAAACCCAAACAAAAACAAAACTAAGGAAACAGGAAGAGGAAGCACTGATAAGGAAGGAAAGCTCACCCAATAAAGTGGACACACTTTACAGGAAAGAAATAGAAGCAGATCAGTTGCATTTTGTCAAAATTCCCAAGCTGGGATGTTGATTAGAGGAGGTAGTTCTTCCATTTGGAGGAAAAAGAATCATGTCTCACACTCTCTTCCCTTTTTTCTGTGTCTGTGCACAGCTGAGAGGCCAAGCATGGAAGAAGGGCAAGCTGCAAAAACATTTCTGGGCATAGAAGTGGGTTTCTTGGCTCCCTTCCTCTCCAGTGCTCTGGGTATGGCATGGCTAACACAGGAGAATAGCCCACTGCTGATCCTAGCCGTGACCGAGGAGGTGAGTCATAAAATGGGAGTTGCCACTGTAACAGCTGCTCAAGCGCTGACATTAGTAGGTGCTTTCAGCAAAAGCATTTTTTGGGTAGGCTTCAAAGTAAATAACCGCTGCTGCTGGTTATCATATTATTACTTTGAACAGGGCTACCAAAGATTGTGTGCTACAGAAAAGGTTAATCTACAGATAACCCTCCACCAAGATTATTAACATAATATAGCAAAATGCCCCTGTGATTTTTTAGCAATATTTACACTTTCCTTGTTCCTTCTTACAGAACTGCAGGGCTTTCATTATTAATATCAGTTGTCTTACTTGACTTCGCTGAAGGTTTCCTGTGACAACAGGAAAGAGCTGGAGTTTTTTGTTGTTTTTTTTTTTTTTCTTTTTTTGTTTTGTTTGGGGTTTTTTTGTTTGTTTGTTTGTTTTGGGTTTTTGTTGTTGTTGCTGTTGTTTGGGGTTTTATTGTGGTAAAAATTAAGATATTCTGTTTTTAGAGAGCTATTCCATATAAGCAGTGAAATTTGTTAAGCCTGGTCACTTTGCTCTGTGTCCTCACATCTTTTGCATTTGTCACCTGACACATGGCACCATCCTCCACAGCCCCCTGGGTCAGTTAAGAAAATGCTGGCAGAGGGGCTCATTGCAGTTTTCAGGAACTGAATTCTGACCCCATTTGGTCAATGAGGGGCATGAAGTAATCAGATCATCCACCTTTATCTAAATGCCAGTTTTCATTACATTTATTATATGTCTTCAGGGCCACGGTCAGTGGTGGAGATACCACAGCTCTAGAGCTCCTAGAAGGTAGGATGACCATAGCTTCCCAAGCATCATTCCCATATGTCAAATGGACAGGTTGTCTCTGCTAGCAAACTATTTTTGGAAGAAAGTTCACTGAAGCTAGTACATGGTACTACAGGTAATAAAGACTGAAGAGCACGGTTAGCAGGGAAAAAAGCCCCAAAATCAAAACCCACAAGCAAAGACAATTTAAGCTTGACACTGCAGTGGAATTCCTTCTGTTGTCAGGGTGACACTCGCAGTGTCATTGAGGTGTACATACTAGCACACTCCACATCTCAAACAGGAGACTAGGCAGCAAGTTTGGCGAGTGTAGGTAGATTAGGGACTGGCCCAGGGAAAATGAGCTGCTGCTGAGATGTGTGCAGAAAATGGATGAGGAAGAGAGGGGGTAAGGAGAGAGAAGCAGCAGATGCAGAAGTCCAAGGAAACAGAGGAGTGGGTGACAGAGGAAACGACTGTCCCTGCAAGGGTGTCCACTCTAGGGGTACCTCTGGCTCAAAGATTACAGGATATAAAAGGTGAAAAGTCAGTGCCATGAGCACATCCTTGTGTTGTGTGAAGTGTGAAGCTGCTGTCCCACGGAGGAAGGGCTCACCCTCCCCAGGCAGCTGGGACAGCTGGCTGACAGCTGACCCCAAAAGAAGCCACGGGCACCCACTACCCGACCCCAGCCTGAAGGCTTTCATCCCCACTCGAGCATCCGCCCCAGCCAAGGGGCAGACTCTTCCCGGGGGGCAGCTTCACGCCACCGGTCCCACGGGCGGGCAGGCCGCCGGGTCCCACGGGAGCCCGAAGGCAGCGGCTGGGCACGACGCTCGCCGCGGGGAACGGGGAGAGCTTCCCCCGCCGGACCCGCGCCCGCCGCTGGGGCCATGTTGGCAGCCCGGGAACGGGCAGCGCCCGGCAGCGTCAGACGGGAAGCCCGGGCTTCAGGAGGAGCCAGCCTCGGCTGCCCCCGCTCCCCCCCGTGGTCGCTGCGAAGCGGAGATGCCCAGCCTTGGGATGTCCCCCCGCCCCCGTCGCTCCTGCGGCTTCGGTTTTGTAATTGACCCCTCGGGACTCCCCAGGTGTCATGTCGTAACAGCGCCCTGTACAGCCAGCAGTCCTGTGTGCCTGCGGATCACCTCGAGGTCCTCCCGTGGGAGAAAGGGTGACATGCAAACTCCGATCCATTACCGTGGTGCGTGGTGGTGACAGTCCAGTGTATTTTCGGCCACTGAAGACACCAAGTAACTCGATAGGCGATCCCTCGATAGGCTGTGGAAACTGGCGGCAGCGAGCCAAATGTGCCCCGGGTGAGGTCAGTGGGAATGCTGGTCCCCATTGTCCCCTCACGAGTGGGTCCGGCACCCCCAGGTAGCGCCGCAGCTGCCCACCGGGGCTGCTGCCCGCGCCTGGGCAGGGGGCGGTGGGTCGCCCCGGCCAAAGCACTTTTCTCCGTTGGGTGGACAGGGAGCGAGAGATGGACAGCAGAGGTTTCGGAGAAATGAGTAAATCGCCTCGCGATTACAACACGCTAGCGAATACAACACGCCTTTTTCCGCAGACGGGCTCCCCATCAGGGGACTAGGGGAAAAAAAATCCCTAACACTTTTACCTTTGGAAAATTGAAAGGTCTGTGTGTGTATCTGTGTGAGTCTGTGTGTTAGTGCTGTCGCTGCCAAGCCCAGAATTTTGTTTTCTCTCCCAGCATGCGTTGATGACATCACGAAGTGCCCCTTCTTTGTGTGTCAGTGATGTCACCAAATGCAGTGTGGGGGACAATGGAATCCTGAACTCCGGGCGAGGGCGAGTGGGAAGCGGCTGCTCCTGCTGCTGGTTCAGGGCTGAGCCGGGGGAGGGAAGGGAGGACACAGCTGCTGCTTTAGGGCTGAAACAGGTGAGAGACGGGAAAGCTGCCGGGGATTCCTTTTGCCTGGATTGGTGGGGGCGAGTGGGCTTCGGGCTAGCCTCCTTTTTATTTTTTTTTTTTTTTCTTTCTTTTTTCCCTTTATTGCTTTCAAACTGAGACAGGTGAGAAGTTGCTGCTGCCGCCGGAGGGACAAAGCAGGTGAGGCAGGGGAGAAGCTTTGGGGTTGAAACAGTTCTGAGAATAGGAGGAAAGCAAGCTGCCCCCGCGCCGAGCCTAATACCCCCTCTGAGCCTTAAAAAAAGCAGCCCCGGGAGCTGCCCCTCTCCCAGCCACCTGCTTCCACCGCGTCCCCGCGGGGCTCTCGCACGGAAGCAGCCGCGGAGCCGGGGAGGGCGCCTGTCCCTCTGCCCCCCGACACCCCTGCAGGTTACTTTTCAGAGGGTCTCCATTAAAAACTCACGTCCCCCTCCGTGTGCCCCTTTCTTCCCTCCCCGGGGAGAAGGGAAAGAGAAGGGGCCGTGGCGGCCGGGATCCCCCTCCATCCCCGGAGCTGGGGCTCCGCCGCCCGCCCCCGCCGCCCCCCGCTCCGCACCGGGTGGCGCCCCGGCCCCGCCGCCCCCCAGCCCCGCTCGGCGGTGGGGGAGGCAGCCAGGGAAGCCATTGCCTGTTTAATAGTTGCTGTTGCAGCACTTCCGCTTCTCTCCCAGCGAGAGAGACACGAGTGGCCAGGCCCAGCCGCACCGAGGAGGAGCAGCCAGACACAAAGGGAGAGGTAGGGGGACGGGGCACCCCCTGCCGCCCTCCCCGGGGGCAGGGGCGAGGGGCAGGGCCGGCCGCGGCCCGGCGATGGGGCGGCAGCCGGCGGGGCAGGGGGGTCGCGCCCGGGGCTGTCAGGTACCGCTGTCCCCCGGCCCTGCGGGCCCGCGGCCGGGGCAGCTCGGCCGGGCCCCCTCCGGCTCTCGGCCGGCGGGGGCAGGGGAGCTCCCCGGGGGCCCGTGGCCCTGGGAGGGAGGCGGCCGTGTATCGCCCCCCCCCCCCCCCCCCCCCCGCTTCCACCCCGGGCCCGCGGCTGCCCCCCGAGCCCTTCCCCCGAACTCTCCCGGGCTGCCCTGCCAGCCCCCCCATCCCTCCCGACGGCTTCTCGCCTCTCTCGGTGCGGACCTGCCCTCGGTAGCCCGCCGTGCTCGCCCTCCTCCCCCGTGCCCCCGGGGTGCCCGCATGGACCCGGGCTGCCTCCCTCCGGTCCCCGCTGCCCCCCTCCCTGACACCGGCCTCCCCGGGCCCTCCACTCTCGCCCCTCGTAGGCCCTGGCCCTCCTTCCCCCCACGTTCCCCCCGGTACAGACCCTCTGCTCCCTTCCCCCTCCTCTGGCATGTGCCCCTCGGTGCAGTGGGCCTCGGTGGGTGCCACCAGCGCACCCCACTCCCTGCTTAGCCCTTCCCCTTGGTTTGCTCCCTTCCTGCCCGCCTCCCCTCACGGCTTCCAACGCCCGATCCCGCAGACAGGGGTTATCCAGCAGGCAGGGGTTTCCCCACCGCAGGTCACACATCTGCCAGGGTCTCCCCTGTGATGCCAGTGATGCCCCACTTCCATTTTAGAAGCGGCGACGGGCACCCCCCTGGCCTCATCCCTTCCTGCCTCCCCCACGTGCCTCCCGGGAACCCAAGGGACCGGAGCTGTTCCATTTTTATCTCCTACACCCCTAGGCTCGATAGTGGTGGGTGGTGATGGCTCCTCTTGTGTGTGCAGTTTGGGGGAGATTAGAAAGAATTGCTTTGAGCTTCCTTGATCCTTGCAGTTGTCCTCGTTCCAGTCTCCTCTCATTCCGCACTTGCTTTCTGAGAGGAAGCTTTTAAAGTCCCTTTTCCCCTGCTCCTCGGCGTTACTAGTGCAGGGGAAGCTATTCCTCCTCCTGCTACGGCTGTAGGGCCTAGAGAGGAGAGGGAGACACGAGGGTTCTTTAAAAGGAGCATGACCCAAACACAGATCGAGATTGTCAGCAGCCTTTCTCTGTGTGTGTTTGTGTTCACTGTTTGTTCCCCACGCCCCATGGTGTCTCCTCTCCAGGTTGGGGTGTGTGGTGGGGGGGTCGCTATGTCGGATGACGATTCGAGGGCCAGCACCAGCTCCTCCTCATCTTCATCCTCCAACCAACAGACAGAGAAAGAGACAAGCACGCCTAAGAAGAAGGAAAGCAAAGTCAGCATGAGTAAAAACTCTAAACTGCTATCTACCAGTGCCAAGAGGTGAGGCTGCAGTCAGTTTTCTCACTGATTTGTTGCATCTTCCCTTCTTCCTCGTTTTATTTTGCGCTGTTCCCCTGCTGCTCCCATTCCTCATCTCCTAGCCCTTGTGCTCAGCCTTTCTGTGTGAAGCTGCTATTGTCTCACTTTTTTTGGTGTCTTGCTGCGGTTAGTGTCTGCCCAACTTCACTGCTTTCTGGTCCCTCTTCCTGCTTATTCCAAATATTTTCCTGGCTTTTCTTCTTCTGGGCTGTTCTTCTGACCCTCAGTTATTTCTGCTGTCTTTTCCTTTTTCCTTACTAGCATTTGTTATGGGAATTTAGACCTTATTTTTTTCTCTGCTACTGGAAGCTGTATGGTCCCAAGTAAGGCATTGCATTTCAACATCTGTTTCGCTCTCTTGTGGGTTTGAGTCCAGAGTGTCTTTTTTTCTTTCCAGAACTGATTTGGAGATTAATTAATGTTTGTGAAGTTTTGAGTTTGCTTGCTTTGGAGGAGTGCACTGCAGTGCGAGGGGTGTAATATAGCCCCATATCTTTACCAAAAAATGCATTACGCTTATTTTTGTCTGCTCGTCACTTAAATTGAATTTTCTGTGTATGGTTGGATGCTAACTGGAATAAATAATCCACAGCAGGCCCACTTGTGGACATTCTGCTCTAAAATAGTCTTTGCTCACAGAACAGAGTGTGTTGGGACTTTTTTTGAGAATTTTTATTCCAGAATAATGTATGGGGAGAGACACCTGTTCTGGAATAGGAATTCCAGAACAGCTATGTCAGTCAGCTTTCTTCATGTGGACAGATTCTTGGAGCTTCTAATATTTTTTTTTTTAAGTTACCCTTTCTTATTTTATTCTGTCACCTGAGTTCAGCACCGTCCTGCTCCAGGGAGCTAAGCTGACAAATGGAGGTTTTCAAGCAAACTTGCAGTACTTCAGTAAGAATAATAAACCATCTCACTGAACAGCTTTGCCAAGCAGCAGAGAGGTTGTATCAGTAGGTGTCTAAAATGACTGGGGTTTTATGCAAATACCCTGTCGTAGCAACTGAGTTCTCTGTGGCTTTGTAGAATTTAGGTGGTTTGGTTATTCCAGATCTCCACTCAGCAGGTTTCCATGGCAAACTGACATAGATAGTGGCAAGCAGTGTTTACGTGTTGTGCCCTTCACTGTTCTAAGGAGAAGATTTTAAACTGCCTCCTGTGGAAAGGCTGTGGTTCTTGTGTGTGACAAGTGGCAGGAGATGCTGGCTGAGTTTAAAGGAGAAGGGAGGCAGGCTGAGTGCTGGGTGGGGAAATCTGGAAGGGAAGCCTGAGTGACAGTAATGGGACTCCAGGGAAGAGGATGATAGCTGGTTGGGCGTTTTGTGGCAGAAGCAGCAGAAGCCCAGAATAGTCTGGGCTGGGAGGACAGGGTGTTGGCTGAGCACAGTGGAGAGAGGGAGCGTCTGGAGTCCTAGGGAGGGGACGTGGGGGTGTTGTGAGGCTCTTGAGGGTGAAGAGAAGGGAGAATTGAAGGTGGTAGGAAGTGCAGGAGCGTCGGAAATAGATATTCACCTTCCTTAGAGTGTCCTTGAGAATGGCGCAGTTATTGACTCCCTCAGGGCTGTGGATTTTTTTCCTTAGGATGGTGATGAGAAGCTGGGGGAGAGAGGAGGGAGCCAATTTGGCAATGACTGTTTCTCTCAATCCCGTAAGACAAAATTCCCTTTCAGACTGCAGTTTCTTCTTGGTGCATCACATTTGCAGAGGTTTCCCCTCATTTACAGGCTGGTTGGCAGAGCAGAGAGGACAGTCTTTTCCACCGTGTGATTGGCATCTTTGTGGGAGTGCAGAGTGGTGCACCTGTCTGGGTTCAGTGCACGATGCCTGTGTGCTTTTCTGCCTGTGTCTTTAACAGTGCAGGGCGCCTGTCCTGCTCAGAGGGTTTGGACTGGTGGGAGGCCACAGCTGAGAGTGCCTCTCTTATGTACTGTGGCAAGCTCACAATGACAGTACATCTGCAAGGAGAATGTGTTAACTGCTGTCCCACTCAGTGACTTACCTTTGTTCCTTCTTGCTTTATTGCCACAGGATTCAGAAGGAATTGGCTGACATCACCTTAGATCCACCTCCCAACTGCAGGTTGGTGTTGATTCCTTACCTGAGGAGGGTGGGGGAAGGTGAGGGGCTGAAGTGTGCCCGTGTGTTGTAACTGCCCTCTGAGGCTCTGGATGGAGCAGGCTGTTTAGGTGGCCAACAGTACTTTTGTGAATGCTTTAAATAGTTTCCAGGTGGGGATACCTCCAGAGATTGTATGTATTTTGACCAGTTTTCTGTTTGTTTAGGGGATTGTTTTGTTTTTTTAATAATTGCATGTCACTATGCTATGTTGTTTTGTATGTGTACGTTTCAGAAACTGGTCTGTGAAGAAGAGTGTGAAAACTTTCTCCTTGTTTGTTTTTGGTTTTGGTTTATAAATCTAATGCCTGACTGCACTAATCTTATATAAATAAGAGTCCTGCCAAGGAAGCAGAAAATGCTCTGAGGTTTTTAGTTCAGAGTTCTGTTGTGAACAGCAGCTGACAGTGGAAGTGAAGTGCGAATTCGTCACTCAGTGCCCCTCTGGAGCTTGCATCTTAGCTGATGAAACAGAAAGCAGGGATATTTTGTTGCCGTTTATAAAGCAGTTTGTTTTTAGGTATGTTTTAGAAACTTATATTGTTTTTTTAAAACCTCTGGTAGGTTGATTTGTTTCATTGCATGGTGTCACTGAACCTCTTTGCATTTGGAGAGGAGGCAGTAGTAGTGTAAGATATTTGGTTATACTTGCTCATTGAAGAGGAAAGAGGCTTTCGGTCTGGTCTGTGTTTGCTGTAGTTGCCAACACATAACTCTGTTCTCTGTTACATCTTCTTGCTGTAGCTGAGGTTTGATGTCTTTTGATGTTGGTAATGGTAGAAATCGGAGAAAATTATGCTTATAAATAACTGTTTAAATTGGTCTTTTTCGTATTGAATTTCCACCCACAAATGTACATGAACCTTTTTATTGAAGCTTTTTACCACTGTTAGTCTGTGGGGAGGCATTAGCAAAAGAGTTAGCCTGACAGGTCCAGAGCCACCCTTTCGGTACCAGTCCCTAGGATCATAACTAATTGAATGAGAGATTGAATGTGATATGTGACATCTAATCTGATACTAAGAAGATTTTTGTGCCGTTGGGATGATAACCAACAAATTTTGAAATCTTTAGTTCTGACAATATTGTTTTAGGGACAGTAATGACTTAGCTGAATATTATAAAATTTCCAGTTCTTGGGCTGGAGATGTCTGTCCCATGTGCATCCCAGCTCTGTATCAGAATGAAGTCCACATGCTTTTCCCTCCTCCTCCCACTTTAATCTGATTTTCATGGGAAAGAAACATGGAAGCACATCTCAAGCACTGTTACTTACACTCTAGATAACTGAGTCTGGATGATCAAGGTGCTGGGACTTCAGACGGAGCTTTGCAAGTCTATCCAAAAGCTGTGATTGTGTATGAGTATATTAGATTATGTGTTTCTTTTGAAGGGTTGTGTAAATGATATTAGAACCCTAATCTGTCCTTATTTCAATTGGATTCAGTCACAGGTAAAGATGAACTAGCAGAGTACTTGTCAAAATACAGTATAGTTTTGGTTTTTCCTTTTTAATTACATAGACCATGGAAGATAACGTGCTTCAAGGCCCACATAGTAAGTCTGTGTTATTTCAGCCTTTACAAATATTTCTAATGGTAAAAATTAGTTCGTAGTACAAATAGCGATGATTAATCTTCATCCATAGTGGAGTTATAAGTATTCTGCATTCCTTTTGACTTTCAGATGAGTGACAGTGAAGGCTGGCAGCTTCTGCAACTAATGCATAGAACTGGTGTAGTTGTTACTGCCTTTTAATATGTTGATAGGTAGGAAAACGTGAGTGGAGGGGTTTGTTGTGTGTGTATGTGTGACCAAAGGAGTTTTGGTATTGCTCATCTTGGGGTGAAGTCATCCTACTTGTGTAAACACGCTGCTGAGAGCCAAGAAGTGCAGCTCTGCTTATGGCTGACAAGGCTCCAGTTGTGCGTTTAAACACTGGGAGTTTGCCCCTGTAGTGGCTGGTTTGTAAGAAGGCAGGCAGATGCCGATTTCCACAACAGTGAGATGAGTTTCAGCTAGTGCAGTTGTGGGGAATGTTCACCTCTTGTGGAAAAAAAAAAATAGAAATAGTCAATTTATGAGTGTGAGATTAAGCAAATGAGAGACTCTGGTTGCTGCATGATGTTTAAGGTTGCCAGAATTTGTTCTTGGGAAGCCTGCTAACAGTGTTACTGCTTTCCTTTATATTTTTTCCTTTCATATGAACATTACTGGCATGCTGTGAAGGAGGTATTAAATACATAGTTTGAGAACTTAGTTTCAATTTCCTGCCTTTATGACTTTGCTTATTCTAACCTTTCCTCTGACCTCCTGCCCCTCATATCTCTGCTGCCTTTGTGCCTCTACAGACTTTTTTCAGGTGTCACTGGAGGAGAGGCCAGTCCTCTCCTTTTAGGCATCTCACTCTTTCCTGTAAGTTTAATCTTAGAATTTACATATTCAGGGCATTGTGTATGATGTCATGTACTACCTGTTGTACTGTCAGTTTTAGGGGTTGCCAAAGCCTCAACATTTTCAGGTTTGAAAATGTTTGTCCGAAACTGTATCTTGTGTTATGTTGGAAACATCATAATCTTTTTCTTTTTCTGAACATGTGTTCTTACACCCCCACTACCATGTTTGTATTTTCCCCTGTTCTATGTCTGGTGTTTGATATAAGTTCATGGTTGGCTGTGCTTTAATTTTTGGCCTTGCTGCAAAATACTGTTCTTTCAGTCTTATTGCAGAAATGGGAGTTTAGGATATTTAACACATCCCAGAGCAGCTCTGCATATTGAAAGATAAAGGTTCAGGTTGTGAATGATTTTTAGTAAGAACTGATTTACCATATCTTACATGAGGTATTTTTCTTCTTATAGAATACGACATACAAGATGCAATTACAAAGAATGACAACCATTTGACATTTCAAACAAAATAGCTTAAAAATAAATGTTTCATTTTTATTTTGTAGCTTTTAGTGTCTGTATTTTCATGTGTGTAACCCACAGATCATCTGTTTAAAAAACAAAAACCAAAAAACCCAAACCCCAAGCACACTCAACACCCTGTGATTGAGCAGCTGTGTGGTTTTTACACATATGTGGGTAATATGAGGGAAAGCTTATTCCAGAACTTCCTCTCTCCTCAGCACTTTCTTTGCTTCTGGTTTTTCCATAGCTTGCCTGTGTCCCCCAAAATTTACCTGTGCTTGTGTGTCATTGGCTGGTTCATTTCTCATACTCCCTGTGTACTTGTGTCTCCTTCTTCAGGCTGTGATTTTGATTTTCACAGGCTAGTGCAGTTAGGTGTGCAGAGGTGAAGAATATTGTGCATGGAGGCAGTCTCTGTTTGGCCTGCATTGAAAATGCAGGGTTTTGGACTTGAAAACATTTTCTAAAAAGATATATTTAATATATGTTGCAAATTTGTGGGTTCCTGCTGGGAGCAGTGCTGTGTCCTCGTAAGTGTCCTAGTGTAATGTATGTTTGGCAGCTACTTCTGAATGGATTGTAGTCCTCTTCATTATTTTCAGTTGGCCAGTGCTCTGGAGGTCTTTACTTTCTGCAAGTTGATTTGACTTGTGATATTAATACTGAGTTATGAAAGTTAAATATGACTTTCAAGTTCAAAAGGTGGTTAGTGGTTAAGACAAATTGAAGAATGACTGTTTGGACCTAAAGTGTTTAAAATCTTTTGAGAGTGTATCTGGTCATCTCTTCTCCTACTTTGTTTTATATCAGAGAGTTTAACTCCAGTTTTAGAGCTCAAAGAAGGTAACTAGAAACTTCTTACTTTTGGTCTTCTATATATGCTAGTGACAAAGGAGGTCTCACGCCTTTACTTTGGCTCTGCATATGTCAAAATACGGTTCTATCTTGCTGTGTAAGCAGTCCTGTTTTTTGTTTGCTGGTAACACTTATGAGTGTTGTGCAGAAGCTTTCCTTCTGTCTCAGTGATGAACTATCCAAAGCTTTAAGATAAGTTAATTCAAGCTTTAAGTACTCTTTATTTGCTTTGTGTAATTTATTCAACCTCTGTATCTAAGCATCTCCTCATGGTAGACCTGCTTATTGATGTGAGGTTATGGAACAAGTGGTTTTCCCCATTTTTAGAGGTGGGGAGTTAGAGCACACAAAAAACAAGTGACTTGTCTAAGGTCACACAGGAAGTCTCTGGCAAAGTGGAGAAATTAATGTAAATCTCTTTTGTTTTAAGCTAACTTGCAGCTGAGCTGTTCTGCTGGAACTGTGTGCATCACATGCATTACGAGCAGGGCTTTGAATTTGTGCTTTATTGGGTGTCTGGTATTGACTGTATGTAAGCATGGTAATTTAATGTTATTTTTCCCATCTGTGTAAATGGACCAAAATGGATATTAACTGGAATTAATGTTTTTTAATCTATCTTAGCTAAACAGAAACAAGTTTGTCTGCACATGGCTCATTTAAGTCCACATAGGCAAGACCAGCTGTTATTTAAACAAAAATAATTTTCAAACCTTTGTTGAAGGAGGCATTTGCCTGCAGGGCTTTCCATTGCTTCAGAGTAAAATGCTATCACAAATTCATTATTTAAATAATAATAAAATACAGTTGTGTTTTTTGGCACCTTCAGCCCAGTTTTTGTAAATTTGCAGAATAAAGACCAGATCTCCTTGAGAGTCTCATGAAAGTTAACTGTCAGCACTTAATAAATATATGTCTCAGTAAAGATGGTGGGGAGAAGTGCTCTCCATTATAACGTATGGAATATTAATAGTTTTCAAAACTTTACAGTGTGGAATTAAGATTTCTTGGCTTGAGAGAAGTCTGCATAAAATGTGTGGCTCAAAGGCAGTTTTGAATTCAACAGCTTCATATTATAATTAATATATTTCATCTACATACCATGCAGGTCTGGCATTTGTCTTGCTTACATTTGTTTTTTATGGTGCTTGTAATTTTTTGCAAATGTATTTTTTCAATACTTTCAACTCCAATAATGCTTTAAGTGCTTTTGCTTTTAAATCTAGCATATTATTTAAGGATGGATTGTCACTGTTAAATTCTAGTATCAGCGTTGTTTTTGTTATTTTCGTGTGTGAAATAGCCCTTCCTGAGCGTAGTTGTATTCTATAGCATAAACTTTCCAGTTTTACATTTTCTAAGTAACAAGCTTAATTTCATTGACTTTTCTCCTTAGTATGCCCAGTCAAATTATTAGGTCAGGAGTGACACAAATACCAGCTTTTGCTTCCTTGTAGAAATAAAAAAATATTATCACCTTTAAGGAAAGTGAAATTATCAGCTTACAGAAGTGGTTTTAGAAGTCTTTTTTTCTTTTTTCACCTCATATTGTGTTGAAAATGTGAGTGTTTTCTGTGAGAAGTTTCCAGATGTAGGATAGGAAGGACCTACATAATTAGTGTGTAGTTGAAAAATATCTTTTGTCATATAAACTACCAGTGGTTCAGCTTTGTTTGGCACATGATCCCTGGAGAAATAACTCTTCCTTTTGAAATGGTGTATTAACTAATTTAGAGATCCTCTGCAGCTGTGTATGGTCTAGCTTAAACCATAAAAATAATACATTTCTACACTGGCTGAATTTAAGTATGTGGAGGCAGCAGCTCCTGCAGGCAAAGTCCTCTGCCCGATGTACTCAGACAAAGGCTGCACAGGAGCATTTTCTTTGCTGAGGATCGATTAGTTAATATTAGAGGAATTAGCTTTTCTGAAGGCACTTCTGTTTTTATTTTAACTGTCAGAAATGTTTTGATGGCCAGGCTGTTCGGATGCTGTGGCAGGAGCTGGCTGATGCTGTGGTAGATTTTGCTTTGCATGTCCTGGCTCGGTAATTCCCAAATGAACTGCATTCTGTGCTCTTGCATGCCAAACATGGAAACGATGAATCTTGAGAGTGGCTGTGAAATTGTATCATGGCTAAGAACAAAGAGGATTGAAATCCCTTCTGTGTACCCTCCCTTGTATACCACTTAATTTTATTATTTGACTTTCAGTTTTGCTGCCCTTGGAGGGCACTGTGCAACTGTGTTTATGATGCTGCATATATGTTTTATCTGACAAATTCTTGTTTCCTCTTGGTTACACAGTCTTGTTTGGTTTTTCAGTTGTGTTCCAGTGCTGCTTGTCTAGATTTTTATACTGGATATGTGTATAGCAGCAGTTTATATGTCTGGTTTTGTTTTAAGAAATGTACACTGTATGTGTATGATACTTCATAGATTTAAATGGGAAACAATGTATGTATGCTGTTTATACTTTAGGGCTTGAATCTATCTTGCCGGTTTGTGTTTGAAGATTTCAGCAAGAGCAGGTTGCCAGAGCCTTGTGGTTTCTGAAGGACGGGTTGGTTTTGAGAGCTGGTGTCATTGTGTCTGGCAGATGTTCACTTTGGTCCCGCTGTTGGAGGGGGTTGTGTTGGGATGGAAACGGAGTTCACCTGTGCCAGTACATCAGTGGATTAAGGTTATCAGTGAGTTTGTGTGTAGTGAAACTTCTGCAGCCTCTGCCTACACTCTTCTGTAATTGTACATGACAGACCAGCCTTCCATGCAGCACCTTTTCAGAAGCATTTAATGTACTAAAAAAAGGATACCATTTTATGTGAATAGGTTAAGAGATTACTGCACACCTGTGCAGGCACACACCGTGCTCAAAGTTAAGGGCTATGCTTTCTCCACAAAACAAAGTGCTTCAAACTAAGTTAAATTAATGATGCAATTTAGTTATTATAAGTAGAATCTTGCCAATCTGTACATTCATTTGAATAAAATAAATTTATACTTATTTTTCCCTCTGAGGCTTAACAGTGGAGGTCTGAATGCTCAATTCGTTATGTTACAAAACCGAGGAGAGAACATGTATTGTCAAGTACTATAAATAAACTACAACTGTCAAAATAAGCACTCTGTGCTCCAGAATTCAGAGGGGTTTTCTTGTTTCTCTTGCCAATTTGCAAATTTCAGCAACAGGCAATTAAAATTCCAAGGCATTTGGAGAAAGCGTAATGGTTGCAACCATGCATTTAATACATATTTTCTGTGTGTAAGGGGCTAATTGACATTACAAGGAGATGTTGCAGAGCTAGATGCTTAACTTCAATATCCAATTTGCAGTGCTCTTTATTAACCTGGACTCTGGAGGAAGGAAGCTGGGGGAGAAAAGGAGAGTGGGGCATGCAGATTGTAGCTCAGGGCAGATGTGGTGTTTGAATCTCCTCACTCTCTCCAGTGTCTTCCATAGTTTCACATCTGAAAATATGGATCAGGTAAGATGAAATTGAGCTGTTTCGAGAACTGGGTCCAGGCCAAGTTTTGGCAGTTCATTTGTTTAAGAGAAAATACAAAGTAATTGGATTAAAGAGGCTGTACAGTTAATGATGTAGAGTCCTGTTAGATTTCTTTGCTTCTGTGTTTCTGTGAATCAGTGTCGAATTTAGGTCTAAATTCCTTCAGAAGCTTCAACTTTTAGAGTCAAAAGGGAGCGTGGACCTAATCAGATAAGCATGTTAGTAGATGTGTTTAGTACTTTGTATCAGTGTAAATGACTGTTTAAAAAGATTGCTCATCTCTCCCTCTGGAGCTGCTGGACTTGCTGGAAACAAGGAATTTTGATCTGGTACTGAGAACTGTAAAGGCAAAATGGGGAGGAGCTTTCTGGAGCATGTGTACTGCTAATATTTAATGCTTTTTCTGCTGTCGGTATCTGAGCAATATTTTGGTCAGTGTGCTAATGCCAGTGTTTTGCTGGGAGAAATCAGGAGAGAGGTTTGTTCTGTTTGCTTTTGATGCCTAGGATCATACAGGAGGTGCACACAGGAGTGAAAAGTCCCCCAGACATTAAAATTAATTCTGAAATCAAAGCTGTCTTTTCACAATTGGTGAATTGATAAAAAAAACTACTTCTGATACAGTCTAAGAACTTTGTCAGATTTATTTGAGACAGTGATTGTTCTACAAAGAAAACTGCTGGGGTAATTGTCTCAAAGGTTTTAAATGCAGTTTGAATATCTTCACTGACATTTTAAGGTGCTAATTTAAGTTATGACTGTTACGGATTTCATATGTTTGCAGTTCTCAAATTCTCAAGGACAACTTCTAGAAAGTTTTAGTGTGTTATTTTATATTCTGAACAAGTGTAGCAGCTCTGAGAAGTGGCCTATAAATGGTGGATAAAGTACAATTTATTTCATTAAAGCAGTGTTTAGCTGCTGCAGAAGGTTTTGAAAGATGGCTAAAATGTACACAGTTGTAATAATACTGTTTTAAAGTAATTAGGTCAATACTGTAGTATACCAGAGAAGGTAATTTTATCAAAAGTTTCTGATCAATCAGTTTGTTGTAATACTGTATTTGCATTGTGTTTTCTATATGTCTTAGTAACCTTTTTAAAGGAGGTAAATTAGGTGAAGCCTTTATAGTTAGTGTCCTCCTTGTCTTCCTTATAAGTTATTTATCAAGGAGAATTGTCTAACTTTCTTTTTGATGGGGTAATTCTTAATTTGAGATTCTCATTGTATTTTGTAGTGCTTTGAGTTCTGGTAAAAGTATTTATGCCTTCTTACACTAGGGTGACTGTGGGAGAGAGAAAAGACTGAAGGCTGTAAATAGCTATGCTAAGTCTCAAAATATCATGAATCTCACTGAGTTCTCCATTGCATTAAAGTTGTGGTGGTGCTTTCATTCCTACTTTAAATTGAATTTCAACAGCACCCTTGTAACATGAAATCAGGCAGAAGGATGTACAGTAGCAGCAAGAGTGTCTAAGTTTTGAATGTAACTAGTGTTAGGCCTTCAGCTGCCCGTCCTTCAGCTGCATCCCAGGGTTGAAATCTCCAGCGAAATCTTAACATTTTCTTTGGAATAGCATCCTTCCATTTTTTCCATCCCCTCACTCCTCTTGTGCGGTTAATCGGATTGCAGGTATTGGTAAGACTGGGAGATGAATGAGTTGCAGATGAGGAGCAGAAAAGGACATACAACCTTGCTACCCTGACTGGTTTTACAAGGCATTAATGGAGGCTGTAAGGCACAGCAGAGAGAGGAGGCCTATCAGGGTGACTGAGGTGATTTTGCGCTGGTTGCTGGAATAGTTGCAGCAAAGGTGGAAGTAGAGACAAGACTGATGATTTTTCTGCGCCAGCAGTGTAGTTCCAATTCCTGCTCCTTGCAATGTAAGGAACAGAAGATACAGGGCATCTTCCTCTTGATGGATGGGGAGAACCATCCGTAGGCCACCTTCTTCATGGCCATGAGTAGATTTTTGAAACAGTAAAGCATACAAGCTGCATGTTTTGCAGTGGTGATTGTTTTGCACCCCCGCTTGGGAGTTAAAATATTAAATTAGTAATAAAGTGAATGCACATATATGTTCTTATCATGGGAACAACATACTATACCTTGAAGTATATATGCAACAGGTATGTATCTTTGCAGATGGCCTTGAACTGCTGCTTGTGTCACTTGTGACTCTTTAGCCATGTCCTCCTAGAAGCACATCAGTGAGGTGTGAGGAGTGGGGAACAAAATTGGAGAAGTGATAGCAAGCAGAGGGAGTGAAAGGCAGGCAGAGAAATGGAGGAAGAGGGCAAAAAATAGAGAGAGAAATAAATGACTCAGTCAATCCAAATCAAATAGACTAGTATTTAAAATAGGAAGTTGCAAATTAATTTTGTTGGAGGCCCTGTGAATCTGAATCTCCCAAAGGAGCACACCTTTTTTTGTAGCAACTGAAACAGAAGTATGGCAAAAGCTGTTATTCAGTAAATTCCATAATACTGGAAACACATTTTCACTAAAACTGTTAAAAGGTCATTTTAGAACAGTTTAAGTCCTTCTATCCAGTAGGTAGTGAGGCTCTGAAAACTCTTCTGCAGGAGGTTGTGGAGGCAGATGGAATCAGCATGTTCAAAGGTGGGTTGAACAAATTCATGAGCAACAGGTCCATGAACAGATAAAAAGAGAAAAGTCAGGCAAGTACCCTTTAGCACCCCTAGTCCAGTGGCTGTAGATTCTGAGGGAGTGCAAAGGGAATGGACTACAGAGAGTATCCACCATCACCTATTATAAGGAGTAGGCTCTTACCACTGCCAGGAGTAAGGTGCCGAGTTAAATGACCCCAAATGGGTTTTTTTTAAGTGTTCTATGTGGAATACCCACAAAATGACCTCCTTCCCCTACCCCATTTTCCCTCATTCCACTCCACTAACTTCAGGCTCTTCTCTATTTCCTTTTTCCAATTGACATGGCTTTTTGCCACAGAAAATGTTCAACTTCTGCCCTTCTTGCCTCTTTTCTTTTTATGCTTTGCCGTTTAACGCAAGCTCTTGTTTCCTGTCACTTAGCCACTTCTCCTTGCTTTTGTGAAGGATTAACCTTCATGCATTTGTGTTGCTGAATTTAGATTGTAAACTTTTCAGAGTAAAGCACTTCCTTAATTTTTGTTGGTGTTGGCAAAGTGGTATGTAAATTTCCATCTATGTTTAAATGTTCTTTATTAATAAAGTAGGTTTAGTCTTTGGGCTTGTAAGTGTCACCCTATCCTCTCTTCCCCCAAAAAGTTATGCTTATGTTGCAAAATTGTCTTTTTTTTCCCTTATCCGATAGAGGTAAATAAGTGAGTTGTTTTATTCAGCAGTTGTTGAATTATCTTGAATAAGTGATTTGAATGTTTTCTGGTTTTATGCACACCAAGGTTATCACAGCTGTTACTTTGTGATACTACTACTACTTTGTAATAGGATAGTGTATTTTGAGATAGTGTTTGGGGCTTTTTCTTCCTGGATAGTGGCAGAGAAATAATGAAGCTGTCCAATAGCTAAACTCTTTCTTTGGTGTCTTTGTGCTCCTACTTCACCTTCCATCTCAATATATAGGAGGACTGTAACTATTTGTTAGGGAAATACGAGTTAAAATGCATAGCTATTACATGTGTTGAGACATTCCAGTTTTAAGTACTTCGTATTCAGTGTGTGTACTCTTAATGACTGTAAATACTATGTTACATATGAGGTTCTGTAATATATTAGCTATGTCTTGTGCATTGTTTTTCCCACAGAAAATGCAAATGTTCTAACCCCACAGGCTGTGCAGTCTCTACTTTCTGCGTTGCATTTCAAGGATTTTGCCTTGTATTTCATAGAAGAGTCTTTCTTATAAGGAAATGTAAAGTCCAGACAAATCATTCAGCATTGGAATTGTTCAGGTGCGCATTTCACTGCATGCTGAGTAGCACAGAACTAGCCACTTAGGATGTGTTTATTAACTAGTACTGGATTTTGTCAGGAAAGACTGAAAGGTAGGGATTGAGTAGTAGAGGCTTGTGTGGTAACACTTTGTGGTGGGGATACAACAAGGTGGCAGGGTCCAGCTCTAAGTGGTAGCAGCAGAGTGACGGGCTGTGGGTAAGTGAGGATGTGCCGTGACCTCTTTCGTGGCCAGCTGAACAGCTGGGTGAGATTTGTTAGTGATTCACAGCTTCACTTAGAGAGGTAAGGTTGGAGTGCTGGTTTAGATTTGGATCTGGGAAGGAGAGCTGTCTTTTACCTGCTGAAGTCCATTCTGTTTGCAACAGTCTTCAATGATTTAGAACAAATGAGGAAAAAAAGAATGGAGCTGGAGTTGATGGCTGAACTATGACATACTAGGAAAGAATGAAAATATAGGGTGGGATTAGATGTAACTCTTAAAATCAGAGAACAAGAGAGAAGAGAAGTATATTGCCAGATCCCTTAACAGCAGTAAATCTTACCGTCTGTTGCAGAGACTCCGAGCAATCTCTATGCTTCTCTTCTAGGTTTTCCTTTCCTTCATCATAATCCAGTGTGTTACAAGTCACCAGTGTGGTGTAAATTCTGGAAGAAAGAGCTAGACTGCCTGTTCTGGCCCCTAGAGTTGGGCCTCCTTTTGCAAGCCATTTTAGTCTTGTAAAGAACAGTGTAGTCACCTGCTTCCTTATCCTTCTGAGCTGAGCATGTTCTGATGCCTTCTCTTTCCTGATGGAAAAGCACTAAGCCATTATATCTGTCAAAGTCTGACACCCATGCCTACAGAGAACTGAAAAGGCAAGGTTGTCCTGTTGACAGAAGAAAATGTATATTAGGAATTGAAAAATAAGCAGACATAACCATTCCTGTTTCATTAATTTACTTGCAAATGAAGTAGCAGTGATCAGCTAAACTACTGAATGTGTATATAGTTTGGTTGTTTTTTTTTTTTTAATTGCTAAAGTATCTGGGTCATGAATCAGAGTAGCATGATGAAAGGGAAAGAGGGAAGTGTTTTTAAAGTACTTAAATGGGCAAATGGGATAATCCTGAGTGCAAGGTAACATAGAAATTGAAGTTTGTTATCTTTCTTTATGTATTATTTCTTGGTCATTGGAAAGTATTTTATTAGCTTGAAAGGTTTCTAGTCAAGAGGATACATCTAAACTTCACTTCGGAGTTATGAGGGCATTTGACTGTGCAGAAGGTGAGCCTGTATGAGCATTTACACAGCAGACAACTGTATGCCAGGCAAATGAAAGGTTCTTTGCTCAGTATTTTTACTAACCCTCCTCTCACATACACATTAAATGTCACACCTGGAAAGTCATTTAGTTGCTGTTTTAGCAAATGATTTCTTTGCAGAGGGAGAATCTCATTTTTTTAGGTGTTAAAGTAATGGAAATATAATGTTTGCTTAGACTGGCTTTCCTGAAAGATAATGTGTCAAATCCTAATGACACACTGGGTCCAGTGTTAAATTTCAGTCCTTGCTGGAGATAGTGAATGAACTGTGTCCAGAAATAAGTGGGTTTGCATGTCCCTGCTTATATTACTAGAGTTGAAGGTCACTAAAACAGTTCTGTAGAGTTTAATGTACAATATGTATTATTTACCCATTTTTTCTTTTATGTGCCAGACTGTTTACTGAACTGTGTGAGCACTGTTTTATATATAGGCAATGATTTTCTCAGCTGGATATGCACAGAGGGTAAGCTTTTTTTTTTTCCCCCTTATTTATTTATTAATTATGCTGAGACATGGATGGGAGAAAGCATTCTTGCCTTTGGCATCTGAAGGAAAGATCTCTATTTTTGTTTAGTGTGCTAAACAGGGTTGTTTTCTAGTAAGGGTTATATAATATGATTATGAAGGTATCCTCTCTTCCAGAAGGTTATAAATGTGATCTCTGGTCAGTATGGAGAAACTCACACTTTTGACCTTTCTGTCTCTTTGGACCCATTAGTTGTTGCACATAATGGTCTTATTAAAATTGCTTAATTGTTCCAAAGAGATCATTTGTGCTTACTCCACTATTGCCATTTGATGCTGCCTCTCTACACACTGCCAAAAATCCATGGTATATTACATTTTTATTGTTATGTAAAGCAGCTGTAAAACAAACTGTGGTTTTGTAAGTATATTTGAAATCTTTGCTATTGGCTACTTTATTTTTTTCCCTTTATGTCTCTAACTCTTACATTTATAGTTTTGCCACCACAGAGAGCTAATGAAAAGCAAACATATAGACTGTTTAAAAAAAAAGGTAATGCTATGCCCAGATTCACATTGCTTCCTTACTAATTTATTATTCTGTTTCTCAGTATAAGAAAAGATAGGAAGCACATGCACTGCTGGGGTGTTTTTTCGTGGGAGGATTGGGGATTTTGTCTTTCCTTTGCATTGTATTTGCTGCTAAAGTCCTCTGATTTTAGGAGACTTCAGGAGTTGTAGACCTAGTGGGCATACAGCAGAAAAAGGAAGAAGATAAATTTATGTGCAGTAAGACATTGATCTGGAAGAGGGGAGGTCTGTTTAACTCCTCTTCTTTAGTACTTGCATGCCTGTGGGCAGTCAGGCCCATGTGCATCCTTAGCACACTCACAGGGTTATTAAAGGTGACTTATGTGTTCAGGTAGTACTGAAGAAAACAAGACCTTAAATTACGTTATATTTTTGATTCTTTCTGTATGTCTTTAAGTATGTAGTAGAACATACTTAAGAGTAAAATTATGACGTGGGTACATTTAACGGTCTGACTTTCGACAAAAGCTGTTTCCAGTTAAGCATACTCATGGAGATAGTGAGTCTCTTAATCATTCTTTGCCCTAGTGGGAAAAGTGTGTGAAACCAGCACAACAGCCACTGGGCAACCTCTCTCACCATTTCTCATCCATGCTGGTCACAGCTGCTAAGAAGTTTTTAATAGGTAGACTTTTTCGTAGTTTAAGCTGTTTGTCTGCTTTAATTGGAGCTTGCACAGCTTAGATCTTGCTTTCTAGTCTTTTCAGAAATACACCTGAACTCAGTTGACACTGAATCAGAGCTGCCTTCCCTCTGTAACCTGGCCTGGGGAGACATACCTACTTGGTGGGAGTCTGCTCTGCATGGATTAAAGCAACAGAAACTATGAAGATTAAAAGATGCTCAGGAGGGGAACATGTACTTGGATTTTGCCAGCAGTTAAAAGTAAATCCCTTACTTTTAGAGTAAGGAAGACTCAAATGGTGCCTCTCAATATGTGTTTTGCAGTAGTTGAATTGTTCAAGAAGACTGAACCACTACCAGACTTCAGCTTCGAAATGGTGAAGTAAATTTTAGCGTGATTTTTATTTTGCCCACCATTTCATTTTGCAAATTATGAGGTAATTCATAGTAATTTGCTAATTTTAAAACTGTTCAATGCTATCTGGGACAACAGCGCTAGGGAACAGTGTTGAATCAGATCTGCTTTTTGTCAGCAGTGTATTTAAAGCATGTATGTGTATGCAAACACATATTTTCCATTCACTTACCACAGTGCAGTGGAAGTTTTGACAAAGAGGGTTTTTTTTTTTCTTTATTTTTTCCCTCCTAAATGTGCAGAAGTAGCTGTGTAGAAAAGAATCACTGTAAGATCAAGTTTCCTTTTCTTCAGCATTTAATTTGACTTGTAGAAGTTGACAGAGTATGTGTTTTTATAAAAACTGCAAACATTGCATCACCCAGGAGAAGAAGCGCACATAGGAAAGTCTCTTAGGGGTGTGCAAAACAGACTCCAAGGGTAACACTGACTTGCCACTTAATACCAGTGGTATAAAGGGTAAAGTCAAACTTCTTTTCATGACTGAGAAGGGATCAGTGCTGCCATAATGTGTATTCTTGTCATTATTTTGTAGCAAAAATGATAATACCATTCTAGATCCGCTGTTATGGCATACCCTATGGGAGTGTGTGTGATCACCTCACTGAACGGAGTGAGTACAGCTCTGGGTTGTAGAGGTTTTGTGTACTCCAATTTTATACATGAAATAATGTCTCTATGATCAGAGCTAGATATAACAGGACCATTATCACACAAGTTTGTTAAAAGGTGTATGACATTTTCAGAAAATTCAATCCGAATGTTGTCGCATTCAATCAGGACACCTCATTTTGTGTATAACCCACCTGGGTTTCCTTTCTGTCTCTGGTCCTGTCATCAAGTAAGAACTAATTGTGCTCTTGTGCCCTTGGCTAATCATAGCAGACTAGTGGCTTTCTTCCAGTCTTTACAGTGTTTTGACTTAGAGCAATGAACTTCCTAGCTGTAACAGAGCACTTAGTTTATTTATTATCTATTTCGCTGTTGAAAATATACTTTTTTTAAAAATCTGATCCAAATGATATATATTGTCAACAAGAGTTTCTCTGCTCCAGAAATTTTTTTCAAGTCCTCAAAGCTGGGCAATATAGGTGAGGCTTTTTCATGTGTATCAAATGTATGCTAATGAATCCAGTGTAAAGAACAAGGGTCCCATCATCCTGCAGAATGAAGCATTGAAGTGTGTATTTTTCCTCAGCTGCAGTGTTGTTTCCATTAAAATAAATGAGGAAAGTTGGAATTGGGTATAGTAAGACACAGTGCAGGCTGGTAGTGGGTCTAAGGGCAGGCAACCTTTGTATTTAAGGATCAATCCTATAGCTGAAATAACAAAAAAGCTCTGTACTCTGAATTGTCCTTTCCTGTCCTGCAATAACTAAATCAAGCAAGGTTTCCACTGAAATTTTAACACCAATGTCATCACTCTGCAATCTGGTGTGTTGCCTCTGAAATCTACTTCCACTTGCTTTTACAAATTCATTGCCTCTACATGGACATCCCTGGTTAATGAAGTGTTTTGGTTGAAGTCATGCTTTTGTTTGATGCAGCTTACACCCAGATAATGGTAGTTACATGCAAATACAGATGTACACCCTTCCTGCAAGTGCCCAGAAATGTCATTGCAAAATGGTGGCATCGATCCCTTGTTAAGCTGTTCATCCATGACCATGATGATGGCACCTGAGAACTTGCTTATGCTCACAAAGGAAGCTGCAACTGTTGACTAATTGCTTCTACAATAAGATTTAAAGTCGCATGCTGAGTATGTGTGCTACCAGAGGTTTGGGTGCTGTTAACATATAAAGTTCTGTTCTTTTGCTTTTTTAATTGTCCCTCTCCCTCACTAGCATCGTCAGCCATACACACTGTATTTCTTTTGGTTAGTTTGTGGTTCGTTGGGGTGGTTTGTTTGATTTGGTTTTTTCCCAAATATAGATGTAGCAGCATTGAGTAGGGGAACATTTTTAATGCTTTTGGTATTTGGTTTCTCATTTTCTTTCATAAACCTTTTGCCTAAAGTTCATAGGTTTGAATTTCTTTACTTCCTTGTTCATCTTTCTCTGATTCTCCTAGTAGGTAGGTAAGTTTACTCTGGAAGAACAGACATTTACTCTGTCTGGAAGAACACAATCAGGATGAAATACTTCAGTCATTTAACTGCTAACTTCATGCTGCACTGAATTCTAGTGTAAGAGAAAATAAATTAGAAACATCTGTGTTCTTTTTCTCATAACAGAAGAACCAAGAGAGATGTTCTATTGAAATGAAAGAAGGCAAATAGAAGAGCAATAAAAGGAAGGTATTATATGTGTATTTCACACATATTATTAGTCTCTGGAACATACTGTCATAAGAAATTATTGAGGCCAAGAACATAACGGAATTTGAAATAGATTTGGGCAGGCATGTGGCTACCATCAATGTTCAAAGTCAGTGTTATTAATTATGGTGAATTGGGAGCAATATTAAACTCATGCTCCTAGGTTTAAGCAGGATACCTGGAGATATTGTACCAGAAGAGCATGGTGGAGGGGTTTTTGGGGCTGGGGGGGGAGTTGTTTGTTTCTTCCAATTAAACTTGCGTATAGACTAAAATCTGCTTTAATTCTGAGCATTGCATTGAAATCTTTGTTCAATCCCGACTTGCACAAAGAGTGTTTTTCCCTCCTTCCACATACACATGTGCACACCTGTCTTGTGTCTCTTTGGGACCAGAAATCCTCATCCCTTACTGATGTCATCCTTTTTCATGCTCCTTTTCCACATCCCTTTCCATATCAGGTCATCCCAGAAATTAATTTTATGCATCATGTCTGATCAGGTTGCAAGGGAATGCCTACAGAAATTACTTACAAAGTGAGCAATAGAATCCAAAGACTTCTAAATGATTAATACCTACACAGAGCAGAAGCCAGGGTGTTGATTAAACCTGAGTGTGCTGTAATGAGTGAAATCACTATATTTCTGTAAAGGAAGTGATGATGGTAGCAAGCTCTTTACCGTGGCTTGCCTTTTTAATAAGTGGCACTTCAGGTTACAGAATTAATTCCACAGAGTGTAAAAATAGCAGGAGTGAAGAAGGAAATATGTTAAAAGGCTAGACTATTATAGTTGACATTTGTGCCTGCAAATCTCAGCAGGACATTAAACTACACAGTTTCTACATGTTGGGGCTAGGGAGGGGAAATACTTTGATATGCTAAAGATAAAAAAAAAAAAACAAACCAAAACAAACCCCTCCAAAAAAACCCAAACCCAAAACCACATAACAGAAAAACCCAACACAAACCCACATCTGTAGATTCAGAGAGAAAAGAAAAAGGTTGTTGAGCAAAAACTAATAGAAACAAAAATTAGAAATACCTAGGCTTTAGTCAAAATATTCCTGGCTTCCAAATTCTCATATTGAGTGTGTAGGAAAGATAACTTGAATAAATCGTGTGGCTTTAAACAAAAGAACCTTAAAATTTCTCCTTTAGAGGAGTTCAGCTTTCTGTAAAGCTCTGTGCTTTCCTTATAAGGTTCTGCTCTTCTGTAATTATCTATAAACTAGTGTTAGTTTAATGACAGAAGCAGAATTTTTCTTGTTTTGAAGATGCCCAGCAGCAGCATTGATTGATAACAAACTTTTAGACTTTACTCTTCCATAAAAAATACAGTATTTTGTATTTTCATGGGATGCAGGTGCAACAAGGATGCTTTCAAAAGTGTTCTTTGCTGACAGTGGGAATTAGGAATGCCATAATTACTGACTGGGTTAAGTGTGATGAAGCAACCTCCCAGTCCAAGTGCTCTGCAGTGATCTGGCTTTTGCAGTTGCTGCTGGTTTTGTTAGAGGGGGTTGTGCTGGATTCCCAAGAGATTTCTGTGCCCTGCATTGCATATGAATTAGTTCTGTTGAACTTGATGGAATTTTGTCATTGACTTCAGCTAGCCCAGACTGATAGAGAAGTACTTGCTTTTAGAAAGAGACTTGTAACAATGAGTGGTTTGCCACAAACTTTGAAGTAGGGAAAGAAACTTACTCTTTACTGGCCTAGTACTCACTAGATGCATTATCACCTATGGTGATAAGTTTTCCCATTTTGAAAAAAGGATTGTGAGAATGAGAAAAAGCCTAAACTCAAATTCAAATACAGAGTAATCACTCGTCTATCAGCTTCTGTGGAATGCTGTCCACTTTATCTAAAAGAGTATATTGGAGGAGTAAGTGGATTTTGGAGAGGAGAGATGGAATTTATTAAAAGAAAGGAAGTGGAGGACTTCTCATGTGAAGACACAGGGATTGTTTCCTTAAAAAAAAAAAAAACAGTCTGAAAAACCAAACCCACAAATGTAGCATTTACAGAATCACAGAATACGCTGAGTTGGAAGGTCCTACAAGGGTCATCAAGTCCAACTCCTGGCCCTGCAAAACACCATCCTCAAGGATGACACCATGTGCCCAATAGTATTGCCCAAACACTTCTTGAACTCTATCAAGCTTGGTGCTGTGACCTTTCCCCTGGGGCAGGCTGAGCCTTTTTCCTTTTCTTTTATTTTCAAGAGAAAATAAAGAGGAAGGGTTTTTTCCTCTTCTAAGACAGGAACAAAGGCATAAGGAATAAGATTAAAAGATAGTGAAATTTAATTTGTTGACTTTTTACAGAACAAAATGGGGCATAGGGAGTTCCATGCTGTATTACATTACTGAAAGCAGGAATTAAGCAAGCCTCAAAAAGTCTCAGGCTTTATGAAGGGCAAAATCAGACAAAATTACTGCGGCTGATTCCTAATACGGATTTCAGAAGGGAAACGTGGATGCCTAGTGTTGAGGCTCAAGCAGTTACCACTGAGGGTGTTGTTATGGTAGAGGAAACAGAAAACTTGGCAGAAACCTTCTGATGTTCATTTCTGACCCATTTGACACTGGAAGCCGGTGAGATACTAGGTGGACTTCAGATGAGATGCAGCCTGAGGGATCTATATTTCTTTTGATAAGCTAGTAGATAAAATTTGCACTTGACCTGTGATCAAAATCTTTGGAGTAATGCTATCTCTAGTATACTAATGTGTGAACTGAACTTTATTTTAACATTGTTCTATAGGAGGAAAAGTGGGTTTAGAAAAAAATCTTTATAAGTCAAGTTGTAAAACGATTTGTGTTGTATGAAACACACATTTTTATATATATATGGGTGTGTGTGTGTATATAAAAAAACACTGTTAAGAGTGATTTCTAAAAGTATTTTCTGTTATATTTTTGTCAAAATAGTATGTCTCTCAGTGAATTGAGTCTTAAAGCACAAAACAAGAACTCATTTTGGTGTTTCAATTCAGTACTTAAGGTTAACTTTACCTGATCCGATTTCAAGTTTGTAGTATCATTAACTCATGGCTAGGAAGTTGCATGAGTTTTGTGTATATTTATGTAGACTGAATTAAAAAATCATATTAATACTGGTTAGTTTGCTAATCTGTTAATGATACTGTCATGGGGATGATTTTTTTGTGAGTGATATGTTCTACCCTCCTGATGCTTACAAACTCAGCAGAAGAGAGTTATTTTCAGCTTTTTTACCTTAATTGGTAAAAACTTGGCTCATCATAACCTCTAGCTACATTTGATTAAAAACCCAATATATATATATATTTTTTTTAATAGAATAAGTTACTTTTAATGATGGGAATATCAGCTGCCTTTGGAAATTGTCTATTCTCACTAATTTGTTGAGAAGGCTTTTTGTGTGTACTCTAAGAGTTTTATTTACTGGCCTTTCTGAACTAAGGTCTTGACACAGAAACTTAAATGAAGAAATACCTGCTTATTATTTTATCTTGAAAGTTCAGATGGGGTTATCTAGACTGGAGGAGAAATTTTCCAACGTAGTGTAAATAGTGTAAATATATTTACATTGTAAACATATTTCTGTTTGAACATCTTTATTTCACTACAAGAAATACTTGAAATGCCTTTTAGTAAGAAAAATCAAAATGAATGAATCTGGGGTGACTGGAAACAAATAATTTTTCTTTGTGCTTAGAGAGATTTTCCCTACCTTCACACCCAAAAACCCTGCAATTTGTAGCTAGTGAGAGATTTATTTCTCTTATGTTGTTATGTATGGAAAATTGCATCAAGCATGGGTATTAAGGCTGGCAGTACTTCCAGGTTTTTTGCCATACCACTGTGTGCTATTATCCTGTTTTCATATTTGTGCCTAATTAGAAGCAACGTGTTCAGTTAGTGTTCAGAAACTTAATAGTGTAATATTAGGTGCAAACTGCTCATCTGTCTCTGTGTCAGTTCTGCAGTTTCCTCAGCATTATGGAAATGGTTATGGCATAACAAAAGCAAAGCTCAGCTCTCAAAACATACGCCTAATCTTGTCACTCTTGCTTCAAAGTATAACTTGCAACTATGTTGAGGTTAAAAGGTTAGAAAATGTATGCTGTTCTCTGCCTCTAAGACACTTGCATGTTTCTGTGAGGTGTGCTCTCCTCCTTCTGCCTGTACAATAGAAAACCTCTTGCTAGAACTACTACCAATTCAAGTGTTACCACCATCCAGTGAAGAAATGTGTATTTCAGACCCTTTTTTGTACATTTCTTGGATTGCACCAGAAGTTTGTGAGGAAAATGTCTTTCTTTTTTAATTACTAGAAAAGCCTCCATGGCAACATACAGGAAGTATTATTTAACATGAGTGATTTCAGGTATAAGTGTGAATTTTGTATGATTTTTTTTCTTCATTGTACCAAAAAGTTTAATTTTGGTTTAAGCTAAGGATATCAGTGATCAGCTGAAGAAACAAATTCCTAAGCCATCACCAGGAGTGATGTTGAGGAGGATGCCTGAATTTCTTGTGCTCCTTAGCAATTCCCCGTTCCCTGCCTGCTGTTGCTCTCTGTCAGCAGCACTTAACTGCCACACATGAGAGTTGTCTTTCAGCTTATTAAATTGTAGCTAGGTCATCTCTAGTGGAAATCAGGAAGGAGAACACACCAAGTGTTGGCTTGTGTGAATGTAACCTGTTTTTCATAAGAGGTGTAAGTGACATAATGGTCTAAGTTGAAACTATTATTGCTTGTCACTTCATTGCTTCATTGTTATTAATGTTTCCTTACATTTGGGACATTTGGACTTTCCAAATAAAAGGGTCATGAAGTAAAGGTATTGGAAAGTTCAAAAGTCATCTCTGAATTTTTTTGCAGTGCACAGGGAAGTTACTTAATATTGACTGCCAAATAGGGTTCTGAAGAAGAAAAGATAATTTGCAAAGGACTGTATGTGTTCTTCAAGTTAAGGCATGCAGTTTGGCCACAAAACTGGATACATCATTTAAGAGCACTGCTTAGTCCTCTTGCGGCTCCTAATGAGTAATGTTCCTAATATTTTGAAAACAAAAAAATAAACAAAAGTTTGGAAAGTCACTGCAAGCACCTGTTTAGGCTGTCCTTTATGCATGTGAATCTGCTGTAGAAAAATCAAAGTTCTATTTTTCTTTTTAAATCTCTCGATAGGTTTTTGGAGGTTTTTTGAAGTTTTTTCTCTCTAACCAGCTTAGAAATATTTGTATCTACTACAGTAAATGTTGGCTAGCTATTGTGACTGGCTCATGTTATTAATGGGAACAACTTGCAGTGGTATATAAACAATTTTTAGTGGCTGCTATGTAGTTGGCTGGCAGCTGTGCTGTATTACAGTGTAGGTAATCTTGTTTTACTTAAAGCAAGTTCTCGTCTTAGATTTCTCTTTCTAGTCTGTGCATGCTAGAGTTTCAAAACTCAAAGACAGTGTTTTCAAATTACTTTACTTTTTTGCCAGGTAATTTTGATAGTTTAGACCTGTGAAAATCAGGAAGAATTTTCTCTCTGGGTAGTACAGCATAATTGAGAATATTTTGTTGTTGTTTTGAGAAGAGTAACCAAATTTTGAGCTATTATTGGCTGGTTTCTGTAGTTTTGCTGTTAGCATCCCCAGTGAAATGGGTTCATTCAAATGCAGTGATCTTGATTTATTTAGTGAGTGGCAAGGAAAGGAGATTTAATGTTGGCAAAGGAGAAGGGGAAGACATCAAGATTAGACTCTTTTTTCTTTCTGTCTTTCATGTATTTTTAAGATATGTTCTTCAAGACATACTGTATTTTGTTCCTCAACATAATGTTATCGGTATCAGCATTGGTGTGCTGATGGGGAGTGATATAAAGATGTGAAGCCAAGATAATGGGTTGGCCTGTTTCTCTGGTTAAGTGATGTTGACTCTACTTATCATACATCTAGTGGGAAGGGGACTCTTTGTTAATTGGCTGATGGATTGTTCTAATTTGTAACATGTTTCTTAGGGTGAGTCGGTTGGTAGGTAGGTAGATGATGGGACAGTTTAGGAGCATGTGGTACAGGAGCGGGTTTTTTTCCCTTAGGTTATGTTCTATTGAAAACTTAGAAGTTGCATATAAACTAGTAATCTTAAAATACTACTTCATCTGTTCCTAGTACAGACTTTAGGCAGAATTCCTCCATTCAGTGCAAGAGAGATGGTAGTGTATCTCTAGTCTGGAATGTATTGACTCCTCTCTTTCAAGTAGCCCTTTTCCTCCCCATGGAAATATGAAAGTTAGCTCAAGGAGGCAGTTGGGTGAAGCCTCGAGAACCTTGTTCTTATTAGCGTGAGGAAGCTCGAGAGTCTTGCTTGCTTTCAATTTTCAGCATAGCAGAGGTATCTTGCCAATTGTTACATAGTATCTCTAACTTTCTGGGGCTGTTTTTTTCAAGTTGGTTTGTAGCTGCTGTTGCCCTTTCAATTTAATTTATATAGGGTATGTATTTCTTGATCTACAGAATTATAATGAAATCAATAGGGCAACTGGATGAAAAAGTCCAAAATAAGCAGTCCACAAGGGCAAGCAACTTGTGAAGAGACAGAAGTGTCCAGATCATGTGGGTTCAAATTGATTACTTTTATAATTGATGTATTACAGGGCTCCTAAATATTTATGATGTTCTGGGGAGTTCTATCTGCTTAGTGAGATCACCTTCCATATTCTCACACTGTTGAGAGCAGCATAGGAGATGGGCATGATAGACAGAAACCCAGATGTAGGTCCCAGCTTGATTCTGGAATGGCAAGTTAATTGTAGTAAATTTCTATTTTCCTTAATGGATAAAGCACAGTATTTAGGAAGGAGCCCTGTTATCACTCAGTGTAGCACCTCTGGAGCTTATGGAGGGGCAGGGGATATTATTGAACTGTTTAGCTGTCAGAGGGGGTAGTTTCCTTTCCTTTCCATGGTTGAAGAACCTACTATATCCCAGTAGGTGCCAGAAGGAAGTAGATTTGCTTTCTTTTCAGGAATATACCACATTTGAGTTTAGTGAAACAAGAACTTTCATATTGATCAGTAATATTGATTGTCTTTTATTTGTCTTTAATTATAGGCAACCAGTTTAGGGTATGCTTGCTTTATGCAGCCATTAAAGTTACAGAAATAAATAGGTTCACTAGTTAAATTTCTACACCAATTGCCAAAAACCTGTTGGAATATGAAGATGCCCCCTAAAAATGGTGTAGTTGAAGAAATAGTGCATTTGTGATGCTGCCTGGTTTTGCTTACCAGGTGTAAATTACATATCTGTGCTATAAATATATAAATAATTTGGAAATGAGGTCTGATGATGTGTAATAATTTCTGTCTCTATGTTGGTAGTTGATAGTCAACAGACAAATGGCAGGAAGGAAACTGATTTAAAAATAACATGAGGTTATGTTGGCAGACCTCAGATTCTACCATCACATTTCTTGTCATTTCAAATGAGAAATTACTTATTGTTAGATAGGTCAGATTCTGCATTACTCTTTCCCAATTTGTTGTATTGTTTCTTATACCGAGTATTATTTAATGGGACATGTAAGGTCACATATAAGCTGGGAATTTTAATTTATTTAATTTTTGTTCACAGCCTCAAACCAAATATATGAGGAGAAAAGAAAAAGGTTTGCATACAATGAAAATAATTTAATTCATTACTTAGTCTGGCATTTTCTGTATTTCTGTACTGTACATACTAAAGTCTCAGACTTACAGAAACAGCCTTTCTGCAGTCGTGTTTGACACTGAAAATGTTCCCCCTATGTAGTAGGACAAACTTCCAGTACTTTGCAGTAGAGAAGGCTACAAAGAAGCCACTGGAAAGAAAAACTGAAACCCTTGAGAACTGAGCAGGCTGGATTTACTTTCAATTTTGGAACCAATGTTAAATGGATTAATTTCTCTTGAACCTTTTTATAAGGACTTCCTCCTAAATTGGAGTGATTATTGTTAAACTAAATAGAGCTGCAGCACACTCCTGAGAATATCACAAGTCTCTTCCTGACGTCCCTGAGGTCAAGACTGAGATTTTATTTTAAATCTTTGGAGCCTGTTTGAAAAATCAGACTCTGCAGTGGAATTGTGTAAGGGGGTTGGCCTTTTCACCAGGTCCTTAGTAGTAACTTCACAGTAATCTTTTGCAGAGACTGAAATATTTCAGGTAAAAGTCCTAAACTTGCAAGTACCCCGTGGCATTTCTGTTCCTATTGTAATAGAAAAAGAATGAGATCTTGGCTGTGGCAACTCTTGGTTTTTGTGTGATCTTATTGCCAAGTATTTTTCATATAAATTGGAAATGTAGTCCTTTTTTTTTTTTTTAATTCCCACAAAGAAATCCCCGTGATCAGATTTCCTTGAAGTCCCATAAATCCCTGCATTGCGCCTTATCAGCTCCATTATCAGAGCTATTTAGTTATTTAGTTCCTTTTTTAACCTAGTAAGAAAGTAATTCACTGCACCATTTATCCTCCAGTTTAAGCTTTGTACAATTGTTCAAACCTTCCTAGTTTTACATTAGGCTGATACTTAAGGGAAAAGCTTTCCCAGATGTTAAAACAGAAATTTTGTGTGTGAAAATGCAGAGAATAATGATATTATCTCTAACTCTGTTGGAAATGTGGTGGGATTTTTAAGGCACTTATGCTCGTGCAATAATATTGTGACTGCATTTTAAATTGAAGACAGAAAACACAATACTTTCAATGACTTACAAAAATAATAATATTTACAGCTTTGTACTGGAGAACCATCTCCCTGAATATGAACTAGAAGAATTAAGTTCTATTTTCAAAACTTTATGTTTGGGTTGCTGTAGCAATATTATGTTCCGTCTTTGCTCACTTACCTCTCTACCTCCTTTGCTCCCTTCTTATGTTTTAACTAAAGCTGGCTGCAGCTTTTTCTCTTGCTATCTTTCCCCTCTCATTGAGGGAAAAGACAGCAAGAGAAAAAGTTTTCCCCCTCATTTTATCTCTCATTGAGCTTGCAGGAATTTCACCTGAGATCAGTCCATCATTTTTATGTTAACACAGATTAGCAGCTTGGTTGTGTATAATGACAGTGGGCAAAAATTGCCGCTGATTCACGTGGCACGTGGTAATTCAGTAAGTTACCTTTAATTTGCCATGGCTCCCCAGGAGTGGTTTTCTTGTGTTGTGATTTTTTTTTCCTTTATTTTCCTTAAATTTCCATTTTTTGACTTAAAAATGAGAGGCATCTCACTTTCAAACTACTTTGCCAAAAAAATAGTAATTAAATGGATGGCCCCGGGTATCCTTTTAATTGCTTCTGTTTTGTCTATTTGGATTTCTTCCTAATAACTGTGTAATGTTTTAATGCTTATTTTATAACTGAAAAACCTTTGTAAATTGTGTACACAGGTCTTTGGATTGCATTGTAGCAGGCTTGGCGTAATGGGGTCCTGCCTATGAATGGAGGGTCTCAATGATATAGTAATCAAAATAATAATAATTGATTTTGGTTGCTAATGCATGTGCAGAAGGTGACAATTTATTTCTAAAATTAGAACTGTGCATTAATGTGAAGGTTTTGAAGTGAACTTTGGGCCAAAGGGTTAGCTGCATTTTGTTTTGTGGGTTTTCGCTCTGTCCTTCAACACACCTATTTTAAGACAGATTGCTTAAAGATCTGTAGAGCAAAATTTCTTTGAATGGAGGATTTGGTGTTTGTTTTCAATGGTGAAAATGGATGAACTGCCCTGCTTCTTTGTAAAGGTGGCACCTGCCTCTCCCAGTGATCCAGTATTTCTGGGGTGCTTTTCCAATCTCTCCACCAGATTCAGTTTAACAATACAAGTGAGCAAGTTCAGGGGTGGACCCACCCAGTGGGCTATGAGAAAAGAAAGTTTATTTACCCTGAGGTCAGGAGTGGGGTGGGTTCGTCGGAAAAATCAAGGTGCAACAGAACTTCATGTGAGAATGATACGCTACCTGCCTGGCAGCCAAAGCTTCTGATGTGTTCTAGGCTTACATCTTTGGAGAAGAAAATAGGAAAAAAAAAAGGGGAGTGGGGAAAGAAAAGGGGCCTTCCAACAGTCAGCTGTTTCCTAAAGTTGCCTAGTAAGTCCATAACTAAGATGCACTTCCGTGTTCAGCCATTAACTTTTTCTTACTAGAAAATAAAGCAACAGCAAAAAAAAGTTATGTTGCTGTCAGTTTGTAATGGTGAAGTTTTACTTTAGAGATCATTAGATTCTCTGCCACCTTGAAGTTCCCATGTGGCATTAGTATGTTGTTTGCTTTCTGATTTGAGCTATGTCCCTTGGAAAAGGTCATGTCTGCAGTGTTTTTAGAATTTATGTTTATTTTCCCCAAGTGTGCAACTTCAAAACAGCTTAGCTACTAGCATGAGACTCTTCATGTTTAGGGCAAAATAGCCTCAAAAATAGCACCTAGGGATATGGAGTAGTTGTTGTATGAGTTCATGGGTTTGTTACTTGCAATTTTACCTGAAATATATTGTAGGTTTTCATTAGGTGTTATTTCGTTCATCATACCAGGGAATTGCCCTTTTTCTCATCACGCTGACGGATAGAAGTCTGTGGCACTTCTAAACTACTCTGCTAAATTAGTTAGCTTTTAAAAGGAATATGTGCTGCCTTGGTATATCAGGGTATTAACCTAGTGTCTGTAGCATCAGCTATTTTGATTTATCACTGCAGTGATCTGCTATTGTGTCTTCTATATCTCAAAGAGAAATTAAACTATTTGCTAGTTTGAATTTTCACTTAAGGGAGCACTTATATTATCATTGGTCAACTCCTAGAAAGGACCAGGTAGGTTCTAAATGAACTAGCATGTTTACATAAACGATGGACTCTTTACTGAGTCATTCCCCTGGAAAGTACCATCACTGTGTTCCCAGGGATTTCCATACATTACCTATATGTGGTGAATGCCAAAAAGTCCTGCCTTCCCTTGTGGCATAGGCATATTTTGAGTGATTTGCCCAGGATGCCAGGACAGAGGAGGCAGCTGAGTGTGTGTGTGCAAAATATCAGGGGGGTATCAGGCATTGCAGACCTGGCGGAGGTTATATCTGGCAGGCTTAATATGAAAAAGCCACAGGCTGGGTGTTCTTGCAGACTGTCTGTCATTTCAGCTTTTTTCATTTGTGGAAGTGTATGTGTGACTCTGTGTGTGTGTGTCTGTCTGTCTGTCTGTCTGTCTTTCTCCATGAACACTGAATCTCTGAGACAGAATTCTGTGTTTACAGTTGCTCCGTACTGCAAGGCATCTGCAGCTAATTTGCCTAGGCATTGTTCTGCTCCCCAGCCTCTGCTGCAGGCATTTCTAATTTACCTGTTGGATTTTTAAGTTGGGAAAGAATATGGCGTCTGCCAACAGAGAGAGGCAGAGCAAGATCAGGTTTTTCCAAAGGAGCGCAGTGCTGGTTAGGACATGGCCTGTGCAGGACTTTGAGCTTGGTCTCACTTGTACTGACTCTTTCTCTGCCTTGGGTTTACCAGGAGGTAATGCCTTGCATTTTCCTGCTTCTAGACTTGGAAAATTAGATATTCCTTGAACAATACCTTGGCTCTGGGAGGTTTCCCAAGGAGTGTTTCTGTCATAACATCAGTCTGGGGAATAAGCTAGCATCATTGGGAACAATCAGGATCAGTTGTTACAATGAGTGCAGTGCATCTTCTCAGAATGTATCACTGTTTTTCCAAAAGAGATCTCAGTTGCACTGAAGTGTAACACATGCTGCTTGATAGGATAATAATGGGTTGGGATCTTTTCAGTTTTCTTTTGAAGTCATTTTTCACTCTGAATTGCTGGTCTTTTATTCATTTCTTTCTTTGGAAGTGAAGAGGTTGTGGGCTGCTGAGTTAATATAGAAAGTTGTTGCTTACATACTCTCATCTTGCAGTGGAAACTATTTCTATTTAATTGGTTAAAATTGTCTTCCTAGTGGTCATATGTTGGACAGCTTTAAAATGTTGTATTAGTAGACCTAGACACTTAATATGAGCGATGGTGACACAAATCAGGCAAGGTGACAGCTGTGCCAGTGAGCCCTGTGTCCATGCATCAGTGAATTTCTTTTTGAAGCAGATAATTGCAAGGATTTTAAATAAAAAAATGTAATCTTTAGCCTTTGACAGTTTCCATATCTCCACCAAAAGTTAATGCCACTGTTCTTACACTGTGGTCAAGTATTGTCACTTTTCTATTATTCACTAGGTCTTCATGAGCTGTTTGATATTACTAAGCCTAAGTTAAATCTAAGCAGTATCATACTTGAAGCTGACTTGCATCATCCTCTTTCAGTCTTTCTTTTATAAGAAATCAATGTTAATGTGTAAAAGTTGGACGTGCACAGCTATTTTATGCTGTTAATTGAATTATGAAAAGCTTAAAAGGTAAGCTTAGCACAACATTGTTAAAGCCTACTGACGTCTTACAAAGATGTTGCACTCTTAATATGGCAATATATTACTTGTGTGCAGTGATAGCTCTAATTGGAAACCTAATAGGATACAAGAGATTTCTAAGACTATTACTAATGATAATATATTTTTTAAGTCTGTGGGAGTTTTTTATTGACAGTCCCTTGGGCTGAAGCTGGAAATAAAATGAGAAATGTTGAAATATTTCTCATTGGCTCAGAGGGCTGTATTCGGTGCTAATGGCACGTCACATTTCTTGAGTGCTGAAGTGCTCTCCTTTGGCAGTTCTGCGATATAAATTCCAACAGTAAATCGGTGCTAACAAAGTTCAAGTACCTGTTCCCGTTCAGTAGCTCCACCTTTAGGGGAGGGAGGGGAGGATGATTGCCGGCGCAACTTGCAGTAATGACAGTGTGTCAGTAGGTTGCTAATAGGTACATAAAGAGGTGATTCCTTGGAGCGGTGGCTAAGGGTGCCCCAGAGAGTCCTTTTCAGTAAGTTTGCACAGTTAAGTTGGTGTCTTTCCAGAGCCAGAGCTTCCCTCGAAATACAGCACTTCTCCAGTCTAATGCACAAGTGGTAGCTGGAGAGTACTGAGTGCCCAAATATATGGACCTGCATAGGACAGGGACAAGTCATTAAGGTGGAGTGGGATGCCAGGAGTGTTCAGGATGGAATGGCTTTTACTTTAATTTAATACTGATCTTGAGCTGTGTGGCGTTTTGTGTTCTGGAGAGAAAAATCTTTCCCTTGTGGCTGGTGCATCATTTGCAGAGACTGCTTTCTTACATGCTTTCCTTTCCCTAGAAGCATTAGAAGCATGCTTTTAGTCATAACTTCACCATTGTTGAATTATCTAGCACCAACATATTGTGAAATTTTATAATTAGGTTAATCTGGGAAAAAAAAAGTTAGGTTTGATAACAGAATTAATTCCCTTTCTCTCTTCCTAATTCCCCTGCTGTCAAGAAGATGTTCACCGGTACTGGGAAGAGCAGGGAGAAAAAAATGTCTCTGATCACTGTTGACAATTTATATTCTTGCAGTTGTATTTCTGTAACATTGTTATTAACACTTAGTGATTACTCTGATTTCCTGCATGTTAATCAAATGCACATTGTCATGTGTATATTGAATTTATTGTATTGCCTTCCTTCTCAAGTAATACTGCTCCGTGATTATTATAATATGAAAAGAGCCTGGTTTTTACCTTCTGTCTTAGAGGAGCCTTGTTAAAAGAAGGAAGAAAGAAGAGCAAGGCTAGTTTTCATTTTATAGGAACATTAAGATCCATCCCCTTCAGAACAAGGGGAGAAGAGATTTCTGAAACCATGGTACATCCGTGATGTAAAAAGCTATGTCAGCACAACCCATTATGTAAATGCTTTTCCAGCTCTGGCATTTTACAAATAGAAATACTACAATAGCAGTACAGAAGGGAAGAGCCAGCAAAGGAGTCCTACACCATTAATGGCTTTATAGGTTGAGCTGTACTTAGAAATGCTCAGTGACACATGGCACACTACCGAGTACAAGTGTCTGAGGATATCAGTAAAACTAATTTTACCAAGCAGACATTTGATCTCTGCAACACCTTTAGTTTGTACTGCTTATAGTGACATGCTGGCAGGTTAGGCAGAATCTCAAATAAGCAGAGCTAATTTGAGAAAGTGCTGTTTTAATTTGGCACAGTGATTTTAATTCCCTCTAAAAAACAACAGTTCCATGATGCAAGCAATATCAACAGGGTAAGATCATGTGCAGTAAAATGATAAAAGTGTAGAAACTCTTGACATTTAAGAGCATCATAATTAATTTGGCTTCCTTCAATTATACTATGAGCCTTTGTTTAACAATAGTGCAGGATTTGTTTTAATTTTAAAGAACACACAAGATTCATAAAATGAGCATAAATCCTTAATTTGTTTAGTATGGTCTTTAATGTGGTACAGTTTTATTAAGACTGAGATGGAAGAGCCGTTTCTGAAATACAGTAGGAAATTGTTCTTTGAAACTTAGCTCTTGTATTGTATTGATAGTGTAGTATGTTTAGGAGTAGTTCTGGGCAATGCTGCTCTTCTAACTATCAAGACAGAGAAAATGGAAACAATACCCCACCTCTTGTTTCTCAGCTTTGCTAAACAGTCTGAAACACTGAAAAGTTCAGGTAAAATCTCTGAGTGTTTGAAAGCATTCAATCTTCTTTTAATCCCTGTCTCTACTTCAGGTGGTGTATGAAGAGTAACATTGAAATATTTCTTCCATATCATACTTGAAGAATGTAAGAAGTCGTATTTATTTGAGCTGCGGTAGTATTTCTAAATGATTTTGTTTTTTATCTCTTAGTGCTGGCCCCAAAGGTGATAACATCTATGAATGGAGATCAACCATTCTAGGACCTCCAGGTTCAGTCTATGAAGGAGGTGTTTTCTTCCTTGACATCACGTTTACCCCAGAATATCCCTTCAAGCCTCCAAAGGTAAGAGACCTGTAGCTAATATCTTAAGTCATGAGTGCTAAACATGAGTAGCATGCAGTGTTAATGGAACACAGCCCATTTGAAATCCACTCTTCTTAAGAACAAACTTAAGCTAATTTTAGACATTACAGGAGTTTCTATTAGCTAATGTTAACAACTTTTCCAGGCCTCTTAATTATCTTAGAGCTTGTCTTCTTTCTTCCTGCTTCTGTTTATAAGTCCTAAGCATTTAGTGCAAGCCTTTGGACAGGACTGAGAAACTGAAAAGTAAATAAACTTGAGAAGAGGAGAAATGCTACAAATACTTATTTCTCAAACAACTCAGGTACTGTAAGCATAAGTTACATGTGTTTTGGCCACCAAAGTAGTATTTAATTTTCCAGTTTTGTTGGACACTTGTGTTGTTCACCTCTTGGTACAGTAACAAACTTTCTGTAGGTGTGTTATATTTGTGAAGCTCTTACATTCCAGTGTTGTTGTGTTCCAGTGCTCTAAGGCAAATACCAGCACAAGTGAACGTTATCCGATGGTTCCAGTATGTGGCCACAGGAAAAGTGTTGGATTACAAGAGGTGCTTGTGCATACACTTGGTGTTTGTCTCGTATCTGAAAGCATTTATGTGCATGTTTAACTTTCTACTTAAAAGTTGTTTGATTGATGAGATAAATGCCAGTGACTGCACCATCTTTCAGACTTTGGTCTAGTCTGCAGCAGAAAGGACTTCTTCAGGCCATCAGTCCATCTCAACAGAGCAATGCTAATTGCTTGCACAACACAAATTAATACAAGCTTGCCAAATTAAGGAAACTGTTTGCCTGTTCTTGCTCACATAACTTCAGGGTTTCTTTCTGGTAGAAGGTCCTTAAATTCTACCTCTAAGATAGGGCTCCAATGCACAAACATCATGTTCTGCCTTGGGACATCTCCAGTGCTTTTCTGCTGACATCTGTCCATCTCTTTTTGGAGATTCTCTGGCATTCTCAGATGGTTCTCATGTCAGAATTTAATTCACTTTTGAGTAGTTTTTGTTTGTTTGTTTTTGGGTTTGGGGATTCTTTGTTTAATTTGCTGAATAATTTGTCATCCAACCAACTGTATGCAATTTATTATGTTGTGAGCCCAGTAAGCATTTAAAGAGTGATCTTTTGCTTTTCCATGTGTGCTTTGTTACACCTTTGCTTTCTATACTACAGGTCAGAAGCATTTATCAGCCCAGGCTTGTTCAGACTCATCATAGAATCCTGGAATGGTTTGGGTTGGAAGCGGCCTTAAAGATCATCTAGTCCCAACGTCCTTGCTGTGGGAAGATATACCTTCCACTAGACCATGTTGCTGAAAGCTCTATTCAACATGGCCTTGAACATTTCCAGGGATAGAGCATCCACAACTTTTCTGAGCAACCTGTTTTAGTGCCTCACCATTCTCACAATAAGGGATTTCTTCCTAATATCTCATCTAAATTAACCCATTTTCATTTTAAGGCCATGACTCCTTGTCCATGCCCTTGTAGAGAGTCCCTCTCCAGCTCTCCTGTTGGCCACTTTAGGTATTGAAAGGCTGCTCTAAAGTCTCTCTAGAACCTTCTCTTCTCCAGGCTGAACAAGCCCAACTCTCTCAACCTCTCTTCATAGGAGAGGTGCTCCAGCCTTTTGACTGTCTTGAGTCCTCTTCTGGACTCAGTCCAACAGGTCCATTTCCTTCTCGTGTTGGGGGCCCCACAGCTGGATTCTGTGCTTTAGGTGGGTCTCACAGTGCTTGTGATTGCCAGACCCAGGTACAAGAACCTTGCACATGGGCTCATTGAACTTCATGAGTTCACAGGCCCACCTCTCTCTGTTCCTCCTAGGCTGCCTGTCCTTGCTTCCACTTTCTGTACAGTTCCTTTGTGTGTTTGAGTTTGTCCAGGAGCTCCTTGTTCATCCATGCAGGTTCCTTCCCCTTCTCTGACAGATGGATCCCATCAGTGCCCAGCAGACTAGGTTTCCCAAAGCAAGTCCATGGTCTAAGTAGCCAAACCCCTGGCTGTGGCACCAGTCCCGTAATCATTTGTTGGTTTGCTAGATTTGACTAGCCCTTTTGAACCCTTTCCCTTTGACCAGGAGGATTGATGAAAAAACTATCCATGCTCCAGAGTCCTTTCTTGTCACTCCCATGACTGCCTTATTTGGCTTTAGTGCCTTTTCTGATAGGATGTGTGTTTCCAATCTCAGAGCAGCAGAGTGGTTCTGTGGGGACACCTCAGTCTTTGGGGGAAGTCTCTTCCTGCAGATCCTTGCCATGGCAAGCTTCCATTCTTCTGCATTATTGGCCCCCCTCCCTTCCCTGTGTGCTGGTGGGAGTTTCTGGCTGTTTGACCATAGGATGTGGGTCCAGTGCAGTTTGGAAACAGCTGTCTAGCTCCTCCTCAGCAGCCCTGATGCCACACATGCTTCTCACTGCCTCCTACAGATCAGCCAGCTGCTGCAGGAGGTTCTCCACCTGGGCAGCACCTTTTGCAGTCAGGCCTGCTGGCTGTCCTGCTCAGGAGAAAGGTCTTTACATTGCCTACAGTCTGAGATCCACTCTGCAGCCTCTCCCTTTAGCAGCTCCACCTGGGGGTAGAAGTATTTGCCACAGGCAGGGTACATGGTGCAAATGGCCCAGCCAGAGTTGCAGCTCTTGCTCTCAGATGTGTTCCCACCATGCTGCTTCAAGGGTCAATTAGGATACTTTGCAAGACTATGCTGTAACTGCCAGAGCTACTGAGCCAGTCCTGTATGCCAAGTTCTCCCATGCAGAACCAAATAAACAGTTATGTCATTCCAGCTCAGCCCTGCTTTCTGCTCAGTGCTTCTGACTGAGATTGCTTTGTCTTTATCTTTGCATCTAAACCCTCACCCAGATGAAAAGAAGGGTGGGATTAAACACCAAACAGATAGGTACCACTTACTGAGGCCTTAAAAGGTGAGTTTCGTGGTGATTCACTGTATTGGAGCAGTATCATTTAAATGGAGTTTTTAATCTAGCAAAGTCCAAATCAGTTTACAAACCACATGTAGGCATGGAAGTAAAATATGTGTAACTTTAGTGTCATTGAGATTATATATAGGAGAAAGTATGGTGGTGCTATAATAGAACACACTTTTTCTACTTGGACACTTCAGGTTGAAATGAAGAACCATGCTTTGAGAACCAAAGCTGCTCCTGTATTAAAATCTACACTGGTGTTAATCAGTGGTAATGTGGAAAATACGATTGTCCTATCACTCCTGCTTTATTCCTGTTATTTTTTTGATTACAAACTGTCCAACTACTTGCAGTAGAGAGTAAATACTGTCTGTGGATCACGTTTAAGTGTTAGGCTAGTGTAATTACAGTAGCCTTCCTGTAAGTGCCTTTTAGGGCAAGAAATAAGGAAACAGCTATTTGAAACAAACCCCAGTGTATATCACTTTGATGAGAAGCTCTCACGGAACAGTAGAGTTATATTAAAATAGAGCAGAATGTCATTTCAAAAGCCTTGATCTCTGAAAAGATGAAGCTCTGTAAGGAAAAAGGACTTGCAACCCTTGAATCTTCCTTGGTAAGCCCTGTAAGACCAGTGGAAGAAAACCTCTGTGAGGCTTTGGTAACTCCTGTGAGGACAGTTCCTGCTGTGGTGGGCTGCCAGTGGTGAAGTGCCTGTAGCTGAACACATTTCATAACCTGAAACTAAAATGCCATTAAAGGATTTACTTTCTTAAATAAAATTAGGTGAAAATGGCCATCCTGGCAAGCTTCCAAGCCCTTGGGAATATGTGTGAGAGAAGGCATTGAGGCATAAACACTGACAAATGCAGTGTGATTGATGAACATCTGAGAGATGTGTGATGAAGGATATACAGGTGTAGCCTTTGAGCATTGGGTCTAGCTCCAGTTAAGGGCTTGATTCAGTATGTTGGAGTAAATGTTTTGGAGAGGATGTTCCTGTAGGAGAGCCAAAAGATTGTGCTAGAAGTGATATTTAGATTCTTGTGAGGATATGAAGGGGGGCTGCACTACTGTGCTTGAGGTTGGAGAAATGAAAGATCTTAAAATTTGACTTGGAAATGTATTGCATGGTACAAGGAACTTCAGTGGGAGAAATCTGATACAGGAACAGATACTCTCTTTCATGTCCTAAATATGTATAATGGAGTTCTTTTGCTTTTAATTGAGCATTCTATACAATGTCTTGAAAATGTTAGTGCAAATCTGTTCTCTGCTTTTTATGTTTTCTCATTTTGTGTTGTATTCTGGTTTTGCCTGTGCTTCAGATAGCAAATGAGTCAGGCACGTGCTGGGTGTGCCTGGATTTAGGAGAATCCAGTAAACAAGTATAATTAGACTTTAAGAGTCCAGTATTAGTACTATTACAATGGACATTTTCCTAAGAGTTACATTATTGTTGGGTTTGATTTCATTTACTGAGGTGAAAACAGTAGCTTGTGTTGACCTGGGGTGTGTGCTTTGATCATTTGTATTAATAACCTCTAACCACTTCCTTCCACCCACTCCTATTCTGCTGCTTGTGTAAATTAACCTCTGCTATCACTTCAGGGTAAGGTTGAGATTAGCTTCTTTTATGTCTTTTCAAAAGCTGTGCTTAACTCCATGTAGTTACTGCATTAATGTAATCTCAGGTGGGACATTTCCAAAGGATTGTTCAGTTACACTATATTTTTCTGCTATTCCACATGCTGTTCTCTTTGCTACTTTCCAAGTAACTCAGTTTCTTTTGATTTTGGTCTGAATGTACTAGGATGATGTGAGGGTTTTTTTTCCTCTTAAGGGTGTAATGAGCATTTACTTTACATATTTTTGTTTGTTTTCAAGTGGGCTTCCAGCTTCTCCCTCTTCCATTTCCATTTGCTTTCCCTGCACTGCTGGGTTTTGTGCCATCAGCTAAAATCTTAAATGGCAAACAGCTGAATTACACGTGTCTAACACCATCCTAGTTCTGAGTTGCTGCTAAAGGGAAAACAAATTTAGATGTTTTCCACAGTGCTTGATAGAGTTCCTCTAACTGGAGAAAACTGCTTTCAGTGCCATAGATATATCCTTTAAGGATTGTATCTTAAGGTATATTAAGAAACCAGGCTTTTCTGCGAGTATATGGGAGTCTTCTTTCATTTTCACTTTCCCCTCCTTCATGAAAAATAACTTAAAAATAAATCTTACTCTTAAAGACAAACAGCATTCATGCTTTGTTATCAGTTATAAGTCAACTGGACTGAGACACTGTCTGCAGAGTATTTAGTTTTTGTGATAAGAATCAGGATTAACAATGTTCTGTCTTTACAAATTAGAACTGTTGACCTATGTTAATTTGGTCCTTACTGTATCAGCTTGGAAATACTCCATGCTTCCCCTTCTGGAAGTGTTTAAACTGTCAAAATGGTTACCTCGCTTACAGTTAGAAACCTTCTTGGAAGGAGCCCAAAGGTGCAGGTCAAACACAGAAATACTGAGCAGGCAGCAGGGCTGGGCTGAGGGCTGCTCAGGAACCCGTGGCAGAGCCATTGCCAGCAGCTGCAAATGCCACGAATGTGTTTTGCCCTGAACAGTGTGGGCTGGGGCAGGTAGGGCAGAGGCAGATCCGCCCTCTGCTCAGGCTGGTGCACGTGGACTTCCACATGACTGCAGGGAGTAATTGCTGCCTTTCCTCCGAAGATTAGATGATCTGGGAAACAAAGGTCATTTAGGTGTCTTGTCTGCTATGCCTCCAAGGCTCCCTAGGTAGAAAGCATCTGGAGTTCTCGGTTTTGGAGCGGCAGCTTTTTGCAGAAGGTGTGGGAGGGTAACCCATCTCTGCTGTCTTGCAGTCATTCTGCTATTTCCCCCATAATGTGCAAACACGCAGGGATTTGGGGTTTCCTTTGTTTGCTTCCTGTTTTAATCCAAAATCCAAGCAGTTCACAAGAAGTAAAGCGTAAAATCTCCCCAAGCATGCAGTGTGGGTGTCTCCTGTGTGACAAGTAACCACTTCTGCAAGTCCAAAAATAGCCCATGTGCTCTGTGCATTGGGAGCATTCTTGGAAACACTGCATGGATTCAGTGCACAGGGACATGCCAGTCACCAGGCTTCTATAGCTGTCACCCCACCCCGTGCCTGCTCCCCAAGCCTGTGAGAGCAAGGGTCATAGGCAAATTCTTTGCATCCAAAAGGCAGTAGAAGAAATGAGGATTGACTGGCAAGTTTTATGTGTGGGCTGGACCCATCTTGAGAGAAGGGTAAGTGTGTGGTATGACAAGAACACACCAGTGCTGAGTGTGTTTTGCAAATATTCCTGTGACCTCTAAACAGACAATAAAATGTCTAGGTGTGGATAGCTGACAAATTTTGAAGATTTAGGACATGAACCCACCAGCTCATATTCCTAATCCTAATTATTCATGCTCATAATCCTAATCCATGCAAATCGCACCAAATTTATTGTCGCTGTTCACTCAGTGAGTCAGGGTAAGGCCTCTCTGCAGGTCCCATGGTGTTCTGAGCACGGCTCCTGGTGCTTGTGTTTCTCTTTCAGATAGCTTCTGTGGCAAGCTACCTAGCTCAGTCACATCGTGAAAATAAGTAAATCTAACTTCTCCTATTGCTGCGCCTCTTAGAAGTGATGGAAACTGTGATTCCAAGTGCCTTGGCCTGTCTGGAGGATTTTACAAATCCTTGGGAGTCCAGAAGGAGAAAAATTCTAATTTTAAGGCCCTGAGCCCTTTTGTCACTGGTAACAAAAAGACAAAAAAAAAAATTGTGAAAAAGAAATTAAACCCACAGCGACCTGGTTTTGTGTTGACCGTGGAAGTCGGCTCCTGAGACTGTTGCTCATTTCTGCTCTAAGTCCGGCTCTTTCTCGTTTCCGCCGCGAGAGGGCGGCGGCGGCGCGGGGAGCCCGGCGTGGGTCAGCCCGGGGCCCGGCGCGCCCGGGCGCTGCTCCGCTGCCTCGCTCGGTGCTGCTGTCCTGTCCCTCCCCACAGCCTGTGGCACCCCGGCACACCCGCTCACACCCCTCTCTTGCAGGTAACGTTCCGGACAAGGATCTACCACTGCAACATTAACAGCCAAGGCGTCATCTGCCTGGACATTTTAAAAGACAACTGGAGTCCAGCTTTAACCATTTCTAAAGTTCTCCTCTCCATCTGCTCCCTCCTCACAGACTGTAACCCCGGTAAGTCCACCTGCACCTTGCATTCCTCCCAGCACCTTAGCAATGCGGCCCTCCTCATTCTATTGGTATGGCCAGCTCAGCTCGTGCCTCCGGTGGAGCACATTTCCCTCTCCAGGGCAGTCAGAGAGGGGCTGGAGGTGGTGGAGGGAGATAGCCCTTACCAGCTCGCTGTTCACTGCTCCTCAGGCTGACCCATGGGGAAACAAGCGATCCTCCTGCACATGAAAACTCCTTCCCCTTCCAAACGCATCCTTTGCTGGTCTGAAGGGCTACAGTAATTCAGTAACGGAGCTTGAAGAGCCCCAGACAGCTCTGAAAACAGGGGATTGACCTTTTACTTTCCATCCTCCCTTTAAAAGAAGTGGCCAGCTATGCCACAAGTGGTCATCACTGCTGCTCTAACCCACCCGCTGTCCACATGAGTTAAGAGGAATATGTCTTCATTTCCAAAGTAATTTTACAGGTTGCATTTTTATATGTCTAAAGAGGAGAGAAAGACCAGATTTCACCGTGTACTAAACTTGATGTACAAAACCCCTTCTTGAGAATTAATCTTTCCTAGAAGGCAGCTTTACATTGTTACAAGTATACTTAGCATGAGTATCTCAGGCACTCTTAGATGGAATAAAATAAACCTGAAATACATGAATTGGTGAAAAACCTCAGTAATGCAAAATATGACTGATTGTTGTGCCTTAAACTTTTTTAAACTCTTTTGGCATTTCCCACTATTAAATTACAGATTAGCACGTCACCATAAATACACAAAATCAGAGAAGATACAGATCATCAATTCAGTATGTTTAGGTTGTTACAGTGTACCTTACCTGTGTGTTTGCCTTGTATGAAATTTACACTTCAGCTTTATTTAAAAGCTTTTATTGGGTAACTTGTCTGAAATAAGTGGTGTGTTTCCTTTTCAGCTGACCCCCTGGTTGGAAGCATTGCCACTCAGTATATGACTAACAGAGCAGAGCATGACAGAATGGCCAGACAATGGACCAAAAGATACGCTACATAAATTGGATTTTCGTCAAACTCTTACATTATTTGTCTGTGATGGAAAGAGCTGCTTATGATTTTGAAGGGGTGGGGGGTGGGAGGGTGCTGGTAAAGAGTAGGGTATTTCTATAACAGATTTTATTCAGTCTTTTATTTCCTAAGATTTTGTTGTTGTAACTTAAGGTATCTTGCTACAGTAGACAGCTAGGATTTGGAATAGCATACTTTAAGACTGTAATTAGTTCAGCAATATTAGCTCACATATAGTACCGAGAAGAATGTAAACTTCTTAGACTTCTTTGGTTTTCAGTTTGCTTGCAATATATAAAAGATTAAAACAGCTTAATTTTGTACAGGTACATAGGTTGACATTTATGTAAAACTCCTTTCAAGACTCTACACACTGTTTTTGCTTTTTGTTTGTTTGGGTTTGAGGGATTTATTTTGTTCTGGGTTGAGTTTCCTTTTTTTCTTTTTTTTTTTCTTTTTTTTTTTGTAAAAAGATGTTGGGATTGTTTTTCCCTATGGAGGGCACATTGGTATTTAACAAATCCTTTTTAAAGACTGTCATCTCATGATCTGTGATATGGAGAGGTGAATATATGGCCTCATATATGAAATGAGAAGTAGTTAATGTATTATTTTATAAGCCAATCTATCTTTGTGAAAAGAATAAAGGGTTTAATCAGGACTTATGGTAACCTGTAGTGAAATACCTTAAGCTGTTTAACTGTAAGGTGTGGAATAGGAGTCACTCAGTGGATTGGTTGTATGTTGTGGGCTACTTAAGTCTGCATTTGTTACTGTGCTAATAAAAAGATGTTTAAAAAAAAAGAAGAAGAAAAGATTTCTGTTTAGTCCCTTGCTTTGTCATTTTGTCAGAATGGTGTCTCTGTAAGCTTTGGAGGATTTATGCTGTGGTTAAGGACAAGGGAGATCTGCAGGTGAGTGCACTGACTGCTGCTATTTTAGGAAGACAGTTCTAGACAACCATACAGTGAATGACCATGTAAGACCTTTACAACTGTTCACTGGGTGTTCTGCAGGGACCTGGCCCTGAGGAGGTAACTTGCCACGGAGTACACAATAGTTACTTTTTAGCTTAAGTTTTCACAGTGTTGCCTCTGCAGGACTGGCATGTTGTTTGAAAGTACAACCAGAAAAGTGTAAGCTATCTGGAAGGGAAAGAGGCAGGAAGTAAAAGGAAGAAAAGAATGTCTTGATGCTTTTCTGGTGGAGTGGTCTATTTGGACCTGGAAGAGAAGGAATCGTGTCCTGGTAAGGTAGCAGACAACACCATAAAGGAGTATCTGTACATCCTTTAACTACCTATAAAGATTATCTCCTAGAGACATAGTGTTTGCATTGAGAGGTGTAGCAACAGGGCAGTTAATTGTGGATATGGCATTTCTGACCACTCCCTTAAGGTAAGGGCCGGAAGCACAGATTCATTTTTCATGGCGAGTGCTTCACCTTGCGACATTTTTGTGAGTGCTGGGTGGCCATCTGCACTCTTGGATTTGGTTTGGTACTTTAAAATAAGTTCTGTATGTGTTTCATTTACATACTTCTCTTGCTGTCTAGATACAGAGCAAATCTAACTTGGTCCAAAGTAATCTGTTAATCAGAAGTGTCCTTTCCTTTGCTGGGTGGGTAGTAGCACTGTACCCTCATGGGCTGAACTGCCGTCATTTGACACAGTGCATGTTTTGGTGTACAAGCTCCCTCAGCTGTTTACCTCTTTGGTACATAGCTACATCACACTAGGAGCACCTCTGGTAATCTTTCCTTCTCCTCTACTGAGTAAAGGGGTGAATGGCTCAATCTCAGTAGTTTTTTGCCAGCTTCTTTCTTTGTGCCACCGGGACACATCAAATTAACTGTTGTAACTGGTGAGGGCGAGTGATTTGTACAGTGTTTATTCAGCAGGGTAGAGGCTTTAGAGGAACAGAGAAAGATGGTTTAGTTCGCTATTTTGTTTTTCTTCTTTATAATAAGTTTTCTCCATTATCTTGTGAAGGGACTCCGGTTTTGCAGAAGGTAAATGATCCCAGTGACCTAGAACAGGGTTTGAGTCAGTGGAACAGGAAGAACAAAATAAATGTTCTGCACACTAGGTACTACGTTATACTCTGTACTTTGCTTATTCACCCTGTGTAAAACTCTACTACAGCAAGTTTCATTTTTACTCAGTACCAGCCACTGTGTGTGTATCATTTGCAGAGGAGACACTAGATTTTCCATCACTTCTCAGTAAAACACTATAATATTTAGAAAAACATCAGAGTAAGTTTATGAAAGAAAACAGTGGGTGGTGATTTTCTTTTTTTATCTGAATGCCTCGAATTATTTAAACTCTGCTTTTAGCCAAATCAAAGAAAATGTGTTTGCCTTTATGTAGCCTATTTGGAAAAATGGCCTTAGTCATTTAGAAGATACTGTTTCTCTTGCCTGTCTTAAAACACTGTCAAGTCCTGGGAGTCCAGTGGAGCAAATGAGCAAGCTGCACTTGCACTGCACAGCTCTGGCAGCCTACAGGTGACATCAGTCTTGGCAGAAGAATTGGCACCGAGTCTGCAGCATGCAGAGCTGCACAGGAACCAATCATCCCCATTCTTTCCATCTCCAGGCATTTTAAGTTCATTCTGACTTGTCAACCTGCACTCCCTTGGCTCAGGGGTCAGCTTTAGTGATTTGTTGTGAGTAGACATCCTCACTTATTTTGATTGATCCAAGGTGATTTTAGTCCCTTCCAGAGGGGTTCTGCAGAGCTGAAGAAGAGGAACATGACCCATTCCTTGGTAAGAGGTTGCAGCAAGGAGGTGAACCACTGCTGCTCTGAAGTCACCTCCACATCCCAAGTATGCAGGCAGATATGGATTCTTCTGGGTAGGGAGAAGCCTGGAGTACACGTGTGTTCAGTAGGAAATGAGTGAGGAGGGAGTGTCATCCTGCTGGGGACAATGACTCTTACTGGCCAGGTGCGGAGAGGTCGTGCTATCGTGCTTACTCAGCTGCAGTGTGGAAACAATTGTATGTTCCTAGCAGGGCATTACAAGAACTTGCTCATTCATAATTGCTCTCTTATCTTACTCCTTGGCCACAGCGATTCAAACTATATTGAGCAAAGCACATAAACAGTTTCGTCTACCTTCATTATAATGGTAGGGATTCCTGTTTAATTTTTAGTGAAGTGTACGGCTGCTCTGACATTAATAATGTTGACAGACTTTAGTAATGCTGATAGGCTTTATTAATCAGTATTCAGGAAGAGCAATACTATGAGCTTAATTGTGATCATTAAGCACACTGTTTAGCAGTTATGATATGACAGTGCAAATAATGCTTGTGGTTTTGCCGATTCACAGTGAAATTCTCAGTATTTGTTCAAAAGAGGATTAATTTAGTGGCAAATGCAGAAACTGGGTACTTCACTCCCTCTCCCTGCTCTTGTCTTCAAATATAAAGAAAAGCTAGCATCAATTAGTACAGGAGGTTGTTAAGATGCCAAAAACTTTCCCCTGTCTCTGGGAAAAATTGCTCATTCTGTCACTATATATCCCCTTTTGTTCGGTTTTGTGCCAGGCTGGCCTGGAACAGCAGATTCCCGCAGCACACAGGTTTGCCAGCGTTGAGTCAAACACAACACATGCAGTTGTGCTCCTGCAGCCAGACCATGTGCAGAGCATTGAGACCGGGGCCATTTGTACAGGTATTGCTGGGTGTTTTCCCAGCTCCAAAAAGGCAGGCAGCCTCTTACCCTCCTTAGCCCCACCTGCAGAGTCATACAGAGCTTTGTACCTGGCCTAGGGAGGGTGGATTGCTGCAGCTTGCCTGAGCAGCCAGCTAAGCGTGCCCTAAGCAGAGCCCAGCAATATCTCCTGCATACAAAATCAATCCCTATAATTCTCAGTAAAATGACCACCTGTGGGAATGTGGGACACCTATGGGATTTGTAGTGGACCTACTAGAACAAGCCCACAGCTCTGTTGTCCTTGGGTTGTTGTTCAGTCAATGAGCTCTGCGAGCTATTTCTGATTTCTACAAATTAATTCCTGACCTGAAAGCACTGCTTACTAGATTTTGTTGACAAGGTTCATGTTGAGGTATTTCCCATAAGATGTGGGGGGTGGGGTTTTTTTATTTTCTTGGGGTTTTTTCCTTCCAGACACTAGCAAAACATCAGTGGCTAAATCTGATAATTGTTCCTCCTGCTCCATATCCTTCTCCTACAGTAAGACACTGATCTCAGCCTCTTGCAGCATCAAAAAGCCCTGTGGCCCTGTTTAAGGTCAAGGTAAAAGAACTGTTGCCATTTCAAATATATCACCTTTCCAAATGGAATGCTTTATTGCAGCTAATACTTTTTGTGACTACAGGCTATAGATATGCAGAGGGATTATATACTGGTAAGCTTGTTGATTTGTCCCTCAACATGGCTGTATCCAGGCATAGTAAAAGCCCCTGCTAGAGAGGTATCCATCTATCCCTTCCTCCTCCATAACCCTGGCTGCAAAATAACTGCTCTCCTAAAGTGCTTTTTGAGGCTTTTACCACCAGCAGCTTTTCCAAGCCAAGTCTATGAGAAGGAAGGATACCTCTTAGCTGTAAGCGTGCTGTTTTTATTGCTGAATGATATTATTGCTTTAAGTGAAACTGCAAGGAGCAAATGGCACATAAAGGACTTAGACTGCGACCTGGCAGCAGGAGACAATGCTAAGCTAGTCTAGTTTTCACAGTTATTCCCTTTGCTCTTCCTTCCAGGCAAGGGAAATGTTGATTTGTTCTGGGACTGGGACAGTTTGCTAGCTAAGAAGGTGAAGGGTTCAAGCAGTGTTTTCCGATCTGTCACAGTCACTTCCCACAGTCTCACTTTCTCGGCCCTTGCCCATTGCTGTGCTGCTTCTGTTTCCACTTGCCTCTCGTCCAGGAGGTCAGTTTTGTTCCCCAAGACAATAACTGCAACCTACAAACCAAACAAGAGGGTGAGCTTTATACCAAAATCATCCACCAGTCACCATCCTTTTTAACAGTGGACAAGTAGCAATACAGTTCAGTCTTGTTCTGTAACTTAGCACTGGCACAAGGTAAGTGGCATGTAGATTGGAATATCAGGGTCTGGGATTTGAATTAGCCTCATCTACTTACGGGTTGGAAGCTTGTTTTAATCATAGGATATGCAGGACTTCCCCTTCTTGTCACCCCACTCCCCACCCTCAATGATTGCTTGAAGGGAAACAATAGCCAAGAGATCCAAAGTTAAACAGCCCCATTCTCCACTTACTTGGCAATTGAGCTGCCCTGGACAAATAAGAGCATGACATCCGAGTAGGTCACAGCAGCAGATGCTTGAGAGATGAAGAAATGCACAGCAGCAGAGAAAGCCTGGATCCCACAGCAGTGGATTTTGCCCAGTTTGTTTCTTGCCCAACCCCCATTCCACAATACAAATAAAGCCAACTGTGCCAGCAGCCCAGGCAGGCTGGGCTATGGGCCCCTCTCCCAGCTCAGCCCTGCCAGCTGCCCAGCCCCAGGCTGAAGGAGACAGTCTGCTGAGAAGAGCAGATAAGCACCAGCAGCATCCTCTGGGGAGCAGTTTCAAGAGCAGCACATCTGTATCAGATCTGCAGTTGTAAGGATCCATCAAGTGACTTGTGTCACTATTACCCAGACAGTCTGAGCTCAGTAGGTACATGAAACCTTCCCAGTGCTTCAGCTCTAGGAAGTGCCACAGGCAGTGCTGGTCATGTGAAGCTACTGTTCCTCCTTATTTTAAGCTAACTGTTCTCTAACAATGTTTTACCAGCACCAGCTTTTAGGGGGAAACCATGCCTACATTTTTAGTTCAAGGTCCTCAGTCAAACTCTGTTTTCATCCCCACTAGTGGTTTGACAAAGATCAAGTGATAAAGTTCTCTCTTGATGATTATTTGTGGGGTTTGCTGTGGCCACGCTTGCTCTTTCCTGTTCAGGCTAACTCCAGAATGCCTTCTGCTTCTTTCCAGCTAGAGATGTTTGTCATGTTCCTGTGAGGTCTGAGACTTCCTTTCTTTTCTACAGCAGTCCAGGGTGTTTGGAAAAATGCTGCTTAGGGATTTTTCCCCCCTCTATGAAGGCTTTGAAAGAAGCTATAATCTTCATGTGTATTTATTGCATGCTCCAATTGAATTTTAGCTATGGCAAAGCTCTGTCAGTGTAACAGAACAAAACCTCTATTTAGTGTAAAACTTGGCCAGGCTTTAAGGTGCGTGCTGGAGAGCCCCCACAGCCAGCAGAGGCAAGGAACCAGCCATCAGTACTTTCTGTCATCTGCCACACAACAGGGGACTGTGCCATTCAACGAGTTGAAGTTCTGCCAGCTCAGAAGCACCATGTGTAGAGATACATCCCCAATTCAGTAAAGAATTCATGTTAGCAGAGCCCAGACTTTAAGTCACAGAATCATTAATCTCCTGATTAACATTTTACTGTAAGGTGGGACTCCTGATCTCACCTTGTACACCTTAAAGCCTATTTTTTATGGAAATCACAGGAATGAAAACTTTTATCCATCTGACTGTGGCCACCACTTTTTTAACCATGTTATCCTCAGTCAGAATCACAATTTTAAGCTCTCCAAAAGGATAAGCAAATTAGTTTTTTTCTAAAATACCTGCATGCAATGAGAGAGAAGAGTTGTGACAGGTAACACAGATGAGCAGGACACAGATCCTGTTGGGGCTGTGACTCCCTTTCTGCATTACAACATGCTGTATAGTACCAAATCAGGGCCATCACAAAACACAGTGCCTGGGAAAGATTTCCTGCTTGTCCACCTTTCCTTGGCCTGCAGGGGAGTTATGCTTGACTCCTGCATCCCTGATATACGTGACAGTCTGCAGCTCACACCAGCCCTACCACCTAACATGCCTCTCCTGTGACTGCACATTCATCTGCCATCAAACTTGAGCCTGCCTTCCTCTACCACCCTGTGTGCTGTCAGTACAAAACAAGTTACATTTTTGCAAAGTCTCTCCCTACCATTATCCAATTAATTCTTCATGCTTTTTTTTTCCTTTTAAACAGCATAAAACAGGCATTTGGAAAGCTGTAGGCTAAAGACATTTAACAGGGAAAACTACTCCAGAATAGAGATACTGTAGGAAAAGCCGTAATGCTAATGCCACATACAAGTTATATTTGTTTAGCTAAGCTGGAATGCTGTCAGCTGAAAACACTAGCTGCTTTCTAAGGGAAAATAGAGCAGTCATTTCACACAATTGAATTGATTCAATATGGTTGTTAAAATACATTAAAGCTGCTTTGCCAATTGACTAATGTCTGGGAGACCCATTGTCAATTACACTAGTTTGTAAGCCATCAAGTACATGAATACAAAACAAACAAAGATAATGCCCTTCGTTACATTATTCTATGCACTTGAGTTCCCCTGTACAATATCTAGAAAAACATGAGCTGCACTGCTGTAGACCATATGTTTTATTAGTCATAAGTGTCCTGGCTGGTGCATTCAGCTGACTGAATTTTAGCTGTAGTAGAGGAAATAAGGAGGGGGAAAAAAAAAGCATTCTTTTGCATGACCTGCATGGCATGTGAATTAAGCTTCCCTGGCATGTGAAGGCCTCCTTTTTGCTGGGTTGCCCAAGGCTGTGGGTACCTTCATTTTCCTTTGTACACGACGTTTACAGAAACAAAAGCTGGGCTTTGTGACCTTAACTTCCTGTCACTGATACAGCGTTTAGCCGAGCATGCATTTACCTCCTTTTTGTCCCTGAAGACATCGATCTCCTTTTTAAGCAGTTCGACTCTCTGGAACGCCTCGAGGCTGGTCACAGCGTACACCAGGACGAAGCCGTCAGCCACAGAGAAATAGTGTTTGGGCAATTCCACGCCCTCCTGCAGACCCCTGGTGTCATAAAGCCGCAACTGTTCCTTCACGCCTCGGTCTGTCTCCACCGATGCCAAATACACATCTTCCATTGTGGCACCCTCTTCTAAGCCTGTTTGAAAACAAGCAGGAATGTTCCACTGCTGTAAGTACAGCCTCACTACAAGAATTCTTTGCAGTGCAGCAGAATTTTGCCCCACAGTAGCTTTTAGTGAGGGTTTTACAGAGTGGCTTGACCAGGCCTTGACCTTGCCTGGCATCTCCATGGAGGGCTGTATTCATAGATGACTGCACTAGCTATTTCCAATAGTGATACTGTAAATACATTAATATGTAAGCACATGATTGTGCCTGTAAAATTTATCTATGCAACATGCACATTCAGAATAGGATAAGATATATGCTCTCCTCCCAAGTTTTCCAAACTCCAGCCACCCAGTTGTACCAGTTCTGTGCCAAACATGCTGCAAAACGAGCCTGTCCAAACATACCCTTTTGGAACAACAGCCAGGGAACACCAGATAGTCAAGTACTAACATCTTAAGCCTACTTCTTTGCCTCATAATGAGCTGGATCACACTGCAGAAGCAGGAGCCAAAGGAATAATTCTGGAAATGAATGTGTATTAGTGGTACAACTAACCAATATGTGAAATTAAGCCAGAAAGGGAAAGAGACGTTTGCGGGCAAATAAAGTTCCATACTATATTCACTCAAATGCACAGTGAGCTTTTTCCATCCCCTAGGGATTTAAAATGACTCAGATTTGCTAATAGGAAGTTCATTTACTGCAAGGCAAGAGCATGCACAAGGTAACAAGCTTTCATATATGTATTACCTGTTCCACCCTGACTCTCTGCATCCTGGCCCTCCTTCTCTCCTCCTCTCCACACAGTAAATGTGAAGTAATTCAAGGCAGCTTTGAACTAATTAAAATTATTTTTTCCTAAGCCAAACCTGAAAACACATCAATCACCTTATCTTTGTGTTCCTCCTGGATGCAGGGGCATAAGGTTACAGGTTGAAACGATCTATGTATAGTGTAGCTGGGCCGCTTTCTGAGTTGGTTTTAAGTATTCATATAAGCCCTCTGCAACCCACGTTTTTGCCTCCATTGCACTCCTATATACAATTGTTTGCTGCTGCAGGACTAATTCAATAATGAGTCCTGCTTTATTCTCTTTGTCTGCCAAAAAGGGACCATTTTTAGTGTATTGTTTAAGAAAACACAAGGGATTATCTGGCCTATGAAAATAAGGACTTTGCTATATTCAGTGACACTATTCAAAACACTCCACACTGACAAACAAGCTAAAGCATTCCACCCACGCTGATGGTTTCCCGTGATGTATGCAGCATTCCTGTGCAGGAAAGTGGCACAAGCTGTTCTTTTTGCCCCTCTCTGTGCAGTCTTCATATATCAAACTCTCATTAGGTTTCCAAAGATTTAATTTATCTCGCCTCCAAATATAGCCACGCTAATGTGTGGGAGCAAAACTAAGAACAGAAGGACAAAGCAAAGGTTAATGAAAAGAGGAAGCACAAATGCATCCTGTGTAGTTGTAGAATGTGTCAAAGGGTCACTTTTAAAGACTGAGGTAGTAACAAAGCCCTTTCTGGATATAGTACTGTTGTTTAGACACAGCACCATATTCTTGCTCTGCCTTGCTGCATTGTACAGACAGGTAAAGGAAATACCTAGCATCAGTAAACATGGCTTTGGCAAGAAGGAAGGAACCCTAAGTACTGACGTTTTCTTTTTTAAAAGCAACAAATAATATTGTACAGTTTTTCATCCTCTAAATGCTACACTATAATCCAACAGCCTCTAATAGATCCTTGTTATCCTGTGACAATCTCCTCCTAATGGCATTAAAAGCAGCGGTGAAAAGTGTGTCTTTTAACATCTATTTAAAAACAAAGAGGAAAATTTAAGACCGGGGACTTAACTCACCAGACTAGAGCAACAAATTTTGAAGTGAAATAAGGGGAGGCACTTAGGAGGGAGTTGAAATTTATGCACCAGTATCAGATTCCAGAGGTGAAATTTCACCCACATGCACTGAGGGAGGGAGTATATGCAAGTAGTTTCCTAAGTAAACATAGACAATTTTTAGAAATACCTGTGCCACCTTATTCTAGGCCCTGCTCCTAAAGCCCAGACCATGTACCAGCTGTATCTTGCTGACAATGACATTTACACTTCTTGTTAGTAGCATCCCATTCAAACACTTCCTAGGTCTCCATTCAAAAATGGGTCAGGCAAGTTGTTTTAAGAGAAGCAACTCTAGTCAGTGTCCTAGAAAAATGCTGGCACCATCCCATCCTCCCTGCCACAAAGATCCTGATTCTCCTTCCCTTCACTGGCATCCCCAGGCATCCTTCCACCGCCTCTACCTGGGTGGGCAAGGGCAGCTTGTGCTGGGAAGTTGCTGTCCTGCAGACTGCTGCCAGCTTGACTCGTTTTTCCATGGAGCAGAAGACTGCAATGGGCCAGCTTTCAGGTTCAGAAGCTGGAGGGGTGAAGGGAACTAACAAGATAGTGCACAACCTCACGCTTCCTTTGAAAACTGAAGATATAAAAAATTTGGAGAGGGAAAGGAGGAATAGACAGAGGTGATGCCACTCTCCAGCACCTACTTAGCCGGTACAAATCTTAGGAGAGGCAGAAAGGTCTTCGTTTTTTACCGACTGCTGCCACAGAGGAACTGCAACGGGAAGCCTCAGTCATAAACTGGGTGTTGTTCCAACCCCTTGTGGCTTCCCAATGAGGAAAAGAAAAGGTTTAATATACTAATGAATACTGCACACTTAGGCTAGGCACAGCAGATAAACTGCAAATACCAAAGTAAATCAAAATTTCAAGAGGGATGGAAATTCAAAAGTTCCCAGTTGGATCTTGAACATTAATGCTGTACAAATTTTGTGTCTTCTTGAGTACTTTTGAAGATTTCCTGTGTAATCCCTTTTTCCTTTTTTCCAGAGGAATTCAGCAAAGAGCTCCTAAAACCTGCTATTCCTTATGTTTGTAAACTGCAGAATAACAGGCTTTTCTTATTTAGATCTCAAAAGACAGTGTATCAGAGGATCCCTGACTTTGGAAAGAGCTGGACAAACCTCAAGAGGAGCTGATCTGTTTAGATTTAGCTGCTAGGGAAGTACTGGTCCCACCAACAAATAGCCAGGTTTTGACCCTCAGTTATATATATTCAGTTCCATTTTCATCTATTTCTAAAATACAAAGCTGACTGCAACTCTATCACCAGGTAGTTTTAATTTAAGAAGTGAAGATGTAAAAAGGCGTCTCAGCCCATGGCAAGGGGGTTGGAAGGAAATGATCTTTAAGGTCCCTTCCAACACCAACAGCTCTATGATTCTATTAATGCATAATCAGGTTAATTAGCCTCCACATCCAAAGTGTGTAAGCCAAAACCCCAAATCCCTCCAGCTGGAACAAGCGAGGCAATTTCTCTCATTATGGCTTCCACCACAGTAATATATGGTGCTTTCATTCCTAGCTAGTAAGAGGATCTGAAGTAGCTGCTTATGAATAACGTGACCATACCAGCTATTTACACTGCCAGGAGGCAGAGATAAGTTTTCTACAAGGGACAGTTCTCATCTTCTCCTGTTGAGCTGATAAGTTTTAGTATAGGCTGAGAGGCCAGAAATATTTTAAAGGCAGAAGAAAGATTCCCTTCTGCACCTTCACTGAACAGGAACACTGTTTAAGGAAAAATATCCATCCTCTTCACAGACATGTCCTGTACCAAAGCTAAGCCAGCAAGTCTCCTGCTAGCCTGGTCAAGAGGTACCAAGCAGTGCCAGGTACCACAGGTACTTAGTGAGACAATCTCCTGCTGCTAGTCAAGGACTCTTTCCATGACTGAGGAGAAAAGACTGGCCCCTCTTTCTTCAGGACAGCAAGGTGGAGCATTTGGATAAACACAACACTTAAGTCACAGAAAGAGAGATCATCCCAGGTACCAGGCAATCCTGAATCATAGAATAGTCAAGGCTGAAAAAGATTTCCAAGATCATCGAGTCAAACTGTTCAATCAGCATTGCCAAGCCCATCACTCAACCATGTCTCCAAGTGCCATATCTGGTTTTTGAACACTTCCAGGAATGGTGATTCCACCACTTCCCTGAGCAGCCTGCTCCAATGCCTCAACACCCTTTCCCTAATTTTTCCTAATATCCAATCTAAACCTGCCCTGGCAGAACTTGAGGCCATTTCCTCTTGTCCTGTTGTTTGCTACTTGGGACAAGAGACCAACCCCCACCTGGCTACACCCTCCTGTCAGGTAGCTACAGAGAGCAAAAGGTCCCCCTTTGGAGCCTCCTTTTCTCTGGGCAGAACACCCCCAGCTCCCTCAGCTGCTCCTCATCACAGGAGTGCACCAGACCCTTCCCTTCATCAGCTTAATTTTCCTTCTCTGGACCCACTCCAGCCCCACAATGTCTTTCTTGTAGAGAGGAGCCCAAAACTGAACACAGTATTCAAGGTGCTGCCTCATCAGTGCTGAGCACAGGGGGATGGTCACTGCCCTGGCCCTGCTGGTCACACCATTTCTGATACAGGCCAGGCTGCCATCAGCCTTCTTGGCCACCTGGGCACACTGCTGTACCTGTATATGTACTGCATACACATGTGCAATCTTTAGCAGCTATTTGCCCTGACCTATGGTGATATAGTCCCTACATGACTCAATGCTAAATCTGCACCCATTTCAAATATTTCCTTTTGGGTTTTTTTCTAATTCCTTGTATTAGTTTGGCAACAGTGTCTGCCTTGCAATAGCTACATTATTTTACATGGCTCTGAGAGCATCTCTCATCTATTTGACCTCTCCTTTCCCATCTTGGGACACCAGGTAAATTTCCTTGCAGTTTAAAGCCTAGCCCAAAATCCAATACCAGACATCATTGCTCACACGCTACAGGGACACAGATAGTCCTTTTTTGGGGTATTCCTCCTTCCTGAGTACTTTTTCCTCTTTGACCTCAAACTATCTTAGTGCCTTTGCTAAGAGTGTTAGCTGCTGACCACGTAAGTAACACTGGCACTTACGGACTTCATCCATGACAAGCCAGGGAGACCTGAAGGTGCTTGTTTTTCTAGGAAAAGAAACAGTGCAGCTGGGTTTACAGCACCATCACCAAGCACACAGCCAGGAGCACGGGCTCAAAGCCAAGGGCTTTACATAGCAGCATGAAACCTCCAAGGACTCTAATCACTTCCTTGACACCAGCTGTGCCACCACTCCTTTCTACAGGAAAGTCAACAGGAGGCACGTGAGCATTGACAGACTTGTGGCTGATTTACAGCCAGGAGGAGGCCCTCGTGACAGTGGCTGTGACACCTTGGAGAATGGCAGCAGACCCTGTGCTCTGAGCCTCCAACCAAGTTCTAGCGTGCCTCTTGTCACTGAGAGGGGGATGTGCCTGCCATCAGAACGGAAAGACTCCCCCTGTTGGCTTGGCCATCCTCCCCATGGCTCCTGGGCCCTTGGAGCGGCCGCAGAGCTGTTCCTGACGTCAGTCAGGAAGCACAGGTTTTGAAACAGCTTGTGTCCGTGTTGCCATGCCTGGTGAGCTGCCTTGCTGGTTGGCTCTGAACAGACAGGCTTTCAGCAAACACACTAGTCCCTTCTTGCCTGCGGCCAAAAAGGCCAGCAGCCAAGATGTACATATCAGCTTTCTGGAGCTCACAAGCTTTAGGAAATGAGGATCAGGATCCTGTAATCATGTTTCAGGTGTGGAAGGGCCACCCCTGCAATGGTAGCACCATTGTGCAGTTTAAAGCAGCTCAGCTAAGAAGCAGTCAAAGACTTGCCATTCCTCAAACTCTGTCCTTGTGTGGAGAGATCCTCACAATGGCATCCTGCCCCTGCAATTCAGCAGTTAAATCAATACAGAGTGGAACAGTAGCTGAAAGTCTTCTGGGAACCATTTCCACCAACCCAGACCCCAGGCACCCCCTGCGACAACTGCCTTTGTGCTGAGGAAGAGGCAGGGAGGATGGTGACCACTCAGCAGGACTGCCAAAAGCACCAGCTTATTGGTCCATCCCCTCAAATGTGCCTGATGGCCTGTGTAAGGGATACCAAAATTGCTGGGGCATGGCCACTCGTCTCTTGGGGGTGCAGCAGCTCCGTAATGACCCTCTCCATATCTTCATCTTGTCTCTGCTACTTGCCCTCTTTCTCTGAATGCCTTAGGAATATATTTGACCAAAATCACAGAAAACAGGAAACTACCTTCTTCCTTCTCCCCTTGCACTCCCCATCTGCTATCAGCTGTTCCTTCCCTTACCAGTAACTCCAAAATATTAGAGCAGAGCTGCAGGCAAGGATAATGATCTTTTTAAGTGCAGGGGGGCCCGGGGTGAGGTCTGCGTTGCTCCATGGCCAAGCTGGAGCAGGGCATTTGGGAGTGACAGAGGGACACCCACGGCTAAAGCCCAGGCACGAGGCCTCCCTCCGGTTATGTCAGGCAGTGTCCGTGACGTTGTATAATCATGTACATGGCTGGCTCCATAAATAGCGCCTGTGATCAGCAACACCCGAATATCCTTCCTGCCGGGGTTGCTAATAGCAGGCAGGAGTTAATGCAAGGCAATACGATTTAAGTAACGTGGCCTTGCTCATGCTGCTGGGGTGTCTCTGACAGCCACCCAGCCCAGCACAGAGGAGAGGCAGGTCGGTAGCAAAGGGAAAAACCTTCATCCTGCAAAGCTTTGCAGCCTTCACGTTGAAAGCTACACGGGGCTACGTGCCTAGCACTCAGTAGGATGCTGGAAACAGATGTTGCTGCAACATTAGAGGAAATCCTCCTTTTAAACACGGGTATTAGCACACAGTTCTGTATCACGCTTTGCCAGCAAATTCCTCCCATCCATACATTTTAAAGGTGCAGTGCTGCAAAGCCCCATGCTAGAAATCCTTGTGTTTATCCAACAACTTATCCCAGTCTAATTTACTGGCTCAAGAAAAAAATGCAAAGTGACTAAACATCTTCTGTCAAAGCCCTGGTGCCACCCCTTGTTTCTAGGCGAGGCAGGAATAATTTGTCAGCCTGATGATCATTGCCCTTCCTTTAAAAGCCAAATGTGGAAACAGAGGGAAACGTGCAGGCTCTGCCTTTGTTCCCTTTCTTTTGTGCACAGCAAATATCAGGCATCCTCTGTTCCTCTGTCAAGTCTGTTTTCCCCATGGGGATTTCTTAGAGAGCAGAGACACTTGGCCTTCAAAACTCAGCACAGAATGTGGAACCTAAAGCTGAGCTGTTTTCCTTTCCAGAGCTTTGATTAAATGTTAGCCAAAACCAAGCAAAAAAAAGCTTTAAGAAGATGAAACAAAAGTCTAAACGGCATCTACACTCATCATGTGACAGCTATTTATTTTCAAGCATCTACGGCACCTTTCAGGGAACGAGATATTTCTTTTGTAAATACGCAGCAGGCACATCACCTACTTTCAGTGTTTGTTTCTCTTTAAACATTCTTGTGTTTTATTACTGGGAACATCATGGAATGGGTTCTTCTCCACAACTCTTTTAAAAATCTGTAAGCAAGGGACTATGAATTTTAAGAACAGCCCAGAGATGCCAGAAAACCATATTAATTTCCTCCTTCACCTCAGCGCAGTTCGCAGTCCTCCATTATTGGTGTTTTGGGGCCCACACCGACCAAGATGCCAGAAAAGGAAGCCACCTCCCCCCAAAAGTAAAAATATCTCACCGACAGTGTGCCTTCCATAGAGAAGCTGCTCCAAAATCGCAGTCTTTCCCACTGAGGCCATTCCACAAACCACCACCTTGTAGCCCTTTCCCATGCTTCCCGAGGGCCAGTTCCACGGCGGAGCCCTGTGCAGACAGGGGAGGCTGTGAGCCCGGCACGGCTCGGGGATGGGGATGGGGATGGGCACGGGTGGGAGCCGAGCCCACGGAAGGCGCAAGGCAAAGCGCGAAGCAGCGGGGGCACAGCTCCCTCCCAGCGCCTGCCAGCGACTGATATTTTTAGGACTAGAGTTTCCTCCCACACCATTTTTTCAGGTTTTAGGCTGCTGCCAGCGGTGCTGATGCTTGCCTGCAGCCTCGACACTTGTCCTGTCAGGTTTGGGGAGACTGGGAGCGCTGGAGCATGCACGCGCCCGGGGCAGGGGCTGTGTGTGTTGGCGTGTGTGTGCACAGCGTTATCGGGCTTCCTGGGTTTGCAGTGGGCTTGATGGTAACTCATGGTATCAGGATGGCTTCTGGAAATGCAAGAAAATTATGGCTCCTTCCCTTGAATTCTGCTTGCAAGAAAGTTTCTAGCTTTTATGGACTAAGAACTACAAAACAGGAGAGTTAAAGGCAGAAGCACAGGAAAGCAAATGCAGAAAGCAGGTTTTTTTAGTCTGCTTTAAAACAGTTTGATGGGTGGGGATTGGTTTCTAGCAGGAGGCATCCAGCAGCTTGGGGCACTTCCCTCTGCCAGTGAGCCATGGCAGGGCAGCAGGCCCTGACTCAGTTTGCTGTTTGGAGCCATTTCCCACAGAGAGAGCTGAAGAGTACCTTTTGTGGACCAAGAGGGGCTGGCGTAGTCCTGCTTCAATTCCAGTTTAACCAGGTAATGCTTCACAAGCCAGGGTGCTCTGAAAAGCATACACTGAAAAACAGAAAGGTCATCCTGTAGCTGCAGGAAGGGAGGCAGAAAGGAATTGCAGGCTGGGAAAGGCTAACTCATAGAATCATGCAATGGCTTGGGTTGAAAGGCAGCTTCAAGGTCCTCTCCTTCCAGCCCCGTGCCACGGGTAGGATGCCACCAACCAGACCAGGTCGGTCAACGCCCCATCCAACCTGTGCCGTGCCATATGCAGGAGGGAGGGGAGCAGGGACAGGAGCAGATCAGTGGGCAAAGCCAGGGTCTGCAGAACCAGGCACCCCATGCTGCCCTCTCCCTACCCTCCACTCAAAAGGTTTTAGGATTGGTTTTAGGGCTTTTTTATTTTCCCTTAGCGTTCATTATTTAGAATAGAATAGAATTAGGTTGGAAGAGACCTTTAAGATCATCCAGTCCAAACATCTGCCCAGAACTACCACTGTAACCACTAAACCACATCATCCAGCACCAAATCCAGATGCCATTTAAACTACTCCAGGGATGGTAACTCCACAATCTCCCTGGGCAACCTATTCTGATGCCTGACTGTCCTAACAGTGAAGAATTTTCTTCTAATACCTAATCTGAGTCCCCCCCCCCACATCTCAGCTGAAGGCCTCTGGTCCTCTCAGCGCAGTCACAGTAGAGGAGACCGGCCCCCACCTCCCTACATTCTCCTTTCAGGGAGTTGTAGAGAGGGATGAGGCTCCCCCCGAGCCGAGCCTCCTCTTCTCGACACGAAACAAACCCTGCTCCCCCAGCCGTTCCTCATAACCTTAAAATTTTTTTAAAATAATTATTATATAGAGGGGTTTTTTCAAGGCTTCTTTTCAGAGTTTTAAGCAAAGTCCCACCCCAATCCCGGACCTGGGGCTCTCATGGGGGCTGGCGAGAAGGGGTGTCTCGGGGGGTGCCGCATCTCGCCAAGCCCCTGCCCCAGGTGCAGCCCTGGACGGGCCGTGCCCCAGTGCCCCGGCCCTCAAGGGCCGCCCCCCCGCCGCGAGCGCGCACCTGGACAGACAGCCGTCCCGGCCGGCCCCACGGACCCGCGCGGGGCCCGCCCCCGCCGCCCATTGGCGGGCGCGGGGGGCCGGGCCGGGCCGGGCCGGGCCGTGCCGGGCGGGCCGGGAGGGGAGGGGAGGGACGCGCGGCCCGCAGGACTACATTACCCATGAGGCAGCGCTGCCGCCGCCGGAAGTGTGTTGCGGCCCGAGGGTTTGTGGGAAGTAGGGCCTTTCCTTTCCGTCGCTGGGCGCCATCAGGTGAGGGCCGGTCTGCGCGCGGCCTTTCCCTCAATCCGCGCCCATCCCGGGATCCGGGCGCCCATCCGCCCGTCCCGCCGCCGCGCCCGCCCGGCTCCGGCTGGGATGGGGCCGCTCCTGCGGCGCGGAGCCTCTGGGAGGCCGGTGGAGGAGGGCCCGCGGGCTGCGCCTCGGTGGGGCGGGAAGGGGAGCGGGGCAGCCGGGGCGGCCCTGGCGCGCCAGAGCGGGTGCAGGTCGGTGACAGGCGGCGCGCCCGGGTTTGCTCCGGGTTTGCGGTTTGTTCGTGGGGTTTTTTTGTGCCATTAGGCCGCGAAAAGGTGGGGTGGCTGGGGATGGGAATGGATGAGCTATGGCTGGGCAGGTTCAAACAAGAGGGATATCAAAATCACACCCGAACTGTTTGTGGCGTGTTTTTACGTGTGAATAAAGTGAGCTGCGTGTTTCTGGTTGTGAGTTGGGTTGGGGCATGATGGAGTTCAGGTACACGTGCTGATTGCTGCTGATGTGTAAGGCCTCAGAGGTTTTTAGGAAAACAGCAGTAAACATGATGACAAAATAAAGTAATATGTGATTTTTAAAACGCCTTCAACTATTCAGACATATTAATTTAATACATATTCACATTATATTCATGTTATTAAAACATATTCAGTTTAGAAGAGGGTGTTGGTAATAATCATTGTTTTCTAAACACAGAATTTGACCTGTAAGAACTTTGTGTTGGGCCCTTGCTCTGCTGAAGGCAATACAAACTACCCCCAATGGCGCCCAGCAGAAACGATTCTTAAAAACAATTTAGGAAGAACTCCACAGGGCATCTCTGGAGCAAAACACAAATGTCAGCAGCAGTAGCACACTGAGCTATGACACGGTCAGTAAGGCCTCATTTTACTTAGAGCCTAGTTTCAGCGGATGTGGAGGAAGGCCTTGTCTCTCCTGGCATGTGGGAGACACCATGTGAATAGCTCTAAGGAAGCAAAAGTCCCAGTCCAGCTCGTTTCTTAAGCAACTGTTAGACTTCCACATACTGTTAAGCTTTCACTTAGAAGTAAAAACTTTACAAAAGTCAGAGTTAACATTAAAGGCCACCCTCCTCACAGTCCTGCAGTTCCTGATAGATTTGTATGTAAAACTCAATTCAGCTGTTTATTGTTGGGCTCAGTAGTATCAGACATAGCGTAGCTGAAAATTTCTCCGTTGAGGACCTTAACACTCCAGAATAAATAAAAGAGGAGGAAAATTGCTGGGAATGGTGACTGCAGGGTGTGACTCTGAAGGCTGCCAGGGGTGATCCGTGTTCCCAGATGTGCCAGTGGTGCAAAGAAACGTGAGAGCTCCCCGTCTTTCAGTGCTGTTCCATGTGTGGTTTGGTGCAGTGCCCCTGTCGGAAGGTGTTCCAGCTGGAATTGGTTTTGGTGCACTGTTTCACTGAGCTCTCCATCCAGCAGGTAGACAGCCATGGGTGCCTACAAGTACATCCAGGAGCTGTGGCGGAAGAAGCAGTCGGACGTGATGCGGTTCCTGCTGCGCGTGCGCTGCTGGCAGTACCGCCAGCTGTCGGCCTTGCACCGGGCCCCGCGCCCCACGCGCCCGGACAAAGCCCGCAGGCTGGGATACAAGGCCAAGCAAGGTAATGGCACGGACAGGTGAGGTCCCTGTGCCTCACCGTGGAGTGACATTGGCTTCCTTCACTGACAGCAGAGTATCGAAGTCTGAAACTGACGTATCCCCCAATAAACTATAGTGTTCTGCATGAAATGAACAGATTATTGTAAATGTCCTCAGTTGGTAGCAGTGCCCACAGCCTAAAACCTTAACTTCACTTAATTTCACATCTCTGCTTTCTGGTGCTGTTCAGGCAGGTAAAGATCAAGTGGGCTTTGGCCTCAGTTTTTGTTCTTGTGCAGTGTTAGTGCCACACAATTGAGCAGGGGGTTCAGTATCCTAGGTTTGGGGAATGTCCTTTCTCTGCCCAAGTTTTGTCATCTGTTACATTGACTTTTTCCAGGTGACTTAACTGTGACCTTCTAGCACCTTGAAAAGAACTACAAGAGATCTGGATAGAGACTTGCACAAGAGCATGTAGTGACAGGACAAGGGAAATGGTTTCAAACTGAAAGAGCAGGCTTAGATTAGATACTAGGAAGAAACTTTACTGTGGGGGTGGTGAGGCAATGGAACGGATATCCCAGAGGAGTTGTGAATACCCCATCCCTGGCAGTATCCAAGGCCAGGTTGGATGGAGCTCTGAGCAAGCTAGTCTGGTGGAAGGTGTCCCTGTCCATGTCAGGGGGTTGGAACTTTGGGGTTCCTTAGAGCCCAAGCCATATTCATGGCTATATTACAGCTGCATGCACTTGGGCAAGATGATGGAGTTAATACTATCATTGAAAAACAGATACTGGTCAGGGAAAGAAATGGGATAAGTGGCTATCCATGTGTAACCTGTGGAAATACATTTAAAAACTCGGTATATTTATTCACAAAGAAAATAAAAAGCTAAGACTTGACACTTCTGTCACTGTTTGTCTAGTTTTGTCATTTCTCAGTGACCAGATTTCAGCCGGGTTTGTGGATGGCTTGTGCTTCAGTGCTTTTTGAGTGCTGCCATCTGAATTGTGCCATCTGAAAAGTTTGGGTAGTGGTTTTGCTGGCTGGTGAGTTTTTTGGTTTGTTTTTTTTTTATGTTTGTATTGCAGCATAGCTGTAGCTGATCTTAATTGGTTTGGTACTGGATAGTGAAAAGGTGCCATAAGCTCTGGTTTGGAGCCAAAACCAGTTGCAGCAGGATATAATTTTCCTTACTCAGTTATAATGAAAATAACAAAACCATTTTGCACTATCCACCTCAAGTTGTAAATTTTGGTAAAGATTGGTAAAATGACTTTGTGTTGCAGCATTTCATTTTTTGGGGATTGCAGATGCAGTACAATTGCTACTAGAATTGTTCTAGTTCCTGAGTCACTGTTTTTTTTAGGTTACGTTATTTACCGTGTCCGCGTTCGCCGTGGTGGCCGCAAACGCCCAGTCCCCAAAGGTGCAACCTATGGTAAACCCGTGCATCATGGTGTTAACCAGCTCAAGTTTGCCCGGAGTCTTCAGTCTGTAGCAGAGGTGAGTATTTTGGTTATTGCGCACAAATTTGGGTTGGAAAGATTTTGTCTGTAAAAGCTGAAAATATTCGGAGACAAAAAATACAGAACCAAACCAGCTGTTTTGTTAATAAGTTGTTAGTAAGATTTTGAGTAATGGTGGCAGGAAAGCAGCAGTTTTTTAAAACTCTATTGAGACAATAAAAAACCTATTCAGACTTTTAAAATGGGGTCTATGGGAACCACTTGAGTGGTTTAGTGAAGTTCATACTGCTCAAGTATGCCTCAGTATTTGTTATGAAAAACATGTAACTAGGCCAAGCCACAGTAAAATAAAGAGTTACGCATTAGAAGTAAGAACTTGAATGTGCTAAGGTGTGGATCACCAGCTGTAGGTGATGGTCCTTTCACAAAGTACACGTGAGTTCCTGTCTTAAAGCCTGTAGCACCTGTTTTTGTAGTGGTGCTGCACAGCACGCTTAGATGTATTGCAGAAGCTGAAGGCAGTGTGCCAGAGACCTTCTGCTTCTTTATAAAAAACTGGTACCTCACACAGCTTGGTGGTTAACTTATTTTTAGGTGACATCTTGTTACTGAAATACTCAAAATGTAAACTTTGATTTGATGAGATCTTAAGCTTCATTGCTATCACAGTTGTAGTCTGGAAGAGATGGAGTTCTCACCTTAACAAAAAAACCCTCTTTCAGTGGGTTAGAGTTAATACCAGGCTGCATTCTCAAACTAGACATTGTGGAAGAAGGGTGAGTGTCCTTGCCTTTCCATCTTGAAGCAGAAGAAGACTTTTCTGTTCTCAGGACTTTAAAAATATTGCTAAGTGACTTCTGCAAGTTGAGTAAGGTGGGATTTTTTTTTTCAGGGGAAAAAATATAAATGGGACATGCTTATTTAAAAGAAACAGAAGGTGATGAGTTTGAATTAAAAATGCTGTTCTGTTTTCAGTGCTCATGGCATTCTCTTCATATGTGTTAATCCCAAATACCTGATGGCTAATCACTTAGGACAGCTATGGAGGAGGTTATTTGCCCTCAGTTTTAGCTTCAGATTTTCTGAATCTGACACAGTCTTTCTGGAAGACTTAGATTTTTCTGATTACAGAAATGCAAAGCCTCAGTTTGGAGCTCCCATCCTCAAATAGAAGCTGGTCAAGGGTGATTGGTGTTCTAATATTTCATACAGGTGTTGCTCTCACACTAGAATAAAAGAACTTGAAAAAATGTTACTTCATGTGCAGAAAATAGTCAAGCTGTTTAGGAAAGCCTGTAACAATAGGTTAGGATCACATTGGGGAAGAAGATGAATGGGGTCCATTGGTTCATGCTGCCCCATGATGATGATAAAGTCCTACAATTAAACACATTTAGTGTGTTTTAAAGGAGAAGCAGATTGAGTTGCATAATAGCTATTTTCTGCTTTGTTTTGTTTTCTAAACTAAGATTGTGTCTTCCTAACCACAAGTGAGGATAGGAAAAGCACACACTAATACACCAGCAGTGGTACAAAGATTTGTTACATCAGCTGTTCCATACTCCTACCAGTACAGGCTTACACTCTGCAGAAGTTTCTTTCTCCCCTCTAGCTTTGGATGTGGAAATTAATCACTTTCATAACTTCCCATAAAAGATTGGTCTTTCACTCCAAGTGTAGCTCATGCTCTTCATCTTCACATTGTAGTTATTTTTAACATTGTGTTTTTACTGACTGGGTGCTTCTGTGCACAGAGTTCTTTCTTTTGTCAACCAAGCACCTTCCTGCTCATGGTCTTTAAAACGTGTTTCATGCAGGAAGCCAAACAGCCTTTTTTTTTTTAATAACACAGTGCTCTTTTCAACTGTTACTTTTCCTGCACCTTTGTATCTGGAAGGAGGTTAGTTTTTATAGGAAAAGAGGTTGTCCTAGGGAAAATTGAAATTTTCTGTTTGAGTTAGTAATCTTTCTGCATGACGAGTGCCCTGCGTCCATGGTTTTACAGCCTGTTGCATTTATTTTTTCTCTAGGAACGTGCTGGCCGTCACTGTGGGGCTCTGAGAGTCTTGAACTCATATTGGGTGGGTGAAGATTCCACTTACAAGTTCTTTGAAGTGATCCTGATCGATCCCTTCCATAAGACCATCAGGCGGAACCCCGATACCCAATGGATCACCAAGCCCGTCCACAAGCACAGAGAGATGCGCGGGCTGACGTCAGCCGGGCGCAAGAGCCGCGGGCTCGGCAAGGGCCACAAATTCCACCACACCATCGGTGGCTCGCGCCGCGCGGCCTGGAGAAGGCGCAACACCCTGCAGCTGCACCGCTACCGCTAATCCTTGTAAACGTGGCCATCCAATAAAGATCATGCAGGTTGTTCAATTTAACAGTGCTTCTGCTGCTTCTTGGGTTATGTGGATAAGTGTGGAGTTCTCCAGGAGTTCAGGTGTTTCCATATTTTGACAGGCTTTTGAAACTGTAATTTGATACATGTGGAGATTGTAGGCCCCGAGTATAGAGTTCTGTGATGGGTTTCACTTTTGATAACGTGGAAGGACATGTGCAATGTGTATTGAAAGCCCAAGGGCTGGTCCGTGTTCTTTTTTCTCCTGGTCTGAGTTTATTTAGTCACTGTTTGTAGGTTGGGGTCTCTTTGTCCTGTGCTTGGACTGAAGGCCAGCTTTGATCTTGTGCAATGAGATGTAAACTGAAAGTGCTCATTCATTTTTTATGGGTAATTAAATACTAATGACTTTTATTTTTCAAGTTCTGTTTTTTTGTACTTCTTCAATGTCAAACCAGCTCTTGGGCCTCTCAGCTACAAATGTCTAAATCAGCTAAGCACAGAATGGAAAGGTAAAGCTTGCTCTGTTCATAGCAGTGCACAGTATTAAAAATGTGGGCACATTGCAAAGAATGATAAGATTTTAGCCTGAATAGTAAAATACTGACTGTAGAGTAGGTATTTCATTTGTCAAGATTGAGGGGGAACAGTTTCTTTAACCTTTCTTTTGATACCAGAACAGAAAACATGTATCTGTTAAAAAGCTGCATTCTGATTTACTCTGCATGGTTAGGTGGTAGAAATAAACACATTTGGGTAACAGTTACAGATAAATGTGTTTAGACTATTTGTGAAATCAGTGTGACCTTTTCAGCATGAAGTCAGTTTCAACATAAAGGCTGAGAGATTAAATGCAGTTCCTGGTAAATTAGGTGGATGGCTGTCGTAGCTTCCACAAATTCCATATTATATCCATTAGGTAGTGACAGGAAAAGAGGTTGGTAGAAGGCTGTGAAGAAGGTTGACAGAGGTAGCTGTGTCTTCCTGGAACTTCAGCTTGGGATGTGGAATGTTTTGGTTTTTTTCCCTGAGCCTTGAAACATGTCAAGATTTTCCCTTCAACTGAGAAATTCACTTAATACTGCACTGTGTTCACGAGTGTAAGTTCTTACAGGAGGGTGGTAGTCTAAAGAAGAGACATTTTGGCAGTGCATTCTCAAAGCCAGGAATTACAGCTCAAGGTAGCAATTCTTTGATGACATGTTTTGTTTGGTTCAAACAAAAAAAATGCAAAATAATCTGTTAAAAAGTATTAAAGCTATCTGCTCTAAATATGGGACATTTTATTAGCCTCTCCTTTAAAAGTCCTGTGATGTTGTAGGACAGGAAGTCCCTCAGAGCAGATTTGATGAGTGAGGTCTCCCCTGAGCATGGAGGGCGTTATTGCAGAGAGGGGGCTGATCTGTCTGGTTTGTAGATTTAATGGCTTCAGGTAGTGCCGGTATGGCCAGTGTGTCCATTCCTTTGGATTTTTTTTTAGATAATAGAGTAGGAATCAGGCTCTGTTTTTAGAGGCCAGCTTTTTAATTCATTAGCTGTACAGAGCATGTTTGAGCAACATGGTCTAGGAAAAGGTGTCCGTGCCCATGGCAGGGGATTTGGAACTAGATGATCTTTAAGGTTCCTTCAACCCAAATCTATGATTTTTTTTTTTAAGGCAACAACTTCGTGGCTGATGATACTGTACTGGGGGTTGTTAAGCTGTTTGGGACCCTTGTCATTGATGGGGGAGGGTGACAGCAGGTGACAGGGCTGTCAGCACTAATGCTGTGTCATTGGCCAGCTTTCAAACCTTGCAGCACTTCTGTCTGCAGGCGTCTTCAGTGAGACGTACCTTATGCTGGCCCTTGTGGTCCTGTAATTCTTTGAGCTTTAAAAGAAAATACTATCCCCTCTGAAGTTTATTGAAAACTGCTGATGACAGTGTATCTAAAAGAGCGTGGGATCTAGCCGGCCAGTGAGGGAATTTGAAACAGATGGCAGTGCCTTCAGAGGATGCTCTGGGTATGTACAGCTCATTCCAAGTCTTTGAGATTGCCTTCATGTCTTTCCATGCTAGAAGTGTCTTGTGCTCTTAGACAGGATTTTGGTTTTGAAGGGACATTGCTGTGCAGAATTTATGTGAAGTGGAAAGACTAATTATATTTTATTAAAATCTTTATTTTAAAAAGGCAAAACATTGAAGAGAAACTTTTTTTGAGGTTCTTGGCTTGGGAAGCTGGGGTAGAGAGAGGTTATGTGATCTCTGCCTTTCCTACTTGATTCTTGAACCTGTTGTGCAAGTTCAAGAGATTGCAAGTAGTCTGTGTTCCTTTAGATTGTGGTAGAAACCAGTCATGTGAGACAGTTCTAGTGAGAGGCTGTAACATGAGTTCAGTCCTCCCCAGACACCAAGGGTCTGCCTGAAACAGGGACACTAAGCTGTAGCTGAAGGAGGGCAGGGGGAGGGAAGAGGAAGCTTCAGGAATTTCGCTAGGCAAATCTATTAAGACATAGAGGAATCTAGTAATCTGTTTCCAAGCCATCTACTTGGCTCTGTTTGCAGGACTGATCATTTCTCAGTCTGAGCAGGCATGTTTTGAATGTAATTAAAAGAGCTGTCTGGTTTGTAGGCAAGACAAAATGAATACCACAGTTAAACTGCAGAGAAGTGGGGCTGTACAGTACCAGGCTGGTTCAGCCTGGTTTTTGATGCTGTTGAAAATAGTTGACTGTAAGCTTTTATTAGGCTGGATTTCACTTTAGTGTCAGCTACCTAGATTAGCTAATCACTCAGCTTTTGGTACAAGGTGAGGACCTGTCAAGGGCACTATTTCTGTCCCGAAGGGTAGGATGTGTAAAAACAGATTGTGTGATTTAGGATGTTCTTTAAATAAGCAAGTTGGAAACTCCCTTCCACATAGCTAATAGAAGTGCTCATTACTTGGCAACGTGAGCTAGGTTGCAAAGTAGGGACTCACTAATCAACAGCGAGTGTGATTGTTTCCTTGCTTTGTCTCCGAAGCACTGGGAATCTCTGCGAGGCAGCTGTGTGCTGCTGGGAGAGGCATGCTGGCACGATGCCTGCAAAAGGCACAGATGCTGCTGGAGGAGGCAGTTGGCTCCTTCCTTGCGGCAGAAGGTCATGGAATTTCACTGGTGATTTTTGTGGGGGCCTTAGAATGAAGTAATTAGCGATGGAGGAGAGTTATAGCTCGACTTTCTCACTTATCTCTGTCCTTGTAATGCACCAGTCGTTCCCTAGCCTTGACCCAGTAGAGAAAAGTGACTGCCTGTGAGGAGTTCTGTACAGCTAATGAATTAAAAAGCTAAGCTCTAAAAATAGAGCCTGATTCCTTCTCTATTATCTACTCACTCTCCAAGCGGGGAAAAAACACCATATTTTTGTACATCCCTTTTCTTTTCCAGCAGACACAAGTCTAGTTAGGAGAGTATCAAGCCAAAATACGCAGAGTGATGGAAACACTGCTGCAGCCACAAAAAAATCCAATTTGGATTTGAATTGGATGCTCTTTTCTGGGGCTTTGAGCAACCACCAACTTTTTGATCCAACCCTTTTAAAGTAATTGTTTGAAATGTAAAGCTGTATGAAAGGATGGAGAGAGCCTGTAGGTTGTTCTCTTTATGTGTCAAGGTTCTGAATCAGCTTCAATTTAATAATTACACACAGAGTGTTTAGGTTGCAGAGCCTCGCTCCCTACAGTTAGGAAGTGTCTGAGCTACACTGCTTACACAACCTTTAATTCAGTGGCTATCCTGCTCTTACCTAATGGACCAGAAGAGGCCTCTGGCAAAGCCAGGACTGGAACCCAGTTCTTCTGGACCCCTTGTCACTACCTGAAATTTAAGAGAGCATGCTTTTCTTTGATATCAAATGATGTTCAATGATATAATTAAAGGCTCTTATTGTAATGAAGATGGCATTCAATCTCATTAAATACTGTCATCTCTACATCATTCAAGGGAAATGGAGAGCAGGGGTATCCTGAAGATCAGAGAGCAGATGAATGATTAAATTAAGCCTGGCTCTGATAAGACCAGTGCTGGCTGACTCTGCTCTCTCAAATGCCAGGTACCCTTCTTCCCCGCACTTCTCAGGTCTCCCTGCACTTCTGGTGCTAGGCTTCGGGAAAACCTCACTAGTTAGCATGTTGAACCCTAGCTGACTGCATAGGGGTTTTGCAGTCTGTATCTCCTTGCACTAGAGCAGCAGAGGAGTGCCTCTGGACCCAAGCTGGCTGTCCATGTGCAAGTTGAGGAGTTCTCTTGGAAACACAGGATTGGAGAGGCACAAGAAACGGGGCGGGGGGGCGGGTACAGGAGGAGAAGTGAAAAAAAAAAGATAACAAGTAAGCTGGCTTTCAGTGGGGCTTGTTAGTCCTCTGGTGCTGCTCAGGGACAGGAGCACCTGGTAGACAAGGCTACAGCTAGCCAGGGTCCCTCAGGGCTCATCAGCCAGGCCTGTGTGGGGCAGTGCTCACAGTGTAAACCTGGCTAAACAAACCTACAGCTCCTCAGAATAGCTCCACAGTGTCTCTGCTAGCAACCTGCTTTCCTGAAAGCAGCTGGACTTCACCAAACCCGGAGGAGGAGGAGGAGGACAGTTCTCAATTGGTGCAGTGACATGAATGTCCTGTGTCCAGTGCTCAAGCCCTCCATGTCCCAGGCCCTGTCACCAGGCTGTGTGTCAATAGAGCAGCAGGCAGAAACCAAGACCCTGTTAACTCCGCACTGCATTCACAAGTGTAACGAAAATGAGTCGTCATCCCCTGAGAGCTCATCCACCAAGCAGAGGAAGTAGCTCATTAGTCCAGTGTTCACTCATTCATTTATTCATACAGTTTTCTTGCAGCATTGTTTTTCTGTGACTAACAAGCAATTATTTGAACCCTTTCCTTGTATGAGAATCACAGCCCTTCAACTCATCTGCTGTTACAATCCACCTGCCTCTCTCACGGGTTTCATGATTAGTCAGATAAGTTTAGATAGCAAGTTACACAACCTTTATAAATTATGTGTTTTGAGCTTTGTGTTTTCAGTTCTTTCAGAGCCATATATAAAAATAATGTGTTATAAGTTGCTTTGTCTGCAACTATGTGGAAAGTGGTTTTGCCAAGGCACAGTTAAACAAAGTCATAATGAAGCTTTTGAGCAAAACAGAAAGTTTTGTATTATTTTCACTTTGCAAGTTATGCTGCGGGTGTTGGTGGAGAACATCTGCTTAAGATCTTTTTTTACAGAAAAAGACACAAAGTAAGATCCAGCTCCACAGGAAAAGTCAGCATGCAAGTAAAAGGACTTCTCTTGGGGTTTGTTTTTTTTTTAATAGAATTATAGAAAATACTCGATTCAATCGATTCTGTTGAATCTGTAGAATCTAATCCCCAGTCTTAATCTAAGTAGTTTTATTTCTGATAGATGCCTGGTAGTCCTTTCTTAAGACACAGAGACTAAAATCCATATGAGCTAATAGTAAGATACTAAGTTTTTAATTTTAGACCAATGATTTGTGCTGGGCAGCTGATTGCTGTCCATTGTAAACAGCAATTTTAGAGCAATAGTTGTACCATAGGAAACACGATACAAGCTGATTACTGTAAATTACACTGAAAACCCAACCCTTATGTTTATGATTTATTTTGCTGAGAAGGAAAACAGAAATGAAAACACCATGAAAAACTGAAATCACTGTTCTGACCCCCTGAGGCTAAATGAAAATCTCCAGTGTAGTTATTACTTTCATTGGCTAGTTTAATAAAAAATACGAGAATCATAAAACTATGTAAAGCATATGGCATACATGAGTTCTATTTTCTCTAGTGATGGTCCCATCTGTTTGGAACTGAAAACTTCAAAATGCCTCTCTAGCAAACAATCTCACCCTCTAGTAGGTGCTATTCTGACAACATTCTGAAATTTTAACCTGTTTTAAGAAAAAAAAAAAAACCTAAAATAAGAAAAGTTTTGAGCATGAATAATTCTGTTCGCCAAATTACGACTGTTGAAATGAACCACAGTTATGAAACTTGATGGTTTTTGCAGATTCTGCAAATTGTCCAAAGATCACATTAATTGCATTACAGCTTGAGCACTGAATTGTATGGTACTTTCATAGGAAGTTTGTAATAGCAGTAAAGGCTGAAGCAGTAGAGGCTGAATTTTGTCCTGTGCAGGGAGTCAGACAGAGAACCAGGGAAGTGACTGCCTTCCATCTTCCCCCACTTTGGCCCACCCTGAAGTGGTAACCCCGGACCAGCTCTTTCAGCACCCACCAGCCAACCCAAGCTGATTCATCTTGTTTCTCCTGGGTTTATTTACAGCTCTGTGCAACAGGCTACTGCTTGCTGCTGACTCGGTTCTTTTTGTTGTTGTTGTTATTCAGTAGGAGTGAGATTGCCAAAGTTGTAGCTGTTTGGTTTGTAAAAGATGAGCTGGTCAGCTTCTTGTGCCAATGCTGTTGTCACAAGAGCTGATTGTGACTGTCTGTCAGGCATGGTGGGGAGGAGCAGAGGTGGGAGAGCAGTGGGTTTGAGCAGAGGTGGGAGAGCAGTGGGTTTGAGCAGAGGTGGGAGGGCAGTGGGGCTGAGCTGGCCAGTTCTGAGGTGCGAGATCTCCTAATTTGAAGATAGACCCAGTGTAATGTGTCCTGCTGGGTGGGATCTGTGACCCAGCACTGAATTAAGACTTGGCACTGCCTCAAAGGGAAATAAAACAAGAAAAAAATGTGAATGGCCATTCAGGGCCAGCCCAGAGGTCTAATGGGCACAGTGCCTGCTTTTGACAGGGACCAGCTATGGGCATTTGGAAAAAGGCTGGTGAGTGTGGAGCAAGTCCAGCCCCACATGGAGCATCTCCAGTTCTCTGAAGAGCAGGGTAAGGATTTCCTCACACTGTGGTTGCCCTCGTGCCAGCAGCCACCCAGGACAGCTGAAAGCTGTGACATCCAGAGCTGCCTGGGAACTCCCACAGGGCTTCTGGCTCAGCAGGTGCACAGGCTGGATCCATATGCGGGATGGCATCTGAAGGCAGATAAAGAGAAAATTATTGCCTTGACTCATAAGTGCCTCCTGTAATTTGAAATGGGAAGTGGAAATATAACCTGTTTTGATGGTCTGCTCCTGGAAGCTCACTGAACCAGAGACTTTCCAGATGACTCAGAGCAAGATGGTTGTTTGCTGAGAACTGCTGTATCAAGGATTTGGCAGGATTATATAACAAGCCATTGTCCTTCACCCCGATAATGTGTCTTCTCTTTGAGACTGATGCTTACAATTCACCAGGGTGAGGAACAGCAATAAAACAAACTGGCAAGTACCTGGAGGCATCTTCAGGATGCAGCTGAGCTCCTGCCTGGAACAGATCTATTATTTGCTTCTAGACATTGCACTCCAGTTCAGGAAAACATGATAAAATTTCACTGCCAGCCTCATGATGCCACCCATTCCTTTGCAGTGCTCCTGTTTAGGTTGTGTTTCCCATAGCGTGTGTATTTAGCAGGAGCACCAAAACTAGTTGTGGAGAATGTACCTCTTTCTTTGCTGAGGCTCAAAGAGTGAACTCTTTGGGAACTGCAGCAGGGCTGGCTAATTTTGTGCGCTTGAATTTTGCTATGTCTCTTTAAGTGCCCCTCCTGGAAAAGATTGCACTGGATTGAGTTTTGGTGAAAATTATCAGTGTTTGTAGATGAAGGTTAAGAAGATTCTTTCTAGGATGCATTCTCCCAATTCAGGGGAAAAAAAACCAACAAACACCCCTGCACAAGAAAACTCTGCCAAGCAAACAAACAAAAAAATGAAAACCCAGAAGAAACAGAAATGGTCCTTTTTGTCAGTGTCTGACATCAACTCTTTAAGAAGATAATTGATTGTGTCAGGGAATTCCAAGAGTATTTCCAGTCCTTGGAACTGTGTTTGAAACTAATTAGTTCTGTTCCAGCCAAAACCAGCACAAGACCCAAGCTGGGAATTGTGTTTATTTGCTGATGTTCATGTAACCAGAGATGAATTGACCATGATGATTTTATTAAAACTGCAAGCGCCTCACCAGGAGGTTTTGTTGGTTCGCCTGTGATCCCTAGAAGGAATGAGAGAATTGGCTTTCTTCCCTCTTATTTGTAATGGTTTAGAGCAGAAAGTTCTTACTCTGACTTAATGGAGAGAGCCAGTTTTGCTGCATGTGAAGCTGGTAGCTGAATCTGACTAAATGCACGTCTGCCTTTATTCACAAGGCTGATAATATCCAGCTCTATTTCCATCCCATCAAATACAAATGGCCCCTTAGCAGGAATATTGTTGTGTCAGGAGTAATCTGGGCAAGTCGCTGAGGCATAACACAGCCAGACCCAAGATTCAGGACAGACAGAGAGGTCAGCATTTCCACCGCCTGTACAAGTGCCAAAACTGCAAGTGCAGATTAGTTTGGATACACAGCAATGTTTGCACCCAGAGCTATCCCACCAACATATTTCTAAGGCCCTACAAACATGATTTGGATCTCACGCTGGTGTTTTGGGGCTACACCCTTCTGCTTTCAATAGAGTTATTCCAGATTTATTCTGGAGCCTGAGTTATTTTAAGAAGCGTTGTGCACTTGCAAACGCCTCAGGTTTGTTCCTAGTAAGCTTTTGCTCTTGCTACCAATGCCTTGCAAAGGGTTTTATGAGAGAGACTCCATTTGTTTTAACAGTTAAGTTTTTATAGCTGGAAGCAATTTTCTTTAGTGTAACATTTCAGGAGCCCTTTATGGCTAGCGATATTTCATTGAATGCCTGAAGATTGAGACCTACTGCATGACTTTATCATGTATAAAGCTTATTATCTGACATAATTTGGTGCATAGCAGGCTTATTTATTTAAAAGGTCACACAATCATATTTCACCCCTGGTAATGGCATTTTTATCCATTTAATAGGTTTATCCTAAAGCATATTTATTCCTAATGCATTTTATTCAGAAGCCAGTTAATAACTTTAACTCTTTAGGCTCTTAGCAGGATACAGAAACCAGCTTTTCAGAGCAAGAGTTTTACCAGCTGGGCCTAATCCAGCAGCACACAAGGTCCAATACAGAGTCCCATGCATTATCTCTTGATTCAACTCAGCACCCTGAAGCTGTAAGCCATCTTTTGGACTCCAAGTGAGACAACAATCAGGGGGAAAAAACACTGTGCTACGAAGAGCTTGGAGCTGTCTTGGCCCTTGAGCTGCCAGCTGTCCTTTGGGTAGTTACAGATAATAAGTCTCAGGGCCAATATGCATTTTGGTTTATTTCCCAGAGAGTTTTTTCAGATTTTACTATAGTTGCCTTTGTTTTGCCTAGATGTAAAAGGCAGTTCTCACTCTGGGCCAATGCACAGGGACCAATGGCACCTGTAATGAAAGCTGTTCATTTTCTACAAACTCATGCCATTTAAGGCCCAGATGCAAGTCATATTTGCCTCTGTTGGTGACTGAGCTGAGTTTTCTCCGGAATTTTCCTTGTAAATTACACCAGTAATCACAGTAAATTTGTGCTGCTGCAGAGGAGAGAAAAGGTGATACATAAAACCTTGCAGGAACTGGGGCTATCATTTCTGTCTGTGTGTCCCCTTCATACAACCTGCAGAATTTCCCCAAAACAAGGAGAAGGCATCATTTGCATCTCTGCTCTGCCCAAGGTGAGCTTTATGTTTGTGTTGTGACAGTACATCTCTCCAAGAATGAACATAGCTTACGATGAGAAAAATCAAACTGGGCTTATGTTTTGGTGGTCTGGAGGGTTCAGAAGGGGAATGGTGGAGCTGAGCTACGAGAAGACTTCTGAAGCAATGGTTTTGATCTGGTGACAGCAGTGACACCACACCAGGGATGTCCTGGCCAGCACCATGTCTCGCAGTGCCAACGTGGTTGCTGCCAGCCTCCAGCTTAGCTGACTTCCTAGAGAGCATCGCTGCTTTGAAATAAGGTGCTCTTCAGGACACTGTGATATAAAAGAGTTGGGAAAAGGCAGAGGAGAATAGAAAAATCCAGACTAAGAAGGGTATTTAGTACAAAAGACATCAGAGTGGGAAATGCAGTTGCCCCTGGAGAGGTTTGGGTGGTGAGGAGAAGGGACTGGCAGCTGACAGAGCATAAGGCAGCAGTTGTATGCCGACTGTGCCTTCAATACAACACTGCTGATGCCTTCTCTGAGACAGCACAATGTGTCAGAAATCACCTGTAGATAAGTTTTATGAGTCTTTTTCAGTGAAGGCAAAGGGTAGCTCCTCGTACATCCTTTGCACTATTCATTCTGCTTCTCTCTCAAAAATCCCATTTGGCCCAATCAAGCAGTATATATTCTCATCCTTGTCTCATTAGGTGATGATTTGATTTCTGTATAAATATATGATATTCTGACAGATCAAGGAACTTATAGCACAAAAACAAAACGGTGGGCAGTGATATTGCTGCCATATAAGATAGGCTTAATTAACGTAGAATTAATGCTTTATCTTTCTAGACTAAAAGTCCAAGTCATCACCTTCCATTAAAATCTACAGGGGCAGATGAGGCTAGTGGTAATGCATCACTACTGCATGAGGTTATTTCCCACCAATTTGACCAGGCCAGGCCACCAGTTGTACTACCAAAGTCTGTGAAGAAAAAGCACGCTTGCAATAATGCTGGGTAAGAGAAAAAAGTTATGGCAGGGTTATGTGCTTCAGGCTATAAACTGACTGCTGAGGAGCTTAATCAGGAAGAGAGTTACCCTATGGGCAAGTTAGTATATGACTGCCTATTATGAGCTTTTATATCTTCCTCTAAGGCTCTGATACCGAGAGACAGGATGTGAGTGCAAGGGGATGGTTTGTGAGCCACATCCTCTGCTTGGTTATACTTAGCTCTGTGACTGCACCACTCCCAGTACCTAAGCTAGCTGCATTTGTGTCATGGAGGCATGCCCTTAATGGGCAACTTTAAATTATTCTATATTTAGCTTTTGCTTCTTCCTAAAGCATTCTGCACACATTCAGCCCATGAAGGGATGTGATGACAAGCTAAAGACCTCTGGGACCTCCTTATCAGGATTTCTGTTTGACAGAGGGAAAAAAGTGCACCAACTGAAAGAGTTAGAGATATATATGTTAAATTGGAATGGAGAAAAAGTAGGGCAGGGGGTCAGAAAAACACTGTGTAGGGCTTGACCCAAGCTGACTCTAATCGATAGAAAAATTTCCACTGGCTTTCAGAGGCTAAGATTAGTTAGATGACTTATGGCTATTTATATCACTTAATGTACGAAAGAAAGTCACAGTTACAGCTATCTTTATAAAGACTTTTAGAGGGCAGTATTTAAGGTAGTAACTGTAGATAGCAAGTGAATCTCTGCTTTAAAGAAACTGGAAATGCAAGCATGGGTTTGGTATCAGTTGCCTCACCTAAGTGTACTTGTATGAACTAGTTCCATCTGCAGTTGTGGAGCACAAATTATTCAGGACAGACAGAGGGTTTCAGGAGGATCTCATCACAAAGACTGACCAGAGTGAAAAAGAATGACAAAGAATTTTATATGGGGGGAAATATCTTTTATTCTGTTTAAACCAATGTGTGCTGTAAACAACCAGGGAAGAGGGCTTGGACTTACTGCAGATCTGTGCAAATGTCAGCACTGTTCTGAGCATCAGTCAAAAAGACAAATAAGAGGTTAGGAATTTTTCCTGCGGTAATGAGGAAAAAAAGAAATAGAAAACTTCAGGAGCTGTTGTGGCATGAAAAAATGCTGCTCCTTGGCACTCTTCAAGTAAACAATTTTTTTCTTTTAGCAAAGTTTATGTTTTGGGATCAAGCTAATATTATTGTAAATGTGCCAGGCACTGAAGAAATCCAACTCACCCGAAAGCAGAAATGCCTGCTGATGGAAACTCACACGTTCCTGGCTGATGTGTGGATGTTTACCAGGATTAGGAGGGCCTCTCCACAGGGACAGAAAGGTGCAGGCATTCGGATCCAACCTGAGGAACCACCAGCATTTCAGGCCTGAGGAAAAAGAGTCATCAGCCTCTACATACCTCTGCTGAGGTGGCCAAAATGCATCCTGTCCCACCATCCAGCTATCAACTGCACTTAACATTTAAGTCAGCATTAGTTGGTTGCAACAGCATTGTGCCATCTCCCCCCCAGAGGTAGGACAGATGGGAATCACTCTGTAGCCTCTGGAATTTGAATACGCTGCTTGGGCTGCTCCGTGTGTGTGGGCTGGAAGAGGGATAAATGTTTGTGTTCCTTCCCAGGGCTGGGAAGGGGTTTGAAGAAGCTGTCTGTCCCACCTTCTGTGCTTTTTCCCTTCTTCTGCCCCTTCATGTTTCAATGCCTCACTTCAGTCTGTTCCCAGAACCACAAACCTTCTGCAGACAGCAGCAGTAAACAGAGGCTGAAGGATTCCAAGGACTGACCAAACACACAAATTCCCAATCACTCCTCCACTGATCATTCAAGTGCCTGTCCAGCCTTCAGGTTGGAGCACCGCCATGCCACTGTGAATGCCAGCAGTACACTGCTTCTCCATAAAGCCAGGATTTGTTTTGCCCTTCATGGAAAGCTGAATCACAGACCCTTGCGGGGACCAGGAAACATCCACTGAGCATCACATCTTTAAGGGAATGTTATTTGCAGTTCAGCAAGTAACACCAAAGCTTTAGCAGCCAAGCTAGAGTCAAAGAGAAGCCCCTCAAGAAGAAGCCCAGGCACCACGACTTGGCCAGCGCCCAGAGCCACAAGTTATTAGCCAGGTGTTTGCTTATGTGGGTTTGGAAGAGGTAGGCAGAAAGAGGCTCTAAGAAATATTTGACCCTCTTATTACATTGGCAGAGTGGAGTCTTTTTCCAGGTTAGAGGGCAGAATAAAAACCTTGGTGCTCTCTAAGACAGCTTTCTTCTCCAAACATTGAAGCGGCTCTCATGGTCTGCTGTGGCAGTCCGCAGCTTTGTGCTGAACAGCAGAACTAGAGCACAGGAGTGGATGGGCCATTGCTGAGACCTCCTGTGGAAACTCCAGGACAGAAATCACACTGTTTGCATCCTGTGGCCACCCACAGCCAGCTCTACCTGCTGGACCTTCTCAGGAAACACACCTTTTGGTGCCCTTGATGAGCACAAGGATCCTGTGTGAGGCTGGGTGGTGGGCCCATCATTTGCCCTTTGCCATACTACATGCCTAAGAGAAGTGCTTGGCTCTTGCAAGCCATGTATGTAGCCACCTCAGGGAAGGAACCAGAAAGCATGGAGTATGGGAACACAGAGAGCACTCCTAGGTCTGCATGGGTTGTTCTGAGATAGGAGAGGGAAGCAAAATAAATATATTCTTGAAGATAGATGGGGGTTGGCTTCAGGACCGCCAAGTGCAGCACCGGAGGCAAGAGCAGGCTGAAACTGCTATAATGATCCCTGAGAGTCTCAAAAGTAAAAGATACTAGAGGCTGGAATCTCTCTGGGAGTGACAAAATCATGTCCTGGCAGTAAATAGGATAGACTGAGATTGGGAGCAATAATGTGATGGCCTCTCCCTATGGCATCCTACGAACCTGCGTACATTGCCTTTCCCATTTGTCCCGCCAGGCAGGAGCAGCAGCATTTATCCTTGCCCACAAAGGAAGTGAACAAGCAGTCCTTCCCTTTATTGACCACTCTCAGGAATGGAGTCCATGCACCCATGCACCAAGGAACCTCCCTTGAGCACCACAAATGGCCTGCAGGCCAGGAGGACCTTTGGTCTGAGTGCCAGTGCCTCCATACTCATCTTTGGGTGCTTCCACCACCGCCTGCAAATTGAAGCCTTATCCAAAAGCAAGAGTTCTGTAGGGTTTTATTAGCAGACCCAGTGCAGTTCTGTAGGGTTTTTTTAGCAGACCCTGGGGTTGATGACCCACCAGTTAATAACCATTACTCAAACATCTGTTTTGTTAAAATCCAAATACACCATTAGAGACACAGAATACACTGACAGAGAGGACTTGCTCTGGTGTTGTTCCTGACATTAGCAGGAATAGCATTTGATGTATTCACTACCTTCTCCTTTGAGTCCGCAGGCCAATTTAATCTGTTGAGAGGTTTGAGATGCCATGATAGGCTGATATCAAATAGATTTTATTTGTGTTCTGTCCACAAGGACCAGCAGCCAGGCGGAGGAGCGAGCCAGAGCCCTGAGCACGGGGAGGGTGGGCCATTGTGCCCTGCACTGACCGTGCTCAGGGCAGGCAGCACTGCTTGGCTGCCAGTCATGCAGGCCGGGGCTACACAAGAGCCCAGAGGGCAGCATGGCAGGGCTTAGGAAATGTAGTTTAAAATTGGTATGAGGAAGGGAACTGGGGATATGAGGAGCTTTTTCTATAGGAAATTGGGGCTGGGGGATGAAGGGTCTGGAGATAGTGATGGATATTGACCAAGAGGAAAGCTATATGCCTCCCAGCTGCTGACCATGCGCAGAAAAATGGGAAAACTCACCCTCTTAACCTTATTCGAGCAGCGATGAAGCTCACACAAACTGACCTGTTTACCTCATTTGAGAGGAGAGGAAACTCACCCAAATTAGGAGGCAGTAAACTACATTTAGCTGCATTTAACCTCCACTGGTTAACCTCATTTAACTCCGCTGCCTCGCTCTCAGTCTGGAGGTCAATATAGTCCATGAAGCCACACATCTGCCTCTGAACCCCGGGATCAGGGAGGGCCAGAGCTTGGCTTTGGGCTCTGTATTAGCTTAATGGAAAGTCTTCCCCAAGTTTCTGCTCCCTTTTTTGTTGTGGTGCATTTTCTTCGTGGATTTCCTTCTGAGAGAGGGAGTATGGCGACCCCAGCGGGGACACCCCTGCTTTGGGTCCTCTGGGGACGCATCCCTCCCCCGTTGCGGGAGGTCTGTTCCCAGGGACATCACTGCATGATATAAGGTATTAGAGGCTGGAATCGCTCTGGGAGCGACAAAATCACGTCCTGGCAGAAAACAGGAGAGACGGAGATTGGGATCAACTGTGTGATGGCCTCTCCCTACGGCTGCAGAGGGAGAGACTATGGCTGCAGCGGTGTGTGTGCGCTGCCGAGAAGGGTCTCTCCCGGATATTCCCTTTTCCCGGCAGTGAGAAAGCACGCGGCTAAGAGGGCACGGAGCGCTGACAGTTGGAATTGCGAGCTGTCAGATGCTCGTGTCGGGATAGGTGAGAGCTCGTCAGCTGCGGCAGTCACAGCGGTGGCATTTCCTGCCGGTGCTCAGCGCCGGAGCAGCTGACACACACCGCCGCCCCTCACCTTGCCCCGCGGCCGCGGTGGGCGAGCGCCACTCCGGCTGCGGCAGCGGCAGCGGCAGCGGCGGTGACCCCGGCGGCGCTCCCCCGCCGCACCGCCCGCTCCGTGCGCTGCCCCCGCCGCCGCCGCAGTGCCCCCGCGCTCCCGCACGCTCCCGCCGCACGTGAGCGGTGCCGCCGGCGCGGAAAGTGTGTCACTGGGTGAGGGGGGCGGCCGGGGGCGGGGCGGGGCGGCCGCCGGGGCGGGGCGGGCTGGAGGCGGGGCGGGGCGGGCGGTGGTGCCGCACTCGCTCTGCGCGGCTCCCCGAGAGCGCTTTTGTTGTAAAGGGGAGGGCGCCGCGGCGGGGACGCGCACCCGCTGCTCTGACAGGAGACAGCGCGGTCGCCTCCCTCCCTCCCTCGCTCCCTGCCAGCCAGCCTCCCGCCGGCTGCATGTAGGGCTGCGGCGGGGACACGGAGCTGGGAAGACAACGACCGAGCGGAGCCGCGCCGCGCCGACCGGAGCCGAGCCGGGCCCGGCGGAACCCAGCGCGGCGCCGCCCGTGCCCCTGCGGGAGGAGGTCGCCATGGAAGTCAGCGCGGGTAAGCGAGGTCGGCCGTTGCGGGGGGCAGCCGTGCGGGATGGTCCCGCGGGGCCGGGCGGGCGCGGGGGTGCGGGCGGGGGTCGGTCGGGGCGCGGCGGGGCGGGGGGAGCGCGGCGGGCGGCGGCGCTGCCCGGCCCCGGCCCCGCTGGTGGCCGGGACGGCCCCGCGCCGCCTCACATGGACCCGCCGGGCGAGCCATGTGCGCGCTGTGTTTACGTTCCGCGCGGCGCGCCCGCTCATTGGCCGCGCGGGGCGGTGACGCGCGCATTGCATAATAGCGGCGGGGCGGCGGCGCGGGGCGGCGGGCGGCGCGGACACGTGAGGCGCGCGGGCGGCCGCTGTTTTGGTGACCTACATTCGGGGCGGCGGCGGCGGCGGGGGCGCGCCGGGGACACGTGGGGCCGCGCCGCAGCTGCGGCGCCCGGCGGCCCCGCCCCCGCGGCTCCCGCGGCTCCGCCCCCGCCGCGGTGGAGCGGGGAGGGGGGGGGGTCCGGGGGGGACGACCGGCGGCGCGGCATGGTGCGGGGGAGTGCGCGGGGTCGCGGGGGGACACGCGGTGTGGCCGTGTGCGGCGGCGGCGGCACGCGGCCCGTCCCGATGCGCGGGGGCGGTGTTGTGTAACGGGGAGGGGGCGGCCCGGGGGCAGCGCAGGGCGGGCCCGGCTCTTCCAGCCCCGGCGCCGCGTGACCGCGGCAGGGAAAAGCCGCAGCCCCGGTGCGGTGGAATGGGGTGAGGCGGCAGGGCGGCTGCGGGCACGGCGACCGCGCTCCCCGCTCCCTTCCCGCTTTGTGTGTTAGCCAGGGAGATGGGGGTGCCCGCCGGGGAGCCCCTGCAGCCGCAGCGTCCCGGGCGCCGGTTGGATCGCCCGGGCAGTTTGCCGCCTGCTTCGCGCCCCTGCGGCGTTACCGCTTCCCAGATCTGTGTTAATGGAACACCAGCAGGTTGCGGTGCCCTCCCGCCCCATCCCTAAAGTGAATGCCGCCAGGTAGAGCCCAGAGGGTCCTTGTCACTGAGCCGGCGGTGCCGCCGCCGCTGCAGCAGCAGTAACGCGGCTCCGCGTAGCCCAGAGGACTCATTTCAGCACCCTCCGGCAGGTGGGTTCCCTAAGAAAATCCCTGGCAGTTCGCAGAACCGGGGCTGCCTCCTCCACCGAGCATCCCGGTACCCCCCTTTCTGCGGAGTGCCGGCATCCGTGTGCACGTGTACGTGCTCTGTGTCTGTGCTCTTTGTTCTGAGATGTCACCCTGTGCTCTGCGTGAGAGTCAACTTTTGACTGCTGACCAAACAAAAACAGGGTTCACGGGGAGGTGTGATTTCCAAAATAACAACAAGTACGAGGAATTGCGACTGTGACGCTGGCAGGCCTGCCAAGCTCTCTAGGGTGCCAGAGCAGCCCAGCTATCTGGAGCTCCTCCAGCTCTAAGGAGAAGAGGGGTGAAACTCCCCCACAGGCACACACTTTCTGTGCTCCTCTGTGACATTGGCCCTACCCTTGAGGGAAAAGAGCATCTCTTTTACGAGCAGGGTTTAAAGATAATGGGGCGCGGTGGCAGCGTGGAGGAACGTGGAGCTCCCTGCAGGGGCTGGCTGTGCTTGCGTGTCCCGATCTGCCCCTGCCGATAAGGATGGCGCCTGCTGGGAAGCCCGGTGCCTCCCTTGGACCAGGCGAGCAGTGAGCTTTGCCCTGGCGCCTGGCAGAGACGCGTGCGGCGCTGGGGGATGGCACAGACCTTTGTCAAACAGGTGGTGGCTTAGCCCAGCACGGGTGCCTGATGATGCCTTGTTTCTCATGCCGTGGCTGAACTCATGACCCCCTTGCCAATCCTCCTTTCTCCGAAAACCTGATCCGGAATGCGTGCTATGCTGTGTGGAGGATTTCTTAAAAAAAAAACAAACAACAAAATAATAAAAATCTGTGCGGGACCAGCCCGTGTGGAGGGTGCAGGGACACTGCTGTCTGGGAACGTGAGCAGCGGTCTGTGTGTCCTGCACGTGTCACATGGCCCCTTAGTCTGACTTCTGCTCCCAGACAGCGCTGCCAGGAGCTCCTGGACTGTGTGCTGTTTAGGGAACCCTCCTGCCAAGGGTTTCCTTGGTAGAAAAAAATGAAATGTTGAAGAGGAAGTGGGCCAGTTTTGCTGCTGCAGAGGTGCTTAGAGGACCGTTATGTCTAGTAAAAGTACTGAAAATTTGTAAGTCAGAATTGCTCCATGCAAGCAGTGATGTTTCCAGGGTTGTATAATACCACTGCTTTTATCTGTGAGGAGGGTATGGCTGATGCTACAGCCTCTGCCTACCCTGCCAGTTCAGTTGATCAAGGATTCTACAGACACCAGCGCTTTTCTCTTCCAAAGGAAGGCAGTGCCTGGCCCTTTTAAAGTTTTGAATTCTTACTGGTGTGTGGAGTTCCTTGCTGCAATGTCCTGAGTCATCAGTGAAGAGAGTCTACTGAGCAATAGAGGCATAAAATGTAGAACATACTGAGTGTCATTTATTTGAACAGTTTCATGGCTATGGCTTTTGAAGTTCTGGAGTGAAATATCAAATGTTTTTATATTTACTTTTGAAATGCTGAGTCTCGGAGACAAACTCATATGAAGTGCAAACAATTTCTCTTGCTTACGAGCAAGAAGAAGGAGCCTGTGTAGAGCCAGAACTGCTCCCAGGTCTGCCTGAGGACAAAAAGCTGTTTCATACGAGGGATTCTCAAGTGTGTCAGATTGCAAGATGCGGCAGGACGGAGGCTGTTTGCAAATAGCAGCCTGGCAGTTGGAGTTTAGCTGCTGCTAGAAAGGCTACAAAGGCTTGCAGTCGGACAAATGGCGTTCAGTAGGCTAACCAGACTGCAGTGCTATTTCCTTCCCTTGCCCCCTTCCTTCTGCATCGTGAGCACCTCCCAGCCCTTCCTTTCTGTGCCTCTGGCGTGTAGCCTGCATGAAGTCTTTCTCTCTGCCCTATTTCTGTCCCTAACCTAGCTTGTTTGCATTCTGGTTCCACAGCGCTGTAAGATCCTGTCTTGGCTCTGGCTCCAGATGAGCTCTGCTCAGAGGGTGGCCAGGGAAACCCTCTCTGGGTCACTCCATGCCCTGTCCCTGCTGCCCCATCCTTCCAGCACCACGGCTTGTTGCTCCATCTTTTGGTTATGCCATTTCATCCTGGCCTGGACCAGCGGAGGCTGATAGGATGGGAGAAGGGCATGAGGCAGACTGGGAGGTCAGCTGTAGACAACTAATGGAGACAAACAGGCTTGAGGGAGAGAGGGAGGGAAAGGAGTGCTCTCAGGAGCACGTAATGGCTGATCTGGTGGTGCTGGGTCACGGCGTGGCTCACATGGCAGCGGTGCATGTCTGCTGGTTATGTCACTACGTGCTGCCTTTTTTTTCTTGCCTTAGGGGGTGTGATAGCTTACATCAGCTCTTCGAGCTCGGCATCTAGCCCAGCCTCATGTCACAGCGAGAGCTCAGACAGCGGTTTCCAGTCGTCCTCTTCGCCTGTTCCATCTCCTCCAAACAGCTCCTCCTCGGAAAGCGGATGCAATGGCCGGAGCGGTGAAGGCTCTGACGGGGCGCCGAAGAGCGATCGGCTGGAGGAGACTATTAAAACAAACCAGTCGAGTGTTGCTGGTTTGACAAAAGGCCATAATGGAGTCACAAGTATGTTTGGTGCCAGTTCCTGAAAACACCATTTTCCCCTTTTGTGTTACAGCCCCGTGTGTTACACCCAGGTCTCCCTTTGGCTTGTGGTGTAGGTGCGTAGCAAAGGCTCCATGTTTATCTTTTGGCATTATGTGTGTGGCAATCCATACGGTATTGCCATGCAAATGCTAATACGATGGGGGTCCCATTGCTGCCAACCTCAAACAGCCCATAAATACAGTCCAGCTTTACTTCAAATTGCCATTAGTGAAAACTGATCTTAGGAAAAATCAAACAGTCGGTTAAAAAAAAGTGATGAAGTAAAGGTGATATAATCAGAAATTACCTTCAAGAGTATTTATGGAGCTGTCTTGGAAATCTGGTTTCTCTGTTCTTTCATACTCTGTCCCCTGCCCCTTCACCTTCCCTTCCCCCCACCAGCTGTGAGGAACAAAATAAATTACCCAAGCGTAATACTTTTATAGCTGTGGGTGGAACAGTTATCTTTTTGGTTCCAAGTCATAATTCTGTGGATGTGAAAAATAAAATACTTGTAAACTGGAACTCAAGAATGGCCTTTTAAAATACATGCAACAATCTATCTCTGCATATTTACTTCACACTTCCTTTGGTAATTAGAAAAGATCAGTGATGGAGAAGTATATTTGAACAGTTTTGGAAGGGCAAGATTCAAAATAAGTATTGGAATGGAGTGATTCAGCAAACAGCTGAAATTTAGTCTTTTGGAGGCTGAATTCTTTTACTGGCAGAACTGTTTTATTGTTTTGGATTCTTATGAAGCTAGAATAACTGTCTAATAGTTCTACCTCAAATAGGGTTTTTTTGTTGCTTTGCTGTTTGGGGTATTTTGTTTTAAGTATTCCTACTTTAAGTTCTTAGTAAGAACCTTTGCTTAAAAATTCTTTAGTAACTAGGGTTTTGGTATCAGGGCAGAGGTTCCTGGAATGAAACCTGTTGTAAATTGTTCAGATAGATAGATAACTTTTTTAGCTCAGTACTATGTTTGAAAAAAAAAAAAAGTTGTGGTTTGGTTCTTTTTCTTTTAGAAAACCTTAAAAAAATGTTTTAGTTCCGATTTACAAATGAAACCCAAATGTCAAATCAGTTACTTTTCTGGTAGAATATGTTTCTGTGGGAGTATTTCCAGCTGTCTCTGTTGGATTAAGGTAACTTTGTGGTTACTGAAATCACTGGTAAAATTCCCATTGGCTTCAGTGAGACCGATGTTAGACCAGCACTTAGGACTTGAAAAAAATTTTTATTGACAAGCTGAAATAAAATAGCTGGGGAAAAACTTAAAAAACCCAAACCATGAGCAGATTGAGAAGGTATTTTCAAGTTCAAGTGTGCGAGCCATTCTGGATATGCACTCTAATGAGTGGTCTCTACATATGTAGATATGGCTGAGTTACCAGTCTTGAATTGTTTTCAGATAGGTACAGTGTATGGCCGGTGTTGAATATATTATAAAGCGTCCTTTAGTATTTCTGGTTTTTAAGAAAAAGTGTTTATTCTCTGTTGGGGAAACTGTAGCCTTTCATAGGCTTTCTTGTCCTGATGGAAAAAACAGATTGAGCCTGAACTTTGGTGGCCTAGTTAACTGAATGGTCCTTTTAAAAGTGCTTAAATGTAAGCAGACTTTCTTTTTCTGCTGCTGAGTGCAGTGCTACTCTGATAGCCCAGTGAATGTGTGCTTTCTCCCTGTTTGTTTGAGTGCTTCGTGTTTGTCCTCTTTTCCCCCCACCCTTGCACTGGTACCTTCTGAACTGTTCAGGGGGTTTGTATATTCATGTTGTTTGTTCTTCTGCTGTATTTTTTCATGTGTTGAACTGACCTGACATATTTCGATTTAAGTCCAGGTTTTAAAAGCTGGAAACATGTTCCTGCAGTTGTCACTGGTTTCTATATCCTTGACTTTTTTGTTTGATTCTAGAATTTAATGGCATGGTTCTTCTTTGCAAAGTCTGTGGAGATGTCGCTTCAGGATTTCATTATGGTGTTCATGCCTGTGAGGGCTGCAAGGTGAGCTATATTTCTGCTCACCTTTCTGCTGGTGAAATGCTCAAGTTCTCCCCATAGGGGAAAAAGGGGTGATACTGCCAAAACAAATTTTGGTGTAGTTCCTCGTTAAATATGAGAAATTTCAGAAGCTGTAGGGAACAGGCAAACCACTTAGGAGCATACAGCATTTTCCAAACTCTGCAGTACTTTCTGTTCCCACCCCTTGTCCAATCCTGCCTGACTTGGAGCACACAGCAGAGAACAAGAACTGGAGGCAGAGATGGTAAGGACCATGTCACGCAGGACATGTGCCTGTTAATTGCATTAAGAGATAGTGGGTGTGAGTTGTCGCCTGGGCTGGGGCACAGAACAACACAGCTTTGGAAAAGCAGTTCTTTACCGCAGGGAAAGCCAGAACTGGATATGTATTTTCTTAATCTGTAACATTGCAAACGTTATGTTCTGTGAAGGAGTTGATCTGCATAAAGAGTTGTTTGAAAAGAAAACACCTTTGAAGGCCATGTGGTGCAGCAGGATGGTTTTGTTGCCAAACTGCAGAGATGGAAGTCAAAATATGTTATTTTGACTCCCATCTTTGCACTTGATATCATAGGTGTTTGAGAGCATGTCTTAGGAACTGTTGGTACAGTGACAGAGGTAATATCGGAGATACTCTGCTCTTAGGTGCTGACTCTGCAGGGAACAACTTATCTTTGGTAATTAGAGATCATAACTAGTTCACATTACATACAGATCACACACAAAGGGGAAGTAAGCCACGAGGAGTACCAAGTTCTTTAAAATCTCTTGGGGCTGATGGCTCTGAAGCCGCTGATGCGATGCACTGAGGTTTCCCGTGCTCGCAGAGACATGAGTCTTGGTGGAAGGATTTGACATGTGCTGTAATGATAGTTGTGGGGTTTTTTTGCTTGCTTACAGGGTTTTTTCAGAAGAAGCATTCAGCAAAACATCCAGTATAAGAAGTGCTTGAAGAATAACAACTGTTCTATAATGAGAATGAATAGGAACAGATGCCAGCAGTGTCGTTTCAAAAAATGCCTGTCTGTTGGGATGTCAAGAGATGGTACGTTCCTGTACTGAGCCAGGGATCCTCTGAGAGGGAATCTGCTGCCCACCTCAAAAACAATTGCTGAGGGTCTTAATGGCAGATAATGCAGCCAAGCCCTATAGTCAAGGAGAGCTTTCCTGTCTGAGAGCATTTAGTTCAGCTTGCCTTTTTGCTCCATGAGTGTCCTGGGCTGGTGAGGTGGTACTGCAAGCAGCCTCAGAGCTGTCCTCCCGCCTGTGGAGCTGATGCAGTGGGATGTACTGCAGTGGCTTGCTAGGGGGATGGTTGTAACAAGTGTCTCAATTTTGGCTTAATGTTAAGACTTACAGCTGTATCCTACCTGAATCTGAACAAGACTCATATTTTTCTTTTTTTTTTTTTTGTCTTTGTTTTTTTTCCTTTGTTACTATTGCTTTTTCAATGAAAGGGAATTCTGCCCAACCTGATAGCCTTAGAATAGAGCCTAAAGAGTTAGCTTTGGGTACATAGGATGAGCATGTGTCTGCTCCTTTTTTTCTTTCTTTTCTTAGAGGAAGAGGAAAGGCAGGGAGGAAGTGTTGATATTGGTCTGTGTCTCTGACCACCTTGCCTGCTGTCCACTCCTTGAGCCATAATAAATAATGCTGAAAGTGTAGTTCATTTGTCTGCTACAACTTACTGCCACAACCAGAACTCTTCCTTCTGTTTCACTTTTAAATTTTCTCTGGGTGTTTATTTCACAAGAACTAGGAATCTCGGGCTGTTAATAATTTAGTGGGTGGAGTGCTAGAACTTATTTTAAATAATTGTTCCGAGTTCTTGTCGTGCATAGGAGTTATTTCATCCCCTAGGCGCTTGTTTGCGCACGAGGTTGCACCTGCTTTAATGAAAGAGACTTAGTTGCATTAATGATGGACTGCTGCATAATTACATCAGTCGAAACTGGTTATAAGCCCTTGTGCGGCTGCGGTTGGACAGGGTGGTAGAGGCAGCTGTAGATTCCCTAGGACAGGGTCAAAAGTGCTGCAGCCACAATGATGCCCATCCCCTTGCCAGCAGAAAATGTCCTTGTCAAGGCAAAGTTACCAAGAAAATTTGCCAAGGTAAGCTTCGTTCAGCATTGATTCTCTTGTTTTGGTAAGTTATGTAATTGGTCCGTGAGGACCTGTCTTGTAGGACTTCTATGCAAAGATGATATTAACTGTGTTTACATTCAGCTAATTATCAGCTCATGAAGCTGTGCTGATTTAATAAAGACACTTCTGCAGTTAACACAACTGTGTATATAATACATAGCTAGGTTTGAGGCAAAAGGGGAAAAGGCATTACAGACTGTGTGCCTTAGAGCTGCCTTGTCCCTAAACAACGGCATACATTTGTATTCATGCCAGTCCTGTGCCCCAAGAGCTCTTTGACTTCACTGTATTACCCAGGCTATAGTATTGGTGAGAGCAGTTAAAATCTTGCCTTAAAAGGCAGGATTTTTTGTTGGGGTATGTTATTTTGCATGTGCACGCTAACACTTTCAGGACTGACTTTTTTCTTTTTTTCTTCCCCTTCCCCCCCCCACTACTATCCATTTCTCCACCTTGGTAGCCGTTCGATTTGGCCGTATTCCCAAGCGTGAAAAACAGAGGATGTTGATTGAAATGCAGAGTGCCATGAAAACCATGATGAACAGTCAGTTCAGCGGTCACTTGCCCAACGAAGCATTGGCAGAACATCAAGACCAAGCACCTCAAGAAGATCTTTCCTCCAAGCCCAAGCAAGAGCGAGAAACCATCAAAAGCCCTTCTCCCCCTCCTAGTGCTGACATGGCTAAGGAGGAGGTGATCGGTATGGTCACCAGGGCCCACAAAGACACTTTCATGTACAACCAAGAACAGTCCCAAAACCCAGCAGAGATGATGCAGCCCCAGAGTGGGGAGAGAGTGTCCAAGAGCACCGAGCAGTACATCTTGAGCAGCGAGCACTGTGTTGGTGGCCTGGGTGGCCCTCAGTACCCTGACAGGGAACAGCACCTTGGGGGACAGTACAAAGGGAGAAGCACAATGCATTATCCAAGCGGGCACCCTGTGTGCTTCACAAACAGCCACTGCATGAACTTCACCAGTGGTTACACTCAGCGAATGTGTGAGAGGATCCCAGAAGATGGCTTTTCTCCAAACAAGAATGCCACTTACTCTTGCAGCACTGGAGGAAGAATGCATCTGGTATATTGATGTCAATTGTTTGATTTGACTTAGTTGTTGGTGGGTGTGATCCAGCTGTGTCTCAGTAGTCAGTGAAGCTGCACGCAGTTGGCACAACTGCTGAAACTTTAAAGGGTGACACAAGTTTGACAGTGCAAATTGTGATGAAGGACAAAAATGGCTAAAGGTGTGAAGGATTGGAAATCGTACTGCTAATGGGGTTTCTTGGCTTGGTTTTTAGCTAACTGAAAGTAAAATAACATCGAAGAGTGTTGGCCAAAAAAAAGTCATGGGTTTTTTATGTGACTTGACTTTAGAATGAAAATAGGAGTTTACAAATTCCCCTTTTCACTCAGTCCTTTTGAAGACTTTACTTTCAAATAATCTATACGGTCAGAGGTACTGTATTTTCTTTAAGGATATTGAGAGCAAATTTCTGGGGTCAAACCCCAGGGCTTGGGTTTTAAGCCAGTCTACAGGCCTTACTATGGGCTTTAAAATCTCTGTTGCAAGGTAGGCTGCTTTTTTGGTGATGGGGATTTTTTGATTTGTTTGTTTTAACGAGTCCCACAGGCTGCGCATCCTTTTCACTGTAGAACATGTTCAGATCTGAACAGAGGCAGGAGGAAGATGCAGAGTTAAACCATTAGAAGTTCAGGGTCTTCTCTGTAGTACTTAGGCAAGTGAGGCTCTGGACACACTTCTGGGTACCTTAGATGACTTTGCTAGAGCATTTTTTCACTGAATTCCTAACAAGGATGCTTCCTGGTTTTTTGCATATGGGTGTTGGTTTGGTTTGGTTGGGTTTTTTTTTGCCTTTGCTTAACAGGTCCCTCTCATTTGCCTTGCACCTGCTGTTTCTCTGCCATTCAGGCAACCAGTTCTGTAAGCCCCTTAAAATAGATTGTCCTTCTCTTTATCACTGGAGCCTGGGATGAGAGAACATAACATCCTTGTTCTCATCCTGCGCTCCTGGTGTGAAGCGCGAGCCCCTGACCTTTCTGAAGTATTTGAGCTGCCAGTGTTTTTCTGCCTCCTACCTTGTGAAGATCCTTCACACGTTCTTGAAGACCCCCAAAGGACTCCACAGTAAAGGTGTTTATTTTGATGCTGCACTTCTATGGGGGCTTTTCGTTTTTTTTTTTTGTCTACTGCATATGTAGACCATGCCATCCCTAGCAGGGTCTGACCTTAATTGCAGGCTCCAGGCAGTGCAACATGGCAAATAATAATTCCTAGCCTTTTCTTCCTTGCAGGGAAAGTATGTGGTGTCACTACAACAGCATTCTTGGCACTCCTGAGAAGCAGAGGTTAAACCTGTCAGTATGGGCGGGCAGGGAGTGGTGCTGCCTTGCAGAGACTCAGCCAGTCAGTTTGACCTGTGCATGGCTGCTGCAGGCAGGACGTAATCAGTGATAAGGAGACAAAACCAAATCCAGCAGAGCACTGTAGTGCCCCTCCCCACCCCACATCCCTGATATGAATGAGGGTTTTGCCCAAGAACTCACTGAGTTCAGGATCTGACCAAAATGAGTCATCAGCAATAAGGGCAAGTAATTAAGTTCTGAACCCGTATGGAGACAGATGTTCAGGGGTTTGGTCGTTTTTACTCAATGTCCCTGTAACCAGAAAAGCAGAACAGGTCATTCCTGCAGAGGTTCCTCTGAAGAGAACTGGTGACTGTACAAGCTGACAATGGCTTCCATAGGAAGCCTGTCAGAGTTCAGGGAGTGCCTGGATGGAACTCTTGGGCATATGATTTAGCTTTAGGTGGTTCTGCAAGGAGCATGGAGTTGGACTCAATCCTTATGGGTCTCTTCTGATTAGAGATACTCTGGTTCTTGGGCCAAGGTCTGTCAAGAGACCACAGACACAATGCACTGGGTGTGGAAGTGGTAGTTTCCCCTGGGACTGAGTGCCTGTGGGTCAGGGTATGCTGTTGTAGAATGAGAAGTTAAGGTGATTTTTAAGTCCATTGCAGGGCAGAGTACTGAACCAGAGATTCCTTATTTTCGGAAAGAGCTGTATTTATATCAGTACCTATGTGAACCACTGCACTATCACAGGCAGAGCAGTGGTTGGCATCTGCTGTCCTTCTGGTTGTGTGCCTAGACCTCTCCTTTTGCCAAAATATTATAGTCTCCCACGCAAAGAATTGCTAGGCAATTACCGTATTCAAGATGCCCTGCAAAAACAGCACAGCTCTGAGGAATTGCTAATCTATTTCACTGTTTTCTCTTTGTTTTGCTGACATTATGTAGGATTACATACACCATTTAGTACCCTTGTGAGGAATACTTAAAAGGAATTTTTGTCCTTGATGATGACAGGTGAAATGAATATTAAAAGGTTTAAGCTTCATTAAAAGATGTAAATTTTAGAAGCTAGAACTGAAAATATCGCAGAGCTTCTGGTTGGCTCTTGCAGAGGGAATTTATTGGCAGTCAGCCCTGACTGATTTGTCTGATCTCAGTGTAATGGATTCAGACTTTCCTACGAAAAATTGCTGTATGTTTGTATGAAAGAAAGAGCATTTTGTCATCTTGTGACTGAGAAATACTGGAACACCAGTTCCTTGGTGTTCTCCTTCAGTGATACAAGTAAAAGCAAACTTGCAGAAGAGGGTTATCCTTGTAATGAGGGTGTAAACCTGTGACTCAGGAAACCAAGGCTTGCTTTCTTGCCCTGGTGTTGACATCTTTGTCGCCTTGACTGAAGCACTTCAGTTGCCTGCAGAACGAGAAAGATAGGAGAATGAATGTCGTAGTGACTGTGAGATTGCAACTGATTGATTGTGAAATTGCAATTTACTGTGAAATTACAGGCATAATACAAGTAAAGAGAAATTCAGATGTCAGAGCAGATCAGTTGACATCAGGGAAGAGTAGCATAACCTTGGTTGTGTCAGTCTTTTGCAGTACACAGTGTTGTAGGTTCTGAAGTTAACAAATTTATAAACAGATTGCTAACAATCCTGTGGATTTTTTTCCTAGTTTGTTTTAAAGCAAGGGGAAGAAATCCAGTTTCTTTGGGAATTGATTGAGGAATGCTGATCTCTTTTTTCCCCATGTCATTATTGCAGAGTTTTGCTGAATAATAAACATGTTTCTCTCAAGTATTTGTCAGTATTTGGAACGATACCTTTACAAGCTGTTTTCTGTCTGTGTTTTGCAAACATCAGGTCTGCCCAATGAGTAAGACTCCCCATGTGGACCCAAACAAGTCTGGCCATGAAATCTGGGAAGAGTTTTCCATGAGTTTTACTCCTGCAGTAAAGGAAGTGGTGGAGTTCGCCAAGCGCATCCCAGGTTTCCGAGACCTCTCCCAGCATGACCAGGTCAATCTTCTGAAGGCTGGGACCTTTGAGGTGAGACCACCGTGTGTGTACTGCAAACCTGACAAGCTGTGCATCAATCTGACCCTGTACAAACAGAACCAAACAGAACTGGGCTGTGTCAAGTGAAACCAGCTTGTTCATGGATGCTCTGAGCATTCTCTGAGGTGATGGTGTCCAAGGGATCTGTTTGGTCAGACCTTGGTGACCTGTCCTTCTTCCACTGAGCTCAAAACTGCTCAGCCCTGGGCATTAATAAATGCATAATTAAGGGTTTCTAGCTACCTTTGCTTACTCTGAGGAGCTGTACTGTATCTGGAAGGGTAGATAGGTTAGAAAAGCTGTCTACTGACTCAAAAGTTTTCTCAAGGAATGTGTTTACTGCTCTGCATGTCCTTCCTTGTGCCACTCTGCTTCCTGCAAAAGCCAGAGTATCCAATCCTGACCAGTCACCACTTAGGTGGCAACTTGGGAGTGTCTGAAGCATCCATGTCCCATGCAGTAACAATGGTAAATACGTGTAGTGCTGCAGCTCTGTCGGTGCTGTGTGCCAGCTGCAGCCTGACTTACTCTAGACTAATCCCACTAGGTCGTCGTGGTTAATTGCATCCACTTGTGGTCATGACGTATATGTGAATTAGTGGTATTAATTTGGAAGTGATACCACAGAGCTTGGTGCTGTTTTATAATTAGTGACCTTCACTAGATGACCTTTACATCATGTTTTAGTTGCCCTTCCAGACCCTTGTGTCTACTGGAGACCGTACACATTTCATAAATATTCAAATGTGAAATTTGAGTAGAGAGGACACGTTTCATAAATATTTAAATGTGAAATTTGAATAAAGAGGGTCAGAGGAGCCGAAGTCCCAAGTATTTGGTGTTACTGTGCTTTTTTGGGGAGTGTGGCATTGCTGATGCCTTTTCTCTTGTTTACATGATTTACTCTTTCAAAGAGAGATGCTGGATTTTGTATTTACCTGAATCGAAGACATTTCTTGTGTGATGTGTTGGGTCTATAGTCTGCATTTATACAGTTCTGAAATGAGTAACTGTTGAGTTGGAGGGTACAAGCTATACAGGAAGACTTGTTGCCTGGAGTCTATTAGTTTTCTTGTTTCCTTCATTTTGCTGTCATGTATTTTTTTCTGTTATACTTTTTCTTGACCTTTTAATATTCATCTACAACTCCTGTAGTGAAAGGGCAGTATTTTTACTTCTTCACTACTTTCACCTTTCACAAAAATGTTGGTTCCTTCCTCTGCAAAGGAGGAGGAGGGTGAAAAATTTGTCTTGAACTGTCCCTATAATGTAAAGCCAAACCTTCATGTTTTGCAAGTAAAACATTTTGTCTTGGCCTTTCTTCAGCTGAAGCTTTTCTCAGGCCTCACTCCTATGCTTTTTTTGCCGGTTACAAGCACTGCTGATGAGGAGGTTTCTGTATCCAGGGGAATTAGTAATAATGTATGGCTGCATGCTTGTCACTATTCACTTATTTATAAGAAACATTAATGATTCCTGTTAGTGAGCTACAACTTGCAGTTGAAGGCCTATGTGGCATCTTAGCAACAGGAAAAAAAAATGGTAGGGCTGCAGAACAGTGGAAAAAAATTCACTAAAATTCACAAAAACAGGACTAATGAAACCATTGCGATAGAGCCAAAAGCATCTTGAAAGCCTGGTGCATCCAAGGTCATTTCTGTCTTCTGGGAAACTGAACCAGGATATTCCAGTGTCTGCATGTTAATAGAAGAACCTGAGTGACAGTGCTGCCTCCAGGTCTGGTGTGGCTGGCTTGGCACTGTGCTTCTTAGCAGTTCGTATTCGAGGAGTGCCTGTTCTTGTGAGGGTACGAGGACACATGGAGACAGTGTTGGTGCAGAAGCTGCACAGCTATATTTGTATTCACACACACGCAAGCTATAAAGGTCTCTCAGAACTGGGAGTACTGGGGAGTTCAGTGTATCGTGGTGGCATTTGCGTGGCTTCTTATGAGAGCCAGCTCAGAAACAGCACTGAACCTAAAATAAGGAACTCGACTGGTTTTGAGTGGGCCCTTCTCCACCTCCCCTCCAAATGTAGTTGATGGTAGAGCTAACAAGGCCCTTGGATCCCTTTGAGTAGTGATTCAGATTTGACTGCAGCTGCTAGGGACATGGTCAAGCAGCCTCCCAGAGTGGAGGTTTTTATGTGCCTGTGTTGCTATGGTCAGGTGATAGGATTGATCAGATGTGTCCTCAGCATGCACAAGTATGAGCCTGGTTTGAAGTGAAATGGGATGAATCAATCCTGTGCTTTGCCATAGTCCAAACTGTTCCTCCTTGTTTAGAATGGTGGCACTGAAATAGGGGAGGTCTTTGCCTTAGAAGAAGTCAGCACAACTTTACAGGCTTCAGTTTTGAATATCGGCACTAATCCTGGTTGCTCCTGTTATTTAAAGATGTTTCTAAAGGCCAATTCTGTAGGGAGAATACCGTTTTGAACTGAGAGGTTGCTGGATACCTGGTGGGTCTGTGCTAATGCACAAGTTCAGCTTTGTCTGCCTGCCCTTTGCCTGGTTTTGTTGTGTTCTGATGGCTTCTGCATCTGGGTTTCTGCACTCTGTAGTTGTTGTCATCAAAGGACAGATAGCTTAGCTGACAGAACTGAATAGTATGTAGCACTCCTGTGTCCATCAAGGTTGCTGCATGTTGTTTGGCTCGTTAAATTCAGGAGGTCGTGTGATGTGCATGAACAGTGTTTGAATTCTCAGACATTTTTGTTTGTTTTGAACTCTCCTTTCTTTAAGCTTGTCAAAGGTACTAGTCTTTGAAAACCGGGTTCTCCTCTCACCTGTAGTAAACATTTGAATTAATGCAATTAATAGGGTAAATGAGAAGAGACAACTGTCACACCAAGAGATTAGAGCGAGTCTGAAGTTTTAACCAATGCCAGTTAGTTAATTTTCTTCAAATAAGAAAGCTGTTCTGTGCAACTTAAACCTTGAAAATGTAAATACGGTTGTTGAACATGAGCAAATGAAACTTTACAAGCCATTCCAGAGGGAAACATTTCACAGTACAACTGAGAAACCACAAGAGAAATTTCAGCCCAAAGGGGTAAGTTTAGCACACCTCAACTGCTCCAGCCCAGGTGCTTGTACCAAAGGGGTATTCCCAGTTGCTGCAGACCAGGTGCCATCTCAAGCTGTGCTTCTCCAGCCTCTTAAAAGCTCTACATGTGGCTCCTTTCTAGCAGAGCTCATTAACATTCCTGTGGGTACAGTGATGTGGCATGGTACTTTTCCAAAGAATGCCTAGGGGGCCCGATCATCAGGTGGTGTAAATCAGCATTGTTTCCATAGAGCTGCTCCACTTTATGCCAAGTGAGAATCTGGTTCAGTACCTTCATTTTGCTCCTCTTGAGTGTGGCCAAGAAAACATTTCTTTTAATGCTCTGTGTGCCTTTGGCTGTTGTGTGGCTTAAGCAAGTTGTCCTACTGGCATATTTATGAATGACATGGTCTGTGTGGCTCAGGCTGTCTGAGGCTTAAATTTTAATTTTCCTGCCTTTCATATGCTGTAGTCCCTCCCCTGCATCCACTCCCTAGTTTTGTCACTTGTTTGTTTCTCTCAGATTATGGGGCCAGAGCTTGCACTGTGTTTTGCAGTTCAATAGCATGCTGACAGTTTCTGTATAGAATGCTTCTAGAATGGTTAATAAGACACTTTGAATGATGTTAAAAAGTTTAATTTTTTTCTTTGGCTTTTCTACAAATGCACCTGCATTTATCTGGTTTTGTTGTTCTTTTTTTTTTTTCTTCCTTTTTCTTTCTGCAGGTTTTAATGGTACGATTTGCATCTTTGTTTGATGCAAAGGAACGTACTGTCACCTTCCTGAGTGGCAAGAAGTACAGTGTGGATGACTTGCATTCAATGGGAGCTGGTGATCTGCTCAACTCAATGTTTGAATTTAGTGAGAAACTAAATGCCCTGCAACTTAGCGATGAGGAAATGAGTTTGTTTACAGCGGTTGTCCTGGTATCTGCTGGTAAGAAGAGAAAGTTACCTTGCACCTTTGCCAAAAACCGAATGTGACTCTCTATTAAAAGTTTTCTGTAAAATGTATACCAGATATATATACCAAATAACCAAAATGTTATTTCACGTGTAAGTGCAGTTGAGTAGGTTTTAAGGTGCTAGCAAGCTGTAATGTACTTTTTAAGATACCTAGCCTTTCTAACATTGCCTTTTAAAAAAAAAGTAACAATGGGCTTATGTTTCCTACTGCTTTCTATGTAATGCAAAAACAAATAGCTGCTCCATGGCCGTTTAGATGCTATTTGTCTGGCTCCTCTAAGTTTCACAGGACAGCATCACTGAAATTACTCCTGACTTGCAGAGCGTAAGTCTTTGGATAAGGTGGTATTTTTGCTTCCAAGTGTTGTCATTTAAGTCTATTGCGTATTTTACTTAAGTCTAAATCCAACAGTTTGATCTCTGCCTATGTCAGCAAGAAAGCCCTATCATCTGCATCGTGACTTCTCTCCACTAAAGGCCTGCCAATCCACTGACATCTTCACCAGCCTCCTATCTTGTTTCAGTCCCTGGATAGACAGAACACCCTGGCCCAGATTCAAAGAAGGATTAAGCACCTACTTCTGCAGTATTATCTCAAGCCTCAAATTAGGCACATTAGCTCTGCATATAATGCCTGGAATGCAAGATGCAGAATCCCTGCGTGCTGGGTAAGAAGCTCTCCTAGGGGTAGGTAGCAGGAATGCTCGCAGCGCCCACTTAGACAGCGAGGCAGCAGCTGGGGAGCACTGAACTCCTTGAACAAGGGCACCCCTTTCACATGAGCAGTTTAGACCCATGTGTTATCGAGGAGGGTCACCCAGGCATGGTGCTGTAGGCACGTGAGGCCTCTGTAACAAGGTAGGACAGTTCAGGCTAATAGCTTTGTGCATGGCTGAGCTGAAATGTCACAGCACAGGGCAGGGCAGCTGTCTCTTCTTCGGGTTGTAAGCCATGATAATGAGCAGAGGGTGGCACAGAATTAGCAAGCTCCAAGAGCCAGAACAAATGGCAGTGTGAAGGAAGCATGGCACTATGATCTGAAGGAAGCATGGAATCTGTTAATGAAAATGTTCAGATAGCAGAGAGAAACCTGAGGTATTAGTTACCTTTCCAGCCTCTGGAAATTCTTGACAAGAACTGCAGGCAGCCTTTAAAATAAGGACTGACAACCAGGTCTCTTTTCTTCTTGTGCACTCTAACTAGGCTTACAGCTCTTGCTTGCTCAGCTCCTGGGTCCTAGAATATCTCAATCTCTGTGCCACCTGTTTTCAGTCTAAGTGGCTGTATCTGTTCTGCTAAATGTGCTTCCAGTGCAGTGCCATCTCCCCAGCCTTTAATGCACTGTGCTGATTGCCAGCTCCCAGCAGGGGTTAGCTTAGGGATGGCATGTAACATGTGCAGCATGTAGTGTCAGCCATGCAGCAGGACAAAGAGAAGGTGTTTGGTATTCAGGCTTCTTGCAGTTGCTGAGGATTTTTCAGGTCGTATTTTGGACATTATTGCTGCCTATCTTAGCTGCCTCATGATCTGATCTGCAGTCTGATCACAGCCTTCCTGGACAAATTCACAAAATTTTTTAGGGTTTTATGAAGTACAGCTTTATTGGCCAGTGTTGGGGCTGTATTCCAGACACAAGGGGATGTGGTTAACACTGATGATCACTGTGAGTTCAAAAATTTTCAGAGCAGCTTTTCTCTTTTACATGAGACTGGATTGAAATGCTGCTGTTGTTACTTTGCACAAGTGAGTAAATGAGGAGGCTTCATGCTCAGGCGGGTAGTGAAGAACAGAAGAGGCCTCAGCAGAGTTCCTGGGAAAGATGCTTACAGTGAGAGGGCTTGCCAGGAAGAGAAGGTGCCTGTAGAACCGAAGGATTGTGGGCATGTGTTGATTAAACAGATCTTGAAAGACAGATCCCTATGTCCCATTCTTTGAGGAGTAGTGTAACCAAAGAAGTAATTTCCTCTAAGGGGAGGTGGTGCTTCGTTGGAGATTTAGAGTTGAAGAACAGGATCAGAGAGAATAATATGGAGATGCAAGCAAAGGAAAAAACGCCATAAATGTAAGAAGGACTGAAGGTGGAAGAAAAAGGCCATTATGCTTTCTTCATCTCAGAATGAAGGTTATTCAAGAGAAGACTGAAGGGGAGATAGTAGTCAAGATTTACATCAGTTCCAAAAGCAGAAGAGAGTGTGACTGTTGAATGCTGATTAGGTGATCCACAATATGAAGTACCATATTGTTGCACTAATTAAAGATCTTTTTAAAGACCTATAGTTGATTAAAACGAAATAAAAACCAAGACTCACCAATGGAAAAAGAAGTTAGGTCTCTAAATACTGCTAGTTGGGAGAATGCTTGTGAGAAACATCTCCACTTAACACTGGATGAATAACCACTCCTAGGAGTAGTATTTAGAATGTACAGAAGAAGCAGGGGTAGTAGCAAGGACTGTTTGTAACTCTACATCCTCTCCTTCCCATGTCATATGGCAAAGAAAGAAAAAGCAGGATCACACTTGGGTGGTGCTGAGGAATTATCTTGGTACCGTTCCAGAATTAAAAGAATGCTTCACCTCTGGCTTCAGTTAGCTAGATGTGTTGAAGATGGAGGAGAGGTAGCAAGATGGATCATGGCCACTGGAGGAGGAAAAAGCAGGGCGGAAGCAAAGCTGAAGGAATGTGGTTTGTGCAGGTCTAGAGAGCAGATAATCCCTTAACTAAGGGTCTTGTTTTGTGGTAGAAGAATATGAAGTACACACCCTCTGTTATTCTCCCTTACTGGCATAATACTAACACAATCTTCTGCTGGCCACTGGGAGCAACTGGAAGTAGACTGAGAGGGGGTAGAAAGACTTGGACTAATTGAAGTGAGGAGGCTACAGTAACTCACCTGAGGCAGCCCGGAAAGGCTGGGCTGCGTTCTTCCACCTTCAGAGGCAAGGCAGTACTGTTGTCAATACTCTGTCAGTGCAGAGCTCTTGTGGAACTCTGTTTGGCATGTTCTGTGCAAGTGTCACTGTACCTGCTCAGAATGGAGCAAAGCTTTTGCAGAGCAGGGGGCAAGCAGGAGAGATCATTTAATAAATAAAGGCAGAGAGATGCCTTCTCATGTTCTCTTGGACAGCAGCTGTCAAACTTATTGGACAGTTTTCACAGAAAAGTGGAATGTGTGGTAATAAAAATCGTTTGATAGTAATCAGAGCTCCTAATTGTAGAAGATTCTGGAACAATCTTCCTCAAGGAACAAAACACATATAACTGCTCCAAGATGCATCCTTAATTGGATTATGTAATAACTTTTCCTATAGCAGTAGGGAACTGCACTGAGTAGTCCAGGAGGACTTCTAGCCTGTTCACCTGAGCAATCTGATGGGATTGACTGTGACAGCATAAGGAAGGGATTCCCACTCTGTACGATCTGACTCAGTGTTACTCCAGAAAGCTGTTGTCATTCCACGTCCCAGTTCTGCAAAGTGCTTAAGTACGTGTACACATCAAAGCACATTTCTGTTTGTGCCAGTCACTTGGCTATGTGTGTGCCCTGCTGAATTTACATAGTGTTTAAGAAAAGAAGCTACAGCTTGGAAAAAAACAGCTACTGTGCATGATTATGTGGTGAGATGTTTTACTTAAAAATTCATCCTTTCAAGCCGCTTACTGAGGTTCCGCCTAATGATACCAGGTGTGTTCAGCTTAAATACAGCCCTCTTGTAAGCAGTGCTTCAGGTGTGGTGGGAGTGCAGTATGTGAGAACATAATATTTGTCTTGGTGTTGACATGCTTTTCCTCAGCTGGCAATTTTTGGGTGCATCATGTTGCCTTTTTTAAGTGCTTCAGAACACATTCAGAAATAGTGCCTAGTCATATGAATGGTTGTACTTCCTTTGCTCATGAGAATCCCAGTGTGCAGATAACAACTGGGGCTTGTCCAGAGTGGGATTTCCTCCTCAAACCTTCAGTTTAAGTTTAGGGTTCTGTATTAAGAAACATTTGAAATTTTACTTTCATGCACTCTGTCTTTCTCCTTGGGTTGAAAATTGTGATTCAGCAACATATTTAAACATTTGCTTCTGTCTGTCATCCTCCGGAAATGTGGGTTAGGAATCACAGAAGTAGTGATTGAATGCTGCCAGTTTGGTATGAACTTAGTACTTTGAAAAGTTAATGCTAAATAACCTTTGAAAGACTTTTGGTGTGTGTGATTTAAAACTTCTGGCATAAGTGTCTGATTTTTCTTGTGCTTGTTAATTTAGTAAGGGCTTCTTGCCCTGGTTTTATGTTGCAGCCTGCATCTGTTCAGTCAATTTTTTTTTCCCCCCCTACCCTCCTGTTTTTTAATTTCTCTCTCTCCCTCTCACCCTGCCCTTTTGTTTAGATCGCTCCGGAATAGAAAATGTCAATTCCGTGGAGGCACTTCAGGAAACACTAATCCGCGCATTAAGGACCTTAATTATGAAAAATCACCCAAACGAAGCCTCTATTTTCACAAAACTTCTTTTGAAATTACCCGACTTGCGTTCCTTAAACAACATGCACTCTGAAGAATTGCTGGCCTTTAAAGTTCACCCATAGGCCTTTAGGTCTCATTTGTACTTGGACTTGCCTCGTGTTAAACTGTTTCGTGCTAAAGTATGTATTTATACAGTTGTACCACTTGCTGGAGAGAGTTCACAGACTGTGAACAGTTGATAGCTGTCCCATAACCATGCAATAAAGCTTTGGCAGGTGCTTTCAGCTGACGGCGGCGCAGCCTTCGGAATCCTCCGCGGCACCCAGGCCCGGCTGTGCCCACTCCTGCAGGAGAGGCTGCGATGAGCCCGAGTGAATATGGACTCTCCTTTCATTTAGGAAAAAGAACCACCACTGCCCTCTCACCTAAACTGAATGCAAAGTAGCTGTGTATGTGCTTATGGAGCATGGAATGGGGTGGGAACAATCCTGTGCTAATAGGAAAATGGAAGAGCTGATTTAATTGGTCTTTCACTTATCTAATAGATGAATGTCTGTGTCTCTTGATAACTCACTCATGGTTTCACTGTTGTTATTCCATTAAACCCGATGGAATGGTTTCAGCCTGCACCAACTCTTCACTGAGCGTGTGTTCATGCCATGTGTATATAATATAAATAGTTAAGTAGTGAGTGTTTATGGCTATATAAAGTACAGAGTTGTGTGTATATATGTGTATGTATATAAATAGTTCTATACATAAAGTATACATATAATTTCTTCACAATATTTTAAACTGTGAAGGAATTTAAACTTAAAACAGAAGGTGATCTATGGAAAGAACCAAATAGATGCACTTTGCATATTGCTGAACTAATTATCTGAGCATTTTTTAGAAAACATCGAATTTGCATTAATATGCTGTGTTTGTTAATTTTAGAAAAACAAAAAAACAAAAAAACAACAACCAAGAGTGGCACTAAAGAGGCAGAGTCAGAGTCAGATTCAACTTCCAGAAGGGTTTTGTAGAGAATCTCAAGCAGAGATGGTTGGTTGTGGCACTGATGAGATGGATTGTCCATTGCCACTAAGGTTCTTGTGTTCTGATAAAGGTTAAATAAGCACCAGATGCTCTTCAAAAACTTCAGCACAGCCAGAAAGAAGCTGTCAGATTAATAGCAACGTCTGTCAGAAAAAGAAAAAATGGGAAAAACGTATCCATGGTTGCATTCGGGTGTATGTGTGTTCTGTGACTGTTTATTTCTTGCAATACATCATTTTGCTGCTTCATTGCTAAATGAGAATTGAAAACAGAAATGTGAGATTCCCCTCGTCTCTTCTCCATTTGGGCTTTGTGGTTCCCATGCCTGTTCTTCTGGAGCTCTCCATTGGTGTGTGTGCATGTGAGCGTGTGTGATGTGCAGAGAAGGTGCATTAGATGGTCTGGATTTTTTTTTTTTTCCTTAAAAAAACACCACAAAAACCAACCAAATAAATGGGACTTTTTTTGTTGTTTATGCCAGTAGCAAATTACAGGGCAGATCCACAAGGCTTAAGATTCTGCTGCTTTTCCATCTAGGAAAGCAGCTCTCTATGGGGTTTTTTCCATTTGTAGCAGGACCTGGCACCAGAAAAGAGAGATTAAAAGAAGTCAGAGCAGTTGTGTTAATTAGTTACATTTATGTTTTGCTAACGTGGGAAGAAGATGCTCCATCACCCTTCTTCAGTTAACTTGCCTTAGAGGTAGCCCTCAGGGTCTCTAGTGTTTGGCTACTCTTGGCAGGGAGTCTGCTCCTGGCAGTCAGGGCCAGGACAGAGGGAGCCTCCAGCCTGCAGAGCTCCTGCCTGCCCCACGGTGGGTTGAGAGGAGCCCTCCTGCCTGTGCTGGAGCTGCAGCAGAAGCAGCCCCGTGCCTGCTGCTCAGCATCAGGAGCTGGGGTGGGAAGAGGGAGGGCTCACACCCTGCCATGCTCCCCTGGCCTTTGGTAGGGGGATTCCACCTCAGACGGGAGGAGGGGGCTGAGGACAGGTGGGGCAAGTACTTGGTGAGAGGTGGGGAGAATTCAGCTGTAGCCTAAGGAGCAGAGGAGCCCACCCTCTCCCCAGGCAGGGCTGTCCTGCTTCAAGCTGCTTTAACCACTGGGTAATGGCCCTTTCATACTTGCAGTTTTGCTACCCAAATGTTCTATCAGGGCATATTGTCCTAATTTCTGTTAACAGTCTGCATCCTACCAGTATTATTTGTTTGAGAGCTTCACTGAATTATGCATCGAACCATTCAGACTTTAGAGAGGACACAGTCACACGGTTTTTGTTGTTTAGTTGCTGAAATGACTTCTTTGTAGACCCCATTTCAAACATGGAAAGTACAGTTAACCCTTGGTTGTTTTGGGAGGGAAGAAGGCTTCTTACAGAGATTGCCACCCTACAGCTGTGTTTTGTTGTGTTTTGTTTTATTTTTTTTTTCTTTTTAAAACTGTATTATTAAGCCTTTAGGAATGTATAACCAGGACTGAGTAATTATTGCTTATTAAATTTTTTTAGTTAGATTGACCATGTATGCCTATAGATAGATATTCTAACTTGTGCAATTTCATTTGAAATAATCTTCCTGTACATAATGGAAAAACTCACATAACAGAAAAAAAAGCCCCAAACAGATTGACTGAACAAAAAGCTGATTAAAGTATGGTTCAAAAATGACCCATGTATTACCAACCCTAGCTGGACTCTTAGAAGAAAATCTAAACTCATTGTGTTAGCTGTGTATTGTGAGCTCTTCTTTTACTGTGTCACTGGTTATACACTTGTTAAATGCTGAGAGAATAGACTTCATGCCAGGCATTTGAGTACTGTAGATTGGGTCATTGCTGAAAGATTAATGTACTGTATGACTTAAATGAAATTTTTATTCTTGATTTTATTCTTGATTTTGTTCTTGTTTTAAAAGATTAAATATGGGCATTATGTCAGCAAGCTAAACTTGTGTGTCTGTGTTCTTTGTATTCCTCTGGACGAAATCTGGGGGGGAGGACAGCACGCTGGGATGAACAAAGCAGAAGAGATTCTCTTCTGGATGAGAACATCAGCTGCTGTAAGGTCACGGGGCTGTGCTGGGGCACAGCAGCAGGGAGAGAGAGCCAGCATCTCCCTCTGTCTGTGCTACTGCTCTGTCTTCCCAAGTGTTTGGATGGGGTTCTCTGGTGCGCTCCATTTGCTACAGTTACAGGATTTTTTGGGGGTGTGTCATTAAAATAGTTATTTTAAACACTGCATTAATGTGGAGAATATAACTTTTTAACTGAGAAAAGGATAAGGCTCTAAAGAATAAAGCTGAAAAAAATGCTGTTTGGGTAAGACAAGGTTATAAGAAAGGTGTACAAAAAACAGAATAGGAGGTGCAAAGATCTGTTATTTTTCCAGCTTCATTTCCTGCTTTAGAGAGTGCACTCTTTTAGGAGATAAGAGAAGCTTCTCCAGAAGATGTTGTATCTAGTGGTATTTTTTAAAAAAGGTGCACACCAAAAAAAGTTGAACAAAATTATTACTCCCAGCATTGGAAAAAAATAACAGCACAAAAATGCCTTTTTTTTTTTTTGTGTGGCACGTTTTTCCTGGTGCCATGTTTGCACATGGCTTTTCTTGTTGCCGTGAAGTCTGAGCCCCTGTGAATAGTGTGACAAAGCACAGAGGTTCCAGAGCCTGGGAGGTCCTTGGGAAGAGCCCTTCCCAACTCTTCCCGAATTGCTGTGGATGGGCCCCAAGTAATGCTTCCCTGTTTGGCTGTAAGAGCCTTACCACAGCGAACGGCAGGGGCAGGAAAGACATTTCCCAGCAAAAACATGATTCGGCTCTCCTTGCTCTCCCAACCTCCCAGCCTGGCAAGATGCTCAGGGGAGGGGAGCAGGAAGCATCTGTGCTTGTTCCTGGGCAGCGTGCCGGGCTCTGGGTCTGCAGTGGGACACTGTGACACTGTGACAGTGTGCCCACAGCAGCAGCCTGGCCCGTCCTCACTGCACCAGGAAATGGTGAATGTCACAAGGAAACAGAGGTATGAGTGTTGCTGTGTGAAAGTGTGAAGTGATGAGGGTGTGGGCAGCCGGCTGCCTCCTGTTCTGGCTCAGGAGCCAGGGGCTGTGCTGGGCGGGAGGGGATCGGCGTTTGCAGCTCGACCGCAGAGCGCTGTGATTACAGCAGCAGTTCCTACAAGGAAGTAATTGGCACTTCCTCCTCTTTGATGAGTACAGCAAGCGCTGCAAGAGCCTTCATCAGTGAATGCCGCCTTCCCCCCCCCTTTTAATTTACTTTTTTTTATTTAAAGTTGAAGTTTGGAGTGGGGAGGGAGGAACATCCAGGTATGAGGAGAGCCTGGAGGCAGCCGCCCCTGGCAGCTGACTGAGCTGCAGTGGGCAGCTTGTTGAAAGCACTGTAGAGGCTGTGCTTGCTGGGCAGGAAAGTTGGTCAAGGACACATCACCAGCAAGAGAGGAGCTGAGCAGGTGTGTGTGGAAGCTGACAGGCTGCACACTCTTGGTTATTTGGAAGAAGAATGCTCATTCACGCTAAATAAACCTTCCTCTGTGCAGACGCTGCTCTGCCGCATCAGTTTCCTTCACAGAGCAGTTTATACCTGCTGTAAATGCACACCTGAATTGTTGGTGAATGCACAGCTTGTGCTGACACGGGGCTGAGCTGTTCTGTCTCCTGCCTGGCCTGAATTCCCACGGCAGGGTTTGCTCCCCTGCATTGTGCCCCAGGACTGCCTTTGCCTCTGGCTGGAGAGAGGGGATTACTTGTAAAATTACATGCTTAAAACTTGATGGGGGAGTTATCTTCCCAAAGGGCCCTTCTATCTGCCCCCCCACCCACTCAGTTTGAGAAGACTGTAACTCAAATTATTCCATGCAGCAGCATCGAGCGCTACTTGTGAGATGGTAGAAGGCAGAGGAAAGGAGCCACGTGTCAAAAGCCCATCAGAAACTGCAGCTCAAAAGGAAGCACAGCTGGAGAGGCCTGCTGCTGGATTGCTGCTGTACAACAGCCCTTCTCCATCGTGGGTGATGCTCCACGGGCCTCGTGCAGGCAGCCCTGGATTAGCTGCAGGGGTAATGCTGTATGAAATGAGGCTGACACCAATGCCCTCTTGTACGCCACTTTGGCAGGTTCAGTTGCCAGCACACAGCTGGAGATTGTCTCTGACCTAGGCTGACTGGTTCTTGCATAGTTCCAGAATATAGGAGCATCTCAAGGAGAAGAGATTGACTGACTTGGTTCTTGCATCGTTCCAGAATATGGGAGGATCTCAAGGAGAACCTCAAGTATCCTTTGGTCCCCTTCCCTCTGCCCATGCAGAAGCCCGAGGAAGCAATCCAGACCTGTGCACATCCTGATAGCTGACTTCTCTTCTGCACAGCACTTTGGGGTAGAGGAAACACACGGGTAAATGTGGATGCCGTGGGACAGAGAGAGACAAACGGCAAGCGTTTCTCACAGCGGCTTTTGAGAAATTTAGGGAGCTGGAAAGATGTGATAGCCTGTTGACTGTAAACAATTCGCAGGTGCTGTTTTTCTACCTTATTTTTCTGTTCCTCTCAAGGACAGTGCGTGAGAAAGACGTTTCTGTTAGTTAGCCAATAGAACAGAATCTATGGTACCACTCTATAAAACCACGCGGTTCTTTTGAATAACGCCTTCTTCGCCTTTGCTACGATCCTGCCTCTTGCCTGTTCCTGCCCCGACCCCGTGCACGAGTGACAGGTAGAGGGTCAGCCTGACATGCACCTGGCCTCCCAGAGGCAGATGGCAAAAATGATTTAACAATTTAACAACGTTACATCTCCACGGTGTCTAAACTAGCACCCCTCAGGCTGGCTTGTGGTGCAGAGCTCAGCCAACGCTGCATGAAGGATTTTTTCTTTTCACCTTCTTATCCTTGCCCAATAGGAGCCTCTCCAGCCTTGTCTCCTGCTGCTTAACATGTGTGCGGCTTGGCAGCCCTGCTTCCTACTGTGCAGTGTGCCTTTGCCCTCTCTGTGCCCATGCACAGGCTGCCCCTTGTTGGGAGCTGGACACGGGGCCAAACTGAGCCCCTGCACACGCACCTGCAGGGGCACATCTGTCCTGCTGGTGCCTCTATGAGGGTATGAGCAAAACTGCCAGGTTAACGCATCACAGAATGAATGCCGGTTCTTACACTTCACAAAGAGAATTCAGTCATGTTTTCCATAATTTGTGGGATTCATGGAAAGCTGCCAGGTGGAAAATGTGCAGGAGGGGGGATGGTTGACAGCCAGCTGAACACGAACCAGCAGTGTGCCCAGGTGGCCAAGAAGACCAATGGCATCCTGGCCTGTATCAGCAACAGTGGGGTCAGCAGGACCAGGGCAGGGATTGTCCCCCTGTACTGGGCACTGGTGAGGGCACACCTCAAATCCTGTGCTCAGTTTTTGGTGCCTCACTGCAAAAAAGACACTGAGGGGCTGGAGTGGGTCCAGAGAAGGGCAATGAAGCTGGTGAAGGGTCTGGAGCACAAATGTGATGAGGAGCAGCTGAGGGAGCTGGGAGGGTTCTGCCCAGAGAAAAGGAGGCTCCAAAGGGGGACCTTTTGCTCTCTGTAGCTACCTGACAGGAGGGTGTAGCCAGGTGGGGGTCGGTCCCTGTTCCAAATAACAAACAACAGGACAAGAGGAAATGGCCTCGAGTTCTGCCAGGGCAGGTTTAGATTGGATATTAGGAAAAATGTCTTCACTGAAAGGGTGTTCAGGCTGCTCAGTTGAAGTGATGGAAACACCATTCCTGGAAGTGTTCAAAAACCATGTCAATGTGGCTCTGGGGACATGGTTTAGTGGTGGGCTTGGCAGTGTTGGACTTGATCTTAGAAATCTTTTCTAACACAAATGATTCTTTGATTCTATGATTCTATCATTATTCACAGTCCTCTGCCCTATGCCTCACAGAAGCTCTGTGCTACAGTGCCAGCATATCAGGAAGCCGAGTGCTATCACTCAGTGGCTGCTTGCTTTTAATGCATCTGCACGCAGCAAACGCTGTGATGATCATGGGCAAAAAAAGTATCACCTTTATATGGGTGCTTCACCAATGGAGAGGTCTTTCCCTTGTTTTCTGGGGCAAGGTGGGGTGTCACTTTTTAACTTCACACATCACTTTTGAACTTCACCATAAAAAAGCATTTCTTGGTAACTAAATTCATGTAAGCTCTGCGCAGGGCTGTTCTTGCACAGGATCCTCTCTTGAGCATAGGTGGGCTGAATTAAAACACTGCTGTGAATAGCTAGGGGGATCTCCTGCCAGCAGTACCAGGAACTAACTTACACCTGCAGCCAAAATTCCTTGGCATGAACAAGCAGGCTGTGGGCTCAGCCTTTGCTGCTTGGTAGGTGTCAGCCTCCCCTGGCTGCCCCAGGCTCCACAGCTTCTGATCCATGTTCAGGCTGAAAATCTGGCTCTGAAAAACCTCCTAATGCACTGCAGCCTCGACAAGAGTGTGTCACATTTGGGGGGTTGGAGGAGATGAGGAGATGACAAACATGGGATGGGCCAGGATAATAAGTCTTGGTGACTACATTCACAGCTAATAATTATTTTCAAGTCATGGAGAGGATTCCTGTGTTTACTCCTTCCCACCTGCCGGGTGTCTGCAGGTCTGTAACCAGGTCAGGATCTTTAAAAATAGTTCTGGGCCTGAAGGGTGAAGTGCTTGCAGGCTCTGATGTCCACGCTGTGCTTGTCTGTGGTGAGGATTTCCAGTTGTGGCTTGGCCTTCAAACACACCCAGCACAAACCCTGGATGGCTGCTTTGCCTCCTCACCCATCTTAGCCCCTAAAATGGTCAGAAACAGACAGAGCTAAGTTTGCCTTAGTGATACAAGTTTCCTTGTCCTATCCTTCAATTAGAACTAAGAGAAATAAAGCTGTAAGACCCTCAGAACCAGGACACAGCTTTGTGTGCCTATTCACATGTCTGCAGACATGCATGTGTGCCCTCGCTGCCATGCAGTTACTGATTGCAGAGCCATAGAATGGTTTGGGTTGGAAAGGACCCTAAAGGTCAGCTCAATGCATGGGCAGAGAAACCTTCCACTAGAACAGGCTACTCAAACCCCATCCAGTCTGCCCGTGAACACTTCTAGAGATGGAGCATTCACCACCACATCCAGGGGTGGAGCATCCCGTTCCAGTGCCTCAGCTCCCTCACAGTAAAGAATTTCTTCCTAACATCCAATCCAAACCAGCCTTCCTTCAGTTCAAAGCCATCAACCCTCGTCCTGTCACAACATGCCCTTGTGAAAAATCCCTCTCCAGCTCTTTTGTAGGTCCCCTTTAGGCAGTGGAAGGCTGCTACAAATTCTCCCCATTCTTCTCTTCTCCATCCCCACCATTTCAGCCTGTACTCATAGGAGAGGTGCTCCAGCTGTTTTGGCATGTTTGTGGCCTTCCTCTGGACTCACTTCAAGAGGTCCATGTCCTTCTGCTGCTGGGGGATCCAGACCTGGATGCAGTACTCCAGATGGGGTCTCAGGAGTGCCGAGCAGAGGGAGGGAACGTCCCCCCTTGAGCTGTTGGCTGCGCTGCTTTAGATGCAGCCCTGATGCAGGGGCTGCCCAGTTCAGGCTCAGTGACCCAACCACAGCACTTTGCTCTGGACAAATCCCCTGATGTCCAGCAGCTGCTGGGGTTTCCACAGAGGAGACACCAGCTTCAGCCCCGTCCTGCTGGGCTGCAGCGTATTTCTGTGCTGCTGCTCTCCCGGCACAGCGCCTGTGCATTCCTGTGGGCTCAGCTGGGCACTCCTGAGGCTGGCTCAGGGATGGGAAGGTGCCCTCAGAGTGTGCATCCCTCAGCCAGGAGAGTGCATCCCTCAGGAGTGTGCATGCCCCAGGAATGTGCATCCCCACCTGGGAGAGCAGTGGCAGTGCCTCAGAGCCTGTGGCGCTGCTCTGTCTGGCCAGCCTGGTGGTGGAAGGAGTGTGGCAATGGATCACATTCCTGTGCTGCAGCCATGGCTTAGAAGGACAAAGGGGTGTAGGGAAGGCAGGGCCTGGAGAGGAGCAGCTGGGGTTCAGTCCCTGCTCCGTCCTTACTCACTGTGTGCTCTCGCACACGTCGTGCTCCCTTGCTCTGCCCAAACTTCCCCGGCAGCGCAGCACAGTGCTTGCTTACCATGTGAGAGCAGCACAGCCCCCATTCCATGGTGTTAGCTGCCTGCTGGGACAGCCCTGGCAGGAGCCTGTGTCTTCCCAAAGTGCTGAGGAGCTGCGATGGGACCTTCCTGCCCTGGAAGTCAAACACGCAGCCACCAGGGTAGGCTTTGTCTTCCGAGTGTCTTAAAGGATCCAAGAAAGAGCAAGACTCCAGGGGCTTGTTAATACAAGAGGACTTTATTGAAGTCTAAAAGGAGAGCCTTGAAGCACTTATATTCTTACATTAATAAAGTTTAATAGCAATAAGAAGCGTATTTGAAGAGGGTTGCAAAATGTTCTTACAGTTACCTAAACCTGGTGTTACAGTTTCAAATGAACCATCCCTGTTCATGCCTCCCTGGAATGAGGTGTGGACACTATGTTTCCTTCACATTTCCTCTTGATGCAGCTATGACTGCAGCCTCCTCTGTGCTGAGAATAGTTTTAACATGAAGGTCGGTCTCAAGTCTCCGTGTTCTAGCTTCAAATGGACAAATGTTTTCAACACAAGCACTTCAGAGAGCTCTGTACACACAGAGCTGCTGGGGTGAACCCACAGTTCAAACCACAGTTCAAGGTCTTATTCATCTTGTTGCTACTGAAAACAAACCTTTTGGGAGCACCTCTCTTTAGGGAGGGGTGACAAGGTAAGCACTACTCAGCCCCAAAAAGGCAGGTTAATGAAGTGTCATATTCCTCTGTTCCACTCACCCCTCCACACAGCAGTGTCCACCCCAGCAGTATTCTGTGTCTCCCACAGAAACACTGGGATGCAGGGGCTGGCTGTGCCACACTGGGATGCAGGGGCTGGCTGTGCCACACTGGGATGCAGGGGCTGGCTGTGCCACACTGGGATGCAGGGGCTGGCTGTGCCACACTGGGATGCAGGGGCTGGCTGTGCCACACTGGGATGCAGGGGCTGGCTGTGCCACACTGGGATGCAGGGGCTGGCTGTGCCACCCCGCAAAGGCCAACAGCTCCCTCAAAACCCACCTTCATCAATCTCTTCAAACTGAGCTGCCAGATTTTGCTCCAGGGCAGCCAAGGACCAGAGACAAGGCTCCTGAACCCTTCCATTCATGCCACCCTGCTGATCAAAAAAGTGTAAGAATCACAGAATCATAGAAGCGTTAAAAGACCTTCAAGGTTATCAGGTTCAACCACTGGCCTAACTCTGCCAGGTCTACCATCAAACCATGTCCCCAAGTGCCATATCGACACTGATGCTGATTCTGCCACTTCCCTGGGCATCCTGTTCCAATGCCAGATCACACTTTCAGTAAAGGAACTTTTCCTAATATCCAATCTAAACCTCCTCTGGTGCAACTTGAGGCTACCCCCTCTTGTTCTTGGGAGAAGAGACGGATTCCCACCCATCTACAACTTCCTTTCAGGTGATAAGGTCCCCCCAGAGCCTCTTTTTCTCAGTGATGCTGTAAGAGGGGCTGTTCCATCCCTAAGTGACTGGACAGGCCAGCTGAGAGCAGTCTTTAACCACAGAGTGAAATTTGTCAGTGTCTGTCAAAGCTCAAAGCCTTGACCAGACAGAAACTGCCTGCTTGGGCTGGAATCAGCTACTGCAAAGGGAAGAGGTGCTGTCCTGCAGGAGGGCCACCTCCCCATGCACAGCCTGAGCATGCAGGAGAAGGACTCTCTCCCCCTCCCACCACCATTGTAGACCCTTCCCCTGAGCTCTCATCAAAATGCAAGTTTGGAAGAGACAAAAGAAGCACCTGAAGGAGAGAGGGAAGTGAGAAATCCAGTGGATAAAGGGCATTCCCTCAATCTGGGAATGTACTAAAAAAAACTTCACTTCCTTACACATCATTTGCAGCATCATCCTTTTAGTTAGCCTCATCTAAGTACCTGGATATTAACCTGTGGCTAGACCCTGAGCTGCAGAGTCCTGCCTGGCTGTGCTTCTTCCCCTAAAGGGAACTGTGTTATTCCTCAGAATTTCTGGAAGGGGGCACTCTGGCTCCAGGATTGCAGCCCAGCACGCTGCTCTCTGCTGCTGGTTGCTGCTCAGCCCAAAAGGAAAACTCAGGGAAAAATAAACAGTTCATATCCAGCTTTGAGACAGAGACATTAGAAAGAGAGGGATAAACCGCTGCTCTAGGGACAAAGATAATGTAGAAGTGAATTTATTGAAATGTCAGGGCAAATGGGAATGACATAACCAAATAATCAAAAGGGGGAAAGAAAAGAAAGTATCTGAGATGATAAAAAATTAAAATGGCAAACACAGCACGACAAGGAGCAATTACCCTGGGCTGGAAGCAAAGAGAATGTAGAGCACAGAACTGTACAGAGAGTAGTGGTGGTGTGCAAAATGAAAACAATAAAGCAAAAATATAATTAAGAACAATTCAAGCCACCCAGATGCATTTGTAGTTCAGCTCGGATGCCAAATTCAGTTAATAACTGCTTCCAGCTGCTCAGCAATGCACAGTCATTTCTCACTGCAGCCTCTGCACTGGGGCTGGGCAGAGCATCAGCCCCATGAACACAGCAAGGCAGCAGGAGGGAATTGGGGGATTAGGGGATGGGAAGAGCCCCAAACCACTGCTGAGCATAACTGGGATGCAGTGTGGTCTTCTGGGCTTCTCCTGGTAGTGGGCACCTGGTGAGGGAAGGGGGGAGGTGTTGCAGCATTTGAGCTGGAGCACCAAAGTGATGTCTCTGTGGGGTCCCTGCCTCTCCTGCCACTCATCTCCCCTCTCAGCTGCTGTTTCGTCTGGTGAAAGAAAGATGAGGGAATGAGCCTTAAGAGCAAGCAGCCCTTTACAGAATAGGGCTCAACATCAGCCTCTGTGCATCCTCTGGGACCTGGAAATAATACCAGATACCTTTGACTTTCTTCCTTTTTGGTTATTGGGTGCTTTTTTTTGTTTCGGTTATTTTGGATTTTGTTTTGGTTGATGCTGTTTGGGTTTTCCTTTTGTTTTTGTTTTTGTTTTTGTTTTTGTTTTTGTTTTTGTTTTTGTTTTTGTTTTTGTTTTTGTTTTGTTTTGAATCTGTGTATTAGGATTCACCTTTCCCTGATTTTTCCTTTTTTTTTTTTCTTCCCAAACCCAGGAGGGCTCACAAGTTAACTTTCTCCTGTTTAAACACAAAGATCCCACCTGGCCAGACAGCGAGTGCTCGTGCCCACGCGCACACAGACACACAGACACACAGACACACAGACACAAATACAAACACTCATGTGTGCACACGCACGCACAAACACGGTTCCAGCCCCTGGGGCCTCACGGGGACCATCAGCTGCAGCCATGGACCTGAAGCATGAGCATCTCCTAAGTTTCCCAGGGGATGATGTTTTGTCCTGTAAGACAAAACAATCCTCATATAATCAAATAACCTCTAAATCACTTCTGGGAGGCAGGACTTGGACACCGCCAGCAAAACTGAGAACAAAACAAAGACAGAGAAGAGGCACAAGGGGGAGCTGGAAAACATTTTCTTCCCCTCTCTATCCCCTTTTTTAATTACCATCAAGCCTAGTCTGTGATGCTTGAAATGGCCTGCGTTTGTTAATCACAGCTCATTTGGCTGTGTAGGAAGGTATAAATAGAGTTTCATGTGTGACTGATGGGAGCTGTGAGGCAGCCCCCTGGGTTGCTTGCACTGCTCCTATGAATAGCAGCTCTAAATGTGTTTATATGCCAGGCCCCAACTCCAGAGGATTCTGCTGGAGTCTGCTGTGGTTGCACTTCAGCTGAGAGGAAGGACTCCAGCTCTGCTGTGCCTCTTCTCAAGTCCCATCTCCAGCAATGCCTCCTGTGCTTGCCAGAGGAGGTAACATCAAGGTTTTCATCCTGTCTTGTACAGCTCCCTCTGTTCCTGCTCTGCCCACTTGCTGGTCCAAGAGACTCCTGCTCTGACCTTCTAGCACCTCCAGCCATACAGATCCTCTCCTTTCCTGAGACCCCTCCTCACCCCTGGCACTGTGCAGCCAGCCTCAGACTCTCTCCCACATCCTGCTGTGTCCTGCCTGCCTTTTCTGGCCGCCTTCTTCAGCTCACGCTGCCTGACTCAGGGCTGTTGGAGCTTCTTTGTTCCCACTGACGCTTTCCTGCTTGTTGTTGATCCTCTCCCCCTTCCCCTCCTTGATAAAAGTGTTCCCTTGCAGCCTCTCCCATCCCACCACCCCACGACACGGTCAAGAATTGGCCACAAAGACAACTTGGATTTGCTCTGAGAGCCTGATCCGTGCCTGGGAAGCCCAGCAGCAATCAACAGCATCCTATTAAAGACAGAGTGAGCAAGGAGGGGAAAAGAACCAAGAGGTGATCTGCTGTAAGGGCAGAAGAAAGGTTCCCAAGCACAGAGCAGCAAATGGCTGACACCTCAGCAATGCCATAGATGCAGCTGTGTCAGTCACTGCTTTCAGGCTGTTTAAACTGTCAGCCATTTGAGGTATTTTGGTTTCTCTGCCTATTGACTCAACACCAGGCTACTGTACCAGAGATCTCAAAGATTATCTGTTCAGGTGGGAGGGCAAGAACTCAGTTCTGCTCCATTTAACTCCTGCCAAGACAGCCGCTCTGAATGATGGCAGGCTTTGAGAGAAAGGTTGTAAGTGCATTTTCAGGACCAGTCTTGCACTTAAAATCTTCAGACTACATTGATCTTGAGTTGTGGGGAAACCCAGCTCATTTTCTTCCTTGTTTACCTATAAGCCTGATTCAGCTTTGAGATGAACAGTGAGTGCAGGGGAAAGTCTGTCCTTCAGACACTCAGTGTGTCCCCGCTGAGCCGCTTGCATCACTTTGGTGCTGGTGGTGAGTGAGCCATGATGAGGACATTTTCATCATCTCTCATCCAAAGATGGGGAAGGAACTCTGGTTTTAAATTTCTATTTCTCTTTCATTGTCATATCTGAGCCCATAGGAAAAACATTTGGCTGCTGTGGGAGAGTTGGGGAGCAACCCCTGAGTGACAGCTAGGTTATGAATTTAATGGCACACAAGGCAGCCTCTGCTGAGCACTTTACTAGCTGCACCCTTCCCTTCTGGCATGGGATCTACAGGCTGCACTGCTGTGCCTTGTCACTGAAGAAGTCTTTGTGGTCTCTTGGAACCTTTCTGCTGCTGTGTGGCCTGGGGGACAGCGTCCCACACTGAGCAGTGAGAGCTGCTACCTGAGGTAAAAAAGGGGGTTACTTAAATTCAGCCTCACTGAATGACTGCAGATGAGTACAGGAAAGCTACCAAGGGTTTGGAGTTTGCAGGTTCTCCATTTGCACTGTGCTGATTCACAATATCATACCCCAACCCTGTGCCTGACAGAGATTTTACATCAACAGGAAGGATTTTTTTCTCCATCATACCAAAACTATTGTGGACTACCTCAGACATTTCAACGCCCTCAGTGATGAATGTCCAAGTCAAGGAGATGCTCAGCTATTTAGCAATATGTGCATGTGGCAATAAAGTTGTACAAGGCTAAGCATTCCTGCCATGTGCTTCTCATCAGTGTAATAGAAAGAATTATAGTCAATCAAGCCTAATAGTGATTATGCATCTAATTTTTGTTCAGCCAAAACAACATCAAGGACAAGTTTTTCAAGAGCTCTTGACTATGGCAAAGAAGTGCTAGCTCTTTTTTTTTTTTTTTTTGGCTGCTACTCTCGTTAATTAACATGATTTGTTCTTCCATTGTGATGAGAAGCACTTCAGAAAGATGCCAAATATAAATATAAAAATTAACAGCAAAGTGAGATCAAACTAGAAGACACAGCTAAGTTTTTTCCCACACCACCACTTTCTTGTATTTCTTTATGTAATTGACCCTTCTCTAAGAAATCACAAATCCCTCAGAGAAGAGAAAGCCTCACTGCTGAGGCTGCTATTGTGCATGAAGATTGCTGAATTATCCCTCAGCCTCCTTCCTTATCTGCAGAATATGTGGAACACTTTGAGGGCTGGGGTAAATGATGAAAAAAAGAGAATACACCTGACAGTTTGGTTTTAAGCCTCTTCAAAGGTAATCTGTTTCTCTGAACTTTCTGAAACAACAAAATTGTGCAGGAATAATATTAACACATGGTTCAAAAGCATCCAAATCCCTCTTCAGACTCCAAAGGCCTCTTCGGACTACCTCTTGCATGCCACACATCCCTGAAAACCACTACATAGCTGCACAAGATCACTTGCCCCTTGGCACACCCTGCAGCTCATAGTTTGAACCTTTGGAGCTGTAGCTCATCCACAAAGCAATTTTTTTTTTCTAAGCCTTCCTGGCAGCCCTTCTGTGTGGCACCCTTGAGTAACATAAACAACCCTCATTATCCTTGTCAAGAAAGAACAAATATTAAAAAATTTAATACGTGGCATAAAGTATTAAAATAGCTTGTTAATCTCCCTCTCCTATTCTCATTCTCTTCCCCCTCAGAAGCTCACAGCTTCATCTTTTCAGTCCAGTGGCCTTAGAATAGTTGTGTACATTTTTTAAGACCTTATTCATTGCTGCTGAAGAGCAAATGTCATGTTTGATAATAGGAATATAACATGGGGTGCAGAAAGTGTTGGCCATGTAGATATAATGAGCTGTGACTCCACACAATCTTGAAGTGATGCACTTCCACAATGTGGGCACTCATCCCCTTTCTCCCTTTTTTCTCTCTGTCCCACATGGAACCCTTCCTGTTGAATAAGCACTGAGCTTGTCTTTTGCCATAGGAAGGGGAACAGAATCTCTCCTTTAACCTGAGGCCTCTTAACCAGCACTCCTGAGATTTTGGTTCCTCTAGAAAACACCAGGAGTCAAAACTTACTGATGAGAGGGAAAGGTAAAATCAATGGGGGCACATAAAAACAGAGAGAGAGAGAATGAAAGCATAACTACAGGGATCTTAAGAAACTGGCATTTAAAAAAAATAGTTCCTATGTGTTTCCTTGTTCTTCCTCATTTGTTCATGATGCCTCCTTCATATTCCTGGTGTTTTCAGAGAATTAATTCTGCTGTACTTTTCTGGACACTAGTAGAAATCGAAGAGTGGCTCTGGGCTGAAACACACTCAATTCCCATCAACACTCATCCTGTCATATTTTTGCCTTCCCCCAACCCCATGTGTTATATCTCACATCAGGCATGAAGATGCCAGTCTCTTAAGGAGGCTAATCTTTCCCTGAGGTAAAACCTGTGGCCACAATTTATCCAAGCTCCTGGATGGTTGAATAATAAACTCCTTCTTGGACTGAACTGTGGAGTTTAGCCAGCCAGCACTCTCAGACATCAATTACTGCAATGAGAAGTACGTCCTGAACCTACAACTCATAAGCATTTCTTCCTCAGTGTTAATTCATACCCATTAATGCAACAGCCAAAGAAATCACAGAGAAAATACCAGTGGAATTTCTGTTACTTGACCTGTGGAAGAAAACCCCAAAGGCAGCAGAGCAGGAGCAAACTTTCTGTTCCACATGGCTCAATTCCATGTCCTACATGCCAGGAGGATACTGAGAAGGCAGAATTGCAGGGGCTCAAGACACTTCTGTCTGCTGCAGACATAAAGAAGTGAATGGAGAATGGGGACCAGGCTGTTCTTTGTCTGGAAACCAGCAGGTTTTTTACTCCATTGCTTCTGCTCCTCTGTCAGAACAGCACACCCACTTGCAAAATACCTGTGCTTGCCAGAAGGAAAGGTCTTGCCCTCCCTGGGATTCTTTTCACTCTGTTCAATTAATTTTATTAACACCCTGTAGACTCAGTCCTCAAGACTTCAGGTGAAAATGTTTCATCATTACAAGTGTTTCACAATAAGTGCCACGCAAAACCTACCAGAGCTGTGTGTTACTGTTAATTACCCTGTCAGAAAGCCTAGGAAGGCTCGATAAAATAAACTGCATTAAATCCACCATCCGGAGGAATTCATTCAAACAAGCAAAGCTGACTCAGGCAGTTGCCAACAGTGTTGTACACAAAGGGTGACACTGGATGTGACACATATGGAAGAGATCAGGCTGTCCTACACTGCTCTAAAAGGTGTGACTCTCATTATTGCTATTTCTGGATCATCAGCGCTCTAGGAAGGCAGAGTTATGTTACTTCCTTTTTGCAGAGAGTTTAGCTTAAGACCCATGCCTGAGATCACGCAGAGGATCTTGGGCTAAGGTGGGAATGTACTTTGGACCTCCTGAGTTTCAGTTCCATCTTCATCAACTCCTCTCTTGTCTCATACCCAATGGTGAACAGGGTCTATACCCAAATGGCAGCCACAGTGCACTGCATAACCCGAGCCAGAAGTCTAAACAAGGAGAGGGACAGGTGGGTAAGAGGTGACACAGGCTTTAGCCCTGAGTGTGCCTCCAGAACTGCAGGCAGAAAAGCTGGAGCTCTGGGAACAGAATTCACTTGGGATCCCAGGAGTCCCAGGAACTGAATGAGAAACACATGAAGAAACCCCTACTCAAGGGACCTCCCACTGAACTCCACTCCTGGATTCCCATTCACAAACCACATTTGTGAGACAGACCAAATATCCCCATCCTCCCCCTCCAGTGCTCCTTCTGTGACGAGCAGGTAAGCAGGGCAATGATCAAGATCAGCTCTGGAAGTGCAGGGCTGTGAGGAGAATACCTGATACAGGAATGAACCTGTACTAAGCACACGATGTGTTGTAAGACCCAAGTTTTCAGCTGGTGTTCACAATCTTTGGTGGTGTAGGCCTCTGAATTTTCATAGCTCTGTACTACTAAAAAGTATTAGAGAGACACAAAAAATGGCATGGGAAAAAATTTCTCTACTTAATGCAGCAAATCTAGTGAAATCAGAGGGATAAATATGAAGAAGTAATTTCTGAAACCTGTTCACCATATAGTCCTTAGCCTGGGGTCTGGAGTAATTTAGATTACCTTGAGCCCTGAAGATCCAAAGAAAACAACATAAAAACTGCATGAGCTTCTCAGAGCATTTCTGGGGTCCTCAAAGGGACAACTGCAGGCTTCGTCCTACAGCCCCTGCCTGGAGACTGTAACTTCTCTCCCTATTATGTCTTGGCTGAGTCACAAGAAATTTTCCAAGGTGAGTCAGTAAAACACACACAGCATTTTGAAGCAGGGCAATCAATCTGTTAAGAAGGATGTAGCCAAGATTTGTGTCATGGATGTGATGTCAGGCTGACGGGGAGATGCTGATAGCATCAGCCCTGGAACAGATACCAACACGGTGATGATGGGATGCTCAGTCTGTCCATCCTGGGAGTTCTCCTGCTGGCAACTGAATGCACACTGGGACTCCTGGCTCTGGGAACATCTTAGGCATGCCTGGTATGATCCCAGCAACAGGCTGGGCTGATTGTCCTGCTTCAGGCTGTAGTGATAAAGGGCAGGTACCCACGGACAGCTGTGCTTACGTCATTACCATCTATCAGGCCTTTTCCCACATTTCAACCCTCCTTTCTCCACCCCAGTCTCCTCCCAAATAAACAACAAAACCCTAATTACTTTTTTCCTTTTCAATCATAATCTGGCTGCATCCATATCCAAATTATGTACTTCTGATAATGACATGTTAAACTTGCACGTCTCACCTTGAGTTGTGTGTGCAGTTTTGGGCACTACAACAGAAGAAAGATATAAAGCTGTTAGAGAACGTACAAAGATGGTGAAGGGCCTGGGGAGGAGGTCTTAGGAGTGGCTGAGCCACTCAGTTTGCTCAGTCTGGAGAAGAGGAGACTGAGGGGAGACCTCTTTGTGGTTTTCAGCCTCCTCATGAGGGGAAGTGAAGGCGCAGGTACAGATCCCTCCACTCCCTGGTAGCCTGTCGTGTTTGGCCATTGCTCATGACATGCCCAGTGGTTTCTGATGACCTGCCCAGTCCTTCAAAGGCACAGTCATCTGCCTGCAGATTTAGAAAATACAACATGATTTTCAGGCAGGCACGATGTCCACACCAGCCGTGTGCTGCAAGGAACATGGACCAGAGTGCGAAAAGATCTGGACAGAATTGGACTGATATCAGCCTGGACCTACAGAATTTCTGTCAGGAGACCAGATGTTAGGGCTCACAGCCAGGCTGTATTTCAAAGCAGGGAGTCTTTAGCTGATAAATGGTTCCCTGCACCATTGGTATGTCTGTCACAAACTGATTGTTTGTGCCGCACAGGTGCACAAAAACACTCACAGCACACAGGACTGACCATTCCATGGAGAAGAACATTCTGAGTGACGGAGGTGCAAACCTTCAGCTGCCATGCTCTGATCAAGTACCCAGCCTTCCAGTCACAAATCACAGCTTTGTGTCAAGGACAAAGCTGGGCTTCCCCAATACCCACACTTCCACTTCCTTTGCCTTCTTTGTAAAAGCAACAGACAAACTTTACCTGAAAAAGAACACATATTTTTGCAAGTGCAATACTTTTGTAGTGAGGATGGATCTGGGAAAGTCATCAACCTGTTGGAGCAAGTCTAGAGGGGGGGCAGCAAGATGATTTTGGGGGTGGACCACCTCTGCTGTGAGCATCATCTCATTCTCTTTTGAAGCTCACAAAAAGAAAATAATAACTATTTTCTACTTTATCAGTAAAATCAGGGGAATTGCAAAACTAGTCCTGTAACAGCCCTTTAGAAGAGCAGCACCGCAGTTGCTGGCTCATGAAAATAATTCTGAAACCTGTATTATTAGTCCAGCATCTACTCCTGACCTAGACACATATCTTGTCTTGACATTTCCTGTTTAAAGTCCTTATTACTGACTCCTTTCCCACAAAAAAAGTAAACATACATTGTTAGTATGTTCTAAAGCTGAAAACACTGTCATCGTGACCAGCTCAAGCAGAGGCACACTCATGGGAATAATGGAGTGTAGGTGCATCCAACTGTCTGAAGCCAAGGCCAGAGGCAAATCTGATCAGATCAGCACAGCTAGAAATGTGACAAGCTATCATTAACATTAGGTGATTGCCCAGTTTCACTGCTGATTTCTTTAACAGAAATTGAAATAAAAATGAAATTAAGAAGAATCCCATACCTCACACCCCAAGTGGATTCTGTGCATCCTTTCTGCCCTGGGTTCAGACCAGCAGCCAAGCCCAGGTGCCAGAGCAGGAGCTGGAGAGCAGCTCCAACAGCTCCAGGCTCCCAGGGCTGTGTGCCTGTCAGCTGCCCAAGGCACGTGGTGATTGCACCATGGATATTCCCAGCCCTGTGTGTTCCCTTGCTTTCAGCACAGGGCAGCCTGGGACTTGAAGCCATCCCTGGCTCCCAAGATGATCTGCCCCAGAGGACCTTTGATTTAAAGAGCAATGAGGAAAGCCTGGGGGATGCTAACTACTGCTGGTCAAACCACCAGTGGGTCATTAGCTGCCCTCTGTGTCCCTCTTCTGTCTGCCCTTCAAAATGTCCCCAGCCTCACAACACTTGCTGATGTCCCAGTTTGCCCTCAAGGTCAGCAGAGTTAAGTCTGGGATGGGACTAACTCTGCTGCAAAACCTGATCTACACAACCCAAGTGCAGGCTGTAGCTCTTTCCCCACACTGTTGCCATCCCTTCCAAGTGCTTTTTTGCTGTACAGTGGCCTGGTAGACTTGCTCTGACACATTCTGGAAGCCCCTGCAGACATCTTTTGCTATTTTTTAAAAAACACGGACTTCAGTGCTACAAATGAAAGAAGCTGAAAATGTCCCAGCCAGAGCTCTGGCATTTGTGGGAGCAGAACTATTTCTTCACATGGAGTAAACAAGTTTTTTCACAGCAGATTAATGCCCTGTCCCAGAGCTGCTCGCTCGGTGCGAGCCCAGCAGAGGCTTTGGCAAGGCTTCCCCACGCGGTGCCCGACCCGCAGCGCTTGAAGGATTCCACGCAAGGCACAGCAGGGATTTCATGCTTTCCCTCTGGCTCCTCACACACAGCTCCTGCCTTTGAAGGCAGCCCCTCTTCCCACAGCCACAGTGGGAACAAACCCTGCAGCTGCTGCCACAGCACTGCCCAGGACACCAGGCCAGGTGTCAGGAATGTGCTCCCAGGGGAGCTCAGCATCCCTTGGCAGGCTCCCGGCGCCTCCTGTGGAAGGGGAGCAGGAGCAGGAGCTGGCAGGCAGCCAGTGAATGCCTGTGGAAATCCCGGTGAAACAAGAGCCCAAAATAGGTTTGCCATCTGGGACAGGCCAAGACATTGCTCTGGATCCAGGCAATAGGCCTGGCTTTCCTTCCTGACGGGAATGAAAGGACTGGAGAATAATTCAAAATTGCAAAGGAGTATGGGAACGGAGATAACATCTGAATGAGGAAACCTTTTCCAATAGGTAGTACACCATGAAACACGTTTGGCAGTGCAGGAAGTCTTTTTCTACTTGAACTCTTTTGTATTGCCCTTACCCAATCCTTCTGTAAAGGTTCTAATTAAGAATATATTTTTCATATATAAATACCTCTTCTTCCAAGGCTGCATTTAAAGATAGCCTGATGCACTTAATTTTCAGCTTAATTTCACTAAGTATCTTTCCTTCAATACTTGCCTCTTGAGAGATGGAGGTGCACAATTCACATGCCTTTTGGAGCTGCTGGGACAATTTCTGGGGCAGTTATGTGCATTCACCATGCTGCAATGATGAAGTACTTTTGACAGCACCAGAAAGTGGCTCAGAAGTTTCTCCTATTTAAAAATGTGAGGTATGGATCATTATGCACTTAGGATGATTCAGGCCAACAAGGATCTGAAAAGACTATGTCTGTGAAGGTGCCAGACAGGAACTCCCAGCTGTGTGTCACAGAGGCAACTTTCAATTAAGATTAAACAAACATTTCCACTGACACTCTTGAAATCAATCAATCAATCTGTCCTTCCAGTTGCTTCATCCTGGATGTACCTTGGGAAAATACTGGAATTGTATTTCCTGCAGTGCACTCCTCCAAGCTTTTCAAGTCCAATTGCCCCCCATTTACACAACTCTCCCACTGCTGGTTCTTAAAGGTCCAAGCCACAAACAGCAAGTGCATCCTGAGTTCAGTGATCCTTGGAACAATGATGTCCAGTGGACATGGTTTTGGTAACATACTGTGAAATGGCCTCTCTTCACTCCAAAAAAGTATCTCCCAGCTCTGACACTATTTTGTCCAGACAAGAACCTGCTGCACACCTTTATAAATGAGAACAAGCCAGAAAAAAAAAAAAACAACCAACCAAAAATTGGAGTTTTGATTATATTTGGAACCTGTAAACAACTAGAGTGTTAGAAGCATTCTAGAAAGACTTGCATGACCCAGCATATAGTTACCAAATAATCTCTGTTTAAGCCATCCTCCAGAAAGGAACTCATAAATGTATTACTGATTGAGAATTCCTCTCAACTACTGCAGTTTGGGAATTTTAGCTGCAGGCCACATCTGTTTTTCTAAATAGGTTTTCTAAATCTTTTACTTTGTAACAGCTGTTGATTACATAAATACTAATTGCACCACTGAACAATAGTTGTCTCCATTGAACTGCTCAGTAGATAATGAAAATAGACTGCAGACATAAGAAAGCCCATCTTCAAATTCTTCTGTTCTGCTAGGCATCTCCATCCAAAAGGTCCATCCCTTACTGACATTATTGTACCCTTTTTCTGATAATAAGTTAAAATTGCTTCGCAATTACTTCAAAAGCAGTAATTATGTTGTAGAAACAATGCCTAATTTCTACTTAGATTTGTTTACTTTTGTCTGGAGCCATTTTTGTTATGGAAACAGCATTGTCAGACTGCTGGCAGTCTGAAATAAAATGAGATGGCTCATTTCTGTTACTATCAACCTTGGATTTCCCATCCAAGTGTTTCACCATCTTCAGCAGCACACTGTGGACATTCTCCAAGGAAAAAAGGTAGAATTTAATGAAAAACAACATTTTTTAGCACAGCAAACAAGTTCTATTGTGATCAGAAGGATAAGTGTATTGTGTAGAATTTTCAAATATAAATACAGGTTAATGAAAGGTACTTACACAGAACGTAGGAACAAAGAACTATGCAATGGTTTGGGTTTCAAGGGGCCTTTAAAGATCACCTAGTCCCAGTCTCTGCCATGAGCAGGGACATATTTCAAACTAGAGAAATGCATTGAGAATGGAAACAGCAGTCATTTATATGTACCCTGTCCTTGGAAGGTTCTGTATTTTTTTTTTCTTCAGTTCAAAATCACTGGCTTTGTCTGCATAGCTTTTACAACGATGTAAATTCATTTATTTTGTTTAACTTATTCTTCATTGGCACCAAAAAGTTGGAATTCCCTTTCCTTCTGTCAAGCAAGTTTCTGTGGGAACACTTTTCATTAATCCAGCGTAAAAATCCCGCTTTGAAATACATGATGATAGCACCAAGAGTGACAATCTCTTAGTCTTCAGTATGAAAAATGATGAGCAAATTAGTTAACTAAAGCCTCCTCTTTAGTTCCTAATGTCACAGAAAGCCAAACCAGCATTTCAGTTTCTCCTCTTCTCTCCCCCACTCTCCTTCCTGTCCCCCTGTTCATTCTTCCTAACTCCTCCAAACATCTACCAGCCTCCTCCTAAACACAAAAATCCCCACAAGCTGGGGGAAAAGAGGGGTTCCACTGGATGGAATGGAAAAAGTGCCCAACACAGCAATGGTTTTATGATACTGCACAGCACCTTCATCCCAACACCTCCCAAACCCTCCACTGTTTTTTATCCCAACATTTGGGCACATCTCCCCAGTTAGTCACTACTTCCAGCTCACGCGACTCTCTACTGTAAGCTGATGCTTTTCTCTGTGAAGACCACGCTATCTGTTAATGATATTAGTTTAATATTGCAGGTAAGCTGATGTTTTTCTCTGTGAAGACCATGCTATATTGTATCTGTTAATAATATTAGTTTAATATTGCAGGAAAGCGTATTCATATGGCAAAACAGTTGTTACAGCGACTAGAGCTGGTGGAGGATTCAAAGGGAAAACCTCAAGACAGATTTGATCCCACTCTACTAAATCATGTGGATGAAGTTACACCATACAGTTCCATTAAACCAAAGGAATCAGAGCTGTGCTTCTGGCAACATTCCAGACACTTCTCACTGGAGTTTGGAACTCAGGCTACACGCTGCTGTGTGACACGTGGTGTAGAGGTCAACACAGAGCACCTCCGTGCTTTAAGTCAGAAAGTTTCTTTTCCCAGCTGAGCAACAAGCTGGATCTAAAATGTCCTGTCCAATGTTAATTAGCTGGTTTTGTTGGCCCCATGATCAAATTCTCCTGATTATAACTGGAATGATGACATTTCTGTTGGGTCTTTTTGTAACAGAAATTGGTAGTGCAGTCCTTTGTAGAAGCAGATTTTTACTATTTTCAGGCATTCACTAGTGTAAATAGGTAAGTAAAAGATTAATAAATCTTCTCATGTATTTATGGAGGAAATTCAAAATTAGAAAATATATGCTGGGTCAGAAACTGTTGTTTCTTCTACTACAGGAAAAATTTATTATTAATACTTTGGCATATACTGGTCTAAGTTCAGAAAAAAACTAGAATGCCACAGCTATATCCACATTGCATGGCAGATAGACATACATATATATATATATATATATATATATATATATATATATATATACATACATACATATACACACACACACATATACATATATATATATATATAAAAGCACCAATTAACAACATTGATACTGTTAGTAATGCAGTAGTAACGTGTGTAATGTTATTTTTTATATATGTGTGTGTGTGTGTGTGTGTGTGTGTGCGTATAGTGAAGAGAGAAACACAGACAACAAAATTTATATTTTCACTTCACTTTTTCTGAACTCCTCCATGGAATGTATAACTTCAAATTATACGTTATGGATGCACACAGAAACCTGGGTGCTGGTGGCGCAGTGCAGAGCAACAAAGCCCAAAAATATCAGTGACAACGCTCTGGGGTCCACTCTGGCATCATATGAGTTAAAGGAAATCCTACAGTCCAAAACTGCTGGAGCTGAGAGCTCTCCAATGATAATCTGATGCACGGGCTGGCTGTGGGACCTGGGGGCAGATTTTTGAGATTTGTGTTATTTTAGCTGCAGGTGCAGGCCGGCAATCACAACAATTGTCACTTGGTGGAGCCAGATTTCTCTGCAAATGGAAAACGCCTTACGAGTGGAAAACCTCTCCAAGTCACAATTTTTAAACAACAGATTGGAGGAAGAAAGGTGGGAATCAGAGGATTTAAATGCTTTGAGAAATCAAAATTTTTACAATTTTGCTCTCAGTTACTCTGTCATTGCCTTGCCAGCTGAGGAAACAGCCAGTACCACGCATTGAAATAGGACAGAAATGAAGCTGAGATACATTTGGGAATTTATCTGCAAACATGTAAGATGCAACCAAAAGCTGTCACTTTTTGGGTTTGCACAGTTTAAACAAGTTCAGAACGTTGATGCTAAACTGTTGCAAAGCTGTTGCTAAACTGATGAGATCCTGCTACAGATGATAGCTTTTTAAAATATATCTGCCATTTTTTCCCATTTCTCTCTTAATTTCTCTTAATGCAAGTAAGAAAGGACAGAAGTTATTGATAGTATAACAGACAGAACATCCCAAGGGGAAAAAATGAGAGGATGCCAAACTACAAACACCTTCTCTACACTGTGCTCACACTAGCATGTTTCTTTTCCTGACCACATGTATGGGAAGTGTGATTAAGTAAAAGCTTCTCTGGCTTCTGCTTTTGTGTTACATTTGTTATAATTCCTGTAACAGCTCAGGGAACTTGCATTACTCTCTGCCATCTTGCTTTTCAATGATCAGGAGTTATTGCCAAGAACATCAAGTCACAGAATGGCCTGGGTTGAATTGCTTCTCAAAATCCAACCCCCTTGCTGCAGGCAGGGACACATTTCACTATTCCAGGTTGCTCAGAGCCCCATCCAGCCTGGCCTTGAACGCTTCCAAGGGTGGGGCAGCCACAATTTCTTTGGGCAAACTGTTCCAGAGTGTATGTCCTCTCCAGCATGTTTGTATCTTCTCGTTACATAATTTCTCTCTGCACTGAATTGCTCTGAACCAGTGAGATAAGGAGAGATGACAGGTCTACTTTTGTGGACGTGTCCTGACTAGCATACAAACAGTCTTACCTGTTTTTCCATACCTTTTCCAGACCTGTCAGATCCCACACTTTGGGAACAGACTATCGATTGGCTCCAGCTTGCTGTTTTTCTTCAATAGACATTGAAAGAATGAGAGAGCTCTTGGTAAGTGACCTCACCTGCCAGGAAAGGCTGGCTCAGTCTGCACTCTGTCCGTGGGTGCATCTTCCAAGCAGCACAGAGAAGAGAAATGGGAGTCCCCCACCAGAGCACTGGGGACTGAGGTTTAGTGCTGACCTGGAAGGCCAGCTGCTTCCATGAGACACTGGAGAAGATGATGGCCATGGTTTTCAGGTTCTTGATACACTGGCAAACCTGGCACACGGTCTGGTTGTCATAGGTGCTATTCTATCCCACAAAAAGGTGAGAAAGAACGAGAACTGTTTGTGTTACACATTATAAGGCTCAAGTACACAAGCATATTGGACATTATTAGGTCCTGCCTTTGCTTTCCTATGTAGTTAATTTACTCAATTATTTCTGCATAAGTTTCACTCTTTCAAGGTGAATGAGCACATCATCATAAAAGTGAATTATATGCGATGAACAATTTAATTTATTACTATGTGCAGCAACAGGATTTTTATGAAGAATTAAAAATTACTGTGTTATCTTTGTCCAGGAAAGCAAATAGAACAAGTGAAAGTTAAACAACCACATTTTACAGGAAAGCATAATTAAGTTAGAGATGAAAATCAGCAAAGATCAAACAGAAAAAATGGGATTACGTGAAATAAAGGATTGACTTCTCCATGTACAGAAGGACAGCATTGTCTCTCTTAATGCTGGAAATCAGAGTAGAGACAAGATGAAAATGGATCATTGGTTCTGCATACCTGGAATAGCTGGAAAGGTGCCCTGTGATGGCACAAGCTAGGTAGGAATGAGTATTTTCAACCAGTAAGTTGATGGTTTTACTCTCCCATCACGTGTGCCTGGAGCTGACATCAGGGCTGGGATCTGTGCCCTGGACAGGAGGGACAGTCCCACAGCTGGCCATGAGGCAGGGAGGCTCACAGAGCTGCTGCTCAGGCTGGAGAGGTCTCCTGTCTGTGCCAGGCCTCTTTGGACTCCCCCACAATTTGGGGAATGCCTTTGTGCCTTGGTGGCAGTTTCAGAATGAAGTTTGTTAAGGGGGAATCGATGAGCAATATTCCTGTGTGGTCCCAGGGAGCTGAAGACACCAGGATCTGGTGCAGGATCTCCAGGCTGTCTCTGTCTCTTAGGGGCAGGGATGGTCAGGGCATGCAGCAGATTTGGTTTGGGCTTCAGGAGGGCTCATCTGTTGGGCTTGATGATCTTGGAGGGCTTTTCCAGCCTCAGGATTCTGTGATTCTTTGTCACTCTCTACTCCCTGCTAACAAGGAAAACAGGAGATGGCTTTGAGTTGCACCCAGGGAGGTTTGGATTGGCCATTAGGTAAAACTCCCTCACTGAAGGGGTGGTCAGGCACTGGAATAAGCTGCCCAGGACAGCAGTAGAATCATAATTCTTGTGGCCAAAAGACACTAGAAATGGCATTTTGGGATGTGGTTTAATGATGGTCCTGGCAGTGCAGGGTTAACAGCTGGACTCGATGGTCTCAGAGGTCTTTTGCAGCCTTAATGATTCTAAGAGCTGGAGACCTAGAAAGGGTTGTGGTGTGTCCCAGCCTGCAGCCTGCCTTTGGAAGGTTTCTAAAACCCAGGAGACAGTGAAGTGTGGCAGTCACTCCTTTCCCAAATCTGCTGCTCCTGCTGCTCCTGCCCAGTTGGGCTGTCTTGACCAAGCTGGCCAAGTGCAAACCTTCTTGCCCATAGGAAGGGGACGAAGGTGTTGGTCCTATCCAGAACCATGCCAGATCCTTGTCTCCAGGCTGTGCAAGAACTTAGTAGGAGCCTTTGTTGCTGGAAACATCCAGAGCCCACCTCCAGAGCCCACATCCAGAGCTCACATCCAGCCAGCTGGGTGAAGATCTCAGGGGCTGGCTGAAGAGCTCAGGGCTGCCCAGCACACACTCCAGCCCTCAGCTTGGCCCGAGGGATGACCGGGGAGCAGGTACCAAAGACAGAGGCTGTGACAGGTACTTGAGGTCTGCTCCCAGGTCTGGAGGGTCTGTTTGATATTCAGAAGAAAGTAAATGGACGTTTTCTGGCCTTTTGGGAACTACTTTACCATTCCTTTTCAAGCTTTAGAGGCCATATTAAACTCAGTATTCAGCGAAGTTCCTTAGCTTGTGAAGCCTTAAACACTTTCCCTAGGGTTTTTGCATAGTTATGTAATTCTAGATTTTCCCTCCCAAAGTGCAAAATAAGATTTTCAGCTGGAAGACTTCTCCTCTTTTCTTTTTGTTCTTTCTTTCAATGGATCTCACATCCTCCTTTCTGAACATTCATCATTCTCATTGCTCTCAAGTCAATATTTAGCACTTTCCAATCAGTGAATCCTCTTTAAACTGAACCTTCAGGATTCCTGTGGTGTAGAAGCTTCCTGTTTTTCACTTTAGGCTCTCTGGTACTTTTTGCTACTGGTTTGGGCAAAGCTCATCTATTTAATCTACGATCTCCCTAGCAAAACTTGTGAAATCAAATGACTGAGGGGAGGAGGCAGAAGGGTAAATGTCAGTCAGTAATTTCTGTAACCTGTTCATCAGCCTGGCAGGCTCCCTGGCCGGAGGTTTGCTCTAGTTTAGATTAGCTGGATTTTTCTTCTTTCTCTGACTTTTGCAGTTTTGGCAAAGTACTTTGGGAAAGGAAATAGTTGAAAGAGAAGCTTTATTTGCTCTCCTGAAGTTCATCAGGGGTGGCAGAGAGGCTTTCTAACAGCACATGGTGTGGCTTCTATGTGTCCCCATTCTGCTGCAGGGGAGGGATCTTCAGACTTTGGAGCTCATTACACAGTTTCTGGCACTGTGCACAGAGGCCAGGTGATAAGGAATGAGAGAGGCAGCCTGGCTAGGGAGATAAGCTTCAGAAGACCCTGTGGTTTTATTTCCAAAGCCAGTTTCACTTTGTTCCAGCTGAAGGTGTTAGTTTCTGGGGTTTCACGCCCATGCTGCAGACCCAGGATAAACTGCAATGCTGTATCTGAAAAAGAATACCTGAACTGCAGAATCAAGGAAGTTGATGGAAAGAAGAATGCTTTCACCAAACATCTAATTTATTTGGAAAACCGTCTTTCTCTCTAAACCAGTTTGAAACACACTCCTCCAAACAGCCCAGTGTGCATTCCCAAGTGATGATCCAAAGGAAACAGCTACCTGTGCTTTCAAGGCACTTCTCTGCCCAGACTCCTCAAAGGGACAAGCTCAGCCTGTCTTCATGGCCCAGTTACAAAGACTGTAACCGATGCTTATGTTGTGAATAGCATAAGATTTGCAGGCAGCAAAAATTCCTCCCTCCCTGATGCACGTCCTGCACTGTAATAACCAAGGAGCAGTTCAAAGAAGACTGTGCAGAATCCCACCAAAACCACCCTGGTGCTTACAAAGGCTCTGACATCAGTCCTGGTCCCTCCAGGCTGACAGCCAGGGGATATTTCTCAGCAGAGACATTTTAGATGATAAACAGCTCCCAGAATCTATTCATCAGCGTGTCTGTCACACGAGCTACCACTTATTGTCGAGCTGCAAAATCAACATTGACTGCATAATGCACCACCTTTCCATGTGGGAAGAGTCCTGACATTTTAAGCAACAGGAGCCAACACTCTGCCCTGCTTTACAGCTGGCAGGGTTTGACCAGGCACTCAGCATGCCAAGCTGCTGTCACAAAAACAGGGGTCAGTAAAAACCACTTTATTTTGTAGCTTGATTTGTGTATGTGCATTGAACCTATGGCTGGAACACAGTGTTCCCATCTGGGTTAGCTAGAAAGATGGCTTTCCAACCAAATGAGATGTTTTGCAAAGCCCAGTTCCTCTGGGGCTTTTCCCCCTTACACAGGCTCTGTGCAGAGTAAAACTGGTGAAAAAGGCCAAAGTTCTCTCACTTTTTGCTAGACAAGTATACCACTTCTCTATGCTGTTATTTGCACTTTAGGAAAAAAAAATAGGTGTTTTATTCAGAAAGATTCCTACTAAAATATATTTTGGGAATCACTGAATTACACGCAAGTAAGATTTTTTTTTTCTATATCCATTTGATTTCTGAACAGCTTTAACAGCTTTGAGGCCTGAACCCAAGCACATCATCCTCAGTTAGATCAGCTCTTTAAATAAAACAAACCTTAAGCTGTCCCTTCTCTCTGCTTACTTGTTCTAGGTTATAGTTGTCATCTGTTTGTTACCCCATTTGCACTCAAAAATAAAATACTGATCCAATAATCAAAATAATTAAAATACTGCTCCAATAATTAAAATACTGATCCAACAATCAAAAATAATTAAATACTGAAGCTCCAATGCAGAAGCAGTAGGAATTAGTTCTGTATTACATACGACATTTTACACTGAGATTTTATACAGAGAAGAGAAATGGAGAGTTTTTTTCAAGAAGTGGAATTTCAAAAGTAGCTTCAAGTCTTGGGTCTTATTATTCGTCATCAGTTAGCTCACACTGTGCAAAAATGATTCCATCCAGTGGGCCTGAAATGACACAGTTAGAAAATAAAGGGAAAACTGGGAACAGACTAATCAGCACCTGTTTCAGGAGCATGATGGATGCTTAGAGGGCAGGCAAGAGATTTCCTAATACAATGATATTAGGTCAACCTCTAAAATAAGTACCAAGTGAATTAAAGCTCAGAATATGTTCTTATGGTCAGTGCTAGACCACTCCAAATCTGGTCCAAGAACAATGCAGCCCTGAGCTATCTCACAACTTTGCAAAAGGAAAGAACAGCAAGGTCTTCACACAGGAAAAACCTCTCACAAAGAACATAAGCTTCTGCAGTGCTTTTAGAGTGAGGCCGTTTTCAGCTTGTGGAGAGCACTGGCAGCCACCCAGAACAATTCTCCTTCTTACAAGCCCTTGGCACCTGACCTCTGATCCAAGGGCAGCAGCTACTTTGGCACGCTGGAAAGGAAAATGCCCAGGAGTCAGCGTGTGCATACGGGTGACAGGTAGGAACAAAGGTCAAACGGCCAGTGCAGACATGTATTCCCTCTTCTTGATCAGCCTCTCTGCTTAAGATACATTTTGAATAGGCAGAGAACTTCATCTGCAGCAGAGAAAAATGTCAACAGCTGGGAGGGGCTCGCTTGACTTTGAAGAGGTCAAGCATCTTAGCTCTGAGAAAGGCAAACATCTCCTAAGCTTCTTATGAAGCCCAAAAGAAGGGAAAAAGGTATTACTTCCTTGATGAAAATAAAAATATGACTGGGGTCAATCTTCTGGAGCTGTGGATGGATAAAAGTAGAGCATTACAATTTATAAAAATGATTTTGAAACCTGGCTTATTAGTCCAGCCTCTTCTCTAGGCCTAGACACCTATCTTGTCTTGGCATCTCCCAGTTAAAATCCTTATAAGCACCTTTTTTTCCGCAGTAAAAAAAGGAATGGATATTGTGAAGTTTATTTTGAAATTGAAATACTGTCACCATGCCCAGTTCAGGAAAAAACATGTGTGGTAATAATGGAGTGTAGGTGCATCCAACTGTCTGAAGCCAAGGCTAGAGGCAAATCTGATCAGATCAGCACAGCTAGAAATGTGACAAGCTATCATTAACATTAGGTGATTGCCCAGTTTCACTGCTGATTTCTTTAACAGAAATTGAAATAAAAATGAAATTAAGAAGAATCCCACACCTCACACCCCAAGTGGATTCTGTGCATCCTTTCTGCCCTGGGTTCAGACCAGCAGCCAAGCCCAGGTGCCAGAGCAGGAGTTGGGGAGCAGCTCCAACAGCTCCAGGCTCCCAGGGCTGTGTGCCTGTCAGCTGCCCAAGGCACGTGGTGATTGCACCATGGATATTCCCAGCCCAGTGTGTTCCCTTGCTTTCAGCACAGGGCAGCCTGGGACTTGAAGCCATCCCTGGCTCCCAAGATGATCTGCCCCAGAGGACCTTTGATTTAAAGGGCAATCAGCATCTTCTTTTCAACACAGGGCTTTAGGAATATAGCCTAGAAATGGCTTTGCTCAGTTTGTTTTTTAGCCCTCTGTTGAGTGCAAAGCTGTGTGTATGCACAGTCTGCAGGGAGCTCAATCCCCTCTCCTTCTGGATGGAGCAGCTTCCTTCCCCCTTAATCCCTCAGTTCTCCCTTGGACCTTGGTAGCAATACCAACTTACAAACTCCAGTGACAGGATACTTCTGAGGAGAGCAAACGAGTGAATGTTGGGATTTTAGAACCAAAGATGCCCATTTTATCACTACAGAGTTCTGACAGAGTACTCTGCTCCTGAGCTTTGCAACAGGCTTTGGAGGCCATAAACCTGTCCCTGTTGTCACCACCCATTTCCTCCAGGCAGACCTTTGTGACCATCACTCCATCTCTGTAGTTCCTGACCTGGTGAGAAGTCTCTTCTGGTGCCCTCCATCCCATCTCTGGGGCCAGCAGGACTTCCAGGGGAGGCTCATGCCTCTGGGGTACATTTCTTCTCCACACATGCTGCTCTGGAATGCTAGATGGATGTCAGGACCTGCCTTCACAGGCCATTAGTGGGAGATCTGGAAGAGCTCTCTGTTCTGCCTGGAGCAGTGCCTAGGACCGAGGTGACCAACACATGAGAGACAAAGCAGGCACTGACTGAATGGAAAAGTGCCCTGTTCACTGCCCAGGCTGTCACAAAGATGGGCTTCACCTCCAAGGGACCCAGCTGAGCCAGCACAGAGCCTGCTCAGCTGCTCCATTCCACGGGGCAGTCTCAGGGCTAGAGCCAGGATTGTGAGCACAGAGAGCAAGGAGCTGACTTTGGCAAGGGGGAGAGGTCAGCAGCTTTGGTGTGTGCTCTGGCGTTCAGGAGAAAAACCTACCCTGCTTGCCCCACCATTTTTCTGGAAGTCTCCGAAAAATTTCCCACCATGGTCACAGAGCCAGAAAAAGCCGCCACACTTGTATCCTAGCAGTGGGAGGGCAAGAGGACATCCAGGTTGTCCCACCTGGCCATGGAGGCTTAAAGGCACTGGCAGCTAATGTCTGTCAGATCCTTCTGAGTCTTTGAAGAGCCCTGCTTCTGGATTTCCTGCCCAGAAGAAGTAAAGGAACCACTGGCAACACGATCACATTGAGTTTCCTACCCTCTCTGGCTCAGTCCTCTGGGATGTTTGTGGTTTTGCATCTTGCAGGCTCTCTGCTCCTCACTGTCATGGATCCTGACCCACTGCACCAAGATGTGCTGATTTTAAAGTGTGGGTTACCTTTCTGTGTCTCACTTGCCAAACACTTTCTTGTGCCTTTTGTGAAAGCAACTGGCAATACCTGTGACCTCTCCTACACTTCATTGGAGCAAAGAACAGCTTGGATCTCACCTTCGTCATTATCTACAGCTCCTTCCTTCCTTCCTTCCTTCCTTCCTTCCTTCCTTCCTTCCTTCCTTCCTTCCTTCCTTCCTTCCTTCCTTCCTTCCTTCCTTCCTTCCTTCCTTCCTTCCTTCCTTCCTTCCTTCCTTCCTTCCTTCCTTCCTTCCTTCCTTCCTTCCTTCCTTCCTTCCTTCCTTCCTTCCTTCCTTCCTTCCTTCCTTCCTTCCTTCCTTCCTTCCTTCCTTCCTTCCTTCCTTCCTTCCTTCCTTCCTTCCTTCCTTCCTTCCTTCCTTCCTTCCTTCCTTCCTTCCTTCCTTCCTTCCTTCCTTCCTTCCTTCCTTCCTTCCTTCCTTCCTTCCTTCCTTCCTTCCTTCCTTCCTTCCTTCCTTCCTTCCTTCCTTCCTTCCTTCCTTCCTTCCTTCCTTCCTTCCTTCCTTCCTTCCTTCCTTCCTTCCTTCCTTCCTTCCTTCCTTCCTTCCTTCCTTCCTTCCTTCCTTCCTTCCTTCCTTCCTTCCTTCCTTCCTTCCTTCCTTCCTTCCTTCCTTCCTTCCTTCCTTCCTTCCTTCCTTCCTTCCTTCCTTCCTTCCTTCCTTCCTTCCTTCCTTCCTTCCTTCCTTCCTTCCTTCCTTCCTTCCTTCCTTCCTTCCTCCCTCCCTCCCTCCCTCCCTCCCTCCCTCCCTCCCTCCCTCCCTCCCTCCCTCCCTCCCTCCCTCCCTTCCCTCCCTCCCTTCCCTCCCTTCCCTCCCACCTCTTTGAGATTTCACCTGGGACATATTTTCAGCCCTAGCCAACTCCTCCTGCAACTTTATAAGTGCACAAGGACATGCCCCAGCTTTCATTTCCATTTTAAACATGACATGGGGCAGTGAAGCTTTCTGCTTCTACGGTTATCCCAGAAAGGACAACTTCTCCTTTTTGTTCCTATCTCTGAGCAAGGAGATACCAAAGACCTGGCAGCCACATGTAACACTTTTTTTCCTCTTTAAACAGAGCTTTTCTTTGAATTCTGAAAAACTGCTTCTATTTCTTGTAACTAGAACATTTCTCTTCAGAGAGACACTGCTTGAAGCTACCCCCAAACCCACTCAGACGGTCTCTCGCAAATTCAGATTCCAATGAAATTCAGGAAATGACTCATTCTGGGTTTTGCTTTTGATTTGCTGATGTCCTTCTCTGCTTTTTTACACTGTGTTTTCCAAATACAATCCACTAAGGATTGTCTTGTTTTCCCTGCAGGTTCCACCCCAGTTCTGCACAGCAGGGTACAGAGCTTGAACCACTTTTCCAAGTCTGTAATTTTTCAAGTCACCACAAGGTCAGGATGACATGCGAGACCTTTTATTTCTCTCTTTGGGGCCTCTGACTTGAAGATCCCACAGACCTTTCAATATTCCTTGACTTTAGAAGCCTCAAAGCTCTCCCAAATGATACAAAGGAGATTCCTCAGGGTTTTTTTTCTAATTTTTCATTGTGTGTACAAAGGCAGTTTGTGGCAGTACCTGCAGGGTCAGTGCTTCCACCAGGCATAGACATGAGAGGAGAGAAAGATGCTCTGTGACTGAGTCTGGAAAGGAGGCTTCTCTACCTGGTAAACAGTGAGGAGGGCTGCAATATGATACACGGAGCTGAGGGACTTTTGTACATAACCCTTTACTTATTTCAAAGGAGATGGGCTTGCAGTCACTTTTCATATGAAGGTTTTCATTTTGGAACTACTGATGCTATGGGGAATACCACACAGCAAAGCACATGTGGCCATGAGTATGACACACGTTTGTTGTTAGACTGCCAAGGTCACAGAGAAAATCCTTCAGATGTGGCTCAGTTTTCAAGGACAGAAAACCCCCACCCACCTCACCAAGTGGGCAAAGGCACCTGTGTTCACCAACAGGCTCAGGGTGCAAGAGGCAGCCCGCAGCAGGTCGAGAACACACTCCTGCTTTAGTGCCAGAGCTCCAGGGGAAGAGCTACCATTTCTTATGTCCTTCTCTGTAGTGACAAATAGACACTGAAGAAATTCATGTGGCTCTCAGAATACGCAGATATCACACCACGTTTTGAAAAAAAGATTTCACCGCTACAAATGAAAACATTGTACCCAGAGCACTAGCAAGTGTGGAAGCAGAACTATTTCTTCACATGGAGTAAACAAGTTTTTACACACCAAATTAATTCCTCACTCCAGAGCTGCTCCTGGGGGGCCAAAGCAACTCAGGTTGCCGCTCGCTCGGTGCGAGCCCAGCAGAGGCTTTGGCAAGGCTTCCCCACGCGGTGCCTGACCCGCAGCGCTTGAAGGATTCCATGCAAGGCACAGCAGGGATTTCATGCTTTCCCTCTGCCTCCTCACACACAGCTCCTGCCTTTGAAGGCAGCCCCTCTTCCCACAGCCACATTGGGAACAAACCCTGCAGCTGCTGCCACAGCACTGCCCAGGACACCAGGCCAGGTGTCAGGAATGTGCTCCCAGGGGAGCTCAGCATCCCTTGGAAGGCTCCCGGCACCTCCTGTGGAAGGGGAGCAGGAGCAGGAGCTGGCAGGCAGCCAGTGAATGCCTGTGGAAATCCCGGTGAAACAAGAGCCCAAAATAGGTTTGCCATCTGGGACAGGCCAGGACATTACTCTGGATCCAGGCAATAGGCCTGGCTTTCCTTCCTGACGGGAATGAAAGGACTGGAGGAGAAATAAGACCTGCAAAGGAAAATAAGTCTAGAGAAAATATCTGAATGAGATCTTCTCCAGTAGGTAGGGGACCAAGGTAGGCAACGTATGAAAAGATGGGAAGCTTATTGCTCCTGTCACACCATCCCTGTTTAGACTGGGAGTGGAGAAGGAAAGAAAGGGCGTTCCCTTAAAAAATGTAATTGAGTGAGACATAAATCAAGAGTCAGTTCACTGGAGTAAATTAAGGTTGGCTGCTGTGAAGAGTGAGGAAGTGAAAACCTTTGGTTGGCTGCCCAAGGGAAGGGAGGAGAGGAGATAAGATATGAGGTAGGTGATGAAAGGGATGCAGAAGTACAGAAATGTGAACAGGTTATAGCTGATAAAACATTGTGCTCTAGGTTCTACTTTTCCCATTCCAGTGGCTTGGAAGTGTGAGACAGCTGACAAAAGAGCCTGCAACAAAGAGACAGAGACACCAGGACCACTTTTCAGTTATAAGCTTTTTCTTTTTTAGAATTCAAGCTTACACAGTTATCTATGCCCACTATATTCATAATTACATTTTAATATCTGCATACAAAAGCTATGTAAAAATTATTTTCTTCCCCAAATATACAAATTTTCTCTTTAGATAGTTTAAAACATTTGTGATCAGAGATTTTTTTTTAATATATTTTAGGCTGAAAAAATATTACCAATCTAGCATAACTCTTAACACTGTTTGCAAAAAAATACATCATCCAAGGTACTTTGTTTTTTACTGTATGGTGTAATGTTTGCCTTACCCTCAGGGCATGAAACTGATATAAAAAAATAAACCAAATAAGTAAAACCCACAAACCTCATAGACAAAGTAGTAAGTCCTCCCAACTGACTTCATAAAAACAAATAAACAACCCAAACCACCCTCCTCTTCAAAAAAAATTATGAATGACTAATTTGATGTATTTATGAGCAAACTGAAACTGTAGAGTGCTAAGGAAGTAGGAAAACAGAAAAAGAAATTACAGTATGTCAGCTAGTTCATGCCCTGATACTATCTTTACCAACATTAAATGTGTAATTAAATAAAGTGTCTTTTAATGTTTTACATTGTGCTCAGTAATTTACATAAATTTAATCCACACCTGGGTGCTGATGTAGATTTACATTTGATTGTCTTGTGCATAAACAAGGTTAGCTTTTAAAGAAGGTAAACTGTGCAATGGACAGTCACAAACAACTTATTACCTGCACAATATTGCTTTTTGAAGGCGACATCAGTCAATGTGGATACACACAAATAATGCATACTCTTTGCGTTTGCTAACATCTATACTAAAACTTTGTGATAAGGCCAAACCTTTTTGTTTTGTTTTGTTTTTAATTTTAAAGCAAAAATATACCATAGTTTAAAAAAAAAACCAACAAAAAACAACAAACCAAAAACGTGCTCACACCGTTTTGAGTCTTTAAGTGGAAAATAAATCTCTATCACACTAGAATAAAATTCTCTCTATAAAATTTAAATACAGATCACTTCATTACTATATCAAAAGGAAACGTCTGGCAATCATTTCCAGATGATCACAATAACAAGACACATTAAGAGGTTCTGTTGCCTCTTCCTTTGTGAAAAGATAAATGTTGAACACTTTCAATTGCTCTCACAGTGAGAGGAAAACGTTCCTTCGTTGTGGATTTTGATTCTGTCAATGAAAAAGGTTTAGCCTTAGGAATGCTGGCTACATCTCAAAACTGTAAGACTGATTTTTAAAATTTATGATTCATGCAGCAAGAAGTCAATATGACACATACAGATTAGAGTTCCATAGCATAAAAATACATCACTAGCAATGACATGCTCTGCTTGTGATTAACAGCCCTCTCTTGGCAGATTTCTGATATAAATGGTCTTTCTGGACAGTTTTTTCCTCTTTCTGATACCTGCCTCTGAAGAAGCAAGCAGTCTGCTCAAAGATGATTTTGGACCTGGGAGGTCTAACTCTAAGGTCTACATTTTGGCAGAATGTAAACAAAAATCATTAGCACATACTATATATGTTATAATAAATATCACAACTTAACTGAGATTACACATGAAATGAGTATCTAAATGCACATGTTACTCAGGGCAATGCCATGAATGGTGACAAATCAGGTTTGACAAGAAAAACCTTCTGCGTGAGACCCACATGTAGACCACAAAGCAAACACGAGAGCCATGTGGCACCAGCAGAAACAAGACTCTGGACTGCACTGAAAGCACAAGTTTGTGATTTCACTCAGAAGGCCAGTTACTGCAAAGGGTGCTGACTGTGGCATTGGTGTCTGCCACTGAGGTGGTCAGCCCAGGGCTCAATCCCACAATGGCTAGAGATCACTGATATTTAGAAGTACGTCTTTGCAGAGCTAAGGTCAGTTAGTTTTGCTCTCATGATCACATAAATCAGAAGTCATACTGAGGAAAGTAAAGGAAATGAGACAAAGTAAGACTGGTAGGAGATCAGAGGCCATTAGATGTCAGTTCATCAGATCTGTCCAGCTTGGCCTTAGTTTTCAGTTAGGGAATACTACTAACTCAGTCTGTTAATTAGTGCCAGACTCCAACTTAACCTGAAAAGCTAGAAAAACATGCTGATGTATGTCCTTTCTGCTTATTGACCAGCACTGCCAGAACTAAGTCGGTTGCCTGATTTTAGGCACTTCAGTCCATCTGCAATCACCTAAGGAAGGAGGCCTGATTTTCTGAACCCTAAGCACAGCTCCAAACTGCATTGGTATTCAGGAACATGAAGAGATGGGATGCTTCCTCTCCTGGGTCTCACCTGCAGCACAGTCAAAAGCTTGAATGCCTACTCAAGCTCACATTAAGCAAACAGGTGAAGTACTTGCACTGGCTTCAGGAGGAATTCCATGCTCAGATCCACAGCAGAACAGGGCTTCAAAAGACATGCACATTTCTCTTTTCTTTGCAAGCCACTGTGGGCATAGGCACTGATGCCTAAGCTTTTCATGTATTTGTCATATATTTGTAGCTTTGTAGATTTCTGATACATGGCAGTAACTCCAAGTAAAGTACTTTTCCTACCCCTTTTCCCCTACGTTTTAGATCAATAAGATAACCTCTGAGACATATTATGCTACATTCCTGAAATATTATTTAGTCTTGCCTCTTTAGCCAAGGATGTCTTATTTCCTTTTACCATGTATCTTAGACATAATAAATATGGGGCTAGAAACACAGGAGGCGCTCCAAATGGGCAGAACCAAAAGGGGGGATTACTTAACTAAACGCTCTTCTAATTGGACTCTATTGTTAAATATGATAATTTATTAAACTCATAAAATTGCAAAAGTCCTGTATCACGTGTGCATTTTGCCATATTTGCACCTGGAGGCATTCAATTCTTTTACATTCCTTGCTGTATTAATATTGTTTCGAAAGTATGTTGTTTTGTTTCGAGATTGTGAAGGCATCAGTGCAACTAAAGGATCGGCTGCTTTTCTCCCTACTACATGCTGTAAGTCCTCCATCAAGTCACCCCAAATCACCTACCCAAAAAGCCAGTTTCTGACTCTCTGCTCCCAAGACAGTGCTCTACAAGGAATTTGGATAGAGATGCTGTTTAGACACACACTTTAAGATCGAGCCAACACAGCTCATCACAGGTGCATATGGTATCAAACAACAGAGAGAACAAGATTCCACATCTCTAAAAATGTGCCCAATAGCACTCCAAATGCTTTATCAATGATGTAGGGAAAGAAGGGTAGAAAGAGTTTAACTCCTGACACACATATATCATGTTCCACCTATTAGTTTTCCTGAGTATCCTGTTTTTATGAGGGGATAAGCCCATAACCTATGGGTTCAGATATGGGCCACGAGCTTTGAAAGTCAACACATCCACTCTAACAATGCCCACAACTTGCTGGGCAAATGGGTCAATAAATAGCGGAGAACGAAACTGGTACAAATCAATGCACAACATGAAAGAATGTAGGATATGAGGCAGTGCAAAAAACATGAACTAAATCTCTGGTTCCCAGGAAGAAGAGAAAGATGTTTTAGAAATGTCATACAAATTCAGAGGGTGGTTTAATATCAAGTTTATAAAACCCAGGGACAACATCCCTGAATGGAGATGGTGACAGAGAAGAACCTCTACCTACAATGTCCTCATCACTGGCCTCCAAACATTCCAGGACTGTGTGTACTGGCTTGCAGACTTTGGCAGCAGGACATTTTGTCATAGCTCAGTTTGGTTCCTGCTAGTGCAGTTAGTGGAAATAAATTAAAAGAATCAAGAGAGCATCTAGCCTAATGAAACACATACAGACATACCTGTAGGGAGGGAGAACTCAGCTGATCCACATGCACACACACACAGGGCAGAGCCAGAGAAAGAGAGAGAAGATAAAAATACAGAAATATGTTTAAGACATCTGCTGAAGATTTGTAATTATATATATATAAAATTATATATATAGGTGCATATAAACTTTATATATATATATAAAACAAAGGATTACTGCTGAGCAACACTATTTTTATTCCTGGGATAAAGTTCTACAGTCTTGAGTGTTGCTAATAACACAGTTGGTTTCTGTCCTATCTGAAGGTCACCTCATATGTTTCAGTTTCCTTGTCGTCATTCCATGAGCTCTCATAGCCCTGAATAACTCTGAGACACTGTCTGCTATCCTGACAGAGAGCCTTCTCCCTCAGAGTGATGGATTTTCCACACATCTTAGAAAAAGCAGACCCCTCCACTATCAGGAGCACCTCAGAGAATCAAATTTCTGTCCTCACTCCAACAAACCTTCCAGTGAAGTCACCTGGAGTCCAAATTTAGAAACTGAAGATCTTAGTATCTTATACACATGGGGAAAAAAAAAACCAAAACAAGACTCAGTCCCTTCTAACACTGCGTTAAGTACTTGATTTATGGGGCACAGTTAAACTGCATCTGCTGGAAAAAACCTCAGAGAATGATGGGATCATAATGATGATGAAGATTCTAGATCATAGTGGTAATTGTTACAATAGAAACCATGACAAAGACCAGAAATTTTGTACTATGAATTGGTCAGTTACCCTGCAAAAGGAGTAATACAAGACAGAATTGTCAGGGTCAAATTAACAATAGCTGTTTCAACTTGAAGGCAAATTTATTTTTCTGCCACTTCAATCTCTCTCCCCTATTTTCTAGGCAATGATGGGTGTGAGCTGGTGACCACGTAAACGCTGGTGAATGAGATTGGTCTGTTCGTATTTTCACTGTTAAGCTGTCAAAGCACTCACATCAAAGGACTGAAGAACAAATTGCAATAGTCACAAGTACCCGCATTAAAGGGATGTTTTTGTCCATGTGTATACAACTGCCCCCAGCAACCCCAAAAGAAAACTCAAACAAAACCCCAGCCCCATCTCAAGAAACAGAAGACCACGAAAGAAGAAGAACAAACAGGTGAGAAGAGCTGGGCAACGGGATGAAATGACAGCCAGTAGTGCGACGGGGGTGTGGAGAACCACTTCAGTCTCTCTAATCCTCAAACACTTCCAGGAACAACGGAGGGAACAGTTCTGTGGGGCACTCCACCTTCATGTGCAGGAAGCGGCTGGCATGGCAGGCTCCGATCATTCGCAGGTCTGTCACTTTCATCAGCAGTTTTGGCCAAAAGTGTGCAACATGGTGTTTTCTGTAATTAATGTAGTGTTCGAATGCCAGGAGGAAACCCTCTTGACACTTTTCTATCCTCTCGACGCAAACAAGGCCTGGGCGATCTGTAGATACAAAGCAGCAGAATTATCATTCTTACATATTTGCTTTAAAAAATGCCTGATCATAAATCAGGAAAAATAGGATGATTCTGATGCTGGAAAAGAAAGGAGAGAGACCAGGGACATTTGTGGCTCTGCCACAAACTTCTTCACTCCAGCCAACTTACTTGCTAGTACTATGCCTGTTAAAAGAAGAAGATAATCCTGCCTTTCTTCATCCAGTGCCTGCTTTGCTCACTTACACACACTTACACAGAGTGTAGCTGTTTGGGAAGTGTTTCCTTACAGTGACTACAACATCAGATCCCTGATTTCAGCTAAGGCTTCTGCCTACATTTTTCTGTAAAACAACTAATAAAGAAACAAACAAACAAAAAAAATCCTTGTCAAGTATCTAAATTACAGTTCCTTTCTAATGGTTTGATCATGCTTTGATCATGCTTCAATCATGCTTTGATCCCAGGTGAGCTGTTATGGAGCACCAAGGAACAACAAAGGCTAAAAATCTGGCTGTCTCAATTGGCACCCAGATGGGGACTGGAAAAGCCCCTTTCACATCACTTCTCAGGAGACACCCCTGGGAAAGCAGGTCATTTTTGAATTGCCTTTTGAAAACCCTGCTCCAGTATCAGTGTGCAGGGATCTAAAAAGAAATCAAAATGTTTTGATGGGGAAAATGAAGTGCTGCGTTGTGATTAATGTGGAAACCTTTTTATCTCAGATGCAGTTAATGCTTGTAAATCACTGATTGTGTATTGTTATTCAGTGCCCAATCTTCAAAGCCATCTTAAAATAAAATCTTGCCAGATCTGCCACTGCCCAAGAATGGAATTTCCTCTTTGGGCTGGCACAATCACTGGAAGCATATATGAAAACATACTCAAATTGAGAAGGTTAGAAACTCTTTGGAAATCATAGGAAGTTGTCTGTGCTGCTTTTGTATCATGACCAGTTGCAAACGGTCCCAGCGTAGGGCAGCAGTGCAGCTTGTAAATGCCCATTAGGAAGCAGTGGTGCTGTTAATTAGGAAAACAAGAGGGCAAGTCAAACTAAACATTTGAGACTGGTGGAAATGTGTATGAATACCCAATGCATGACATTACTTGGGGGAAGAGGGAACTTATCATAAGGACCACTGTTGCTAAATTTATCATAAGGACCACTGTTGCTAAATTATCCATTTTTCATTTAAGGCAAACTGGCTCAGAATCAGAACTGATTTCTTCTTGATGATCATCCCTGGCTCATTCCTAAGTACCAAAATGAGCAAGGTGTGTTACCAAAACCAGTTTTATGTCCAACTCTCTGAACACCCTGAATTTTTTTCCTAGTGCTCACCAAAATAGGTCACTGGGGTTCCGAGAGAAAATTTCTCTCACATTACTCTAGTCAGCACTACAAGATCTAACTTATCTTATTTCTCTTAAAAAGAGGCTCGGGACAAAGACCAAAGAGCTTCAAAATTGCTTGGATCCCAATATATTTCTGTTCTCACCTGATGACATGAGCAGGACAGCCTGAAGAAGGGCAACCTCGGTGTCATCCAGATTAAATGAAGAAAGAGACATGCCCAGGTCAAAAATGGCATCAGACACTACGCCAAGACCCCCATTTTTCAGCTGGCCCCTTGTCACCGCCATCTCCCCATTCAGTGTTAAAGTCTCACTCTCGGGGTCATAGCGAACTGCTGCTCGCAGGGACATGATCTCCATACAGCAGCCTTTCAGAAGGATGATCTGGTCTTCACATGGCAGCTGCAGAAATTATAAACGGCAAAGAAAAATTCATGTTTGTCAGACTGAGTGGCTTTTACAGCTACAATAGATCCACGAGCATGAAGTTGCAGTTCACAGCCCAGGACACTGCCCTGCAAAGTGCAGCTCCCCTTCAAACACACTGCTCTGCACAAACCCCCAGGATCTGCGTTCCTGCCTTCAGGAACTGCCAGCAGGTTAACATTCCCTGGTTAGCATCTCCACACACCCTTGGGAAATCTAGCAATAACACAGCTGTTGGCTCCCTCAGCTTACAACTTATCGTAGCAGAATAAACTATAATTGGGGCTGGTGCAGACCTCAGCCATCCCAGTTAAATTCATTACCAGCCATACTTATTCCTTATGTGACCAGAGGAAAGGAAAGACATTTGGGAGGGTCTATAAGAGGGGACTGTGTTTTAAGCAAATATTTATATCTAGAGGATATACCTCAATCAGTGGAGCAGGAATTCTCACAGCCCATTTTAACAACAGAGAATTTATTAATCTAGACTTAATCTAGTAATGCTGTTCTCCCTGAGCTCCCTACACTATTGCTGGACAGACAGAAAATCTATGGTATAGCTACAGCTTTTATGCTGGTGCATAAACTGTGATCTTCAGGGCATGTGACTTTTCCATGCCATTAACAAAGGCAAGATGTCCAAAGGTTCTGTATTTAGAGTACAAACAGGATGCTGACATGTGAGCAGAACGTGTTCTATAAAGCATGTCCTTATGTTTTCATTGGTTATTCAACTATAACAAAACCCACCAAGACAGTTTTGAGATTGTCAGCGAACAGCAAGGGTCCCACATATGAAAGAGCAACACACTTCTACTTGGTTTAAAAGGAGGCAAAAAACCATTTATTTTTGATTTATATAAAATTATTATATTTACCTATTTTGCAATTCAAAAATAAAACCCCCATGAACTATAGGTTTACATGGCAACGGTGTACTTGCAAAGCAAGTGCACTGATTTGGTGGGAAATGATGCAGAGCTACCTAATGCAAGTGGAAAGCAGTTCCCTGTTAGAGAAGAGTTTTAAGCGCAGAGCTAGCCATGGTCAGGAAAATGAGTTGACTCATGGAGCTACTTTTTCAGCAATGCCAGCTTCAGGTGTGAAGTGTTTAATACACAAGAAAATGGACTCATCCTGTTCACAGCAAATTAGTTTCTCTACAGATGACCCTCAGTTCAGCAGCAGTGTGGGGAAGACTGCACAGGCACAGCAGTCTTCCAACGACAATTCCATAGTTTTGCAGCAGAGACTGAAGTAGGGAAATAAATAGAGTTAAAAAAAAAATTAAAACGAGAATAGATATGTGAGAGGAACCATGAAGAGATACTGGAAAAAGCAATCAAAATGAAAAAAAGAACATGAAAGAAAAGCAGAGAGAAGGGACAAGAAAAGAGAAATGAAAAAAACACCAAGCCTCTAAATAGAAGGAAGAACAGTAGAAAAGAAATAGGTAACAGTAGAGAAGATATTTTGTGATGCTTCAGCTGTTTTATTAGTGAGCCATGAAACGAATGAGAATTCTTTCTACTTGATTCTTCTTAAAACTTTATTGTAGTGGCAGTCTGACTATGCCTGTCTTTCACCTGCTTTTCTAATTCTGAAGGATACATGGGACACCTGTTTCACAGTTGCCAGGCCTTAGGTCTTATCTGCCAGTAGCAGGAGTTACTAGAGACAGGAGGCTTTAACATCAGTTCTACTCCCAGCTGTGCAGATTTTAATGCTACCTACATTCATCACTTGAGTGTTGCTACCAGAGCATCTTCCAGTAGCAGGATGGAAGTCAACAAATGTGACTGAAACTCTGCCATGTGTTGTCCTTTCCTCTCTCTCTGCAGGGAGAAAAGGCACAAGGCACACTTCAGGAACCTGAAGTGCTCACCTCTGCAGGACACGTGCAATGCAGCACCGTGGAATTGAGCTGAGCTGAGTGACCTCAAAGAGTATTTACACAGCTTCACCCACTATGGAACCACTGATGCCTTGACATTTAAAACTCACATTAAACTTATTACATTCTCCTCAATCTTTATCTTCTAAGCAGAAAGAAAGGAGGAAGGAAACAACAGGAGAAATGCTGAGAAGCAAGTTTTCCTTATAGTTTGATTAGTCTGGGATTGGATACTTGGTTTGAGGCAGGGGCCAATGGATGCACACAAACTAAACTGGGCACTCACAGTGCTTTGCTGGCTTCTACATTTGTCCAAAGATGTGAAAAAGAAGGAAAAGTAGCCTTATGAAAATATAAGTGGCCATGGATGTTCCCTGTCATGTCCCTCTTTCACAGAGATTTACTGCATTCTCAGGCAGCTTCTGGAATTATGAACTGAGTTAATGTTTAAATGCTCTCCAGGTCCTATGGAAGAAAGAAGTGTTTTTTCCTGTAAAAAATCTACAGCCCACACAGTGTTGCTTCTAAGAAAAAGATATGGGTTAAAAAACATAATGGAAACAAAGCGAACAGGAGGGTGCCCCTTCAGAAAGGAGCAAACATTTGTAATTTTCTTCATGCTACAGGAAGTGCTGTATGACAACTCGGAGGACAGCTGTCCCACTCCTTTGTGTTCATGAAGAGTTGTCCCTCACCCAGCCATCAGATCCTGCTGTATATGGGCAGATGTCAGGTTTACACAGTGGCTCAGCTAGGAAAAAACCTGTCCAGCTGAACCACATAACATACAGAGGTCATGCTCAATAATGCCTTGACTTCATCCATGCTTTCTGCCTAGCTCTGACACAAGTGGGTCCATGGTAGCCAGGAGGGGTAGGAGATGGGCACTCAAGTCTGTGTGTGACAGGCAGAGCTTTCTAAATTGAAAAGACTACCTTGGTATGTCACTGCAATTTCCCACCAACAGATGCCAGATCAGAGGTGACAGATTCCCTCAGACACTAAATGCTCATGATCTATGGACATATTCCTCGTATTTTAAAATCTTCATGCTTGGCTACTATTTAATGCTTCCTTGACTGATGGCGCCAATGCAGAGGCTGGCCAGGGTGAGATATTTACACTATGACTACTATTGATATTTACCTCTTCTTGTTCTGTACTTGCCAGAGAACATGACTGTCCCTGACTGTCTTTTAAAAAAAGCTGCCATCCACAGAAGAGTAAAATTTGATGGCTGCCTTACCCTTCCTTTCTGGTAGGGTGTTGACCTCAAAGGATGAAATGGAAGGTGTTCCTTCCGATGGCAGGAGGGTTGGAACTGGATGATTCTATGAAAATTATTTAGATTATTAAGACTGAAATATTATTTCAGGCTGCAGTTCTGATACCATTCATTAAATTGGAGGAAAAGAAATATAATCAGCCATTGCAACTGATCCTTCAATAAAAATGGTACCTTGGTACAAATGAGATCAGCGTAAGGCCTCTGTATCCCTTATGTGCAACCAGCCCTTTGAGTCTATTTACGGTATATTTACATATGAGCATCTACTTGGAATGACAATCCATTGCTTTCACAGATTCTTTTATGCACAACCTCCCCATTCAGAAGAACCAAGCCTAGGGAATCCAGTGAGGCAAGTGCCACTCCTGGACAGGGGTGCTTTCCTGAATTTCAAGAATTTCTTACTGTCCAGACCTAACTCTACAATACCATACCTGCCAAGGAACCAGAAGATACATCGGGAAATATGTGCTGGAAGATTTTATTAAACATATCAGCTTCTAGTGCTTCTAGACATATCTTTTTATTAATTTGCTTTGTTCAAGGCCACCTCTAAAGACATATCTGAGTCCCTAATGAACCACAATGACTTCCAGATTACCAAACTCAGATTTCAGTAATAACAGGAAAAAGAAAATTCATGAAAATACAGATTATTCCAGTCCCATTGATTTTGAGTGTCTTTAATTTTTTAATTTTAGACACACTGAGTTTTTAAGTTCCATGCCAGACTGTTTTGAGTAGTTTTTAACAACGGGCATATAAATGAGGAGTGCAAGAAAGTCTTCTTACCTCACAAAACATAGGCAACTTTTTGGCAAAATCCACCACTCTTGTAATCGCTGGTGTGATAATTTTTGTAAACTGGCTGAAGGCTTCTAAATCCACTTTCCCACCTTCTGGGGCATTAACTATTGGTGCCTGCCCAATATCTTCTGGCTAAGGATATAAACAAAGACATTTAAAGGAGCAGTCTGTCTTAGAGCAACTATTTATACTCCAAAAAGTCCTGCTTGGTACGGAAGAGACTCTAAAATAAAAAGCAACACTATTTGCTTTATAAGTGAAGTCCGTTTACGTCACAAAATGTGAATTCATCTGTAAGGCGTACAAATGTGTGAATTCATTTTCATGGTGAAAGAGGTGACTGCACAGAGAAATGGGTGACTGGTATGCTTCTACCCATTCTTTGTGGACAGCTGGACTGTTGTGCACTCAGTTTCTTCCTTGTGTCTGTATCTATGTATTTTATGGGTGCAGCACATGCATCTTTTGCTTAAAAACATAGGCACGTTTTCCCTTACAGAAAAGCTCTCAGCTGAAAGCTCCCAAGTTTCTCTAAAAGCAAAGAGAGTTGAGGAGACATGTTACCCCTGCATGCTTTGCAGAATTAGGCTCTTTACCCACTCAAAGCTCAGAAAGTCTCCCCAGAAGAGACTGCCAGGCATCACAGGCCCCCCCCCAGGCATTTGCCAAGGCCAGTTTCCAAAAGGCTAAAACAACTTCTGTGCAAAGCTAAAACAACTTACGAGCAAGAAAGAACAGGCTAACCTAAAGGTGCCCTGGATAATGTAAATGGAATTTGAACTCATCTGTGTAAAATTTTGGTCGAAAATCACCTGTTGCATGATTCCAGCTCAAGGCTCCTCCAAATGAAAAACAAATCATATTTTGAGGATTTCAATAGGGATATACAATGAAATAGTTTCAAGCAGAATCTGTAATGAGTGCTTTTTATTCCAACTGCACTTGAACTTGTTCACCTGGTTTTTATGCAGCTGGTCAATGTTACTGTGTATTTTAAAAACAGGCACATCAAAGCTGGTTTTTTTTTTTAGTGTGGCTTTGCAATTACAAACACCTACCAAACACCATGAAGAGGTTTCATTCTGTTCACATTAAGGTCAAAAACTAGATAAAATCCAGAGAAACAGACCTTTAAGACTGAAGGGCCCCTGACATTTATATTAGACACTTAAACACAGAAGGTGCTGAAAGTGCTGTCTGTAATAAAAACTTGCGTCCAACCACTTTTTTAAAGAAACACATCATAAAAGATCCTTCTGTAACCAATCTGAATCCAAATCTAACTTCTTACAAGAAAAAACTCAGCAATGTGTTAATAAAGCAAGTATCAATTGTAAAGGAACAATGAAGAAGACTGGGCTCAATTATCTGATGGCTTCTACTAAAAAACTCAAATAAACTCATTTTTAGGCTCTCTCCCTCCCTGAATCTTGGGTAACTAAACCACATTGTCTGTGAGCTCATGATAAACAACCTTCACTGCTTCCAAGCGAAAAAAGACCAAATGCTTAAACCCACACGAACCATTGTTATGGAGAAAAAGGAAGAGCACAGCATTTTATTGGGAAAGGCAAAGCAAGGAGAGCCAGCTAAAGCTAACACACTGGAGGGGAGCCCCTTCCACCTAACTCAACAGGAAAAGAGGTAAAGTGGACCCCAATGAAGTCCCTGTCATCAAAGAACCAGCCTCACCTAAGGATGGATCCATAGCTCCTAGGGCCGACTGTCAGCTTCTCCTGCTCTTCAACAGCTCATTGCCAGCCCCAGCCTCCAGCTCCCTAGGTTTTATCCCAAATCAGTTGATACCTGAAGAACAGCACTCCTGTCTAAGCAACCAAAACTGCAGCTGCTGTACTACTGCAGCTGCTTCTTGGTCCTGCTCATACCTTGCTCTGCTACACCCCTGGAAGTGCTCTCTTGGTTCTTGCCAGTGACAACTGTGGTTTCCTGACTGTAGAGTACTAAGAACACAAGCCATTCCTATAGAAATTTAGATGGTGTCACTGGCATTAAAACCCCTCCCCAAAAAAGGGGGGGTTATATTAAAAGAGATCAGCTGCTCTGAATACATAATTTCTCTTAGCAAATTCAACAGTGAGTTGAAATTCCCATGGTGAATTACGCAGTAGGAGCCTAGGCTTGCAAGAAGATGAGTGTGCTCTATCTTATTTAGTATACCCTGACTGTTAAAGACTCCTGTGTATTTCTGAAATTTCTGTACCTCTTTTGTATGGTACAAGCATTTTGCATTCTGCACTTATTCCCTTAAAAATCCATTTAGAAAAATCAAATAAATACTTTTTAAAGGTTGACCATCACAAATCACCATTTATTTTGTGACTCTTAGTTATAGGATGAAAACCTAAGTTGTTTTGTACGCTGCAATCCCAATGGTATAGTGTATGTATCATCCTGTTCTCACTGAAATTAATTTTCCTTGCCTAATTTATTTTCATTATTGTATCCACCATTAACCAAGAGGCAAAACCCCTGAGTTATTAACCAAAAGTACCAGCTTTCATCTAGAACTTAAACATCATTTAACACTTTCAATATGTTTTATGATAGTCCCTAATAAAGACAACTATCCCTAGATAGAATATATTTTAAAAATACAGTATGCATTATAGACTGCTTCTGTTCTCAATCAGGAGAGAAACAATTTTTCTACTTTTTCTTATCATAGCACAATAAAAGTATCCAGCTGAGTAAGCCTTAACATAGCAACACGCTGTTTATCTTTTGAAATACATGGTCTAATCAAACACTGAGGTTCAGGCATGAAAAATGAAGTAATAGCTACACAAAATCATCCTTTTTGCACAAACATCAGTACACTGGCAATAAAATCTCTTTGGGGTTGCAATGCTGGGATAGCACTGCAGAAGAAACAACAGAACCTGGCTCTAAGAACAGCGTATAAGGCTACAGCCCTTACCAGAAATTTCCTTTTCTGCTTCCAGTGGCTTCCTTGTGCATTGGTGGCCACATGTGCTTCAGTAACAATTTTGATGAGCTCCCATTCCTCATCTGTTGGCTCTGGTTTGTGCCCAATGGTTTTCTGCAGCTCCTCCCGACGTCTCTTCTCTCGATTTTCTTCTATCAGCTTCCTCTTTGCCAACCTCTTGCTGTCATCCAACACCACTAGCAGGGAAAAAAACATACAAAAATGGAAGGAAGCTCCTAAGACTGTCAGAACTCTGGTCTTTTTTGTGCCTGAGGTACCAGTTGCTTACAAACACCTTAACTAATCAGTACCTTGGCAACACCCACAGTTGGGACAGCTCTTACTTCTCCCTTCAAATTTTGTTTTCCCAGAAGTCTCGGTAGCAAAGAGTGGCTTACCAACTTGGTAATACTTTGCATGCTCCCATTGCCCTCAAGGGGTTGTTCCACCAAGAAAAATAATATGTAAAAGCTTTGTGAGGTGTCCAAGTGCTCCTATAATGGACTTGGAGTAATCCATATTGGGAAAGATGCACTTCTGTTTTCTTTGAAATCATATCAGCATGCTCACACTCACTGCTCTGAAGTGCAGGACATGTACTTGGATGCCAGCAGAAGGTAACATGGATCAAAGAAAGTGGGAATACTTATTCACAGAAGGCTCATCTGCCTGAGGCATGACACAATCAGGTCAACATGCCTTTGGCTCTTTCCCTAATCCCCACAAATGGTGCTCCTGTAGAGCCCCATTACTTCCAGTGACTCCACAGGTCCCAGGGCTCTCTGCTCACCACTTCACTGGTATCCAGCCCCTCTCCTGATGGTTGTACCCGGCCACAATGAAATTGTCTCCTTTATTCTATTTCCCTCTAGACAGAGGGCACTGTTATACATTACATTAACAATGAAAACACTAAGTTAAGACTATTCTGTTGTTTACAGGGCCTGTTCTCCCGTCAGTTCTTCTGCAAAGGATTATAGTGGCAACAACCACGAAGGCACAAGGGGATTTATATGACTTCTGGGGGCTTTACATGACTTCCTCCCATTTGTAGTAATTGAAGTTATTGGTGTAAATCCCTGTGCAAAGGCAGGAAAAGAAGACCCCTAAGGATTAATCTTAGAGCTATATTTTCTACTTCTTTAGAAGAGACTCAAAATCTTTGCAGCAGATAACTTCTTCAGGGCTAAAAATAAAACAAACAACTGCAGGATGACTCATACAATGACATTCAATTTCACATCCTCCAGAATTTTCTAAACAAGATGTTTTTATCTCAAGCAAAGTGTCCATCCAGATGCATTTCTCCCTCCTCTCCTCCAACGAGTGAATGTTCCTATTGTTACTCAGCTTGGTAAGGCCAGGAGAAGGTGCAGCCTGATGAAGGATAAACAAAAAATTACAGCCCTGTAAAAGTGCCTTAATGCAACGACTGCGATTCCCTGGTATTATTAAAACCAGAAAAGGGCTGGCAGTTCTACTTTACTTTAACAAGCTTCATCAATCAACATACTTTAGGCAAACACAGACACTGAAAAAAAATAAAATAAAGAAAAACCAGGAAAATATACTTACAATCTGTTGCCATGCCAACAAAGATACATTTTTTGAAGCGACATTCCTGGCACTGATTTCTTGTTACTTTGTCTATCACACATTTTCCTTCATATTTACAGGAATAGGTTGGATGGAGGTTCTTCTGAATGGTTCTTCTAAAAAAACCCTAGGTGCAAGAAATAAATACATTGGAAAGCATTAGCACCGAGCAATTTTTAAAAATTGGGAGCTGCTTGATTTGTTAGGCATGTACCGAACTAAGCAAGATAACAAACTTCATTCCCAAAAATTCTTAAAGCTCTCAAACCAGTTTTATAGTGTATGGCATTTCTCTTGATTTTCCTTAACAATTAAAAACATATAGACATCTTAGATAAGTAAAGGTGCAAGTAGTGCTGTCTTGAGACACAAATACTGTGTACATGTGTTCATGTAGTCTTATTTTTTTACTGTTAAATTTTTTATTATATAAGAAGCATTTTTTGAGCCCCTTTTCAAACTCTGTAATCATTTTGAAGGATGCTGAAAGGCATACAAATAGTTTTAATTAAAAAGGAGCTTCTGCAAGTAGTAAGAATGGTGGTGTGTTTGTGCTATTAAAGGATTGAGGACAAACAGTTCCACTCCTTTATTTCCATAAAAGCCAAATAACTAACCAAATCTGGGCAAGAAAAAGAATTTGCAAATACAGACTACACAATCTTTGAGTTTGGTTCTAAACTCAAAGGATCCCTAATTAATAAATTATTTGTATTTCTGAGAAGAAGATTTAATTTGTATTTACCACAAAATTTCAAAAGCCCCAAAAGCCCCATCACCACCAAAGATTCGTCTGTCTGTCTGTCTATCTATCTATCTTACCATAATACAGATCTATCTTGCAAATTTAAACAGTTCCTAAGACCATATGAACGCATGCAATCCCACTGAATTCACTCATTCAAACACCCCATAAAACCTTGCTGTAGGTAATGAAATCAGATAAAAGTTATCTCTGAACATTATGGACATCCTCGTATTAATTTCTCTGAACATTATGAAATCCTGGTATTAATTTCAACACTACTTTTCTCACTGACTTTTGCAAGGGCTGGATAAACTCCCCAAGACTGCAAGATATGAACAAGACAGGCTGTAAAGCAGAAAATTTAGACTTCATTTTAATTTCAAGTTTCACCATTATTTGAGACGGTCTAGATTCAGCCATGCAATTCAGGATTACCTTGACACAGAGGACACGCTGACACTCTGGTCCTGTTTGACTGAGGCTGTTCAGAATGGCTTTGGTTTTAGTCAAAACAATGGCAAAATTCAAGTGAGATTTTACATTGTGAATAGTCTCTTCAGCTGGGATTTTGTCTAATGAATAGTCTCTTCACTTCAGTAGGCAAAAGGTCTGTTTTTAAATCATGTTAAATAATACCCAGTAAAATCTTACAGCAGTGTGCAATTTCTTTTAACACAAGGTGTTGAATTAACATGTACAGATAAGTCTGTATTTCAGCTTTTACTCCTAACTCCTGTGAAAACAATGAAGAGCCTTGTCCTCATTAGAGTTTTATCTCACGAGGTTCAGCTTGAGCTAAGAGTACAACTCTTTCTTCCTTAATTACGGTAAGACCTGAAATGTTAATTAAACTGAGTGGCATAAAGCTTGTGTGGGAGCCTTTGCAAGACTGGGACCAGTTGTGTTAAGATAAAATCACAGGCAAGATATCCTTATGTGAGGCTTGGAATAAGTCTCAAACTCTCATCTACTGAACACCCAGTTTTGGTTATGTTCTCAACCCTATGATGAGTTCCTAGAGACAGGATCTGCTCCACCCCTTCCTGAAGACCTAAGATGGCTGTGGACAACCAGGGTCACAGGGTTATCAACAGTTATGAAGCAGGAGATAGAAAAATCTCTAATGAATCTCAGCAAGTGAGCTTCTGCTTTCTAAACCTTGCACAGGACAATGCAGCTGTAGCTTTATGATGGCAAGGGTCTCCATCTCCCCTGCTGGGACGGCCCATTTCACCTTCTCATTTCTTTGCATTTCTCAGAAAAATTTTGCAAAAATCCTTCTTTGTTCATCTCTAGATACACATTAAGGAAGCTGCTCTCTATATCTGTCCATAGACTTCACCAAAGTGTCACTCTCATCAATAAAGTACATTGTATAGTAGGCAGTAACTCTTTCTAAACTCCTTTACTACACACCTATACAGCAGTAGATGCAACAGGTAAAGTCAGGAAAAACATTTCAGTAATGTCAGAACTCACTGCTCATTTATTTGTGTTTAAACTCCTCACAATTTACTCTTCAGAAATAATGTGTGAGGATGATGTTCATGAAAGCACTTGCCAAAGCAAATCTTTGGTTGTCAGCCTTGATTATGCTTATTACAAAACTAAAGTGACTTTGAGTGGAAGCAACTAGTAAACATCAAATTAATTGAAAATTTATTATATATATTGTGTATTGATAAAACATTGTTGATATATCATACTGCTTGAAACGTGTATGCAGCTCCTCCAAGAAAATAATTACTTTTTGCAAATTGTTATCTCAGGTCCTTGTGCGCATAAGCATTATTTTAAATTGTACATCAGACAGAAGAACTGTATGTGAAGATAAAAACAAATTTGTATGCTATGTCCCTAAATTAGCTGGAAGGCATAAAAAGAACTACTTGACTTGAAGTAATGAAAATCTTTGCAGGAAACAGATACAGCTGTTCAGCTGGGAACTAAGTATACTTCATAATGCCCCAGTGCTGCTTACTTCCCATTATATCTGAATTAAGTTGCATCCATACATGTTATGTATTGTTATCATCTGGTATTAAGGATGCAAATGTGTAAGAACCCCTTGTGCAGCTCCACAGTTCCTTATAAAGATATAAGTACTTTTTTATACTTTGTATGTAAGTATATGTATAAAGCCATTATGAGTATTACCATAAATCTGCTATACATAGGATATTTAGATGTCTGTGCATTTCATAAATGTAACTGAGGGAAATGATGTACAGCCAAAAGAACTACTTCAACACAAGAGTTACTGCGATGAGGAGCTCTAAAGCCAATCCAAACCCAAAATATCAGATCCAAATGTTCCAGACTTTGTGGGTGAACAGAATGAGACTTTCATGGCTTAGTCTCATGACACCAGCCCAAGACATGTGTGGTCCTATTTGTTTAGAAAAACATTTTTTTTTTACTTTCTGCAGGAAATAATAGCTTTCTTACAGAATCTCGAGCTATTCAGGCAAATTCATGGCAGTAAAATCATGTAAGATGTGTCTGACTGTGTTACTCCTTTTTTTTATTTATTTGCTTAAAGCAATCTTTTTTTAAATTTAATTTTGCATGTAGTCTTGGAGATGCATTTTAGGGCTGAAAGCACATTTCAATATGCTCAAGTTAAAGAAGTCAAAATCTTTTGGAAACTATTTTAATTGGGTGTCATTGCTTCCCAAATTGATGGATGTTACTGTAATATGAGCATGTGGAAAGGATTTTGATTTTTGCTTCTTCACAGGGATGGTGAGAGGCACTGGAACACTGTTAATCTCATGGCCATAAACAGAACCTTAGCTATTGCATAAACAGCTTCAGTGGAGTAGCTGGGAACATGCTGCTGTAACCTGACAGAGAACATGGCTAAAGAAACATTAAAAAATGGAAATTCAAAAGCTAACTGTTAAACAGCAGCAACAACAATGTAAATTTCTTGTTTTCTTTTCAGAAGCAAACACGGCAAAAACCAACTATATTCCTTATGCATATGAAGAGCAGCAGCATGGTCAGATGCGGCTTATCATCAGTACTGGATGTTCTTATTAGCTTCTAATCTGTCTTTATTTGATTTGACAGCACAGTTCAGGAACTGTATAATGGAGGAGCTGGAGAGCTATTTCTGATTCCCACTTTGCCACCGTGCCATTTACCTTGCAACCTTCGCAAGTGATGCAGCGATAATGGTATCCGGTGGCTTTGTCCCCGCATACTACACATAGCTCATCCTTGTCTAAGTAACTGGGTATGTACCCTGCAAAGAAAAAGAGAGTGTGGCATGTAAACTCCATACAAAATGATATGATACATTTGATATAAAAAGATTGTATCAAAAATACACCACAGACCTTGTCTACCAGCGCCATACTTCTGAACTCACTGAATTTCCTGAATAAAAGTTTGTACTGTTACAGACTTAATTAAACACAGTCTATAAGATTTTCTATTCTTCAGACTGATTCAGTGTCTACTGGTCAAGAGGGAAAAGTTGGAGCATGATTTCTCTCTCCTGAGTGAAATCCTACATCAGAAAATATTCATTACTTCAAAATATTTGATGTGAAATAATAAAATAGCAGTGAAGGCATACAATATGTTTCTGTTCTATATATCAGAAAAAACCTCAATATACTTGTACACCGCAGGTGAGACCTCAGGTTTCAGTGTGGCTGGGGGACTTGGTAGTAAGAAATATTTACTGACAAATGGTTTGTTTCAAAGCAGAAAGGTACAAGCAACATATACCCCAAGTTTTATTGATCATGCCTGACCTGGACGTGTTCCACAGGAACACTTAATGTAGCCTGAATTTAAAGCAAAATACGTGGACATTCAAATATGTGTGCATGCGTGTGTGTGTACATGTATGTGTTAGAATGAAATTTTCTCTTCAGAAGTGGTTTACCAGAGCCAGCCAGTGCAAATATTCCTGCTGTGAAAAAAATTGGCAATGTTTGGTTCTTTTCTCACAATGACATTTGTTTTGAAAACACAAACATATTTTCAATTGGAGCAAAAAACCAAAACAATACTGATGGCAAGCAAAAAGTAATTGTAACCACAGACAACTTTTTAAAAGGGTAAAATACAAACCTTTCAAAATCAATGTTTCCATGACTCATAACAAATGGAGTTACAGTTCGTAACTTTACCTTCTGAAAAATCTCACTGAGAAGATGTAACATAGAGATGTCAGACTCCCTTTGAGGGGAGAGAGGAAAGTGCACCTATATGTATAACTGTGTAAGATCAGTGGAGTAATAAACATTCACAGGATCTCACAATGGCTGAAGTTGGAATTAACTTCTGGAGGTCAACTACTCCAACACTCCTGCTCAACACAGGGCCACCTAGAGCCCCTGCCCAGACAGCTTTTGAGTATCTCCAGGGATGGAGACTCCACAACCTTTCTGGGCAATCTGTGCAAGTGTTCTGCTCTGTCACTTTCAGAGTGAAAAGAAAATACTATTTTATTATTCTCAGAAGGAATTTCCTGTACTTCTATTTGTGCTCATTGCCTCTAGTTCTGTCACCTGGGACTGAGAGGAGTCTGGCCCTGTCTTCTACAGTGCAGGGGATCAGGTATTCACATACACTGATATACCCCCTTGAGCCTTCTCTGCTCCAAGCTGAAGAGTCCCAGTCTTCTCAGTTACTCCTCACAGAAGAGATGCTCCAGTTCATCATCTCTGTGTCCCTTTGCTGGGCTTACTTCAGGATCTCTGTGTCTTTCTTCTAGTGGGGAGCCCAGAACTGGACCCAGCATTGCAGATGTGTTTCACTAGAGCTGAACAGAAAGGAATGATCACATCCCTCAAGCTGCTCCCAAAAGCAGACCAGATGCCATTTACCTCCCCTGCTTCAAGAACACACTGCTGGCCTATATGCAACTTGCTGCCTGCCAGGAACCCCCAAGCACTCCAGTGCAGAGCAGTTTCCTGCCAGTCGGGCCTGTACTGCTGAGTTTATTACTCCTCCCCTTGTGCAGAATTTGGCCTTTCCCTTTGACGAACTTTAAGAGATTCCTCTCATTCCATTTTCCTAGCCTGCCTAGGTTGCTCTGAATGGGTAGCACGCCCATCTGGTGTTCCAGCCACTCCTGCCAGCTGTCTGAGTGGAATTTTTGAGTGCAGTGAAGAAGAGCCCTTTGGATGCAGCTGCCTGTAACACTGTCCCTTACCACTAGCTTGCTGAATCCATCTGTAGCACCACATATAAGGGTAGCCTTGAAGGTTGATGTCTTTATGCAGCCCTCACAGCAGTATGGGCTGGTACAGCTTGGGGACTTGGGACACCAGTCACTTGGAGGGCAACCAGCAAGACTCAGGGCAGCAGAAGGCTGTTGTGGGATGCTACAAGAGGGGTGGCCATCATCTTCCTGCAGCTAACATGCCAGAGGGTCAGCTCAGTAACAGACAGTTTAAATTCAAATGCCCTTCTAAGGCTATGCTTCCAGAGGTTCTCCAGAAAGGAAAGCCCAAATTAGACAAAACACTTAAACTTAACTGAGCTTAAAATGTTTAAACTTTATGGAGTCTGGTGAGTAAATCAGGAGCAAGTAAAGAAGGCAAAAAGTATTTGTATGGCCTAATTTGAATATAATAATGAGAACCTCAAATTATAGAGGAACACATATCCCTCTTCTCTAAAAGGAGGAAGTAGTAGTACTTGGAAGCCATTCCTGGATACAGGCATCTCAGGTCTGCCAATATTCTGGAAGGGGAGTGGGGAATGAGCTAAGATCTTAATGTTGTATCAAACCATCTACAAGACAGCAAAAGACCAGATTTATATTCAGGCTACATTTCTCCACGATGAACAAGTTATGCTTGGATAGACTGGTGGCCATGTGACATTGAGAGATGAGAGACAGCAGGGTTTCAACTCTAATTACATCACTGACTCCTAATAGACACTATGCCAGTGAGGGATTAGCAGAGGCTATTATCTCCATCCTGCCCCCACTCTGCTCACACCTGCCTCTGCACATGCAACACATACACAACACAGAGCTGACAGAGTAGGCAGAAGATGCAGCAAAAGGATACAGAATTTTCCCCTAAATGTATCATGAAGATCAATGGCTTCTTGTTATTGCTGGCTACTGCTATTCACAAAATACAGTCTTTGCATAGCATAACCTACATCCTCAAAAATTCAGTATTCCTGGTTAGCTTCCTCAAGAATTGTTTTTGAATTAAATGCCTTGATATTTCATTAATTATACAAGCTGGTTAGTGCTGCTCATGCAATGGCAACTTGTTCTACTAGAGGAGCAGGAGACCACATGTCTAAACTGCTTCCTTAAATATATACAGTAGGTCATGCATGTGATCACTGCTGTCCATCTCCTTCCTGGAGTTTCATGACTTTATCCAATATAGTTTCCAATCTGGCAGAACACACAATCTCCTAGGGGCACTCCTAATCAGAAATTAAAAATGGCATCATTACATGCAACCACATTGCCAATTTCTTGCATCAGAAGCATTAAGTGCCACCTACTTAAGCTACCTAAATATTATCTTCAGTACTGCCACAGACTGACTCCATGTCACAAGGGAAGCACACACCTGGAACCTTTCAAGTTATTGAACAGGAAACATGAATAGAAAAATCTTATTCCAAAAAATCACTGGCAACAAAAGTGTGCAATACACATATCTTGTATTTTTATTAAATTTTTCTATATTTTTGACACTCCTAATAGCTAGAAGCAGTTAGACTGGGAAGATTGGACCTTCAGTAATATTTTAGAAACAGTTAGACTGGGAAGATTGGACCTTTAGTAGTATTTTTAAAAAGTAAAATTCAGACAGACATCACTGCAAAAGGAGTAAGTGGATTTACATTCAGTCCTTACAAACACTAAGGTTCATTCTAAGTAATTTCTAGTGGTGGCAAATATCCTGTATGGTCTCTGTATAAATTCAATACCATTTCATTTGAAAGACATGCAGATAAACAGACAGTACATTTTTTCTGCTTCTCCAGACAGTACATTTTTTCTGCTTCTCAGAGTTAGAAACAGCATTAGCAGCAAGAAATTCAACATTTTTTTTCTAAACATGGTACCAGCATGGAAGAAATGAATAGTGCAGTGGAGATTCTTGGGGAAGCCATGGATGGCAGCTGAGTTGTCTGTTAAATGTTCTGAGGAAGGAGAAGAGCAACAGACTTGTCTCACTCTTTGCACCACTGTTAGTCACTTGTCTCTCATATCAACAAGTACTTTTGCTTAATGTGTGTGTAATAACACCGAAGGCAAAAATAAAAATGCTTGTGTGGAAAAGCAGATGCTGTTTGGGCACAGTAACCCTGGTGATCTCTTACTAAAGCAGAATGTCTGATAAATCTCATGGAAACATCAAGAATGTTCCTATTTCAGATGGTCATGATTTATCTTTTATTTCTTGGTCAAAACCTTTTAAGTAAATAGCTAAGAGGAACTGTTCAAGAGCAACACCAACCTCACTGAATTGTACAAAAACAACCAGTATTGTTCCTTGTTGTTTCAAGTCTCTGTCTGCTATATTCAGCATCCTCATGGACTGTCACTTGTTGCATCCTGTATGATCCTCCAAGTTAATTATCTGTCAAGTATGACCTGACATTGTTTATCTCAATGCCCACCTTGGATCTTTGTTTTGAGTGCAGAATAACAGTGAATGACCTTGATCTGCCATGTCTGGTGTTTCCCCTGTAGCCTAAAGTAACACTTTTGGTTCCCAGACTCCCACCTGCCAGTCTGCTTAATCTTACTGTCTTGGCAAGGCTAAGCACACAGCAGGACCATTTGCCCCTCTCTAGAAGAATATGTCCTATAATCCATTGTAGCCAATCTTGAGAGCGATCTAAATCACAACTGTAGCTTTGTAGAGGCATGGCAGGAAACAATTCCCTTCAACAGGAAAATGCACAATGAGTCTGCCCCAAGCAGCCATAAGGACAGAAGGAAATCTGCTATCCCACGCAGTCATCTGAGGTACTCCTCCATTAATATTGTATGCATGCACTCTTGAATTACCATTTGCAGGAATGATGCCTTACAGCACCATATATGAGTGACCCTGCACATTGTAACGGGCTGGAGCGACACAAGCGAGACACTCAGTGCCTATTTCTCATCCAACAAAGCAAAGAAAAATGATTTCAATTATATAAAACTCTGAAAAATTACAGTGTTTCTTCTTCCTCTGTACCTGGTACACATTAACAACATCAACAACAAAAAGCATCTTTTAAAAAAAGTAAAGAACCAATTTCAGTTCTGTAAAAGTATCATTGCACATGCTTTATATCTTCAGATCTGTACAGATAATGTGATATTCGCCTAGGGAATTAATCCCCACCTTAAAAAAATTGTAGAACCAAATGGTATTTGACTACCAAACAGGGATATGAGTAACACCGATGCAAACAAATTATGCCTGTCTGCCAGATGTTCATTATTAGCTTGTTCCTAATCCACCATAGATTTATAGCTTGAAGGCAGAAATTGCCATTTTTTGCTATTGCAGAAGGACAGTTACACTTCAAGACCATTATTCAGTACTTTAATTTTCAGTGTACACTGGCAGAGTCATGTATTAAATATATTCCCTGAAATCTTTCTTTCTCCCATCTGGTATGGTTTGCATGACTAGAGACCACTCACTAAAATGAGGACTTACCAGTAAGCTGGTATTCACTTACTAGACACTACAATACAAAAATGAAAAAGATGAAATTAATTACTACCTTGAGAATCCTCAACTGTATTAAAACTGAAATGTAAATTTGTACTGCTGTTCTACTGCTTTCATAGTCACCTTGAACTCTTTGCAAATTATAAAAAATTGCAAGGACCAGCCGTGCATCATCCTGGACATACTTGTGCAGAAAAAGCTTAAATGGAGTGTTGGTGAAAGCACAGACCCAACAGAGAAAAAGCATACTCCATTCTTATTTGTGCTATTATCAACATTGATCTGAAAGGCTGGGCAGATACACTGATCCTTGTTTCCCACTTTCTTTAAATTACTCCTACTGAGAAAAATGGCTTATTTCTCCTTCGAGCTTCGAGCTGAGAATGTTGCTGAGCAGATTCACAGTTTTCTTGTTAGCTAACTGGCTTGCATGTCCTCATTTTTGATCTCTGTTGACATTCTTTGATTTATGAAATTACTAAAATTTGACATAAGATTTTGCAATGATTGAATCTGAAACATTTTATAGTCCTTTTTCTCTCCATGACTTTTCAGTGCATTAGCTCTGCTCCTTAGGCTGAGTCAGAAACCTTATCAACAACAGTGCTTTTTCAGAGAATGTGCTGAAAACATTTTAGCCCAAACTGTGTTATCACTTAAACTTCTGCAATCAGTACTGTACCTGCAGCCATTACCAACTACAGGTATGAAATACATCACTTTAAGGGTCAGATTGCACAGTTTCCCCACCCCTCAAATTATTTATATGTTTTTAGACACAGTATCTTAGTACTGCAAGAAAGTTATTTGTTTGGACATCTAAGCCTCACTGAACAAAGCAAAGTATAACTTACTTCGCTTTTTCATCCTTCATCAGGGTTGCGGAAAGGTTACAGTAAAGGAGATGAAAACACATTATTTCCATTGACTTTTGTTATGAAAGAAACATAACTCCAAATGCATAATGATTTATGCAACGAATTATGCAATTTTTCTCAGTGCTATTTCCTTAGATGGGTGGTCAAGAGCAAAATTAATATTTTTAAGCTTGAATAATCGTTAACATACTGGGAGCTGCTCTGCTGCAAAGGCCAGGATGACAAATTCTCAGTGTTTCTGTAAATTGATTATATCCACACACACTCCCTGCATTGATGAGATGATATTTTGGCATAAGCTTCATGTTACTTTTTCTTAGCTATTTAGAATGTACCCTAATGTTCTCACACTGCTGAGAACTCAGTTTGGGCTAATTCTGTTTCATACTCTAGCACTCACACACCACATATTCTCAGCTGCACCTTAATTGCCTGAGAAAAAATAGAGAAAAATAATTATGGCAAATACAATTATAAAAATAAAACAATAACAACTTCCAAAGCCCCGTTCTCCTACCATACCAAGAGCCCTCCCAAACATGGCATTAACCTCACGGGTATCTCACTGGTATCTGGGAGGCAAGGTGAGCTGCAGGGACGAGAAGCCGGCTCTGCTACAGCCTAATCTCAAGAATTCCCCCCCAGCCTATTCTCGAGAATTCCCCCCAAACCCCTTGGTTTGGGGGGCAGCCTCTGCTTACTGCTCTCTGCCCCACAGAATCTAAGTTAAAGCCTAACCTCACAGACAGCTGTGGACATCTTTCATTAACACTGTCCAAGAAGTTACCATGTAAAGGAAAGTGAAAAGCCAACTCTCATCCCAGTTTTAACTTTGCAGACATTTCTCACATGTTGTCCAAATGTCCAAAAAACTGTGCAGACCCCTAGTGTGGGGATACTGATGTTTCTGGACTCCTGTACATATTTCTTTTGTACCTTCCTAACTGCATTATCTCCTCCCTGTCACTGGGTAGTCCTCCTCACAGCATAGGTGGTGTGAGGAGATCCAGGGACATTTTTGTCTGTCTGCTCAGCTTCTGCACAGGGGCAGGGGGGCACAGGCTCTCCCTGAGCATCACCCATCCAGTAGGCAATGCTGCAGGCTCACCACTGTGGCTGGCAGCACCGTGTGAGGGGAAAAATATTCCGGTTTAAGCTCTCTGGGACAAAACTGAGAATAGCACCTTGTTCTCACAACGGTGAGCCCTGTTCTGCTTATCAGATTTCACAGCATTACACAGAAAACAAAGTGTGTGTGGCTGCCTGTTTCCTAGGGCAGGGTCAGGTCCGAAAGGGCTTCCTTAATAAAACAGTAAGCTCTTGCACAAATGTTGTGCTGTCACCTTTTAACAGCGCACACCAGAGCACAAAAGGCAATGGAGCAACAAGTAGATGCAAAGCTAAACCCACATCTCTACCTCCTGATTTTCTGGACTACAGTTCTTTTCTTTAAAAGTTAATTCTTTCATCAAAATTTCTGACAGATAGTCAGGAAATAATAGTTTTTAATGTGGAATAACTAAAGCAGCTTTCTGATATTTAGAATAACTGGATATGCTTTATGAATGCTCCCCCCCCCCCCCCCCCCCCCACTTAGTGACACATTGCTGGGGTCTTTGGTTGTTGTTTTTCAAGTTATTTTCTGAATTTGTTCAAAGTGACATAAAAATAGAGAAGAAATTAAATACCTTTTCACAAATTACAAGCTTTTCAACATATAAAATGTTGATTTTTTTTTTTTTCTTCCCAGGGGGAAAACAAGACTTTAACCATTTAGTAACTAGCAAAAGCTCTGATAGGAAACAAGTCCATGTGTTACTGTAAAGTACAATCTGATCTGAACAGCATATTATTGAGATTATAACAAATTTCAGGGGACTAACAAAAATACCAACTGCAACAATCAAGACTCCTCATGGACACCTGTTTAGGGAATTAAATTTGCTTTAATGGGCTATTACCAAGGCTTCTCTAACAAACTCACTCGCTCCCCCAATCAATTCTGGATCAATACAGACACACATGCCCTGTGAAAAGCCTTCTGTTCTTAGGACAGGATTAAAAGATTTGTTAGTTTTACGATAGCTTGCTTAAAAGATGGAAATTAAAAAAAAAAGAAGAAGAAAAGAGAAGATGCACATGTTCAACGCAGTTTAGATCTCTTCTGCTTAACAAACTCAACATTTGCAAAGGTTTGACAGAAGGGAGGCCACTTTTTATTGATTATCACAGTAATAAGGGTCTAAAGAATCCCAAAACACATTGCTCAGTCTCTGTGAATGATCAATTAAAAGCCTGCTAGAGAGCTGGCTACCACGGAAATTCACCGCCATTTCTCAGCGAAACTGAGGTGGCAGAAAATAAGGGCATACAAGCCGTTTTTAAAAACAACTCTGTATGCTTTCAAACCTAACAGTTCAAAAACTTTACACGGGGAAGATGTTGGGTGCCTGAGCACTGAAATAACTTAAAACTCTGGTCTAGGTGTACTAAGTATTATTTATAACCCTTAACATTATGACAAATGTATTCCTTCAGGGACTTTGAAACAGCAAGTCTTTATATTTTTTCTAAGTTAATCCCGAGATAAACTTTTCCCTTAACCAAAACCAAGAAATAGGAGAATTCTACAAAGGCTATGGATTCATTAATTAAAGCCCAACAACAGATAAAAAAAGCCTGAAAAAGCATTTAAAATGTTGCACAACACAAAAACATGTATTATCCACAACGACATTTAGTCTACAATTTGATCATGTTGCTACAGCTTCCAAGAAGGATTTAAAAAATAATTTTCTTATGAAATGTGATGCTGTTCAATGTATAAAATTAAGCCATTTTTCTATCAATCACAGAGATTTATTCCATCAAGGGTTAATGAGTATTTTCTGCCTAAAGGAAAATATTTCCAGTTTTCCATGTAGTTAATAAAAATAAACAGTCTGCTCTTCAATACAAAGATACTTCAAAAGTAGTAAATGATGTTTTCTTTATCTCTCTAGTTACATCAGATTCATCTGGATTTTGGAAAACTGCATACAGAAAATCTGGTCTGATCAGAAAAGGATATTATTTTGGTATAACATACAGATTTTTTTCCTTCTTTAATAATGTGATTTTAAAGAAACACAGAGAATGTATACTTCGTATGCACAAGTTGGGTTACCGAGTTCAAAACAAACAGCAGTGAAAACATTTCCAAGTGTTTGTTAGTATTTTGGGCTCTTTTTAAATCTCACTAGCTTACTTGAAATCAAAATAACAAATTCTAAAAACTGGCAATGATTTAACCCCTAGGGAGCATACATTGTACTTGTCTCACAAATGTATTGATTAGATCAACCTTTTGGATGCAAAGTCATCTTTCTTGCATAGATATATTCTTGAATTTTCAGTCTTTTTTGCTCTGCATAATCAGAAACTTGTGCTTTTCACTTAGAAAACAGTAACTCAAACACATTTTCCCATACATATTTACAGTCCTATTTTCAAAATCTTTTTCCTGAGTTGCTGAGCAAACAGAGTTCACATTTACTGAAAACACGGACTTACACAGTTTGTATGTAAACAGAAACACAGCTTTAAGATGCAGAATATACAATGATGACATTTCAGGAGAGAAACTTTCTTATCAAGCTCGCTGGTGAATGGCAAAGGAACTCAATAGCCCAGGAAAGCAGAAAAAAAAGCAATATACTTGCAAATGTCTCTTATATATTAAGAAAAAGTGCTTGGAAATCCTCATCGCTCTCCGAAAACCTTACAATCACCTAGCAACCTATGTAACTGCTGCTTTCAATTTTGAACAGGCAGCCTTCACATTCAAAGATGCATCTGAGCCAACTGATGCAACTGTAAGTTTAAAGCAAAACAAAAACAAAAACAGAGATTATTTTTTTTTTGTTATTTAAATAAAATGCCCCTACCTTTCTTCTGAGAGTACGATGGCGACTGCACTTGAGAAAAAGTAGGTTTTTCTTCTGTGAAAAATTCAGGTTGGTTGTACTGATTCAGGGCCATGTCCATGTCAGAGTACTCGCTTTTAAACACGTTTCCAGGGTAACTACAGGTATAAGGCTGATTCACCGCCCAGGCCTGTTCCATATATATGTTGTTACTGTGCAGGACCTGAGCATCACAACTGCTGTAACCCTGATTATCTTCGATATATGTGCAATAATCAGTGGACTGCATGTAGCAATTGCTACCAGCAGCTGGGTGCACTTCATATATTTCTTGCATACAGTAGTTCATTTTGTTAGCCTATCTCAGCTTCTACTTTACGTACACACACACATGCATACACACGCAGGCATGCATACACATGGGTCGGGAAAGGAGCAATGAATATACACCAACAAAGTCGACTGCAAAACAGCCCGTTTTACTTCGGAGCAGCACCTGATGTGCTAAAATCCTATTTATATTGGGACGGCTTGTGAACTCCCCTGCCAGTCAAACATATTGGGAAGCAGATTTATGACAGTCAAAGGTCTTAATCTGTGACTGTAAGTTAATTCCAAGGGAAGATGGCAGTCAGGTAGCAATGACCACCAGACAAAGAAGTGACATCCTGACAACCCTCCTGTTCCCCTGTTTGTCTGGAATAATCATTTTATAAACCATTTCCATCCTTTTCCAATATGATTAGAAAACGATTACTAAGGCAAGGACACAGTTATGTCACTGTAGTTGTCAACTTAAGTGTGAAGAATTATAAAGACTGCTTAAGAACTCCCAGGGGGGATACGCTGAAAATCCTAAAATCAATAATCCTGTTTTTCAGCATTAAACCATAGAAAATCCAATAGTGCTGTGCTGATGACCCAAACAGTAGTCTAGTGTTACAAAATTTAGCAACTTAATCTGTCATCAGCTTTATTGATTTTGTTTTACAGAATTACATGCATGAATCTCCCCAGCCTTCCACACATACACAATCCTCCCCACTGCCTGATAATGAATTTACCGGAAAGCGGCTTTTCTAAACTTCAGGGATTTCAAGAAATAATTTCTATTGAGTTCAACAGGTGGGAAACTTCAAAATAATATAATCAGCAAAAGGAACACTGCTTAAATATTATCAATAAGCTAATTGCTTTGCTATTCAGCTTTGTTATCTTTTCTGTTTCAGTAATGAAGTACTTTTAGAAGAGCTTTTTTTCTGATAACAGAGTGAGGAAAGGAAGGAACGTTTTTTGCTCATCTGGCTCACCTATGAACTATGAACATGACAATGCCACTACAACAAAAACTGTATGATATTTTAATGCTTAATGCACTCCAAGCTTCAGTATGGTTATTATACCTTCTTTAATCAGCCATTCTTTTTTGATCTAAAAAAACTATTTTATTTTTAACTTATATTAACTGCTATTTTGTTTTTTATGAGGAAAAATGTGTTTTTTCTTTACAGCACAGCTAAGATACAGTAAAACTTGTGAAGTCAGTAATAAACCAGTATCCCTTTCTAATATCTGTTCTTCTTATTAGGGAGTTTAGTTATTACTGATTTGATAATGAGAGCTTTCTTATTTCATTCATTTTAAACTACAGGATTGCTACAATTACTGTGTAACTTGCCCTTTTTCTTCTAGGATCTTAAGCATACATCTAAAAATCTTGATGAACATACTCTTAAATAGTCCTCAAAAGTTCAGTGCAATAGGTAAGAACAGGGCATGACGTATCAAAATTTTTCCCTATCCGATATTGCTAAATATTTCAGACTAATAAAAAACAGCCAACAGAGAGACATTTTCCTTCCAACATACAACTGTAACTAACTTTTCTAAATAAACAGCATTTCCAGTTAATGTCTAATTAACTACCAAATCCAGGACAAGTCCTTCCAATGATCAGAGAAGTTAAAATTTAAACTTCGAGTTCTTCTTCCTTCTCTAACTATAAAAGAAGCATCTTTAACATGCATTTCTTACTAACTTGCTCATAAAATAATAATACATTTGGTAAGTCAAACTGAACTCTATTGAGATCAGTGCTATTGAAGTTGCCTCCAAAACGAACTTGTTCTCCTAAAATCTAATAATTCAAACATTTTATTTCATGAAGACCACAAACAGTTATTGAAATCCAACAAGTAAAACCCTTATGAACCCTCACTTACCATTGTCTAACTCAACAAATACCACTGTAAAATACAGTGTGAAAAGCACACAATAAAAGTTAATTTTCATTTTAGTTCAGGCCCATCATCTAGATTTTAAAAACAGTGAGTTTGTCTGTGATAAAAAGCATGTCTCACAAAAGATTTGATTTTTCAATAATGGATGTTCAACACTTCATAAAAAGAGTCCATGTTTCATTCAAGAAATTCTGCAATAGTTGTTTATACCGAAACCCCCAAACCATTCCCACGGAGGGGACGGGTTGGTGATGCTGTAGCATATGTAACATATACAGCTTGCTGAGTTTACTTCTCCATGCTCCCAATAAAACATTCCCAAGTTCCGTACCTGGGTTGTTCATTTACCACAAAAGAGATCCCCTGTACCGCCAACAGGAACTTATGTAGAGCTCCCACAGAGGTGAGGCTGTGTTTTACAGGTTATCAAAACACTACACCTAGATACTTTTACACCACCCAGAAAAGCTTTGGAGAGCTGGCTTTAAATTCTTAGTGAGAATTTTTCCCATGTGGATTTGCTTTGTCAGCAAAGTCAAAATTCCCATGAATCTTTTATTTTCTTGTTTTTTCCACCTCTGACTGGATTTAGGTTCGTTACTGAAAAACTAAACAGAATTGAAGCCTTCTATTGACAGAGCTGTTTCAGCCAGGACAGCACCTGAGGAAATGGTATTTCAATACGGCACAGCCCGTGACTTACTTTCTGTTCCAAAATAAATCCCTCAAACATTTCTTATTTTCTATTGCTACATCAATAATGCTCAAAAATGTGTTCTATGTAATATTTTTGTCAAGAGTTTTGTTAATACCATAAGAAAATTAAATTACATCAAACTGTGAAGGATAAGGAAAAAATGAAAAATTACTTTTCCAACAAACAAAAAAAAATTATGAACACTGCCAGGGAATGTGGGTTTCTTACCTGTGATATGCTACTATTAAAGAGATTTATAGCTCTGCAGATTGTTGTTCCCTTGGAAACAAATCAGTTCAAAGAACACTGCAAAGATTTTAAAAACTGAAATATTCCTAAAATATTCTCATTTTAATCTTTTAGGGTCCAATCCTGTAGGTTCGTTCCATGTATACCTTCAAATTAAATTCTCTGATACAAGACAGTCAGACAGTGTCTTTATCAAAAGTCTGAAAGTCGAGTAGAATAATATTAATTTTTTTTGCATTCCTATTTGAATATTCATGTCTTTACATCACATCATGTTGAGCTTTTGTTGCCTACAGCAATGCAATATCACACTTGGAATTTTATCAGTTCACACGTGTTTGATTATGTGAGTACATGGAAGTTAATCACCATCAGAATAAACTCTTCAATTCAAGCAAACAGGTCAGGAATAAAATAGAAATTTTGATACTGTAACAGCAGAGGATCCAAAACTCAAATTTCTCACAGCCTAAGATGTTAGTCCATTGTTCTAAAAAAGGCAGGAATTACTTGCTGAACTTGTGCCTAGAATGCCCCAAAGGTTTTTATATACTCACCCTGGTGTAAAGCAGAAGTAAGTCTAACGCAGTCAGTGATATTAATTGGGTAGGCAGAAATCAGGCTGTGAATGCCTGAAAGGGGGAATCTGCAGAAGAGATCGCCTTACACTAAACCATTCAGCTCTTCATTAACTCCTGTTTTACAAATTATGACTAAGATTTTTAATTACAAAAAATGAAATACCCCCATTAAGATGCACTTACTTCTCTTGTGACTTAGCTTGGTTAGAAAACCCACCAAAATGAACCCAAAGAAATGTTAAGGATGGACAAAAATCCTTTTGTGTACCTCTGAATGCTACAGCCCAACCCAACAGAGGTCCCTGACACAGAAAAAAGAAGTGCAATTTAATCTGCTGGGGAATATTACCTGCAAGAGTCCTACTCTCCTGCCTTTTTCCAAACTGTGCACCCCTGGTCTAGAGTCCTGGGTATCACAATGCTGCAGATAGGGCCCCTGCATGCCATTCTAAAAGATCTGGCAGTGTCAGTACATGGGAGGTATTGCAGAGCATTCAAATCAGAAATCAGTCAGGGCAGAGTGCCACTTCGGAAGGACCAAGTGGAAGGATCTTATATTGGTTGCTGTTCAGACTTCATGCATAAAGATTAATAAAAATCCAGGATTTACTAAAAAATTTTGCACATTTAAACACGTAGTTGCAAAGATTAAACATACTGTTCTGAACTCTTCACAGTTTTGTATGCCTGTATTATCAGTTCCTAGTTTTGCAAAATGAATTTTTGCACATTACAAAATAACTGTTATATTTCCTATTTATGGATTTTATTGTTGCCTGAATTGTCCCAGCCACCTCTGATGGTTTTGGGGGGGAAAAAAGAAATTAGATCATGCCTTTTCTGAGCAAACACAAATCAGCACTTTGATAACATGGGCTTCATTCCAGACAGATCTTCTCATATCGTAAGGAACATAAACTGAAAACTGCAACAGCTTTTGAGTAAAACTACTAATGTTGCTGTTGCAACACCCATAAGTTGTCAAATACAACTACCTCTGGGCCCACAAAATGAGTTACCATCTCTCTTTAACATATGTATTTGCACCACCTTATTCATTCACTTTATGCATTATGATCAAAGACTCAAAAGGGTCCCTCAGAAGTATGACTACGCAAACTTAGAGATTAAGCTAAGAAAACCTCAAACATCAGAATCCAAAATAACAACAAGCATTTACAAGAACAGGAAATTAACTCTTCATGGTTTTTATTATATTTTGAAAACTCTACTTGTGACTAAATCATAAGGTAGGTAGGATTATGGAATTCTGGTGCTGAAAAGTCACAACAGCATTCGGCAGTTCCTGGAGTATTTCTCAGTGGAAGATAAGACATTAAAAAAAAATCATTCTGTCTGTGCTACATTTATATTAGTTGAAGGAAAAAAAGCTAAATGTTTCTGACATAAAATGATTTCCTTGGGTTTGTAACAGAGGCAGGTAGATTCAAACTAGCTACCCTGTGGTACAAACTAGACGAAAACCTTACTTAGACAACTGCACACCTCTTTTCTCCACGTGTGCCAGCTTAGTTATTTCTCTAAAACTGTTCCTCTCACAAAACCCAATGTACCTCGGTTATGACATGACACTAAATTTGTCTGTGACTCATAAAATGCCAGTGTGATGTGCCTTTTATTGAAATACTTCAGACTCATTAGTCTGCTTGAATAACAAAGAATGTCATAGTTTATATTTAAACCTTCAGATTCTCTACAATTCCAGTTATCCCTCAAAATATTTGTGACACCTTGAATAAATTTGGTAAAAAGAGAATGGAGCTTGCTCTTTTCTGATCAGGACTCCTCCAGGGTTTGTGCTTTGCTCTTTCTTGCACTATTCATGACACGGATAGGTAGCACACAGTCTTGTCAGAAAGCGTTTACTCCTTGAGATGTCAGCCAACAAATGAGCAAACAAAATTCTTGAGCAGTTTGGACAACTTTTAAGATGCTCCCTGAACAAATATTACTAAAAGTAATTATAGACCTGTGACCCAGACAACCCACTTTGTTAAGCCTCCCCATATATCATAATTGGAAGACCCTGTTAGCAGACATCAGTTAATTACAGAGCTTATCTCTTGAGAAAGTAATGGCCAATACTTAAAACATGTACCTTTTTTGAGTCATTCCCTGCCTCAACTTCACATGAAAACATCAAGGTAAGAAGTTTCATTTGTTCAAAAATAAAACCAAGCAGAAAACAGGCTAATTTAGCTTGACATAACATAATTACCAGGCTCCTGGATGGGACTGTCTGGGTTTGGTAGCCTCCTGACAGCCCTTAGTAAGACGTTAAAGCGATCAACACCTGACATCTGTTAGGAAAGAGGCATTCTGAGGTAAAGCACAACTAAATCTAAAGAAATCAGGTACTTAGACCAGTTTAACTTTTTCATGAGGTGATATCCTGCCTGACACTGTAATCTTTCTTCCTGGAGTGACGCAAGACTTAAGTAAAAGAAAACAACTTGTAATCCCCCCCTCCCAATGTACAGTAATTATTTTTTAGGTGAAGAGCAATGAAGAACTATTTATCCAAGTTTAAAGAGGAATAAGAATAACTTAAGAACTACATTTGTGCTAATACCCTAGCAACTGTGATTCTTAAAAGGAATTCCTCCAATGCTGTGCTGATGTGAACAAAACAATCTACCTCAGAGAAAATGGTTTATTCTCCTGACTAGTGAGGCAGAGAATATTCCTAACAAGAAGTCCTTCTTGAGCTCTGTACATGCACCTACTGAGGCTTTGGGTACGGTTAATATTAAGAAAGAAGGCAAATAACACAGTCACAGGTGAGAGCTGAACACCCTGAAAGTAGGAAAGAATTATTTCTTTTGTCTTTGCATTTTTAATGTATCAAAGTTATGCTTTAAAAAAAAAAGGCCAAGTTCAGAAAAGATTTTTGATCAACTTATGAAGATCATAAGGAGAGACAAATACTTGTTAAAAGCTCTAAAATAAGAGATATTATTTTGTATTAGGTATCACACAGAAAACCCTAGTAAGTACTCACCACATTGTCATAAGGGCTCTTAACAAAGCTATTAAATTAAATAGAAGAGAAAACTAAAACCACAATTACCACTGATAAAATAAAATTAAAAAAAGCTTGGTAGCTAGAAAACATCCCCACATAATAAAGCTTTTACCAATGGCCAAACACCTGACAGTAAACAAAGACATAAGCTGGTTTTGCTTTTTGTTTCTTCTAAATACAGCATTTGCTGTGCTCTCCATGATAATGTCAGTTACCTTTACACTTTTTTTCTTCTTTTTGGTATTCCTGGGCACTTGACATGATTTGAAAGTTTGCTTTTGTATAGCCTGGCTGCAAAATTGTACCAGTCCAAGTTGAAGCATGTCGGCATTGCGAAAGCTGCTGTCCATTCCTCTGGATATCATAATTTTTGAAGTGTCTTTTCCTACAGAAATGATTTTCTGTTATGCCCACTACATTCCATTTCTGATTTCTGTCAGGAAGGTGAATCAGTCTGTCCCACAATGGGAGCCCACGTCCTGGATGTTTGGCAAATACTGCAGGGCTACAAACCGTTGGCTTTGCCAAAATCTTGCTCAGGTGTGGAGTTTTGGAAAGCAAGTGGTTCCCCAGCTCTCCTGAAGCTGTGGTATTCCCATGCATCTCCACTGGACTGCTCTGATATGATGCAGAACCCTTCAGCCATGCCAATTCAGCCACCATAGCTCCCCTTCAGTAAAAGTGAATATAAAATTTTCCTGTCTGAGAATCCTGAGAAAGCAGGCAGATCTATGTGGACAGGCTAACACTAGATGCAACTTTCACAACATCACAACTACAACACGGGCCCCAGGGCAAGTTAACACCGATTTATTGCCTTGCTCATATGATCATTTGAGGTCTTGTAGGTCGAGGCTGGTCGTGAACAATTTTCAGATACTTAAAACACAAAACATCAAGGATTCAGCCTTGTTTGACTTTGCTCTTATCGTAGGCTGACCTGAGGGACACTCAGTTACCTAAGTGTGACATTCTTATGTGGGCACGCTTAGCAGTTCCGCTTTTGCTACCTACTGCCTTTCTCCGCCTGTGGTCACAGTGGAGTATCAGAGATGCTAATTTTATCACAGGAGCACAGACACTTGGCTCCAGTGTGGATAATGAACAATGCTAAAGCTGCATGATTTTATCTAACTGGTCATTGCTTATTCTTTGGTATCAAAGAAACTGAGATACCACTAGCGGACAAATTTGTAAAACTAAATATAGCCCAATTTCTATTTCTGGGCAGCAAAATCGGTAGAAATCACCCATCAAAGATCTTATTCTGTATTTAAGATATTATTTTATTTTATATTATATGTAACAAAATTCAAATACAAAATAGCTGTTTAACTTGCATAAAGAAAATAGCAAATTCCAGACATCTGTTGACTGATACCCACAGTGGTTTTAATCATAGTAAGATTCTGCTGTTCTAATCAACCTAGGAGTCAATTTTACATACATTTCAGTCAGTAAAGAAACATATTAGTAAGGGCATGCCAAGTAATTAATTTCCAGAAAAAAGTTATTTCAGTTAACAGATCTATCACAGTATGGCTGTTTCTGATTCCTTTGTCTTAGGACTTGTTTTAAGTGGAATATTGTTAGTACATGACAAATTCAGAAAACTTAATCATGGTTAGTTTAAAATACTATTATCCTATTTTAATTCCTGTATGTACATACAGCTTTCCTGAGCATGTTATTTCATTTTAGATGTAAACACCTTTTTGCTGCTAAGAATACAAGCTCACCTGGCATTTGCAGATACAAGTCTGTTTCTTCTGCTGACTGTACCTCAGCTGGACATCAGTAACAAAAATTTGAGAACGTCCCTGGCATCCTGGACTTCGATACAAAGAGCAGGTAAGTTACATAATTTGCTCTTACCTACTTCTAGCTTTATAGATCTGCTCTTAGTTCAGACTTCATTTTCTAAGTAAAATTAAAAACGAATTCTAAATGCAGGTAATATGGCAAGAGAATATCACTTGTAGGAGGATAATCAGTTTAAAATAGAATAGTGAAAGTAACAGAAATACTAGGCAATTAAAAAAATATAAAAAGAATAGAATATAAAACTTTTTTTCATAATTTGAACACTTTGATATTCTCTTGACTTCATAAATTTAAGCACAGAGGAAGGAGATAGGATTTCTCTGATAAGGCCCTCTGGGAACTGAGAACTTCCCTCTAAGATCTGAACTTACACACTTCTTTTTCTATGGCACAAAGAGGAACTGTGCACTACAACCCACCCTTCCTCTAAGCTCTGTATAACCTGGAACAGTGTACTTGGTTCAGTAGAAGGCTACTCTCCCTTGAGTTCCTTCACACCCCAATTATCTCCCTGTGTGGATGATATTGCATTTTCATAAAATGAGACAGTCAGGCATGTTCAATACATATATCATTTCTATAATGCACTCATAAACAGATCCATGCTTTGTCAGCTCCTTGAGCAGGCCAGTGATGCGACACAATTCTTGACCTTGTTTAGAAAAGTGAGTTATCTCCTCAGTTACTCAGGTCTTGCTATTAGTCCTCAAGAACAGTGATTCATAATCCAGACTGTTCAATCTCACTAGGCAAAAATTTCTATATATTTTCCTCAAATTTATCTTTGATATTAAAGGACATCTTTGCTGTCTTTTAGCCTATGAGGATTCGTGTTACCTTTGATTTTAATTAAAACCCATATATTCATGACAATGGTAAAAAATTCTGCTCCCCAAGGATTCAGAGCGAGGGGTCACATGAGGCTTACAGATTTTTACCTTTAACAAGGAACTCCAAAATCCTTCATAACTTAAAAAATAAAATCAAACATATCTTCCAATTTCTTTGTTAGCAAAGCATCTGTGGGACTTTGAAATATGCTTATAGACACATTTAAACGATCAGGAGAAATTAATTCTATTACAGTATCCATCATTTGGAATTTACCCAGGCAGAGTTTACCAAAGCTAGCCAAACATCAAGAAGCTATATGCTCTCTTTTCCTTTTAGGTGCCTCTGAAATTTGTCTCACAATTTTGCCTGCCATGTTAGTTACAGTTCATTTAATTTTACAAGTTTCCACTTTATTTCACAAATTCTCCTCAGTCACCAGGGACATTACACATTCAAGTTATGCTAGTCAAAGATTAAGTTGCAAGGAACTACTACTGAGGGCTTTCATATTTTGTCTTCTATTCTTGTACTTCATATACTGAGCCACAGAGGATGTTTATGTCTTCAATTACTATTCTTCTTATTGAAATGTTAAATTGTTTTCATGAGAAGACTACATTATTTACTTTACTCCATTGGCTCTAACATATACTGCCTGAATTTCTCAAAGCCTTTTTTTTTCCTTTTTTTTTTTAACAAAAACAAAACAAAATGAAAACAAAAAACAAAGCAAAACAAAAACAAAACAAAAAAAACCCCAAAAACCAAAAAAAAAACCAAACCAAAAAAACCTAGTTGAAATCTCCAGCATCTGCTCTTGGTCTTGTCAACCCAAAATCTTTGATAAAGGATGATAATGTAATTTTGTCTCCACTTCTTACCTGTAAAAGAAGCATCTCTCTCTCTCCCTCTAGCTACAGTTAAAATGGGTATAATCAAGGCAGGAAGCAGTACAGCCTTACTGGGATGAACCATGACTAAAACCACTAAGGCCCTGTTTCAGAGTTAAGAGGGACTAACAAACAGGGCCAGAGCTCTTCTCATCAAGGAATCATCAAGCAATTTCAAAATGCACATTGTAGCAATAACTGGCATCTCAGCAGTCAACAGGTCAAATGACCTCCTCAAATTCCCATCAGAAGTTTTTTTTAAAGGCAAGTTTGTTTTTATAGAAGAAAAGTTTTAGCATATGAACTGCCCATTAAGCTTAACTAAAAGAATAGACAAGGGGAATCCCTCAGAATTCTTTTATTACAAGCCAAGCCAAGGCAAATACTCCTTAATGGGTAATTGTAAAGGTTGGCCTATTCTCAGACATGCAGTGTAATCTGAATGTCAATATATAAAGGAATACAGAAAAAATATGGAACAATTGATTTGTTTTCATCTCAGTTATGTGGCCATTTTCCCCAATTTTCTACTAATATCTGCCAACAGTGGTCAAAGAAACAATACACAAAAAGCTCTCCCATTTTTAGTACAACTCAAGTGAAGAGAGGCATTAAGTTGTATCTCCAGAAAGATGGAAGCTGGTAGCCAGCCAGCCAGGAAGACAGTGCTTCCTGCTGGAATGAGCTGTATACCAACCCTGAACTTCGATCCTGACAAAAACTCAGAGTACAAAATAGGACCAAAAACCATATGGAGAGAGTGCCTGTTCCCCATGCTCACAACAACTCTAGAGGCACTGCATTAAATTCCCCCTGCTGTGCCCTGAGAGCTACACTAATTTTCTTTGCTTGGGATCTGCCCTGTTGCAATCAAGGCTGGATTTGCATTACCATTATTACTATTATTGCTTTATACCACAGTAGCTCCAGTTAACAGTTAGATCCCCGGGTGATGAAAGCTGCTGTGACCACACAGGCAATCAGTGGCTGCTCCTCAGAGACTGACTACGTTGCTCACACTTTTTGGGGGAGTGCAAACATTTATTTTTCACCCTCAGCAACAGGCTGTCACTTAGACAAAAGGTAAATTAACAGATCTGGGATGTCAGAGGATTGCTGTTTTCCCAGTTACAAAGACACTTCCTCTAACAACAAAAAAGTTATTTTACATTCCAAAATAGCTTACAGCAGAATTTCCACTGAAAATTCTCTCTATACAGTATTTAAATTTGCAGCTCACCAAAACAGTGGCAAGTAGGAAACCAACTTAGAGATCTCTGAATTGTTATTAACTTACTTGATTGCAAACGTACATAATAAAGTTTTGCCTTTTTGGATATTTGAGGTTTACTGAAAAAAGAGCAGCAAAGACAACAGCACTTCACTGGTTTGGTTTTTTTTTAGTTTGTTTTGCCATTGAAGTCTGCAAGCACATAAGGACACTGAAGTGGGTTGGCTTCAGAGAGATCAACTAAGGCAAATGTAATCAGGATTAGGACTGAGGGGTGCACAGTAGGTTGATGAAGCAGCCTAGCTCTGTATGGATCCAGTCCAATAAAACTAGGGGATTTTTACTTGATGACTTGAGAGAAAAAAAGAAAAAAGCAACCAAGCTACAATTAAAGGACATGTCCCCAGCAAAATTAACACCTGATTCATACTTTGTTCCAGCATTTTAAACCCCACAAATTATAAGTAAAAGCATGTAATGTTTTCATGCGTGTTTGTGCTGGGAAAGACAAAACCATCTGTGCCAGCCAAGGCTAAGGTTTCATTTCTTCTCATTAATCTTGCTGTCAGTTCACAGCATTTTATTTTCTCTCATTTATTGTGCTTCTTCTCTCCTCTTCCTCTTTTCTCTCTCATTTTCTCCCCCCAAAAAAGCATAGCATTTTCTCCTTATGCTTCCTTATAAAAGAGGGAAACACTTCACAACTGAGTTTCACAACTTTTAAACTAGGCTCATATGATCATTGAATAAGCAGAAGGATGGAGCCCAGCTCACATAGACTAGCCAGACTCTTCTTAAATATGCAAATTTTGCCTCTGTAAATGTGCTAACTAAAACCTTTGAGAACATGTGATTTCTTTCCAGAATTTTTAAAATATAAAAATTACAATGCCTATAAGAAAAAAATTGTAGAGTGAAAGGAACTGTAGCAGGTAGAATGAGCAATGTCTATTGAAACCATTAGGTGGTTTTCAATATTTCAGAAACATGTGCATATGTGTATGCTTGTAGAAGTAAACAGCCAGGGTTATTTAATCCAGGGTTGTTGTCTTGCTACTTGCTTTAGCAGTGGCAATATTATAAAATATTTAAATATTACATTTTTAATATGGATTTCAAGATTAAATTTCAATATTTCCAATCTTTTGGACAACTAATTAATCACCAGGAAAGAAGAGTACATAGATAATTACAATAAACTTTGTAAACAGTTTCTAATGTGTAAGAAAAGCAAATATTAGGAAACTTGTAATAAAGATGTAATAGCTTTATCCTTGTTCTTGATATATCTTAATGAGCTCCTCTGTGAATCAGTGCAATCACTTTTTAAAAACATGCTAAATTTCCATTAACTTTTAAAGCAATATTACACATACACTTATCTCATCAAGAGCTGGGGTTGACATTATGCTCAAATTTCTAAACATGAGAAAAAATTAATCAGAGAAAAGAATACCCAGAAGAACCTGGCAGTTCATGTAAGTTAACCAGAGGCAGGTTCTGAGCACAGAGAAGCAAATGGTTCAGGATTTTGGTATGTAAAAAGCTCTCTGAAAACCTGTCCTTTGAGAAATGAACAGGAATTGTATAGACCAATACAGAATCCTGTAGCAGCTACAGATAAAACAAACTTATTAAAAGAAATGAATGACCAACGCTGTACGGGGAAAAGCAGTAAAATACCAGGATGCACCATGGAACTAGGATGATGGTGCTAACCAATACAGCCACATAGATGCTATGAATGCATTCTTCCCTTTCACAGTTCTGCCCAGCACATAGGAGGGAGTTTTTCTGAGAAGAAACCATAGCTGCTAACCACAGGCCTCACCTGGCTGTTGTTCTTCAACAGGAGTCATAAGTGGATACCCAAGGAAGAGTAAGAACAGAGCAAGCACATATCAGAGCTCCCACCAAGAGTCTCTTAGTCCCCAGCTACTCCGGAGGCCAAGGGACTGGACTGAGCCCTTGTGGGCTTTCTAAAATGCAGCAATACCCAATGGATCTTTCTTTGAACTACAGCCCAGTCTACTCTTGTGTACACTTTTTGTATTCACAGCACCCTCTAGCAAGGAATCCCAGTGTCTGTCTCTTCATGTGCAGAATCATGTCCCTCTGTTTGTTTTAAAACAACATTGATTTAATTCCCCACAGACAGCAATCCACCTCTCCAGGGCTCATTTTGCAGACTACTGTTTGTGTGAATACGGGAATGTTAATGGATGTTTACTCTCTTCATGTTGTGTTAGATAATTCTTGTAATGCCTGGGAATCCACTAATAAAAGTGAGGAGACAAAGCACCATTTTCAAAATATGGCTCAAAATACATAAAACACACCTTTAAAAACAAGCAAATTACAGTGAAACCATTTAGGAAATCACTCAAATCACTTCTACAAATCAGTTTAGATCACTACCACCTTGTTCTAAAATCCTGATTCTGAATATTACTTTCCTCATGAGCTTTCAAATCAATTCACATGGTCTTTCCCTAATCTCTCATTAGACCTTCCATTTCCTCCCACTGGGGAGTGGACAGTATATTTGGCTGTTGCTTGCTAACAAAATCCTGGGAATACAAGCACATAATTGAAGCTTTTTCTTTTTTCAAGGTGGTGAAACAGTTCACGTTATTTTGGTTCTAAAACTGCTTAAAGAGATATCTTGAAATAACATCTCCCATTGAAGGACTGAAGTTTGAGTAATGGCCAGGTAAAACAAACAAAGGTACTAAAACTAACAGTCTTGACAAATACATCATTTGTTATAGACAAAAAAGGTAAATAAACAAATAAGGTTTGCCCAAACAATGCAGTCAAAGCTTCTTCAGTAAGAAAGACAAACTTGGATGAGAGAAGAGAATTCTTTTAACTTCAAATAAACTCAAGCTTGGTACAGATCTAAACCATTTTCAGAAACACAACAAAGCAATAGTGAAAGGCCTTTGTGTATGACAACATTTACACATTTCCTTAAACATTTGTCTTTTTTTATGATAGCACTGCAGCAAATCTGATGCTTTTAAAGAACGTAATGAGAAGTGCGTTTAGTGAATGCAAAAGGTATTTTATATGGAAATAACTCTGAAAAATGCCTGAGTGGACTGACCCTACAGTTTACCAACAGCTTTACAGTTGGCAGCAAAAAAATTAAAGTCCTCTTTATATCTAAGGATCAATACCAAGGACAAGTGCTGTAAGTTCATTGCTCTGACACACACTTATCAGAAGAACTAAACAGCAGCTGTGGTCAGGCTTTTGAAGATCATAAAATGGCAGGCTGCAACTCCAGTGGCAAGAACAGCAAAGTGCTTTATTTTATAGGCTATTGGAGAAGACTTAGAAAAAAGAGAAGTTCATTTTACTCATTTTAAATGGCCATTCTAAAAGCTTCTTGCCTGCAAAATGAACAAGTACATTTTATACTGAGAACACTTTGCAGTCCTCCTTACCTGATGTCAGTAGTGAAACACAACTACACAGCCTAAGAACTACACTCAAAATTTAAAACACAACAGTCTGCTCCCATCAGAAATAAATTTCAGAAAAATGAGTTATCAAAAGAAGCAGCTCTTGCTTAAATAAACTACCATAGAAAGGGACTAAATATACTGATAGATCATTAAAAACAAAACAGAAAAAACATATCAGCATTAACATAATGAAATGTACCTAAAATGACTAGCAAATGCTACAAAACTAAAAAAAATACTACTACTACAAAGAAAAGTTTATTCTCTCTGTTCTTTGTGAAATCTAATCCCTTTTTTTTTTAAAAGGTGTGATCTTTTGAGGAAAAAAACAGCAGGCATTTGTAAGTTGGAAAGAAAACACAACATATTAAAGAATTGCATAACATTTGAAACATTATGAAATGTTTCCCAGACTACTTGGCTTTTATATTTATATATTCCTTTTACAAAGCACTTTTGAAAATATTAAATTTTGAACCAAAAAATTAACCCAGAATATCTGTAACCTAGAACTTCGCAAGTGTGATATTTTTAACTGCATATTCAGAAATACGCTTCTAAGTAATAAGAGCCATCATGGAGTGATTCATAGCTTCATGCAAAAACATCCCACAATATAAATCTTGTTAACCTTTTGAAAATCCCCAAAAGCTCATTACAAAGCTGCCGAATCCTGGCATAACAAAACCTTATATTAAAGTATTTACTGTCCTCCTAAAAAGTCCATTACTTAAAAGAAATAATACACTTGAATTAGTCGGATTTTATCATGGTCTGGCAGGCAAAGAAGTGTCAGACAGTGATGTATGTCAAATTAAATTATCCTAGGAAAATCATTATAGAAATTTGGGAGAAATAATTTCTCAGCTGATGTTAAACAATAAACTGTTCTCCGCCTGAATTAATGCCAAGTTTACAGGGTAATGAGCATTACAGTGAAAAGACTCGTGAAGAAAATGTGGTACCTTTCCTATTCTATTACTTTTCCCAGTTCTTGGAAACTATGTGCAACACCCTTGGAGACACTGGTTTTCAAATGGATTTGTTGCACAAAAGCTGATTAATTTTCTTCTCCAAATGAGGGACCTGTTTCAAGAAACGTTGCATATTAAATTCTACTTACTGAAAATATGCATTTATGACATTTAAATTATATTCCCCAATGTAAGCACTCAATATTATTATAATTCCTATCTTGATCTAACTCTACAGTCATTACCAAATAGAACAGTGTGGATATTTGAGTAGAAGCACAATGACTGGGTTGATTTTGAAGCGCCCAAATAAAAGCAGAGTAAAAACCCAGCCTTACTGAAGTGAATGAAAGAACTGCTGCAGCTTTCACTGGAACAACTATTACACTCTTTACATTCTCTCTTCCTTTGCCATGAAAGTAAAAATTATGAGATTTACTGTATTCTACAAATACTATTTCCTAGGGTTTAGAACCCTTTCTCGAATTTCTTCTTCAGTATTCACTGTATAAAATAAAGTAAGATCAAAATATGTCTCAACGTTTGTCCTGCATTTTGGGAGAAAATGTACAGAAGGGAGCCTTCAGTGATAGCTATGGCCAGTGAATAGTGATGCTAAACCAGAAGCTTCATAACAGCGTTAAAATAGAAAGAACTTTAAAAATTATTTTACATATTTGCTCATTTATTTTATTTTCTTAATGAGAAAATAATACTTTCCAACTTTTTTACTATTCTATTGTGCAAACGTATGCACATGAAAGCACTTGTTCTTATTGCTGATAGTAGTAATTTTATTATGCTGATAATTTCTTTTTCTCAGACATTACTCTGTGGGCAGCAATTGTTGGTGTCAACTGTAAAACTGCTGATGAACACTGTTGTTTCAGCCCAGAAAACCAATCACACCATGGGCTGCATCCAAAGCAGTGTCGCTACCAGAGTAAGGAAGGAGATTCTGCCCCTCTCTTCCCCTCTCATGAGACCCCGCCTGGAGCACTGCATCCAGCTCTGGGCTCCTCAGAGCAGGAAGGACATAGACCTGTGAGTCCAGAGGAGGGCCACCAAGGTGCAAACACCTCTTCTATAATGAAGCCTGAAGCTTCATTCAGCCTTGAGAGGGAAACCTCTGGGGAGACTTTACTGTGGCTTTTTAGTACCTGAAGGGGGCCTATAAGAAAGATGGAGACAATTTTTTTAGTCTGCAAATACACTAAAGATTGGTTTTACTGTCGAGGCCAAATTCTACAATCTCCTGTCAGAAAAACTTCTCTAGATTGCACTGGAACCTGAAGGCTTTCAGGCAGTGCCTACAAGTGGAAAATACATACTGCAGTAGAAACATAACATATGGGGAGGAAAAATTATCTATCAAAATCACAGAATAATACAGCCTGTTATTTTAGCCAGCTGGTTTGGTTTCGTATTAGATTCTGCTCCCATATTCCAGTGACTCAGTAACAGAATCTAAACTTCCATTATCATTCATTAGAAAAGGACTCTTGTCTGGCTCTGGATCATGGTATTTATGAAGTTTTTACACAGTTTGAAAGTCTTTCATTTCATCCATGTTTCTCTTCACATTTACACTCATGTAGGGAACGTCATTCCTATAATCAGAAACAGAAAATACGAACTGCTCATAATCAATAGTGATGGACATCTACAGCTGTACAAACAGTCATCTCCATCCCAACCTTTTTTTTTTCTTGATGATAATGTTCTTTGCACATATTTGCTCTGTCAAAAGAAATGCAGAAAATATAGGTCCTTCCAATTAGGCTTTGTGTTTCTCTGAGCTTAGCAGAGCTGCCCTGCCAGGGGCAAGTCCAGGGAGACAGGACTGATCAGAGTGCTAGTGGAAAATCTCCAAAAACCCACCCTCCACAGGAAGCCACAGACCAAACAGATAAGGTGAGGATAAAGTGGGTATACTGTGTTTCCTTCCTCATCTCTTGCCATCACACAGCAGAAGCTAATAACTGCTCCCTCCAAAACCACACCAACGTCAAGCCCTGTAGTAAAATGCCAAAAAACACAGTTTAGCGTGAGACAGGGGAGAGCACAACAGAGAGCTGGAAGAGACCAAGTTACATGCCAGTGCTTTAAATTCTTCCAAAACTGATATTTGCCAAATGAAATCACCATGTCCAGAATGCCTGCAGGACAATGCAAAACCACTCTAGCTGGGGCCTGCCAATGCAGCCTAAGGACCCTAACTTGTTTCTGATCCTCATGTGGCAGTGATGCCAAGTCAGAGCCAGACACACCAGCCAAGGGTCAGTATTTGACTTCACTCCACAAAATGCCTCAATGCTCTCTGCTTCCTTCTTATATTTGTCTCTGCTTCAATGGCCAGCAAAGTAACCATAAAAAGACACACCTTTTCATACTATCAAATAATAGGGTTTACTATGAAAGCTTGTATTTACATAATACTCTGTTTCTTCCCCCCTCTACCTCTTATATATAGAAACCTAAAATCAGAAGATCATCTTTGTTGGTGAATGCAGCTGTTGCCCCTTGATGGCCAGTACAAATGGATGGAAGCCTTCTAGGGAAAAGGAAGAAGAAAGTTGATCTGCATAGTCAAGTAAAAATAAACTGTCCTTTGGGCAGAACACCAGGAATACAGTCTTGTTAGTGATGACTTTTCCTATGTAGCACATGCTGTATTTTGCATGTTTTTTAAAAGGTCCCATTTATGCATTTGGCTCTTGAAATACACATTGACAAACACTATCGGTAGAACACTTTCTTAGGCAAGTTGATGAATACTAAAACAAATTCTGGAAGTCTGAAATTCTCTGCCCTTCTAATATTGTCTCCACATAATAAGCACGTCTTTCTAGACACTCTGTTCTGGGATTAGATACATGGGGGTTCTGACACAGTTAATTTATGTGTAACCCTCAAATGCTTTGCAACTGGTAGGGATAAGATGGTTAAGCAGGCTTAAAATGGTTAATGGTCATGTCAACTCTGGATCTTCAGCCCACCTGCAGACCTAGTCAATAATTCTCTGAAGTGTACTTGGTAACATATGTAAAGTAAATTTGACTGTCTCACGTTAAAGCTCAGGGGATGTGTCCATGTTACAGAACAACTTAGGCTAGGATACTCAGCAGAAACTGTTCCTGGGCTGGCAGCTTCAGCAGGATAGCTGAGTTGCAATGTGCATTTAGAACAAAACACAACTAGGTTCCAGAAGGCAAACCAAGGGCAATGAAAGTTTCAAAAATGTTGGGGAAGATTACTATGTGTCCTGTCCCACATCTCTATGCTCTGGATGGAGGTAAGAGTTCCACTCTCAGCACTAATGGGGAAGGAATGCAGAATTTAAATTAATTTCAATTTCAATTTCAATTTCAATTTCAATGAATTCAGAAATTGTTAAAGAAGCATTTTCAAATAAATATTTAGCAATAATCACTCCAGAAAGGCAAGAAATATTGCAGAGATATTCTTATTAAATATGATTACCTGACATACTGCTGGGAGTTATGGATATGTAATCATTCTTGTCCTTCTTCCGTCACCAATGTCACCTGCCAAAAAAAAGGAAAAAACCCCATGTAATATGTTCATAAATGCCCATCTGCAGAATACCATTAACATTTAACCAAGATGGAACCTTCTGGATCTTGAATAATATGGTCAATGTCTGATGGTAACACATTAAATTCAAAGCACTTTGCTTAGCTGCATGAGGTAACAAGTGTAAATCAGGTCCAAATGTGGTAGACTGTGCTTAACAGGGATTTGGAAGCAATATCCAAAAGACTATGCCTACTTTTGTGCATTTCATGGAATACTTTTCATTATTTTTTCTGCAGAAGTTCCTCTAATCTCATATGCGACCTTAGGAGCTAACTGGTTTCTACTTTACAGTTTCTAATGATACACATATTCCATTACTCTCAGATTCAGTAAAAACAGAGGATTCAAAGGAATTAGAAATTCTCTGTGACAATTACACCAGTTCTTACCCAGTCATTCAAAACCCAAAAGTCTACTGGCTTTTACAAAGTTCTCAGATGTAAATTATAATTTTGTTCATATGGTAGAAAACTACCCATACTTAACACTTTTGAACAATGACATCTATTTTATTAACAAGACATCTGCATCTGTGAAGAACTGAATCCGGCATTTTAAAGTCTTGGTTTTGATATTTAGATTGTGTACCCCTTTTATATGTCCATACACAAACACACACATACACACAGACATACTGATTCTACTCTTTTTCTGCTTGGTAGCAAAGATTGAAGCCCTGCAAGCTAATTTAGTGCCATGAGAGAAAATCATGGATACCAGTCACAATAATGTCCTTCGGCCGTGTCGGCATTTATACCGGCCCTCACGTTTTTCACACGGAGGCATCACAGGCAGCATGCCCTTGTTCAGCCAGCCCTGCCCAAAACACAGTGCCCAGCTAGATGATCCCAGCTCACTCCCTAGTCTAAGCTCCAACAATCCAGCCCAGGCAGACACAATCCTAAAGGCATTACTCCAGAATAGAGACAAGATCTCATTAGAATTTTTAAGTAAGAAATCCCAGGCCTACAAGTGACCCCAATACTGCCTACGGAATTCTAGCCTAAGAACAGAGCCGCTCTCTCTTGAACATCCCCTTGTACTCAGCACTGGTGAGGCCACACCTCAAATACTGTGTTCAGGTTTGGGTGACTTTTACTTCACTTTAAAAAGATCACTGAGGTGCTGCAGCATGTCCGGAGAAGGGCAACAAGGCTCATGAAGAAAACATGTCCTGTGGGGAAGAGCTGAGGGAGCTGCAGCTGTTTAGCCTGGAGGAGGCTCGGGGGGAACCTCATCCCTCTCTACAGCCACCCAAAAGGAGAATGTAGGGAGCCGTGACTGCACTGAGAGGACCGGACAAAGCAGCCTTCAGCTGAGACGGGGGGACTCAGATGAAATATTACATCAAGTTTTTCACTGTTAGGGCGGCCAGGCATTGGAACAGGCTGTCTACAGAGGTTATGGAGTCACCACCCCTGGAGGGGTTTAAGGGCCGTCTGGATCTGGTGCTGGATGATGTGGTTTAGTGGCTACGGTGGGAGTTCTGGGTTGATGTTTGGACTGGATGATCTAAAAGGCCTCTTCCAACCTTGCTGACTCTATGACTCTATGAATAGAAAATATCTCTGTTTTAATGTTAGCGTGAAAGAGACATTTTAGAGAGGAAGTAGAACCTCTCCTAAATTGTCCTGATCACCATTTCATGGTAAGGAACTGGTCTTTGTTAACAAACCTGTCTCCATCCATTCAGTGCCACAGCCCTGTCCCTGTTTCCTCACACAGGGAGCCTTTCCCTTGAAATTAATATCCTCGCCCAGCAGCGGGCTGAACACCGGGCGCATCTGCTGTGTTTAGGCAGGGGTCAGACTAGAGAGCAGGTGAGCGGCAGCCCCGATGAATTACCGCAGCCGGGACGCGGCCCCGCCGCTCCGCCTCAGCCCACCGGCCTGCGGGGCGCTCCCACACCCGGGGCTCCGCTCAGGTACACTACTCGGAACGCTACTCGAGACGGGCTGTGAGGCAGGGCCATGCCCCGCGCCCCCCGAGGGCCGGGAGGCACAGGGCAGCAGCACGGCAGGGAAGGGGCACCGGGAAGCGCGACAAGGCAGGGAAGGAGCTCCGGCCGGGGCCGCGGCCTCCCCGCCCTCCCGCGGGCTGAACCCGCCCGCGGCGCGGCGCGGCAGCGCCCCCTGGCGGCGGCCCGGAGCGCCATTCTCGGGCTTTTCCACCGGCCCGCTCCTCCGTGACTGAACCGGGCACGGCTGCGTGTAGCTGTAAATTAGCTTAATTACTACTCCAAAGGTCGGAATTGTTCATGATTTAAAAAAAAAAAAAAAAAAGCAAACAATAAAGAACCAAGAAAACTCAGCGAACAACAACACACACATACACCCCCTCTCCCAAATAAAAAAGTAGGAAAACCCCAAACGAACTCATAATCATAGAATATCTGGAGCTGGGAAGGACCCACAAGGACCGTCGAAGTCCAGCTCCTGGCTCTGCACAGGACAGCTCCAGGAATGTGATCCCGATGGGTCCCTTCAAACTCAGCAGATTCTGTGATTCTGCGGACAGCACCGCATGGCTGAGAGTGTTGCCTCAGGCTCCTGGAGCTCTGACAGCCTTGGAACCGTGACCACTTGCCTGGGGAGACAATTTATTTTGTCCTTCCTAATTCCCTAGTAATCTGAAATAATTTCTCCCTGTAATATATTATATTGAATGGAAATTACTGATTTCAGGATATAATGTTCATTCTATTTGCAAGGCAAACACAATGCAAAACCTACTAAAGTTTTACAGAAGAAGCTTCTTTAAAAGGGGGATGCAGAGCACTGGAATGTGCTGCCCTGGGAAGTCATGGAGTGACCCTGTCTGGAGACTCACATTCCTCTGTCACCTGTAACCTGCTCTAGATGACCCTGCCTTGGCAGGGAGGTTGGACTGGATGATCTCCAGAAGTGCCTTCCAACCCTAACAAGTCTGTGAACTGGTAAAATATCCTCCAGAATATGTGTGACAATGTGTCTTTACCTCACCTTTTCTCCCAAGCAAACCACCTGAGACTTCATGGGCTCCTAGACAGGACAGAATCTCTTTAATAAGGGAAGAGCAAATACTCTGCTTGATATTTCCATGTACCAACCACACAGCCAGAGGTCTTTCCTTTTGCTGCTGACATCGTGTGGAACTTCAAAATCCTTCATAGTTTGTCAATCCAGATTTGAGAGGATACAAGTTTAGATCAGGCCTCCAATTAAAATCAGACTCTGACCCGTCCCACCACGTCATGGGACATCGTGAACCTCAACAATAAGCCATTTCCCAGAATTTAATTGTGGTTTAGTGACTCAGTGACACACAAGTATACTTGAAGCAAACAATTGAGTGTTTTAAACAAAAATTCTGCCCCTCCTGTAAATAATTACTTACTAAACCTAAAATTATTGGTTTTGCACCAATCTATTAAAAAGGGTGATAAAGAAAGGATAAATACAATGTTCTCCAATGAATTTTGTACAAAGAGAAAAATTCTAGTTATCCTGGGAGTTTTGCCATTTTCCCTGATGAGACTAGGACTTGGCATAAAAGCAGCTGTCACTTGTGAAAAAAAACCTAATTACGAAATAACTGTAAGAAAAGCTGGTCTTTTGTTTTGAAGCATTACACCAACATATCTGGCTTTGGCAGTCTTTTTGAGTGCCACAGTTTCAAATGGAGACTGTGCATCCTCTTTTTCTCCTCACACCTGCTTAGAGATAAAGTTTCTTGGAGCAGGTCTTGATGTTGCTGTAGATGTACAGCATCTCACCCGTCTGGCATCTCCACTAGGTCAATTTAGCAAGCACCAAAAGATACACAGTAACTGAGCCCATTTGTAATGCCTGCTTTGTGTCGATGATTTTAATCATCATTATGATCCTTTAAACCATTAATTTAAACCATAATAAATAATAATTAAAATCATAGTGATAATTAAAATCTTTTATGATTTTAATAATCTTCCCAAATGTCTTGGGATCTTTTCTAAGGGATGCTTTTATACTGCACTTTATATGCCAGAAGTAATTTCCTATTTTTCTCTCCAAGGAATGCGGCCCATAGATGGAAACATTGTGGAAATACAAAACTATTTATCCCTTCTGGCACATACATAGCACAGCCTTCTGAAGGCACAACACAGCTTCTACTTCACACGAGCAAGAATATTAAGTGGTGTCTACATTAATTGTAGCCAGTTCCTCTTGAAGGCATAGTTGTGTAAGATGTTGGAGGAAATCAGGTTCTTTTTAAGAGTCTACAGCTAAAAAGTACGTGAGCAGGCACAAATGGGAAGGATGAGGATGAGTAACAGAGGAGTCTCCACGACATCAGGCCAGAAATGTCTGGGGGTCCTTATGGACACTGCAGAGTAAGACCCTTTCTTGCCAGAAGTAAGACAATTTTTATGGCTAAGCTTTGCTAACGTCACAGGGAGAAGGCTTTGTTAGATTATCTTTTGTGTGTTGAGCACTTACTTGCCCACAAAAGAGCTACCCAAGGTCTCATGGCTCTGAGTCACAGTTCCCTGAGTGCTGCAGCATCAATTCAGAGGCTGCTATCTCACATCCCGCATGACCTCCCTGCTAGAGAGTTTCAGCAGCAGACTGAGCACTGCTCTCTTTCTCCATCACTGGCATTATACCCTGCTTTTTCTTCTTTTCTTTTTTTCTTTAACAAGGTAGTCCTCATGATCATATTAGATTCCTCAAATGAAAGCAGCAAAATGCATACTGCATCCTGATAGGGAGTATTGTTTCAGATCTACAGCCCTGCTCCAGGAAAATAATACTCTTATACTGGCCCTAAATAAATTTTAAAAAAGAGACATCTTTGGAATCTTCAGCTCCTCTGGCCTGAATAGGTGATATTTCAAACTAATTCTCAGGCTCTGATCTCAATACAGAAGCACTGTCTAGCTATACTGCCAGTTACTGCACATCCTTATTTTTTCCGCAATGAAAGACGATTAACCAATTAGCATTAATCAGTGTAGTTAGGTGTTTTCCAACTTTCACCAAGTGCCTCCACCTTCACAGGAATGCATCTGATTAACCAATGACTATCTAACAGGAGTGTGCTGCCCAGGGGATGAGGGTGTTTTTGACCGTATCCTGACGCTTCAGTTCAAATGGTGGCTGCCTCTAGGCCAGGGCCAGGGTAATTTTGTGGTTTGAATCCTGGTTCCTGTCTATGCCATGAACCACTCACCTTCTGGAAGGCCTCAGGCTTCCCTTCCCACTCATCAAGCAGCTGCACAGGGTGGACAAGCACTGCTGCCTCCTGTCTCTTCTCAAGGCAGGAACAGGTGGGAAAGCGATTTTGCACCTTTCAGAAGCACTGACAAGCTACCCAGCTCCTTGCTGGACTGCTCTTTGACATCCTCTTTTAAAACCCATAGGAAGGACCATGGGGCAACCCGGCTCATTTGCACAAGTCCCTCCTGCAGCCCTACCTGCAGCTCCCGATGGCTCTGCCTTATCCCGGCACTCTTACACAACGCTCTTACACAACACTTGCCGGGCGCTGGGCTGCCTCCAGGGAGGCTGAGAAGAGGGGGGAGCTGCTGGCAGACCTGGAACGGAGTGGGGAAAGCCTGCCCAGGTCCGGGGAGGTGATGAGGGCCCTGAGAGGATAGCAGAGCATGTAGGTTTTGGAACCAGGCACAGGGGGAAAGCTCCATCACAGCCAGAGCGAGAGCCACAGCCCCAGCACCACACCAGCCCCTCTTGCCCTACCATTCCACAAGTTAAGGCTCTTCTTTTTTTTCCTTGGGGGCTCTCTTGGCTTGGGTGTGATGAATTATGGGATGTATCATCTGAATGTTTTGTTCTGTAAACTCCCTCTGAGAAAGTTGCTCTCACTTTTAAGTTTGTCTTTAGTGAAAAATCCAGAGTAGCAACTCCACATCAGGAAAAATTACAAGGTAGCCCATAGGCTGTACTGATGCCTAACTGAATTTTTAAATTAGTTTCAATATTTAATATTGCAATATTTAACAACAAAGCAAAATTAGTATTTTGGAGCAAGTTATACAGAGGATTTTTCAAGCTCTACATACTCAGTATAAAATGTACTAGACCATGGCTTATGGTACATGATACATTTATCATCAGCCAGCAGTATTTCCTCCCTTGCAAAACATAATGAACAACTGTGCATTTCGTTAGAAATAAAACTCTGTCTAGTTTTCCAAATATGTTTAGTGAAAAGCACCCATAAGAACTAGCTTGTAGGCACAAGCTCAGAAGTGGGCTTTGACTCATGTTTTTTATTGCTAGTATAGCTCAGCTCACAAGGACACAAAAACAGGCAATAAAGCATAAAATCAAAACCACAGTGCACTATCTGTATAAACATTTGCAGTCTATCCCAAAACATAAGAACAAAAAAACCAAAGAGCTATTGAGCTTTTTAATAGGAATGTCCAGTAATTCTGTGTAATATCCCCTTCACACAGACTCAACTCATGCTCAGCTCTGTGCAGGCATCAGCAGATTTTTTTACAGCACAAAAGCCAGAAAATTATGACATGCAGACAATAAGTCTCATAAAAGATAAGGGTAACTTCAGTGTTCAGCAGGTTTTTGAAATCTCTTGTGTTTCAATAAGCAGATCTGCAGGACAGACACTACAGAATTAGACAGAAAAACTAATTCTTCCTATAGTCTCCTTGTAGTAAGGCTTTGGATCTGGCATATGGTTTGCAGGACAACCTGAATCATAAAGCTGTTGATTTGAATTTGGTTCCAAAAAAAAAAACAAACCAAGAGACCCAGCACCACAAAATAAAGTAATGCAAGACTGAAGCAAGATAAAAGTAGTTTTTATGATTTCATCAAAACTTAATGGCTTAGTGCACTGAGGTAAACAGATCTTTTTGTAAGTGGAAAATATAATAATGAATTATTATGCATGGAAAATATAATAAAGCATATCTTTACAGGAAAAAAGAAACAAGAATTTTAGTGTGTCTGTTGGTCTCCCAGCAGCCTGAACAGATTAAAAAGGCAGTTTTGTAAGTATCATTGAAAAAACACAGATGGAGACTGTAATATTACCTTTAAACCACCTGGGCATCAAGCAGAAAATGGAATATGTAATTCTCCTCTTGCCCTGTACTTACAGAAATGAGTAATGTTATCTCATTTCCAGAGTATCTCAAATCACTTATTATTATGATCTGAAGCTGCTGACTGCCCCTAAGATGCAAAGGCTCTAAGAAATCTACTTACATCCAGCTTAACACTAGGTTAGCATAATGGGCTGCAGCCTTCTCTTCGCTTTACTTCATCCCCTAGCAGAAATGTCAGCTCTCCAGCACTTTGCTTTGACCTACTACATGTGTACACAGGAGGGCATGAGAGGAGCACAGAACTGCAGACAGCCCTTTTTAGCCACTATTCTGATAACCAGGCTTCTATTGCCCCTGAGTGATTTTCTTACCATGAAGTGTTACAGTGTGAGCTAGCCAGCTTTGCCGAAGAGTTGCTGATCTGTAACTGTGAATTAAGTGACGTTTCTATCACTGAAGATTTAAGCCTTAATTCTCTAGACCTCATAAATATACAGTTGAGCAAGGATCCTGGAGGACCAAGAATGATAGAAAAGCAAAGGTGGTGGGGGAGGGTTTTTACAAAAGATCTCTAATTTGGGAGATAATTTTCTGTTCTTTTGAGATACTTCATGGCTTTTGTGTTCTTCCTCCAGCATATGGGTGTTACATTCAGACAACAGCTTTGACACAAAACTTTCCTTGTTTGTCTGTTTTGTTCTGTTGACTCAGGAAACATTAGCTCTCCCTGAAATTTAAACATGGGACAGTTTATCTTCAAAGCTAATTTCTCTTATTACTCACTTAGAAGTGTATATTAGATGAAGGCTGTCTTGAATTACCTACCTACTCTGCAACTGACTGATGTTAATCCCAAAGATAATAAAATTCAACGACTTTCCTTGAAACTGCCCCCTTACGATGGAATAGATAAAGAATATTTTCTAAATGTCAAGAGGGGAGGTACCTGGATGAATCTCGTTAACATGAATGCATTTTGTCAATGCATCTTATATATGCTGTGCCTAAAAAATCAGTGAAGCAGAAATTAGTGTGTTCTAATCTACAAATGTCACTCTGAATAGGGATAAGTATTACCCTAAAGATTGGTACTGGCATTTGTTTGAGCTATTTTCAGGGATTCAGATATGAACAGCAGAATTAATTCAGCTTGAGGCTTTCTGCTTTTCTTAACCAGAGCTTCAGAAAGTCACCACTTAGTTGAAAATAATAAATTCTTAAATGCAAAGAAAAATCTAAATGCAAAATTGTTATCTGTACTTTGAATTACAGTGTGCAAATATATAGAAGTTTGAAGAAAACCTTGGAAAACAAAATGAGAGATGCTTTTACAGCTATGAATTTAGCGTCACGGGTTTTGCCTATTGTGTAACTTGATGATTTTCCAAATTTGATTCTATTTTTCCTAAAAATTGATAGCTGAATTGCCAAACCACTGAGCTCTGAAATGTTTGACACAGATTCCAGACATTAAACATATGGCTTAAACTCAATTATAATTGGGAAAGAATTTTGAAGGCATTGATTTTCAACAAAATCAAAGTAACAGACCAGAAAAAGAAGTTAGTTGTTTTCTAAAATCTGTACCCCTAACCAGCAAGAACTATGGTGGGTGAATAAGGTCTAGCTAGAATCTGTGCAAGAGCCTTTCCACAAGTCAAACTGGCAGACCTGGAGCCTTTGCCTGGCACTCCAGAAGTGACTCAAGGGAAAAGGGCATCAGAGGGTTGATGACAGTGTGACACACACCAAAACGGGACAAGGCATCTCTGGATGTGTAGGTTCAGGCTTTATATCAAGCAGTAAAGCAGAAAACATCCCTGAAGGCACACTGAAAACATACCAGAGACACAAAAAAGTATGACTAATAGAAAGGGAGAGACAAACATGTAAAGTTGAATGATTATGGGGCTGGACTGACAGATATCTGTTGAGAGTTAACTACGGCTTGGTGAAGTGATGAGGAAGTGAACGCAGGAATAGCCATATTCAAAAGAGAGCAAGGAAGGATGGAAGAATGTGACTGCTATGGGAAATTTGGTCAAATTATGCTAATGGTTACTGGTGAACATGTAATTAGGTTAGCAGGCAGCCATATTTAAAAAGAAAAAATCATGCCTGGTTTTAATTGATATTTTGAAATGGAAAACTTTATATTGCTATTTCTGAGGTTCACCCAAAAGCTTATTTTTCAAAAGAAAAAATTCAATGACTTCAGTAAAAATTAGGCTCAGACTGGAGAAGGCTTTCTGCAAACATTCTCTCTGAAATTTCAAAATACAAACCACATGTTTCATAGATACATCAATACATTTATAATTATTATAAATAAATAAAGAGTTTCAAGTTACCTGGCAATAAGCTAGTGGTCATAAAATATGACTGTATTAAAACTATGTAAATGCCCATTTGCTTCTGGTTTTGGGCAGACAAAAGTCATGGAGGGAAGGAATAATACTTGTGAAAATGAAGTAGAAGCTCTTATTTCGCTTTTTTCTTTAAACAGAAAATTGCTCATGCCCTCTGCAATGACTTTGTCTGTATAATCAGCACTGCCTGTAATTAACTGGATTTCAGCTGAGGATTTCCACAGCTCAGAAGTTACCATATTTGAAATCCTATTCCTTTTTAAATTTTTATTTTTCTGAGAGGAAACACATTACGGCATATTCCCAACTAAGTAAATTCACTGATTTAATCTTTAAGGCAGGCAGAGTTTCCTAAGAGGTGTGTTCTAATCTCTATCATGTCTTATACCCTTTTTCCTGACCTCACTGGGGGTCCAGTGCAGGAAGGAGAGGACAACTACTTCTTCTCAGAAGATGTATACATACTGATATTAAGTACAAACATCATAGATGTGTGCCTACTTTTGTGTGCAGAATGGAAATAAATCACATAGCCTAAGTGTCAACAATGGCCTGTTTATCAGTATGTCCAATAAAACAGTGATTTCTTCTTATTTTTTTTAGCCTTCTCTTCTTGTTTGCTGCCTCATTTACAGCTAACAATAATAGAACTAAGCCCAGAAATTAAAAGAAAAAGTTTAATCGCTGATGATTTTGCTATCTCTCCCAAGCAAACAACAAAAGTCCACAACCTTTTAACCTTTTCCATCCTATTTGCTAATTACTTATTTTCTAATTAACCCATTATGCATCTGTCAGTGTGTTTTAAATTAAATCACTTTAATTGCTAGTAAGTAGGGTTTATTTAGTTCCTGGTATGGCTGTATGGGGTCATGAGTGGGGAGCTGTTGAACCACTCTGAGTTACAGGTGGCTCTGCAAAACTGCTGAAGTTGCTGAAGATAAAGAGGAGTTAAGCTGCTTTCCTTAGGTGATTTGATTTTAATGTCTAGTGGCATATTTCTAAGGGATAAAAGTTTACTGCAAATACAGGAGGGCATTTTTCATTCCTAGTATGTAGATCACATTGGGCAATAATTTGTTGCTTGAAATAATTTATAATAAAGGAATAATTATGCTAATAGTTCTAGAAAATGCCAGTACCACAATGCTTACTTTGCTGTATAGCACAACTCTTTGAAATGCAGCACAACTATATATTAACAGCCAAATTTCAAAATAAAGAGAATAAAGAAGGCCTAACACATGGGACACAGGGAGTTTTAAGTATGAGGCCAACACTCAACCCATTAAAAATCTTCATGCAAAACACTATAAAAACTGGTGATAGCTTTAAGGATAGGCATAATGTTTAATGAGGACAGACATAAAAGATTTTGTTCTCTGTAGCACAGCCCCCTTCTACCCCTTGCATGACCTGACTCGCTTCACTGACTCTGCAGAAAATACCCACTTTTTGCTGGGTAAGTTTTGTGCTGGGTTAGTGAGTTGAATTCTCCCTGTGAAGTGGCTGGTGACCACCCCAGCTGGCACCAAGTGGCAGGAGACCACAGCTGCTCGAAGGCAGGGGTAGGGAGATGAGGTTCACCCTGTTTCATAAAATGGCACACCAGAGGAATGCAGGATGGGTTGATGTCTTTTGTAATATACTAGTGTATTTATGACTCTGTGCATTAAAATTACTTTTTAATTGCTAATTATTTCTGAAGCTTTCTGAAACACCTTTGAAGATTGTAAGTCTTGCACTGTGGGAAAAAAAAAAAACAACCAAAAGACAACGTAATTAATTATAAGTCTTTTTGTGTTTAGATCCTTGTACACTGGAGAAAGGCACTAAAAAGTGCTAGTTGTATGTTCTGGAGAATGACAGTATGAACTGGTAAAGTCAGTCTTCCCTTTAGCACCAAGTAAAGCCATGAATCTAGTACTAATGAGAACACATTTCCAGCAAGAACCCAAGTCCACATCATTGCTAAGTTACCTAAACTTAACAGTGGGCCAAATAAATAATAAAGACCATACCCAGGAAAGACTTAGCTGACAGAATTAGCTAGCTGAACTTGACACACAAACTTTGTTGTGAAAATTTGTTAACAACACTAAAATCTAAGATCAGCCTAGACAGTAAATGTTTTCTTCCCTGTTTCTACCAGAAAAAAGCAAGTGTATGAAATCAGGAGAAAAATTAATAAAAGAAGAGAATAAATAAAGTAGCTTATGGAGCACACCTGAATAAGACCTACAGTAACCCATCCAAAAGACAATCTTTCTGAGCAGTGAGGAAGCTGCAATTGACCTCTTCAGCTTGCTATCATCTATGTATTTTACCTTCCCCTACAGGCTACCAAGACATAGCTGGAAGATCCTGGCGCAGCATATTGTTGCTGTCAGATTTCTCCTACTGCATTCACCCTGATGCCTTCCTTGCTGATCTCAGTAGCTCCACAGCTCCACAGGCAGCATGCCTGGGAAGCTCACCTTGCCACCCCCCAGTCTTTGTGCCACTCCTTGTCAGAACACCCCATCCCTGCATTTGCTGTGATGGCACTTCCACTGTGAGACAGCTCTCAGGTACAGAGGAGGAACAGGAGGGGCTGCAGAATGATGTGAATCAGAACGGGAGAATTAAGTGTTTAACAAGGAGCTTTTGGATGGCCTTCAGGGCCAGCAAAGCCTGTCAGAGAGAAGCCATGAAAAGCTCCACAAATAGAGGTATCTTCTGTACAGAGAGTGAGAATACATGCAGAAAGCTTGCATTTGCTTATCAAAGGTGAAGAATCAAAGAAGGAGCAGTAGAAGTGCAGTAAGACTCAGAATAACAGCTGATTCTGAACATGCTTTAATATGACCCATCATAAATAGATCCATATTGACCTGTCCTGAGATGATGAGGCTTTGGGCACATGTTCTAGAAGCTTAGAATGATAGAGAAAGTCAAACCACTGAAAGAAATGACAGCTTTAAGGGTGGCCTGCTTGTAGGGGCACAGAGGCATAGGTAGATGCTGGAGACAACACACAAGAAATCCAATCCTCTGGAAGAAAAGAATAGAAAAATCGAGTACGAGAAATTAATTGTAAGGTCTGTTAAACAGCACCTACTTCCCCTGAGTTGTGAGTTGCACATCTGAAGCTGTTTTGCTTTCCCTGGTTTGTCAATAGTTGTCTCAGATCTTAACAGTTTCACTATTGCCTGCATTCAACCCCTAGTTATTACTTAGAACTTGTATTTATCAAAGCAGAGAAATTAAAGGCCTTGAAAGGACAGAGACAGGTCAGTATGGAAGCAGCATCCTCCCAGTGTCTGAAGCAAAAACCTCATATGAGCAGATACCGTTTCCCCAGAAAGCACACCAAAAATCACATGCGGAAATCTTATCCCCCCCTTTATTAAGTTCATTAAACTCTCATTACTACAGCATTTCATGATAGTTATGTGACTGAGGTAACACCAAGGTATCAATCTGAGTTTCTTTGCTCTCCTGAGTCAGTGGGATGAGCCAGGATTTTCTTTAATACATAATTCTCTCCTGTCTCCTCCTTTCCAATTTTCCAATTAATGTCTCGTGTTCTAATTTCACATCTTCTTTGCGTAGCTGTGCAACAGGAAAACTGGATGTTGCATTTCATTCCTGAGGGGCTCCACTACCAAATGCCAAAGCCATGGCCCTGATGGCTCCATCTCTGTGTACTGCTCCTGTGCATCTGCTGCCTGACAAACAAACAGATCCTTGAAGAACATAGCTGCAAGCAGGGGCAATCACCATTCAAGGAAAACTTTGTTTTAAGACACCCAGCAGAGATGACTTCAGAGGTTAGCAGGAAGATGCTGAATCCCACCTGGTATGGAGTGCCAGGAGCAAGACAGTGATAAAGCAGGGAGTGCTCCCAGAGGTGCAGCAACAGAACAGTTCCAAGGAACTGAAGTTTCCTGGATAAAGCTCTGCATAAACACACTGCAGTGGTAAGGGATGGAAGATACAAATGTGAGGATTACCCAAGTCATATTACCAGATGAATTTTTGCTGTTTATCTTAGGAAAGATTGCTCTGAAAATAAAGACAACATGGAAGCCAAAGAGCATCAAGGGAGAAGCCACAAGCAAAATGAGTCCCAAACACAAGACAAGATGGAAATCGCTACTTTTTCAGTTAATTTCAGTCCTCCATTTAGGACCATTTCTATTTAACTAATATGCAGTTTGATTTTAGCCAGACACTCAGAGACAGTTTTTATGCCACTCACATCAATGAGGAGAAGAAGAATGGGAAATCATCCTTGTATTGCTGATACTGAGGTTTCCCATGATTTATCTCAGCAGCATCACATGGATATTAAAAAGGACAGTGGAAATACATGATCTTAGAAATGATATTTCACATACTTCCCACCAGGCTTATCTGGAAACATGCTAAAATAAGCATCAGAGACATTTTTTTCCTGTTGCTTTTCATAGTGTCTCAAGCAGAAAAATATTAAGTGTGAAAAGCAACACACCAGTGTAAATTAAGGATGTGGGCATTTTCCCATCCAGTGATGGGAAGGAGCTAATCTATCACAGCAATTTTAGAACTAATAAGTTTCATAGGTGTTTATAGATGGATCTAATCTACATTCACTACTATCCAAATTACCTTGTGCTGAAAGAACAAGTTCTGTATAATGAAGAGAAACAATCAAAGCTCACAGAAAAATAATTAAAGTTAGGGAGTTGCAACGGGAATTGGAATCAGCACTGCCTCATGTTCTGTGTTGAAAATTTATTCTTACGGTTACCCAGCTTCCTCATCCATAAGGTGGAGATGATAATACTTCAGTTCCAACAGTATGCCAGTAAGATCTACAGATAAGCCATCAGAACTGCCATTATTAATATCATATATGCTTGGCACGCATTTTTTACTTCAAAACAGTTTTGCAGAATCTGCTTCTAGTCTACTCTCAGTGTTTACTATTTTAGACTTCAGAGAAGTTATTCTCAATTTATTAACAACACTTGGGCATATTCTTTGCCTTTGACTTTAATTCTATTTTACAGCTTATTAGTTTTATGGGATTTTGTTCTCTGTACGATGTGAGAACACAGGAGCAGAATGATTCAACATCAGTTGTACCAACCAGCCAGATTTAACAGGCTATTTCTTGTTGTATCCTATAAACACAGTGAGCAGCCAATCTGATAGTTAATGATGCAAACCAGAAGCAGAGGTAGTGTTTTGTGCCAAGATACAATATGTGGAGATTGCAATAGCTCATAGTGAAATTTCTGTGGAAAAAAAATACAGCATGGAGGATTCTTTTCTTTTGTGCAATTCAAATGGAGTATCTCTACTATGAAAAACAGATAGATTAATTTAAAAAACCCCAAAGATATTGACAGAATGAGAGAACACCTCATATCTGCAACCAGCTGCAAGAAAACTTTATCAGAACAGAATCCCCAGATTTATTTCAGGATCCTCAGATTTATTTTCATGGTCTGCCATCCACTAAGATACTTTGGTCTAAATGACAAAGCAGTTTGCTTATATGGGAAGCACAAAATGTACTAGCTTCTAGAAAGGGCTTATTTTTTAGTATCTGTGAAGTTGTTGGAGAATCTTACATAAGAAGTTATTTATAATGACTTAAAAATAGAATTTTCTTTGAGGTATCCTATCCAAATTATAGAAAAAGAAGACTTAAGAAACAGGATGAGATGTGTTTTTAAACCAGGCTTTTTTTTTTAAACCATCTTTGTAGGTCTCTCAAAAAGGAGTCTGGTATACTATCAGCATTTTCTGAAGTGGCACAGAAGCTACAGGGGACAGTGAACTATAAAATGCTGTCCTTGACTAAATACAGACATAAAATGAAAAAAAAACTCTTAAAAATTCAGCATGAAATAGCAGAGTTGGCAGTAATGACCTGATTCACAGTTCCTGAGTACTGGAATTTGACAGTACTGGATCATTAGAAATACCTTAATAACACAGACATCTCTCCTGAACAAACTGACAGCAATTTGCTGGAATTTCACATCCCCACTAGGCTTTATTTCGCAGGTATTGGGGTCAACAGCCATAGCCAAAATATGTGAATCTCTGCCAGTTATCTTTTTTTTTCAATCATATATAATTTTGCTACATTTTACAAGTATTTCTTAATTTTGATTTTATTCATCCTTGCACTTTTTTGTGTCATGATTTATAATGGGCTATAAATCATGAAAAATCTGCTCAGCTGTAGAAATAAGTATTCTGTTCAATCCTTTATGACAGATTTAAGATGTTATTGTCAGCTTTAGGATATCTGTCTGTATTAGTCATCCTGCCAGCACTAAGATAGCAAGAGAAAAGATAAGGTTCTGCTGGAAGGCCTATGAAGCCAAGGGAGTCTTTCTACTGACATCAGCTATTTTGTACCATGTTCCTTTAGCAAGGGATTAGGACACAAAGAAGAGCTTCTCATGCCAAATTCCGTGCTTCTTCACTTGCACTCATTTCCATTGAGCAGGCTCAATAAAGTCTACTTGGACTGTCACTCCTGCTCTCTTTATACAGGTTTCAATGATTTCACTGACGGGAGCTTGGCAAGAGATGGCTGAGTGCCACAGACAGGAAAGGGGGAAGGCAGAGGACCTGCTGGGGTGTACAGCCACACAGGGCATCAGGACCAATCCTGTCACATGTTTATAAGGTTGAGATGGATGTGGAAAAAATGGGATCAAGGTGGGAAAAAAGCAATTCAGGGTGAGTTGTTTATTGAGGAGGAGACTAGAGTGGAGACAGGAGGTACAAGGGCAGCAAAAAGGAGGATCAAGAAATGGCAGAAGTGGTAACAGCAGACACAGGTGATGTTAACCAGGGCTGTTTGGGGGTAACAACAGGGTGGGGGTGCACTTGAGTACTGCAGCCTGTTGTCCCAAACTGGAACAACCAATCAAGCCTGTTGCTCTGAGCACATCATGTGTGCTGACCTGCTGGCGCACTCGGGAGGACTGAGTGGGATGGGCACAGCGGAACATCCAAGGCGGATGGATCGAGCATTCCGTGTTGTCGTGGTGGTGCATGTACCAAGCCTGACAGCATCAGCCTCTTCCTGACCTTCTCCTCACATGCACACCAGCAGAAGGAAACCCTCTCCCACCAACACTGCGTCATCTCCCCGAAATGGCATCAGCTAAATTGATAAAGGCGGCAGCACTTTTCCATTGGCAGAGCTTCGTATGTATTAGGGGCTTTGCCAGGATAATTTCACCAGCTAGGAGGGGATGATTATTTTTAGATGTCTCTACACAACATATGCATGCTGGAAAAATCATCTGAAGTCATTTCACTGCTTGCCTAGTCCCAAAGAAGGAGTTAATGTCTTCAAATTCAGTAAGGGGAAAAGCAGGTAATAAAACTGAATTGCCCACTTCCTTGCAAAAATGCTACATGAAATTATTGCATTTTTACATTGAAAGCATTACTTTGGGGACAATAGGGACTTAGCTACAAAACTAGGCAAAAGTATCTTCCATCCAAATTGTTTTAGCTTTTCTAAAATAATCCTTAGATCTCTTTTCCGTTTATTTCATACAGACAAAATTTTCCTATAAGTATTACTGCCTTTAGATGCTGTACAAATTATCCTTAAAAGGAGTATATAGTGTATTATCCTCACAGATATCAAATCCAAGTACCCTCACTCAGAGTGTAGCAGACAGATGTTCTGTCTTTTGGGTGCTAGCTGTGCTTCTGAAGTTTAGTTCAAATTCTGAAGTGAGATGCCACAGAACAAAAAGAAATCATATATGAGAGTCCTTATCCTCAAAAACAAAAGGGAGTTCTACAATTCTCAAAGAGAGTTAGACAAGAAGAAGAGGCTTGTTCATTAAGGAGAAGACTTAATAAAATCCAGACACCAGCCTGAAGAAAGAAATCTGATTGCTTCCGTGCCAAGACACCTACAGTAGATATAAACCCAGAAACATCACTAAATATATTACCTCTTATTAATTACAAGGTTTTTTATTAAAATCTGTTCAATTTTTCAGACACAGTGGCTGAATGTCTCTGAATAACCAGTGAAAAATGTCCACTTGCATTCACAGCACATTTACAACTGAGCAAAAGCACTATTCAATGCTACAAAATGCAAACAATTGCACAGAGAGCAGCATAATACCAGAGAATCCAGACACTCCTGGGAAGAATCTGAGATTTGGGATGTTAGTCACTGCCAGCATATTTCTTGCTTGGTTTAGCTACTAGAATATTTAACAGTACCATACATTCTTTATTAATGCTCTCTAAGGAAGACCGGTATTTTATACATAGTGTCTTTGTTAATAGGAAGAAGATTTTAAGCTGCTAAACAAAAGTTCTATTTGTTAGGATTTGTTCAGCACTGAAATGGCCAAGAGTTTGGAAGTAGATCAACCTATCTGCAGGGCCAAAAGTCACATTTACAAAGTAAGTAACAAAATAACCTGTATGCCTTTTTTGTTGTTATTGCTCGGTGGGGAAAACTTCTGACATGCAGGTAAAGCTATTTTTTCCTTAATTACAAGCTATTGAAATTCCCAACAAATTTTAAAATAATTAAATCAGATGGAAAGAACTTGCACTAATTTTATTTTTAAAAAATCATGATGAGTATATGGGCGGATGACTTTCCTAATTCTTAGGCAGTGGTAATCACAGTTCTCCTGGTCTTTGATATAACACTCAGATTTTATTTGAGGCCCACATATAACATTTGGCTGCTGTACACAAGAACGATCTCAAGTGAAACCCTCTTTACAACGATCGTCAGTTCCCTGTTTCAGGTGGTTGAATAATGACATTCACCTGAAATACTTTGACTTTGCAAAACCAAAAAAAACTAACAAGCAGTCTGATCCTGATCCTGTTCCCATTTCACTCGAGAGAATTTTTCTCTACCCACAGCTTATATTCTTTCATGGAAAAGCAGAGATAGCTCAAGGCAGCAGGCAAGGTAGGCAGCAGCCTGGAGCAGAAAGCTGCCTACACCACCCAGGAGAAGAGGAGCGCGGTGCTCATTTGCAATTCCACAGCCCTCACTGGTGCACTGTCTCACAACTCAGATACACTGCCTGAGATCAAAGCTTTCAGATGATATTTCACCAGTGTTTATAACCCATTGTTTATAAGTATCAGCTGCTCTGGAGCTGGACAGCCAATTTCTGAAATATTCTTCTGTCTTACAAAATTAGTACTACCATGTAAATCGTCAGAAGAAATCTACGTTTTTACATACTCACCAAATGAACCCTCACTTGATGCTGGGCAATGCTTGCTTCTCTCAGTACTTTTTCACAGCTGGTGTGTATTTTGTTTTGTCTTGTTTTGTTTTCTAAATCCATGTAAAACAACTCCAGACTGATTTCAGTTCCATGCTGCACAGATTTCTCCCAGAAAAGACTGATAATTTTCTTTCAGTGTTTTCAGGGAATATTTAAATATTTTATGTAAAAAGAGAAACAGCTTCATCAGGGCTGGGAGACCCACACTGGCTAATTCTACCCACCTACCAAGGACGCTCACAGTCAGAGATCAAATCAGACAAGATGAGAGACAGAAACAGGAGAGCCTTAGTGCTGCCAACCTGCTCTGTTGTGTATCGGGCATTTCCTCCTGGTTTTGGGAGACAGGAGGGATACAACTTGCCTGGCTGCAGAGCTGAGCACTGTCAGCCCCAGCTCAGCAGCTCAGGGGTAAGACTTTGGTTCCATTCCTCTCCAAGGCATCTCTCATTATGGGCAGCTGGAAGGGGTTCGTGTGTAAGTGCAATAAAAAACACCAAGAATAAAGCCTGAAATAACCTTCAGACTGAGAAATAGGTGTCACAAAGCAATCCCTTCATGTATTTACCTACACAGGAGTCCTGTACAGCATTAGCTTTTTGATCTCAAATGAAGTCTCTGGTCTCTCCAGTGTGCAGGTGCTCATCTCCTTGAAGGAAGGTAAGGTAAAGCACATACTCAGTTTGTTAGGCTTCTTTCATCCTTTTCATCCACTTCATACAGCCTCCTAACATTTCATCTTTCTGGTCTTCCTTAAGAGTCAGGAAATATAAGAAATCAGTGGGTGTTTTTAAGCACTTCAGATGCCAAATTATAAGTTGAATGGTTACAATATGTGATTCAGTTCAAGTGAGTGTCTCCACGTCCTCACAATCTCAAGATTACCCAAAAGATTACACTTCCTTAGAATCTTCTGTATCACAAAATCAGAAACGTCAGATGAAAATCAGGTATTTGCAAAGTCTTAGTCAGAAAGCATTGCAAGTGTCATTAGCTTTCCAAACTAAGGCATTTAAAAAACAATTTCAGTACAGAGGAAATTTTCAGTACAGAGGAAAACTTAGTAGGAATCTACTGATTAGAGAACATCAGAATTAGTATTATTTAATTCAGGGGGCTTATGTGATAATGTTTTCTTGTTAAAATGAAGCATGTTGTTAAAGATGTCAGAAAGTTACTGAGAGGGACTTCAACAAACCAAAACCACCCTTTCGTGCTGCCAAGAGAACTGGGAACAGTTTTGGAGGGGAGCATTTTCTGATCTGCTTTCCTGTATGGGAATACTTTCCCAAAACAAGGTCAATGGCAGATTCCCACTTTAGGGCTTCAGTCTGTTAACAACCACCAGTCCCCAGCCATTTGCACAAATCCTGATTTGCAAATAGAAACCTGAAGATTTTTTCACATCTACTCCTGCGGCTGGTTGCACAGGATTTTCCCATCAGTACAAAGGTACATTGCAGACTTTGTGCTAAGGCTCTCTCACTCCTTCCCCATGCTGCTCTGACAAGGCAGTGCTCTGGTAAGGAAATCTGGGCTCGTTAATCTTGCCAATACTCTGCACCGTGTCATGCGCTGCTCATTAGGAGCTACAGGCACCCAGACTGTCTCAGCCCATCAGTTACAGGAGCCTTTTCCATCTTGCTGGTAATAAAGACATGAAGTCTGCCACTATCACAATTGTCTTCAGAAGAAGAAAAGCAGCAAGTGCTAATTAAAGGAGGTGCCACAGTAGGCTGTACATTAAACGTCATTCAGCATGAACACTGGAGTGTGAAGGATGGAAAGTTTGCTTCCTTTTTTCAAGACACATAGCTGAAAGTTAAACACTGAATGACCTCTCTGAAACAGTACAATCTGCATCTATTTTCCCAATTTCTATACAGTAATGAAACATCCTTTAGCTATGCACTAAGAAATTAACTGCAGGCTTTTAGCATTTCAACAAGTTAAAAGTTTGTTCTTTCAATTCAGGATCAGCTCCAGCCCAGCAGTGGATTTACTCCTTCTGTCCATACAGACTCGCTGCTGTAATTTGTGAGCAGGATTTGCATAAGTGCAGAGTGAAGTAGTGAAGGACAGCAATGATCAAAAGAAGTTTCATCTTATAGGGCTTTATATAAATTCTGGTATACTAGAGGCTACCTATTAGGACTACTATAGCATGTCTCACCTGAGACAAAGTGAGCACCTCACCAGTTGTGACAAAGAGATCTGTCAGTTGGTGCGTCTCTCCTGCACACCCAGTCCCATTTATGCCAGCTTCAAACACCACACCTACCCTAGGCAACATCTTGTATTGCTCATCTCTTCCTTTCTTTCGAGTGTTTTTCCCAGTACAGGGTTTTCTTACTGTAGACACAACTGTCAGTGTCCTGCTAGACCCACAACCAATCCTGCCTCTTCTTCACAGCTAACTTACATCCATTCCATGAGAACTGTAATCATGGTCTTCCCAATCACATTTTCACAAAACTAAGCAGCTGTACTTTGCTAAAACCTTACTTAGAACTCAAGCTTCCCATACCTTTGGTATTTCTTGATACTCCTGTCTAGGCGGTGTCCTGTTGCTCACTTTCTCTCCTACAGTACTAAACCGGAGCAGGTGTTGCACCTGGGACCTCAGCAGGTCGAAGTAATTATGCACATATTTTGCAGTCATTACTTAGGGCAATCTACACATTAACTACTCCAGATTATTTTCCCTGAAGTAAGTCTGCTTTCAGTTTATATTAAATTGTGCAGCGATCACATTGGAAGAGAAATAAAAGCATCTATTTACGTAGATCACCTGGAGCAACTGCTCTGTCTCAAGTTTTGAGGTGATATTTTTCCAAACTATTATCATCAGCCTATGCACACATGCAAATGTACACATCCCCCCATTTCAGACCTCATGTCTACATCTATCCTGCATAAGATTGTTAAACTTTCAACAGTTCTGCACTTTACTGAGAGCTACCAAAGACAGAAAATGTCAGTGAGCATTTCTGAAAAATAAGCTTAGCTTTGTAAGATCATCTTTTTCAGCTATCTGGAAGCCATCTAGATTTATTTTATTATTGTGACGGACATTTTTATTATTATAATAGAGTAGATGTCATTATTGTTCACCAAACAATATATTTAAATGAAATCTTAAACGTTATTTTACTAATCAACACCTCACAGCATCAATTTTCATTCACAGTGCAGAAAAGGTCAGTATGCAAATTGCAATACACTAAAAATGGATCTGCTCTGAGTAATGCCCAATCAAGTTAGTGAAACTACATCCTGAAGACAAAGTTTGGCTTTTTGTTTTACCTCTGATATTTTGAATCTGTTCTACAGACTAATGCGGGATTCAAAATGTCAGGGAGAAAAATGAGAAATTAAGCAATGTAGAAATAACATTTTCTGTCATTATGCAGAGTCTATTTATATAGTAGAAATCTTTGCATTACTTTTTCTGTGAAGAAACACATTTGATTATCCATTGGGATTTCTGCTTTTAATTTTAATCTTTTTCTATTTAAATTTGTGTAAATTGAAAAATTACCTATTACTTCTATGTACGTATTAGATGAAACTTAGAACAACATTAGCATAAATTTTTTTTCCTCTTTTTTTTTTTTTAATCAGGGAAGTAATGATGATAATCTTTTAAGCTGTTTGAATACACCTATATAATTCTGAAGAGCAGTCTGGTCAGTGTAATTTCAAGCTTTTTGTAGGTGAAAAAGAATTTTGTAAATTTTTTTTTTGACAGAAATTGTGAAATTTTAACATTATGTAAAAGCATAAGTAAAATGATCCAAAGACCAATGACTTTCATGAATGCATGATTAGAATATTTTTCTTCTCTTTAATATCTGAGATCTTCAGATGGATGGGGAGGGAAAAGTAGAAATTATTATGTGCAGTATGCATCCCATACTTCATGTGCAAGTTTGTAACCAAGAGAACAATTGAAATATACACAAAATATGTAGCAGTTATTGTGCCTGGAAAGTACCTGGCAAAGCAGTTAATTTTGCATATTTATGGCCACAATACTGGTGCTTAGTACCTAACAGGCATAAGTTTTGCTGAGTAAAATTGCTCTGGAATAAATAGAGGATTTGATAAGTAGAGCAGTTATATGTACATACATCTGAATCCACACAATCAAAAAGTCCTTTGGGACTAACCCATTCCAGAATAAAACATTATGGAAGACAGGTTTGTTACAGCAAAGTCCCCAGATGAACTAACTTTATTTATTAAGGAGAGCTTCTGTTCAGCATAAAGCTGCTTACATTTGTCATTTTTCCCAGCTTAAAATTTCATACAGCCTTCAGTCCTTTTATTTTTCAGATATGCTCTCAGTGTTTTCCTTTCTTAATTACCAGTAAGAAACTGCTAGGTGCTTCTATGAAAGTGTTACAACATTGGTAGGCATTAGTCTATCCTCACTTGTTCTTCATATAATAGAGTTTTTAGATCATGTCAGAAAAACATGCATCTGAGGATGGCAAACTGTGCTGTTATACATGTTTTAACACTACAGACATGAAAATCTAACAGGTCAGAACAAAGACCACGTTAATTCACAATGTTTGCTTTTGACATATGATGCACATTCAGCTGTTACCTTTATTAAAAATCTATTAGACACCACCACTTTTTCCCTAAGTGGTCGTAAGTCCACTGGGACTGCAATTCTTCTCCTTTTAAAAATATTAACATTTATTGTGACTGAATTCCCTCTGTCATCATATTGCTCAGTCATGCCCAATACTGTCAAATCCTTGTACAATTCTTCCCAGTTGACTCAAGCACCACCATCAGGCTTTATTACTTCAATATTAACCCCTTTTTCCATATGTTGGATTGATGCCTTACCAGATTCCTCCACTGTAAAACTCAATGATTCACTCCCTATTTCTTCCTAACTTTTAACCTGCTATTAATTCACTACAAGAGTTTCATTTTCAGTGCACAGGAGCTTTAATTCTTTATAACCCTTCAGGAAAGAACCCTATTAATAACTTAATGGAAATTCAAGTAGATTATGACTGGATCATAATTTTTACCCAAATCATCGCCTCCCCTGAAGAATTGGTAGACCTGTGAATTTTGACCTCTTCCTGTTAAGCCAGGCTGTTTAGCCTGCATGATGAACAACACAATCCTAAATTATAATTGACACCCTGCTGCCATTCATTTCATGCTGAAGCACTGAATTGTAGCTGTGGTTTGGGAGCACTCATCCTGATCAGCTCTCTATGCACCTGTGACAGTCTGGCTCTCAGAAAATGAAAAGTTCTGAATTATGAAAATTGTTTTTACAAGACTGTTATTAACCATATCCAATTTTTATTTTCTTTATTTCTCCAGTGCAACAAAAATTAATGGAGCTGTGGGACAGAGGAGGAAGCTCTTGAAAAGGAGAAGGTAGCTTTCCTACAGTTCATTGCCAAGGAAACCAACAAGCCTAATACCAATGGAGTAGCCCAAATTGAGGGCTTCCTAGCTCAGAAGAGACCTTAAAGTTTCAGGGGACAGAGGAGAAAGACATCTCCAATGAAAGTCCCAAAGGAAACAGGTGATTTCACTTGGTGCTCCAGCATAATAATAAAGTTACAGTGTACCTGACACTGGAGCAGTAGGTATTGGCTGATGATTTCATATTGAGCTTTTACTGCCATGTCTAAAGAATTCTGGCAGTCTGGTAAAGTGGATAGCAGACACAGGCCAAAGTACAGTTACTCACACCCAGTTTTATGGTTTGTTTTCTCTCATGTTATGACACGAGACACAAAAAATACAGCACAAAGATTTCTGTCTGCTTGAACTGACAAATGTAGGATTCCTAATATAGAGAAAAAATCTATGGGGATAGAGTATTACCTAAGTATTCCCATGCTAATCTTTTGATATAACTATTCAAATATATTCATAGATACAGGTATATGTACACACAGAAAAAAGCAGAAAAAGATTATGGTTCACTCTAGATAACAATTACAACAAAGTGAAAATGGCTCACTTGCAACATCCTATATGAAACCTTTTAAGTGATACTTTGTTACAGACTCATATTCATACAAATGAATTATAAAGAAACTATGCTAGTGCTGCTAGAAGGGGTATTTTTTTCCTGGTTTTGTAACTATCATTTTACAATACAATTCTTATGGCTCAGTCTTGGCAAAAAAAACTTGAAGGCAGGAATATAAAAGCCACAGCCACCTTTCCTAAAGATGTTTTCCAAGCAAAATCCAGGTTCCTGTTCCCTGGATTCTAATGCTGGCAGGCAGTTACTTTTCCTGTAACAGGCTGAGCAAGATCCCAAATCTGAAAAAATAACAAGTTCTAAGAATATTCAGGTCTAGAAATGCATGTTCCACGAGAACTTCAAACTAACCTTCAATTGTATATACATTTTTAAAGAAAGTAGAAGCAAGGTTTGCACAAATCAAGTACAAAATTGGAAGCAGAGGGGGAAGGGAAAAGCTTCCACAAATTAAACTGTTATGCACTTACAGAATTTTGCACAGACACCACAAATAGGTAGGTTAGAAAACAAAAGAACATGAAAGAGTTGAAAAGTGAAACAATATAGGTTTAAAGAGCCAAGATTAATCATGTCTCTTTCCTTTGAAAAAGAGCATCCAAAAAGGCATCACCAAAATGCAAGGAAGATGCCACAATAAAAAGAATTATTATGTACCAACAAATATTTAGTGTTTGAAGAGACATCACAAAAACTGCATCATAGCCTTGAAATAGATATTTAATTCCACAGACAATCTTCAGTTTAAACGGATACAAAGAAAAGTGGTTTAGATGTAATTTTCTCTGTTTAACTCACAAAAACAAGCATTTGCTTTAAATTACTTTTTCTGTGGTAACAAATCCAGAAGAAATAGGATTATGCTTTTTTTGTACATCAATGCATACCTTTGTTACATTAACCTGAAAGAATTTTTTATCCTAGATCTTTGAGCTGCATACACAAGTATCAGAGAGGCAAATATCACAGATAAAAATGAACCTGGTTTAGAAACAGAATTTCTGCCATGACATATCACAAGGAGACTTAACTTTTTACTTTCCAAATAAAAAAAATTTAAATACTGAAACATTCTTTGAAATGTTAATATTTAATTTTTTAATAGCATCCTCAGAGACTTTCCAACTCTCACCTAATTTGAGGGTAATAGGTTACAGCAATTTTTATTGCTGCACTGGACATAATTCTTTTTTTGTGTGCTTTTAAGTTATGCCAAAATTGCCTGAGTGCATATGAGTAAGTTTAGGTATAGGGAGGGGGTTGGTTCGTTGGTTTGGTATTTTTCTTAAGAACCTGTACACATTTGATGGAATGCTTTTGCTTTCTGCTTTGGTTTTTAACAAGCAACATTTCTGACCATGCACCATCTCACCATTGTTTTTCTCTGTACCCGCTGCATCTGCTCTGCAGAACTTCCTAATTTTTTTTTTTTTCCTGTAAATCACATTGTATTTTGAACTCAAACCTTACACAGGACTAAAAAGAATTTAATGAAATATCCTCCACAGCCCATGGCAGAGCTCAGATCTGCATGTGAGAAGGCAGCAGTGATCTGACCCTGGCTGGGCTCTGCGTTTGCCTCTCCCTGCCCTGTTCTGGCAGAGGAGACTCCAGCAGAAAACTGCTGGCTTCTTTCAAAAAAACTCTCTAAGTGCCACATCTTGAAAAGCATAAAAAGGAAACCAATGCATTTAGAAACTCATTTACCGGCTGTAGCAGAGCCTGAAAAGCAGCAACAGAGAAAAAGCAAAGAGAGGACTCACCAAGATGCATCCTGATGTAGGGGGAAGAGTTTTGGTAGCAACCGTCAATAGTTTCTGCTTCTCTCCTCTTTTCCTTTCTCAGTCCCCCCACTCCTAAATTCCCCATTTAAGGGAGAAAATAACAAGGCAGAAGAAGCCAAGAGACTTTCATGACATAAACAATAAGGCCTTCCTGTGCCAATATTTCCTTTAAAAACACTTGCCAATAAAGCTCCTGGAGGCCAGCAAGAGAAAGAAATGCCGAAACAGCCATGACATGAACTTGGCATATTTTCTGACTCACTCACTTCCCTTGAGACAATTCCTCTAAGAGAATGTTGAAGGATAATGGGAAAAGAAAATTTCTTCCAGCGAAAAGGACTTCAGCTGCCCGTGCATACAAGAAAAGTGCCAATTAACTTTATTTCTGTTTACCTACAGCCTTGCTCACACAGCCACCTCCACTGACATGTTTCCTGACTCACACTGGCTCATGTTTGTATGTTCATCTTGTAAGCCTGGTGTCTGAGACAGACAATGAGATTTAAAAAAAAAAAAAAAAATCCTTGACTCCAAATAATTTCTGAACAGCAGAGAGAATGATCAATAAATGATAAAGGGTGGCCAAATACTTGGCTGCTTGACATATTAAATCCATATTTCCCTTTTGTTTATCCCTGCTATTTATATTTTTTTATAATTTCTCAGAGCCAGACATAATAGTCTATAAAACATTAAAGCTCATACTCCTTCAGATATCTGTAATGAAAGATTGTCAAGATTATTGTGTCTCATCAACCTTTCTCATTTTGAGTAATACCATGTTTTCAAAAAGAAATGGCATGTTAAGAACCAGAAATTAAAATCTCCTTGGAAATCAGCATCTTACACGCACACACACGCATTCACTCCCTCACTCACTCATTCCTGGGGTGCAGCTGGCCCCCACCTGTGTCTCATGGGCAGGCACGCAGGGCTTTGGTTGTCTCCTCTCCCTCACACCTTCATCTTCACCTCCAGTGCAGGGACCTTCCCCAGGAGGCTGGAGCGGAGGGGAAGCACAGGCAGGAGACAGACCAGCACCGTACTGATGGCAGGGGCAATGTGGATTCTCTGCCACCACGGGGTCACAGTGGCTCCCACTCTTCCAAGGGCAAGGGCAGGCTGGCAAAACCTGTCTCTGGCCAGGCTCTGCTCCAGGGCTGCCACCCCACTGCACTCCCCTCTAATGCCAGACCGGGCAGAGAACTCCCACCTCGAGCCAGACCAAGCAGGAATTGTGGTTGCTTTGGGGGGCTGTTTGATTACCAGTCCCAGTATTGTAGTGTGGGGACAGCACCTCTTCCTTCCACATGTACCTGACTCAGGGGACCATGCAGGGAGCCCCTGTCACGCCTCTGCAGGGACCTTGCACCCTGTCAGTGCGTGAGCTCGGCTCACTCTCTGTGCCTAGGAAGGCAGGGGAACTGCCAAGTGCTCCTCGCTCAGCTAAGGGCTCTCACTGCTGCTGGGGTTTCTTTGGTTTCACATTCAACTCCTTAGATTAGCATCAGAGTATCACATATCAAAATAACCACTAGTGAGCATTTGCTGGCCTGCTCAGAAGAGGGTTCACCATACCTGCAGCTGCATCATTTTACTGTAATGTAGTCTGATATCATACACCCCTGGTTTCTACTCTCTAATAAGCTGCTTGCTGCTTTAGCACTTGGGTTTATGCCACGCTTGACAAATCCCCAGACCCTCCTCTAAGACCCCCCCTGAAGATGCTCAGCAATCACAGCTAAACCAGGGCCACCATAATGGTCATATTTGGGGTTTTTTCCAATTTTAGTAAATTTTGCAGCATTCCTAGCTAGTATGGCTCTGCTGGTAAAATGTATAAATGGTATAGGATGCTATAGGGGATACAATCTACATTAGGAATTTCCCACTGGCTCACCTTTACTCCACCATGACTGCTGGGCACCCTGTCAAGTCCCACACACACACCACATACGATTCTTTTTTCTTAAGGATCTTTTTCTGCCCCCTTACAAAGCTAACACTGGTTTGTTTTTAGGTTTGTTTTCAGCAGAACCAGAGAATGTATGTATTTTTTTGTAACACCACCGGGGCAAGCCATCTGTGGTTGGCTGGCAAACTCTGAAATTCAGGGCTGGGGCAGAAATATTTAGGAGTCAAAAAAAGCTGACTTGCTCAAGAAATTAAAGCCCTTCTGACAATCTTCCAGAGAGCCCCTGAGGAAAAGGGAGGGAACCAGAGAGAGACTCAAGGAAAATGGATGGGAGCCCAGCGTTGAGATTCACGCCAGAATGGTTCCTGGCCAAGAAGGAAGGTTGGCAAGTAGACAAATACAGGCTTTCATAGGCAGCATTGTAAACAAGACATTAAAAATATTAATCCATTTAGATTTCAAGCACTGAAATGAGATTTACTTAAGAAGCAGAATTATGCTGGTAATGGCTCCTCAAACATTTCGGCCGAAAGTCAAAATTTTTGCTCAACTGTATCAAATGAAAATACAAGGAGCTGTTGACACTACAATATTCAAACATTCAATCGTATGGCCAGGCTGGAAAAACACAGAGAAAAGCAAAGGAATGCAGAAACTCAAGCCCTCTCAAGGAAACTGAATTCACAAATTATTTTTACCTTCATTTCTACACCAAAATAATAAATTGAAGAGGTGAAATAATTTTCTAAAACCAAACTTCCTTTCAGAAATCTTTTCAAATCAAACATAAATTACTTCTACCAAAATACTTTGTTTCCAGATAGACACAATCCAGGTAGAACAGAATGTCTTTTGTGTGAAAGAAAGTTTAAGTAGACTTTGAACACCTAGACTTTAAAAAAAGTTTCTTCTCTCCTGAAGGAATCAGCATGTCTCCCTTTTTCCCTTTAGAAAACATACACTTATTCTAAATTTTTGACTATTTTAATTTTCTTTTTAAAGGTACTGGATAAGTAATTTCTCACCAAAGCCAACAGGTGCTCATGAAAACTGAAGTACAGAAATACACGTGCTTTTTTGGTGCACGTGGGAAGAAGTGTCATGTCACCTTAAGCCTGCTAGCACCAGGAGATTCACAAATCTTCTTCTACAGGCTGGTGAGCAGGGCCAAGCATGTCAGGGGAGGCCCACAGGGAAGATTGGGTGCCTTGAACAATGAGAAAAATACAAGCTGCAATTACTATATGGGATTCAGTACCTCAGTCAGGAATCTGAAGATTCCTGTGTTGGGTTAAAGAAAAGACAGATATTTGTTGAATTGATGAGGCTGATCTAGTCTATGTGCACAGTCTGCTCAAGAGAGGTTTTTTCCCCCCTCTCAGTAGCTCCAACAATCATGGTAAAATGCCAGGCACAGAGGAGGTATCTCCATTCAAAGCACTAAGAGCATTCTAAGGAAAATGTTAAATTCTCCATTACCTTTGGTCACTTAAAAAATCACCCACATTAACTTAGTGAAAAAGATAGGATAGAAAGCATTCCATATGTTACAACCAAGGATATACCACACATGCCTCAGAATTTTATTTCTTATAAGGGTCTTTTTAAATAGAAAAAAAAAGTTAAAAAACAAAAAACAAACCAAACTAAACAAAAAAACAAACAAAAAACCAACCCCAAAGCAAAAGAAAGAAAAAACAACAACCAAAAAAAAAAAAACCCCACTGTGCTCTTTTTGCTTATATGCGCAGCCACTCATAAAATTATCTTAAGATCTCCACAGTATCTGAAATGGAAGATTAGAGCAAAGGAAAACCTCAAAACAGAGTTAAACAAGGAACAACTTCATTCTGCTTAAGAGTGAAAAAAATAGACTAAAGTTTAAAGAATCTTCAATTTTATAACAGTTTAAACATTTAAATGCAAATTAAAGTAGCAACACATGAATGACAGAAATTCTGTAACACTCCTATATTATGAATCATACTATGAAATTTGCTTTCTGCACTCTTAATGGAAACGGAATGAAATACTGGCATCTCAGGGATTTTGAAATTATATACAAGCAGCACATTTAATAGCCTTGATTTTAATAAGTTAGCATTCTATCTCAGGTGCATATTCTAAAATGTTCTAGCTGAAGGTATTCTTATGCAAGCTATTTGCCTATTACATACCACAACTGGTGTAACTTCACCGTCCAGGGAGGCATTTCCATCCCTTGGAAGGAGAAGCCATTAGGGAAACACTGCTTGGCAAACAGTAGCTCGCACACTGGAGCTGCAACATTATCCTGGCTTTCCTACATATTAGGCACAGGACTATGTTCAAAGTAAACATGCGGTCATAATTAAATAATAATTATGACTAACATTTGTGTAACACCATTCATCCAAACAGTTCAAAGCATTAGGTAAATCTGTAAACAAAAGGTCTAATCCTGCACCCTTTACTCACATAATGCCATGCATCAAACGGGCTGTGTAGATCTTGTCTATGCACAGACCTAATTGCTCTCAATTAACTCCATGTGTCAACACTTATTCCAGTGCTTCGTGTTCCTGTTTAGCTTAATTCTCTCACTGCTTACTACAGGTGAATGCACTGTTTCTACACTCTCACTGACTTAATACCACTTCTACGGACACTTTCCTACACGGATCCCACAGGGCTTTTAAAATATTAATGCAGCCTCACTTCTGCTATGCGCATCTAATAGGACAAATATTCTTTTATTAGATGAAGAAGTTCACTTTTTACTACTACACTTCGGGGACTGACCGTCACATCTGACTTGCAACTGTAAACCCAAGACCTACAGTTGCTATTCTCATACCTTAATCACACAAATAGCCTTCTTCATCCATCATGCTCCAGAGTAAAACCACAGGAAATGGTAAGAACAGGGGAAAATTCTGCAGTTTCTAAAAATAAAATATATCCACAAGCAGACATGCTCAAACCACTTTCATGCATCTGTAGTACAAACATTGTCTGTCGCAGAGAACCAATGTTTCTAACAGCTTAAAAAAAAAAAAAATCAGGAACAACCTGCTGACAATTTTGTGTCTGTCTGCCTTGACAGTCAAGCAACTAGAGAACAAGGAGAGAGGTCAGGAATACCTGAGTCAGATTTCATTTTGGCCCTGCTATGGACAGTTACTTAAGTTCTTTGCTTCAGCAGCAGTATCTGCAAGTCAAGCCAAGTAATCTCTTTCATTTACGGATCTTTTGAAATTCATGAAAATCCCTATGGCTCTTTGAAGACAAATACTGTTTACCAGCACCAGCTGTTACTTAGCTTTTAGTATTTTTCATCTTTTATCTTAAATTTTCCATAGAAGAAAGTCACTGCCACAACCCACTCACGCCACAATTTAGTGTATTTTCCTTCCAATTTTAATTCTCCTTTGCAAGATATAGACTCAATTTTAGCTCTTATATGTATTCCATGTAACTTAGGCATAAAACAGAAAATATTTTTTTTAGCACCAAACAAAAGCACTGTAAAACATTATTGACTGCTGAACTGTCAGTAGAGCTCACACTAGCAGGGCAGTAAAATAGGGTGTATTTTTCCTCTTCTAATTTTCAGATGAGTTTAGGCACTTCTCTGATGTTCTAATTAAAAAAAAAATCCAACAAAACAATAAATTGTCTCATCTAAGCACAATGCGGTTGAACCTGAAAAGAATCTGGTGTCACAACAGCAATCCCTACTAGAAAAAACAATCCTGACTTGTAGAAGGATTTCTCATTAATTCAGAAAATGCTGCACAGTAGTTAGCTATTAAAGACACAGCTCTCATACAGCTATGCACTCTTAATTCCATATACATATAGCCTTTGTGGACCCCATAGGAGTGAAAATGTGAATATTAATGGTTCAATCCACAAAATGTTAACATATAGCTTTGTTTTAATAAGCAGTGAAAAGGACACGTTTATATTAAACTGCATTGTCTTCATGTGCCAGGCTGGGGATGGAAAGGTTGGCTTCCCCCATCAGTTGTACAAGCAGCATCTGTCAGCAGCACATGAGCAGCAGGCAGGTGAGTTCCCTCAGCCTGTCCAGCCAAGAAAGGAGAAGAGGTGCTATGCTGTCTCCTGCCAGGACACCCAGAGCAGTGCTTCTGTTCAACAGCACTTCCTCATTTATTTCTGCAGTGCCTAGGACAGGACTGCAGCAGTGTGAGCCAAGCAGTCTCTCTCCCTTCCCGTGGATCAGACCTTGACAGCTGCGCAGAGACCACGGCTAAACATTGAGCCAAGGCAGAGAAACCAAGAGCAACTCCATTCAAATCTGGGCTGTAGCCTCCTCTATTCCTTATCTGTTGCCCTTCTTCTGGAGTCAAGCCAAAATGAGCCCATAACCCTGCTGGCAAGAGCACCCCTGGCACTGCTCCACATCTTAATTTCCAACAGGGGCGGACAGCACAGAGCCCAGACAGGGAAAGGATCCTGGGGGAAAATGAGTGTCATGCTGCTGGGCACCACAGGGCTGCCTATAAATATAGAGATTCCCAACACTACCTCTTAGCAAATCCTGGAGAATTTGTTCACAGCTGAAAATGGTGCCACACAGGATACAATTCACTGATGCACCACTAAGCACAGCACTGGAACAATTTGAGCAACGCTTTCACAGGGGCTTCATGTGGCACTGAATTTTGGCCAGGAGGGCTAAGAAACTATCTGAAGTGAAAATGAGTAGTACATTAAAGGAAAGCACACAAGACAAACAGGCTTGGTAGTTTGGATTTCCAGAGCTGCTTATGTGTGAAAACCAATTATCAGATTTGACACAATGGCAGGCTAGCCCATGCTTTCAATTCCTTTGTGGTGGTGACTGCCATTTGCTTGGAAAGCTCTTATGTTTAATGCTAGAAATACAAAATCAACTCTGCTTGAGATACAAGGTATGACAGAAAAAGTTAGCATTATGGTAGGTTATAAACTGCAGTGTCTCAGACTGTTCCTGTTAGGAAAAGCAGCAGCTCCAGAGGATAACAACCATCTCAGGCATTTTAGCTGAATGCCCATGAGTCACTATCGGCTATAAGTGCATCCAGAGAAGATAAAAAAATGTTCAGGGGCAAAAAGCAAGTCAAAACTTTTCTGAATCTAATTAGGACAAATGAAAGTACAAACTTTCATTTCTCCTTAGTTTTTAAAACAGTCACTTCTTGTTGCAGTAACTGACTCTCACCATCACTTCCATCATTTATTTATCACATGACTCACAAACATACACTAGTACTATCCAGGTTTATCATACCACTGATTTTAAAATTTCATACACTGCTATTTTAGGGCTCTTGCATCCCAGAAGATGTAATACTCCAAATCTCTGCAAGCACAACATGAACATCCCCATGGCAGATCTTTCTGAGATGGAACACAGTAAATATGCAACTAACACCAAAACAGTTCTTCAGACCTGACCAAAGCACTGCTTGTATTCAATACCAAACAGGTAGAAGCCATTCTTTTAAGGGAGATGACATTTCTGAGTGTAAAACACAGAACAGCTACCGGAGATCCATTTGTTAGTCTAATTTCACTGGCTCTGATAGATTCTCTTTAGGGTGAATGGAAACTCACTACAGCGATTTCTTCAGGTCATACATCTGAGCATAGCATGTTCTATACTCTTCTCAAAGTAAACTTGGAAGAAGAATTTTCTTCTGGGGTGCAGCAAGAAATCAAGAAAAAAAAATCTACCAGCATCCTCAAGAAATTCTTACATCATTAGGGTGCAGCAGAGGTCATTGTCCATAAAGGAGTGGCAATTCTTGGCTATTTGTCTTTGAAATGCTGCATACCATGACACCTCAAACCCTCATCCTGAAAACATTAATACAGGACAATCTGATCAGCCTTTTTCATTGGATGAGCACACTTCAATTTGAAGCTACTAAAAAGCTTACGTTCCATTGAGATATCCCTTTCTTTACAAAAAATGTATGTAATCTAAGAAGGCAGCTGGAAAATTAGCCCAATTTTTAAAATAAAATATAAAATGTGACTTCCTACCTTATACCTTCATCACCTTCTAATAAATGCCATGCAGCTGTGGGAGGGCATTTTCAGAAGGGAGGAAAGTCCTAGGAGACAAAATGCTTTTAGTAGAATTCTGAATGGTTTCATTGAGTATTTTTAGCCTGGCCTCTTCAGCAGCTCTGCAAACATTTGCAAAACTCTAAACCAGAGCCAGGGTTATGTCACTATCTTTGGTACAAATAATTTGTTAGGAACTATTTTGTTCTGGCACAAGGATATATCAAGAGAGGATGCGTGAACTGGCTTGTTTTCTTTTGGATTAATGTTGTTTGTCAACTGAAGGCTGTCTTTATGTGGAAAGAGCAAGGTGCCAAGAAGCACATTTCACCATGCCAAAATTAAAGGGAGGAGCTCAGAAACAGTCTTTTATTACCTAATTAGTTTTATCAAATGACACAGATCAACTAACAGGAGATAACTAATAGGAAAAAGGGGTCTAATGAAAAAGTAAGTTATCAGCTGGATGCTCTCCAGAAAACAATTATCTCCCTAGGTAAACAAGAACTACTGTTGGGAGGTCAGGCACAAAACGCAAGGAATGGAGGTCTCCTCAGGATACCAGCCCTTGGTGGAGTTGAAATGGGTGAAAAAAGTAGTGGGATAAACTACTCTGAGAAAAAGAGATTATTATTAAAGAAGTGAGTATCTCCAGATAAAATTATTCCTATCTGGCCTACACATATCCCACCAGTTGTTTTTTTATGAAACACAAATTAAGTACAGCCTGCTAGATTAATATCCTTATTCAGAATGAAAATTAGGAATACAATAGGAACAGCCATGTTCACCTACTCATGAACAAATTACCAGAATAAGTTTTTTATAGCTTACAGGGAAAATGGCAGTTCACAGATCTTATTTTATCTTGATTGCCCCCTAAGACTAGAAAGGATTATCACAAAAAGAAATACGCAATTTTAGATTATATTCTACTTTATCCACGGTAACCAGATGTACCACACATACTTACATTTCCTTTCCATTATTTTCCCAATTGCATGAACTAAACTGGCCAAACAATTCAAACTTATGTGGCTCCCATTCAGATTACATCAACTTTTAATTCCTAATGTAAACCACACTTTCATGTTTCCCATTATTATTTCATTATCTAGTATATACCAAAAATATGCAACTCTTACCCAATATTTTAGCTAGAAAAGTAACACCAGACACACATAACAGCACAAAGACATTTAAAAAGCCTTGTTAAAAAAAAAAATCTAAAAATGTGAATTTAATTGATTAAAGACTTATGTCCCCAGCAGCTTGAAGAGAAGCAACATTGATTTTTACGAACATTCCTTGAGAATTTTAAGTGATGCAACGGGGGAGTTTTATTATGCTATTCTTTCTCTTCCTCTTCCCCCTCATCCTTCACCAGTTAATTTGAAAACAGACAGGGCAAAGAATTTATGGGAAAATGCTGTCTCTTGGGATCTCCAGTTCTACCTTTACTGCAGAGCTGTGGAGACCACAGAAGAGTTTCATATAGACTTATTGTGTGCTTTAGCAAGGACTGCTAGAACTACGAAAGGAACCTAAAAATCAGTCCCTCTACATGGAAATACCAACCACTGCCATTCCAGAACTATGTCAAGAGTGGGCAAAAGATGTTAATGAGGACTTGGCATGTCCTGGACAGAGCTGAGCAGCACTGCTGGGAAAGAGCAGTCCTGTTAGCATGCCTTTCCCTGCCTGGAAACACTGAGTTACAGGACAAGTCCCAGCTCACACAGCCTGCTGACCCTGCATGCAACCAAGAGCACCTGCAGAGGCTTCAGCCTAGACTTGTATCGCTGATCCAGACTGTCATGACCTTTTCCAAGGTTATTTCCATCATTCCTGCACATGGAATGGGTATCACCATTCCTCTGTGTCTCAATGGACTTAGCAGGGTATTGGATTTTGGGGACTCTACAGTAAGATAGCCCCAAAAAAAAAAGAGAAAGAGCACATCACAGGAATGCAAATCAGTGAGCTCATGCAGGTATAAATAGAAAGCAGATTTAGTTGAGGAATAAAATAACCAGTAAATGAACTTATTTCATCTGCCAGGCACCTTTAAAGCCCAGCAACGCAAAGACTCTAAGATTCATAGCCTTCACAAGGTTCCAAGTGGCTCCGCAAAGAGTGGGGATTCTCTGCCAAAACCAGCCAGTCTTCACTTTCCTCCAGAGTCAGTCCTTGGCTGGCAAACCCTAACCACTGTGATATCCAGGCCTGCCTATGGATGAGGTCACTGGCCATGATCAGCACATGAGCATGTGTGTGGCAGATCTCCACACACATGAGAGCCAGCTTTTCCCCTAACGTGTGATCCTTCGCTCCCACAGAACAGAGCAGCACCACTGTGCTCTCTTTTTTTCTCTCCCTGCCCCACTTCTGCCACCTTCTTATTACTTTTTCCATTATTTCCATTTACTCTGGAACTGACTGCAAGGCATGGTGCCATTTTAAAATCCTCTTTGGCTCTGCCCACCTTGAAAAGACTGACAGAGGAGGAAAAATTGGCCAAGCCATGACAGTGAGCATGATGCCTTAGGTTTTAGCTTTTATATTTTTCTGCTTCTGTACTGCTTTAGTGTGTAGTTCTGAGCTTCATATTAAGGGATGGTAAGCTTTGTTCACAGAGCAGCTAGACAAAACAATTCCTTTTCTATCTTGGGACCAATGATAACTGACCCAAATTTCAGGCCCAAGAGCATAAACAATGTGGACTGAAGAGAGAAAAACAAGAAGGATGGGACTTCATAACCTAAAGGTGTAATTGGACAATTAACTCCAATATGTAAATAAACCAGAACTTATAAAGGTGAGAGACCTTGTGACTGGTCATTCATTTTATGACCATTTTGGGTTCATCGTGGGTGTAGCCCTGGCTGGGCTCTTGTGCTGCCCAAGGTGCAGCCATTGAGGCCTTTTAATAAACCCCTACTTTATTCTTGAACTCCATCTAGCCTCTGTTCTAGGTCAGCCTTGACAAGGCATCAGTTGGGGCAGAACCAGAAAAGTAGCCACTTCCACTCTCACCATTAACGCCTGGAGATTCAGTCAGCCACCTCCTTCCAAAAGGACTTGCCTGAGCAACAAATTACTATTTTAACTGCACGTTCTTTCTCTCTCACAAAAGGTTTCTAGCAGACTTTGATCATATGTCCTGTGCAAAGACACTGGATTTCCAAAATCTTTGCTTACTTTTTTTCTTCTAACCTTTTCCCTCCTGTATACTTTAAGCAACAAGTATCTACTCTGTCTACCAGAGAACTAAGTAGCAGAGATTCCTGGACTCAAAATTCCTAACTCCAACTTTTCAATGCTGGGCAATGATTTTCTGGTTCAGTTAGGCCACTTAAATTAAATTATGCAGTTCTACCTATAAGGTAGAGATTGTGAGAAGACTCCTCCCACCACTGGGTGTAAATCCCGGGGTACAGCCAGTGCAGCCTCCTGAGATCTTCATTCCTCCACGCCTACAGCATTCCTGCAGACAGCTTCTCTGAAAATTATAAGCTTTAAGGCAATGTTCTCTGCACACCAACATCCTTCTCCATGTTTCCCTGGTAAGTTTTAGCCTTCCTGCCCCATCATCCCTTACATCAGACTTGCTCTGGTGGCACAATGTGAGCCCATCGAAATAAGCAAGCTGAAGGAAAGGTGCTCATGCTTGCTGCTGTTTTCCCACAGCACACTGGCATTTTCCATCTGCTCCTAGGAGTACTCAGCCTAGATGCACTGCATCGCCAGCCTGCAGTCACAGTAAACAGTGAGACTTCTCCACACATGCAGAGTTGGTTTGGGAAGCATACTTGAATACAGGGGGGAAAAAAATTATTATAAGGAATGTGGGCAGGACAGGCCATCCAAACAAAAAAGCCTCACTTGACCAGATCACTGACCTTGCCCAGGAATGCAGGTACTGCACACAGGAAGAAAGTTTTCTGTGCTACTCAAGCTGCAGCTAACACCCAGATTTGTAAGCTGTTTTCCACAAGGAGAAGCTGTGTACAAAGTCAGAAGGCAATAAATCATGCTGCATTATGGATCAGCTTGCTGCTTAGGACACACACATGCAGAAATATCAAAGGCTTTTTGAAATTAACAGTGAGTGATTATGTGAGGCAAATGTAATGAAAACACAACAGAGTCTCTTAGCTAGGGGTAGAGAATATTCAGCCAAAGGCTTCCTCTGACTCCCACTGCGAACAACAGTATGAAATATGTATGGAAATAAACAAAATGATGTATTAGGAGAATGAAGACTCAAGGCTTTGCACTAACTTATTGTTTTCCTGAACCATTAATTGCTAGACAGCTTTCTGTGTCACAATAGCATTTCAATTACTGAGCTTTTATATTATAAATATACTGTATGTTTTTGAGGGTGGACAAAAATTTTATAATTATTAAAACATGTCTAACAAGAACAATTATAAAGGATAGCTGAGCATTTGGTCCTCCACTTGCTGTTATAAAACACAATCCATGCAAACAGATGATAAGCAATTAACAGGTTTAACAACACATGCCATTAGCTGCAGTCATATTTAGAGTGATTCTTATGCATGTTAAGTGGATTATTTATTTAAGACATATGCATTTCAGCAGAACACACTGGAGGAGACTGTGTGCAAGTTGCATGCATGTTGACAAGAAAGTGGTCTTGTGAATTCAATACACACAGGTGGGAGCTGTGACACAGACCATTACTAAGGATTATCCAATGCTTCCTATAAATCTGATTTTCACTTGCTTATAATTTTGCCAGATTAATTGTTTGGACTGAAACTTTCCACGTTGGATGTGTGGTTCAGGCTATTTCTTTTCTTACATTAACCAAAATGGTTTGATTATTTCCAAGATAGAAGCCAGGAAAAAAAAAAGACATTGTTTTGCCAAGAGAAAATATTATCTTCAATAATTCAAATATCCCTTTCATTTTAAATAGCAGAGGATACATTTTAGTCAGGGAAGTGGCTCTTGCCAGGCCAGTTAAAATCAGTTCAAGTGTGATGACACTCCAAATGTCTGCAAACTTGTGAGAGGTGTGAGATACTGGGTTTAATGCTGGGTTCCACTGATGAGCACTATCCTCATGCAAAGGGAGGATGCTGAGATGCCTTTGCTGCCATTGCTGCTGCCTGTGCCACAGCCCAGGATGGAGGTCAGGCAGCACAGAGAGCGGGACCAGGCTGACCCACACTCCAGCAGGGAAAAATTGCTGGAAAGAGGAGGAGAACTTAGGTATCTCTGGCCCATACAGACCAGTTATGCAGCAGAAGAGAGTGGGATCCCCTGAAGAGATTAAAATGAAGAGGATTTAGCTGACTGATAATGAGTTTATGATGAAAGGAAACAGACAGGGTCAAGGGTGGGGTACAGCGCCTGATTTTGTAAACCCGGTTTGTTGTGTGTGTGCAGCACTTAAGCAAGAATAAAATGAATAATAACTTTTTAAGTTGGAAATGTACAACTCAAAGCTAATGCTTTCAGATACTGACTAAAACATGCTGCTTCTAAATATTTAGGCCACTCCACACAGGTCTCTGGTTATTGAGACTCAAAACATCCCCAAAACTGCAGTCAGAAATAAACCTGTGTTTATTGGGAAAGGATCCCTCTTTTTAACACGTATTTAAAAATACACCTCCTGTTTCCATGATTAGAAATGTACATACTAAAAACGAGAAACACTGTCTGAGGTACCTCTTACAGCAATCAGGTAGATAATTTTTACAAAATTTTTTTAAGGAACTATGCCTTTGAAAATCTTCCCTTACAAATCCATCTGTGTACAACTTCATTTTATCAGTCTTGTGGAGAGGACACAGGAGCTACTCATCACAACTGAGAACAAAACACTAAACAAAAGCCCTTCTGAAGGTCAATCTGTGTGTTTATTTTGCAGCTACTTGTAGCCTGGCGCACACCACCTTTTACCCAGCCCTAGTAGCAGCAGACAATCCGTGGGGGCAAAAGCCCCCTGCCTCTGCCTTCAGAGCAGCCACAGCTCGGACCCTGCCCTGGAGAGCTTGCTCCACCACAGCTGCACATGCCAGCACAGCCAGGGTCAGAAGGCAGAGGCAAGGACAGCCCTGAGCTGCTGTCCTCTGTGGGCAAAAGGTGGGATGGGTAATCTGCCTCAGCACGGGAGAATTTGTGATGGTTTTCTCTGATTTCTGCTGCGATTTTTGATCAGTAGCCAAGTGTTGGTTAATTATTGGCCTTTATGGTGCTGATTGCTCAACAGAGAGAGGGCATTGCATGCGCAACTACCCCACAGTCCAGAGCTGAAATGGAACAAAGTAAGGCAGAAAACTTCCTGCAACTGGGGGTTCAAGGTTGTACCCAGTGATTAGTCTTTGAAAGATACACAGATTTTTTTCTTTCAATTTTCGGCTCACTTTCTATCTCATTCACCTGTTCTCCTTCCAACAGTGAATTCCAGATCACACAACTAGCTGGTTACGTGATGAATTAGTCCTAAAGGCAGAAGATGGAGAGGAAAACTGGCTGTACAGTTGCACCCTGCTTTTCTTCCTACCCCCTAGAGTATTATTTATTCCCGCAGATAGAAACTTCAATATCCATTTTTATGACAACACTATTTTCATGGATTATATGCTTATCAATGCCAACTTTCCTTCAGCAAGGAAAATCACCTTCTCCCAGGAGAGACTATTTGCAATTTCATACCAAGGGTGGCATCTCTTAAATAGTTCTAATTTTACCAGGAGAAAGTACATCTTGTTTTACAAGGACAGTGGAACCATTACACAGTACACCACTACAACCTTTTCAGAATGCAAGCACCTCCTTAGAAGAAAAACAGATCTCATTCTCTGTGAATTGTTTTCTTCTTATTATTTAAGAACCGAGACATGCTGGGACTTGGCATTTCATGCATTTGAGAAGACAAATTCATAAAAGCAAGAGATTCTGAAAAGTTGGAACCTTGAACAGCTTCCTTCCATCATTTTAATATAAACTATTAGATAACATTTGAAGAATCTTTATGGTAAGAAGGAGCACAACTGAAAATTCACAAGTGAGGTATTTGTCAAAAACAGATCATCTACTCTCCAGTCCTGTTTCTCCATTGCACAAGACTATTTCCTTTAGTGCTGGCTGATGTGGCATATACTCCCAATAAAACAGCACAAAAATGGCCTTGGTGGACACATAGCTTCTCCTCCCCTCCAGTTCTGGGTGTGTTCAGTCTTAATATTTTTCTCTGTGATTATTCCTTCCCTACAAAATTAACCCTAGACATGCTAGAAGAATTATAAAATATAACTTACACAGCAACTTCTTGATTTATATTTGATCTAATTGCTAAACAGCCTACTAGAGACTTGCTAGATCTGGTCCCAAAATTACAATCAACAAACTATGACAAAATGTGTGTTGGTGCACATAAAGAGAAAAGAATTGCCTCAGAAAAGCAACACAAAGCACCAAGTGAATTGGAAAGAGTCTGTGAAAGGCAGAGGGCATGCACTGTAGCTCTTTCATGCTCTGGTTGGCTTTTGTGAGTTTGATTTATGTATAATTAACCATTTTTTCCCCTGCAAACAATTTCATTCGAAGCTGTGCTATCATTTTTACCCCCCATTCTCCTGCCACAGCCACATAAAACAGTCCAGTTTAACATGATGACAACTGAAACACGCTGCCACAGCAAGAGCCCAAACTTCTGTGTTTGCATAAAACCCCACTCTCGTCTCCCTCCTGCTCATCCTATCATCACAAGAATGAAAGAAATTCATAAACTGTAACTCTCATCTCTAATAGAGCCTTGGCCAAAATTCAAGCCTGATAATTAATCACATTCTGTCTCTCCAAATTCCCACACTAGGCTGACTAAGAGAAATAACTCTTCTCTTCCCCGCCTAGACAACAATGTTTTATATGGCTAATGGACAGAGCATTTCACCTCTGAGAGAGCTGGGAAGCAAACTGGAGAAAAACAAGAGACACCTAACACTTGTATAAGACAACAGCAGCAGATGAAAGAGTACTGTAGTATGTTTTTAGTGTGTGTCAAACCAAAAGCTAAATCACTGCTCTCTAATTACACTTTCTGTCAGAGAATAAAAGCACAGACGATCATACAGGACAGGCAGCTCTGAGGAAGGTGTCTGAGTGACTACAACACAAGCTGAATGATTTGGGATAGGAGGGTATTTGAGACAATGCAGATATGGTTATGAAAAGCTGATAAATCAGTAAGGCAAACTACATTTATGTATAACACTAGACCTCAATAAAATACAGAAGGCATTCAAACCATTTCAGTCCAAAGAATATGAAGCATTAACACTATGCCATGATCTTAGACAGCCATAAAAAAATCACTACCTCATTCCACTATTCAGTAAATTACCAATATATCAAAAGAAGAAAATTATTATGACACCTGTACTGCACACAAAACATAAACCACTCATTGCATGGGGATTGTAATTGGACTTTGCTTCTGAGCTTGACATATGAACACTATAACCTTAAGCAGCACTCTTAAAAGATTTTATTTATTGTATATTTCACATGTATTTGTAAAGGACTTAATGAACTGCTTTTCCTGCAGACTTCTTTCTCTTCTGGTACAAAAGGGTGTGCATCATCACCGAAAAAAATCACCAGGCAAGGCTGGCATGAACAGTCTTGCTAGCACTGTATGTACTTCACACTGACAAAAAAACCAGTGCAATTCTGAAGGTATCATCAATAAAACCTACATTGTCCTTCCTTAGTCTGGTCTGTCTCATATTTCCTGTCCATCTCCATTCACTCTTTCAAATATCATATGCAACTTTGAGGCTGTATCCATGCAAGAACAAGACATTAATATAAGGTATAAACTACTTTTGCATTGATCATATTACTATGGAGAATGTATGCAGTGGATGAGCCAGAAGCATAGGACTGCTCTCCATTTACCAGATGATAAAACAAGACCCCGTTTCTGTTTAGGTAAGGTTTCTAAAAACTTTTCTAGTTCTGAACCAGAAGCAGAGTAATTTCAATCCAGTTACACTTGAAAGCTGTTGTAGGAATCCCATCCAATTCTTCATTCATTCCACTCATATTCAATCTGTAGGGCATAAACCCTCCAATATTTAAATACAGATAAGGTCCAAGACACTACAAGCATAACATCCATAATATACACGCATGTCCTGATGAGCATCCCTGCGCATGCTCTTGAGATGAAGAGGCTCATGAAGGGAAAAGGAGGGGCAGGCACTGATCTCTTCTCTCTGGTGGCCAGTGACAGGACCCAAAGGAATGGCCTGAAGTTGTGAGAGGGGAGGTTTAGGTTGGATATTAGGAAAAGGCTCCTCACCCAGAGGGTGGTTGGGCACTGGAACCACCCCAGGGAAGTGGTGACAGCGCCAAACCTGACGGAGTCCAAGAAGCATTTGGACAATGCTCTCTGGCAGATGGATGACTCTTGGGGATGATCCTGCACAGGAGCATCCCCAGGAGTTGGACCTTGTGGATCTCTTCCAACTCAGCATATTCTGTGATATTGTGAGATTTACTGCAAGCAGTTCAGGCGCCTAAGCCTTGGAACACTACTCCCACATCACCACCAATATACTGGGCAGAGAAATAAGAAAATAGCTCAGGTAGAATCATTAGTATCATCGATTTCGCACAACAAATCAATTTTGTTCAGCAGCAGAAACGCTGGATCATTACATACTGGCTGAGAGAGGCAATAAAAACTCAAATCTTTCTGAGCACAGAAATGGTAAGCAGAATGTTTGTGTGAGTGTTTCATTTATTTTTATGTGTTGACTTGGCAGTAAGTATAGAGTTTAACGTTAATTCTTAAAAAAAATTTCCATAGTTGTTTATCTTGGAACTTTGGATTTCACACACATAAAAAAAGAACCCAAACCAAGAATATATACACAAACTTGTACATCACAATTTGATGTAGAATGGATTATCACACAACACTCTTATAAAGCATGGTCATCAATATTATGGTTTTCTTGCTCTCTCCATATTACTTACATCTAAGGGAGATTTGCAGTACACAAAACAAGAGCTCCAAAACTGCTTTTGTGTCAAAACTAATGGAAAGCTTCACAAATCTCAGCACTGTAAATCACACTTCCTTCCTCCTCTTGGTCACAAAACATAATTACAGCTGAATCTAAGTACAACATACAAATTGTTCTCACAGTGTTTTCCATGGACATCAAGACTTTCATCTACAGATCCTAACTCTCCCTAGATATTTGAATTTAGGTCTGAAGATCGCCCCCCCTGCCACCCTCCACAATACTCATCTAAGAGAACTAGATTAACTGACTATCATTGCATCAGGGCACATAAAAGAAGTTCTCTACTTTAAATTATATTCCCAGTTTGAAGAGGATTTATATACCTGCTTTTTCAGACAATGTACTGAACAGCTCCCTCACTCATATCTGGCAGCGCAGAGAGATCCTAAAGAGAATTTGTGCTCCTAAACTCATGATGATGAAAATAACCTCAAAATAAAGTGCAAAAGCTGCTAATTCACCAAGCTACCCTCAGCTCTAGCTGGATATCCTGAGCAGGAGGAAGGGAGGCAACAGGAGGAAAATATGCACTTCCCTGAACGAAGGCACTTAGGATCAGTCTCCTCAGGATCAGACCTATTCTCAGAGCCTGTGCAAAGAAAAACCACCTTATAGAGGAGAAAAGAATCTGCTACAATCCCATTTATCAGCTCTCATCCAGGTGGCCTCTTAAGAATACCGGACTTTTACAGAATATTTAAAGGAATGAGGGATTGGACTATCATTTGACGAGTTATGGAGGCCCCATCAACTCATACATAGATCCTGAATGCACAGATACAATATAGATACACTTTATGGGTACAGCTACACCACACAGATACTCATCTACTGGTCCTGACTGACTGATCCTCAGCTTCAGCACACATCCCAAATCACTGCAGAATCCAGAACTTTCTTTTGCAGTTCTCCCTGCATCTCTGAAATCTTTGGTCACCGGTCCTAGCTCTTCCCAGAGCCGTAGGCAACTCTCAAAATCTGTTACACACTTGAGGAACAAAGACCAAACTACAGCACATCCTTTGGGTCTTAGAAGAACTTTTGCTAACCAGTAAGTACAATATAACTGTCTCCTTGCAATGCTTTATTAGTTTAATTCAGTAGCAGTAATCATGGAGGTTATCACATTTGAGCTTAATTTTTGTTCAGCTGTTAATGAGCTTTACAAAACATTGAAGATCCTCTACCTTTCTCTGAATGTCATGGGATTCCACATGAATATGGTGATTATAAGGTCAAGGCATTAAAATGAAATAAGGACTGAGACTTCCAAACTTTGGGAAAAAGAGCCCTAAACATCACAATGCTAATGATTAAATTAATTACAGTAAAATGGCCAGTCTGCTCTTCTAAGATTTCCAGGCCATCTGAGATATTGATGAATCTTAGCAACTTAACTAGCAACAGTCTGATGTAAGTGATATGAGCAGGATTAAAAAGCTTTTTTGGTTTCAAAGAATAGACTGGAACATCACCTGGAAAAGTGACTCTTTGGTAATACAAGCCTACTGATGATTTTAATTTACTACATATATTTTTAATGTGTATGATTCAGTTCTCCACTTCCTCATTAATTTATCCTTTGTCATGGACTGGTTGGTACCATTGTAAGGCAAGAAAAAAATCAGTTTGGCAGATTTTAACTGAAAGGCAGCTAGTAATAAAATAAAATAAAAGAACATCTGGATCAAGAATATCTTGAACAGGAATTTAAAAATGGCTCACACAATGGAGCCATTAAATTACAGAATTACTGAACATTACACACATTACAGAAATGTTGCTTATATTTTGCTTTACTGACATGGTAAATTACCAGCTTTGTTCACTGTAACACACACTTTTCAATTATCTGTTCAGATTTATCAGCATAACTGGATTTATTACACACATGTAGACACCTGTTTTATAAAACCAACCAACTGTGCCAAAACGACCATGCTGGAATCCTCTGGATCTCATCCAAGAGGAAACGCTTTGAAAGCGTCACTGAACTGCCCTAAGAATCCTTCAGTTTTATAATGAGGATAGCAGCAGCCAAAGTAGAAAATAATTTATGAATTGCTAATCTCTGCATCAAAAAGACTAAAGAAAAAATGCTGCATTTTTATCATTTGGCCATTATTACACACCATGAAGACCAAGACTAACAATTCTTTCCTCGTGAGAAGTGGCTGGTATCTTTGCTGTCAACCTAGTCCTCTTCTACAGCAACATTTAAGTTTTATTTACAACAAAGAAAGAAGTGAAAGGCAAAAGGATGAAAATGGAAAACATCCCAAAGTCTCATAAGAATGTAAATAACACAAGGCTGTCCTGACAGAAGGGCCTTTTTTCAACTGCCTATTTCCAAGTTCCACCCCAACATTGCAGGGCATCTCTCACAGAGACACCCTTTCTTCTGGGGCCACTGCTGAAGGCCAAGGGGACACCCTCTGTGACATCTCAAGTATCACTGCGCATCAGCGTGTTGGCAGCTGAACCCAGGCATTAATTACATTCCCAAACAAGAGGCTGCAATCAATCAAAGGCACGCTTCATGATTCACATTTGGTGTTGAAAAACCTTCTCTGTCAGGAGTCTCATGGGAGTAGTTAATGACAGTAACCCCTGGGGGATTCCACACATGCCACGCCACCAGATTAAAGGATGCTTCCACAAGGTTTCTGGGACTCTGCCTACTAAGACATTTGTCTTGATCATTGCCCACTTTGGTGCTGTTGTAAATGGGCTGGCCAGGATCCTTCCAAGTGCAACGATCCAATAAAATTAATCAAAGTTCAAAAACTGAATTCTGTTTGCTTTTATTTGTTCTGAAACCCTTCCGACAGGTAAAGTTTTGATCCAGGTCATCTCTGTGGTCTACAGATACAATCCACCAGATAAATTTCAGGTCTTCTCCAGCTCTGCAGTTCAGTTACTCCAGCTCTACAGCCAAGCTCTCATACTAACCCAGAAATTCCTTAAGAAGTTTTCAGCAATTAAGAAGGGTGTGTACATGCAGACGAGTTAATAGCGTTGTCTCCTGGACAAACTACTTAAAACAGCCCCTCTTCACATTTGTAACTAAATATTTCACTCATATGGTACCATCACCTGTTCCAAGTCAGAATTGTTCAGATAGAGGAAAACAGAGAAATACAGCCTTATTGTGGTGTGGGGCATTGGCCTTTACCACATATTCCAAATTCTTCTGGTAATGTCAAAAAAGCATGCAGAAATTGTGTCAACAGTCTGAGCAAATGGATTTCTCTGTAGAAGTTCATGAGCATGGAAATACATTTCCATTCCTAATAAATATGAAGATTCTTTGTTTACTTAGTGCTGAGCTGAACAATGGACCAATTCAGTCTCAGGGAAAGACTGATTTCCAGAGGTCTTGAGAAAAAACACCTCCGTGGACAAGTATTTTGAGGTCTTTGTGTATGGGTGGAATAACCCCAAGCCCAGGAGAAGTTCGGAAGGAAGTGAAGACACCCTTGGGGTATAGTCATTGCAGACTGACAAGAAATGAGAGAAGTGGAAAAGATGCTTTTGGATAAGGTATTGTTGAAAGCATGTGTAAAAAAACTCCTCTAAATAGTCCTCTAAAGTAGGTTTAGGGGTGATGCTTTTCTTTTAATTCCACCACATTAAGAAAATAAATCTCTCCTCCCACTCTTTCCTCAACATTTGTGAAGATCTTAAAGAGCAAAATTTGATACAAATAAACTGACCACTATAAAGAATGATTGTTACATATTAACCACTGAATAACCCACAGATAGCAGTGACATGTATCTAATAATGATATGCTTCAACCTTAGGCAAATAAGTCCAGATTTCCTTTATTTTTTTTTCCACTGCTCACAGAGGAAATCATTACTGATCTAGATAAATATTTCAAAGTTCAGTTCAGTTAAGAGTTTTACTTCAATTTTAGACTTCAATTTGCTTTTAGGTCAATTTATCTTATTTTCCTCCATTCTCTTCCCTAGCAAGGCTGTATATTAAAATTTCATACAATATGAAATTTTATACAATAATTTTTATACAACAATTAACAAGAAAAAGAAAAAGAAAAAGAAAAAGAAAAAGAAAAAGAAAAAGAAAAAGAAAAAGAAAAAGAAAAAGAAAAAGAAAAAGAAAAAGAAAAAGAAAAAGAAAAAGAAAAAGAAAAAAGAAAAAGAGAAAGGAGAAAAAGAAAAAAGGAAACCACTATGGTGGTAAAAGAGAAAACATGAGCAGGCTGCCTTTCACTACAGAGATTGCTTTGGAAAGCAATTGTAGAGGAGTGAAAGAGTACCATTATTAATAAATTTAGCAATGAATAATCACAGGTCTAAGATGATCATTATCTGGTTGTGCTTGAGCTAACAAGTAGGAGTACAAAACATCTCATTTTTGAACGGCATTGTCAAACAATCTAAAGAAAATATTTTCACGTGACTCTTAATCTTTTAAGAGTTTTGAGAAAACTGGAAATGGGAGGATTTTCTTGTCAAGATTTTTCCTCTGTTGTGTGCACGCAGTAACTACACTTCAGTAGTTCTGCTGAAGAGCTTCAAACCTGGTATTTGCTATAAAACTTCAACTGCAAATCTGTGAATTTCTCAAAACATAAAAAGAAATAGGAAAACTGAAACCAGATACTTAGCAACTCCAAGGGAGACCTTTTCCTATCCCAACAACTACCCTTTACGTGTCATCCTAGTCACAATATAATTACTGCTCATTTTGCACTTCTACACATGGGGGACTATGTCAGAAGCCAACACCCCTCACTCCCAACCTGTTTTCTGACATTCATAATCCTTATAACCAATGTAAGATCCTAGGGCTTCAAGCATAGCATAGCAAAAAATTACATTAATTCCTATCAAACTAGATAACTAAGTTCTGGTCACAACAAAGGTTTTATGCATTTTCATAGCAATTTATGTATTTTCATAGAAAACGAATATTTTTAATAAAACTGTCAAGAGTTCACTGATAACAGAATTCTACCATTTGTTTTTTTCCTTTCATTAAGAAAAGTAATCCTTTGCAGTAAATAACAAGATAACACTGTATTAATCTGCATTACACAGTTGATTTACTAAGGGCTATTCAGCTATTTCTTGTGACATCAGTCTGCATCTTCATGGCTATCCAAGAGTCATGCACAGTCTTGACACCTAGGAATGGTGAATCCACTCTGCAAGAAACTGGAAAAACCATCAAGATGTGCCACATTTCCAACACCATCAGGGAAAGTTAATGTAATCACAGCAAGGTCAAATATGCTCATGGTTCAAGCTGAAATCAAACCTGAAAATTAAACAGCTCTGATCTAGATGTGTGGAAAAGGTAATAAGTAAACACTGCTCCCTTTGACTGCTTAGGGCAAAAAGTATTATTGCATTCCCATTTAATCTCATTTGTAAATAAATCAAGTCTCAAAAAATTATCTCCATTAGAGCAAACTCAATTTGATTATCTTCCCAATAACAGTGAAAGCGTTTTTGTCAGCTGCAACTGAAATGGCTAAAATCCAAATACTAAAAACTTCATTAAAAATTCAGGTTTTAAATTCAATTATCTGGCAAGTATCTCAAGAGAAATAGTAGCCTATTGCTTGCTATAGAATGCAGAAAATATAGATCTACATAACACTATACAAAATCACATGTGTATAATTATTACTATATCTATCACAAAGTGCCTTTCATATCACTGTAAATTTTTAATGAAGTAATGAAACTGCTTGTAGAAGTACCAACAGATGATATAATGCAACATTACCTTACTGATGTATAATTTGAATGCTGTGCAACCAAAAGAAGTCTGTCATAACAACCCCACACCATACAGAATACTCAAATGCTATTAAGACCTTCTTTTTTATTTCTGAAAGTGAGCATATAAATATTATGTGAACTTGCAAAAAAATGACCCGGAATTCAAATTTATACTGGATTTCAAAATTCATTGCTAACATCCATAACAATCCAAACAATCTTCTGCTGTAGAATATAGTAATTAATTGGGGGGAAAAATTAAAAATCACATGGCCAAATAGAGCACAGAGTCTCTGTAATGCTTGCATTGGATTTATTTTAGTCTTGTTTGCCTTGCATGAAACAGCACTGTTTCAAAAGAAAACACCAGGAAACCTCTGAGCTTCAAGGACAAAAGCTGGAATCAAAAGTAAAAACAAAAGCAGTATTTTAGTTTCAGATCTGCTTTTCAAGAACCGAGTTTGCTCTGTTTTCCTTACAAGAAGCTGACCATGGGAAACACAGTTATTTTCAACTCTACTACTGCAGCAAACAGCTCTGGTGATTCCTTCTGAGGGGCTGCTGCCACACTGGGATGGTCTCTCTGTTTTCCCAAAACTCATCCCTGGCTCACCAATCCATCTTCCCAGGGGAGGCAGAGGTTGCCTCCTCTCAGCACAGCCACCAGAGCTGCCTGTGATCTCGGTGGGACTCCTCAAGATGGGAGAGCAGGAGGATTCCAGAACCCCCTGCTCCCAGCCTGCCTCACCAGGGATGAACTTCCCAGCTGGTCTGTGCACCAGGCACAGGAAGATCACACGAGGATGCTCCACTTGGGGGAAAGATCTGGAGCACAACATGCCTTGGTTTCAGTCTGACCACCCAGGGGTACAGGAGACAAATCCAAGCCATATTATAGCACCTAAGTCTAAAACACCCTGGTCATGGTTCCCCCAAAAGTGTAATCACCTTCTAACATAGGGACCTCATGAAAGTTAGTTAATGGGGACAAGAATAATTTCATAAAAAATTAAGAATATGGACAAACTAAAAATTAACTTGACTCTGAACATGAAAAAAATGCTGTGTGGTTTAGTTCTTCCATTCCTTAAACAAAATGGCTGTGTACATAAAGGACCATCACTATCAAAACAAAACACCTCTTACATGATCATGAGCAACAAAACTCTCTTGGCAGTATTTAACCAGTTCTAATCAGAAGACAGAGTTTGAAAAACCCCACGAAACCAAGAGACAACTCACTAAAAATCAAATAAAAACCTACCTCAGGACCAAAAGGAAGGAGTATCATCCCACTGAAGTTCATGGTTACAGCCTTTAACTCAACTATGAACTTTCCCAATTATTTCCAGCATGGAGTAACATCCTGAACTTAGCAGCGCTGATCTTCACTTCTGGTTCCCTGCTGCAATGCTGTTTTCTAGCAGAGAAGGAATCTTCAAATCGGAAGTATAGCACATACACAATGCAGACTTCAAACAAAGGACCATTGTCACAATGAGGAGCCTGCCATGAATAATCTCGTTATTGCAGTCATGAATGATCTGACTCATGAAGCGTCTGCAGCGATGTTTCAGGCTACAATCACTTGCTTTTACACAAAGCACACCTGGCTATTTCACACTCCTCCAGCAAACAGATGCTATTTGGTTTTATAAAAAGCCTCGGGACAGTACAGGCAGACTTAAGAGGAAATTAATTCTTCTATCATTATGAGTTTCTCTTCCCCTTCTTTGGGAAAGGGGGAGACATACCCACTCCTCCCTCGCATATTTTGCTTTACACATTAGGATAAAACACTTCAAATACTTCAGGATACAACCAGTGCAAGCTCACACAGCCCAAAGTATCTGATACTCGACTCCTGCTGAGGAATGTATGCTGGTGGGCAGCGCATCCCCTCCAGCACCTGCATCGCCATCCCTGTGACAACACAGGCACGGAAACCCCCGCCTGTCCGAGCAAGGCACCGGGACACACACCCACACAGCGGGAGGCTGCACCTTGCCAAGGGATCTCACAGCCCCTCTGAACAATCCTGCTCAAAAAAAATGCTGGTGACACAGAGCTGCACGGGTACAAAGCTGGATGAACCCTGCTGCGGGGGTAACATCAGTTTTCAGGGTTCTACCAGCTTTAGAGGGAAAGCCATCATCATTCTCAAGCCACTAAGGATTAATACCAGAAAAACATCCAGTTACATAAATATTCACAGAATGGGGGGGGGGAGAAGGTGCAAGGAAGCCAAGAAACATCCTTTATAAACAAGAAACCAACTCAATTTAACTGCAGAACTCAGCTTACCAAACCTTTGCCAGCCCCAGGCAGCTTGGGCAGGCAGGAGTCCAAAATGTGATAAAATTATTATTTAAAAAAAAAAAAAGAATTGAAACTTATAAGAATACATGAGTGTTTCTTAATAAGGCAAATTAAGTTTCTTTATGAGGATATTCCCAAGCTGAACACAACATTTTAACTTGAAATAGAGGGAATATTTTGTTAAAGCATTATGTAGATGTGAAGCTGCTTTTATGTAGCTCAATTTATCAGAGAAACATGTTGTATCATGTTGTTAAAATATTATAGAGATAAAAGGATAATAATTGAAATATTTGCATACGATGTAGTACAAAGAAATAATGTATGTGAACAGACTATTTGTTGTCACATTAGCCTCAAGCAAATAAGGAAATAAGGGTTGATTTATTACTGTGTGTCTGGGGCTCTAGGATGGTAAAATTTTACTGACTGTAGTTTAAATAAAGGTCTAGAAAAGTAATGGAAAAAATCCTATCAATAATTCAGGACAAATCAATGGTACAACATAAGGTCTTTAAGTTCATTGAAATAATTAATGAATTTACCTTGTTTATTCATAGTATTTAAAGGACTGACTTCTAACTGGAATTTCTTACATCTGCACTTTAAAGAACGGTTGCCATGTTGAGGGTTGCATACCATACCCTTCACAAATAACAAACCAATTGAATCTTTTGCTCTGCAGAACTTGGCAGTGCCACTGCCCCAGGAGCCTGGGCACCCAGCCCGGGGTCCTGCTGCTGCACCCAGCCACATCTCCTGGTGCTTTCCAGCCTGACTTTTGACCCCACTCTTACCACCATGACCCTTTCCAGAATCTGACAACTCTGATTGTAACCTCCCAACCTCTACACTTCAGTGAACTGAAGATGAGTCTGTAGAGTCTCCCATTGCAATGCTGGCCTTTGTCAGGTAAAACAATTTTCTTCCCTGTCTTGTGCCTCGCGGCAGCAGGCAAGGTGAGCAAAGAGAAGAGGAGGAGAAAGGGGAAAGTAAACTTCAGCATGCACATACACACATATGTTTACACACACATGCATACTTGGGTATATAAGCACATGCTTAAGTATATTCAGTATACCTAAAATAAGGTTTACAAATATGGGATGCATATATAACAAGAAAATAAAGGTGGAGCCCTGAAGCCACAGTCTCATCACTGCTTTGGGTAATGACTCCAAATTTTGCTCCCTTTTTATCGAAGCTCAGTGGTAAATCAAATCCAACAGCAGTGGTTTGATTCAGGAGGTTGGTTGCACCCAAAAGAAAGTCTTGTGACGATTCTCTCTGTAAGACCCAATGCCCACCAAAGGCAGCAGGAAGGAGTGTGCCCACACCACTGCTGGGGTCAGTGCCAGGCAGCAAACGAAACCATACAGAAAAAAATCATCATATACCCTTAGGCATATGCATAGTAGGATCACATTTGAGAGCACTTAAGAGATTTAAGAAATCACTTTTTAAATAGTTTCAGCTTTTTTTCTTTTTTTTTTTCCAGAGATGGCAAGTAGATTAAAAGAGTGTTTATTTCAAGTGGTACAGCTAAGGCTCTACAATTCCATGTATAGATATCCCCTAGGGAAAGAATTCCCTTCCGTAGTTGAAACCAATCTACTGTAAACAGATCAGATTAAACCAAAATGACACATTCCCGATGCTGTATTAGACTGTCAGCATATTCCTTCATAATTCCACAGGTATTTTGGAATGGTACAGACCGGCCACAGATAAATAAAAGAAAAAGCAATTCTCAACTATGCATTTGTTAACTATTTTCTCATTCCCTCCCAATAATAAAGTAATCTTTCATAAATGCCATGAAATTACAGCATTTAAGACTTCTTAAAAATAACAGGGATGTTTCTGGGAGGTAATACTACTTGTGGAAGTATTAGCAGGCTGTTGCTCCACTCATGTTTAACTTGAAAATTAAATATTCAAATTTTAAAGCTTGTAAAACTTTGGTATGAAGTTTCTTAATGTCATGCTAAAAAGAAGAAACCTGTACCCTCAAATAAAATTGTTGACATAGTTTTAAATCCAAAAAAGCAGTGAAAAATCACCTAAATTAAATAATAAACTTTCTAAAAAACAATTATGATATTTCCTAACCTAAGTTATTGTTTGTACTAAAATTTGCAGTGTGTTAAGGTTATTAGGCAGAACACAATTTTATTTGAGTGTAAAAGTTTGGGACTTTCCTCATATGACCTCCTGGCATACTGCCAAGGCTCAGCTCTTGATGACATTTAATCTGAACATAATCCCTGAAATCTCTGCACCATTACTGGGTTGCATGGGAATGATTCCCTGACAACATACATGGAATTGTGCTGCAAATTTTATTTTCAGCTCATGGCTGCTCCCCTTCCTTACCAGCTGTTGCAAATTATTTGCTTGAACAAAACTAAATAATCTACACCTTTTATTTGCTATAGAACCACATCATACCTAAAATAGAAAACAAGTCCAACACTTCTCGTTTCAGTTGGTTTTCTACTGATGGCTACCATATTTTTAAGGGAGTAAACTCCAGAAAACAAATGAAGTTCAGCAGCTGATGAAAAGCCTGGGTAATGAGCTGCAGTGGTGCAAACAACCCTGTTGACTCTGAACAGGAGCAAGACCACACTGCAGCAGAGGGTTCCAGCTAAGGGTACTCGCACTTGACTGCGGTCTGCATGGGCAACTGCCTTCACAAAGGAAGAATACACTTAAAAGAGCTTTTTTTTCATATTCAAAGATGCCTCTGATCTCTGAAGCCAACTGTCTTTTTGTCATGAATGCTGTGAAAAATCACAGTGCCCAAGATTTCCACATCTGTGATTTTTGGCACTTGTGCAAGGGTAGGAACTGAATAACTGATGTCTGAACACCACCAACGAAAATGAGACAACACAGCAATTTGTCCCACAGGAAAGTGCAGAAAAGCCTCAAAATCATTGCAACAAGGTAAGTATGGATCTCTCTTTCTTTTCTGCGTGCTCAAGATTTCCCAAGTATTTTTCTCCTGCATTCCCTGCAGGAAGGAGCTAGGTAGGCAAGGCTGCACTGGCTTTAATCTTACTAATGCAGGTCCTAAAAGCAGTGAATCACCCAGCAGTAAGAGCTCCAGTATGGGACGCAGAGACCTACCCATTGACCTGCATACTTAGTTCAGCAACAATCTAAGTGTCATTACAGTTCATGGGAGCTAACACCAGCCTGCCCACGTTTGCTGTGGTCCAATTGCTGCCTGAACCAAACATTGGCTCTTACTGAGACTCCTTGTTTACTGAGTGATCCCAACATTTTCCCTTTCCTATGAAAAGTAAGTAAAAAGGATGAACAAGAAAGATTAACAATTCCCTGGGAAAAAAAAAATAAAGAAAGCATAAAATTATAACAGATAAAGCAGTGTTGTGTTTTTTTTTAACTCTTCATTTTCAGCAGAGAGCTTGCTTTGTTGAGTGGGCTTTTCTCTCTGTACATTAACCCCTTCCCAGAAAGACTTTTCCTACAGAGAGTTGACCAAGTTACCAAGGACCACAATTCTGTGGGAAAAGAGTAAGTCCTCTACAGCATGCATAAAGTAACTTCAAAATTCCTTCTAATGCTAATCTGTTAATACATGTAAACAAATATCCTTTTTCAAAGGTATTCCTTCCAGTTGGGGTGCAGAGGACCTCTCAGTTCTCCTCTTTAAGAAAGACAGGCTCCAAGGAAAAATAGGAACTACTCCTCCAGTCCTTTTTTTCCTACAACAGAGTAGGCTTGATCCAATCAAGAGCCACTTTAATCAATGGAGAGCTGTTAATGTTTGGTTTAGGCCATGTAAGAGTGAGAAATTGAGAAACATGTTTTCACCTGGCCTTCAGCCAGGCACAATGCCACCACTAATGAATGGCTGCTATAATGAGACCTTTGGAAAGGGTCATATGTGAGATGAATTAATGAGCACAATGCAAATCTCACATCCATCTCAAAGAGGGGCAAAAAAAAAAAAAATCACTGCAGTTTATCATAAATATGTTTAGGTGTTCTGATGCCAGCCTACTGCCAAAGGAATCCACTGACAGGGAAGGGCAAGGTCTGTTTGCAATGCAGTCCTCCCCAGGGAGATGCATTTCAGGGCTTCCAGCCAAAGCCTCCAAAACGCCTCCAGGGTAGCAGTTGGGCTGGAGCTGCCCCATCACGCCCTTCCACTGCAGCCGGATTTGCCTATTTTTGCAGCTGGCACCACCAAAGGCTACAGAAACTTGCAGTCAGCACAATCTCTTCCAGACTGACTTTTCAGTCTCTTCAGCTAATGAATACTGAGAGGAGTGCATAGACTGGCAACAACTGTAAACAGAGTTTACACAGGACACCCTGCACCCCTCACAGCCTTTCTTTTTCTTAGCATTTTCTGTGTGACTGTTTCTGTCATGGCTCTCAGGGCTCTCACTAGCCTCAAACCTGCCCACCACACCAGTCTGTGAAAGCACCATTTCTTTTAGCACTAACACAACAAAATCCCTTTTGCTTAGTGTTCCTAATCCTCTTGATAACAGTGTTGTACACAAATTGTCACGATGAGGAAACCTACATTGGCTCCAATGACTCAGCAGCGGTTTCTTCCTTTGCTGCTCCAGTGGCACCAAGAACAGGCTCAAGAGCTTAAATCTTCATGATAGATACAGGCTCACTGTGCAGCTAATCCTATCATTTTCAAGATAAAAACCCGAGTCTGTGCAGCCTGTAGCTACTGTTGATGCACATCCTACAAACATCACACCGAAATGAAAAAATAGTTGCAACAGTGAGAGAGGAAGATTATGGTTTTAATAATAATTCCATTTGCAGCTAAAACTCAGACACTTAAAAATGAAGTCAGAAAGAGAGCAATCAATGTTTATAAAGAATATAGAGAATAGAGAGAATAGAGAATATTTCACCTTATACAAACAATTTTTGGAAAAATACATTCAGCCAAAGCATCAGCAACGCTCTGGAATTCAGTGATCCCTTACACAACAGAGAACTGCAGAGGGCTTCACAAACTAGAAATCCCACAGGGAAAAGTAAACATTCCCTATTTTCATGTAAAGTGCAACAAACAAAGCCTGAAGAGTGAATTATAGGTGTGAAATTCAAAAAAATCCACGTGTGCAAGCAAACGAACAATCTGTATGTGCAATCATCATGACTCTGTGTGATAAGCAAATACATACATACCAGAACAGCAATTACTTATCTAACTTGCTGTTGTGGGCCTGTGAGCCCACAGCACTGGCTTTGTGAGGCACTGCTGTACCTCTGGGTGCAAATATGCATCACGATGGAAGATCACTCTCTGGAAAGCTCACTCGGTTTCAGAGGGATCGGTTTTGTTGTGAACTAGCTTGACATAAAACTTGAGTTGTGCCCCTAAGCTGACTCTTACTCAAAGATAAAAGATCTTATCACTATGGAAGTGTTGCTGTAAGCCTGAGCAGATGGCCCACAGGGAGAAGGAGGAGGTGGCTGGATGTTTTTGTGGATAACAGCACCTAGCGATGCAATGAGGAAGCAAAAGTTTGTATTTCACCAATGCTAAGAATGGGAGAGACTGGTCCCAGTGTATAAAATACATCAGAATCCAGAAGCTTGGGGAGAAAGGCAAAGCCAGCTCCAATCCACACCTTTACACTGTTTTCCCCTGCAAAACATGGTTACCTCCTCAATAATGCCTGTTGAGAACAGTCTCTCTCCCACGCCATCCTGCCACAGCTGTCATCTGGGAGTGTGCTAGTTGGCACGGATCAAAATCATGTCATGGAATGTGCTAGAAATTAAACAATATGGACAATCATAAGATACAAGTCCTGGCCCTGCTTAATGTACCCATGCAGACAAAGCAGCAGTGAAGCAAAGTGGAAGTGGAGTCTTTTAAGCCCATTAGCCATCGCTGCAGATGAAATACAAACATCAGAAAAGGGTGGCACAGCAGGACCAAAATTAAGACTCCAAAGTTTAGCCCCATAGCCACAACATAATCGTGTTAGTGCCATAAGAAAGTAGGAGGCACAAATAACTTCTAAACACAAAGTCAAACTTTTCTCTGAAAATAAAGAGGCCAGAAGATGAGTGCTACAATAGATATCAGGGTGCTGGCAAAGGCAAAGTGTGAAATGGATCCTTTCCAGTATTCAGTTTAGGAAGACAAACATTGTTTCACAAATTCACTGTAGCCCTGCTTATTTTCCAAGCTCCTTAACTCATGCCAAAGGGCCTGGACTTTCTGAACATCCTGTTCTGTTTCCTCCACTCCTAGTCTTAGTCCTCAATAATAAATGTCTTTATTTCAGAGCCCCCTTTTATATCATTTTATTCCAAACTCCTCCCTCTGTATCTTTTGTATTTTACCTCTGGGTAAGAGTAAAGACAAGCAGATTAATGAGAAGTCTGCACAGCACATTAAGTTACACCTATTTTAAGAGCCCTTCTCAGTAGGCATCCCAAGACGCCACATAAAAATAAACCTCCATCAATCACATTTAAAACTAAGAAGCTTGCAGATGCTGGCATGCCTCAAAGCATGAAGATTGATGGATAAATGAGTCCACGATTCCTCAGAGTCTCAGAGCCCCATGAACACAGACCATTTCCTCTGTCATTGGCTGGGTGCAACAGCAGTCTGCTTGGATGTGCAGTTAAGGAATCTTCATGATGGCCTACTGGCAGGAGAAAAAATTCCTGCCTGATAAGGACAGGAAAACATGAGCCTACTACTTTTAGTAGTAGCTGGGAACTTCCTATCTGACAAGCAGCAATGCCTCCTCCACCTCTCAAAGATGACAGAATACATTTCTGCTCCTCTCTTTGCTCCTTCAGATTTGCAAGAAGTCCAAGGTACAAGTGATCTCATGGCAATGACTACAGCAGCACAGGCTTGGGCAGAGACAGGAACATCACCTCTCACTCCATCTCACCACATCAGCTCTCACATCTGCTGCTCTTGGGACTCCACTAATACCACAAGAAATGGTACCAAACAGCTTGACATGTCTGAGGTGCACCCTGTGCCCAGCTCATCTGCCCGTGCAGGCACATCTCCGGGCAGGTGACGCAGGAGAAGGCATTTCTCTTGGTACAAGAAGGAACCACTGCTGCCTCACAAGGGCCAGGAAGTCTTTTGCAGCTGGTGATGCAGGCACAAAACTTGTCCACTTGTCCTACTTGTTTCCTGCTTCTTTGCCATAAGAACTACAACCTTGCCTCCTTCCTCCTCCTCACCACAAGTGTTTCAGGCTGACACCAAAGCATGCAGTCAGAGTTACAAGGATCCAACCGTGATCTTATTTGCCTTAAATAACTGCATTTCCACACTTTGCCATTTTGAGCAGCGTACAGATAATCAGCCAGCCCTTACAGACACTTACTCCCCTCTTTTGAGACAGTTCAGGGCAAAAGAACCCTGTGGTGCTCTTGCAGCCTCTTCAAACACAGTGTTGGAAAACAACTGTGGTCTGCAAACCCTAACAAGCAGTAATGCAGCTCACACTACATGCAACCCTACTTTAAATTATTTATCTATGAACACAGACACAAAGGGGGAAAAGGATGTAAAAGTGAACAGGAAGCTGCAGTTTCAACAGTGAAGTCAAAGCTAAGGCCTGAGGGCCATCAAAACTTAAAGCTATTCCTATTACTTTGTGTGCAGCTGAGGTGGTCGCCAGCACATCAATATTGTAAAACAAATTAAATTAGAATACAAAAAGTTGTTATGGCTGCCAACACAGTGACTTTTGTGAAGAGTATGGACTTTAGTAAGTTAGCAAAACAGAGCTACCATCTTATGAGGGGGACACAGAATACCATCAATGTAAGAAGAACAGGAGGTCCTGAACAATGCTGGAATCCCATCTTGAAACCAGCTAAGGAATATGTACATTATATCAACCAAACAGACAAAGCTGATACCATCAGTGAAGAAGCTCTGAACTGACATGATCTCAGGCTCACACTGCTCAAGTAGGGAACACCTTCCTTACCATCTGGCTCAGAAATCCCTTGGATTCCACAGTGGCCATATAATGGCCAACAGGGAAGCAGAGAAATTATTTTAAGTAAGCATGACTAAAAATAAAATGGGTGATGCAATGAAAGGGGGGGGGGTTGGTTAGTGATAAATATAGTATAAATATTTTTCTATTTATAGTTTTGAAGCTATTTATATTTGAAAGTTTTCATTTAGAGACATGGAGGGCTTCCACATTCATCAGTCTGGTGTACATTCAACTACACAGTATTTATAGAAATATGCATATGCCAACAAAAATAATAAGAAAGACATTAAAATGATCTTCTCTCATAATTTGGGGTTATCAATTTACATTCACATTCAGTCACACATAAACAAAACATTTCCCAATATTACACTGACACACATTTTGAATGCTCTCCATGAAATCCTGCTCCAGCAATAGGGCAAATTGAGAAAAACAATAGTGCAACAGTTTGACACAGTCTGACACAACACTCCCTGGAGACAAGCTCCTTCAGGTGAACTTGCTGTGTGGGCTTGATTTCCCATACAGCTGAACCAGGAAAGCAGCACAGCACCTGGGATGGCAGGACCACGGGGAACATACAACATCAATCCACAATGGAGAAAATCTAAATGGCAGAACAAGAGAAGGCTCTTCCTTAGAGCACCTTACAGCACTTAGAGAGGGCCTACAAGAGATCTGGAAAGGGACTTTTTACAATGACATGCAGTGTAAGGACAAGTGATAGCTTTAAACTGAAAGAAGGTAGGCTCAGTTTAGGAAGAATTTCTTTACTGTGAGGGTGCTGAGGCACTGGAACAGGTTGCCCAGAGAAGCTACGGATGCCTCATCTCTGGAACTGTTCAAGGACAGGTTGGATGAGGTTTTGAGCAACCTGGTCTAGTGAAAGACCCAACTCAAACCATTCTATGATTCTATAATTCTGTAACTGAAGAGGAAAGGGTCCATGAGTGTAGGATGACTGCTGAAAGACTGATGATATGCTGGAGGAGAACTGCCAAATACCCTGCATAGTCCTTTCCAAAAATGTTGCATTTGGCTCTTCAGAAGCTAAGCCATTTGAAAGGGAAGTGCAAATCCTCCTGCTCATCTCTGAAGCTCCTCACAAAACCGACGTTGTGCCTGGTTAAGAGCAGGTCACGCTCATGAACCCATTTAGAAAATGCGAGCTGAGGTGCATGCTGCTTCTAGTAACATGGACAACAGAGTCAATAATTGCTTTCTGCTAAAATTGACATCTGCTACTAACTTTGTTCATGTGCCAACACTGTTTAGCTTTATTAGCCAGCTTTCCTCTGTACCAGCCCCTTACTAGTTGTATTTATCAAAGAACTATCGTATCATGCTCTGGGTTTCACTTTGCTAGCCTGTTCTGCTAAGATAAAGGCTCTCAGCAACACTTTTCTTGCTGTTCCTGTTTTGGTTTGACTCATTCCTGAATTCAAGATCCAGAACAACACATGAAATTTTGTTTTACACATTTTTCTATACTGACTGCAAAGTTTCTATGCCTCCATCACCTTCCCATTACACCTATTCCATTCTAGATCTATATTTACCTTATCTGCTTAGGTCTGGAGATTTGCCTTGTTTTTACAGAAGTTTTAAGAACTTTTAAAAATGTTTTCTCTACTTTTAAGTGTTTGGGCTTTTTAGTCCAGCCAACTGAATTACCGACCAACTTCATGACTTGGTTTCTTTAATTTCACAGCCTGTCCTTCTGTGAGATGGAGCGCTACTTATGACCTATGTTTGCTTATGCTTGTATAACATTTAAATGGCAATAAGTAAATGCATGATTCATACAAACTTACTTTGTATCACCAACTCTTCTACAATGTCACCGTGCTCCATGAAAACAAAATCTGAGAGCACATTGACATCTCAGTTCAGCAGCATTTTAAAGAAGAAATCATATTCACTACCTGTCACAGCTTGCATCAAAGACTGTGATGTCCTAAGTTTCTAAGGGATTGCATCTACTGAGCCATTTGCAGCTCTATTTCTACAAGCAAAATAAACACATCCAAGAATGTTGAGGCCAACTGGCACAGAAAGGTGCCATGCTAATAAAGTCTATCACCCTCCAAAACAGGGTGGTTGCTTTTAACTGCCTACCGGGAAGAATCCCAAGATAACTTTCAAACCTTACCTGGGAATAGTTCAGGTGAGTTCCCGTAAGTATACACCAAAACTAGGCCAGGGACAGTCAACAGTAGATACATTTAGTTTCCAAGGCCAGGGACTGCTTTAGACTCCATTTCATTTACTAGTGCAGACATGCCCATTGCATGAAGACCTCTTCATGCCTGCATGACCCTGAGGTCTTCATGCCTCTTGGTACATCTTCATTAGATTGTCATTCACCCACCTTCCTTCTCAGAGACCAAGGTAATTCTACTAAAACCACACCAGCCACAGATTTCAGGAGAATTTTCTCTGTCTTGATATACTAATCTTTGTTTTGTTCCAAAAGGGATTCTGAGATCTTTGTCTCAAGTTTGTTCTCCAGGACTGTTTTTAGTTTTATCTTCCCACAGTGTTTCTTTAGTCTTGGAAAACAAAACTCTTCTCTTTTCCCAGATAAACTCTGCTGACAGATGTGCCTTGCCACCTAAAGAAAATGTCTTCAGACTCATACACTTGTGTCTTTCTCATGCCACAAGGAAACCCAGATTTTCATGGGGTTTGGGTTTTTTTTCCCTTTTTTCCCTGATGCTGCCCAGCTGCCTTATATTTACTGTCCTCAGTTCTCTAATCACATCCTTCTTCCTTCTCAGCCTCAAATCTCTACTTATTTCCATATTGTCCTCCTTTTCTCCTGGTGCCACTCTTCTTTCAGTCATCTGTTCCTCACTTTTTCTCCTGAGCTCTCCATCATAACACATCAGTCTTTCATTTGATTTCTCCACAACCAATGAGTGCCAGCTTCTATCCTGTGATTATAGCCACATGCAGTACGTGGCCAGTTTCCTCAAAGACCTCTTCCTTCCAACTACTATTTTTATATACAGCTGTGCATTCAGATCACCTCAACTGCCTCTTCTATTCCCTCGTGGCTTTAGGTCCCTGCATCTAGCTGCATCTAAACTACTTGGATATTCTCCCTCCTGACTTCTGTCAGGTGACATTTCTGTATAAAAATAGATTCTATCAGGTAACACTGAAGAAAATAAATCTCCTTCTGTTCCTGCACCTAGTCTTGGTGTCTCCTCTGCTATCCTTCATTCAGTGCTGCATCACTGCACATCCTTCCTCTGCCTTCAAGGAAAAAAATAAATAGCCCAGATGAAATGCATCCAGATTCTAAATTTTCATTAAATGCTGGCTTCCTCTGGCCACTGACTGAAAGGCAGTTATCTGCCTGAACTAAGCTCTCTTATGTGGAAAGTTCTAGTTGTGATCAAAGGCAGAAAAACTCCCTCATCTTCTTCAGCTACAAGTTTAATCCACTGAAAACTACATATTGGTCTTGCAAACACCAGGGAAATAAAAAGAAAAAAAAGAGAAAGAGTAATCACTATGTAGGGCAGGGATTCTTGTACATGACGCTCTACTAGAACTTGAAGAAAAATGGATGCCTACCTAGGTGGAAGAAAATGAAAGAAGCAGTGGGAAGAATTTCATGTCATAGATCACAAATGCAGATTGAGTAATCTTAATTTTCTGAGACAAGGCTAGGTACTAACAAATGATTCCTCATGCTTGGGAAATAGGAAAAATAAGTTTATATGATCCTCATACAGAACACAGTATTTTAAATATAATATTCTGCAAAACTGGAAATGATTGCAGAAACACATGGCTTAAAAGAAAATACAGTTCAAGGATTTAACAAGGATATCTCCCTGCTAATCAAAGTACAGACTCCAACCCTTGATTATTCCCATCAAAGTATGAAATAACATTAAGGGATCACACATTCTAAAATGCACTTTATTGCTTTTTCCCCTTTAAACAACACAGATTTTATAGGCCAAATATTAAGGACAGAGTTCAAAGAACATGTGAATGTGTAGGAACAGAGTACCAAGCAAAGTGTTGTCTTGAGTCTTTTACTATATAATAAAAATAGCACTTTGTTTTGAGAATTGGAAGCTTATCAGTCTCACTTTCAGTGCAAGTCTTTCCTTTAGGCATACAAGAAAGGACAAGCAATGAACAGCAAGTAAGCCTTGTGCCCTTAATGCTTTGGTTTATCTCCAGAACCTAAAATCCAACAATGCTACTAAACAAATAAGGCACACTGAGACACAAACAGAAAGAGTATGCCAATTGCTTTCATGTACAAGTAACAAGGCATCAAATTTAATTGTCAATAAGTGGGAGGATTTTCAAAGACGCAAATGGACAGTAAATGCAGAGTTCAAAAGGTATTCAGGGTTGGCCTAAATGATCTAATTGCTACTGTAAATCTACAGTTCCTGGAAACTATGAAGTCTCCTGCACTGTTGTTGAAGATTTTGGAACATGTATCCACTATAAACACCATACTAATTACAATTAATTACGTTAATTTTCACCTATAATTTACACAGAGATTCTCCTAAAATGAAGCAGGCCAAGAACACATCCAAAGAGGTATTTCCTCTGCTAGGGCACAAAAGCATGCTGTGGTACCTGGCCTCCTGATCCTGGATCTTGCATAAAACCTATTAAAACCTTTCTGGTAGATCAGAGTTATCTGTGGCCTCTGTTACAAAGTACAATGCAGAGTCTGATCCATAGACCCTGGGAAAATAAAAACAAACAAACAAAAATACCTCAAACCAAACAAACAAACCAACCAACCAACCACCACCCCTGAAATATTTAAGCTGGCTTCAAATTAAGGTAATTTTTACATTAATGATGCAGGCAAAGGCGCAGACTCTGACCAGTGCTGCCATAAATATTTGTCAGAAATATATATTGGAGTAAAACAAGCAAGATGGGTCAGAGTAAAAGTCTACAACATTAATTCCATACTTGACATAAAATGTATGGAGCTAAAACAAAGCACAAGCCTTTCCCAGTTCCTTCTAAAACTTCAGAAATCTTCCTCCAAATTCCCAGTGTTACTTTGACTTGCTTTGAAGACTAATTCTTTGCCAGAGGTGCTGTATAATTGTTACGTCTCATCTAACCTGAAGTGGAAGCTGAAATTCAACAAATAAATATGCAAGCATCTCCTAGTGATTTGTACTTGCTAAATATAATCCAAATGTTTATTGAGATCCTATTTAACGATTTCCCAATGGATGCATTTCTTGCAACAGATTAAATGACAATAGGATCAGAAAACAAATATACAGGGCAAGGAAACAAAGATAAGTAATTCTGTTATGAAAAATATTGGAAATAGCATGCTTGGTAGGGAAATGTGACTGACTGGCTCAGCATTCAAGTACTTGCCACACATTTACATCAAGGAAAAGCATTTTTCCCACCAGTGGAAGAATTTAATTACATGGAGTACAGGGAAAAGAAAAGAAAATCCATTGTGAAAGTCCTCTCTCACTGCTTTAGTCAAAGTGGTTATCTTAGAATATGTCAGCTGGACAAACCAAAAATACAAAAATAAGATTAAAGATAGTGTATCTTCACCTAGCAATCGGTAACTATGTGTTCCAGCCAGAGAAAACACTGGGAAAGCTACTGGAGGAGTTTTCCTTTGGCTCAGGGAACAGATGAGCAAGAGTTCTCCTAAGGCATTACTTACAAAGCCAAAAGCTGTTAAATTCAGCGGCGGCTAAAGCAAGTTACAACACAGTCTGCTCCAGACTGTGTGGACAGAGCCAAGCTGCAGTATAATAACATTTAGGGGAAAAAGGGAGCAAGCAGAGAAAACATACCTTATGGTTTTATCCCAAGCCTGAATCAGATTCATGGAGCTCTCTCAAGCAAGTCAGAATATGGATGCAGAAAAGGTTTTCTGCTTCAAGAGCGCTCACCTACAGCAACACAGGTTCTACACTGGTATTTTCTAGTCTTTATTCAACCAATTTTTCAGTTCCCAAATAAGACAGACACATCCTTTGGGAGATGATGCCTCTTGCTGTTGTTGAGGAAGACTTTTTCAGTCCAATAAATCACATCTTTCCTGTCACGCATTCTTTCTCAATTAATCAAATTTTTTCTCTATGTCACTTTACCATCCCAAACATTTTGATCAAACCATTCTTACAGAACTGCTTTCTCTACACCCCATTCCTGTGTGAAATCTCTCACTTCATCTGTCCTTCCACATTTCTCCATGTCCGTGGTTAATTTTCCTTTATTTTCTCAGAATCTCAGTTAAACCACATAAAATGGTGCATAAAGACTAGAGGGAACTTTACAAAGCCACTGAAGTGAAAAACAGGCTGGAATTCTGAATTAAGGACTGTTTTTTGGTCAGCTGTGCAATTCTAGCTCATTACATAAGAATGAGTGTAAAATCATTCTGCAGCTTCAAATAACTCCTATTTGTGTAATTTCCACTCCATTTAAGAATTAGTTGGAGCAACCGTACTGGCAATTTAAGGAAGGCAGAAGAAGTTAAGAGGATCTGAAAGGTTTTGATGCAATGATTGCAATATTATCAGAACCAGGATCGAGGAACCTGGTTAGGATTCTTTTCTGTGAGGGTGGTGGGGCACTGGAAGAGGTTGCCCAGAGAAGCTGTGGGTGTCCAAACCCTGGAAGTGTTCAAGGCCAGGTTGGATGGGGCCTTGAGCCACCCACTTAAGTGGAAGGTGTCCATATCTTAGGCAGGGGGGTTGGAACTAGATAACCTGTAAGGTCCCTTCCAACCCAAGCCATTCTAGGATTTTATGATCCTATAAGAACAAGAAATTACTTTTTTCTCTTCTGTTATTATTTTATGTTCCTTTAATGATTCTATTTCACAGAAGCAAGGAATAATAAAATTTAAACATAATTATGAATGCTAGTACATTTTTACAGGAGTCTCATGTTTAACCTCTGTCTCTTTCCATATGTGAAAGCTGCAACTACAACCAAGTTTTGGAAACAAAGTACATCAAATCCTCCCACACAGCGCTGGAACACACCAGGGTCAGCCTGTCATTTTCCTATTGAAGGCAGAGCTTGCAGAAAGAAGTGAGCACTCCCTGTCATTTTCACTTCGCTTTTGCTGCCAGCAAAGCAGGAGCTCCTCCTATAAATCTAAGTATTTTCCAATCAATTTGTTTTCAGAAATGGAATTTCAGGCCAGAAAAAGCACAACATCCTGTACCTCAAGAAAATCAGAGCTGGTGAACACCTGCACTGTGGCTACTTACCTGGAAATCTTGATGGGTTAGTACTGTCACTGTATTTTAAAGCAGCTCTACACTGAAAATTTTACTATCCTGTATGTCTTATCATTTTACAAACCCACTCTGTATCTGAAAACTTAAGGCTCTCTGAATCAGCCCCAATCAGAGGGTGAGACTAATAATGTCTATGGTTAGCATCTTAATATAAAGGAATTCAGAAATGTCAAAACTTGTCATAACTGCTCAATAGTATTCTCTCTGTGTATTATATATCTACCACAACTAAAGGACTGTGATAAATTTTAACCTGACAACCTCAGAGTCAGCAAAAATTCAGTACTACTTTTCCTTGGTGACAGTCAGACATGGCAGGGAATACTTTCCCTAATTTCTGGGCGAACATTAGAGAAACCTGCTGCCTTTCTCTGAGGCGCACATGCATTAAAGTTTCAGTTCAGAACACACAATTTCCCTCCTGAAATTGTATTATTTTACCTTTCCTTCTGTTTGTTCTTTTTGGTGATTATTAAATCAAAGAAGGGATAATTGGTTTTTAAATGAATTTGTGAGAGAACCATGAAAGATGCTGATGGCTAGAAGGATGGGAATGAGCTTTCAACAGATCAAAAGAGAGAGAGCACTAATCAACAGATGTGTCCTGAAAGATTTTCTTAAATGCAAGCATGATGACTGTCTCAAGACTGATCCATTACAAAGAGAGGTCTGCCCATCATGGTACCAGGGAAGAGCTCTGACTGACTCTTGAGCAGAAAGGGAAAACAGCAGAAGGAGCCTCACTCGGTGGCTCACATTTGAAGAAAAAATAAAGTGAGCTCCATTTAGTCCTTGCCCCCTCTGCAGAGCCCCCTGTGCCCCTCTGTGCTCCCACATGAGGAGCACAAAATTCAAGTGCCTGTCACCCATCCTCCTGTCTGATGAGGACCATGGGAGCTAGAGCTTTCTCAGGAAGCCCACAGAGGGCTCACATCCTCCAAGAGCCAAACTCTGCTACTGCACTTGACAGAGCCGCTGTCAAATATTCACTGCACACCTATTCTACATATTCTACAAATATTCTTTTGTTCTACAAAGTGAAGCCCCTGAATAAAGAGCCCAGTAGATGACATAAGATAGTGCATAGACATAAGATAGTTGCACCAGTTAGTGCAACTCTACGGAGTCACTAGACTGTTCCCTTCAGTCACTGAGTTGGGCTGGCACGGTTGGGGCAGCTTTGTGACTGTAAACAAAGCATTTCAGGCTGCCTTTCTTATTTTTTTTCTTTTTTCAATGTAATTGTAACTGATCTAGTTCACCATACAACTCAAACCAATCAAACACAGATTCTTCTTGGGTTCTTTTCCATTTTTGGGGATAGGGGCTTTTTAAATTTGAGATAAGATGTTCTGTGTCAGGAACAAAATCAGCCATCAATCCTGGCAGGCTGGACTTAAAATCCATTAAAAAAATCTCTAGGATATACATGCATTTTACTCTGAACTTCCTGCTAGATTGCATTTGCACTTACTTGAGTAAAAAGTTAGAGCTTCTCTGCCTAACTGAGGGAACCAAAAATATTAGTGCCGATTAAATATTTATTTTGCAGCAACATGAAATCTATCATGCTACAAAAAATTGTTTTGAATGATCACTCTTGAGCAAGACTGCGACTTACAGCTTTCCTTTTTACTAAGCTAAACATTCAAAAAAAAAAAAATCCAGCTGGTCCAAGAAAACTCTGTTTTGCTTTGGCAAAGCATCAGACAGCACCTTCTGGTTTGCCAACAGAGGCAGAATCTTATCTAACTGTGGGATGTGCTTGGATTTACTACCTATTAGCAAAACTCTTAAGAAGCACTGAAAGGTTCCAGCCCCTTTTACGTATTCTCAGTCAAATCTCATTAACTTCATGCTCTCAGTTTGCACACAAAATTATGGCAGTCTTTTCCCACCTCTTAGGGAAAAATTAATAGGAGAGTGTTAAATCTCGTGTTACAAGGACTTCATTACTTTTACAATCCATGCTAAATAATTAAATGCACTTGTCAAATAACTGATTAGAAAAGATTTTGTGCCTTGGTGTACGTTTTAACTGTCTGTTTACCTCAGTTGACAAAATATAATCATTCACAGGGTCTCCTACACAGCAACTGAAACCTTAAACTTGGAGAAGAGAAGAGCTGCGGGACAATTTGACATAGGATGCAATTAAAGAAAGAGAACTGGATTAAAGCCACAGATGGGGAAACTGAAACCATAGAACCAAAGCTTGCTCTGAGGATGGTGCTGAATGAGAATGACCTAGAAGCAAATCTAGCTAACACCATTTAGATCTCTAGCAGCTTCTAGACAGGCTTTTGACTCTTAAAGTGAGCAAAAAGGCAGAGAATGCATATTGCTTAGAGAGATTGGGACTAATATTATTCAGCCAACATTGACTTTTCCAATCTTTTTTTTCTTATCCATGTTTTCACAGTAATATCTTGGGGTGGGTGGGGAGGCTTTGACCCGTGCTGTCAGCAGGGTGCAGCCATCTGAAATATTCTGTAGTTAACCCATCTGTTCTGTAGACGTAGGATCCCTCGGGTCTGAAATAGAGGGGCTATGTGTAAATGGGCAAAGGCCAAACAATTAGATAAGCAACCTACCCCTCCACCACATCCATAAGGCAAGGCCATTTCTGTAATGTCAAAGATGAAGAGAATTTCTGACACAGTTCACGTTGTCCTACCTGCCTCTCTTCTCCACAGGCAGTCTCTGGAGCCCATTCCATCCAGTGAGGTGATCCACACAGTCAAATGAAGCAGACGTAGTCAAATGAACAGCTGTCTCTCCTGCTGATGGGAATTCATCTGTTTGGCCACCCTGGCAATTTTTCAGATGCACTTTTCTAAAGGTTACTCAAAACCAAAAACTGTACAGCTGCAAATCCCTTCTGGTAGCAGCCAGACATATGCTGTACCCGCCTGCTGCTACCAGAGCCTCATCCAGTCTCCCAGGGCTGCAGCACACAGCAGGACCTGCTGCCCTGAACATCACGGTGATGTTCAAGTTGGACTCTGTCAATGAGCACATACAGGCAATCTGCTATTTTTTAAATGCACTGGTCACCAAAAACCCCGTTTCCATGAAGTGGGAGAGAACATTCCTGATGCTCCCATTCTCTTACAGCAGCAGAATTTCCCTGAATCGACACTTTTGGAGAATTCTGTAACAGTGAGCACAGCAGGCTTGATTCTCATCTGAGCAGACATCGCAAGCACAGGGTTAAGCACCAGGTACTTCTTTACACTCACTTGTGCTCCAACCTAGCGTGTGGATTAAAAAAATTTAAAAAGCAGTATATTTGTCTCTTGGAAGAGAGCAGCAAGTTATCCAGGCAAAATCATGGATTCTTTATAGGGGTTATTAAGTAAACAAAGGGCAGGAAACAAGACTGAATAACTTTCAAGTGCAGTAAAACTGAGCTTTTAAAGAAAGTGCAGTTCTTAGATACAAACAATGAATTTGGGACTAGCATTGTGCTGGAGATTCGCCAAAGGAACTCCCCAGACCTCAACACAACTGCTCTTTTCTGGCATCTGGAATGCTTTTACAGCATTCATTGCCTGAACAGAAAGAAATGCCAAGGAAACCCTCAGTGATAACCAAAGTCAATTTTGCAGGCTTGTGTGCCGCTGTCCAGTAGAGGCACTTCTTCTGTGGTAGAAAAGACTGTTTTCCTTTGCGTTAAATGACTTGGCCATGAGCTTTCACATGGAAGGAAATAGCAGCAATATGATGTCTCAAATACCTTACTAATGGAGAGGGCAATTTTCTTCCATGGCACTGCCTTCCCTATTCCTTTTCAGAACTGAAGTATCCATTAAGAGTGACTCACTGGTTGAAAAAACATGTGAAAAAGAGACATCCTGAAGTTTGTTTTTAAATATTCTCCACAGTCAGTATTATGGCTATCAGGAATTTGTAAAAACCATAGGCATGTAATATACTTTCAAGGGACGTGGTTCAGAAGAAACCTTATGCTAAAAAATCACAACTATTATTGCATGGCAACCAAGCAAACATGCTTGATTCCTGACTAACCAAAGTCTTCTCTCCTTTCACCCCAGCCATGAATCCCTAACCTACTAGCAAGGGTTATTAACCTTTTTTTATCTTTTCCCAGCATCTTGTCCTCTTTCCTGGATGTCCATGAAAGCAGGTGGTGCCTCCACATGGAGGGACACAAACTTATTTACCTCAACCACCTTACTTTGGTTTATCAAACACAATGGTATCTCTCTTCTCTACTTCAGTTCTACTATTCTTTTAGTCCAATATTTTTTCCAAGTCAGGTCTGCTGCCATGTGTAAACCATAAGTACATGCTCATGGGAGGTTGAGCAGTAGGGATGGTCAGGTACCAAGTGCAAACTACCTGCTGTCAGGCTTGGTATTCTGGAAAAAGAAATCTTCTAATATTCTTAGGCTCACTCTTGACCTTACCCTGGATAATTTCACAGAAAAGCTTTTTCATAGATCTTTCTACAGAGCCAGAATTACATGAAAACTTTCCTGAGTAAGTTTTTATCCCCACATATGGCCAGGACAACTCTTAGCTGTTCTTCCTGTCATGCTGCTGTGGAATTACACTAAACATTCCTGTAACAAAAGCTATGCAACCTAAGTACAGTGGGGCGACATAATTCTGAACTCAAGTTGATGGATTTTTCCATTTGCAAGATTTTGCACAGTAATTCCTGATTAATTCTGAATGTTGAAATTAATGAGCTTATCAAAGCAACAAGGAGCCAGGGCTATTCTTGTTCACCCCAGTGTTTTTTATTTCTTCTCGTATAAAATTACTTTTTGATATATTTTAATCTCTTTTCTATTAAAAAGATCTGCTGCCTCTTACCCAGTAAGACGAGAATGCACTTCCCTGTAGCTGAAGAGAATTAAAAGATGAGTGTCCTCCACTCTCACTACTCCATGCATGTCCCAGAGCATACATACAAGTTACTGCTTTTTCAGTTTTGGGGAAAGCAGATTCTTTAATCCTAGGAATTCTACATAATCTGCTAAAACTGTCCCCTGCCCTTTCTACTCATTGGGATATTAGGATTCTGTGTTAAAGACAATGGCATTATGCTCACTGAGTAACTGAAGCAAATTCTGAACTCTTTCAGGACTTGTATTACAGAAGGGATTCAATAAGCTTTATAGAATAATTATTATTTTCCACTGAACTCAATAAAAATGCAAACCACTAAATAAATCAGGTAAAATATTAGAAGATTATGCAGAAGGATGGGTTTATGGGCTGATCAGATAGAGCAGGAACTGGCTCAGTATTGGTGCACAGGGCTGAAGCACACAATGTACAAGCTCAGCAGCGCTGAGTACCCACCACGGCGTCTCTGCAAGGATCTGCTCAAAGACTTTTCAACCTTTCACCACTGAAACAAGAGTGACATGCTCCACCTCAGATTTTGGAAATTCTGTGGCAGGCTGTACCACATAAGAGCCTTTGTTGGTGGAGATGTGGATTTAAAAGGCCTGGAGGAACTCTTATGGTAATCTGGTCTGACTTCCTGCCTGGCACAGCCTGTAATACCTCATGCAGCAATTTCTTTACAAAGCACAAGAACTTGTAACTCTACTAAAAGATATTTCAGAAGCAGATCTAATCTTGATTTAATTACTCCAAGTGATCTACCACATTCCTTTCTAAGCGTTTCCAGTGGTTAATTACACCCACGGCATCGTAATTCCAACGTGAACTCCTCTTCCTTATCTTGCCATGTTTTTGTCTGTTGGAGCCCTATCCCATCTCCCTGTACTGATATTTTTAGATACTAACCACATCACATCTTAAAATTCTCTTACCTGAGATAAATAGTTTGCCTGCTTGGCAAACCAAAACAGGGATTCCTGAGTCAATTGCACAGCATCTGTGGTGGCGTATTAGAGATAGCTTTTGACTAAAGAGTCTAAAAGAGAAAACTCAATTCAAATGCAAGGGGAAGGCACCAAACATCTTTAACAAGCTTTTCCAGCTTCTGCAGCACCCATTTGTATGACCTGGAAATTTGGGATGAAGAGCTCTGCGACCTGCACAGCTTCATTTTCAGCCTGATAAATTCTAGCTCAGACTGGATCAGTAGTTACTAAACACTACAGTTAACTTAGAAAGAAAAAGATGGCTGATGGCAGGTGGTTTTCTACCGCCCATATGTCAAATCACATAAAAATGACCTGGTACTTCTGCAGGCACTGCCAAGGCAGAAATCCAGGAGTGAGCAATGTATACCTTAAAATACTTCCAGCTGTGACTTGGGTAAACAAAATAAGTAAATTTCCACTACTGCTGTCATGCTATATTACTTAGGCATATTACTTAGGGATTTGTATTACTGTAGCGTTCAGAGGCTCCACATAAGGCTCCCTTGTGCTAGGTGATCACCTACAGGCACAGCAAGTTTAATTCGTTTCTGCAACGTTTGCCCAGTGCTTGTATGGCTGAATCCTGGTAAAGAGACAGAAGGAGGACTTGTGTTCTTCCTGGATCTGGGATGCTGATGAGATCAGTGTACAAAGACTGCTCAGAACTAGAATTTCTTCTGGCATTTACTAAATCCCTGTACTACCCATGTGGTTCTCAACACATTATAAAGTTCCTTAGCTTCATTAGCCCTGTTCCAGAAGGGTTTACAATCCTTCTCACTGACTGGGTGAAAACCAGCAGCATCTTGCTGTCTCAGAGACGTATTACATAAGCACACACCTTTGTAGCTGCAAATAGATGCACACACTCTCCATGTGCCAATGCAAAGTAAGAATTGCAAAGATAGTCTGCTATTAACACCACCATTTGTTATGACACCTCATTGCTTTTTCACAACACTACTGTTTTTTCCATTAATACTTCACATTTCTACTCGCTTGTGGTTTCTACCAGTTTATATTTTGCATAGCTTAAATGCCTTTTTTTTTTTAAGCCTCCCTCTTCCCTATTCCAAAAATGCCCCTCTGCAAACCAGGAACACAGCTTATGCAGACATATCAACTTTTACTGATGTTAACAGCTTTTAAAAAAATTTCTTATGAACACTCTTCCATTTAAGTCATTTGACTTGAAATAGGTGTATGAAACCCAGCCAACGATTCTGCAAAATTTTACTTTAGCCACTGATGCAAAAAACCAAAACACTCAAATACAGGAGGAAAAGAAAACAATAGCCAACAACACTTCCCTTCCTTGGAATCCTGAGAATGACTACTATAACTGAAATATTAATTGTGACAGAAAAGTAATTATGTATTTTTTTAATGCTCTGAACAGGTTCATACTTCAGCTGCCTGTCAGAACAACTTGCTATTGTAAACCTGGCTTTGTTATTCGACAGCAATGCTTCATTTTCTAGCTGACACACCACATGAATGTCAGCATCCTCACTAGCAATGGAAGAAATGGAAAAATAAAACCACTTTTTTAACATCCATTGCAGTTGGTAGTGTATTGAAAGACTTTCTTCTGCCTTTTGCCCATCTAACAGATGACAGAGAGTCCATTTACAGAATGCAGCTGAAATATGTTATATACAAGGGGAAATACTCACTGCTAGAAGAGTTCACCTCTCCTTTATTTATTGAACTACATAGTTCATAAACTCCCACCAACACATCTCAAAAACCAAAAATCTGTGACCAAGCTACTTATTTTTTCAGCACATTCTCTAATGTTTCATTTTCAAACTGGAAGAAAATTAAGATTTTCACTGACTGTGTAGTGAAAATTATAGCACCTGCTGACAAATAATTAACTGTAAATTCCTTACAAGCAAAAAGAAGTTTCCAAACCTATGAAGGCATCTTATTTTGATTCAAGACCAAGTAGTGCTTCAGTAACAACAACAAAAAAGTTAAATGTTGTTAGACTCATTCTGCAATACTGTACTTTCTTTTTTGTGCTCTGACATACTGACCCAAACTGCGATCTACTAGTCAAATGCTGAAATCTACCGGTCCAGGATCTAGCCTAAAATGCTGAGTATATTTGTTAAAATTATCTCAAATTAACTTTAATATCTTACTAAAGTGAAATTAAAAAAAAAATCTTACCTTATTAGAGCTTCATTTTCTGTTCTTTCACTGAAAAGAGTAAAGAAATCTGTATTAAAGATCCATTTGGTAAAAAGAACCTTCTGAAGTAACTCTTTTAGTTTCACTTCAATTAACACCAAAACGAAAAGGTTCTTTTTACATAACTGTAGTAAGTCTCTGTTATTTTGCAGGGTTAATCATTCTCAACACTCTGGAGTGGAGGCTTTTATTTATTTGCCATCTTAATTAGCTGTTCTGAACAAACATTTCAAATGCTTTGGAAATATCAATACAAACAACTGATCTCGTCAATTCACCACCTAAACTACAGGCTGATCAGACACATTCAGTCAGTTTATTCTCACTTCAAGCTCTATCTCCTGAACAGTATTTGTGTTTGTGTTGCCATTATTTTTATTGGATTTTCTATTACAGGATGGGTTTTCATTGCAGTATGCCTATTTAAAGAGTTTCTTAGCCTGGAAGGGTTTTTTAAAAGTAGCTATTTTCTGCTCAAACCCCATACAGGTAGGGTCAGTGGCAGTTTAGAAGAATGAAAGCATCAAGTTATTTCAATAAACACCTACTTCAACTCAGCTGCTCTGTATGACAGCCACATTTGTCAACAATTTACTGACACACATCACAAAATCAAAAAACAAAAAGAGCTTTAAGAGTATTCTGGGAAAGTTCAGGCATAATTCAGAACAATCAATGAATGGTGAGGCATGAAAAAATATTCATTAACCTTTTATTTCTTCATTAGTTTTTTTCAGTCCTTTACAACCAGGGAGAACTATCTGCAAGCATCTATCTGCATTATAACTGGGAATTGGATTCTGGTAACTCTGAAGTAAATGGGTATATTTTTGTTACCAGTGCATGCAAGAATAAAATCACACTTTTTCTTATTTCATTTTCTAAATTAGTATAATATGCAGCATGAAATAGAAAACAAAAATCTAAGTCTCATAAAATCTGACAATTATTAGCAGTATTTGTTGAAAAGCATAGAAAATCATGCTGAGTCACAGGCAAAGCATCAACCTCTAGCACTTTCTGTACACTTCATTAGCCATCAGTCAGTATGGTTAGAGATTTACAGATGAAGAGAAAACAAGGAGACACCTTGTTCATCTTTGCCGAGGACAAATTCGAAGTTTGGCCTCAAAGCATGCAATCAATGCAATGACTGAAGAGATGAATTCTTTGCTCTACAGTGAAAATACTGTGATTTGGGGAGAGTCTTCTAGGAATGAATCTGTCAATCTGAGGGAAACAAAGCTTAAGAGAGGAGTAGAAGTGCCTCTTCCCTTCATTTACAGTATGTTCACCTGATATTTTTGAGAGACCTATAAAATGAGACTATTTCACACATGGAACAGGTAAACTTAAAGAGAGACATTCCTGGAGTGCAGTAAATCATTGGATTAACCACCCATTTTGAGAAAAGCCATGAGATCCCATTTTTATGAGTCAGCTCACAAGAGCTGACATCTACAAAGTCTGATTTCCCACAACAGAGTTCCTCCTCATGCTTACCTTGAAAGCAAGAAGGAGGTCACTTAATTACTTAGTCAAACATAAAATCCTCAGAGGTTTAATTTTTCTACAGCTCCCCCTGATAATCAGCGATCCAAAAAATGCATCAGTACCAGATTAGTTCACATTTACCTGTCTGGCTACAGGTGTGGGTCACCCACAAAAGGTAATTTAAGAAAGATTTTGCACGCAGAAATCAAGGGACAGAAGCAGTAAGTATTTTATCACTGGATGCTATGCAGGGTTTCAACAGGATTGAGTGGGATTTATTACAGCATGAGCCAAATCCTTCTTACTTTTCTCATGCAAAACACCCATTGAAGCTAGCCAGAGTGCAACTGAGGACATATTGCATCCCTGATTCTCTATTACTCACCTGTCACAATACTACTGCGCTCCACAGCACCAAGTTTCTGGGAACAGAATGTTTCTTTCTGGGAAGGGATAGGAGTACCTTACAGGCTAGCCTGTTTTAAATATAAAGCAGGTACAGAAGCAAGTTTGAAGAAGACTAAAAGTCATCTTGGACTTGTGACAAGATCCACAGTTTTAAAGAAAAGTATTTCTATGCTAGAAACACTCACAGTGCAAGCTGCTTTGCAGCATATTTAACGCATCCTACATAATTTTAAAAGAAGAATGAAAGCTTACTTTGGCGGAGTTTATGACTCCCAGAAAAAAAAAAACACAAAAAACCAAAAACCACCCTAGCATGCTTAAAAAACCAATTTGCATAAGTTTTCCTTATCGGATCTAGCTGTTGATAACAGGACAAGCTATAATGAGGGCCATGAGCACCTCCTACCACAGGTTCTCACGGGCCCTGCTGCCTGCCTAGCCCAATGGTGTCAGTAGACATTTGTTCAAGAGGACAAATTACTATCTCCATCAGGAAGCTTCTAGCCTCAGAAGATCTGGCTTTTATCCAAGTGGAGATAACCTCCTCTCCAGCGTGCCCAAAACAACGCTGGATAAGTGAGGTTCAAGCATTCAGTGGTCCCTGCAGAAGACTTACCAGGTTTCCTGTCTTATCTGCCTTGGACACCTTGGCAAAGAATTTAAAATTAAAATATATCTCCTGATAACTGCTTGCACTGCCTTCAAGCCTAATGCCTACTGCTTAGATGGAGGGGGAGAGTGCTACAGGAAAAAAAAAAAAGTAAAAAAGTGAGGACATTTACATTGCAATATTCAGATGTGTCATCTTGCTAAGCATATGCCTCTTTACAGTAAAAACTATACTTGTTGCCAGTCACCAAATGTGTTAACTTTGGACAGACTCTAGGAGGATTCTACCAGACTGCCTCAAAGGCACATCAGTACCATTAAGTTTAACTAAGTAGACAACTGTCCACACTCAGTGACAGGAGGCTCTGTAAAGTCGTCAGGGTATTTACAATTATCCTTTCAATCCAGGTACAAAAAAAAAAAACCAAACAACAACAACAAAAAAACCCCAACCAAACAAACAAACAAAAAAAAACCAAAAAAAAAGAGAGAAAAAAATTGTAATTATTTTTTCAAGTTCCATCTTTTTCAGAACAACTTATGAACCTTCTCAGTTTTATAAATACTATAATTAACACTAAAAAAATGACTGCTAGAGATTGTTAAAACAATGTTCTTTGCTACTGAAGCTGTTCGTGATTTTTCTTAAGGAAGATTCACCACTGACTTGTGGACCACAGGAAACTAATACTGCTAAAATGATCAGACAGCAGAATAGACATAGATGAAAATTTCCTACTTTAACATACAGAAAATTCCTGACTGCATGGAGGTGTGCAAGTAAAAACATTCCTTTTTGTTTCAGTCATTATTTCAACCTTTTTGTTGTATGCTGTTTAGCAGAAACTGAAAAACTGAAGATAACTTGTCATTAACTAAAATATGGGTTTGATCCCAAAAAGGAATACACACAATTAGCTAAAACAACTTATTTCCATATGATCCAACACTCATCCAGTACACAGCAGGAGAAAAGACGTCCAAGTGCTCTTCAGGAAATTTAGATATAAAGTTCATATTCTGCCTAAGTCTTTGAACAGATATCAGATTAGGGATGAGAGCAGTACTTTTCTTCTTATACTTTTCTTCTTATCCATCAAATCCTATTCATCCTATTAAAACTTACTTTCAAGCTCCTCACACCCATCACAGACATCTTCATTTCGAAAAAAACCAAAGTTACCAAAAGATAACATCTATTCATCCTCCAGACAGATTCACCCCAGAATTTATTTCAGTTTATTTGTTTAGTCCCTGCAGGATGCTCTGGTATTCAGAAATCCACAAAGAGGCTGATTGAACAAACTAACTACAATTTCCTTTTTCACAAAAGATCCCAGAAAGCCACCCAGGCCTGGAAAAGCCAGAGAGTTCTCATTCCATCAGAGCCAAGGAAAGAAAAAGAAAGGAGCGGGGGATGAGCAATCCTGACCAGGAGATAAATTCATTCTTAAAGCTGCTCCAGTAAGTCTGGCTTTCAGTTCTTCTGTTTAGCAGCTCCCAGTCAGAATTAAAAGCATGACAGTGGAGGTGGAATAAAAAAGAACAAAAACGTAGGGGAAAGAAAAGGACAGCAGGGTAAAATCTCACTGACCTCCCTCAGCAAAGCTCTTCCTCAAGATGCAAGGAACTCTGCTGGCACAGAAAGTTAATTTAATTCTTCCTACCACACCAGTCTTGACTCAAGGCCATTTGATTTCACAGTTCCAGTATCTGCAGTAGTTAACAAGTCATGCCATGCACTCTGCAGAGTGAAAAGCCATGACTGCAGCATGCCAAAGTCTAATCTGTGACAGGCATTCCCAGTTCTGGAACTCCACACAGCGCGCCTTGGATCACTTGGCGCTGCGAGGCACCAAGTGTGCTCAGCCTGAACTCTGGGACCCAGGGATGCATCCTGAGAATGTTTACCCCCAGTGCAATGCTCATCACAACCAGCATGCAGGTATAGGCTCTCTGCAAGATAAAAGGGCAGAAGAAAGCCTGTGTTTAGGTTGGACAGCAAGAGCAAGATCATAGCTGGGAGGCAGAAAACTCATAAAATAGCTCCACTTAATGCATACATACAGATTAAAAATTAACCACTGCTGCCAAAAAACTGCAGGTAACCCCACCCACAGCTATACCTTCCTATGCAGGGACTGCCAAATGCAACTGGACCATGTGCTCTGCTGCCTCACCAGCATGACCAGCCAAGAGCCACCATCTCACATCTGTCCTGCTCCCAAAAAAAGTGCCACCATTTATTATTGCTCTTGATGACTGGCTGTCATAGCAATCAAGGACTTCAGTGATTTTTTTTGAAGCTAGTCATCCTCCTCGGTATAAGAAGTCTTAAACATCAGCCAGGTAGCTTGACCCAACTGTTTAGAGATAGAATAATGTGGAAACACAAATAACCATTGCTACTGCTGTATGTGTGTTCAGACTATACTAAAGAGCTCAAAGCTGCTTTACAGAAAATGCTGCAAAAATTCTGTCCAGAAGCTATTATCCTCTCCAGTAAATGATGAGTCCACAGACAGTAATGTCTGCAGTCCTGTTTTGCCAACATTTCCATTACAATTCTCTGCTATAATGAAGAATTAACAAGATGAAATACACTTTGGCTAGTAGACCTTCAAGTTCTCTTACAGTACATTGTATTTACATTAGAAATGCTAATGTCACAATTCTTCTTGACTTTGAAAAGTACAACGATAAATTGATTTACCTTTAAAATAAAAACTGTACCAAAAATATTTGTTTAAAATCTTCAAACTTATTCTACTATTCTTTACAGAAAAAGTACATTGCTTATGCCATTAAAAAGAAACGCTAATGCATTTTGTAAGGTAAGAATTAATTGAATTTAAGAGAACTAAGCACATCCCAGAAAAGGGCAGCTATTTTCTCTGTACATAACATAATCATATGCCCTAAATCCAGTTATTTTCTTCCTCTGAAAGGTATTTAAGGATGTCATCTCCATAGGGCCTGGCCCAGTGCCACAGAAAGCACAACGATACACACTGTAGCTGATGAGAAACCCTGCATTCCACTTAGGCCTGAAAACCTTGTGTAGGGCCAAAGACTCAAGCCTGAAAAGCATCAGGATGTTGAAAACAAACCTTCACACATATTTTTTAATTATTAAACTTAAAAACTTTAAAAAACCAACCAGCTAATAGTCAAATCTAAGGGGAACCTTCAAGAACTACATGCAACGTATGCCGATGGTGATATGGGAAGTTTTGGGAAATCAGGGGTATTCATCCCACATGTATTTAACCATATACTGCAACTATCAGTGGAGGTCACCACTTCTGAGATTGATGGTACAAACAGCACCCTGGAATCTTCTCCCCTCCTCTGCCAACTTACTGAAGAGGAACCCAGGGAGCAGATAAGCTAAGACAGCCAAAACAAGGTTTCTTCAGCCTTTCAATCATCCTTAGACCGTGACTGCTTTTCACCAGATGCCTGATTTTAATCATTGTCCATATGTCTGAGTAAGCACAAAGAATGCACTGCAGAGACAAGACTTGGACCTTCATGCTTTTTCTCAGAAAGCCCATACTTTTCTGCTTGCAATCACCCCAGTGACACGTGAATGATTATGATTTTCTTAATTGTCCCAGGTTTATCTTCTGTGAGATGGCCAAATTAAATAAGCTGGTATCTTGAAGGACAAATGTTCAGTAAGTATTGCTGCATAATATCCCCAGCCAGCAAAGTTCATTATTGAGTCCAAGAATAAAACATGACAGACTTTGTTATGTTATCTTTCCCAAGGTGTCACTACCAACCCAACACATCTTAGAACTTAATAAAGCCTGGCAGCCTCCAACTCATGCTACATCCAGAACATGTAATTTTTTTTCCCTGCACTGCTTTTTCTAATAACTGGTGCTGTCCTGCTCTTCTTGGGATGGTGGATGACAACCATCACACCTGCACACTGGAATGCAGCTGTCAGGGTAATTCCATCCAAAATTAAGGCAAGTTCCATGAAAGCAAATGTTTAATACACACATTTAATGGCAGAAGAATATGGTGAACTGGTCTGTAGCACACTAACTGCTTTGAGTTTAGAATCTTTTTTTTTTGTTACATTTCTTTCGTTTGCTGTTTCCTACCTGTATGGCCCGTGCCCTGTATAGCATGTGTCCCAGAAAAGTGTCCCAATGCAGTTCAGAACCGTGCCATATACTGCATAATTTGAGCAAGACATGGCCTTAAGCTCTGCATACTGCATATTGAGAGCTACGAATAGTACCCAAAGAATAAATAAAATGGAAACCTGACATTTGAAAGTCAGTGAAAGCAAGCTTAAAGAGAAGAGTTATTTCTTCTTCTTTATGGGACTCCATAAAGATTTGAAGGTGTGTTGTACAACAACACTGCATAATGATCAGGCCTACAATTCTGCTGGGAAGTGTTTTTCAAATGGAAGTTTTGGTTGCCAATATAAGAAATACACAATGAAACACAAACAGGTATTTCTAAAAAAGGGCTTTGGAAAATGTCTCCCTGTGCCCAGTATATAGAGCAAATAGAAATCTCCACTTAAATTGAGTTGTATTTCATTAGCGTCTGCAGCTGCCTAAATTCTCCTCATCTTCTGTGGAGAGGCAGTGGAAACCATTGTTAGTGACAATTACATCATTTTCCAGTGATATCCAACTATGAATAAATTCAAAATCTTGTTGAATCAAGGTTTTCTGGCTAAGCTAACTGGATAAAAGCCTTAAGAAACTATATTTGCTTTATTTTCTGGAGCTAAGGTCAAGTATGCTGAAGCTTCAGGGGATTTTTTTGGAAGGTGAAATAGGGCTAAAGTCCAATTAAGAGACAAACTGAGTAAGATAGTTGTTTAGGAGCAATGTAGTAATGCACCAAACCCAATCCACTGGAACTGCCTTTTGTGTTTATTTCTACCAAAGAAAAACAGAACAAAAAAAAAAGCTATCAAGGTATTCAAATTCAAAACTGGATTCATGCACACTGAAAACTTCTGAATGCACAACTAGCAGGCAAGGGGAAAGTGGTATTTCCCTCACTTTGGATGCTCCATAAAAAACGCTTCAGTATTTTTAGGAAGATGGTGGTATTTGCTTGTTTCTGCCAGTATATCACAGATAATACTCAGCTGCTGGGTTTATGAGGTACTTGCAATTGTAAATCAACAGACAAATCCTTTGTTATAAAGAGAGAACAAATAATGGGGATTTACAAAGCTGTAATTATACTGAGAGGGTTTATGCGCAAGGATGTATTAAAAGAAATACTATACGCAAAATAACTTTTTTTAAAAGAAATCCTCTGAGCATTATCACTGCTTATAATAAGGGCTCTTTTACCACAAAAGGGATTTCAAATGCATGCCATGCTAAGGATGCCCACAGACTCTGCCAAGCTCCCCTACATAGGCTGAAGCTGGTCGCATATACCTGTTTTATGGTTAGCTAATGATGATGAACAAGCAGAGCAAACCCTGAGCCTTAAACAAACCACACGTCAGCTGCTTTGAGTTCAGGATCCTTTTTTGGTTACATTTCTTTCTTCTGCTTTTTCCTACCTGTATGGCACGTGCCCTGTATAGCATGTGTCCCAACAGTAAGAAAACACAAAAGCAAAGATGACTTCAAGCATTCCACGGTCTGAATTAAAGATGATGTTAGGTTTAACTTCAATATATTCCATTAGCAGAATGTAGCTGAGAAGTTATTTTACTATATAATGCACATTTTTTTATTTAGTAATGGTCACCACAGTTCCTACTCTTGTTAAGTCACAATGATTTCTACATCTCCTCACATTGAGCTGGGAATCACAAAGTCAAAATATTTTGTATAAATTTATTCTGAGATCACTTTGACCTTACTAGCTAATTGGTAAACTAAAATGGGAGAATCTGACAGTTATTCAAGAAAATGCAGTAAATTAAATTGTAATTACTTTCCCAAACCTCTTCCCTAAGATCAGTGATTCATTTTCCTAGTTTAGATTTTTTAAGTAACTGATTATTGGTATCAGTAGCATGCAATTCTGATTTTTTAAGGTTACACCTGAACACATTGGAACAGCTGCTAGTGCAATGTATGACGAAAAAATTCCACTACTTTATTATTAATTGCTTTTATGGAGACAGGCATTAATTAGATGGCCAAGGGAATTCCAGATCCATGCAAAAGACGCCAGTTGCACCAGTAATATGTTTCCCAATTATAACGTTTTTTTTAAAATATACTAATTACAATATTTTGACTTTTGGCATGGATCCCTGAACCAGTCAGGGCTGCAGGGAGGCAGTGGACAGGAAGGCACAGGGAAAAATGAAGAGGTAGGAGGCACTTGGAGCAGACCTGAGGCACAGGGGGGCTGAGTGGTCCCAGTTTGACTGGAGGGAGGAATGGGCAGCAGCACTTCTACTGTCCTTCCACTGGAACATAGAGCAGGTGGTGACAGAAAGTGCCCAAAGCCTTCTGCAGAGGAGAGGGACAGGAAAATAGGGGACAGGAGCAGAGGTTCATAGTCTTCCAGCCTGATCCCACTGATGCATGATTTCATGTCCATAGGCAATATAAAGACACTAAACATTCTACTTTCTCCCTTTTCCATTCCATTCAGAAAATGTTTTTATAATTGTTTACTTTCTTGTTCAAAAGGAAAGCATTCAAGAAGTGTTTGAACAATGCTTTCAGGCACATGGTGTGATTCTTGGAGCTGCCCTGTACAGGGCAAGGAGTTGCACTCCATGATCCTTGTCCAACTCCATGGTCCCTCCAGTCGGGATATTCTGTGATTCTATGACAAAGCAAGTAAATTTAAGTAAAATTTAAGTAAGATGTAAGCTAAGCTACAATGGATTAGAAAGCCACATTTTCAATTTTACAAACCAGAAGAGCTTTTGCTACATAGAATATTTCAACTTTGGTGTTTGACCCTGCAATGAAAACAAAAAACAATCTGCGATTTTTGTATTTGGGAACAGTCGTATGGACTACGCAATGGAAAAGCTCTATAATTTATCTGAATCATTATTTTATTTTGTTCTCTCATGGTTGCAATTGTTCATTGTTAATTAGATCCAGCCACAACAACTCATTGTGCAAAAGGCATACTCTGTCTTAATCAAAATCTTGGACGGCATTTTGGATGGCATCTTTAAAAACTTGGACAGAACACTCTGTGGTTTCCTCATCGATAAAGAATCAAAATTATTAACTATGAACACATCTTCCACTGGATGCTGACACTTACTATCAGATTATTTGATGAGCAGCCTCTTTTTTCATGCAACTATTTCAGATTTCCTTCTGTTTTATACCTGCTTTCTTAATTTAGAACAGTAATGAACTGAAAACCTGACCCATAGGATACACCCATGCTGAACTCTTAAATAATTTTTTTAATTTCCATTTTATGCTGTGATGAAAACGATGCTGTAAATACAAAATATGACTGTGACAGTCTCATCTATCTGAAATCAGATCTTTTTATCTATAATGCTCAAATTATTTTCCCAATTGTTTTATCAGTAAGGAGAAATGGCCAGTGTTTGGGAATGAAACACACCAATCAGGTCATGTTTATGGACTGTTTTCATAGATGTATTTTGAAGACAAGGTACTGATTCATATTATCCTCACAGGTAGTTCCTGGTGACAAAAATCTGAACAATGTTTCCTTGGCAGAAATAACCAGAGCACTCCACTTTTATCTATCAATGTATAAATTGCCATTCAATTAAACTTTTGATTTTGATGCTGCTTTTTTAAGAACCTTTGCTAGATCTTACATTTTGCTCCATAAGATTTAGTTTTTTCTTTTATGCCAGGCTGCTTAGCAACTTCCTGTTAGAGTGAGTACAGAGGAGGCCATGAGGACAATAAGAGGGCTGGAAAACCTCTCATGAAGACAGGCTGAGAGAGTTGAGGCTGTTCAGGCTGAAGAAGAGAAGGCTCTGGGGCGACCTTGGAGCACCTTCCAGCACCTAAAGGGAGCCTACAAGAGAGCTGGAGATGTACTTTTTACAACAACAGGATAAGGCAGAATGGCTTTAAAGTGACATAGAGCAGGCTTAGATAAGATATTAGGAGGAAAGTCTTTACTGTGAGGATGGGGAGGCACTGGTACAGATTTTCCAGAGAAGTTCTGGATGCCCTAACCCTGGACATATTTAACACAAGGCTTTGAGCAACCTGATCAAGTGGAAGGCATCTCTGCCCATGGCAGCTCCCTTCCAACCCAAACCATCCTATGATTCTGTGATTCCATGAAATGGCCACAAAATCAGTGTTGTAAGTGCTGTAAACAGAAAATTACAGGGGATTCTATACTGCAGTATACAAAACAGCGGAACCTAACACGCTGTCCAGCCATCAGTTATGCCTGCTTTCCTTCCCCTTGCATTAATACTGGCAATAATAGCACAATTGTTTTATAATAAATGACATTATATCATAAACTACACTATTATCACACTGTATTATGTAATTACAGATAGATGTAAAAATCTGATTGATTTTAATCTTCCAACTTTTTCAAACTGTTTAAAGCTTGCAAATCTAATTTCTTATTAAATCTAATAAGCCCAGTTTGCACATACGAGTGGTGATTTTGGATGCCTGGGCACTTCTCTGACCAACTGAAATGTCTTTAATGGAATCCTGTTTCCAGTAAGAACTGAATACCATCTTTCAGATGTTTTAGGTTACACACTCTAAAATGGCCTCATGCCAAATCATGAGTCACTCTTGAAAATTTAAGATACTGTGTCTAATCCAGCAAAAAATAAATTCCTTAACTATTATCAGAGTAGCACCATAATTTGGAGAAAATGAAAGATCATTTTGGCTAGTTTCTTTCCTAAAGCAAAACAAAACAACAATCAAGGTGTTAAACTGGCCAGTTAAAAGCCAACAAATAAACACAAAGATAAGCCTCTTTCTTAAATGAAGGAAAAAATATTTTAGATTGCTCCCAAATTAAACAGCTTCTGCCTGCGTTTCAGAAGAAAAATTATAATAGCAATAACAAAAATTTTTCTCCTTTTTTGACATGGCACGTAATGCTACATCAGCCCATTTCAAGTACTGTGCCTCTGAAAGTTTAAACTAAACATATCATATTTTTATGACTGAATATAAATGCTAAGGATCAAAATTCCCCAAAATTTACCTAGTAAAATTAGCATAAGTAGCAGTTTGCCTGCACAACACTTGAAGAATTGACATTCCAAAACTCTTAAAATTCTGCTTTGCCCTGAGAAAAGACACTGAAAAGCAGAGACTGATGAAACAGCAGCCTCTTTCCTTGTCACACAACTTCTATATCCATAATTCCAAGCAAGTTCTGCAAAATGACTGACAGACATAGTGTTTCAGGGAAAAAAAAATCAACATAGCTGAAATTGTGTTGGTTGAACGCTACAGCACAGCAGACAGCAGCTCTATATGCCAGCACAGCAGGCAAAAAAAACTCAATTGCTTTTAATAGACAGGCATTTAGTGTAACTAGTATAATCTGGAGTGACATTTTCCCCTGTCTATTATGTAAGCTGAAAGCTAAACTTGTGCTTTTATACAGTGTATTGCCTATCTTCAACACACTGCATTATCAGCTTTCTCTCAATTTTTAAGGTATTTTAGTACCAAGGAAGGGGGGCCTTATCACATCTTTGAGACTCCTTCTTAATATCCTATTTTGTTCCATTCTGTGTTCATGTTGCCACACAGACAGGCTTCAATAGGAACTGTGCTTTGTTCAGTTAGCACAGTTCATATTCTATGTCTAGCAAGCTCTCTGAGAATTTTAACTCTCCACAGAAAATAAATTAAAAGGCAAAGAAAAATCCAGGAAATTCAAAGAAAATGAATCAAAAGACAAAACAAAGAAAAGATGGAATTTAAAAACTCACAGGCAGTCAATCCATTTTACCAGCCTCATTCTCTAACACCTCTTTTTCAAAATTGCAGGCAAAGAGGAGAAAAAGTAAGGAAATGGGTAGTTAGGGACATCACCATTTTTATATCCCAGGCATCTTCCAGAATGTCTGAATGTCTACCTTTGCAACAGCAATTATCCCTGACAAGATTTTCAAAATGGCACTCAGCAGCAGCCCTAGAGAGACCAGAACTTCCTGCACAAAGAGCAAAACAGATAATGACAGACTTGCTCTGCTAAAACAGGAGTTCATGACTCCAAGATACTTAAATTAATAATTCTTTTCCAATCTTTCTGTCCATCTATCTACTGTTACTCACCTCTGTGCTGCCCCTGGAAAAAGCTGATAACTTAATCAGTAACCCTTTCAAGATAAGCAGCTCCGATAGAATGACTTGCCTTTAATATATTTTGATAGACAAATAAAGCTGTCTAAGTGCCAAGGAGTCTGCATATTTAAGATTCAGTTCTCAAAGAAGCGAGTGATTAAAATCTAGTGATTTTGCAAGACAAGTTCATAAGGGCTATAAATACAACACATAGCATCAAAAGGCCTCACCAGCCAGACATCTGAATACCAGAAGGAGACACAAGGCATAAAAGAAATCAAACCTTCAAAAACAGCGTACCAAATTGATTAGGCAACACTGGAAGAATGAGTCTTACAGGAGACACTTTATTGTGTGTATGCGCCAAACATGTTTATGACTTCCCTTAAAAGACCTATCTTGCATTATCCTGGTAGTACTTCAGGAGTTCGTGTCCTACCTGCCTTCTCTGTGTGTCTCACAATAAACAACACTGCCTCCATTAGAAGAATGTCCCTCCCAGGTACAAATCACTCCCTGAAAAGGTACTAGAAATGTCCTACCCTGATGCTTTCATAGCTGCATCATGAGTAGGAATCTCTGACTTTCCCAACCTGAAGCAGAAGCATTCAGCCTATATGCACAGACAGCACTGCAGAGCTTGTTGGACTACCCATGGGTGCAAGAGAGGTGCTGACCACCCACCCAGCTCCACAGACCATGATGAAGTCTGTAAATCTCCCCCTCTCACTCAGAACTGCAGGTCTGCTGAGCCACTGATGTTACCCGAGCATCTGACAGACAGCCTCCTCTACTGAATCCTTCTGCTGGGAGCACCAAGGGGGATGAAAAGCAGCAGCAGGCACAGTGCTAGCTCATGGAGCACCCATGGTGCCATCCCCAGGAGGTACCAACACACAGCTCTCCCCTGACCCAAAACTCTCCCGCAGACAGAGCAGAGCTCATGAGCAACCCTGCGAGCCATCCTGACACAGGATCAGAAAAAAAGTTTGAAAAAGCCTTACAAGATGACAGAAATCTATGAAACTGCTAACAGATTCAGTCAGAAACCTCAAGATGCTCCTCTCTCATGCAGGGAGCAGTGACTGGAATTTCAAGCATGAAATATACCATCTACCCTATACCAGACAGTGCTCTTCATTTTGTATTGAAATTTAGTACAGGGGCTGAGACTTCCTATGCCCACTAGCTGGAGAGGGCTGTGAAACCAGCAATGGCCCATGCTCTGCCTTTTTCAGAAAATAGATGCTGAATGAGACAAGCATAGGGAAAAAACAACCTTAAGCTCAGCACAAAGGGATTTTTTTTTATTATGGCACAAAAACCACATGGCAGGGGCATATTTCCATTTAGCTTTCTTTGTGTTGGTTCTTCTTTTATATCAGGTGTCGAGCTGGTGAGGCTGGCAGTCATCTTCATTTACCTGGCAGACCCCAGCTGCAGGTAAGGTCTTTACATCACGACAGTGCTGCTAACATTTTCCCTCTAATTATTTTTGCTCAGTATTCTATTCTCCAGGTCCAAAAGGAAGGAAGAGCTTCAAACACCTGGAAGAGGTGCCTCCTCCTAAAGAGAATTATCCAGAAAAACTGCAATTCAGAATTAATAAAGCCTCACGTCTTTTCTACAGAGATTTTTTTGAGTCCTATATGCAAAGGAGAGTTTCTCATTTATCAGGCAGCAGAAAGGGAAGGGCTTTCTACCAGGTGATTTTGAAATTCTTGGTCAAAGGTTAACTTGGTTTTTAACTTCAAAGTACAGAAAAACAGGGAGGTTGAAAGAATACAGTAAAACTTCAGAGGGATATTTCTAACCTGAAACCAGGGTATGAAGGCAAGTAAAGCTGCCTTCTGTGCTACACCTTTCCTTGCTCTTGGTTTCACAGGCAGCTCCTAAGAAGGGAAAAGGCAAAGTCCGTTTGGGAAAGTTTAAAATATAATCAGATTTTTCTGGCTCAGAGCACCAAAGGTGGAAAGGCAGTTTCACTAATTAAGATCTGAACTTCTGCTTCGACTTCACTTTTTCATAACATTACTAGATATTTTAAAATATGGTACTCATTCATTGCAGGGTGCAGCACCCGCAGGGCAGTGAGTAATGGTTTTACTCTTGCTTCAGTACTGGCAGCAGCATGTTGGACTGGAAAACGAACCTCTATTTCCTATCTATTTTTATAATCAGTTTATCTACCATCTCCTTAATTCTTACCCACACATGCACACGGGAAACAAAACATTTAAATCTCAGTACTAGGCTGGAAGGCGCTCACAGCGCTGCCATCGACAGCTCACCGGCGACACTGACTTGTGACTGAGGACAGCCCTTGGCCCCAACCAGTACATCTGTAGTCTGTATGAAAAATTCATGAGCTAAATCTTTTCACTTCTTTTATAAACAGAAGACAAAACCAGCGAGTCATCACTTACTCAGACAGGGAATGATTCAAAATCTAAACCTAGGATATCATGTTAAGGAAAGTAACTGGTAATAGATACAAAGTATATTTTCTTCCCACAGCAGGGAAAAGGACAAGATTAAGTGATTCTATTTTTTGCCTTTTTTTTTGTTGCTTCCATTAATTGAAACTGTATACAATACTCACTAAACACAGCAGTAAGATACCAGACACAAAATAGAAATCTGGAGTACTATATGCCCCAATATATTTTGCTGCAGCCCTGAAGTCATACATGTTACTGAGTTCTGGTTTATTTGCAAGCTTTCCTGTTTCCTGAAACACAAACATTACTCCAGTGTTTTGTGACTAGCTCGATATTATGAGGTGATATTAGCTGAGGAGGTGGCAGCTGGCAGGAACTTTTGATTCGAAGGGTCTCTTTCTAACTGATACACACAGAGCTCTGTATTAGCTCTCACAAGATGCACTGTTTACTAAAGATGATTACCCACGAGTAAATAATGAGTCATGATATCCTCAAAAAAGCAAACACACAGAGTTAAAGAATAATTTTTAACATGGGTAACCAGACAGCACTGAAAATTGAGTCACTTAGATGCATTTGTCCTAATTAAGTGTTAAAAACCAGAAACGCTATAGAAAATAGATATAATTATATAAAAATATGTTGGAAGATCTTGAAAAGACTGTATCTCTTTTCATATGACTGTAAAGCACCATTTACAAATGGGTAACATAGAAATAGGTACATTCAGTCTTAAATATATGCAGGTACAAACAGAAAAGAGATTTTTACTTGGGCAACACTACACAAACAAACTGTGGTAATTTTGTCATTCTTGATGGATTGCTACTCTATCCTTACAAACAATTCAGAACAAACATATTGGAATTCAGGCAAGAAAGCAGCAGAAATTTAACACCATAATTAGAATAGGGATGCAAACTGCTCATTTTTACTATGTTATCAGATGACTTCCTAGCACTTTGGGAATTTAGCATCAGGAAATTCACCTCCAGAAAACCACCAACTGTGGTGAAATAATCTCTCCTTCATTATTGCTACTTCCATATGCATCTTATTTCTAATGCTACCTTATACATTTCTAAAACCACCACTAGGCTCCAAAAGTTCCTCAGGGGAGTATGATGACAGAATGAAGATTATGAAAAATAAGCTTACATCCACTAGTCACCTGTAAGGATTTTGCCTGAAACAGTTTGCTCCCAGCCATTCTGCAGAGCCACCCAGAAACCTGTGAAGCTCATCAGCAGTTTTAGAAGACAAATCAAATTTAATCTTGCGATCCTTATGACTTTGCAGCAGCTGAGAGTGGTGGGTCTAGAGTAACAACAGGACTTAAAGACCATAAACACACTCTACTGGAACTGTGACTCTTCAATTAATCTTCTGAAATGTTTCCTGTAAGGACTATACTAGAACAAGCTGGATTCATTAAAAAAAATAATTAAAAATTAAGAACAATAAGGAATTACATGAATGTAGGAAAAACCAAGCACCTAACTTGCTTTCTTTGTGAACACTGCTGTATTAGAAAAAGATCCAGTTGAAATGGGTGTTGTCCAAATGTTAGGACTAATGCTCTTCATTTGACATGCTACATTCTGAAATTAAGGATGCCAGGATATATTTCAAAAATTCACGAGGATGAAAGAGTTCCACTGGATTTCTTTGCACTGAAAAGCACTGAAGTTCTACCATGACACCTGGTTCAAACCCAGGTATGACCACCCCATTTTGGGGAGTGCTGCCCAGCTGGAGTACCAGGCAACTAGAGGGGAAAAAAGCTGCTAATTCTGACATGGAGACAGGGGTTCTTTTCACCCCTTTCTTCCCTGTCTACTTCTCCTGGCATTGGTCTTGAAATGTAATCTCTTGTGCTTTGACCAACCAACAATATTCATATACTTAGCCACAGTTCGGAATTTAAATTAAATTTAACTTGTGTTAAATGAAATTTAACTTGTGATTTTAAATCACAAGTTTCACGAAAGCTGTTGTAACATTTTAAACAGCGTTTCTTTTGAGAAGAACCAAACAGCCAGTGAGATGGCCAACCACAGCATGGATCTCACAACCTGTCCTGCAACTTTTCTAAATTACAGACACACTTCTGAATTAGGGTCGCATATAACCTGCAATTCTGCAAGGTCCTCCTCCTTTTCTGGCTGAGTGGTGATTGTTAAGATCACTGAAAAGGCACAGAGTAGCTTTAGCTGCCAATGTTCCTAATAAGAGAAATTGCACTTCTTCCCTGACAATCCATGAACCTTAAAATACTATCAAAAAGAAAAGGAAGAAAAGATCAGTGCAATCAGAGCACTTCAACTAGAATAAAAACTCCTTTAGGGCACTTTAACTTCCAGTCTGAAGCTTAAAGGAAAAATTAAATAAAATCTAAAATGTCACACAGTGCTTATATGATTGCATATGCTTACTTTAGGCAAATACCACTGAATCCTATTTTTTGCTGTATCTCACTTTATATTAATGCATATGTTTAACTAAGGAAAAATATTACACTTAAATAAGGAAATACTTCAATGTATTTTCCTTCCTCCTTTCCATGATGGAAATGCCCCCATATTCTCAATGCTGTTACACTAGAGTTAAATTAGGTCAAAGGCATTTAGCATTCAAAACCAGGACAATAATATAATACCAAAAATTATCATGGAAGAGGGGACTTCAGTAGCTGTCTACCCCTCATTCTACCAAAGTTTTACCGTTCTATAATGCACAGCTGCTGGTGCTTTACACAGCTTAATTCCTATCGACCACTCCGAGGGTGGTAATATCATCACACCCAGACCAAAGCCTAGGAAGTAATCACCTTGCTAAAATTTAAAAAAAACCCCACTTTTTGCAGTAACCTTTTACCAATACTTTCAGTCAATACAGACAAGGTCAGTAACAGATGTATACAGACAGTGTGTATGTGTATATATATATATATATATATATATTTATTTATATTTGCTTTTCTAGTTTAATTCTTGTTTCACACTCTATTATTTTTCAAAATCCTGCCTGAATTCTTTTCCGTTTAATCTCTTCTTGTTAGGGAAAAAAAGACTAATAATAATAAGGAGCAGTAGACAAAAGGGAATGCAGTGTTCTAGGACTGGGCTGTATGAGCTAAAGGAAAATGGTACAAAACTGAGAAGAGCTGGGATAGCTGTAGCATGACATCATGACCTCTGTTTACAGGCACAAATTACATCAGCAAAGTGACAGCGTTCTGAGTGACCCTGCATTGCTTAATTTTCATTACTATGCCTGTCTTCACTTTACTGATTCTAGCAATTTCCTCCAATTTGATAACAGTCTAACCAAACACATACTTCTACACGTCCAAGCAGAAAACCCAATTTTACTGTCAACACAGCCAGATCAAAGCAGTAACCTGTTGTGGAAACAGCATGGCCAACACCCTAATAATGCCCCAATTTCTTCTGTTAACCAAAGAGATAAAATTGTTCGTAATTAACAATGTGTAATTCAGCAGAAACATAACTTGAACATAAGTGCTGAAAGAAAGTGAGATTCATTAACTCAAAAATACAATGTATTTATTCCCAGAAATTCAGCTACTTATCTACAAAATGTTCAGAAGATACAAAAATACGTGCTATGCTGCACATCCAGAGATAACAGTACAGTATCTTAATTCAGCAGGTTTTGCTCTATTTGTTGAATTACATAATGTTGATTAGAGGACATTAGCTTGGATTACAAAGAGAAGAGCATTAATTGCATTCAGTATCAATACCATTGGCTAACTGACATATAGGAGTATAAGGAGCCTTGAGTTTTATCAAACTTTCACCAAGTTTTTCACAAAGATATCAGTAAATATGAAATGCAACAATATCCAACAATGAGATTCCACATTATAACAGAAAAAGAAAAAATAGAACAAAACCAAAACCTAACGTAAGGGTCTGAAGAAAAATACATAGGAGCATGGCATAAATTTAATCCCCAAATCAAGATATTAGACTTGCCATATACACAGATGCAGATGGCTGGGTATACTGATTCCGAATTTAGCACTATAGATAAAATTACTTCCATCTTAAAAACACCCTGTAAGAAGATAATTTTGCTCAGAAAACTGTTGAGCTTCAGAAAACAGCAAGCTTGTATCACCTACCTTTATTTCTGCCTTTCTCGATTCTCCAGCTGCAATAGCCACTGAAGACAATCTCATTAACTTTCATTTTGGAGTCCTGACCCCGATTTCAAACATGGTAGGAAGACGTGCATTTATTTAACACATGTAATGCTGACCCCATTTCAAAAATCATTGTTGGGATCATTGCTTTTTCTTTCTGACCTTTCACTTCTGGGCACTACTTAAGGTCATAATCTGCCTGTAATATTCACTGAGACTTTTTCACATGGAAATGAGGCAGTAATTCCACCCCTTTGATATTATTAAAAAGGTAGCTTGTTCACCACAGGGAACAACATTGCAGAAAACACATCCAAGTAAACTAACAGTATAGTGCCACAAAGACTGCTAGCATCTGCTGGCTACAACTGAGTAGCTCAGATTTGCTACGCTGAGACAGAATGTAAAAGGTGTGACACCAGACATGATTTTTTCTGACTCAAAATGTATCCACCAAAAAAAAAGCAGAAAGCGTGCAACAAACACGAATCCCTGAAGATTATCCTCAATACAGATAAGCTCAGCAAAAGTTAAGCTATTAAACTCTAACTTCTGATCTGTCCATCTGTTTTCCCCACTTTGTCCTGCTCTCCATATGGGAAAACAGGTGAGGTCTTGAATTACTCATATGTAGCTCTGTAGTTTTGCCCACACCCTTCTTCCTGTTACACCATCACCCAAGTGTTGTGAAATCTGGAGCTCCTAACAGAGATTGCAGATCTTAACTTCACACAGCAATAGGTAAAGCTCAGTCCTATTCTATCACATGCCTTGCAACATCTGCCAGGTTGAATCTCTCAAATTCTTCATGCCTAATGCTCTTTCTGAGTTTAAATATTTCTTCTCTTAAAGAAGAGAAAAACCTGACATTGAGGTTTCCACAATCCTAATTTGCAAATTGTTTCAAGTTCTTTTTAGATTAACTTCCAAAGCAAACAGATTAATGCCATATTACTCTCATGTCCCAAACCCAGACCATCTTAAGACTGTGCAGGGCTCACAATGCCTTTGCTTCTTTCAGCTGCCCATGTTCACACAGACAGCTTTCACTGACTCCAGGAGATCTTTGAAAAAGTATGGGATGCTCCACCCATCCAGAGCTATTTAAAGGAGCAAGACCTAAAGAAATATTGACAAGATTAGGCATGATGTATAAGGAAGCACTTAGCAAGAAAACATTAGAAAAGAAAATCAGTCTGTGGATTTGATCTTGTAGATCTGGGCTTCAGTGGTAAAAGTCACACTTTACATATCTTTCTTGCACCATCAAATAATTAATTCAGATACAAACTTGTGATCATCAAAACGGACTACAGCTATATTTATACAGACACGTTTTGAAGAGGCTGAGGTCAAGTTAATTTGGCTTGGAGCTGAACTTCACAAAGAGGAGTCCAAGTTTTTTGTCTTTTTACACACTGCATTTGTGCAGCCAGCAAGCAATACTCTGTCAGCAATCCAATTCCCCTTTTCCTTCTATCTCCACCATAAATTGCTGATAAACCTTCCTGCTAGTCCTAAGCTGAGGAAATAAACTAATGTTAAACTATGTTAAACTAAAACTATGTTAAAAACTATTTTTTTCCAGGAAAAAGGCAGCCTGCACTGTTATTGAAAAACACAGGAACAAACTAATGTGGACTTATATTATAGGCATGAATTTCTAGCTGCCATTTGTGGATGAGCTCTATCTATGAGCAAAGGTAAAGAGATGTCTGGTACACACCTGGCTGCCAGCCAGTGTCCACACTGGTCCCCACAGGGTGGCCTCAGGAGCAGGTGTAGCAGTAATGGGAGAGGGAAGATTGCTTGAGCTCAGGTTTTGCGGCTGCAATTCTGCCACTCTCTCACTTTCAGAACTTGGGCTTCTTGCTAGAGAGACAAGTAACCCTAGAAAGAGACTTCTGAATGCACTGGGAGCCAAACTGGACAGCAAAGTTTGAGGGAGAGGGGAGGGCAAAGGTTCACAGAGTAGTCTGCTTATGTAAATTTAGCTCTTTACATTTTCCTTCGTATGAGCAAAGTATAATCAGAAAATTACTACTAAACAGCAGGCAAGTTCTGGCTCCTTTTTAATCCTATGATTCTTTCTATGGGATCAAAGGCAATGATCCTGAGAATTGGCCTCTTATGTGAAAGGTGAGAGCGTGAATTCTCTTTCTAAGTTTTAAGTAAGCTCATAACTCTGATCTGTGCATGGAAAATGCATTTAGAGCACCTTTTAAAGTTACAGAGGCGCTTCAGTTGTTTGTGTAGACAGAAGCAATATGATTTGCTCTGTTAATTTGGTATAAATTTGTAATTTTTTTTTTTTTTTTACTCTCCTGAACTTATTATGGGTAAGCCTGGCAGACCAGCTTAATTTGGAAGTGTGCTCTACACTTTCCATTGAATGAATCTACCCTAAATTATTTTGTATTTCACTCAGCTCTATCAAAGAGAACTGCAATTCTCTTTCAAAACGTTTTCAGAAAGTTTCAGTCAAGGAATGCCTGAGGCTGGAGAGGACCTCTGCAGACTGTCCATTCCACCACCCTGCTCAATTAAGCAGGATCACCTGCAGCAGGTTTCCTTGGACCATGTCCACCTGTTTTTTAAGTATCCCCAAGGATGGAGGTGTCACAATGCCTCTGGGCAACCTGTAAAACGAGTCATGCTATTTCTGCAAAAGTAGTAGAGGAAATGTTTGGGGTTGGGCTTTTTTCTATATGCAGAATTTTATATTCCTTTTCTTTCAACTACTTGAATTCTATTCCTTGGAAGAGAACCTGTAACTTGGCAAGAAAGGACCTTATGACAAGGATGAATTCTGCTGTCCCAGTGAAAATAAAAGTCTAGTCAAAAAGAGAAAGTGGGGGAGCGGGGCTTGCCTAAGTTTATTTGTGCTTCACAAACATTTCTCATAGTATTTGGGAAAAAATAAAGTTTCATCCAGATTCTGGAATTTACAAGCTATCAGGTATTTCAGAAGATGTTAAGACGTCTGAAAACAGAAGGGAGCACACTCTATATACGCATGGTTTTCCATGTACATGGTTCCATGCAAGGAAAGTGGCACTGAAGAAAAACCACTGCAGAGCCAAAGCAAGGAGACTTACCCATGTCACTGCAAGTAGAATGGAGAGATGAGGATGGCTAGCTCAAGGAACTGCTCTATAGAGACAGTATAACCAGAGCCCTTCCTCCCTTGGGAATTATAGAATCCAGCACTTTCCTTTCCCCAGGTCTTGCTATTCCCATTCATGCCTAACCTCCAAGCACAGAAAGCACTTCCCAAATCTGAGTGCTTTGATATGAGGTCTGTTGAAGAGATAACAGTAGAAGATCCTTCTGCCTTGCAAAACACACTCCCACCATCCACCCACTGGAAAGTCATGGCCAGAATGGCTGCAAGCACATTCCCCACATCCTACCGTGAGAGTGGCACCAGGTGAGATTCATCTTCCCTGGGCAGAGGATGAAAGCACACAGGCTTCCTAGGAGGCCTGACTATCAGAGCAGTCTCTGGGTTCTCCCAGAGTTCAATGCAAATGAAGACAGCTGCCATCAAGATGGTATCTTGTGCAACAACCTCGTCGGCAAGAAAGAAGGCTTCATGCATTTTGGAGGCTACAGAGGCTATCACCATTTTTGTCCAAGTCTCACAGCACGGCTCAGTGCTCACATGCACAGCCAGCAGAACTACCAGGTAGGGCTGCCAGGGAGGGAGATGCCAAGTGGCAGTGGGACTGGGGACAAAAAAAAACCCCAAATAACTCAATACTCAGTAATGTAAAAAGTCAAGAAGGCAAAAGCACAGGTTCTGGCCAACAAAACGGCAAGTGGGACTCCTGTCATTGGCTTATCCCTTCTGGTGGCAAGAAGACCAGGTGGTAAGAAAGAGCCAGGTGCCTGGCAGCTGCCCTCAACACTGGCTAGATTCAGAACTGGAGCAAGTGACAGGATGTTCTAAAGGGAAAGAAGGTCAAGGATGCTATCTCCATGCATAAGACTCTTCAAAAAAATGAAATGTCTCTAACATCCCTCTCCCATTTCTGGCAAAGGAGAAAAGTGTGAAGTGTCTGAGGCACGGGACTAGGGGCAGGGGAAACAGGACAAGCAAGAGAAATAAAGAGAGCTAAACAGTTTGCAACAATTAAATACAAAGTTGGGTAATCAGGTTAGATACCTTCATGGTGCAGAGGTGATTTCCAACTAACATTCACAACCAGTGAAAAATTACTGTTACACATGTGTAATGCACAGGCAAGGACCATACGGTCACAATATTCTATAACCAACTGCATTCCCTGTGATCTGATCCCAAGTTTCCTGGTTTCAAATAAAGCTCAGAGGAGGTGTAGTTTTCAAGGATGACAATTATTACATAGGGCTAAGCACTCTGAAAAGCGAAGCAATACTATCCATGGACTCTAAGGCTTAGTTTACCCACATATATTCAAAGACGCCTGATTTAAAGCTGCATATCAAACCCTAATTCTGGTATTTCTTCTCCTTTCTTTAACCTTAATAATCAGCAAGTTCTGCAGTTAAAAAGTTCATACAAGTCCTCTGGCCCAAGCTGTTTTATTCTGGTCACATAGAGAATTTCAATAAAATAAATCACTTCAGTAAGTCACATCAGTGAATCGGGCACAACACGAAATACATGCAGTTCAGCACTGCACAGGAAGTACTCTCTGTTCCAGACACAATTTTCTCTGTATTTTTAGAAATAAAATTATACTTTAATATTTAATGAAGTAATTATTTTGCTTTAAAAATTAAATTTGTCACAAATACTCTGCAGGGGAACATTCTTTTAGTGCATATGTGTGTGCTCATGTATATTCTGAAATTACATGGACACAACCCTGTGCAGACTCTTTCCCTGTTTATCTAACCAGATAATGCATTTCGCCTTATCTTCTTTTAATGAGAAAAAATGCAGTATGGAAAGTAAGACACCTAACTTATAAAAGAAGGCTCAAGATAAACCCTTCAATTTCCTGAAGGGAGGAACACAGTTATTTTAAGCACTATACATAAATGCTACAGCTCATAATTACACTTTGAAGCACCTTGCACGCAAACACACCACATCTTTTTAAAGATGTATGAAATATTAAAAATAAAACAGAGCCAGGGACAAGTTAATAAATCATAGGAATAAAACTATTTTAATGTAAAGCTAGAAAACAGAATAAAGTCACATGAAGGCAATCCTACCTGTCAAAAGTTTCAAGAAAGTAGGCAAATGAACCAGGAATGATTTTGTGCTAAAGGTCAGAGGAAAAAAACAATGCTAAGGAAGAAATAGCTTCAATTTATTTGTGGTCATCCTTTCCACTGGTAGGAAACCAAGCAGTAGCAGCACTCCACACCTGCCAAAGTACAGCTGGGCTGGAGCACAGGGCAAGGAGCTGGCATAACTCCTTGAATCAAGAGAATCAATGCAAAGTCATGAGTGGGAGGTGTGGAGATAACAGGATATGAAAGGGGGCCAAGGTGCAAAACCAAGTCACGGGAAGAAAGATGTGAAGGTCTACAAATGAAAATATAAGAAAGTAAAAGGCCCATAGTTCAAGAACCTTGTACAGATGTAGATAATGACAGCAAGCATGACGCACAACTCACGGAAGCCAACTTGCAATGGTGATGAAAAAAACTCCTCTTACCCACAGAAGTGTATTTTTTCTTGTGAATGTTTTGAAAATGGTTCATCCATATGCATGTCACTAAGATATCAGTTAGTGAGCAATTGTTCAAGGATCCAACTACTTACATAGTTGACAGATACTTCTAATTTTCTTCAAAGAGCTCCTTTATTTTCCTACAGCACAGCTGTTGCAAAGCACATCTTACTGTCAAGCAACATTGGTGCTGTACCTGTGACATGCAGTTCATGCCAACCAATTTCCATGAAGTATCCAAGAAGACACTCAAACATCAAAAATAATAATAATAAAAAAAAAAATTAGCAGGTGAGCAGAATGAATTTCTGCCCGAGATAAAACAGTGTGTATGCAAACATACAAGTGATTTGGTTCTACATGTACCAACATCACTCCACCCAGAAGAAGAAAGACTTACACTTGGTGTGACTCTAAATACACTTGATGAGACATTGATCTTCTTGTTCTGTTTTCTACCTTACTGTTAGGCAGCTTGACAGTCAGTCCTTTTATTTCTTCCAATGGAAAAACAGAACCCTATCTTATTGGGTTAGGTTCACCAGAGGACACAGAACAGCTCTGTAGTCTGGAATGATCACACCGCTCTCATGCCTATAATCTAATTATAACATAAGAGTATTTTAGAGCATCAGTAGAAATTTTTACAGCATCTCTATATTTAAGATACTTGAGGATATAAAGTATTTTTTTAAACTGTGGCTTAATCCTTTATTCTTTCATTAGTTCACTAGTTTCACAGGATATTTAATTTCTAATAAGCTAAAATGGGTTAGAGTAAAATGAGAATTTTTATGACCAAAGGCATTCAAAACTGAATACTCAGGTTAACTTTGTTAAAAAAAACATTTTAATTTGTTCCAATTTACTTCTCTCTAGTTGCAGGCTTACATGCACTTTGGCAGTGTGACCATTCATTGAAAAGGTTAACAACAAACACAACTTTTCCAACCAGTCCTTTTACTTGTATTGTCCCCCTACCATGATCATATTTAAATTAAGTAGTTGTGATGAATAGTGGAAACAATCTCATTCACGTGTTGTGAATTAAATGAGAGAAACAACTTATGCAAGACTCAATTACTTTATTCAGAATGTCCTCTTGGACCACATACAACTGACGGAATAACACAGAATTAAAGGAATACAATTGTTTAATCTTTACACAGAAATTTATAGTCTGCCCTTGATTTTCAAGACGAAGGTTCTCATAACACATGCATTGTTTGTTTAGTTATCCCTGTACAATACATAAAATCCTAGCTCATCCCTAAGAAGGGAGATGATTTCTCCACTGCACCATTAAAGAAAAGTTTAAAAAACACCAGCAGTAGTACTGCCACACAAGTGGCCATGTGTGTTATTCTGCTAAGTCTTTTGATGAGATAAATTAAGCCAAGTCTTAGTCCCAAGACTTAGACATCCTCACCCACCTAGAGGCATTCCTTCAGTTAAGCAGACAGAAGGAAAGCACCTTGGTGACTTGGCAGAATTCTGCTGTCAGACACCTGAAGAGTTACCAAATAGCTTTTATTTATTTACTTAAATGGGGCCATGCAGGAGAGAATCTAGGATTACACACATAGCCATTTCTGATATTTGGAAAGAAGGGAACGGAGATGAACTGTGGAAATATTAGGAAAATCCTTCCTGATTGATCCTCTGACCCTTTCTGACAGAGGATTCACACATTTAGGTTCTGGCCATAATCTCTGCAAACCCATGACATGGATGTGCTGCCCCTGCCCCAGCACTACCTCCACCTTTCCTCCAGAGGCCAGATTCTCATGTGTTTTGGAAAACCCACAGTAAAAAGGACAAGATGGAGAGAAGATGGAGCTCTGCACTGCTACCCTGCACCTTGCAGTACAGCTCTGCTTTCTGCCACAACAGCCATCTCTCATTTAAGAGCAAATTAGTTGGCTGGGAAAATTAGCACTTTTCAAGTCCTAGAATGAAATCCAAGGCATGAGGGCTCACAGTAATTGTGTTTCACCTGCTTCCCTCATCTCAGCCTATTTACCTGAGCTTCTTTCACATGCATGTCTCTTTTGCCTTCTTCAACTTTAAGTAACAAGCAAACCCCAAATCAGTAAACCAGAATATGATGGTGGAGAGATAATGAGCTCCAGAATTTCCTTTTCCAAGGAGCCAAAATTCTTGGTCTCACCCTTCCGGTGGCAAATGAGATTCTTGCTGGAGGACGTCCTGCCTCAAATCAGGTGGGTTTTTTTGAGGTTTCATCCCTTGACTCCCTTCCAAATGGAATCAAATTTCAAGACAGGCTACACTAGACAACAAACTGACAAACTTCCATGATTTAAGTTTAGCAGTCCTTCTCCTCCCTACTTTCTTGGCTGGGGTTTTACATATAGCCAAGAGGAAAAATCCTGCTCATCATCAACAACAGGGAAGCCAGGAGAGGATACATGCCTACTACAGGTATGTGTTATTCTGCAAGCTTCTTCACAGAACACCAGTATCTGTTATCACTAACAACTTTCTCCCCTTCACATTTGTAAGAAAAAAACCAAAAACCACAAAAGACAGCAAACAACCATTTATACTGGACAAGGGAAGTACAACATGGACATCAGAGAAAGCATGTCTTATGACATAAGATGTCTCACTCCTCCAAGGTCTTTGAAAAATACCTGAAGAAACCTGTCTTCAGTGTAAGCAGCCTTCAGCAAAAGCACTTTCAATTTTTCCAAAATCACCCACATCATCCTCACATAATAGGAAATGATCAGATAATAAAATGAATGCTGTAGCATGTAAGAGAGCACAGAAAAACCACCACCACTTTCTACGAAGCAAAAGAACATTCTCACAGAGAGAGAGCACACCAAAAAATTGACTTTACATAATGACTTGGATATGCAAAGAATTTCAAAAGGATTGAACAATTTGGGGTAGCCGTGATGTGTTCAACACCAGCTCATACAAGACTTTATCTAAAACCAGTAAAAATCAATGGCAGATTTTCCATCAACTCTAACAGACTTTGGTTTGAGCCTTTTCAGTTCTGGAAATCAGAGTCCACAGAGTTAAAAGAAGATGAAAACCACAGCTAAATTCTGCCTTTTCCACCATGGAGCCATAAGACATTTGAATTTCCATCCAGCAGCAGCGCCCTCGGTTTCACAACTGGTACGTCAGGACTAGATTATTCCATCATTAGCAAGTAACAATGGAACACACCAGCTCATCCAAAGGTCACCAATTCAAATAAACTGGAAGAAGGCTGAGACTAATTTAAGGGTCCTGGGACTAATATGAAGGGTGATTTCATGCCAGTTGGCAGAGAAGAAAAAAAGCCTTGTCAGGAAGGAAGTAGGCAAACAGAGTTTCACAAAACTTTTGTTGCTATTGCACCTTAAACAGCTGTTCTATGAGAAAGTGAAGGGCTGTACTTTCCAGTGATTTCCTCCAGGTTCTTCCCTTTAAAAATAGCTATACATTCAGATAGCTGTGATATTTAGAGTTCAAAGTAAGGGAGAGAGCTCAAGACTCTCTGTGAGGCAATGCAACTAACCAATGCAACTGCATTGATTATGGTAAAATCTCCTGAAAATTACCTTGTTATTACAGAAATTTCTTGGTTTTTCTTCTCAAATGTTTATTCAGAAGGGAAAACAGGAACCAGAAAATCTAGAAAACTGTCTCAACACACAAGTAGTACTGAACTGTAAAAGGAAAACAAACCATTTTTTATAAAAATATCCAGTCTATCAATTATGCAAGCATATATTTACGACAGACTAAGTTTTGTAAATAAACGCTAAATATGTTACTATAACTAGCAGATGGCTCAGTTTGAACGCACAAATTTTGTGTTAAAATACTAAAGGGAACACGGCTTATACTGTAGAAAAAAATGCCCCGTTTGCCTTCCTGGTCAGACCTGGTATTTATTACAGCATTTTTAACCTGTGCTTCACCTTCCTCCATCCGGACCCCAGGAGGGTAAAAAAGGTTTCGGGGGACCACAGGGCTATGGGGCTCCTACCATTCACCAGAACAGGTGCGATCCTTCCTTCCTAAGGGCACCTCGCTGACAATTTTGCTTTTTCCTTTTTACTCCTAAGCTGCCTGATCAATCCACCCACTACAAGCCTTCCTCGTCTATATTCAGTTAACAATTAACACATTTGGCTTTTTAACTTCGCGGATTTCTGTCGTTCTTGTCGCCGCCGCTTTAGAAAGTCAAATAGAAAACTTCAATGGATAAACTCTTAACGGGGAAATACCACCTATGCTGCAAACATAAATAAATCAGGAAGCGCCGGCAGCCGCGCACGCCGCCGCTCCCCCCGCGGTGATGAATACCGGCGGTGCCACGGCTCCCTCCCTGCCCTCCCCGCCGGGCCGCGCCGCCGCTCGCCCCCCGCCACCCCCGGATGCTGCTGCTGCTGCTGCGGGCGGGCGGCGCCCCGACGGGCCGGCGGAGCTCTGTCCCCGGCAGCGTTTGCGCGCCGCTGCCGCCGCTCTTCCCACCGGTGACGGCTAAATATAGTGAGCGGCCGGGGAGCGCGGCTCGGCTCCCCCGCGCTCGCCCCGCAGCTCCCCGGGGGCGCTCCGGGACGCCAACCTGCGGAGCCGGCACCCCCCGCTCGCCCACGCCCGCGGTCGGGCGCGCTGCCCGCCGAGCGGCAGCCCGGTGACTCGCGGGACTTACCGGCGGAGCGCAGCGGCGCGCCTGCCCCGCGCCGCTCGCCGCCCGCCCGGGCGCGGTGCGGTGCCTCTCGCCGCGTCCCTCCCGGCAGCCGCCGTCTGGCTGCGGACGTGACCTGGATTCCCCCCGCCTGCGCCGCCGCCTCCCGCGGGGCCGCGCACACGCCGCGCCGCGCTGCGCCCCCCCGGCCCGGCCCGGCCCGGCCCCGCCCGCCCCGCCGCCACCGCTCACCTCCGGCCGCGGCCACCCGACCCGCCTCGCCGCGCCTCCCGCCGCCCCGAGCGACGCGCGGCGGAGCGGAGCCCAGCGCCGCGTTACGCAACGCGCCCCGCGGCCCCTCCGCGCCGCGGAGAGGGTCGCCGGTAGGCGGGCGCGGGGCGGAGGGAAACCGCGGCGGAGCCGGAGCCGAAACCGCCCCCGGCGGCCACTTGTAGCGCCTCTGGAGCCGGGATCCCCCCAGCTGCGCCGCGGCCCCGCGGGCGGTGCCCGGCAGGGCGGGCCCCGGGGCGCCGCCGGTGACCGCTTCGCCCCGGGGGCTCGGGCGCAGAGGTGCGGGCGCGGCGAGCGGCTGCGGGCGGCGGGGGAGCCGCTGCGCGGGGACCGCCGCACTTTTCTGCTTCGAGTATTAAAATCCCGTGACCGCGGGTCGTCCTGTCAAGGGACACGGGCACGGGAAAGGAGGAGGATTCCCCGTGGTCTGAGGCTGAAGGCAGCGGCCCCCGCTAACAACCGTGCCGCGCCTCAGCCTCTGGAGTGAGCAGCCAGGGCAGTCGCGGCGCTGCGCAAACACGAAGTTAAAGGGCTTGTTGATGGCACGTCCTGCATCCGGCTGGATTGTCCCGCTGTTGACTCGCATGCTTTTCCCATGGGCTTTGACCAGGCACACCCTGCTGCGAGGCTCTATCCCAAGGGTGCGGGCAGCCTCGGTGGCTGCCGGCGGCTGGCAGTCCCCTCTCTGTAGGGATGCCCAGTGAGGGCTCTCCCCTTGCCCCCCATCTCTGAGCCCGGGGAACCAAGGGGTCAGGGTGTGAGGGCAGCTAATCCATGCAGGAGTCAGGAATGAGGTAGCTGTAACCAGCACACCAGCTCTGACAGGAAAATGAAGACTGATGGGCCTCTGGGCTACAAAACCGGGGTAAATTGGGTCTCAGAAACATGATCACCCCACCTGAGGTCAGCACAAATGCTGCTCCTTGCTCTTAGCAAGGCAAGCAGGTCTGGGAGGCTGTAGGTTTCCTGGCCTTCAGTCATGCTCAGAAGAATGCTCTCAGAAAAAGATGACAGTACATCCCCACCACCCATCTCTAATTCATGAGGCAGGGAAAGCAAGGAAGAAGTACCCAGAGTCTCATTAGCAGCTATCCGCTTGAGCGAGTAAGATGGCGTCTGAAGTAACAGGCGTGAAAGCAATAGCTACTTGAAAGAATAAGATCAGTTTGTTTTTCCTTAAGGAATTACAGGAATATTAAAGCCTTCTTGCAGTTATAAATCATTTAATGCAAATCATTTAATCCAAACAGAATTTTTACAGGCTCATGAGGCTCAGTCATTTTGCCAAGAGTGAGTCATGTACAAATAAAATGAAACCAACAAAGAAAAGAGCTCTCATACCATGTGTATGTGGGTGATCCTTTGAAAAACTTGTAATTATTTTTTTAACTCTACCACAGCCAGGAAGACAGGTTTGTAAAGCAAGAGCAAACCTTGATAGCTGTAGCCCATCCAGATGTACTTCTTCCTTCACCCAGAAAGTAATACAACAGGTCCCTTGTCAGGCTAACGACAGCAGTGTGTCAGCAGTCCCTCAAACACCGTGATTTCAAACCCAGTTGACATACTAAGGCAGCAAAAGACTTTTCAGAAAAATGAAAATAAAGTTAAGTGATTAATACTTAGTAGAAGATTGCAGTAGGCAGTTAATCCCTTGCTTACGGGTTAGTTAAGGACTTGAGTTAGACTTCATTCTTCACTCCCCATGTCATAAATATGTGCTGCTAAACACAGAGCGCAGCATGAGCCAGTGGGGTGGTGATGCACTGCTCTGAAATGACTAAAATGCAGGGACACAAAGCCATGTGACGGTGAGAATGGGAGCCTTAAAATGTGTCATCATCCCCATCGAATGAAACTGACACAGAACTGCATTCACAGATGGCAAGAGCAAATATTTGTGGATATTGGAGAGGTACGGCTTCCTCTGATATTCTGATTCCAATTCCCTGCATCTTTTGGAATAGATATGTCAAAGTTTTTTGAAGTGTTCCTCTAGGCACCTACTTTGCATGAGGACAGATTCTCCTGGGTCCTCAAATGACCACAGTTTCCCTTCTATCTGCTTAGGCAGAAGATGATACTTGCATATGAACTGTTAAGTCCCCAGATTTGGGAAATCCAGGACCTTAAGCCCTCTGCAACTTTCACTATCAATGCCCCCCCCCCCCCCACCAGTGCCTGAAACACCACTCCTGTCTGGCAGAAGGAAAGGTCCTGTTATTCTCTTTGAGTTTCAGGGATGTGCTGTGACTACCATGCATTCACATAAACGCTTTTCTTCTGCCTGGAATAAGGGTTCAGTACAACTGCAGGACATGTCAAAGAGCCTCTGAAACCCTGCAGTATCTGTGCTGCCTGACCTGGAGCGAGCATTAAAGGGGGGGAGGAGCAGAGGGAGGCAGTGCATAGCTTGTACCGGGACAGTAATGACAGCATTTTCCTCCTCTCTGAGAAGCAAAGTTCAGGTATTGTAGAGGCACAATTTCCCACTGCATCAGCCCGTGTTCACAAATGCAGGAGCCAGAAACTTCCCCTCAATCAAAAAGCAACCTAACACTGACCTCACCAAATGCCTGCTAGCTGGTCCAGGCGTGCCTAGGATGTGTCCAGCTCTGAGATGAGCTGGAAGGGAATCTGTACACCTTTTGGGCATAAGGCTCTTGTCAATGAAACCATATTCTTTCTTTTGAATTTTAACACAAAAACTGAGCTTGGTACCTTGGTGGATTTCAGCTTTTTATCCTTTATTGCTCTCAATTTACTTTTCCCCCCAAGTAATATTTGTCTGGCTTTCACACGTCAAGGCTGGGCAGTCAGGGGAGAGCTTTAGTTTCTTTGGGTTTTCTAAGGGTAATGGACATAGTGCATCTGACATGAGCTACCAGATTTCCTTGTTACTGGTTGGTTTGTTTTGCTCTACAGATCTTTGATTTTAGAGTGGCTGTTTGGCACATCAGTTCTGATGCAAATGACTTTGTGTTTTTCTCAGAAGCACTACACACCTCACCTGTTCCATTTTTAATTTGTTTGTACATGAGCAGGCAGAGAGCATGGGCAATGAAACATGAGTTAAGCTGAATCACTTGACCACCTAGCACACATTATCTGGTGGACAGGGGACCCTCTAATGAAGGAGGGTCTTACAAGCCATACGGGTTTTATTTGCAATTTCCCAGGCCTCTTACTTCCTGCGTACTACAGTGCACGAGGACACGGTGATTAAAGATGAAAACAATCACAGTAAAGCAGTTTCAAAATTACTCCAGTCTGCTGATTAAATAAAAACTTCACCTTTTGGCAGACAAAGAGAATCCAAAACATTTTGTTTTAAAAGTGTTAAAAGGAATGTGAAAATCAGGAAGCATACATGCCCCTTTTCATTTTTAGACTACCAGGAGTGAGTCAGCACAGCAGGAAAGCATCCTGTGTGAGTCCCTCTTTAAATGATGGATAAGCAGTGCTTAAACACACAACAAAACTGATGGACAGTGCGTGACTACAATGACTTTAGATTAATTTTCATTTATTATTAATGCTAACTGAGGCCAATCTTCTCTAAAGGCCATGAAACACTTCAAAACATTTTGGTGTTAACTGAAGGTATTTGGCCAACATCCTCTAGTCTTTGTCTGGGGCAAATATCCATTTCCTGGAAAAAAAAAATAGAAAATAAACGAGTAGTACTATATACTCTTTCTTTTCCTCTTCATTTTCCATTTTCCAATACAGTGTAATACATGCCTGTTTCAACATTTCTGGGGAATATAAAAATAACCTAATGTAATAATACTTTGCTTTTGTACATAGATACAATTCCATCCTACCACCAGAATTCAAGGGGAACCAGAGCAGATGTGTGAGAACAGAAGAGAAATGAATGAAAATTGAGACAAATAGGAAAGAAAAATAAATAACAAGAAAGAAAGCAAAAGAGAGAGAAAACAAATCTGGCGGCACACTCTAACCTCCAATGCACAGTTCATATCCATTTTCGATCTGTCATGAAAAAACACAGCAGGGAATTTTTTTCAAGTTATGCAGGGTTGCACATGACACAGGAAATTAGTGCTCAGTCCACAAAACTGAATGAACACAGGCAAAAAAAAATCTGAACTGAAAGAAAGCAGTAAGATTAAATTATTTTCAAAAAAATATTTTATGTTCCTAAAAAATTATTATGTTTCTAAATTGCAGCAAGAAAGTATTGGGAAAAATAGGTCTCAGTTCTCCCAGACAGAAGCCAGCTTCCAGACTAAACAGGAATCTGTGTATGCTCTCCTTTTTATTGCAAAAGCTATTTTACTTAAAAAGGCTATTTGGACTGTTATCAAAGGATGATGTGGAGGTTCAAGAAAGTTCAAAACAGATCAGACAATTTATGGCCGACAAGTCCATCAATGGCCAATAAACATGATGATGCAATCCAGTGAAATTTCTGGTTTAGGAAATTCCCATATCCTCTGACTGCCAGAAGTTAGGAAATCCTACACTTTTTCTATTTCTTCCAGTCTTTTTGCAAGCATCCTCTACTCATCAGCCAAGGGCAACTGGGCTAGATGGGCTACTGGAGTAAACAAAACCAGTAGTTCATTCTTCTTATTCTCTAAACAGATCATCAAGACCATTCTTGCCCTAGCGCCATCTGTGATGATTTTTTTAACGAGTCATGGCTCCAAATTTCATGACAGTGGACCTAGTTTGGATTTTCCAAAAATACATATCAGAAGCAACTTCAAATTCATAAATTAATATTAATGCAAAAAGTAGAAGACAAATGACAGGTTTCAGTAGCTCAGATCTGTAGCTTTTCCATCATGCCAAATGGGACGGTGAAGGAGCACACTAGTAAGGACAGCCCATCAGGCAAGCAGAAAGAAATGGCCTGCAGAAAAACCTCTAGTTTGAAGTGGCTGTGGCAGCACCAAAGGCTTGCCACACATTCCCTTTCAGCAGTGGACAAGGGACATCTCTTTTGAGAAGAATCAAATGAAGAGTGAACGCGGCTGGGAGAGAAGGTGGAGTGGGAAGATGTGTAGAGGTCCTACTGAAACCAGATCCCTTGTCCCAAACCACATTGGTTTCAGTTAAAAGATTAGGGCTTGGAAAGGCTCCTTGAGTTGGAATAATTATAACTGGGTTACTCTGAGGCAAAGCTAAAACACATTGGGGAAGAGTCTTGATTTTGGAGGCCTGACAGAAGCAAAAGCTTTGCAAATTCTCTCATTCCTAATCCAAGACCATATGGAGCTCAACTACCAGGTGGGTGGGTGTATTAACTGAGGGATCGTGCAGCTCGTCCTATTCTAAACCAACTTGTTCTTCATAAGCAATCATTACTATGGAAAAGATAGCAAGAAACATAGCCACGCTGGGAAACAACCTCCACCTTAGAGTAAAAATAACAAAATCTAGGAATTGAGATTCTGCCTTTCTATTAAGTTCAGAACAAAGAGTAGAAGCCTGCTATCTCTACTCTGGAGAAGCTGAGGTCATCTACTCATTTCAGTAAGTAAAAACATGTAAAATAATGCTCGATAGTCTTCCCATTCATCCTCCACTGTTGCTTTAGCAGTATTTTGCTAAGCTTTATTGTAGCAGGTCCAACACATGCAACAAATGACATCATGTTACCATCTTCATCCTGAATCCATTCATAGCTGAATTTCTGGAAGATTTTGGAAATATATACAGAGTTTTCATGGAAGTATTTTGGTTCCTAAATTCTCTTGAAAGGACAGGAACAGAAATATTACCCTGGTGCTAGCAGAAATGCTATAATGGATAGAGCTATAATTCTATGAGTTTAGAATGGGTTGCCATTTTTTTGCCCCAAGTGTAGCACATAGTGTAGTATATGTACCTGCTCAGGGTAATATGCAGTGCTGGTAGATTTTCAACAGTCATATTTCAGTAAATGCCAAATTAAACTCACTTTGCCTGACATACAAGAGGAAAGCGTCCTCTGAGTGTGATTATGGGCTTCATGTTGCAATATTTATGCTAATAGTGTCTGCAAAAGAAGCAGTTCCTTCCCCTAGAAAACCTGATCTGTCAGGAATCCCAGAAGGTACTTTGGAGGCCAGCTTGAAAAATCTCTCTGTAGGAAGAAGAAAGAAGGAAGAGTCCCACTTTAGTCAAAACTCTGGCTTTTCAAGTGACCTTCAAGCGCTGCAGCAGAGTGGCAGTTACCTGGTGTGCATAAAGCTTTGCAGAGGGAAGTGCCTCAGTAAAAGCTCTTGCTTGACTTCTAAAGAGTAAATATAGCAACTCATGGCATAGCTATGCATAGCATAGCATAGCATAGCAGTGCTACACTTTTTTTTAGATACCCGGTCAGCTGAAACCCAATAACATGAAGATTAAAACCTTACTTATGACCCAAATACAATGAGAAGTAGTATGGAAACACCTACACACCTACAGGTCCTTCCTGATGTGCTCAGACCCATGGCTACAAACTCCTGGAACAAATTAGAAACTAGCACTACTGTAATAGCTGGGTATCTCATTTCTTTAGGATACATCTAAATGAGCAAAACATGAACAAACAAGCAATGGATGAGACAGATAAGTTGCTAATTCCAACATGCAGGAACCTCCTGCTTGTTAACTTATCCACCCTAGTCAGTCCTCTGACAGTAGAAAAAACAATCTACCAAATCTATACTTGTACTAGGGAAACAAACAAATTATAAATGCACAGAGACAGGCTGAACCACTTGCGTGTTGCTTTTAAATTATCTTTATGAAAACGAGAACTTGGGGAGGAGCTGGGATGATTAGAAACTGATGATGGCACACACTACCGGCTTTTCCTTCCTCCAAACATATCACTTCATGCCTTTAAATTCACTAGGTCTTCAGACACACCAAGAGCAGTTACTTATTTTTTCTAAAGACTTTTAGAAAGCTGCTACTTAAACTTTAAGCACTGTGAAAAGGAAATAAGCATTTCAGGAAATCTTACCTGTTTAAACCACTCTTTAATAGTCTAATGATTTTTTAAAAACAACAATTTGAATTTTGCCAAAAGTATCACTACAAGCCAGAATTAAAGTGCTTCCCCACCCTGATTATGGAATTACTGAAATAACATAATAATAACCTGAAGGGAGGAAATTATCTCAAAAAAAAAGTGCATTTACTGTTCACTATAGCACAGTTTTTCATCACTCAACATTGAAAATGTCCACTAATAAAATAGAATTCATTGGTTTTATAACGATTCTGGTGCAAAATCTTCTTTTTGAACCTCTAATTGATCTTCCAAATGAGCTTTATTAATCATTGATGGAAAACTGGCAAAATTCTACCCTGCACTTTGGCAACCTTTCAAAATGTCCAATTAGGTCAAATCAAGAAAGTCCCAGAAACCAATTACAGCACCACTTCTAAGCCAAAAATTCTCATTGTGTACTCTGAAACAACTGCAACATTATAGAAAAAAATAAACCAAAACAAAATCCAAAACCCCTCAGTGTTGCTCTGGTTATGCACCTGAATTACCACCTCCACAGAAACGTGCCAAACAGCCACTCCTTGAACTACATCAATTAATGATATTTGCTCACAAATTTTATTTATCAGTGCCATAAATGTCACCAAGCAGTTCACCACAAGGAACAGTGCCAGCCAGCTCCTTAATCTGTCAAGCAAACGCTTGCTCCCCCTCAGCATTTTTATGTACATCTCATCTCCAGCGCTCTAATTGCACGTGCATACAGCGTCCCCGCCTTTTTTATGAGTTTCATGTGTTCTGTATCTCACCTGCATGTTTGCACATTAACAACTATGTTGACAATGTGATAAAAATAATCTTGGCGGCAAGAACAATGGCGACCTTTATCTAACTTCTCAAGAATGTGATCTTTGCTTCGGCAGAACTTCTGCACGTACAGCCCTATGGTGCTGGTGGGCTGTTTGAGGTGTGTTTTGCTGCCAGTCCTAATCCCACCACCCACAGTTTAGAATTAATTAGGACTTGAAGATGCCAGAGGGAGGCAAAACAAATAAAAATAGCATTTTAATTAACAGCAAACAATAATTAAGATTTTGCATTATGTTTAGCATCTGTATATTTCTGGACTTACTGCATGACTCTGAACCTAATGAGGATCATCCATCGAAATCCCAGAGGACTGGACAGATCTCAGATCCTAAGTACATCTCCTATAATATCTCAAAACAGTGAATAACTCATTCATCCTTACTGTGAAGACCAGTAATTAAAAATTTAAAAAAAACCACAGTAAATGAACTTAAATCCATATAACCTGGCCAGAGTAAAGGAGAACAAAACGTGCACACATATAGTAAGTAGAGTCTGAGTTTCAAGTTCCATTTCATAACACTGTGGTCCCTACTTTACCATGGTGAGTTATTTAGTTGGTTATTTTTTTATTTATTTATTTACTTACTTAATTATTTACAGTCCCATTCTACTTTTTTTATTAACCTGTCATTATCCCAACAAAATTAGGAAGGTGGTGTTATATGACATTTTTTTGCCAAAGTCATAGAAGTTATTTACAACATTTTCCACTCCAATGCTCTTTAATTGCAATGTCGAGACTCAGAACCCTCTAAAAGTCCTCCTATGTATTTTAGCTACTCAGTTTTCTTTGTCATTTGATCTTCCACTGGCTGGTTTACAAACAGGATCTCTGCAGTTTATCTCAACACCAAGTATTACATTACCTTGACTCGTGCCTGACACAGTTACCTGTCATTCAGAAATCAAACCTCTTAACAAAAATCTCCTTACCTTCGCCAGAGGACAGGTAAAGTTCCTGTAGTTTTACTTTACCATGTTTTTGATCAAGGTTTACCACCAGGACCTAGTCATACAGAAGAGAGTCAAGGGCTTCTCTTGCATATGTCTCTAGAAACCTAAAGGAAAACACCTCTCTGAAGTAACCATATGGCTTTTGTGTTCTGTTGTTTTCCAAAAACAGCTAGACCAAACCTCCTAACATGTATAAACTATGGCTAAAACCTTAATTCACCTAGGAAGAGGACAGAACTCATAGTACCATTTATATAACGTAGCCCCAATATCTCATTTGAATTATAGACACTATATGTCAGACAAGTGCAACATTTTAGCTAATATGTTGAAAGTTTTGCACTGATCCTTTTCTTCCTCCCATTATTGGTTTATTAGTTCATTAATATAAAAACCAGGAAATCCTTGGAAGATCCTGCATATCTCTATCTGTCTTTCAGCCTAAGTTCAATAGGTTCCTTAGGTTTCATGGGTTCCATGTGCTCTCCCTTTTGCTAAACTTGTAGGGACAGAACTGATTGGGAATTATATTATTGTTTTCCCCTCCATAGCACATTTTTTGAAATGCAAATGGAATAATTGTAGTGGAAGTGTTAAGAATGTCATAAAAACAGTAAAAACAAACTGGTCCATATTCAGAAAGCCAAGGTTGGACCTAAGTGTAAAGTTTGTGTGAGAACGTATCCTAATGTAAGATACCTTTTGTTAGAATGACTGCCATTATTTATGTCTGATTGTAAATGGGGCTGAATTGCTTTGTTGACCTGGAAAGGTCAGGAATTTTACTCTGTTTTTTCTCCAATTTTATTTATGTAATGCCTTTTCTTTAGTTATCTGTATTCTCATAACTGCACCACATTGTTACATTTGTTCTTCTACAAAAGCTTTCCTTCCTTTTTATTCATGGTTTGGTTTGGGCTTTTTTCTGTTACAAACACTCCATTAAAAATGCCACATTTCCTTTGGGTAGATGAAGAAATTAGTTGCCCCCTTTCTTTACATAAAATGCTGGTCTGTCATGGCCTAGAAAGCCCAGCTTGGTACAGGATAGTTACTAGGCTGTTCCTGGTCTGCAGGACATCCTGTAACACAACATACCTCATAGCAGTGTACGTGCTGCTGTACAAGAGGGGCTGAACCTCAGCCCTTATCACAGTTGCCTCTTCTAGTTGGCAATACTTTCCAGGAAATCACCTCACAACCTTTTGTCTTTATTTCAGGTGTATATAAAATCTGTATTTTCTGTAAGTAGCTTTGGTTTTCAACGCCCCATAAGGGAGTTTTGGGTCTTCCTCCTTAACTTTCTTGGCCTTGCTTCTGACATCCCCTGCCATGGCAGATACATCATCATATATCAGCTGTTTTCCTGCTTAGTCCTTTTTCTGGAAGTGCAGCCTATAGCACATTTAAGAATGTCTCAGCTTTTTCTGGAGTATCTTCATGTACCAAGAAGATAAAATGGTAAAGTCTCATGGTCTGGGGTTCTAGCTTTATCTGCCATCCCCTTAGCAAAATGAGCTCACAATTCCCTAGGACAGCAGTGTGGCATCCTTCCCTCCCATATAAAAGTCTCCAGAAACACCTGTAGCCGTTCAGCTATCTACTTATGTTCTGGTTCCCACTCTATTCCTAATCCTTTTCCACAATTTCCACATTTTTTCTGCAAGCTACCTCTCTTTTTGTGTCTTACTCGGGTTGATAGCCAGATTGTGACAATTTGTGTGATGAAAAGTAATGCAATTTATCTCCTGCATTTCAGCTTCCTTCTGAGTAATACTAACCCATGTCCTTTTAAAGAACACGTTTCTCTTAAGCTAGTCAGCTTATTCTGATATTACTTTCTAAAATGTTTATGTTACCTGGAGAACTTCAATTTCTTTTTAATAGCATGTTTCCATCTTACCAAAGACATTTCTTTTAACTTTTTCTCCTGGCCCTTTTTTTCCTCAAAACCTTTTCATTGCTGCTTTTTCCATGAAAACAAAGTATTGTTGTATTAGCATGTTCCCTTTCTTTCTTTCTTTCTTTCTGCTAGGCCTCATTTTTTAAGAGATTTCCTTTTTAAATCTGAGACAATATGTCTTTCTTCATTTCCCTAATAAATCCTGATACCATTTCCCAAGCCTTTTTTCCTAACAATACCTTCTCATTTATTCTGTTCAAGTTTCATCTCAACTGCTCATTAGAAATTTATATTAAATCTGTCTATTTTCAGTTTATGTTTATTGATTCAATGAGAAAGGCCAAGACCTTAAGCTTCTGCAGCCAAGCATGCTGTTGTGCTTTAACTTATTAAGCAAGTCTTACCCCTTTTGGCAACTTTGCCTGCGTAGATTGACGCTGTGAACTTTTTTTAACAATACACAGTATCTCTCTGTTTTCCTTTGCCACTGGTTTAGTGCCTCAGTATCCTAAAGTATTTTCTTTCAGGTATATTTTCTGGGGGGAAAGAAAAATCTTTAAGGTGGGAAAGAACTGTGATTTGATTATCGGATATGTTCTGCAAGTGCTTGCTTTTTGTTGAGGCTCTTTCCGCTTTTCACCGCCTCCTGCTTGCCCCAGGGCACAACTGCTCCATGCTGCATGACCCAGCAGAGCGAACTCCCGCGACGGCAGCGGTCACTTGGCCGCGCGTTTGGCCACTGTCTTGGTGAGACAAAGCCCTACCCCTAATGGACGAAGCTTGTGCTCTGGCAGACATGCAAGACAGAGAGACAGGACATGCAGTCTCTTCTTCTCCTCAGCTCTGCCACCTGTTGCTGCAGGATTTAAGTTACTCCATATTCCTTTTTCCACATAATATTCTCTGTTAGCTTGTTTACATCACTCCCGCAGGAGCATTCCACAGAGCACCCTATGCAACTCTGTTTTTTTGCACGAGTGGCATTGACTTAGGGCAGTAGCACCCTTTAAAAAAAATGATCCTTTGCAGTCACAAGTACGATTAGCAAACAGCCTTCCTACATTGGCAGAGAGGTTCTTACAGCTTGTTTCAATTTGTCAGCTGGTCACAGAGTGCAGTCTGGAATGATAACACACGGCCGCTGCCATCTGTGACCCGAACTCCCCAGGGTTTCCCAGCCATCTCCCATGCTGCCATCCCAGCTGAGCTCAGCGCTCCCACACGCGCGGCGCAGGGAAAGCGCCTGAAATCCCTACGGAGCAGCCCGGCCCCTCCTGCGAGGTCTGAGCAGTTCCCAGGGGTGGAATGAACTCTGCAGAAGCAGCAAACACGACGTAGCCCTTCCTGGAGCATATTTTCTTCCCGTGTAGCCAGTAAATACGTCTGGCAAAACGCAGGACCGGGGGACACGCAGCAGCTGACGCTGCCCTTGAAGCTCTAGCCCGGTCCTCGCCGGCGCGGAGAGCCCGGGCCGGCAGGGGAACCCCGGCAGGTCTGGGAAGGGGAGGGAGCGGCATTGCCCGGGCGGCGGCACACCGGGGCCTCCCCGCCCCGGCGGCAGGCCGGGCCCGGGCCGCGGGGGCGGCCGGCGGCGCCGCTCCCGCCCGGCGCCGCTCCATCCCCGCCGTGCGCGGCGGCCCCGGCCCAGCGCCGGCAGCGGAGCGCCGCCCGGACCCCCGCCCGGCCCGCCTGCGGAACCCCCGCTCGGGCTTCCCGCCCCACACGCCGGCCCGGGGCAGCTCCCCCCGGCCCCGTCCCTTCGGCCGGCGGGGAGAGCGTGCGGGGCGGCCCCCGGGGGAGCGGGGAGGGACGCGGCGAGTCTCACCTGCCACAGGCGAGCGCCGAGCGGGAGGCGCCGGGGCGGCTGCGGCGCTTCCTGCGGCGGGAGGCGGGCGCTGTCCCCGGGTGACCCCGCGGGGGGGCGGCTGCGGGACGCGGGGCCGGGGGGGCCGGGCAGGCGGGCGGGCGGCTCTCCCTGCGGAGGGAGGCGGCCGGGAGAGGAGCGGAGCGGGGCGGGCAGCGCCGGGGCCGAGCGGCGCGGCGGGCGGGGAGCGCTGCGGAGCTGCGCGCCGGGATGGCGCGGAGCGCTGGGCACAGCGCGGGGTCCCGGAGCTCTTCACGCCTCTCCTGGGCGCTTCTGCCGGCCCGGCCGGGGACGGGACCTTCAGCGTCCCTGTCGCTCGGCGGAGGGAGGCCCCGGCGCCCCGCGCCGCGCCAGCTCTCCGCGGGAATGCACCCTTTCTGCACGGCCAGAACTGCCGGCGAACGAATTGCGTTAATTCCGGCGGGCTGGAGCGGTGCGGGCGGTGCTGTGGTTAGCAGCGAAGTGCCGAGGCAGCGCTCAGGGCTGTCGCCGCTCGGCGCCGAGCCGCGCTCCGCAGAGCCGCCCAGCAGGGCAGCCGCGGGTTGCGTAAGAGCGGCCGCTGCGCCCGGGCTCGTTGGAGGTGGTTTTGCAAACACGCCGTCGACACTGCAATCTGTCTTACCGATTGCAAAGAAGTGTGTTTGTTGTGGGTTTTTATTTTATTTTATTTTAAAGTTTTTTTCTTTCTCACCACTGTTCCCCAGTGGCCAGGTGTGGAGGCTGACCCACGGAGCCGCTGAAATAGACATCCGTTTCGCTTACACGTTTTCAATGTCTTGCTTCTTTCTGGTTTTCACGTCTCTACCGACAATTTTTACGTGTGATAAAGCATAAAAGGAAATAAAAAGACACAAGGACGTAGTTTAGGTGTCACAGTGCTGCCTGCATTATAAATGTAGAAATAAGAGAAGCACCTACATGACTCCTATTAGGGAATACAATAATTTGACTAGACAGCCTCATAATATCACAGCTGAGACGGGAGAGTGGTTCAAAGGCAGTAAAAGGATTAAAGCTCCATCCCAGTTAGTATTTAAGCTTCTAGAACACAGTTACTCTATAATGTGATTCTGCTCTGAAAATGGGATAGCACGTGCTGATTGCGTATCAGTGCTTTCTGCATCATGTGTCTGCTCAGCTTATATGTAGAAGATGTTGCCAGTGAATTACAATCCTACAAAACCAGTTGGGATTTTCTTTTCAAGTAATAAAATAACTATTTAAGTTCAGCATATTCCAATACATTAAAACATAACTTCTATACCCAGTTCAGTATTTTCGAGTCTTCACTAAAGGAGGAGTGTATGTTTTGCTCAAAAAAAGTATAAATCCTCATAATCCAGGTGAAATGTGCTATGTATTTATACAAACATGAATGTGGTCCTGAGTCCCAGCAGCCCACTGCTACAGGATCTACCCATATCATGTTTGTGGATCTATCAAATTCAGAACCCACTGTAATGATCAGCTGTCTAGAAAAGTTTCAATGTGTTCTAGAGACCTGAAGAAGGACCATTCTTACTCTAGAGAGAAAAAAAGGATGTACTTTAAAATATCTAGGGCTGATGAAATGAATTGCCTTTATTTTTTATAAATAAATAAAGGGGGTTTTATAAATATTTTTATATTATTTTTATACAAACTTAGAGAATTTCATCTAGTAAGGATATGTAAGGTGTCCTGTTAGTCCAGCTGCTCTGTACAGAAGGATGTCTGTAGGCTAGGATTGTAATAAGCAAAAAAAAGATGCTGTTTCATGCTTTGTTAATGAGAGAAGGTGAGGGGAGTGATGACAATAAAATCAAAAAATCAATGACAAAGGAGCAAGGTGAAGGCAAGTAAGGACAAACTTCACCTTAACAGAGCAGGTCAAGGGAAGCAAGCTGGATGTTTGATAGGGGTGCTGTAGTCATCAGCACAAGGAGGGACAGTGACCATCAGGAAAGAAGAATGTCTTCAAGACCTTTCCTGAGGTACATTTTAAGTTCCTGGGTTTTTTATGGAATCTCTATAGTTCCATCCAGCAGCAAAAGAATGGATCTGAACTATACAGAATTTTACTATTGATGCAGTTTTATATTTCTCTTTGCTGAAGGACCAGGTAGGAACGTGCAGTTGGCTGGAGCTGGGATGAACTGGGAAGCATGTTAGAGTAGACAAGGCCCAGTGTAATGAAAAATAGTGTCTGGAGCAGGGTCTTCAATTTTGCTAATCGTACTTCCTACTAGACTGTCACACTGTTTTCCATAATGATGATTTTTTTTTAAATATACAAATAAAAATTACTAGAATTGTCTTTCTGTACTTGCCCACCAAAAAAAAGGGATATCTTCTCCTGCAGATTTTGCCCTTAAATTTTTGAGTAGGGTGAATCTACTGGAAAAACCCCCAAGCAGAGAGTGCAACCAGATGAAGCAGCTGCTTGATGCATGCAGGCATTGTTCATTTGAGCCATTGCAGTGCTTTTACCTTTCCATCCAGCATACAGGAGCAACTGGATGTTTGCTCCATCGTACAAACTCACAAACACCCTCAGTTTTTATGACTTGAATTTCATAGAAGCCCCTGTGAAAGGCAGATACTCACTTTCTGAGATGGTTGTTGCTCAGTTTGGAAGCATCCACCAGGGCTTCCTGCTGCACTGGGAGCCCTTGCTGTGGGAGGGGGGCAAGGGAAGGTTGGCCTGAGCTCTCCTTGTGGGGGCCACCAGGAGCCTCCTGGCAGCAGCCAGGTGGGCTCCATACACAGCAACTTTTATGATCTTCATGGTGGGAATCCTTCTGAGTATTGAGCAGAAGGTGTTCTTTTAGCTCTCCCTTTTTGCTTACACTTCTGTATGTACTTTTGCCCTGGCATTCTCCATGTTTATTGCCAACACAAATCACAGATACAGCTATCTTCTTGTTGTTGTTAATATCTGATAATACATACTGTTAAATTTTGGAAAATTTATTAGAAAGTCACTTATTTTAAAAATTACTATTTTTCTAAGTTTAAGGTCTCTGAGTGTTTTATCAGACTTCTTAGATGACTGCCTATATTTCTGGTAGATTTCCAGCTTTCCCATCCATCTGTTCAGTTGAAAATAACATGAATTGAATATTCAGCTTGTTCTTTAAGTTGTAGGTTTTCAAGGACTGAATCTTCTTTAAGCAGATAAATGCAGCTGCTGCCTTGCCAATTTGTGACATGATTTCATTCTGGATATCCCCACTGGCTTGCATATTATTGCCAAGGTATTGAGACTGACTCATCTCTTGCTCTCTTTTGCATTCTAAAGCAATGCTTGAATTTTAGGTTTCTTGTTGGAATTATTTTTTGCATATTATTTTTGTTAACCCTCTGTTTACTGTCATGCTCAGTAGTTTTAAAGCTCATGTTTCCAGATGGTTTTACATGTCTGAGTGGATACTAAAGATCTAAGTCTCTAGCTGAACAAAATTTCAGCATATTGCTCTTGAGCCATTTAATGTCTAGTAGTCTGGCTGCCTAACTTTTCTGATAGTGAATCAGTAGTAACCCCAGACCATTTAATACTTTGCACTGTCATTTTTTGTTGATTAATATAAAAAACCTCTGCCATCTCTTTGTTCAGTACAACCTCGTTCAATGTTAATCATCAAACAGAATATTTTATCTCATTTCACTTATGCTTTATCTGTGCATGTTGCACCTGGATATAAAGCTGTGTTGATATTAATTTCTTTCCTTGATAAAAGACATTTCATCAAGATACAACAAAATATATCAGAACAGAGAATATCAAATGCTTTTGTGAAATGTGTGTGGTTTATATCAGTATTTTTTGCTATTTAGTTTTCCTCTGATGATTGTTTTTAGAATGTGTTGATACACACTCTGGAAAGTTAAAGTAACAAAAAATAATAGAAAAATTATGCATGACAGAAAAATTATGCATTAACAAGGCCAAGTGCCCCTTTCTACACTGGCAAAAAAATTAAGCCAGTGTTTATATGGAAAACTATGCACTCGAGCCTGCTAAGGTCATGTGCTGACCAGTCCCAGGTGAGATCACCACTCAGTGTATACTGGAGCTAGGAGTATACTAGTTATCTCTAAGCCAGCAGTGATCCTGTGAGGGAAATATCTAATAAAGTTCACCTGGACCAAAGTTTCTGTCATGAGCTTTGCCTCAGCCAACTCACCATACGAAAAGATTTATCCACAAAGAAGAAATAAAGGAGCAGACAAATTTCACGCAGGTCACTTAATGGACTTTTCTGGTATTGTTACTGGAAGAACACAGGCTTAAGAGTTGAAAAAAATTGGAAAGGGAAAAGTGCTCAGCTGTGCAGTGGCTCTCATCCAGTAAATGTGGGCTGCCTGGACAGCTCCTGTCCTCACACAGCTCTGCCTTGGCCATTACTTCTGTCTTCAGCCTAATAAGCCACCCTCTCACCCTTCTAGTTACCTCTTTCTCTTTATGTGATCCCCAATGAAATCTGCAAGAGGTGATATTAAGAGACTAACTAAACCCCTAAGTGATCTGGTTTTTTGCACCTGCAGGAAAGCACGGCTGTTCATATGTCAAAATATGGACTTCAGATAGTAAAGAAATGTGGGTTTGTGATGTTTCCAGCAGGAACATATAAAGCAATTTCATTACTTCTTTCTGATCCAAAGCACACTGAAAATTTCCATTGCTATCGTTCTCTTAGGGGGCCTCATTGGTTTAAAATCAATATTAGTCATGTGGTGGTTGAAATGGCAATTTTATTTAAGAATTCTTCTGCAGTAATGTGCTGTCATACATGTTCTGAGTGCCCACATGGCAGAAGTCCCTATGGCATCCACTTTATAGCAAATTATATATAGGTATATTTCTTCTTATAAAACCCTGCAAGAACAGTAGGGAGGAAAGCCTTTCAGCAGAAACTAGTCCTAAGCTCCACCTTTTTGCTAGTGGGTAAGGAATCTGTTTCCCTTAAGAGAGGACAGTGTTTGTTCATTCACCCTGGGACCCAGTAGGGAGCAGAGTCCTCTGTAACGGGAAGACAGAGGCAAAGCACAGCCACTCCTTGTGCTTGATTCTATTTTCTGCCCATGTTAAATGACCCATGTAATGAGTAAAGAATTGTTTAAATCAAGTAGTACACAGCAGGTTAGGCCAATAACAACTGATAACTGGCAGTCTGAATTGCTGATCAACAAAATTGGTGCTGTCATTCATAACTTTTTTAAAACCATTGCAGCCACAAAAGTATTTCCTAGAACAGATAAAGTCCTTTGCTACCTGATGATTAACACTTTAAAGACCCAGAGAGCCTTAGTGTGTTTTTTTAAGAGCCCAGATGCCTCTTGGGTTGGCCAGTGGAGAACTGATGGCAAATACAAGATTTTAGCAGTAGCACTTCAAAATAATTTAAAAAAACAACAGAAACAAAAATCAACTACCAACTATTTAGGCTTCTTGAGATGTACTTTTGACCAACCTAGTTATACATGAGTGTATTCTTTTGTCCTGCCTCTCCTTCTCATTGCATTGACATGCTGTGAGCTTTTAAATCACCTTGAAAATTCTACAGGGTGAGAGCTCCAAGTGGGTTTGCATCACACCTAGCCCAGAAGCATACACCTAGACCTGGAAAATGGCATTTTAACAGAGTTGAAAAGAATTACATTTTAAAAAAGTGAGAAATGTGACCTATCAAATCTTTCAAACTGTGATACAGAGTGTATGGCTGTCCTGCCTTCTGATTGCAGTCATGGTCCAGCAGCCCCTGTGTTTTGAAAGATGTAAGCAGACATCAAGGGACATGGTGACCCTACTCCTATTCAATGGGAGTGTGGTCTCTTTAGGTAGGACACCAAGATGGTCTGTGTGCAAGAGAGGATCAAGAGAAGAAAAGGCCTTGCTATACCACACCATGTCTTTCTGGCTTTTCAGAATCTTCTGGTCCAGGTCGCATCTCACAAAGTGTTATTTCTTGACAAATCTTACCTTTTTTTGGTTACTATTTTACAGGCTCCACGGACAATTAGTAAATGTTTCCATGGCAATCATCGACAGCTTCTCATGGATGAAGATAGATTTTAGCTTTCATAGACAAAGACTCCATTCTTCCTTTCTGGTTTTAAAGTATTTTTAAGGCTAACCAAAGAGGATCATGTAGGAGTGTGCTCTGTTACAGTAACAATACCACTGTGAGGATATTTAGGGAGGTCCAAGTTAAAAGTAGTCTATTAATATCTTAAGCAGCCATGCTAAAACCACATTCAGATGAGATCAGAGTCTATGCAAATCACTGGGTTTTCTGCTGTAGAGAGGGGAATGTCTTATGTTCTTCCTTCCTCAATTGAAGCTGCAACCAGAATAAAGTCAAGGCTCCCCTGCCTTTGCAGAGCACCCATTTCTCACTGGCCCCTGATGTCTCCTGGAACCAAATAAAATCTATGAAAAAGTAACCTAATAAGAGGGCAAAAGTGCACAAGCAAATTACCTTATGGTCAGAGACACTGTGAAGCTAAAAATTTAATTAGCTCAGTTGTCCCAGAAAAAAATCCTTGAACTCTTCATATTCTAGGATAGGAAGGCTGATACTGGTCCAACAAGCAAAATTCTACCTCACAGGTAGAACTTTTTGTCTGTGCCAAAACCAGTGCCCTACTAGGATAGACATGTGGGATGTGGAAAAAACTCCACCTCTGCCCTCCAAAATAGGGTTAAATTTTGGAGATTTTAAGAAGGCTAACAATGTGAAACCTGGTACAGTTATGGATGGACTCAATTAGTGTAAGAGTCAGTGATTTCATTTATTCATTTCATTTCAGACAGACAGCATGCAGTGAGCCACTGTGCAGATACACTTAGCTCTCACTTTTGAAGTGCACTTGAACAGTCCACAGGATATGTCTTGGAAAAGAAAGCCACAGAAACAAACAAACAAAGGAAAAACCTGTCAGGTTACTTAACAAGTGTCAAAACCAAAAAGACTGGCCATCCCTCTTCCACAGGAAAGTCACTCCATAAAGAGCATCCCTTTGTGAGGAGGAGAAAAGGACAAATTGTTGACACTCACTGCACAGTGAAATTCTGACTGCCTAACCATAATAAGCCATCCCAAACTCAGAATTTTGACTGAGGTGCCAATCATATTCATAAATTATTTGACTGTTTATGTCTACAAGTATGAGGTCTCTTTATCAACCTACCTTTCTAACCATCTTATTAACTTGGCTTTTTTTCATTTTGTGTAAATAAGAAATAACTTTTTGCAACTACTGTATATTATAAGTAGTCCTCCTTGACTGGCCTGCCAATATTCAGCATATAATCAGAAGGGAAACATAAATTATTTCTGAACTGGTGGTATGGCATGTTTTCCAGACTGCCTGCATTTTTTACAATTCAGCAGGCTCTGCAAACATGCAGGAGAGTTATTTTGTCTCCCATGTCATGGGTGAGTTAAACCTTTATGTAAAATCAGTTCGTACTGGTTCCACCAGCCCCAGTGTTTGCTGTTCAGGGAAGCTGAAGCACAGCAGTTTGCTGTATCTTACCAGCAGTGGAGTGGCAGAGACTGGTGCTCTAAAAGCACAAATTTTGTTTATTCTTAAAAGTGACTTAAACACAGATGAATCATGCCACGCTTTTTAAAAATAGGATTTTTTTCTCTGTGATGGAATGACTTTTTATTAAGGTTGCAAAACTGGTGAAACCACTTCTTCTTATAGGATCTGTTGCAGTGCACAGACTGCTGTGTAATCACAAGCATCCACCTGAAGCTTTCCAGTAAAAAAACTGAAGAGTCTTAAATTTGGTTGCACAGGCTGTTTGGCTTCTTAGACCAGTTTGTTTCCTTACTCAGAGCTGAGTATTAGAACTAAGTCTTTATATACATGTATATACATTTATATTCCTTTGAAAAAGCATGTGAAACTCTCTAAAATATACTCAATATATACACACACACAGACACACACATATATATATATATTTGTGTTTTTCATGAAAAGCAAATGTGTTCCATCTTCTTCCCAGAGCAGTTTACATAGTTTACAGGTGGACCTCTGTATTGAGAGGGACTTAATGTTCTAGAAATAGAAATGAATGGATGTTGTAGGAAATTTACTGTGGAGCAGAATATTAGCCCTCTACCAGCAGGTTAAAGCAAAGCTCTGTATCTACTGTTCAGCATCCTCCCATGTGTGTACTGGAAAGTTTGCCTTGAAAGATAAGTCTTCAAACCTGCATCACTCCCTGCCCAGTTTACAGTAGGAGGTACCTGTAGTTCTCTTGAGTTCCCAAATGGCACCACAGTGAAGGGCAGTGGCACCAAGGGACTGCAGTGATATTACTAGGGCTGCCATCACCTTCCTCTGTGTCCTTGCACAGGCTTTTCATTCACTCTGTTTCTTGTTTTCCCTGAGAAAGAAAGGGAAACCATGCAAAAGCAACATACAAAACCCAATAAATACTGCCAATTTAATAAATTTAGGTGCATTTTCAGTTTGGTGCCAGAATCTAATATGCAGATAAATCAGTGAATTAAAAGAGCAACCAAATGCACCACATAATTTGCACAGCAAAGACAGTTGAAACAATCTGAATTTTTGGAAGTTAACCCTACCTATAATACTACATAGTGGTGAGGAACCAAGGTAAAGTCAGCTCTGGCATCTATTACCTTATTAGGCAATAAACAAACAAAGCCTTGTAAACAATCTTATAAACACTTTAAAACAAAATACACAGAAACAGTCATAGGACATCTGAACAGGGTGGAAACAAAAGAATTACATAATAATTTCAACACATAATTCTCGAATGAGATCTGCATGACATGCTACTGTGGCTTTTTCACAGTAATAAACAAAGGTTAATACTGACAACAAAAGCTTTTCCTCCACACTCAAATTAGTATTACAATATACTGTTGCTGCATTTCCAAATCATTAAGAGTATTACTGAGAAGGCTGCTATAGAAAAAGAGAAAAAGACCAAATAATACCAAGGAAAAAGACCAAGGAATAATATTATTTCTATGCTATGCCCTTTTGGAGGCAGCTTTTATAATTGAGACTAAGGATACAAACAATTTAGTAGTTTCTACCATTCAATTCCCTCAAAACTGATGTTTATTCTAAATAAATAATTCTTTGGTGTCTGTGTGTGTTTTCTTCTCAAGTGTGGGCTAAACAGAGGAGCAGTGAAAAAAATAGCTCCCACATTGACTGCAACAGGCTTGAATTTCACCCGAGTGATCTTAACCCAAGTGTGCATCTCTCTGTCTGTAAAAGTGCTGCTGAAATTCCAGTTCCTTCATTTAATATTACAAGCAGAAATGTAGATAGCGGGTTAAATTTCAACCCCACTGAAGTTAGCAGCAAGCCTCCTGCTAGCTTCACTTACATGTACAAAACACAAACATATGGCTGAATTAGGAGCAGAGGAAAACAAGGAGGAACAGAGGAAATGCTGTCACTGACTGAAAGCAGAGTGGGTGGGCAGCACCCAACCTTGTCCACACAGGTTTCCATTGTAATTTTCTGATGGATTGGAAGAGCTGTTCCTTCTTCCACCAAAAGCAGTGGTTTGTGTCTGCCAGAGCTAGCAATTACTAGCTGCCAACAGGTCAAGAGAATAAGGACTTGAAGGAGCTGAAGGATGCTCTGGCATGTACTGAAGGCTGTGAGAGACCATAAGAAGGTGAGGTGGAGAAAACCAGCGAGGTTCCTGCCTGGAATGAGACAAACTCAGAATGACAAAGCTCAGCTGATTTCCATGTTGCTGTATCCGCCCACTGCAGCGATGGCATTATCCCTAAACCTGCCCACAGCTTTGACAGTTATGAGAGGAGCAGCCTCTTCTTCTTCTGCAGCCGTGCAAGACACACAAATAGGCTATAAGAAGTCCAGTTAGAGAAATGTGTAGATAGATTTTTAATCTTGCTGGTTTTAGATTATATAAGAGCTAGGGCTTCTTGGGACTCTGCTATTTTAAACAAATGGTGGATTGCTTCTTTCTCTTGCATGCATAAAGCTGTGTCATGACGGAAAAATAAACACACGGTTGAGAGATTTCTTGCACTACTGTATGGTGGTTAATTTTTCAACAGTTCTTTTAATGGCCTTGCCAGCATAATACATCAAAATCCACGAAGAGTCAGCTCTCACTGTCAGTTCTTCATCACACTGTTGAAGAAAATCCCATCTATCTTCCAAAGTTTTGATTTTTAGCTATGTTATTTTCCCGTCTCTCCCTGGTCAGCTTTTGATGAACTGCAAATTCTAAATCTGTTTTCTGAAACCATCTACAAAAGCATGGCTTTTTTAACCACGTTTGCATAACTCTCCATCTGACTAACCTGCTAAACTCCTTGTCCCAAAAGACATACAGAAATGACCCATTTTCAGTGGTGTGCCAGCTGTATACTTAAGGACTGCATAAATTTGCCTGACAAACCACAAACAATCCCTGAACTGCCTCTTGATAACCCCTGGATTTTTTTACTGTGTTGGAGTGAAGCTTTTTTATTCCATTTCTCTCCCAGAGCAATGGAAAGGAAAAAAAAAGTAATTGAAGTAGATTGGAAGGCTTGATGTCTTAGGATTTAAAATCCAAAACCAGCTCAGTTACATGTGGCAAATCATTTTTGGTTTATGATGGGCTATGGATAACAGTAAAGTTTTCATACTGTTCCCAGTGGCCAACTATTCATATCCCAGACCCACCAGTGTATCTGAATTACTAGCATGCTTTTTGGCAACCAGGGAAGAAAGCCTGCAGGCTGAATGGATGCCAAGATGGATGTATAATTTGGGCCAGTTCTCCAGGAAAAGTCTGCTCCAACCTCACTGAGTGGACCAGACACTGAGCAGCGCAATTTGAGGAGCTGCAAGGGGGTGAGAGGGAGACTGCCCATGCCTTAGGCAGAGCTCCCCATTGCTTTCAAAGGCAGGGCAGCTTCCTATAGGATCCTGCAAAATTTGGCCATTGTTGCCGCAGCCTCCATGTGTGTTCGTGTTATTTGTTTGCCTGGAGGCTTGGCAGTTTGTTTTGACTCCTGCTAGCTCTGCACAGGCCAGAGGAAGTGAAATGGTTTCTGTTATTTCTCTTGTACAGTGTCAGAATCCATTGTATGTGTGCAAAGCTACTGAAGACAATCTGATTGCCAAGTGTTTCTGGTGGCGGAACTGGCCTGCTCGTTGCAACACACTGGAAAAACAAGAGAAAGAATCCAAAATGACATTCAGCTTCTTAGCAAGTTGATAGAGCCAAGTATTGGCAAGTTGATACATTAGGACCGAAAAGGGAGATAGCTTTCCTTTCCACTTGTAAATTTGATATGTTTTGTCTGGAACAAATTAGAACAATATAAAAATATAACTTGGTTGTATCATTTTTCTAGCATCACTTTTTGGAAAATAGATTTGTAATTTAAGGTGCTTTGTGGTGTCTGGGAGCACCAGGAGCTCGCCAGTTCACCACAGTTCACCATCGGGTTGCTTCACCACAACCAAAAGCTGAGGAATACAAAGTCTTGTTGATCGGGTTACCTTTTGAAGCTTTAGTTATTAATCTCATTATGCAGACTTGTGAGAACATGGTGGGAGAAGATTTAGATAGGGAGGAAGCTTTTATCTGTGTAGTAAATACAAATAAGAAGATAACATTAAGCCTCTCAATGGGTCCTGCTGGGCGGGAGGGATGCTGCACCACCCCTCAATAACAGCGCGGGCTATGGTTGTTCTTGTGAATAGAAGCTTTGTGTTCAAAGAAAAACTGTATTTAAAACCAAATAGTCAGACCCAAACAAATTATTTCACTAAACAGAGTTGTTTTGTCCTTTGTATTCTGAGACAAATGGATCCACAGTGACTGGTTTTCATAAAACTGTTTCTCAATGAAAATAAAAAGTGTAATTCCAAATATGTTATGATTTCACCATTTTCCCTGCTAGAGTGCTCTTCCTGACACTGGTTACTTCAGTCTGCCAGCAGATCAGTGAGCTGGACAAACTACTGGACAATGACCCAAAGGAGAAATTTAACTGAGTTAATAAAGACAGTGACTGAGAAGTTCTGGCAATAATTTATCTGGCAAGAATAAATTAATGGAAATACAAACTACACCATCAAGGTCTCCTGACGCTAGTTTTTCCAACGAGAAGATATCAGAATGATATCAGACAGAAGACAAACAAAAAGTAAATTAAAACTTTAAGACTTTAAATTTCTTTGAAACAAGTATTTCCTACAGAGATTAAGTCTCTCAGGTTTAATGAATTTAACAGTGAAGAAAGAGGGTCATTCTTTTTAATGAATTTTAAAACATAGCAGACTCAGGAACAGACCATGTAAGGCTAATTATGACAATAGGAAACATCAGAGGACATTTTGTAGCAGAAAGAAATTTACTGGTCAGAGTCAAGCTCGAAAAATTCCCCCCACAAAATCCAAATCAGTTTCTGTTCCATAATGGGAATACAAGTAAAGAAATTAAATTCTACCATGTATTGCATGTCCCCCTTCAAAGCTGTTGCACATCCAGTACTCGGAAAAAATACTTCAGTTGCCTGTTAAATGTCTTAGTAGGGCTTTTCATTGTTTTGCTTCTTCATTTGCAGGGGGTTTTGAGGTTTCTTTCTTTTGCTTTAAAAGCTTTGGAAAGTTTGGGGGTGGACTGGAACTTTCCCTATAGAAGCAGGCTGATGGCTGCTCACAATGGCCACAACCTGTACTGATTTCAGCAGGCTGATAGCCAGGACAACTACTAAATTCTGTTCCTGTGTGTATCAGACAGCACGGGGAAGGGAGGGATGAAAGATTCCCCGGTAGCTTGATGTCATCTCCTTAGCAGATTAACTGGCATGGTGCCATTGCATCGGGAGTGTGGGCAGTTCCGTGCTCATCCTTGGAACACAGACCTGTCTGGTCTACACAGAGGAGTGTAGGACACACAGCCTCCAGCAGGGATGTGCATAAGAGCACTGGCTCCAGAGACATGGCTCTAAAATTAGGTACCACTTAAATATAGCAAAAGTAGCAGATGAAGGACTTCTGTCCCTTGCCTCAATAATCTGGAGCAGGTTTGGCCAGCATATTCTGTATGACATGGACTGTAAAAATCAGAGCTGTCACATGCTGGAATTGAAATGTGGCTGTAGAATTACACACTAGGTACCACCAAAGGGCTGAACACTTCCAGAACTCCCCAATTATGTGCTGGAGAAGGCGTCAAAATTGGATTACAGTCAGGCTGTGTCCCTCACTTCCATCTGAGGCTTTGCTGTACAAGGGATCCCTGCAATGGGCTTTATCTCCCAAAAAACAGTACAAATAGGATTTGCTCCTGTCTTTTTCAGAAAAAGTAGTAAATTTGCACATTAAGAGAAATACAGTCAGAATTGCTGACAATTCTTTTAATTTGGTTACACTATTTATGTTTGCTCAGTCATATATTTATTTAGGTTTTACACGTCAGAGCAGATGAAAAGAAAACCCATGAATAAACCAACAATGCAAACAACTCCAAGGAAATATTTCAATACATGCTCTTTCTCCTTTGTGAATTTTACAAAATGGATCTGTCTTACGCTTAGGCATCTCAAGTGCTTTACAATTGTTTTTTACATGATTTTATCCTTCCTGCTTCTGAAGCAAGACATTTTTGTGACACTCTGCAGTCAGTCTGTGCCTAGGGACACAGTGAATGACTTGGAAACTATCCAAAACAGGACCTCGTTCCACAAGAGACGGGTCACTATTAATTATAAATTTCATTTCTCATACAATGACTTGGCAAGGGCTATGATAGCTATTATCTGTGTCATGCTACATTTGTGTTATTCCTTCATTTTGTGACAGGACAGGTTGCAGAAATCATGTGCTGAAATTCATTAAACAGAAAACTTTTATTCTGATATTTTTCTGCATTTACAGCTATGAGTGCTTAAATCCTAAGAACATTTGATTCCCCAGAAGCATGATTCATTTGACAGAGCTAATAACCAAGAAGTGTACAATTTCACCAGACCTTGTAATTTTGTTTGTGGGACTTGGCAGGAAAGCTTCATGCACTGAATTTGGAGTGCATTGGTTATTCCACTTTAATAATTAAATCCTAATATGACAGAGGAGAAATAAAAAAGTTTTAAGGAAAAAGCACAAGTCAAGGCATTAACTGAGGAAGACCATGGTGGATTTGTCAGGGGGTTAATAGCCTTCTTTGTACTGCCCCACACAAAAATCCGTCTTGGATTGTTTGCAGAGGGACCAGCCTTCACAGCTTCCCCATGCCATGGATTGCAGCCAGCCTTAACCAAAATCTCAGAGGCAGCAGTTTGGGCCTCTCCACACACATCCTACTGCCCTGAGGGACAACCCCAGGACATGAAGGTATGAGGAGCTGAGGAAAAACTCTTACTGCTTTTCTCTAATAGAAAAAAAAAAAGTATCAGGGCTTTGTTTGATTGTGGCTTTTTTCTGTCCTTTATTAAAAGAGCCAGTAGGTCTTATCCTGACACCCATATCCATGGGAGCTTTGCCTAAATAAAGTTTAAATATTGGCAAGTACTTCAGTCTTACAGAAGGATAGCAAAACATACTTTGCTAGGGAAAAAAAGTAAAACAAACTTTCCTCAGCATCATCATGAGCTCATCTCTGTCTGAGGGGAATTAAAAGTTATTCTGTTGATTTAAACAGAAGCAGGGTCAGGTCCTTTTTATCAGGGACTGATTCACAGCCTAGGGAAAAAAAACAACTAGAGAATCTTATGAATATTTTAAGATTTCTGCTGAAATGTGTACCTATGAGTAAAATGAGATGTTTCAGTGTAGAAGGAACTCATTACCTAAATTAAAAATAGATGGATCATTTATAAATGCAAAAGTAAATACAAGGCAATCAAATTATTACATAAGAAAATTCTGCAAGGAATACTTGAGCACCAAATAACATATTTCATAGAATGTGACTTGGCAGCAGCATGAGAATTTAAAGAAGCTGGGGAAAGGAGGGAGATGCATTTCTCACACAACACCGTGCCTGAAACCCAGAGTTCGGGTTCTCCAATCACTCAAATCAGAGGTGGGACTCAGGAGCACAAGAGCACTGTTCCATTTGGTGAACCTCCATTCTTTTTCCACAGAAACCCGGGCCCTGAGGCCAGGAACCATGTGGCTGCACAATGGCAGCTTTTCAGAAAACTGGTCATAGGGGTATCCACCTGGCCCCAGGAGACTGAAAACTTTCAACCAGTATATAGTTGAAGAGAAGAGGATCCTAAAATTCTTTTTTATTCACTGACTACTGTGAATCATCCTCCATGGATGCCTGATTAATCTCTCCACATGATGGAAAAAGTAAAATTATACTCTAGAAAAACAGACAAATTCAGACTTGATGTCCATGTTTGGACTCATATGGACTTGATGATCTTAAGGGTCCTCTTTAACCAAAGTGATTCTACCATTCTATGATTCTGTCCTAAGGGATTTCCCCAATAATATAGTCTTAGATTGCTTTCTAAAAACTAGCATCAAACCACCATCAGCATGAAATTTGTGAGATTTCCTATTCAGAAAGTCCTATGGAGGCAAGTGCAAAGTTTCTTTCTTGTGAGAAAATGCAAGTTTGGTTCAGGGATTTTAAATACACAGACACATGGGTGAGTAGATGGTTCAATCACACAGACAGCAACCTATCACTTCAGTATTTACAAACTCTTCTTGTAAAGCTGAAAAATATGGTATTTACAATACTTCCCACATAAATAATCGAGGCTGTTATTATTTCTATTTGATTATGGGTAATATCTAATCCCCGTAGGAATTGGTAGAAATTGCTCCACAGAACTACACTTGCAGGTACATGTTTAAAGGTGAGGATGAACAGTAACTGCTGAGACATTTTGAGAGCTGGCAATGATTCAGTGCTCCACAAAGTCTGGCCTTGTGCTCAGCAAAGGGAATTCTCTCTGCATTACTTCTTCACATGTGATGTGGTGGAAGGAGCTGCAATTTCTGAGTCTGCTTCAAACTCCTTCCAGCACAACTCTTTCAAACATATGAAACTACCTAAATTATTTGAAACAAAGCCTTTTTTATTCCAGCTGTCCAAAGCATTTATTACAACCAAATGAAATTATGAAATTCTGAATTATAATGAGAAACCCTGAGTAAAGACTAACCTAGGTGTAATAGTATTAGAAGGATCTTCTCAGGAATTGGCACAAAGTGTATAAATTTAACAGTCTGGAATGGGAACTGTTAGAATCCAGTAAGCTTAGTGTAGGACAGTGTCATTGTGGATTGTTTAAATCAACTTCAAAAGCGGTTAAAGTCTTAATGATTCTGAAAATGACATTCATTTTTTGTTTTTGAAGGTTTAATCCTATTACATGCCACATAATGAACCCATAGATATTGTTTCTGGCTTCCACTTTCATAAGTTTTAATTTAAAAAGGGAAATAGCCATAAATGAGCTTGAAATTATACACTGTTCAAACACATGAAAATTCACTAGAAGAGTGGTAAGAAAAGTAATATTTCTATATCCCTTCCCAATCCTTCAGAAATACCATGCACTTATTCAATCATGGGCTATCACATAACACAATCTGGAACTGTAACTAGTGGGTAGCAAATCCTACTACATCTTCCCTGGGCCACATTTGCAAATGATAAATTGAAGACTGAATTCAGCAAATCTTAGTGATGCAAGTAATTCTTATTTTTGCATGCCTTCTCACTACCTTATTTACCTTTAAACCCTTATTTATAGAAATCTTTCAATTGCCCTCAGTAGTACTAACTGGGAGAATAAGAGTTTTCAGTGCCAATTTTAAAATTATTTGGGGGAATTTTTCATTAACAGATGTCATAAATTTTACTGACTAAATTAGCAGTAATAGATACGTTAAAGGGTATGTGTAAAATTAATTTTTCTTGGCACCAGAATTATTTCTTATTGTTATTTGAAGGGGGGAGGGGGAAAGGGAGGGGGAAATTGGGAAGGGAGGGATTTCTCCATGCCCCTACTCTAAAGAGCTTGAAATTTATGTGTAGGAGGAAGAACAACTGAAACCAGAACATATGTCTACAATAAATAAGATTATGTATGGTTACCACAGACAAGATAGACAAAGAAACAATGGGACTGTTTCAATCAAGACAGGAAATCCAAAGTGGATACCAGAAGTGGGATTTAGCTCACCTACCTTTAGCTGTATAAAAGTGAAGCATTTGGTCTCAGACACCTGGGCTGTGGCCATAGTCCATGGAGAGTGACAGGTCCATGAAGTGGGCCATTCATCCAACATATTTTAGGATGTGATGAATCACTTTCTGCATGTGGTTGTGCCCATTGCCTGCAGAAGGCACCTAGGTAACTGGTCTATATTTAGTGCTTAAATGCCTTTTAGATGACTAAATTAGGTAAGAGAACCCAGCCCAGCTGCCTTGCAAAGGTCAGGGTATACATCAGGGCGGAGGTGAATTTTAAGGAAGGATTTACGGACAATAAATTCTCTTAGATCATCAGCACAAGAAACAAGTCATGAAATGGGCATGTTCTATCTTGGGTCAATAGATCAGAGATTTAATATATCAAGTATGTATTCCCACACTCCCTGCTTCCCCTTCCATTCCTGCCATTTCAAACATATATTTAGGTTTTTGAAAGTGTTTTGCTTAGTCTTGCTGCTGTGTACCATGGAATAGAAACTGGGCTTTATACTGAAAGAGTGAAACCAGTGAGAGGGTGCTGCCAAATTATCAGAGCAGAGAGCTGCAGAATGTTTATTTTCTCTATAGGCACAGTTTTATTGAAGACAATGCACAGCAACAGTAGGAAGATAAGGTTCAAAAATATTTCAGGTGGAAGTGAAAATAAAATTGTGGAAAAACAGTGAAAACCAGAAAATACCAGAACTATGCTAAATAAACATTATCTCTGACAGGCAACAATTTTCTGAAATGGCTATTGATTTCACAACCTCCACACAGCTAACAAAATAATCACTAGATGTTTTTGAAATTTTTGATCAAAAATAATTCTTGTATGAGGTCTGCAAGCCATTGCAGTCATAAGTTTTATGGAAGAAAAGTCTAGATAAACACAGGAAAAGGATGTGTAATCTGTTTTATATTTACAGGAAAAGAAAATAATACCCTAAGTTATATGTTGTTTTGTCAGCTGACATCTATTTGTATTTTCATTATTCTGTTTTGTTTTTCTGTCAACTGTGCAGTTAAGAAATCTCTAGAAAAGGTAACCTAAAAAAATTAATTAAAAAATAATTATTAATAACTACTTCTATAATTTTATTGTATAAAATACATTTTAATAATAAAATAATATCGTAAATAGTTCTCCCATAGTTCTCCCACTAGCTTACAGCAAGTGAAATCCATAACGCTATGATAATAAGCAAGGAGCCAGTCTTAGAGACGGTGGACTCAGCAAGAGAGCAGATAAATCAACACAAAGAGGGCTGCCAAACTTGTACATGACGTTGAAATGAGCCTGGATACCCTTTGGGTCTTAAATCTATTTTTGTGTTTGCAGAAGCATCTTGATATTAGAACAGTTCCAATAAATCTCTTTCTACGTCAGCCCATTAATATTTCTAAACAATAATAAACCTTATGTCAATCCATAAAATGTGACAGACACAAGCCTCATCATTTTTTCCACTTTGGCTTTTCCCCTAGTGCTAATAAAAACATCTATCACCCAAGCACTAAAGCCTGGATCCCCAGTAACAAACTTTCAGGCAAAAGCGGATGAGGAAAAAGCTTTGGTAGTCTGTACTTTCCTGATCTTGTGTCACATTCAATTCAGTCTCTAGATATGGCTTCAAATTAGACATAACAACTGAATACAATCTTCACAGCATTTATTTAGTCTCTGAAATTGTATGGACTAGTATTACAGTCAAGTTTGCCTAAGTTACTTGTGAAGTACTTTAGCATGAAGTCCTCTGGTAGTTTCTAAGATGTGCTGGCACATCTTAGAAAAAATTACTATAATGACCCTTGAAAACCAGCCCATTTTCTTGAAGTTTTATTCCAGTCCATGTGCTTGTGGCATGAATGGGGAATCTGAACTCCTTCTCCATACCAGCAGTGTGCAAAATTAAAGAAGAGCTCAGACTTTAGAGAAAGGATGCCTTGATCTGTTGTGTATAATGTCACCCATGAAAAAATGGGAACAAGGCAAAATCTATCCTTTATCCCCACAAATTCATCAGTCCGGGGAAAAATAATTTTTGCTGTTGTTCTTGTTCAGATTAAAAATACTAGGAAAGAACAAGTTTCACAAAATCAAAGCAGCACTTTGATTTTAACTCGCCCTGTAGTAACCTTGGATATAGCCACCTCAAGGAATGGGCTGGAAAACACGCTGCTCCAAGCCCAGCTCTGCTGGATGCTGGCATTTGTAGTGATCTGTCCTGCAGATTGGAGAGTTCAGTTGAGATACTCATGGTAGCTTTAGACAAAATAGACCAGCTATCAGATATAGTCTGATATATACATTTAAGGCAGAGGTAGTCAGCAGAGGCTGATTTCACGTAGCATCAGCAGCCTTCTCCATGCCTTGATTTGCTCTTCAGCTGGCAGATCAAGTCTGCAATGCCTTTAAAAAGTGCTCAGTTGGGACTCACGTTTGATAATGCTTGGTTTTGACTGTGCTATGTACTGCTATGTAAATACATGAGAAAAAGTGAAGAGTAATAAAATTGCATGCAAAATTTTTAGCATTATCAAAATCTTGTAACTACATAAAACCAACAGGAAATAAAGTGATACAGGCACATTATCATTTCTTTCCCCTAATGGTGGCAGTATATTTTCTCAAGATCATCTTTCTGCAGGATGCAGGGATGTGAGTATGAAAACCATGCCACATTTCCTTTTCCTTACCTGAATTCATCTTCAGAGATGAGCAATATAATTTCTAGGTGCTACCCAGAAGTATGTCCACTGAGGCAGCAATTCTCATCCTTGTCCCAGATCTCTCAGTTCCAGTTAGCATTTCAGCAAGATGGCTAACCTCCTCTTTCATCCCTTTCCTTTCATCCCAGACCTTTGGTATAAAGTCTCTGCAGATGTCTACGACCAAAGCACAGGCAGCTGATGGATCAATGCCAGATGGGCTAGCCATAATCTTCCTGGCTGGAGCAAAAGCTATTCCTTTTGGGGTTCACTCAGTTTTGGGTTCTTTGGTAACCCTGAAGAAAGGGGCTGAAACTCAGCAGAGCTTCACAAACTCCTCCTGTGTTACAAGGAAGAGTAGAGTCAGTCTAACTGATTGGGACCCCAGGTTCAGGTAAGCCCTGGGAGGTTTTCTCCATGCTTACCCAGCCTCACCAGGAGGTGGGCTCTGTACCTCAGAGATGATCTCTAAAGCAGACATTGGTGCCCAGTGTGCTGGTGGCATCACCAAGTGTCAAAGAAATTTTACAACTATGGCAGCAGCCAAAGCAGCAGTGCCAAAACCAGGGCTCTGTTCACACCATACAGTTTGCATTAGGATCAAAAAAAAAAAAAAAAAAAAAATTCCTTCCTCTTTAGGAGGTTCAGGACTTGCTAACTCATGCATAAGTAATTATAAAGCATACTTTATTGAGATTCGTGAGAAGAAATGAAATACAAGTTGTAACATATGCCAAACATACTAGTTTCTGCCTACATATAGATAATGAATAAAGTATAGTTACCTTTATTCAATTCCTTTTTAGCTGCCTCCTAGAGATTTCCTACAATATTTTCTTTACACCAAATCAGATATGTCATAAACAGGAATACAGGACTGAGTCATCTAGTCCAGTTCTCTGTTATCACAGGCAACTACACTTGGCAGGGCCAGTCAGTCTTCATTGTTCAATATAGTTTGAAGTTTTTGCCTCTTTTCCTCCTAGGAAAAAACCCCATTCATAGATATATATACATATGATAGCAAAGTTTTGATTTCCCTGCATAAGCAAAGTTCTATTTTTTGTGTGTGGGCTTGTTGCCACAATATCTGATTGCTCTGGAATACTGTGGGTTAGGTACAAGTGTTAAGAGAAAACATGAGGATAAACCATATGTACTCATTAGTGAAAAAGATCATACTGACAGATTGCTCCCCATATGTGTAACTTCTGTATTGTAACCTTGCTATTTACACGACACATGAAAAATGCGTCATTTTCTAATGAAAATTTCACTTTATAGAATATCTCACTAGTCATAAGACATGAAGAAGTTTATTTCATTTATATCTATTTCATAGGAAGGGACCTGCCATAAATTTAATGCTTTAGCTTTAGGGTATTTATTGATATAATTGCAAAACATGGACATTGCAGTACTGGGGGAACCAACAGAAATTAAATAGGTGAGAATAATTAGCCTATAATTGATGTAATGAAGCTCAGACAGTTCTCCATACTTCAAAAGTTTACCTCCAGCAGTTTTCTAATCTACTGTATGTGAGAAAAGGGAAGTATTTATTAGTCAAAGAAGTCAATTAAATCTTGCAATGCAAATGCCAGAATTTACTTATACTTAAGTAACCTTCCTGAGTATTTTTAATTAAATTAATAATTTGCAAAATATCAGTAATATTGAAATATTAGTCAAATAATTCCATCCGTTTTCTTCCTTGAAATTTGAATATTTTTAGATGCTAAATATTTATGAAGAAAAGTGTCATTTAGAATAAAATAAGAAGATAGAGAAGAAGAGATTGCCATCCAGTAAGCAGATTACTCTTCCTTTAGCTCCATTTTTTTTTTCAGGTTTGTTTAAGTACTTGGTTGTCCAGCAAAAAAATGTCAAATGGAAATCTCTTAAAATAGGCTTTTTCTTAAATTCTCAGAATAGAATCATATTCCTGTAATCTTTCCTTAGGCAGAACCTTAACCGGCTCGACACAATCTGTTCCAAAACTCATGTAATCAGTGGAAACATTTCCACTTACTTCAGTGAATTTTGGAAAACGGAATATCACAAAAAGTAGTAGGCTGCTATTTCATGTTTTCAGACAGTGAGTACATGACATTTTGTAACTATGTCTGAACTATTTTAAACTCCAGCACAGACTAATGTACATGATATTCAGAGACCTAAACTTTCTTTTTGAGGAGAAATTGAGACAGACTTAAAAATCAAGATTTTTCTTTTTCAGTTACTTTTTAACGAGAAAAGGCAATGTGAAGTTTCATTGCTTTGCAGAACTGCCATGTAGAACTGCTTATCTTCTGGTAATAATTTTCCTTCATGGGAAACTCAAATATACCATAGGGATATGGAGAAATACATCTGTTTTCACACTGAAATTATTGGCAATGATAAATTATTAAGTATTTTTGGGAAAAACACAGAATATAATGGATATATTACTGTATTTTTCCATAATGACGAAATCAGAAATGCAACTGGCCTATATATTTCATTATCAGTTCAAGCCTTTTAAAGTCTAGACTTAGCTTTCTTTAAATGGGCAGCAATTTGTAAAGTTTGTGCATTTTTATTTTTCTTTTCTTTGCTTTTAATGTCCCCAGATAATAAAAAGAATATTAAAAATAACAGCACTGAAAGGTGATTCCATGTAATTTTCATTAGGGTTCTGAGATAAATATCTAGAGAGTATCAAGGATAATTTTGTCACATTACTTCATCCAACACTGTGCATCCAATGCAAGACTTTTTTTTCTGAATGAATGCATATATCTGTGGTAATAAATCATTTTCTGATATTAATGAATAAGATTTTATGGTGCCATTAATTACATAGTTCAGCTGGAGGCACTTTTGCATGTGTTCTAGAGAGACCTGTGGCAACAGTGAGTAACTCTATTAATCATATGCAGATACTATTTGTAAGGAGCATGCTAGCAATTCCAAATTCTATACGTAACACTCTGAAAGAACCTGACTTGTACTTTTACTTGCAGCCTCTTCCATTTTTAAAAATTAATATTCCTTGACAATACCAAGAGTTCACTGCATGAAATGAAGCCAAAGGAACTCTGTTTGGGCTTTACTGCATCCCATTTATCACATCTATCAATGTACCTTAACTGGTATTTACTGATTTAGAAATTAGGGGTGTTCTTAGTAAAAACATCTTCGTTGAGCACAGCAATGGCAGCTACAGCAGCAGAAAGCAAAAGTGATATCATAGTTCACTTGCAGAAGTCACAGAACACCCCATCAAACTGGTAGTTTCAGGTCTTGGTTTTTTGTTTCTTTGTTTCTAAATTTTATTTCTGAGCTGTTAATACTTTAAAGCCATGAAGGCACCCTCTCTTTCTTAGTGGATGATATTAACATCTTACCATTTGCTAGCAACAAATTACCAACTAAACATACTCAAAAGGCTTTTTCATCTTATTAGTCATGAAATAACATTTAAGTTCTTTATGCAGCCTCATGACAATTTATTGGGGTTTTATTTGAATATGGCTCTTGATTTCTCTGATTGAGAAAAAAAATAGGTTGGGGTGAATGGAATTTTGTCTGTTTTGGAGGAAGAACTGCACTTATTTTAAGAGGACAACACTGAAACCACACCCAGGCTTTTTGGCACAGAAATCAGAAAAAAAAAAAACAAACCAAAAACCAAAAAACCCCCCAGAAATAAAATAATTCTTGTAGATTAATTCTTTTCTGTGCACATCAAAGAAAGGCAAAGAACTAAGTGTGAGAGAGTCCAGTCAGAGCTTCTACTCCAGCTGCTATTTGAAGGAGGAAATGGAAGCTTGGCTGAGAGATGACCAAAAGAGTGGTTCTGCCCAGAGGAGTCCCCATTGCTCATCACTGCCACTCACACTGCTCCATAACATGGGTAGCCTGGGTGATAGTATCCTGGGAAAGCAGGCAGGCAGGGAGGGTAAGAGTATTTCACACAAGCTGGCTTCCTTTGCATGTCTTTTATCTTGCCCATGATCAGCTCTCATGTGTCTGATATGTATGTGTGGTTTTTTTAACATTCTCTTTTGTAGCTAGTACTAATTCTGTCTTAGTAATGTTTTGTTTGGCTGTAATTCTCTTTGAACAAAGACTTTCAGGAAACCCCTCCAAACAGCTTCTGTGCTCTAAGACTGTCTGTTAACAGACTCAAAATCCCAGACAAAGTCAATTTATTTAATTATTTTAAAATAATTAAGAAAACCCGGTATCTGACAAAGTTGTATATATTGTGGGCTTGAGATAAGAACATGACTCAATGTGTCTGATAACATTCAACAGTGAAATGTTTACTGAGAAGTTCATTTCTTGGGTAATTCCAAGGCTATAAAAGACAAGGATTCTATCTGTTATCTCTTTTACTTGGTACCACTGAAGTTGAGAGAAAAAGATTGTGACTTGGCTCTACACATTGCAATGAAGACTCATGAGATACTTGGCGTCTCACCCATTTCTGTGCTTTTGGATGATCCAGGGCTCAAAGTTTCTATTCTAACTCTGAGTTACTGGGTCTTACCAATCCAGTTCAGATTCCTAAGAGTACTCAGACTTTCTAAAGGAACCCATCATTTTAAAGAATTTTATCCACTTATATTAATCTAAACAGATGTAAATACTGGGGAGTATGTGTTAGGACGTAACGCAGGAAGTACAGTGGGTGTCTCTTAGTGATAAAATTCAATATGGACAATATTTCTTACACAGACACCCAGACAAAGGAAAGAGTCTGTGTAAAGTGTCAAGCTTACATGAACCAGAGGAAATACATGGGTTTAGATCTGCATTAAAAACAATCACAAAAGATCCATTTTAAGAGCCACAAGGTATAGTTACAGAAAGCAAGATGTTGGCATATAGACATTAGAAATGTCCAAGGAGGTAATCTTCTGGAGAATGGTGTCTTGCAGCTTGTACAGTTACCACAGTAACATTTTAGTTTTGCTCAGAGAGTCTCAGCATAGTAAAAAAGGGGGAAAATTTGATTTTTGCCCATGTTGGGGTTTTTTTCATGAAAAAGAGACCTTTCAGACCCTAACCATGTTTCTCAGAATTCAGCTGAATTGTTTTTGGAAAACCAGAAGGATTTTTTCATTGCTTTCAGAGAAGGGACAAACAAGAAATAGTATTTTCTTATTATTATGATCTATTTTGTATATCTGTAAGGAAGACTTATATTCTTTTTTGAAATCATGAGACGTTGAAAAAAACCTATGTATTGCCAGCAGTCAATCATCTTGATTGCTATCAATTACACTTATAATTGAATAATTTACCATCTAGATGTGACCATTATGGAGAAGCACAAGTTATTACTCCAGACTAAGTTGAAGAAACTTTTCATTATTGGCTTGAATTTCAATTTCCCCCTATATCCCTCCCCCTAATTTTTGAATTTTTGGCTGCTTATTTTTATTGAAGGAATAGGGCTAGTATTTGAGGGCAATAGTAATAGCTGTCTGCCTGGAAAAATTCAGACAAGGACCAGATCTTCATCTGGTGGTAATGAATCTAGAGGTTTCAGTTTCATAGGGAATAAAACTTATATTAACCAGATGAGGATTTGGCTCATGGAGTTTTGTACGTTCCTTGTCATCCATTTTCTGAAACTTCCCCAAATGTTTCTGTCAATCCATGAGACCTCCACAACTGGCTTCTTCTAGCCTATTTAAATTTGCTTGCTCCTTTAGCTTTACTTAAGAGAAGGATCTGCAATAAGCTAGGGATGTTACTCCTAGATCTAATAGCATCATGAATTTAAGAATCATGCAAAGCATCGACAGACAACTTTGTGGAAGAGTACCCTCCACTCAAAAAAACCCCACACTTAGCACCTATGCAAAAGGGAAGGGAAAAAAGAGATGTGCAGCAACTTTCTTCCTTTTCTTTTTCCTCTAACCCTGTTGAAGGCTCTCTCCCCAAAGCCAGAACTGTTACAGGTTTCCAAAGTGTTTTGACTGCAGCAATTCCCAGCAAATCTCTCATGCAGCCAAGGCATATCTAGAGCCCAATAATGCTCCATCCTGATCTGTTCTCCCAATGCTCCAAAGGAAGGAGGTAGAAGAAATGCCACAAACCCATTAAACTGCTCTCTTCCTCTATGGATCTCTCTGAAAACCAGTGAAGTCCCCACTACCATTGTGTTATAAGCTCTGTGTTTCTGAAGTAATGTAACTTCTGCACCACAGAAGATCCAGCTCACAAAAGCTACAGTGCTGACAAATGGTAAATGTCAGCAAAGGATCGTGACTCCAACCATCAATTCACAAGTTATGAAAAAAAACTTCTTCTTAGTGGCTTTATCACTGACTCACAAGCTCAACATCAAAGTTTTCAAGCTAGCAGCACAGGACTGGATGACAATGATGAATTCAAGAAATTTATCATGGTGAGATTATGTGTAGTTTAGTGCAACATTTATTCAGATAATTTTAAAAATAGATGGAACCCTAAAAATAATTGTAGAAATCAAAACCAGGAAGATTTTAGATTCAAAAATGCAGATTAGTCAGAATTTACAAGGTACTTGTTGATTTTCTGTATTATGTATTTTTAATCTTTATTAAATATCTTCAGAACCATATGTTTCTGGAGGAATATGCTGTGTCTGCATAGTTTCCGTGCAAAGCACATGATTAGGTAAACTTTTTAAGTACTGACATTACTAATGCTATAAACAATTTCCAATTCATGCCAAAGCATAACATCACTTAAAGAAAGGTGCAGAATAGTCTAGAGTTCTTCTTTCCAAGATACTGATAATAATTTTTAATCTCCCACAAAGAGAGTTTACAGAAAAAATTACGCCAGAAGTTACTTTTTGGCAGGAAAAAGGAAAAGTACTGAAGAATTAGGTGAGAGAAAGAAAAATGCAAATGTCTGGAAAAAAAGGGGGGGGGGAAAGCCCTCCATCTTTCTCTTGAAAAACAGAATAGCCACAGACAAGAGGTGTTGGAGAGGAAGGAGGCGTTTTCCTTTAAATGGCAAATCAGCTTGTTGGATAAAACAAACTGGCAAGATGGTGTGTTCATTCCTTCTACTGAAGTCCCTTTTCCAGGGACCATTTGTGTGAGTACAAACAGATTCCCACAGCACACATTGAAAAATCTGGTGACTTACTGCCTCGTTACATGGGCTACAGCAGCGGACAGCAGCTTCTACACCAGGGTGGGGATCTGGACCGCAGCCAGCTCCTGTGAGGTTCCTCTGCCATCTGCCAGGGAGGACTCCGTGCTCCTTCCCTCAGCAGTGGGCATTGCAGCCTCACAGGCATCACTTCCCAGCCTGCAGGGCTGCCAAACAGATACCTCAGACACTGCATGGCTGTCCACATACCTACCCATAGCCTGAGTGGCTTAATAAAACAAACTGGGGTAACAAAGGGGTCGCAAGCAAAACAAACACAAATGCCTTTCTGTTATACTCATCTGCATTATTTTAACCGTGGGGGCTTTTGGTATCTCCCACCTACAGTTCTTTTAAGTGCCCTGCATATGCAAGATCCCACAGCAAAATCAGATGCTTTCCACCCATCCTGTGCTTTGGGTTACTTCCATTTATATCCTCTTGGGCGCAGTCTTTGAGACACCAGTGTAGATTGTTCTCTCTGGACAGCATCTTGAGTGCATTACTGTTATTCCTCTTCTCTGCACCCAAACCACCAGTGGCTGTTGTTCTTCTTCTCTGCACCCAAACCACCAGTGGCTGTGTGAACCATCCATGTGGGGATCTAATTGCCATTGCCTGCTTTTGCTGGGGCTAAGTCCTTGCATTGTGTGAAAGCAGCTCCCTCTCTTCCTCTCAGACCATCTGACGGCTGGGTGGCTACCCCCTCATTTTTTACCACTGAGGACCAGTCAGGGCTGCTGGAACATTGAGAAGATTGCATAAAGCAACTGTTATAAAGCATATTTTCTTTGGAATGCTTTCTGGTGTTTCTTTCAGCAGAAAGCATGGCGTTAAGGCAAATGACAGACTTGGGCAGAAGGGCCAGTTCAAGCCCAAAAAGTGCAGTATCTGTCCAGTCACTGCTTATCTGGGGACCAAAGGCAGCCACAGCCCCAACACACCCATGGTGGCTGAGCACCTGCAGCTAGCCTGGATGACTTCAGGCCTGTTGTTCAGCCTACACGTGTCCACGACAGCAATTTCTTCATCTCCAGCTTTTACCAGTGTTTCTGTTGGACCACAGAGATATTAAAACACATTACAGAAGCTTTGTAGTAGGAATATGATTTCAGAGAAAAACTGGAGCAAAGCATGGACTATTAAAACAGGTGAAGGGTCTGTCTCCCAGTCCTATGTCCTACACCAGTGTCCTGCCCTCTTTGCTTCACTCTAGAAGTACATGGAGCCCCAAAGGAGGAGGTCCTCCCTCTCCCACAGGGTTATCCCAAGTGGAGAACACAGGCATTAGAGTCTGTGGGGGGCCTTCATCCTCCCTTGGGAAAAACACATCTTCTCTTTGACCTTTACTTTGCCTTGTGCACAGATGCCACAAAAATGGCATCCCAACCTATCTGCCAGAAAATGCTACATCATCCAGGAGGATACTTGTGCAGAGGGATAGAGGAGGGCAAAGGCACTTTTGGTCTGGCAGGTGACCAGTTGGTTTAGTTCTGGCAACAGCAGACATTACAGTTTGTGCCTTATTCTGACCACTAAACATCATTGCTTTTGGCCAAGTGCTTAAAGCAGCCAGCATCTTTAACCAAATCTCTTATTTCTTCCCAAAGTTTCCATGAAAGGGGTTTACACGTCCTCTGCCCATTTCAGAGCAGGGTGGAGGAAATTCCTCACTGCAGTCAGCAATCCTGCTAGCACAGACTGGTGCCATTTGCACACTGTATTGCCAACAGCAAGCCCTGAGAGTGGTGAATAAGAGCCCAAACATCACAAGACTGCCGCAACATTTTTAAAATAACAATAAAATTTAAAATAACATTTTAAAATAACAAAAGGAAGCTCTTTTCATTGCAGTTCAGATGCTGTAAATTTAGATTAGTTTCTTTTCCACTCCTTTTCCACTGTCTTACAGCCTGGAAATATTTTGTAGACATGAAAGCTGAGATTTACACCCTCCTTAGTGCCAGTACATTGCAGTTTCTACCAAATTTCATGATAAGACCCTGGGAGCTGGTAACATCATGCAAATGGCACTCAAAAATTACTCAGAGTTGGCAAATAAAGCTAAGGTTATTAACTCAGCAGAGCATTTCTTACTCTTTTTAAATAATTTAAGTATTTGACATACATAGGAGACCATGTTTTAAGTGATGCAAGGCTTAACATGATTGCTACAGTGTCTGAAAGTGAAAACATGGTTGATTTCATCCTGAATCTCTTGCTCTGTGTGTGTGTTATCAAGTGGCTAATACATATCCAAATCCTGTTTTCATGTGAAAAATAAAGTCTATGCCCATAAAAATGCAGTAGCAAATAATGAGATTGTTTCAGAAAATTAGGTTGGTTTCTTCAGTGTTGTAAAACACCTGGATCTTTTTCAATTCTTAGCCAATATATTCACATTTGTAAAGAGCATTATATACAGAAAAGTGTTCTTTTTCTGTATAATTCTGCATCTGAAAACTGCTGTTCATATTAGAAGCAGTACTTTTTTGTGACTAAATTTGATTATGTGTTTTTTGTCTTCTCTTTAGTCACACTTTCCACAAAAAGATTTCTCATCACCACTTCAAATTTGCTTTATTTTGCACCGTATTGAAAAAAACAAAAAAAACAACCACTCAACAAAATGCTCAATTTTAAAACTGTTCTGGAAAAGTCCCTGAAAAAAAATCTTGTTATCACCCTCTTAATTTTAAACAATCTGTTTCAAGGTTGATCCAAACCAAACAAGCTTCCATTAAGTGGCACCAGCTTCTATTAAAATGCCATTAGCAGCACTGAATCTTCACGCCCGTTCCACCGGACGACTTGCCAGTTAAAAAACCCATCTGAATTTCAAAAGTTTCCAGTTTTAACGGTTTCATTGTGGCTCTCGTTTGAATCTTTGTCACCCTCTAGTGTCACGACAATGGAAGCCACGAGCCAAAAAAGGCAAGTTCCAGCGGAGAGAGCCCCCGAGAGCTGCGGGCGCAGAGCGGGGCTCGCACAAACAGCAGGGCGCGGACAATGGCAGCAGCGAGGGCAGCCATGCGATGGCACGGTGCTCAGCAAAGAGCCCAGAGTCAGCGGTGCCGGCGGATTAGCGGGCGACAATCAGCCGTGCCCGGCGGGGCCGCGGCCGGGAGCTCCGGTGCCGCGGTGTCACAGCGCCGCTGCCAGCGCGGGCGGCCGACACAACGCAAGGTGCCGGTCGCTGCTCCTCGCCCGGGCTCCCCAGCGGCTCTCAGCGACAGTTTTGAAAGCAAATGGTTTTTTGTTTGAAAGGCAGCGGCATCGCATCCACATCCTGAGGTGGTGTCCAACACAAGAGCTGTTGGATGCCGCAGACGGCAACTCTTGTCCACGGCTCATTCCCCTCCCAGCACAGGATAATGCTGCTTAGTTTATTTTTGGCGAAAGCAAATGAAAAATGACTCCTACAACCCTTTTACAACCCTTTCCTCACGGTTTTCTACAGTTACAAGAATGAAACAACCTTCCTGATGTGCATCAGCACATTTGTTTCCTTCCCTCCATTCCCTACCTTCAGCTCTGCCCTCATCAAAATCACCTGAACTCTCAGGCTTTGATACCACCACTATCTTCTCTCAGGTCCTGAAGCTCCATCTCTCCCCTTGCACGCTCACTAGACCTATGTTCTCTGTTTGTTTTGGTCTGGGTTTTTTTTTTTTGCTCTGTTCTTTTTCACAGTTCCTCCTGCCTTCTTTAGTGTTGCAGTGGGATTACACCTACGCCCTTTTTGTGTCCACAATACATTTTCTGATACTTCTCTCAGAGAGGACCCCCAGGAAGCACATCTGGAACCTGTTCCTGTGAAATGCTATCAGAAGAAGGGCTAAGTCTTGCTTGGTGGGCAAAGGAGAGAATAGGTGGGCATGGCATAGACAGGCCACCACCCTTAGGTGGCCATGGCAGTGAAGAAGAGGGAAAGGGAGTGTAGGAGGTGGGGGACTAGCAGCAGCTGGATGGACAGAGCAGGAAGAGCGGCAGGATAGATCAGGAGAGCTAGGCAGGGACAGGTCAAAGGCTAAACAGAGCAGGGTGCTCCTCACTGGGGGCCCTGTGGTTGTTGCAGGGCTGCAGGATGAGTGTTGGGAAGCAAGAAGGAATGGGAGGCTTTCCAGAGGAAATTAGAGTTGCATGTCAAAACATCAGGACGAAAGGAGCAGAGGGTTTTGTATTATTTGCAGGCTTTGGCAGCAGGATCCAGAAGAAATGGGAAGCTCAGGAGTCTTGGTCAGGAATCAAAGAGATTGGTACCAGCACTGTCTCCTGGGAGATCACCTACACAGGCTCTTAGTTCAGAAGCAGAGATATGCACAGGCAGCAAAACTGCCTGGTGCCACCAGAAATGTGATAGAGCTGCTGCACTGCTGTGTTAGGAGCCATTCCAGTGTCCTGTCCAGACTCTTTCCTCCCTGAAAACCTTTCTCAAAGCAGATGACAGCCCCAGGTGGGTAACTCCCATAAGGGGACAGACTCTGTCTTCATCACAGATCCATTTGATTTTGAGAGCCTGCATGGAAACAAATGTATTTCAATTTGTATTTTGTAAAGCTCCATTCAACCAATAATAATTATTAATCAGAGGGAATAATAATTCTGTTTTCTGCAGGGTGATTATGCACCTTGCAAAACTACCCAGAACTGAGCTCACCTAGCAGCCTCTGCCATAAATAAAGTCAGGAGCAAGGGGCACAAGCAGAGCTTGTAGGGAACCTGGATTCCCCAGTGCAAACCTGTCCTTTTTGTAATAAAACTTAATTCTTCAGTTAAAATATTAGAATGGCATGAAGTGAGTCAAAGATTCACATCCAGGGAGATAACCATCCCAATATTTTCAATCTGATCCTGGGTTGGAGTGTGGGGGATTTTTGTTGGTTTTAAAATCTCTATTTAAATGGCACACAGATTTCCTGTTTGTCACTATTTGCCATATTTCCCCACAGAAATGTTCTACTGCTCAATGCTGTAGCTTGTCTAGACCTTTGTGATACTGCAGATGAAAGAAAAGCAAATAAACCTTGTGCCATTTAAAATAAGCACCTTGGGAAATCTGAAAAATACAGATTATCTCACACAGACTGATTTACCATACAAAAACCATGTTTCTCTGGTCTGGAAAATGGTTGATTAAATATATCCCATAGTTAAATCATTTAATGGTTGATTGAATAGATATTTAGTGAGTAAGCACAAGTACATTTTTGGATTTTGATTTCTAGGAACACAAGCACCATTTAGTTAATCCACACCTGGTATGCAGTGCAAAATGCTGCATGTTTCATTCGGAATCATGCCAAAGTTTTAAGTGATCAACAGAAACGGTGTCTGCAAGCTGAATGTACAAGAGTGTAAATTATAATGACAAAAGACAGGAGCTTTAGGAGACCAGACACAGCATCCACATAAAATTGGTATATTGAAGGTTGGTGCTCCAGGAGCTGAGTATCTCATCCAGAATGTTTTGACAGATTTTGGGGCATCATATAAGGCAATTGATATTCTGCAGACTCAGGGCTACAGAGAAAGAAGTGCCAATTATTTTAAAGATGTAGCTGAAGCTCCTGCCTTTAAAAGTCTGATGCAACCTTGGCATATGAACGGGTTAGAATTTCCCACAGCATTATATTAATCTCTCAGTTGTTTACACAGCACTTATTTTAAAATGGCAAACTGATACGTAAATCACAAGGATCAACAGCAGGATTTTTTTGGCCGTAAGCATGCCAGAAAAATATCACCCTCCGATGTGTTTCAGAAACATAAAATCTAACCATGACAGAAGAAGTATGAGTTTACTATGTGTGAATTGCAGTAAGAGGTGGTGCTGTTAGCATCAGCTATGAGAAAGTTTGTCTGGCACTTTCTGGGATAATACCCTATATTGTCTTGCTCTGACTTCACAGTGCTTTAACAGTTTGCTCTTTTACCATTACGGCGGGTTTGTGTCTGATCACAACCTTTTCTCTGAACAGCTGCAGCCCTTCAAATCTTGGAAAATGTGAAATTTGTAAGGGGACAATTTCTGTGCAAAGACTAAGTCCATTCCTGTGTTCAGTGAAAAGCACACCAAGTTTTATCAGGGTCCAAGTCTTTGAAAAGTCTCTTCGTCAGTGCTCAGAAGGGATTCACTTGCACTTTTCACCTGAAAATCCAAAGGGTGCAACAATATTCTCAGCTTTTCCTGACTACAGTTGATGCTTTGGGATTTTACCTATCAGGACCAAGAGATTGTTTTTCCTGGGGTTTTATCTTCTTTTTTTTTATTTTCATTTTTTTCTTTTTGTTTCAGACAGAGGACAAAGCTGACGGACAGAAGTGTAACGTACAAATGGGTGTGAAGCTAAGGCATAAGGTAACTGATGAGAAAACCTGGTAGAAAAAGAAACTGCAAGCTTGTGGGAAAAAAGAAAAACTGGGTCAATAATTTATAATGGAAAGACTGTAGGATTTCGAGATCAGGGAAGAGAGAGGGAAGACAGAATGACTAGACAAGGAACTTAGTGGGGGTATCAGGACTGGAGCCAGGGATTGTGATGGGATATGCCATGGAAATCCCTGAACAAATTATAAATATCTGGAAAGCAATTATTTGTAAGTGCGTTGCAGTACTTGTTAGCCACTTCCTAATTTTGCAGAATGTATCAGTACTCATCACATTCTCCCACATTCCTCTGCATCTCTGAAGTCATGTCTCTCCTAGGTCATGTATTCAACTCTGAAAGTCAAGCAGCCATGGAAGAATTTAAACTTTTTATGTCTGTTTTACACTCAAATTTACCCTTTGGCCAAAGGAAAAGTACACTGGGTCAGGGTCCAGGAACTGTTAGTTCTAGCTTCATATGTGACTAATGCATGACTTCTTACACTTCACTGTCTTTGTTTCTGTGTCTTTGCATCAGCAACTCAGCCATGGTAGAGCTAATATTGTTTTGTATATTTATCATGTGCAAACACACCCTGCAGAGATGTGTCACAGGATTTATGTTACTGCAGCATATATTACCGCTCAAAAAAGGCAATATCAAAGAAGACAATGCATCTTATTGGAACCAGATCCTCAAATATCTACTTTTAAAACTTTTAGTCTGCGTACATAATGCTTTTATCCTAGAAACAATGACACCACAAAGTGTCTGCCTCCAGCTTGCAAGAGAAGAGCATTTTGAATGGTGTTTGTAGTCCAAATGTTTGGCTAAAGCAGGTGAATATGGAAAGGCTATACAGCAATATTCTGAATAGACAAGAGCCTGAGTGAGAAGACATTTAGTGCCTGGCATGACCGTGCTCTCAGTGTGTAACTTGGATAACACTGGAAATCAAGGCATTCTGGTTCCCATCCCTCTGCTGCAATAACTAATTACATCACATTGCCCTCTCTATTTTTTTTTTTTTTTTACGATGCATCCCCTCAAGACTTTTGGCTATTTTCTGGTTTATGTTAGCAGAGTTGCCAGCTTCACTTGGCTTTCTATCACCTCTGCACCACAGCCAAGTATTTTTCCCCCCATCACCAAGCAACACAGTACTGCATGAGGCAGACATGGTGTGTCTGTGCTGCTTGGTCTTCCAGCTTTCTCCCCTCCAGTCAGGAAATTAGTGTGTTTAAACTCTAACATGTTTAAAATCCCACTAGCATTGTCTGAATACATTTTTTTTTTTTTTGGTAGCAGACTAAGTTTAGAATAAGACAAGTAAATTAATTTTTACTAGTTAAATTAAAAATAGTGGCTCTGCTGTGACAACAGCAGCAGGGGAAATCCCAGTTGGTCCTCTGGAACATTTCAGGCTTCCTGCTTCACTGTCTCTGCTGCAGTATCCCCCCTTACATAACTCAGCAGGCAGCACTAACACACTCATCCAAGCAGGCACATTGCCAAAAATATTTGGTCTATTGAACACTCGTGGTACACAGACTGAAGACTTTTGTGACTCTCCTCCACATGAACTTCAGCTTTAAATTGCAAAGGAGTGTCTGCACTCTTCTCCCTTGAGAAACCCAAATTTACTTTTATGAGGCCATCAATATTAATGTTCATGCAGCATTCCAAAAAGCTATTTTCCCCTTCCTCTTCTACTGCCAAACAAGAACAATGAAGCAACTTTGTAATCAATGTCATATTTAAACTATTTATTGTTTCTTTCTCCTCCTTGCCCCTTCTCTTTTCCTATATTTTTGAGGGGTGTACTTTTTCTTTTTTTCTGGCTTCTGAACCCTGTCTTTACTTTTCTTTCTAATATTTCCCTTGTTTATGTAGCCTTCTATGCTTTGGGCCTTCATCATGCAATCCCACAGTTATACAATGTTCCCATAACGCTGAAATTGTTACATACACGCCAGATAAATAAAATGCTTTGGGTTTTGAGAAGAGGGACTGGGGAGGAGCCGAACAGACTGAAGTGCATGCACTCAAGAACTGGGGATTTGGGAAGGTGCCCATTCCCTGTAATGCCAAACACACAATGCTTGCTGAGTGTGTCACAGCCACACACCAAAGCAGAGCTCCTGCTGGATGGTCCTTCTCCTCTGAACTATAGGTGCTCCTCAGACAAAGATGTGGTTTTCAGGGAACACTTCCTAAATTTTATTCAAACACAGTTTACATTTTACTGGAGGCTGGCTGATCTGTAGGGCTGATGACAGGAACTTCTGCCCCTTTCGTGCTTCAGTTTTAACTGCAATTATTTTCCAGACAATCCTTATTTTAAGGCAGTAAGCAAGCAGAGAGAGCCATTTACTTTCACACAACACTTTTTAAGGAGCCTACAAAATTCAGAAACTAATCTATGTGTTCTTGAGTGCTCATTTAATGCCCATCTAATGACTTTCCTGCTAATATAGGTATTGAACTCATCGGGCTGCGACTGCCTCACATCAGCTGGGAAGTCAGAGCAGTCGGCAACCAGCTTGTGTCAGCAAGCTGGGAAGGGCCTTGGTCCAAGCTGTATTATGAAGGCATGTCTCTGTAGTCAGGTGGAGACAGTTGTGGAAGAGCTTAGCTCATTTTCTAAGGTGCAAAATGGAAGATACATTCAATCCAAAAGCTGTTTGGACACGCTGTTGTGGAACTGTGCCCAAGCTAATAAGTTCTGCTCAGAGGCAGGTTATTCTTTTACATAAGTTGGCTGGTCCCTTATTTGGTGAGGTATATATGCTAAAGCTTGAAATAACACAGTTCAGCCTTTAATATGAATGTTGGTTTCTAGACAAAGGCTGCTTAGAAAGACAGGCTTTCTTTTCCTTTTTCATGTTCATCCTTCTGAAGTTCCCAGGAAACTAGTACAGAATATATTATGCTTGCATGACAGAAGTAAAGAAGTTGAGAAGCTAAACCTCTTACTGGTTTGTTTCTCTTTCATATTCCTCGCATCTTTCACTCTGCAGGAACAAGTGAAAAGAGACAGAATTACTACCATTCCATTAATCAAAAACTGCCCCCTTTTCTCTTGTAACTATGTAATGTATACATTAATTTTAATTTATAGTGGTAATATATGCCACAATACATTTGGGGTACATAATTTTTAAAGTTAAATATAACAGTTAAGTAATTTTTCCATTGAAAGTCTCATTATAGCTATCAAATGTATTATTAGAAGATGTTAACCTTAAATTAAAATCCTTGGTGTCAGCATATCATGACCTTATAAAATTCTTTTCAGAGATTTTGATGATATTGCACTTCTGTTTCCCATTCCACACACACCAGAGTTTAACAGGTTCATATGTAATAAGGTTTATGGCCTTCCTGTGTCATTAACAAAACCAGATGACCTCTCTGTGTCAGAGTTAAGCCATTTCATTTACCATCCTACTCTTACTCTGCTATCATAACTAAGTACTTAATTAGCTAGAAGTCTCAGCAAGAATTTACAAATCCTTACAAATTGCTGAAAATCTGTAAAAATGTAAGTAACCCCCTGGACTTAGCTTGGACATAGTTCTGAGCTACTGTATTTAAATGATTTCTGGATTGCCTGGAACTTCATGGTCACCTGCACTGATTGTGCACACATTTATCTTAATTTCACTTAGTCATTGCAACCTGTACCTACAGTGCCTACCATTTCCTTGGTCCACAGTAGAGGTTTACCCTGCAGAAGAGGAAATGCTATGCAGAAATACATGTTGGGGAAACACTGATACTTGGGTTGTAGAAGCTGTTCTTACTGAGGAGTTAAACTGTAATCTACATTCACTCCTTTCTCGCTGTCTTGAACCAAAGCCCCTGCACAGAACTGCGCAGAGTATCCCTTAACTCAAGTTAGCTCAGTAGCAAAGACAGCAGGACTGCAGTGCTGATAAGACCAGACTGCTCCCTGTCTCTCGAGAGACTCCCACTGGAAGTTGCTAAGGCACACATCTGGCTTGTGGTTTAGGAGAGGAGAAATCCTGTGGCAGGGCCTATTTGTGCCTCTTGCATGTAGAAGGCATGCAGTTCTGCCTGTGGGGTATTGAAGCTACCTCAGGCCAGATCCATTGACTTACAAATCACAAAACCTAGCTGGAATGAATCCCATTCAGAAGTAACAGTCAGGATTTTAGTGAAAACATTCTCCATGTTTTCTTAGGAAAATCATAACTTTTGGCTGAGATTGGACTACTGTAAACGAGAGGGGTAAAACTGACAGGACAAGCAACAGACTCCTTTCTTGGATGAACCCAGCACACCACTTCCTCAAGACTACAGATTTCAGTAATCCCCTTTGACAACAGGGCTCCCTGAGCTAGTGTCTATCTCTCACAAACACATGACAAGCACATTTGTTTATACTTGACTGAGGTACAGTTTAGCTCTTTATCTAATGTTCCTTTGTCTCTGTGTGCTTTTTCAAATCTCTGTAGAGCAGGAGTTGCTGCTGAGACAGTGGCTACTGTTCCATGGCAACTAAAATTAAAAAAACTACTCCCTTCTTTTGATTTCAAACCTTCTGTCTGCGAGAGGCATTTCAGGGAGCCCAGAAAGAGGAGAATCCCTCCCTATTCATTTTTTCCATGCCACTAATTATTTCATAACTTCCGTTATTTCATATCCCAAGTAGATGTTTCTCATCCAAGGTAAAGTTTGCCCTCTCTATTAAGTTCCATCTTTTGTGGTAGCCATACCTTATCTTTGGCCACACTTATTGCCATCATTACTATATATTTTAGTTCTACAATATTTTTTAAATAAGTCCAACTAGAACAACGTACAGTCTTCAAAATAAGGGTCAGATTTATAACTCTGGATCTGCAAATTGTATCATGCTTATAATTGCATCCTGATTTCTATTTTATTCATCATTTTCTTCTGCTAATACTTTGGGGTTTTGTTTGTTTGCCATTGCTGAATATGAATCTGACATTTGCATACAGTATCTCCCAAAGAGCTCAGACACCTCCTTCTGTAGCTGTTATAACCTATTTAAAGATGTATTGCATAAGTGAAGAAGGCTTTCCTTCTCCCCGTGGGTATTTTCCAGTATTTAACATTGAATTTCTTCCACCATTTATAGCCAAATTGCTCTGTCTTGAGAGAATATCCTGCATTACCATCACAAGTGGCTCTTGGTTTGCATCATCTGCTGATCTTATGGCCTCTCTATTTACTTCTAAAACATTCTAAATATAAAGTAGCCTGGGAGTGAGCATCAAATCTTGGAGAACATCTACCAGTAAACCCCTGCATTGTGAAAATGGAAAGCTACGTGTTCATTCCCTATCCTGATTCCTGAAGATTTTCTTTCAATTCTGTATGGACACCTGAGAAAACCTACTTTATCTCATGCTTGCTTTCTTCAGCATGCTCTAATGAAGGATCTTTGCTTACAGGTTTAGGGAATCCATCTATGATGTATCATTCAAAATGTATCATCCATAATGTATCATCCAAATTATTCTCATTCTCTTGCATGCTGAATTTTTCTATAAACTCTAATCATTTGTGCCTTATACCCTTCTTTTGAAAAAGCTTTATCAACTTGCTACAGGAGGTCAGGCTTATTGGGCTGTTATTCCTGAGGTCCCACTGAATTTAAGAACAAAATGAATATCACATTTGCCACGTTCCATTCCTTTGGAAAAGAGGCCAATCTGTATGTTGAGTTACATCGCATTCATAATTTGTCACATATATCAGACTTCCTTTAGAAGTATTTTGAAAGCCTGATATAATCTACTTGATTTGTTACCATTTGGTTCTGTCTAATCTAAAATTTCTTGTCTGACACTTTAAATTGAGATAATTTCTTTGACTTGGACCCAAAAAAATGTTCTGCTGTTGAAGCCTGCCTAAGCTTGTCCATGGAGAACATTATCGTGAAAAATTCATTTAGCATTTCAGCTCTGGGCTTATCTCCTTTAAAAACTTCTTTTATAGCCCAAACATTATAGAATGCCTATAAACTGTCTGGCACAATTCATGCTTCTGATGTGTTTAGAGCAAGTTTTATTATTCACTCTTATGCTTATCACAAGTTATTCCTCAAAATACTTTTGGCCCACTTTATAAAGACTTTATATTAAACGTATAAGAGTTTATGTTCTTTTCTGTTTTCCTCATTTCAACACAATTTTCACTTTTTGAAGACTGACTGTTACTTCTAACAACTACTTTCACATTTCTGTTTTGTCATGCCAGCTTTCTGTGTGCGTGTGGTCCTTTTAAAGTCTTTTTTTGATAAGCAGTAAATGTTTGCTGTTAGTCTCTGGTACAGCATCTTGAAACAATCGGCATGCCACCTGCAAACTTTCTACTCCTTTGGCTGCTCCTTTGAATTTCCCCTTAATAGCCATGATTTGCATATTTCAATAATACATAATAGTCTAATAATATACAGCAGAGACATATGCTTTGATACTACCTTTTGGTTCCTAGGCAAATCCTCATAACATAGGAATTTCTATTTAATTACAATTCCTAATAACATCTGCACTTTGTTAGTTTCTGCCAGAATCCTGCTTTGTTTCTTGGGGGATTTTACCGACTTGTCAATGAAATGAGAATCAATCAGGCCTCGGGTAAGACAGCACAGAGCGAGTGAATCCCTCTCCAGCTGAGCTGAATGCTGCTGAGTAGGTCAGCAGTGCTAGGACTGATGGGCTCCCCTCCTGCATTTTAGCTGCAAACTATTTGGTGAATATCTGCAAAAAATTTAGGAGAATCAGCAGTGCTGACAGTTGCATTTTAGAGAGGTCTCTTTCAGAAACGAACAAACTAAAAGAATGTGAAATCAGAACTGACCACAGAGCTTTAACTGCAACAGAATTACACAGTCTTGGGGGTTTTCTAAGCAAAATGAAATCATTTCAGCCCATCAGCTCTTGCATTGCCCTTCATGTGAGTCACACACAGATTTTACGACATTATTTTCTCTCCTCAATAACTTTCAAGAGCAGTAAAATTAATAACTCATGATACAGAAATTTAATACGAGAAGGCTGCATGTGTTCTGGCAGGGGCAGCGCTATTTCAGCCAGGCGGAATCGGGAGAATTGGCGTTCCTGTCCTTGGCCGGGGCCGGGACAACATTTCCTTTTTCTCTCCTGCAGCGGCACCCGGTGGCATCATTTGGGAAGAGCCGGGAGCCGCTCGCATGCCAGGAAGGATTGCAGCTTTTTTCTGCCTCTCACAAGCTCACCGCGGCCACGTCTCCTGAGTAATTTGGTTGCTGTTGCTATAGACATAGACTTTCTTAATTTTAGTGCGCACTAAGTCTTACTTATGTTCATTTTTTCCCATGGTTTAGTCCTTAGTCCCCAAATAAAACATGAAATTATTATAGGAGAATACCATGGTAGTAACTAATTTTACAATTTTTTTTTTTTTTAATCCAAAAAAAGGAAGCTGAATATTTAAATTTATAGGAGGAAATCCCACTCATGCTGAAACTTCTGGAAAAAATAATTTGGTTTTTGGGGGCAGGAGCATGGCCCAAAGTTTTTTTTTATCCTTCTGGTGGAAACAGGAAAGGAAGTGTTTGTCTTGCACGCTGTGGAGGAAAATGTATTACATCTCCAAGTGCAACTTACACCTGCCATCTTGTCTCTGCATGACTCTCACTCCAGATGTACAGCAGCAAACAAGAAGAGAGCCTGAAGAAGTCTCACGAGACCTATAAAGTCAGCAAAATGGCTTATGACCTCTTTTTTGTTCAATATTTCATGAAGTATAAAAAAACCCAAAGCACTGAGGTTTTCCATTTGATTTTCCATTTAAAAGACAGATCTTTTAAGAGTGTAAGGTTTATCACATCAGGGAAATGGGAAATGTGTAATTCAGTTGAGATGTTTTTTCAGCTCAGGCTGGTTTTGGCTGTTGGTTTGTTACTTTTATTTTTGAAACTCTAATTCCCATACCTGGAAAAGAAAGCTTGATATCTCTATCTCTCTCAAACACAAGAATAGAGAATACTCTCACCTCAGATTTCTGAGTAATCCTGATGTGAAAATAAAGAAAAACAAGCCTGGAAAATTTCTGGTATTCGATGTAAATAATTAAAAAGGTGAGAGCATACAAATACAATGATACCACTTCAATCAAAGCTTTTGTTGTTCTGGTAAAAATCTGAGTGATCAGACTAATCACATTATCTCCTACCATTCTCACATTTAGAGTCCTTGTTTTATTATCAGTCAAAGTGCTGCAGGGAAGTAAGGGGTTTGTATAGCCTCAGCCTAAATCAACTTCTCTTTCAGATTAAGATTTACCCAAGAGGTGAGCTGCTTCTTTTTTTTTTTTTTTAGTTTAATTCCTCTCATTTCCATTCCATTCAACACATATATTTTAACAGGATGTTCTGCTTCTGCCTCTTGTATTTGTAATGCTTTTGTACTCCTAATCCTTTTGTGGGCACTGCTCTGTGTGTCTCTTCAGCCTAATTTAACCATAGTTTATATGGCTATAAGATAAAGATATTTTATACCTCACTAGTCAAGTGTAAACTATTACAGTAAATCGTGTTATTTTCACAAGTTTGGTAACAAGTGCTAGCTGGCATTATAAGTGTGGAAGTAACACTTTTATTTCCACATTCCTGCTTTCATCATTCACATTTATTTCTTCAGGGGAAGAACGATACTTGATGTCACATTGAGGAGTGTCTCTCTGCACTATATTTAATTCCTGGGCTGGGAAAAGATATTGCCTAAATACAAAAGGTCACAATTAAACTCTGGGGTATAAATGTACCACTCCTGATTTCTGTTTTCTTAAACCTTAACAGCATCTGACCATAACAGAACGGTGTCCTGAGGCCACAGGGAACATTTTCTCAAGAGCTGCTTAACTGTTTTTCTTTGTTTTTCCTCAGTTCATTTCGGAGCTGCTACAGCAACCAGGAGAGGAGCTGTTGTGCCTGTACTTAGCTCTCGCTTGCAGTGAGGCAATGTTCTAGTTCCACAATGATTTAGGTGGAAGCTGAGCAATTTCTACCCACATTTAGACCTAGCTGTGTTTTCAGGCCAGAGAGGTGTCAACTACACAAAAATCAGACTGCAGATTTTAATTAGGAAAAGAAACAGAAGAGACTCTGTGCAAGGAAAATGAATGCTTTTCTATCAGTTTTCTTCCCCATTCATGATATAATATCTTCAGCAAAAATCTGTAACACAAATGGGACAAATGATATTTGTTGTCTAAAATGTGCTTTCCAGAACACTAATGAGCTTTTTCCTATCTGTTTGCAAGGCTCCTTTTCTTTTCCTACCAGAAACCAAGAGCTGACCACTCTTCAGTTGGAATATTTGCTCACTATTGAGACGTTCCAGTATTGCTCAGCACAAAACGTATGCATATATTATTGGGAATATGTGAAAATTAAAAACAGTGTCAATGGGATTTGCTTCAGTGGAATGTGGAGTACACAGGCTGTGCACTCCATATTCCACTGAAGGAGGGTTCCACTGCATCCTATTTACCCTCCACATATTCCACAGTGGAGGGTAAATAGGATGCAGACTGTTGTGTCACAACATTGTTTTTGTTCTTAAAACACTCTTTTAAGGTTCAGACATTGCTGTATAAATATCACTCAGAAAAGGATCTTCTTAAATACATTTTGGGAAAACCATTCATTAGATTAATATCCTTCTATTACTAAATTTCAAACAGCATGCTCCATCTTTTCAAAGGCTCTTCAGCTCTGTTGTTCTCCAAACACAAAGAGAATGCAGTGACTAAAAAGCTATCAGACCGAAGCACAGACAGTGAATGCAGCATATTTGTAGAGTGCTTGGAGACAAATGAGATTTTGGCGTAGTGGTGACTCATTTAATTGCACAGCTATCACAAGATAATGTGATAGTATTAACATAAGTAACTATGTGCTGCAATTATTCCTCTCAGAGTGTTATATGCTAGCATTTATAACAGCGTTCACTGCTTCTAGCTCGTAAAAAAATCCTGAAAGTATTCTCATTGAGATTACTGTGCAAGCATTTGGAATAAGATATCAGGCTGTGTGTGCCTGTGGCACTGTTGGTGCCTCTGCCCAGCCCTGGATGTGGCATGGATGGCACAATTACTCTCAGAGGCAGGAGTGGGCAGCTCAGGGCTTGGAGCTGAAGGGCTGTCACTGAAGGCAGTGCCAGTCCAGCGAGGAGGAAGACTTTAACCAGGCATTCCCCAAGTAGGGCACGCCGCACTGCTGATGCACAAATGCTGCCAGAAGGGAAAAATGTCTCCCCCTAGGCACACAGCCCCAAAAAGCCAGGAGAGACCACCAAATTAATCAAGGAGCACTCTTCATAGTCCCATTAACTGAAGATGTGTGGCCAAACTGAGCTGGGCAGAACTATTTCATTCTGGAAAGAAAATGGGCATGAGAAATTGGTGCCTGTAAGACATTTGTTAAATTCGCATTCTCTGCTGATGTATGTTATTTCTGGCCCCAAAATTGCCCACGGTCCATAAAAGAACACCCAGGCAAATAATTTCTAAGCCCAAGTGGTAGGAAAAGGACCCTGGAAACTAATTTATTTTAAAAGTGATTGTGGTGGGAGCCAGCCTTATTTTGACAATGGATACATTCAAATAATGTTTATTAAACTATGTTCATTTACTCCTTGAATTATGGTTGCCCTAAATGAGGTCTTCACCTTTCAAAAATGCCATCTGAATGGTGATATTACAAATTTAAACAATCAGTCATATGTAAATCAGAGTTAATAGAGCATCCCCTTTGGTAGTTGGACATGCATTATTCAGCTCTGGGTATCTTCTTTTTTCCCCACAGGCTGAAGCCATGATTAAAATGTTACTTTAAAATAAATGTCTCCACAGAGACAAAGACAGATTTAAAACATAATGGATTCTCTCTCACCATGCTATTAAGGAAGAAAGTTACCTCAGCATAAAGATTTCATTACACCTCACCAAAGACTTCAGATACTCCACTGCAATCTTAAAGATTTCACAAGGCCAAGATGAGTTAAAGCACAGACATCTTTAAAGAATATTGGTGTTCTTTCTTTCTCTTTTTTTTTTTTAATACAGAGATGTAATATTTCCTGTGAAGATGGCTGCCAATGTACATGCATGCCAATGCTTTTTTTAAAACCACAGTCTATTATTTTTATAAAAGTGGCCTGGCATGGTGTAAAGCCTTCAAGGCCAGTGTGCATGGTAGAGTTCAACACTGAGTTTTCTACTGCATCATTTATTTAGGAGGTAACTATGGTTCACTGGGCACAGGGCCAGTTTCCCTTTAGGAGAACCAGATGATTCAAAGCTCTGTGGTCACCACCACACAGTAGGTAGAGTTGGAAGAGGTAGGATTTGGACCAGATCTCTTTGGATCAAGACTTGTATTTCAGTACCTTCTGCACAATTAATAATGCATGTTCCAGCAGTGCTCCCCATGGACACTGCCTAGAGACATGGTCCAAGTAGACCACAGTACAATTAACTAAGATCCAAGTTAAGCAGAAATGGCATCTCCATACGAACAGAGCCTGTCAGTTTTAGGCGCAGCTATTTTCCCAATCTAACCAAAAGAAAAGTAAGTCCATGGCCATATTACTTCCATGCTTTACAGAGCTTAGCTGCTCTTATATGCCACTAGACAATCACAAACAGATCAGCCTGCCAGCCTTAGGCTGTCCCAAATGGTGTACTCCTTGGCTCTTCCCTCTCCGAAGAAGTTCATGCCTGCCCTATCACTTGAGTCTGCACTTCACTGACACTGATTTTTCTTCAGTATCAAAGTCGAGGCCTTTCTCTGCAGATATCATCACTTCAAACAAGCCTAGATTAGAGCAAGAAAATGCAAGTATGACACTCTGCTGAAATTTAATTCCTTGAAATCCAGGCTGTTGCCTGACTCTTCTGGTAGCTCTTGCTGCAGCGCAATCATAGCAAATTCACCATGTCTGCAGTTTTGACATGAAGTTTTGACACAGCTGATTATTTAAGAATAAGGGTTTTTTTTTTTTTACAATGGTCACACAGAAATTCTCTAGGACTGATCTTTAAAAACCCTAGTCTGTGACAGGATTGCTGGAGTCTGTAGAGCTCATATGTAACTCACCAAAATTACAGAGAACCAAAGCAGTGTTAAAATAACTTACTTGCATTCGTCTTCACATCTCGTAACCTGAAACTCTGAAGAACAATCTTGAATTATTATTGGATAAGTCTTTATTTTGTCCTGATAGCATATGAGATCAAATGATTCTATTGTGGTTTTTTTGAGCAGAAAGCTATGTAAAGAAAATCATCAGCCTTCAAAATAGCAAAGTTTAATAATAATAAAAAGCTTAGGATATTTGCAACTGTAAATAATTTGGTCAAATAAAGACTGTAGAATACAGCTGTGTTTATTTTTGTTTTTCATTCTTTATTAAATGAGACTTTTCCATCTTATATTTGAAGTTAAAAGGCTGTGAATGGAGCCAAGCTAATACCTGTGATGTTTTTTTAACTACTGAATATGCTTTTATCTGGGTTTGCTTTCTACTGGCTTCTGCCAGTGCCCTGATGAACAAAGGTACTGGCAAAGCATAGAGCATTCTTGCCTCAGAATGTAGAATTTGCACTTAGGTCTCACTTGCACTTCCAAGAGACGATAAAAAACCACATGAATGATGCAGCCAGTCAAAATAAGCAAATCTCACTTCAGATATGTAAAACTTGCAGTGCTCTGCAGATGAGGAGGCAATGAGAGCACCAGTGTGTAGTTCTGCTCTACAACCATTTATTTATATGCAGCAAATATGTATGGGTATGAAGACAAGAGCAATGTTCAGCACTGTGTAGTTGTAGAAATAGATCTGCAAGGAAAATGCATTAGCCAAAAAAGTTGAGCTTCTGATGAAACACAGCTCAGTCCTCTACCCAGAGTTTCACTGCCAGGGATGTTGCAGAGGCCTGTGAGCAGGGCAGAAGTGGCCCCCCCACCCCAAATGAGTGAGAGACCCAGATTAGTTAGCCACGATGCAATTAGCAAACAGCATGCATGACATGACTGAAAGATGAGCAACGCGTGAGAGCAGAACAAATGGCCTGTGGGACAATGTGGGGCAGCTGGGGAAGCAAGCCAGGACTCGGGGGCTGAGGCAGGTTGTGGCATCCCTCCTTCTGGGAGGGAAAACTGGATGGGACATAAAGGAAAGAGTGATCTATAGGGGAACTGAGGTGAATACACATAGATGTCTGAATATGAATACGTTCTTTATTCATATAGAATAAAGCTGTAAAAGAAGAGTATGTCTAAAGATAAATGAGTATTGTTGTTATAAATTTTTTCTGACACACATTCTCTGCCATGGCTGGAGAGAAAATGGATCAATAACCCTAAGCACTAATTTCCGGAGCTCCAACAAGACAGTCCTTTCAGAGCAGTAAAAACTGCAGCCAAGATTCTTGAACACTACCTAGAAATAATTTGCACTAATCTGATGCCTCCTAAAAATGACAAAGTTCTCTTTCCACTTACAAAACAGGAATTCTGCATGTTTGAGGTAATGTGATTGACCGGCAGCAGCCTAATTCTCATCACATTTTGTTTTGCTGCAAATGTTGCTTAAAAAAAAAAAAGTCAAGCAGTCTTTATCTGAAATTACACTAAAACCAAAATCTTCCATGTGTCAAAATTACTGACAGCACCAGCAGCCCAGCTGGATTCCTTCTGCTCCCAGAGGAAGATCGGAATTAGGATGAATTAGATCCCTTCCATACCATTATACCACTTTGCTTGTCTCAAAATGTGGGAGGAAAACTGTTAACGCTGAGGCCAATTTGTTGTTTATGTCATCTATTTGCATACTTAATTAATGTAAATTACCAGCCGCTACAGAAGTTTCAGACAATGACAACAGTTACGCTCCAGTTTTTCAAGTTAAAACCTCCAGGAGGAAAACATGGCTGGTTTATATTCTCCCTACATCAGTGACAGCAATTTCCAGGTTTTATTATTTGATTCTACTTTTGGAATTAAGAGCCAGGGAATAATTACTTAAGCAGGGAAAAAGAGATTATAATGAGGCTCAGGACTGGGCAGATAAAAATTACCAAAGGGAAACAGTCTTTTTTCCCATGGAGTAAAATAAGTAGTGGTAGCTCTGGGCATGACTTGGAAAACAGTACTGCACTGTACTGGGCAAAGAAGCTGTTTCTGTGGTGTCGGCTTTTTCTGATTTTTTTTTCCCCCCACTCCTTTTCTGAAAGCGGTATGATGTGAAAGAATTCCGTAGTACTAAAACGATAATGGAAGTAGTGAGAGGGCTTTGCAAAACAAGCTCAGTGTGAGTGCTGCTAGAATGAAGCCTACAATGATTAGACTTCTGAATAATCAGGCAAACAGCCCATATTGTAACAAGCACTGTTTATGGGGCTGAAGCAAACACAGACAAGTTTGATTCACATGCCTCAGTGAGCGCAAAAACACTTGTAACAAGGAGCCTTGCAAAGCCAGCAATTAGGGCTATGGAAACAGTCTCTGCCCTACCAAGATCACAAGCTCAGTGAGAGGTGGGAAGCACTCAGCTCAGCTGGGATGCTCCAGAGAGACGGGCTCTCAGCTCCCAGATAGGCAAAAATGGCAAAACCAGCCCCTGGCTAGGACTCTGTTCCCTATAGAGCTGCATCAGCAAAACATTGCCAAAAAATGCCTGAGCAGAATAATAGAAAAATCGAGCAAAATAAAGCCTATAAAAAAAGCTCTATAAATTTTTGAGAATTTCTAAAACCATTGCAAAAGGTATGATTTTGGTAAGCAGCTCTTTGTTGGCTTTACTACTAAAATGTAGTGTAAGCAATTCCAGCTGCAGCAGCTGAGACAGTTTTCTGCTTGCCATAAACATGAATGCACAGGATTGCCTGGGTCTGGAAGTACCTCACAGATATATTTACTCTACATGAATATGATATTCCAAATGGATGGGTCCTGCTCCAAAGACCCCAAGCCTTTTCATGCCATGATTTGGGCCAGTGGTGATTGTTACTATGATTCTCCAAGGGAGAGACTCACCCTGCTTCAAGTATGGATCACCAGGGGTTTGTGCTGCCCTGTAAGAAAGCACATGCAGGGTAGGAGTGCCCACCTGTCAGAGGTTTTTTGTTTTCCCATCCAGTTTTCCTATCCAGAAAGGCATCCTACTCCTGGATGCAATTAAAGGTAGCCCTTTAACCACTACTGCTTCAGTGTTTGACTGCAACTTCCATGTCTGACAACAATGAGCAAAATGCTCATTTGCTAGGCCATGGAATTCGTCGGCTGCAAATGATGTAGGAAACTTTGAGCATCAGCATTTTTTAATCACTTACTTTCTTATCCTTTAACAGAAGAAACAATGGCAATGTGTTGTATTAAATACACTGGAGAAGCTTAAGCAAGATTAAACTCACCATCCTAAAATCTCTGCAGCTTTTAGTTTTCTCCTTGTCTAAACTGTAGGAATGTTGATCTGGTACACACTCTCAGCTTTATTCAACCAGTTTCTTTTTTTCCTGAAATCTCAGTGGCCCTGACATCCTAAGACCACTTTGCAGCCTATTTCTGAGCTCCTAACTTTTGCCAGTTTGGTGTCTTGTGTGAATCTGTCTGTATCAGAAATCACAAAACACAGGATGGCACAAACAGAGAGATAAAGCAAAGAGACACCTACTCCTAGTTCCTTATTAAACATCACTAAGTCCAAAAGGATTTGGAAATACAAAATGAACACAGGTTACAGTCAGCTGGAAGATTCACCACTATTGTTTTTGCTTCAGCTTTGTGAAAGCAGCAGGGCCACAGACCCCATGGAGATGCTCTGCTGAGCGCCAGGCAATCTGTTGGTGCAATAAAGCAGATCACTGCATGTCAGAACCTCATTTCCATGAGCTTGTTGTGTGGCCTTATCATACTTGTTTGCCACTTAGGGATATTTCTGAAATTCAATAATTATTCATGAAATGCAATAAAATATTCTAAAGACGTCCAAGTCAAATCAGACTGGTTTGCATTTTACCTACTTGAACTCTGTGGGTTTTTTTCCGTGTTACTGTACTAGATTTCTCTGCTAGTCAAGACATGTGTCTCTTTAAAATCATTACACTTTGATTCCTATTTCTTCTGTATATAATTAGACAAGAATTTGAAGATAAGCTTACAAACCCCCTCTTGAATCCTAAAGCTCGTTCTCTTTCCAACTGTATCAGGTAGCTAAATTAAAAAATAACCCCTACCTAACTTTGTCATTTTAAGAATTCTAAAATTTTTAAATATGTATTTAAATGTATGTCATATGTGTTTAAACTTTTATACAATTCTTTACTACAAGACCATTAGGAGCTGTCAAGTGAAAATCAGAATGTTTAACTAATGTCCCTGAACTGATACTGCTTTCTATGAAACTCCAAGGACATAACAGTTTGCTTTCACATTAAGCATATTTCAAAAATAGTTAGAAATCAGTTCCTGTGTGTAAGCTGTGTAAGATTAGGACTACTTTCCAAAAACGATATTGCCAGGAGATGGCATCTGCTATACATATTTGATGCTGCCAAAACAACATCGATGTACAGGCTGCTGTAGAAGAAAGCAGATACATAATTGATTTCACCCACTCTCTGTTTCAGGGTCTAGAGATATATATCCCTTATATAATGACACTCAGTTACTTCAATAAAAGTAGAATGTAGCCACAATCTTAACAACAATCACAAGAAAAAAACCACTTTTTGTTGCACAGTAAGTGTGTATTACAAAACTATCATTTCCTCTTACCCATGATTACTCAGAATTGACGCAGTTCCACTTAGAATTTTATGTTTATATCCTCTTTCCCACAAATTGAAATGATGTGTTTGTTCTCAACACCAAAAACTTCAACAGGAATATTATGCCTTCTTCGGTAAAGCAGGTGGTTTATTTAAAACTGAAACTTTGAATTCTTAAATATTAGGATTTTGCCTTTTCCTCTTTTGTTCCCTTTCTGCCCATTCTCTAGGTCAGAAAATCTAGTTTTCCCTTTCTCTGTAGCATTTTGAAACACTTATTGCTTCATAGCAATCCTAGTGACAAAAACGAGATGGAAATTATAAAAAATGTCATAAACATGGGCACTATTTGTTTTATCTCTTAGTCACACAAAAGAAGTGGGGAATTCTCTAGAATGGATCTTTCTCTGCCCATAGACTCAATTATCCTCACAGGGTGGTGGTGATTGTGGATCATAGAAACATTTCCACCTTAGCACTCATTTTTTACAAATGTTCAGGATATCCTTAAATTTTGTGACAGAAGTTTTTATTGTAGAGTAGGACAAATTTCCTGTGTCTGAAGAAGTCTGAGTCAGCAGGGGGGCAGAAGTTCCAGGACATCAGCATCTGTGAAACCTGAAGTGAAGCTACAGTAATTAATGATGTCCCTGTTCACTTGCATATGTCCTGCACACTGGCAAGAGCTTTCAGTAAAACAGAGGGCCGTGGCTTTGGAAAATATGTTTCTTGCTAAGTGTTATCAGGAGAAGAGGAACCATAAGTAAGTCCTTTGGGAATACCTTAAGACCTGTGAGGTTTTTCTTGCAGAGATTCAAATGCTTGAATGACTAACTCTGTGCCTTTCTGGGAAGTAGAAAGGCATTGTCCACTTCTAATATTTTTTAACCTATTATTTTCTCAATGTGTTTTATACAGTAGTATTTTCAGAGGAGGATAACAAACCCTGGTGGGGAGAAAGAAAGACTTTCAGGGAGCTCTTTGGACAGTGCAATTTAAAATATTTGCCAAGAAGTGAAAGGTCTGGAAGGACCTGTTAAACTGAAGGCTCCAGAATAGAGGCAAGGCAAGCTCATGAGAGGAGCCTACAAGAAATGCTTGTTTGCAGCTTCCTGCACTTGCTCTCCAAAATCAGTAACTCCACCTCCCCACTTCCAAGCCATTCCTCTCCCAAATCCAGATGCTAGATTTTCCCCTGTAAATTACTGCTCTCTCCAGGAATCTGCAATCTCTACATGTATTCTTGATTTCTGTATAGTCTGTAGTCAAAGATTTCATGTGACTTAGATTTACTGGGTTTTAACATTACTGTTTAGGAAAGTTTTGTAAAATCAGAATTCGTATCCTGTCTTATTTTCATTCAAATATTAATTCATTCCTTTTAAGTCACTACTTCTAGATGCTGGCATTTTCTCACCATATTAGGAAAATGACTTCAATGGAAAAAACCTCAGGCTCTTTTTAATGCAAGGAAAATCTGTGAACTAACAGTCAAAAGAGTTTTCATTAAAATCCATGTAGATTAAAAAGCTAAAACATTCAAATTAGTAGACAAGGCAATCTTCCTAGGGGGAAAACAACAAGGCAAACACTGATGCTCTGAACAGCACACAAAAATGAGAAAACAGTGGAGGTTTAACTCTGACAATGTACCGAAAATAAACTCGCTCAAAATGTCAAATAGTGAACAAACTTCCCTTTCAAGCATTTCACCAAAACACACCATAGGCCTAGATACAGGATAAGAAGCGTACAGAGCACTGAGGTGAGCAGTTCAACACCCTGTAAAGAAGGTCTCATATGCAATTCCTACCTGACACTACCCAAGATCACCAGCCAATTAACAGTAAGGCCAGAGAAATAGTTTAGCTATTTTGGTTTCCTCTCCCCCAAGCTTTTTGTTCAATCACAGTTACGTCTCAGCCCAGCGGTATTTTGTGTTTATCTCTTCCCATTTCATGCCTTCAAGCACTTTTTACAGTATCTATAGGTAGTACCTGTCTGTTATTTCCACTTTGCCCATGGGGAAATTGAAGATATTTGTCTCAAACAATAGAACTGCTCATGAACAGTTCAAAAAGTAACACTGAATTCCCATTTACAGTTGACTACCAGGTGCAGAATAAATGATCATGGATACAGGTAGGAATCTTGACACAGACCTGCTATTTTTTATTGTGGCAAAAAGTGCAAATATCAGAGTAAATTCTTTTACTATTTTTAAGTATAAATCTGCATCCAGGTACTCTTTCTTTGGGTTTGAGGATCAATCTCCCTAAGAAAACCAGTACCCGAAGCTCCCATGTTCGGGAATTTTTAATCACTAACTTAATCTCAAGTACTAATCAGGATACTTATTTGATAATTGACTATTAAAACTATAACTACATCTTTATTGTCATTATAATTGAGGGTTTAATTCTATAGCAAACAGACATACAATTTGCATGTGCATAAAACTCAGTGGGTGCTCTTTTAAAAGTCAACTAAATTTAATATACTTAACAAAAAGAAGGTTATTAAATACAAATTAAAGCTAGAGACACACGAACTGTAATGTCACCCTGTTTTATACTCTTGGGTTACTGCAACAAGGATCATTTTTCAAAACAAGTTCACAAGACTTTTAAACAACCATCCCAGCATGTGATGGGGAAATAAGAACACCAGAGTGATAATCACTGTGTAACTTATTAGTAAAGCTCTGTGGAGTAGCTCACTTATAGCTATAATAAACCAAATTTGCTTCTTGGAGACACTGGTGCAGCTAGCTCCATACTTCAGGAGCTCCCTATAGACTAACAGATTTTTAAATAAAGAAAATCTATATATATTTGGAGTACTAGAGTCTATTACTTGGTAAGAGGGAAGATCCTGTCATGGATTAATGTTAAATTAAATATTAATATCTAAAAAATATCAGGAATAAATTACAGATGCCCAGTAGAGGAAGGCTACATGTGAGATCTATACTATACATAAATTATTTGCAAACCATTCTAAATCTGGAATGAATAAAAATGCAGATGATTCTGCTTTATTCAAAGTAGCTAATCCTAAAGGTGAGCATGAAAGTTATAGAAAAGGTTTTGCAGTCCTGAGTGACTGGAGAACAGCACTGCCAAAGAATCATTTCTGTTTCTGATCAGATCAGAACAAGCGGGCATGGAATGAAATTATCAGGTAACGAACAGAACACAAAGTGAAGTGCTTTTTCATAAAGGATGAAAGAAAAATATGGAATCCCATGCTACAGTAAAATCCAGGCAGCAAAAATACAAAAGGTGTTGAAAGGGAGTTTTTGAAATTATGGAAGATAAGCATTTTAATAAATAATAGATGCGATATTCCAACACAATCCTGAATTGTCTATGCTAGTAGGAAGTAGCAGGATTTTTATGAAATGCTAGATTATTAAATAAATGGAATAAGCTCCAGATACAGACTCAAGGCACCCATCTCTACTTTGCTGAAGGTGTTTGAGCCAGACACCATACCAGCCCTAGGACAGGGCCAAATTCCCCCCAGAATTACACAATGGACAGGCTTTTTGCTTAAAGTGCAAAACGAATCAGCACTTCCCCTGTTCATGATTGGCTTTGAGTGCCAAAAGACAAAGAACAGCCATGCATCTTGTACACCCCAAAATGCCCATGTTCCTCTTACACCTTGCAGATGTAGTAAAGGTAGATGCTCCAGAACACCACCCTGCAATGTAGAGGCTGCAGCAATGGATCCTATTTAACAACCTAAGTTAGAGGCAAAGCTGCACAGGAGCTAAAGCAGATTGACTAACATCAGACTCCTAAATCCCAGGAGCCCAAAAATAGCATTCTGTATGTTTGCTTTTCACAGTCCCATAAAATACACATTGGTTTTCATTTACTTGAACTTGGGTAGGATTTTATGCTAAGAGGCTGCTTGCTTCCTGAAACAGCCTCTGGTTTGAATCACAGGGGCCCTTTTTTCTCTCACTTGATGTTTTTGGGGCCTTCATTATTGCTTCCATTCCGCTCTCAGATGTGCTGCAGAAAGGCAGGTTGCTGCAGTCTCCCTCATGTGCAGGGGGTTGGATGCAGCAGGCTCTGCAGGAGAGGTGTCCCCTGAGCTCATCCCCTGAGAGGAGCTTCTTGCCTGTCCTGGGACCAAGACCTGTGGTCTCTCCCTGTCACACAGCTGCACGTGTGCCATGCTGTCCTGTGAGCCATCACACTGGCCTGGGGGGCAGCTTTTAAAGCGAGAGCATTGCACAAACTTGGCATGTGACACACTCAGAAAGCTATAATTTTCATATTGTATCTTCTTACCAATTGTAAATCAGTCATTTTAAGGATGCTTTCCATTCTTGCTTCCCTTCAGGCATCTCTTATTTCTCTTTGGAAAAAGAAAAGATGTAGTTTATGGCTAACTGCAGGACTGAAATGACATATATAATAGCAACAGCAGGCAACAAATGTGTCCCTAAAGTGGCAATATGGTGCCTTTTGTTTTGTTTTAAGACTTTGGAGTGATAGACAATTTGTCTTTTCGAGCTGCTATTTGAATAGTTACAGGGAATTTAGAAGACAGCGTTATGCATGTTCACTAATAAGGACTGCATAGCCTGACTTAGGCCCTCTGAAAACTGAATGATGGGAAAAGACAATCAGGAGGACAAAATACTGATTAATATGCATAGGGTTAAAAGCAACAAAGCTCAATAGTATTGTTTGGGTTTGTTTTTTTTTTTTAATTTCCATGCTGTCTTTTGTTTTCAGTTTAAAAAGACAAAACTGACACTTTCTGATCACCAGATATTTTTACATAAAATTGAACTCTGGCCCCTTTGTGGGAATAAACAAAGCCTGAGTGGAACACATTTGCTATAAGAAAAAGAGTTGTTTTACATTTAAATATAATGGTTTGCATATATGAGAAACTCAAACTACCCCTTGTAACTATTTAAAGGACTGATATTGCCACTCTATCCACATGAATAATCCAGTTTGCATCTCTCTGAAGGGATGCCAAGGACAAAATATGTCCCTGACCATGTCTTGGTGCCCAGACAGGTACAGCACAATCTCCTTGTCACGCACAGGACAAACACCATTCCAGGTGCAGGAATGCAGCAGGAGAGGAGATGTGGAAGCCACAGTGTGTTTGGAGCTTTTCAGCTCTCTTTCAGTCAGACTGAACTCTCAGAGCACCTTACAGGGGGCAGGTGAATGGAAAAGGAAAAGGAGAGGGGATGAGACAGCTGAGCACCTGCAGCAGTCACCGGCTTCAGCTGCAGTTCTATGAGCTCACATTTCTACAACCACTGTGCCAGGAAACTGATGCCACAATGCAGATCTTGGTGCTGAGTGATCTGAAGAAGGAATCTCTGTCTGAATACCTCCTGGTCAAGAATTTAAGGGTGAAAAACAACAGGCACCCAACAGAGATCCCCTGGCATGGGGATGGGGCAAGAGGTGCTCCAAGCTGCATCAGTAGCTGCTAGCTGAGAGCCACCCACCCATGTCTTTGTGGGTCTAGTTCATTACTCACTTGGCAGCTCCTCTGCTTCTTACTTCCCTTCTGCCAGTGACTTCAATTTCACTTTTCTCGCTGTATCATTTACTTTCTCTCTCTCTCTCTCTCTTTCCCTCTTGCTCTTTTAAAATTTCTGTGATGCCTCCTTATACTTCCCTTTGCTTATTGAAAGGAAAACCTGGGATGAGCATGCCAGTATATTATTTGATCTTTTGAAACATCTACCAAAATTTCAGCACCGTCATGGGTGCCATTTTATCAAAATTATTTAGTAAGATGATTTGTTTCTCTTTCTAAATGTGTTCTTAAGGGGACAACTCTCATTTAACAAAACAGAAAAATTAAAATTAAAGCAATAAAATCTATATTAAAACCTCATTTAAATTAATCCCTGAATACAACACTTTCTAGATAATATCATTTCAACTTTTGTCATTATTCCAGGCTCTATGTGTTTTTCTAAACTAAAGTACACTAAGGTGTGGTTGATGCTAAGAATATAGATCAGTATTATTAGATGAAGATTATTTAGGTAGATTATCTGTTATCCTTATACTGGGGGTCCTAAATGAGAGAAATTAAGGAGAGAAATTAATGAGAGAAATTTTAAGGATGAAAATGTCTGTCCTCCTTTGGTTTCACAGTGCCATTCAATGTCTACCATAAAAATACTTCTGTATGCAGTCCTAAATTAGACTAAACTGTCTTTTCACAGCAGATTACGTTCTAATTATTTATGATTATTCTGTCAATATAAAAGCTGTGTTTATAGCTGAATTCTCCTATTCTCACATGGCAGTGGGGGGGAGCTGAAAACCCACCAGAGATCAGTTTGTCTCTCCCGGATCTCCGCTCTTTCCAGATAGGTGGGGTGAGTGTCTGGCTGCCACAGGGCCACAGGCGACAAGGCAGCAGGGGACCAAGTGTCTCCAGCTGAGGGCAAAGAGCAGGAGCTCCTCTCGTGGTTGCCATGGCAGCCAGAGCCATCCCCACACCAGGCTCCGGTGAGGGGCACACCGTGATTCCACACTCTGCCTTCCCCTTGCCTCTCCTCCAGAGAAGCGCTGCTTGCTTGAGGTGCAACTGACAGAAATCAGCCGCCCCTTAAAGCTCCTGTGTGTCTCATACCTCCATTCAAATGCCACAGCGTGTACCACGGCGTGCTGCATATTCTGTGTTTACTACTGGAATGGGGTTCAAGCATTTCCATTGCCCACGTTCAGTACAAACTATGTTGCCAGTGGTTTTACAAGGCTTGGCTATGATCCTGAGGAAACTCTTTTTCCTTAAAACTACTTCACTAGATTCCATCACGATCCCTCATTTTGCTCAAGCTTTTTTACAGGCTCAGGGAGATGATAATGACATTCTGGCATAAATACATTGCTAATGTGCTAATCCTTTGCTGGAATTTCACACAGGACTGTAAACTGTTTTTACTGACCCTTGTGAGATAAGTAAGTGACTGCAAAGCATGGTAGCGTCAGAATTCCTGGAATTGTTCTGTTTTCTGTATAAATGTACCAGTAGTCACTTGCTTAGTTTGTAGGCTGTGCCTTGTGCATAAGAAATCACAGAAATATTAATGTAAAACTACTGCTGTCTCTCTTAGTGCATTATCATCACATTATGGAGCTTTCAATTGATGATCTTTCTCATGTTCTCAGACAACCTTGACCTTCTGTTTTTAGTGAGGTGAATAATATTACATCACATCTAAAGAGAACAGTGTAATCATCTTTTCTATTTGCAGCCAAAGACAGTCAACACTATTTGATACAATCAGCATGTGTCTTGATACTGAAGGCACATGGTGACAAGTCTAACTGAATGTAGTTATTTGGCTGTCATGAAAGGCACCTTATGGTGATAAACTTCAGCCATAAAATTGGAAGACTATCACATAAACATGTTTCATGAAGAAATACACTAACAGAATTCACTGCTGGTTTATAGTTGGAAAACTGTGTTCTATTTATTATGCTGCAATCTTTACAGTAAGCCAGGTTCCAAAGCTCATTACATTTTACAATGAAGTAATTACGGGGTGTTGATTCTTCTTCAACCAACAGGTCCATCTAATTAGCGTACAATAAACTGAAATACTACAATTAAGGATGTGTGAAAGGATACTAAGACTGGATGCAGCTTCAGTGTGCTTTAGACACGGGGGAACTGCACAGCTAGACCCCCACCTTGTGCCTGGGTCAGGCCCCTCACAGGGCATTGCTCATGGGGAAATCTCCTCTGCCTTTGCACCCTCTCCTCTGCAAACATGTCCTAGTGCAGACACTACAATAAGCATATCAAGGCAGTTCACATTTCTATGTATTAAATCTTGAACTTGATAAAAAACCTGCATTTTCTTTTCATTACTTATCAGGTATTTTATCTTTTAGATAAATTTCTTCTCCCTGTAATCTTAAAGGATATGGTGTTCATAACACTCACTGAAGGTTAAGCTATAAAACCACCCAAAACAATAGCTTCAATAAACTCAGAAACATTGTCTTATCTTCAGCATAAGTCAACCTCACTGCAGTGCAATGTTTTTAGCTTGGCATTTTATTGGTTATGGAAGATGTTCTGAACCACAAGGAGTCTCAGTCCTCCTGGAAGTCAAAAAAAATTTGAGACTTACCCTCCATTTGTGCTTTTGAAGATTCCCACTGTGAGTTTGAATGGATGCTTGTGAATAATATTTAAAATATGGGGTCACTCTTCTACTGAATTAACCAGTAGCAGGGTGTGGATATTACTGTGCTTATAAAACATTCACCCAAAGAAAATTACTTTATCTAAGAGAGGCTGTGGTCATGGGGTGTTCTTAGGCTGCCCAGGTAAACAGTGGAGCACAAAAAGTATTTCAGGAGTATTCTCAAAGCAAGGGGTTTCTTGGTACATATTCCCATGTTCCACCTTGAAATGTGTAAATTGGACAACATGCAGAGGTGCCCTGGAATGTCAGAAAGAGAAAAAGATTGATGAAAGGTATGCTTTAACTATTCAAGAAGAAAAGCAGCCCCCTTTGGGCCAGTGCAACTCAGAAAAAAATGTAAACTACATAAATCCCAGCTACAGTTCACATATCTGCTAGAAGAAGAGGAAATAATTAAAAGAGGAAATAATTAAAATAGTCCTCTATTTTTTTTTTTTTTTTAGATCGGAAAGGTAAGCCTTCTCTCAAAATTATTTCATCTTTTCAGACCTCTTGCAGCCATTCACGACATCAGACAGCCTTATAATGATAAAGATAAAATTAATGTCACACTTTTATATAAGACTTATCAGGCCAACATTAATCATTACTTGATTAATTCAGCAGACAAAGAAAAATAATCACCAAGTCTCAAAGAAATAGGGAATGTTTTTACAAGCCCATTACATCTACACATTTGCTAACCTTGCTAGAGCTACTGAAGCTCAGCAGAGGTGATTAATACAACTAAAATCATATTATTCTTTGCTAAAAATAAGCAGGTTCTAGGAGATGAAGTAAAGTTTCTGATTTCAGAGGGGCCAAGCAGGGGCTTTTGTGGTCAAGTTAGGAAAAAACTGAATTGTCATGTTAGCAAGAAACTAGAAAATGTAAAGAATTCTGATGAAGAACTGATTAAAATAAGGTAATTTCAAGATTTCTAGGAATATTATTTTTCTTCATTTCTTCCTTTCCTTTTAAAAAAGGATTTATTTCCTGATATTCATAGAATCACAAAACAGTTTGGATTGGAAGGGTTCTTTTAAAGGTGATCTAGTCCAGCCCTCCTACAATGAACAGGAACATCCTCAACTAGAACAGGTTGCCCAGAGCCCCATCCAACCAAACCCTGATGGTTTCCACACCTCTCTGGGCAACCTGTTCAAAGAGTTTTTTACCACACTTTTTGTAAAAACCTCCTTCCTTATATCCCACCTAAAAACACCCTCCTTTAGATCAAAACCGTTGTCCAGTTCAAAAGTATTGCAACAGGCATTTATAAAAAGTTTTTCACCCCTCTTTCTCACAGGCCCCTTTAGGTGCTGAAAGGCAGCAATGAGGTCTGCCTGGAGCCTTCTCTCCTCCAGGCTGAACAACCCCAGCCCCCTCAGCCTGTCTTCCCCTGTCCCTGAGGGCAGTTTCTCAGGGGGCAGAAGAATAACCAGAATATGCATCTATTCTGAGATGCTGTTTTGCCTTTTGTCTGCCCCTACTTGGAAAAATTTTGTATCAGTTTACATTTAAAAAAATAGAAAATGAGAAATGCCATTGTTCACAAAGTAGGCAAACCCTGCAGTTTCATGTAATGTACAACAACAAAAAAATTAGATGGGAAAATTGTATGAAAAATTACAGTACAAGACAGTCTGACTATAGATAAGAGTTTTAGAAATATGAGATTGCCCTAATAGAACTGGCTGTATTCACATGAAGAAAGTAATTAGAAAATGACAGATAAACATCAGGGCAGAGATCACTGGGGAATTATGATAAATTTCTTGTTCCTCTGATCATTAATCAAGAGATATAGGTGTTGTTGATCTCTTTAGATAGGGGAATCCTGGATTTCTATCTCTGCTCCAAGAATTATTTATGTTCTCATGTTATCCACCTTTCAGTTCTACAGTAGATTTGAAGCACTCCATTTAGTTAGTTAGAAACAATGAAATGCTAAGAGATTAAAAAAATATGCAGAAATTAGAACAGTAGATGGACAAGGCAGCATAAGACCCTGCATCTGGAAAAGGAGTATTTTTTGTACAGTTCCTACTGCACCAGTGTAAAAGGCTTAACCAGGTAATAACACAGCAGGCTGACCATTTGGCAGGGTTTTTTTCAAAGTGGGCTTTAGAATTTTAGACAGATTTTTGAATTTTGGCTTTCAATTATACTTAGTCCTAGGGGAATTAATTATAAATATGAAATAAATGTACATTAACAGATAGGTCAGGACACAGTTTGAACCTTTTAAATATAAGATTTTAAGATTGCTGCAGTCTAGACCTGATAAGAGATGAAAAACAAGTAAGATTAAATGACCAGATCCCATCACAGTGGTGGATTAATTGCCCCAGGTGTTCCTTATGATGTGCCATGATGTTTAATGAGTTCATTAATGACTTGGAAAGGTGAAAGGATAGCATTTCAACAAAGTCTGTTGAGGGGACTAAGTTGTATACCTGTACAGGACCTGAGGGGACTGTGGAGAATATTAAAGGCTCTTAAATAAGGTAGGTGAAAAGTCAGAGTGATAACAAAGAGCATCAAAATCCAGCTGAAAAAAAAAAAATAATCTGTTCAACCTGGAAAGCTTCAAGCTGATTATATCATCTAAAGGAGGCCTGGGACTTCACTGCACACAGACTGATGTGCAACTGCAGCTGAAAAAGCAAATCAGCTCCAGGACTGTGCAACCAGGAATGTGGAAAGCAGTGGAGTGCTCCAGGAGCAGAGATGTAACACAGTGGGCTGTGTGTCACCCAGCCTCCGTGTGGCTGCTGAGGGAGAAAGAAAAGAACTCCCTAGAGATGATAAAAGTTGCTCACTCTGCATGAGGCTGTACAATACTGTGTGCTCTGGAGCAGGCAGTCAGGACCCACAGCTGGAGCTTGTTTGTAAAGTGAAGGAGCTGTTTGATGCAAGCAAGCGGCAGAAAGCTCAATATTTTTTCAGTATTTCAGGTAGGAGATTCATTACCATTGGAAATCATTGAGACTAAGGATTCAGTAAGATAAAAAAGGACTGACAATCAAATAGATATCAAGACTATGTAGACCTGTCATAAGTAGTGGTTTTTAAAAATGGTTAATAGCTATCATGCAGCACTCACTGGCTGTGAGGTTTGTATAACCTCCTCTGAAGCTCAGGGTGCTAGATGTATTATTTGGACAGCAGAAGTTGAAGATAGCTTGCATTTCTGAGCCCAAAACAGAAAAAATATTTATAGTCCTACCATAACATATTAATAAAGACAACAAATATGTACCAAGATAATCTTTAAAATTACTGACCTGATCTTTAAAAATCTACTTATTTGCTTATGCCAATGAAAACACAGACAATCCCAAACAGAACACCACCCCACCCCTCCTCAGCAGAAATCCCTCTCAAATGTCATTTCAGTTGAAAACTGAGACATATAACATTTTCTTTTCTGACTTCATGTTTCCATATTTATATTTGGTCAAGGACAATCCCTTTCCCCCATCTATGTCAACATTTAACAAAATACATAAAAGTGCTTTGGAACAGTAATTAAAAAACCACCCCTGCATAACCCTGTCCTGATATGAGTAGACAAATGCAGGTCTTCCATCCTCCTCCTTAAACACTCACCAGTAGTTCCAGCAGGCTGCCAGCCACCAGGTCTCCTCGCAGAGCTTACAGCTGGGTCAGGGAGAAGCACTGATGGATAAACCTTGGCAAAATCTGGTCTTTCCTACAAGAGGGTGTGCTAATGTGCTGAACATTAACCAAGAAACACTTCCATGTGTGTGAGAGTGTTGGTCTTGAGGGATGTAGAGGAGCAGAGGCTCCTGGGGAAAAAGGAACAGTGTGCCACCTCTCCTCCCATCCACAGCCTGAGGGTGGCATTGCCATGCTTCCAAATCTGGATAAGGGTTTCCAGTGCCAATATGTCCCATAAACACTGAGGTGAGGAGAGAGGGTAGTGTGGGGGGAGTTGTATTTCCTCAGAATTGTACTTTGTTATGTTTTTTGACATAGCTACTTCCTTTAAGCAGCTCCATTCTGTCAGAATGCTGAAAATGTCTTCTGTTTTCATCTCAGGGAAAAATGCACAGCTGAATCTAGGAATGGCTATGTAAGTGATGCTGGGTTCTATGATCTGAGCCCCAAAAGGTCCTAAACAGTCAGATTTATTGTCCATCCAATTTTATGACTCTTAGTTGTATTTATTCTCTGATGTTTACCATCAAATGTCTCTACGTGAGCTTTGGTTTGTAGGCTTTCATATTGCTAAATCATTTTTTAAGCTTGAGATGTAGCTTCTGTTGAACATCAATCCCTTGAGATACACCATTAGCATGAATCATTCCTGAAAGTACCTTGTGCAATATGAACTTCACGTGGAGTCAATCCCTCACTGTGATTGAAAGAAGAGATGACCTTCACAGAAGCAACATATCACAGCTGAATATCCCAATGCCCTCTTCTCTACTGTCAGTCGTGGCTGCTTTTGGAGCTCATGCAGACTTAACCATCATACAAATATAGGCTGAAGATTATTTTCCTTTACGTAGTTACGTCAGCGGAGCTTTAAATAAAGGATTGACAGAAACTGAGGCCTTTACTGGGTCACAGGGACCACTTTATCCCTTCAGTGCAGCTTTCACAGTGGACTTAAAGACAAGTGTTGAGTTCTACTTTGGTTCGTTTGTTTCTTTTTCCTGAATGACCATTAAGGAAAATCTTTTTCAAAAGTCCAGGCAGGTCTGGATCCTGCATGCTTGAGCTTGTGCTGAGGGAAGAAGGCATAAACTTGATCACCTTATTAAACTTGTTCATCCTGTTAATTTGACAAGTGCTTTTAGTTGGACAGTACTTTAGCACAACTCCCTTTGTAGGAGGAGATGGTATTTTACATTAGCACCCATTCCTGTACAACTACTGCAAAAGTGGGTCGGGTGAAAAAATAGATTTGTTGTTGAAAAGCAAAGGTTTTATGACTGATTCTGGTTTGGGTGTCCTTTGGGATCCTGGATTTGTCACTCACCCTTCCAGTACATCAGCTCTTTCTCCTGTAAATTAGCCTAATTATATGTTCCTGCTTTATAAAATCAGTGGGAGGCCTGGTTCAGCCTGGTTCATTCATTAATGATTTAAAAGAGCTTGGAATTACTGGGTGTAAAGGGGCATAAAAGGGAAGTTAAATGCAAAGGAGAGATTTGAAAGAAAAGGAAAAAAAACCCCAAAACTGTGTCAGTTCCACCCACTTTCAGAAAATTAGTTTTTCCCACTCCTCATGTGCTTCATTCTGCAATATGAAATATTACAGATATTTTATTTTTCTTTTGGTAAGAAGCCAGAGTTTGGGGACGCTCTTCTCATTTGTGAATATGTCCTTCTATTCTGAAGATCATCTGATTTATAAGAGTAATTATCTGCTTCCTAGCAGTATTTCTGCTGCTGAAATACCATATTTCAACAAATATAAGTACCCCAACAAGACTAAATACACAGCTTTTATGTGTCTAAGTTCACATTTACTCTTTATTTTAAAATTAATCAGTTACAACAATTACTTTGTAGGTATTTGAATGAAAAAAAAAAATCAGCATTTGCATATAAGATTTGGCCAATAGATACAGGATACTCTCAACAATAGTAAGACTTATTGACCCCACAGTATTCTTTTCAATTAAATATGGCCAGCATCAAATATTGATCCTGTAATTTGAAATAATTCAAAAGGAGGTGCAAAAAACTCTGAAAAGGCAATTACTGAGTACCTTCCCCATACAGAAAGTTTCATCTCAGCTCCTTCTGTTGAATAATGTGACAAACATAAGAATTTTGCAGCACCAAAATTGAGAACATATATTAATAACCTGATTCTGAATGATCCTATTAGTTTCATAGCTGGATAAAATAGTAAAATTCATGCAGAATCTTGCTGCTGACAGTTAGGCAAACACTAATATGTTAGGAGTGCATTTGGGAAAATATTTTTGTGTAGTGAGTTTAATGTACTAGTGAGAAAAAATGAGGTGGATCATAGAAAAAGCATTGACATTGTGCTTAAAGAGTAATGAATTGAGGGCTGTTTGCAGCAAGAAATGCCATGCCCAAAGGTGGTGATTTCAAATTCAGAATGTTATCCTGTTCATTGCTCACTGTGGAGGGTGACCCAATGTGTAGATATGTCCCACTATCATACATATTGCTTATACTCAAAAGCAATTTAATTTTTTCCTAGTAGATATTGAAATGAAGGAATATTCTTTGTACATCATCGCTTAGGACTGTGGCATTTAAAGGTCATCATGAAAAACATCTCCCAAGCAATTACTATCAACATCTGAGTATTGACTGATAATGATTATATATTGTTAAAAGTATTTTCTCTCAAATAGAAATAAATGTTTTTCATATTGTTTCCTGCTTCTCAGAGAAATAGAAGAAGATAAGATTTTCAGTATTTATTCTACTGTCTGCTCATGGATGTGAACAACCCCTTCAGAGTTTAATCTTTATAGCAATATTTTCTTTATAGATATTACAACCTTGAGTTGAGATTTTAACATCAAATACAGTAAATTTTAGTGTTCAGAACTGACAACAGTGATAATAACAAAACATCCCTAAGGCAAAGAAGAGTTCTAAAAGTAACAAAATACATAGCATATCATCAAAATCAATTGTCCCCTTTCATTTCTTGAGCCTCTGCCATGATAATTTCAGATTGCCCATAGAAACTAAGAAGAAAGACAGGATAGCCAACTGATAGCAGCTAGTTTTAGGTGCAAGCAAAAACTGAAACAGAGTCCAATGCAGTGAGATGCAGCTCTGTTAGAGGTGGGCTGGTTCCCAGAGAACATCTGTGATCTTTTGGCCGTCACAAGCCTTGTGGAACCTGTAAGAATAATTGCTAGTTTCAAGTCAGGTTAAATGAGGTAACAGTCGCATTCCTCTTTATTTCAGAACAAGATGAGAATAAGTGAGAATAAGTCCCAGTCACAAACCAGTACACAAGGCTGGGATAAATGCTGAGCTCTGAGGGCTGTGGGCATGTTCTGGTATTGCTTTTTTTTTTTCCTCCCAGCAGCAGACAAAATAACCCTTTGCTCCTGTTTGTTTCTGCTCTTCCTCCTCTTCTACCATTGCAAGTTGGGCAATAAGGTTGTCTGCTAAGGCAAATCCATGAAAAAATCCACTTGTGGTGCTTTTAAATTTTCTGAAGGTTTGCAAATATGAGAAAAGGAATGATTACCTTGGAGCATGTCAGTGATCAAGCATATACTATAATCCCATAAACACTTGCACTGGTAATTCAGAGAGGACTTAATGCAGCGTAGAGGGGCTAAAACAGGATAGAAACAAGCAAAAAAGTGCAGATAGTGGAAGGATACTTTTAAACTAGATTTGTTGCTGGAGAAAATATTTGTAGAACTACATAATTATGAGTTTTCCCTGGAGTCTGAATGGAAATACAGAGACTGAGTGTTGTTCTGACTTATTTGTAAATATATTGAGTCATATGTCACCACAAAGGCAGCAGGAAAGCTCGGAAGATAGCAAAGGAATCGTGGCAGTGTGGCTAAGGAACAATGTTTCAGGACTAGGTAGAAAAATTTGAAATGGTGATTAGGGATTATGAGCAGTCTCCTTTTGACTGATTCCTAATGTGTTCAGACAAGCGAGAACTGATGATGAATTCTCTGAGGATAAATAGAAATATGAGGCAAATTTCTAATGATATTTAATTTTTTCTGCTGCTGGAAACAACTCACCAAACTCAAAGAATTTAATAGCTACTTAGCCTAAAAGATTAGCACTATTGCATGCAGCAGAACTGACACAGAAAGCATGAGTAGCCCAAGGAAGTAGCTTCAGTATTAATTACAGTAATTATTTATGATGTATTTGTTAAGCAGTGACAGTGCACTTAGGACTGTGTACAGCTGAACCAATGCCTGAAGCAAGCAGGTGCTGACCATCTGCATCTTGGGTCTTTGGTGGATACTGAAAGTGTTGACAAGGGACTCTAAGCTGGAAAGGAAACTGCTCATATACTCATAGAAAAGGTTTGATCTCCTGAAATACTTATATTGTTATAATACCTAATTGGTTTAAACTTTGAATGCTTTCTAAAGAAGAAACAAATAATAACTGTATTAATAAGAAACAAATAATAACTGTATTGAAACTGAGATTTGCATGACTAGGGCATGATCATCCTCCTGTACTCAGCCTGAATCCCTTCACTAAAATAAAGACACTGGGGTGCCAGGGCCTGTCCAGAGGAGGGCAATGAAGCTGGTGAAGGGTCTGGAGCACAGGTCTGATGAGGAGTGGCTGAAGGAGCTGGGGTTTATCACTCCCTACAGACTGCCTGAAGGAAGGTTGCAGCAAGGTGGTCTCTTGGGTTGGTGTCTTCTGCCAGGTAACAAACAACAGGGCAAAGCAGAATGGCCCCAAGTTGCACCAGGGATGATTTAGTTTGGATATAAGGAAAAATTTCCTGAGTGAAAGGGCATTGGAAGCATTGGAAAAGGCTGCTCAGGGAAGTAGTTGAGTACCTGCCTGGAGGTATTTAAAAACACATGTAGATGTGGCACTTAGGGACTCATGGTTTAGTGGTGGGCTTGGTAGAGCTAGTTGAGTGGTTGGAATTGATAATTTTTAAGGACTGTTCCAACCTAAATGTTCCTATGACTCAAAGGAATGAGGTACCTAAGGTCTAAACCCAGCTTCCCACAGTTTTAACAATTTCAGTCCAGTTTGCTTCTTTTAGCTGACATCCACTCATTTGTTTTCCCTCCCCTTCCAATCTTGCTCCTTTCCCCCAGCCCCTTTAAACCAGCTACCCATCTGCTTGATCAGGACTTTTATTGTTGCTGTGCTGTAACTCACCTCTATGCTCTTCATTTATTGGAAACTAGAGGCACACATCCAATAAACTTACCCACCTCCTCCTCATTTAGGGTACTCCTCAGGGATGAGGGTGTCTGTATTTTTCTAAACACTAGGGTCATGACAACATTTCTTATCTTAATGGACTAACATAGGCAAGCTTTTTGGAAGTCTTGATACTGAATGAGGGATTTGAAAGACCAGAGGATCAGAACTGGAAGGAAATTCCACACTTATAAGTAGCAGGAAGACAAAGTATGATTGTGGATGATGTAAAAGAGTATAAAAGTGGTTTTTAGACAGATCTGTGAAGCATAAAGATAGGAAAACTATATTGATTTTCAACTGGCAGTGAATGAATGACACAGCAGAACAAATAACATGGTGATAAAAAAGTATCTTCTTCATGGTCTCAGCTGTACAGCTGAATTAGCCCAGCTGTTTGGGATATTACATCCCAGTTGAGCCATGGTAACTGACTATCTACAAAGTTTTCACTTATGGGAAGCATTAAGTAAAATGTGCAGGCTTCAACCTCTGCTAGAGATTTTCAGCAGGCTCAGGAGATGCATCTGGTATGGGTATTTGGCAGTGGTTTAAATCATCATAACTCAGTTGTTCATCCAGCTTATTAGGCACATAGGTATGGGCACAATTAATTTTGCTGTTTGCTATCTTCAGAATAGGACAGGTAGCAGATTCACTGTTCTTCTGCATAAATGCTTTAAAGACACATTTTTGAACAGTGATTTATTAAAAAAACAGACATAGTCCAGACGTCCCCAGATAAATATGTGGAGCTGAAGCAAATCTAGTGGGTCCTACAGAGAGCTCCCTGATGTGTCAGTCCTGTAAGTGTCCTGCAGAGGCAAAAAGCCTCGGAGCTCTTCTGTTCACTTGTCTGTGATGGCTTCACAGCATCCAACTAATCCAGGGAGGAGCCAGCCCCAACATTTTCACTGGCACCAGTACATTCCACATGCTTATTTACTCTGACTGTCATCAAACTAAAGATAAAAAAATCCGGCATCAATATTGCTTTTTGAAAGACCTACCAGACAAGATAAATTAAATACAAGCTGCAGCATTCTTTCTGAGTTCACAAAATGGGGGAATTTCAAAAGCTGTAACACTGCCTCTCTTACCAACGATTTGTAACCCATAATTACATTGATACATGTGCCCTGTCAGCAACAGCAGTGAAATTCATAGTATTTTTTATGTGAAATGTACTGTTTTATTGCATTAATTCACACTTAATGTGTGCACAGTAATAACCATAAAATATGATAACCAAAGTTATGTATTTTCTTCAGAACCTTCATTTAGAGAGCTTTCGAAAGAGTCCAAGGAAATTAAAATATCAGTCAGTTTACCTGCAGGATATAGAGCCGAAGCACTATGCACTGTAATTTCTTTTACAAGCAGTCCCTTCCTCTCATAATAACCTACCTCTGATAAAATACAGTAGTCATAATACTTGTACATATTGTTAAAACTGCTGTGCACAAACCCCAGATTTTAGAACTAGAGGAGACTGCATCGCTGGAGAGAAACCGTGTCACTCCTAGTGGCTCAGGGAAAGGAGGGCTGCAATGATGGTATGAAATTCAACAATTTCTTGTCAACAGCATCCGTAAAGCAACGATGTCACACTTAGGGAACAGCTCTTCTTGATAAGGTGCATTAACAAATGAGTAAGGACTTCATGGAACCAAAGTCTTCAACTCCCCTCTCTTGAAAAGCGAAACAGCGGTAATAGGGTCTATGGAAGATTTAAAAGAACCAATGTATTTTTGTCTTTTTTCTTATTTTACCAGCTGCCAGGGTTGAATTACATTAATGTAATGTCATGTAATGATCTAAATTGAACACAAATCCCCTCTTCATTACGAAGACAAGACCAAAAAAAAAAAGAAAGGACACAATACAGTCGAAGAAATACACTCTTATTCAAGAAAGAAGTAAAAATAATGACAGTTTTTTCTGACATTGGACAAAACTTTTGGTAGAGACAAAAAAAATAATTAACTCTTCTTTACAGAAGTGAAAATAAAATTTCAGGAACATTTTTACTCGTTAGTCATTTAATTTGAATTACACATGTGAAAACCAAGCAAGCAGTTGAATAGTTAAGTAATAATTGCACATAAGATTTATACTAAGTGTAAGAGTGGAAACCAGAAGTAGAGAATAGATATCACTGGAATCTGAAAGATAAAAGCAATCTCTGATAGATTATGATTCATGAGTTGGATGGATTTACTTGGAATGACAGAAGCACGCAACATTTGATGGCAAGAAACTGGCATAATCAGAGCTGGCTTTTATCAGCTTTGGGTTGCCAGAACTTTGTGCCAGTACCTGTCACAGATCAGAAAGAATTTCTCTCTACTGAAACAATATATTCAGTAAGAAAAGCGTCTTCTTGCCTTCAAACTCCTGAACATTTAACACTGGTGTAAAGAGAGAAGCTGACTTGGCACAGAAACATAAGAGCTGCCCCCATGACTGAACAATATCAATTCTAGTGCAGGAAGGAGGTTCCACAGCAACCTCTTCTGAGGTTTTTGATATCAGCTAACTAAATATTCTTAGCTCTGTAAGAAAATCTCTTTCGAATTACACAAGAAACTAAATGACAGGAACAGTACTGGAATTAAATATACCTTTAATTTATAGACAAGTTCTGTTTGTTACTACCATTCACAACTTTGCACTCCACAGAATCCATTTTTTCTTTATTATTATTTCTTATTATTATTCATACCCACCCCTTAAAACCATTTTAATTTGAAATTTCTCTGGTAACTCCATAAGGATCCATACTTTTCTTGTGTGGAATTCCACAGTACTGTGATACCTGTTATGACTGAATGGGAGTCCTGGTAAAACATGCAGGTGGAGGTTCATGCCCACTGGTGCAAAATATCAGAAGAAAGCACTTAGTACAAGACTGCAGGGCAGTGACACAGATAAACTCCAAAGCAAAGCACCGAGATCTCTTCTCCTTCCAGAGAAGACTTTTGATTCTCTTTGGAATTTGTTAGTCACCCTTGTGTTCAGCTGATTAAATTTGTTTGTAGATGTCCTGAAGATTATATTGACAGCTATTCCTGCTTACATCTTAAGTGGCAAGATGTTGAAGAGTATGAGCTGACATGATATGACAAATGGAAAAACTAAATGCACTGTTGTGCAGCACTTACACTCATCTCCTGATCACCCCGTGGCATTTTGGCTGTGTTGGGACCAGAAGTCAAGTGAATGGATGACACTTGATTTTGCTAAAATAGCTATTAATAGTTATTGCTGATTTATGGCTAAATTCCTTCATAAGTACACAGATTAGCAGGGAAGGTGAAAGTTAGCTAGTGCAGCATTCTTAAGTCTCATTGGTAATTTCACTGGAAAATACATCATGTAAGCCATAAATTTAAAACAATTATGAAGAAAGAAAGCAGATGGAATAAAATCTTGATTGAAAATGACCACACAGTGCATATGTCTGCAACTATTACAAATTATAGTATCCCTTTTAGGTGTATCTGCAGATTTAAGACCTGATCTTACTTCTACTTCAATATAAATCAGAAAAGTAGATCCACTGAAATTATCAGACTTATATTGGGCTAAGAAAAAAGTAAATTTTGCAGAGTAAATTTAAGCTAAGAATTGAAATATTGTGCTTACATAGCAGATAGTATGATCCACGTCATATAAATTTATTGCAATTTTATGTAGAAAAGGTCTAAATCTAGGTAGCATCTTCCCCCCTTCCCCCCCCCAACTGTTTTTCTTTTGCAAATGACTTTCTGAAAACAAATTAATTTATCTAAAAAATATTATTTCTAGGCATGCTTGTTTCTGAGAGAACATATTTAGGTATCAGAGATGACTGGTTTATGGAGCAGCTATGCAGGGAACAGATATCCACCCACACAGAGCCCCCTAATAGTGACCACAATCATTATCCTCATAATTGGAAGGAGAAAGGTCCCAAATGTGCCACAATACCAAAATCTTTAAAAATAGAGGCAATATAAAATGGTGAAAGAGTAACATAAAAATGAAAAGTTGCCATCAGCAGAGTAAAACACTTTTAGGAAGACAATTTAGAGAGGTTCTATATTAGAGATACAGAGAAAATATATGCAATCATTAAAAATATAGATTAGAAAAAAACAATCACCTGGCCTATGTTAAATACTAAAGCAGAGAAAGCTGTCAGAAGTGAAGACTGTGAACTGCATCCAAACAAACAGAAGAGAAAGGAGTATAAATGGCAGAAAGCTGAATACAGAGACGCTGTATGACAGGCCAGAAGGGATTTGAAGGAGTAACAGTAAGGACAGGTAACCTATTAATAAAACTTTTTTCAAACATACCATTACCAGAAAGCCTGACAGAGATTCAGATGGGACCAATAGGCAATCAAGGCATGAAAGGAATGTTCAAGGAAGATGAGGCTATTGCTGGAAAGCTATATTAATTTATTGCATCAGTGTTCATTACAGAAGAGAATGAGGTCCTGGTATCAGTCATTCCTTATGGGAGATAAGGCTGAGGAATTGGCTCAAATTCAAGTGTCAATAGAAAAGGCTTTAGAGCAAATTGACACACTGAGCAGTAAGAAATCTCCAGGAACAGATGGTATTCACTGAAGATTTATAACAGAGCCCAAATATAAAATCACTAAACTACTAACAGTGGTGTCTAACCTATTGCCAGAGGAACAGAAGGTGGGAAATGTGACACCAATCTTTATGAAGGACTCCAGAGAGATCTTGGATCCATAGACTGCAAGTCTGCTTTCTGTACAGGCAAAATGGTAAAACTGTAATATAGGATGAGATTAATAGATATCTGGACAAACAAAGTATATTGCACAATACAGCGCTCTAGTGAGGGAAGATATTTCTTACAAATGTATTTGAATTTTTTAAAACTCTCAACAGGCATGTGGATTACAGTGATCCTATTGCTTTAGAGTACTTGGGTTTTTAAAAGGCTTTTGATGTATTTCTTCATTTAAGGTTTCTACAAAATAAATTACCATGGGGCTAGCAGGAAGCTGCTGCCATGGATTAGTAATGACTTAAAGGCAGATGACAAAGAATAGCTGTAAGTGGTCAACTTTCTCAACCAGCAAGTTCCCTAAATATCTGTAGTTGGATCTGCATGGCTCATCATTCTCCTGTGCTACCTGGCAGAGGGACTTTCTGAGATGTAAGACAGCGGGGACTTCCAGAGCTCACTGGAAAGAGCAGTGAAATAGGATGGCAAATAAACCTCACTACCAATAAGTGCAGGATAATGCATTTGGAGTAAATCAGTCTTGATTACTAAAAGAATGGGCTCTGAATGAACTATTTCTATCCTGGACAGAGAACCCAGGGTTACTGGGGTTCATTGTATAAGATAATCTTCAAGTTGATCGCATAACTGTTGTCAACTACAGTGTTAGGATTTCTTAGGAAAGGAACTGAGAGCAAAACAGAAAACAACTTAATAAAACTCATATGTGTAACACATTTATTGCTGCATACAAGTCCAATTACCCTGTTTCAAAAGCCTTTCAGTAAAACTAAACAGAGGTAAAGACGGCAATAATCTTGGCAAAAAAACCAAACTGCACATTTTATGTTAAAAACATGGCAGACATTTAAAAAGCAAAAAATTATTTCAGGAGTGTAGGTAGCGAATTGTTATTCACTGTTTTTCATCACGTTAAGAAATGGAGCACATTCAGATCACAGCAGTTTTAAAGCAAACAAAAGAAAATGCTTTTATACATCATATAACTGTGGAACTCATTGCTTCAGGGTGGAGACCAAAATTAAAATGAATCAAGAAAAGGATTAGATGAGTCCCTGGGGAAGAGGCTCATTAATGAATTTAAACACAATTCTACAGATGTTGCCTCTGTTTCAGGAAATTCAAACAACGAACAAAAGCTGGAATAGAATAGAAGGGGAAAAGATGCCTCTACATGCTTTGTTTCATAAGTACCTGTCTTTGCCTTCTGTTGGAAACCTTCATGTCACCAGGAAGGCAAGGTTTTCTCTAGTTCAGAATTAATCAGTAGTAGTATACACTGTAAAGCTTTTTTGTCCTATGTTGGTAGCTGGGTGACATTAATAGTGAGCTGAAATACAACTTTAACTCATGAGTATTTGCTCATCTGCTTTCAAAATGTGAATTTAGCCCGTGCCTAACTGAAGAAACTTTTAAACTTTTTTTACTTTTACTACTTGCTCTCACTTATGCAGAAATGTAGACGACTAAGATCTCTTCTGCTCTTGGATTTGGTTTAGTAGATCCGGTCTTTGTTTCTACAGAAATGTTTAAAAGAAGAAAAACTATTGATGAGCACATTGTTTAAAAAGGTTTAAAAAAGTCTAAAACAGGTCGGAGGGACATGTATCTGTTCTCAAATAGGCATAGACACAATGCAGAGATAAAACCAGAGATGCCAACACAACAGATAAAAGTGCCAATAAATTTTTTGAGTTCCTCAACAGGAACTCCTCAAAGTTCCTCAAAAAAAGGGCAAAGAATATGTACTTTCTACACTTCCTAATAAGAACATCTAATGAGCAAGAAATGAAGCCAAAAAATTTGTTGTCTTGTGTGAATTATATTTCCAAATTCAGACTTGAGAAAGGAGCAAAATTCCTGAGTTTTCTACCATTTGTCTCAGAAGTATGCAATTTTCGCCTCATCCCAAAGGTCACCTTTTAATTAGATTGCCAGGAGACTTCCTGTGCAGCACCTCCTTTCTTGGGAGCTCCTGCCTAAGTTATGCCTCTATAAGTGAATAAAAGATATGCTGCAGCTTTTCCTCTTTCCACAGTGGAGATAAGAGGATATAAAGACACCCCATCAACTTCTGTTAAAAACCTGAGATATTTTGGCATAACACAGGCACAAATGCAGAACAGCAGAGACAGCAAATACCTCTAATGTGTATCATGGATACAAACAACCAGTAGAAAGCCTGTTCAAGCAACAACTTCCTCAAACAGCTCCAGATTCCGTAGGGTTATGCTGGAAAAAAAGGTTTTCTACGGCTTCGTGTAACTCATATGAAAGATATTCACACACTCGTGAATCAAGTTCTTAATTTTAGGCAGACACAACAGATCAGGTAAACTAAGCTACTTCTCTGAATGAAATCTCACTGGCACAGCTGGGGTAAATTGTGCCACATGCACACAACCCCCATGTGCTCTGCAGTTCAGGGCAGCTGTGCTGGGGGGATGGCTGCTGCACAGACACTGAAAGGGACACAGCTGGCTACACTCATCTCACTTCACACTACCCTATAAAAAAAAGTATTTCTACTCTAAGGAAACCTTTTAGGCTGCCTCTAGAGTCTGCACACCCTCCACAGGGAGGTTCATCCTCTTTTCTCAGGTAGTATTTAGGATGGGATTAATTGGTCTGTTTTTCTCCGTTGGGTATTAGAGGAAGCCTAGCTAAGGGGTTTACATTGGGTGTGTTTTGCTAGATTAGGCGAGGAGAATCCTATCCATGATTTTTAAAAAACAAGCATAGCCCGTGTCAGAAATTGCTGTGTGAGTGGAGTAGACACAGTTTGTACCTCAGACTTTGGCTTCCTCAGAAGATACTAAACAAAAGATAAATGGTGCTTCTTGAACAATGCTTGTAACCTTATAGTGTAAATGTTAAATAGAAACTGCACAGCCTCAATAAAGCTAGAGGCTGCTATAACGAGCAATTGAATTCAGCACAGAGCCCAAAGGTACCAATCACTTCAATTCTTTAGTCCCGCTGCTCTGTAACAGCATCAGTACCGAGTTGCCATCAGCATGTGAATGATGCTCTTCTCTCCTTATCTCTTCCTCCCAAAACTCACTGACATATGAACTGCTGTATCTAGCTCTGCACAAGTCACAGAGAAGCATCTGAAAGAATACCCCAACACTTTTATTTTATATTCTCCCTCCCAAGGACTTTTCTGAAAGTTGAAATGTGTATAACAGATAGATAGGAAATAAACTATGACATAATCTACGGAATTAGTAGAACTCTAACAGCTGAGAGAAATACAGGAGCTGCAGTTTGGCTTAATTTATGGGAGAGCAAAGCCAATCCCTGATACCACATCTTCCCTAAGCTTCATTATTCAGTGCCAATAAACTGTGAAAATTAGTGCAATGAAGCCCAATTTGAAAATAGATGCTATTTTGCATTATTATGCAAAACATGCATAGTGGTGTTGCATAAATATAGCATCTACTATGAGATTTACACTTTGCAACTGTGCACTTGACAAACATTTTTCATTCTTGCTTGCAATTGATACCCTAGTATGTTTTCTGAATGTATTTTTGTCTCACAGAAGTATAGTGCCATGTCGTATTATGTTCCACGTGCAAGCAGTTAGGAGAATATATGCCAGCCACCAGCATTGTACAAGTCAAAAGTGATTTACCATGGATATATGTGCCTCTTGATGAATATTTCTAAGATTATACAGCTGTTGTTTATCAAGTATCATTTATAAAGCATTACACGACAGTAGGTTGTAAAGAATGCATGTGCAAGCTTGTAAAATGAAACATAATGCTTGGCAATTTGAAAAATATATTCATTGTAGATTTAATTGTTGAATAGTTGTGTTGATTTATACCACACAAACGGTGACTTTATGATTCACAATGACTTAGCAGACAATGAACTTCATTGCACCACTAAAGTTGGTTTATGGGATTTAGCTGCAAAAAAGGTTAAGTGTGTTTGTAGGGATCAGTCCTGAATTCTCTGCACTGTTCTTGACTCCAGTTGTTGAAACAGAAACACCACTGCAATCAGTCCACCAGCCTGACTGACTCTAAAAGTTCATGAGACAACTATTTACAGACTTGGATTAATTTGTGTAGTAACACCGGTCCTTTGTCTAATAGGGACAATGTCTAATGAAACTTTCTTCAGAAAATTATTTGGTAGCTAGAAGTAAAATGGATTGATAGCCAAACCTCCTTCAGAAACTTATAGTTAAAAAAGAAATATTTTGCCAGCAAAAAGCTCAATCGTTTGAGAGGATTAATGAAATAAAAAATTGAATTTTTAATTTAATAATTGTGATATATTTGTGCCTTACCTCTATTTTCCACTATATCTGGACTCCCCAGAGAGACAGTAACTCCCATAACTCCCATGCTACGTCAAAGTGAGACACTGCTAATATCAAACCTGTGTACCACGAGAGAAGTAGTCCAGTGAGCTGACAGATCAGGGTCATTCAGCCTTAATGTTCACAAAGCCCTTGAGACAATATGGCAGTATTTCAAATTTTTATAAAAATTTACTTTCAGATGGAATATTTTTAATTTTTATGCTTTTTCATATGCTGTCTAGGTTTCTGAAGTAGTTCTGGTGAAATTGCACTCCTTGATCATCTCTGACACCTCTGTGGACAGTCCTCACTGAGAAGCCTATAGTTAAATGGGTATGGACAATACCTTTCCTTCCTGTTCTGTGAAAGAAAACTTTTTCAGTATCTTGCCTATTTGAATGGAACTTCAATATCATAAGTCTGTATTCTTCATAAATGCTGAAGTAAATGAGAAGGTTTCCTTAAAAAATTAAAGAGTAGGTCTGACAAGTGCAGTGAGCCAAAAATAATCCAATAATGTTGGATCCCAGATGAATGTATAATTGGATGCTGTTCATCACGGTGCCTTTTTTTTTTCTCATAAGAAAGCAGTAAAAAAAAAAAAAACCTGTTAGTTTTCTGAATGAGTGAACAGGAACCTTGTAAAATGTGTGTAACTGCTCATATGCACAGAAAAGTAAATACACACAGCATTCATGCATATGCTTTTGTCATGTGTTTGCACACCTGCGACTGTAGGAAAAATATAAAGCTGTATTATTTCAGGCTCAATGTTAAGGCAAAGTGTTTACTTACTGAATATGAGTAATCCAAACTGAATCTAAAATACCACCACAAGAAGAGTGAAATTCTTGGGTAGGGTTATTAGATTTTTCCAGATTTGTCAATTTGTCAGTTGCTAACCTGTGTGCTTTTGACAGTTTCTTTAAGTTATGAGGCATTTTCAGTATAGAATCAATTTATGTGTAGTATGCATTTTGTTCTTTCTTTTGCTTGTTTATTTTGAAAGTTTGAATCTCTATTTGTGCTTAGACATTTGTAAAATGCCAATGCCCTGCATTAACCCACAAACCAAATACTGAATGCAACAGGAATTTCCTACAAATGTGTTGGATGATGAATACTTGGCTTTGATCTCACAGGAACGCTTGGAACAGAAAAAATCAGAAGTACTGGAATTCAATTATTATGATAGTTCAATTAACCTCTATTGAACAGATGTAAAAATTATACCTAATTATATACATAGCTGACTTCAGACATGGACCTCTGCCCAACGAGGACTAATCAAAGATCACCAAATTCATTTCACTTCAGACCTTTGCTCTCAGAAATGAGTACTACAGTAAGTGATTTCACCATTAAATATCCCTCTAGCACCATAATCTTTCTAAAAGTCTGTTCAGTGCTCAATTTTATACTAAGAAACTTAATGTGATATCCCCAAGTGTTATCAAAGAAATTCTAAAGGAAAGGTCACTGATAAAAAGAGGCATTTAAAGTGAGTTTAGTTGAATATTGCTGTAAGCCTGGCTCCATAGACATACATCAAAATGCATGAATTTGTACCTACATTTTAAATACATCCTTATTGAGGTGACTAGGAAATGCTCTGAATTTATTCTTTTGCAAGAGGTCCAGTGGAAGACTTATATTCTGAGAACGAAAATGGTATACATACATAAAATGTCCCTGTACAAAATTTATTTTCTGTCTAATCATAAAGTGAATTTCTTTATTATACAGTAAGTTCCTTAAAACAGCCTTTCTTTAAGACAGATATGAACGCAAATTCTACTCTACTGTATTCTAGGAAAATGTTACCTGCATTGTCTGGGCAATGTAATTTTTACTGTTCTCATATTAAAAATACATAAGAAAAAATGAGCACAAGGCTTAAAGGAAGTGTTTCTTTCTTCCAAATATCTTTGTTTTTACCACTGTCTAGCATACATTATTTGTTCACATAACTCTTCTATTGCTAGCACCATTTTTCAGGAGGAAAAGTATTTTCCATTCCTCCGTGAGATTTATTTCTGTTTCTGTGTCTTTTTGAGATTAACTGCACATCAACTGCTCAAGTTCCTCTTCTCTCCTTAGCTATTTTTATGAATACCTTTATTTTCTTACAGCTAGTGGTTTCCAAAGGGGATCTGTGGGCTGGCATTCAGCAAGGATATCCCTGAATACTCACCACTGTCTTCTGAATAAGAACAAATTTAACTGCTTTGTTAGAACTTCTTGGATTCTTCTTGATGGGGAAAATGATCATGTGTCTAGACTCCTTATCAGGTGCTCTCCCACTCATCTAACTTTTCTTCCTAAATGACCAGCATTCACTGGGCCATACTGCCTTGGAAGTTTCACTGGAGTGGAAGTTCTTCATTTTATTTGGGACCTGTGCATCTTGGATTCCCAGTGGATGTTCAATTTAGTTTCTGTTGACCATAGCTCTCCTACATTGAATGGTACATTCTTCTTGTGGGTTTCTTTAGCAAATATCACAGAATCACAGAATATCCCGAGTTAGAAGGGACCCACAAGGATCATTAAAGTCCTACTCCTGGCTCTGCACAGGACCTCCCCAAGAGTCACCCCACATGCCCAAGACTTTTTTCCAAACATTTCCTGAACTCTGTCAGGCTTGGTGCTGTGACCCCTTCCCTGTGGAGCCTGTTCCAGTGCCCTACTATTCTCCTGACCAAGAAACTTTTTCTAATTTCTAGCCTAAATACGATGTTGCTTAGATAAAAAAACAGCAAGCAAGATGGAGTGGAGGGAAATGAGAGTCAGATATTCTTCTGTGACAACACTGTATATGCACAGGGTCCCTTAGGTCTGGATGTAGTGTATTGTTCCTTAGAGCTGCCAGCATGTTACTGGTAGAGGGACCTAGTCCCACTGGCAAAAATGGTTAGTTTTGAGGAGACAAAGTATTTATCTTGAACTAGAGAAAGGAAAATCTAGGTACTCTAAATTTATACTGTTGGTGTAGAGCTATGGGTAAATGAATATTCTTCAATAGTTTATAAAACAGAGAAATATCTTTCAGTGTTTTGTGCTGTGCAGACCAGCTGTATTCTTTTTCAATTGTGTTTACACTGAACACCCCCCCCATTAGCCTCACTGCAGGCTAATAATCTTGTGGAAAGCCAAGCAATTTCAGTTTTTGAACACAGGGAAGTATTTAATGTAATTATATTTCCTTCTAAAACAACCAACAGCTTGGAAACATGGGAAAGTACTTGTGGATAAGTACTTGAATACTGCTGCTATGATTGTTTTTCCCATAATGTATCTCTTTTAAATAACGAAACTTCGTTATTGGCATGATAATCTAGTAAGACATTAAACTTCAAGCCTGTTAACAGGGGGGATATTGTCTCATATTATATATAAATTACAGTTTATGCACTACATTTTGTAATTTACAATTATTGTCTTCTACTGTCTACAAGCAATTACATTTACAGTAAGCAGGTTGTAAAAACAGTACAAATACAGCCTTGCTTCCTATAAACGAGTGTCCTACATCTTCTCCAAAATCACCTCTGCTAGCTGGCTTTCCTCTTCCATAAATCCCTCTGCTGTTGTATCTGTAGTTGCCTCCTCCTTATCTTACTGCCCTTATTCTTTTCAGATCATTAACTCACCTCCTACAAAACCTCCCTGATGTATCCACCAGACCATCAGCTCCCTCCTGTGTCACCCTTCTATACTTTATTTTTGCCTCTAGGTGAAGAAAAGTCTGCCAGGACTGGCTGGCAGTTGCTAAGTGGTAGCCAGGTCCTGGACCTGTGTGCTACCAAACACCAAATCCCCCATGAACAGAATTTCCTTTCCTCAGCAGCAGCAACAGCGAAGTCTCTGTTCTCCAGCTAGTCATGAAATTCACAGAACTTCATGTAACAAACTTACATCTTTGAGACTTTTCACAAATTTTATTGAAGATAACCAACGGATTTAAAAGTTAATGTGGAAGAAGAACCAGCAAAAAGGATAACACAGCCATGCCAGCTTTATATGTGGAGAAAATGGAACTTAATTTGACTTCTATAGCTGTAAATTGAAATGTGAAACTTGAAAAGGAGGAGGAGTTCTGTTTAGTTCTTTGGTTTTTTTAGATGTAATGAAACCTTAAATATCCAGTGTGGTCAAGATCTCTTTCCTGAAAGACTCCTGACTATTATATTGCTTGTCTCCCTGCCTGGAAATTTAAGACATAAACTTCTGAAATCTTACCATATGTTACAGCATATCACTTGTAAGAAATTCTGAAGGCATTTTCACTGATGTAGAATAAAACCAAATGGAGAAGGCAATACTATTATAGGAAAAATACAGCATTTTTCATAAATTTGTGGATGTAAAAATACAAGACAGTGGACTTGAACTCCTACACTCAGGAAGGAATTTGTTCATCTCAGTGGTCAGAGACTTTTGTGGCTGCTTAAACTTAAAACACATGGTGACAAAGCAGAGAAATTGATGGTTTCACAGACCAGAATTTTCAAATGTAAAAGAAAAAATATTCAAATAATGTGTCTGTCCCCATTATTTTGTTTGAATCTTCCTGAAAATACATACACACTCTCGCTCTCACACACAAATATGCTCTATCATCAGACACATAGGTTACTATTGCAGCTGGACTTTTTGAGGACAAACATGTATCATAAAACCATTTTTATATGTGGCATTTTTACTAGCATAGTCTCAGCAGAGGCCCAGGATTGAATAAGCATGAAAATTGAAGTGCCTTTGTATTCAAAATGGTGCTCACTCATCCTTGGTCAGACTTGAAGGAAGGCAAGCACACAGGAGCATGCACTGATGGTAGTACTGTAACTGCCTGTAGACAAACTCAGGATTTTTGTTCCAGACATTTGCTACCCAGCAGAGTCCAAACAAAAGCAAAATCGTGGTGTGTCATTTGTGCTGTCACTGTGAGACTTTCAAGTACTGCACTATTTCCCCACGTCTTACCGTAACACAACCATTAACATACTGTGTAATCTATGTTGTCACCATTGTTTTGCAGAATCTGACGTATCTCAGAGAACCTGGCACTCTGAGAGCAACCAAGACATATTTAACTGGAATAAAAAATAACCTTCAACACAACATGAGAACAATGGAAATTTTCCACTATATATTGTAAATGAGAAAAATAAGTAACAAATTCTTGTAAAATATTCGAAGGCCAAAGACCAGTCAGATCAGGACCCTTCCGTGCTATGGGCTGTGAAAGCATTTAGCAAGTGACTCTTCTTTCCCTAAAGACTTATGTTGAAGAATCACCTAGTTGGGGGAAAAGGAGGAGATAACACAACACAGAAGGAGGCAGATTATTGGGAGACAGTAACACAATGTCCAACATAAATAGTTCTTCTTGAAATTAATTTTTATTGCATTTGAAAGCCGAGTCTTAAAAATTCCTCCCTGTGCTTGGACCTTGTCAGATAAACAAATTTCACACTCACCTTGTAAGCATATTGAGATGATAGAAGTAAATAAATTCCTTAACTAAAAAAAAAGTCTTGTGTATTATTATTTATTTCAAGAAGTATATTCCAGGTTTACAAAAACTGATGGCATTTTAAACTAACTTTCACCAAGATAGTAAATGCCAAAGATGCCTTCTTACAACTGGCCATAGAGAAGGCTGAGAAGGCTGTTCTGAATGTGTTGTACGTTCCTCTTTTGTTTTGTTTTAACTTAAAATCGTGCCCTGATGATTGTATTATTGCACTCAGCTTATTCAGATTTCTTTCTGTAGAAGAGATATTGATTTTTGTGTTAGTCAACAGAAAGCCCAAGCAATGGCACAGAGGAAAACAACAACAAGCAGTAAAAGAATAATGTTAATTTAAAATGGAAATGTAAGTTAAGTAGGGCAATGACAAAATCTATCAGGGAGCCAGATGTTGGGGTTAAAACGACGGCATGCCCGATGATGAAAATTATCTGCAACAGAAGAGGGAGCTCTCACTGCACTGGCCCTGCCAGCCGGGAGAGGTGGGGTGCTTCTTCCAGCAGAGCCTGTGGGGCTGGTGGGGCTCATTCCTTCCCCCTTTATTTTCATTTCTGAATATGATTCAATGCAGTTTTCATATTAGTCCTTATAAAAAGCTAAAGCAGAACACTACACAGCAAATTACAGTCAGATATGAGCAATGGATGAAACTCAGTAACACTTACCAAGCCTAGTGGTCAGAGGGATATTTTCTGGAGTTAGGAAGGCACATATTATCCCCATAGCAATAAGTCTGTTTCTTCCTGTATATGCACAAAACCCAAACACCCTGGGAGAAGTACTACAGCATAAATAATAACAAATATCAACCGTGTTTATGACAACTGGGAGTGCAGACTGAAGGCTGAACTCACTGAATTTAATTAGAAGGCTCTGACCTCATCGGGCTGAATGAAACAGTGACAGAGTGATTTTGCAAACCTCCTCAGAGTTGCTGTTACCTCTATACATCACCCTTTCTTGTTTAATAAGCTGTTCCACGTGACTAAGAAAGTAGTCAAAGGTTAACATAGATAAATAGCTGCGTTTTATCCTCCACAGATAAACAATTATGCCTAAGGTCTCAATTACAAATACCCTAGTGGTATTCTTGTTTGTTTGCGAACTTGGTTGTATTGTTTTGGAGATAAGTATTTCCAGATAAGCAGAAAAGAATGAAATACTTAAGATTCAATGTGACACTCTGAAAAAGAAGGCCGGAATGCATCTAGATATGTTGTTTAAAAATTTACTCCAAGTTGGAGACTAAAGGCTTGCTGAAGTGTTGAGTGACAATATGAGATGCCCTAGGGTATCTTTCCTAATCCTCAGAGACCTCTCCAGAAGGAGATCAGAATCCTAGGTTTCAGTCAATGAATTGTGCCCCGTGGCTCAGCAGTGCCTGCAGGACTGCTTACAAACCTGGAGCAGATCCTGTAATGAACCAACAGCTGACAGCAGCAAGGGACCCGAGGTATCTTCACCAGTCAAGCACCTGTTGATCTTTCCTTCAGCCATGCTACCCACCTGCAACAAGTCTAGGATTTGAGAATGACAGAATGTGGGTTCACTTGTCACTCTTGATTCCCTACTACATGAGATATTTGTTGCTGACATGTAAGGTCCTGAGGAAAGCAGATGCAATATATGCATCCATGCAGCAACCAATTTGTAAAAGAATGTAAGAAGAAACTGTTGAATAAGTTGCATAAAACTACCCTTGCATATTATACTCCACACTATTTACTTAGGACTACAGATAGAAATGTCATTTCAGAAGTAATTGTAGGATTGAACATCTGCCCTAGAGGCTGAATTCAGAAAGTAGAGCCAGGGACAAGTATGTTAAGACACTGCAAACAAGAACTTCTATATGTTCTGGTAGAAATTTATATGTATGTATACACTTAAAGATGACTTATTTATTGACACACATATCTCCCTTTGACTGCTCGCAGTGATTATTACAGCTTTTTATCTCTTGAATTTTACAAGAATCCAGCAACACAAATTCAAATATTGTAAAAACTAGAAAACCAGGAAGTCCCCCACCTATCAAGATCATGAATGTTGTAGTTATTCTCAATGTAGATGGACTACAATTATAGAGCAAGAGAGAGTATGTAACTTATGGGCCAGGCCCAGTAGTTGGGCATGTGCTGTGCTGAAAACTTCAATTTCTTTATGTTGTCCTCTAGATTCAGTCTTCCACTATTTGAAGTTGCAGCATTGTAACTATTATTATTGTCCTCCCTTTTCCTTTTTTTAATTTTTTTTTTTAATCCTGTGTTTGGCATGCTTGCATTTGACTCGTATATTGGTCTGATTTTTGAAATATTGCCCCAGGTCCCCGACATAAAAGTCTTTTGCATCTGGCACCTGTGCAGGAGCAGAAGTTTTTGCTAGTTTTTGATAAATAGGAAAGTATCTCAGGAAGCATGAATCCAAAAATAATTTTATCAGAATGGTATTGGATTGTTGAGGGCTGAGTGGTATTACTTAAAAGGATGACATAGGGACCTTTGTAACACAGATTTGTTGTTCTTCTCTGATCAGAACTCTAAGCTTGGATCACCGGTGTGATTTACAGAGTACATCCCCTCCATTACTTGCAGGACAGACACTAGCTCATACTTGTCTGAGGGTGTCTAAAGCTTTGAGTTATGGCAGCCATTCGGATTCCTCTGCTGGAACACGCAGGCTGCAGGACCAGACTGCCATGCGATGTTTCACCAGCATATGTGCAACTGTCCCCACTCCTTCATCCCTTGGTGGCTGGGTTCCAAATCCTCTCATGAAGCTCACTTTGCTGTTACATACTAGCAGTAAGGCTCATTTCCTCTCATTATTTCTGGTAACATCTTTCTGATAGTGCTTTGTAAAGTAGCAGGCAGAGTAATCCATGTGCTCTGTGAATTCTGTACTGACCGTGATGAGCCGTAAGGACCTTTTCAAGACTGAAGTACTTCACTTCTACAGTCAAATACTTGAGTTCACTGTTAATTTCAGTCCCTCAAATAACACTGATCTGCTACTAGATGCATAATTTCCACCAAGAGAAGATCTAGCAGAAATCTTGGAGGTGTTACACATTATCCTAAATGTATAGGACAAATCCAGAAATTCCAACACAGCTTGAGTTAGACCTCTGTCTTTCTATAAGTTACATTTTTGTTCTTTCTCCACCCATGCTGTTTCTTCTTATTACCTAAGTACACGAAGTACTTTAGCCGGATCTCTTTATTTGCCTCCGTATTTGTAACAATTTTTCTGCCATACACTTTTTCCCTGTAATCAGGGTTCCAGCTCGTTGCCACTCATTATATGCCAAGGTGACATGATTTCTTACAAACTGACTTGCTTTCTGCAACTTTACATCCTAAGAGACCTTTACAACCCTTTTTTTACTCCCACTAAACGCTCCTCCCATGTTCTTCATATTGCCTTACCATACACTTGCAACCCGATACTCCCTGGCAATCCATCCCGGGGACAACCTCCAAGAACTGTTCTTTAAACACAAGGCACCAAATTATCTCTCCCAATCTTCTCATTACCATTGAAGAGAACGCTCAGGTAACAAATGGGTTAGCTGTTCTAACGCCTTTGCTCTTTGTCTTTTTTGCATGCCCTTCCTAAGTCATTACCGAGCTAGAAAAGGAGGTTTTACAGTATCAGTTATACTGGTTGGATTTTTCATTAGCTTTATTTTTTACTTCCTTTATCAAGCATTCAGAAATCATGGCACCCATGTGTTGCTTAGTTTAATTCCCAAGGAGATAATAGAAGACCAGATGATACACAGAAGCCTAAAGGAGTCCCAGATGAGTATTTGTAGCCGCAGATGCTCCTATAATCTCAGCTGCCACCATCAGTTATTATTGCATGATGGTCTGAGTGCACCACAGCTTTATTTTTCATCTCTAAAGGTAAAATATCATCTCTGTAACCTAGTAAGCATGGAAGACACAAAATTAATGCTCTAAATTCTGTGCACAGACTGAATGTTCCTTCCTGCCAGTATCTTGCAGAAAAAAAACCCCCAACCAACAACCTATGAATATTGCTAGGGATTGAGTTGTTATTATTATTAACACCTTGGGATTTTTATCATGTCCTTAGCAAAGTGCAGGCTGTTGCAACAAATGTTCATGTAACTGTGCCCTATGCTTAGTGGGATTCTGGATTTCTTGTCTGCTAGCTGGTACTGAAATCCTGCAGGATGTTTTTTCTTCCCTTCAGTAAAGGAAGCTTTTCATTAAGGAAAGCAATTTTAGATTCTGAGTCTCAAGTATTTTGCAGTTTTATATGAGCTGATGTCTCCAGACTAAATGAAAACAGATATCTGGGAGGCTCTTTATGTCAGCCTGTTTTAATAGTTGCTGATGATGACCCTAGTGGATCAGCACATCCTTATGCATGGGCAATTCTGTTTCAGATAGACACCATTGCCTCCATATAGCCAACAAATATTATCCAGCTCAGGATCCACCTGGGAATCAGAGTCTCTCACCAAATTTCTTAAGGCCATGACAAGTAACTCAGAGCTGAAACTTCTCTAGTTTTTCACTCAGTTAATTAACAGTCTCTCCAAGCATGTGTCTATATGTGAGGCTGGCAATTAACAGCTGCTACTTTTAATAAGACTTTAATTTCTGCTTTCACATTAGTAGATATACAAATACATCTGTTGTAGTCTTATCCATCATGCTATTGACCTTCTCCAACAGATTGTGAAATTCTCTGTGTTAAACTGCTCTTTGACCTTCTTTTCATGAAGGATTTGCTCTTTTTTTTACATAGTTTCCTCTTTACTTCTGAATTTGTATTCAGTACAGAAGTAGTCACGGGATCTCCTGAATAAAAACGAGGAAAATTGATTATAGACTCCTTAATGTACAGAAGTACAAATTTCCCTTCCTATAGTATAAATTCCACTTCCTACAGAAATTTTCAAAGCTGCATCTGGTCACAGGATAGTCTTTGCTGTCTTGGGAACATTGCTTTGGTCCAGAGCATTTTGAAACATTTTGTTTTGAGGATTTGTTTCTTATTTTTTTTTTAAACCCCAGGTGGCTTTTAAAAACATAATTCTAAGCCACAGGCCTGGGAATTGGCAAATAGTAGAAAAAATGTTAAACAGAATTTGACCAGAAAATCCACTTTGAACACTCTCCCCTCTCTCTATTTTCTTTCTTCTTTACAGTCTAAAGGAAGAGTCTGACTGATCTGTCATGAACTGTAGGGAAAACAGGAGAATCTTGAATAGAATTTATATAAAGTATTCAATTCCATCCTATGACAACTTAAGAGGCATAGTCATTTCACTTGAAGATGGGAGACAGGTATGAAAGGATTATCCAGAGTTCTTTCCACAATTTAAGAAAGGCTGCCCTACTTAACAGGATAGTTAGCTTTTCTGCTGCTTGAACTGGGGGATACAAAAGAAAAAGTACCCGAGGAAGCCTTAGGAAGCAAGGAATTATGAGGAGTTCCAGTGGAGAGCAGTTAAGAAATCAATACAGTGTTCCAGAAGTTCCTCCAAGCTATGAGAAGAAGGAAACTTCTGAGGAAGACGACCAAGGACCTAATGTTAAAAATCTGACAGAAGCCCAAAAGACAGCAACATTGACTTCAGACTCTCCTGATCTGCCTACCTGAATTCCTGATGGAAGGGAGAAAATCAGGAGTGCTTTCTCGGGGAGCACTAGGGAAAGAGTTATCCATGGAGGCACTGAATTAGGCACTGCTGCCATACTTGCCTGACCAGTACCTACCAGCAGAGTTGCTACAGCTCCTGTCTGTCCATGGTACAGGGCAGACCACATCACTGTGCAGTGCGTGGGTGATGGTGGTCACCCCACAGCATTCCTGATACCACCTCTCTGCAGTTTGGGCTTGCATGACCTCTGCCTCCAGATCTTGATCTCCCTCCTTAGCCCCAAGTGACCACCAGGCAAAAAGGTCTCTGAGGATTCCGTAGGACTGGTGTGCAGGGTGAATGCTGAATCCCAAGCTGCCGTGTGATTAATGGAAGGGCTGACCTCCTGACTTGCAGAAAGGCTTTTAGGAGAGGGTGACCTGCAGAAGGCAGGATAGATGGCCCAGCTTTGTCAAAGGCTCTGTACCCCAGCGCTGAAATAAGCGATGTGGGAAAGGTGGCCCTTAGGCATTTTAAATAAGGCAGGGGAACAGTACTGAAGCTTTGAAACTGATTAAGCAAGTAGAATGCAGAGCTGAGTCACTCTGTATTTGTCTCTCCGTGTGCATGTGTACATATATAGATACATATTTTCGTAAGCGTGTGCGTGTGTTTGAGTGAGGATATGAAAAAAGAGGCATTCAGTTCCAAAAGCCACTGCAATAACGAATCGCGAGCTGAAGCTGTCACATCATATGAAACAGATCCAGGGAACACGTGAAGACACAGTCTCAGATATTTTAAAACTTCTCTTCAGTGTTTTGCTCACATTTGGTAGCATTTAAATCTGATATCCTTTATGTTTTTTTTCTTCCTGAAACCAACTTTACCCTTTTGAAGCAATGTTTGATGAAAATGCAAAAATTCTTGGCTCGCAAAAGAGTTTTTTTTAATCTCCCAGAGTCATATCATGCAGATTCATGCAGTGAAAAAAACCCGCTGATGTTCTTATGAATAAAAGAAGGATTAGGAAGATTAAAACGCACACCACCAGACTGTTGAAAAAAGGCTCAAGTATATGATATAGCCTTCTGCACATCTTTGCCTTGAGGATCACAGCTGAAACTGTTCTTGTCTTTGCTTTTGGCTACTTCAGAGGGATGCCGGGTCTGGATCCCCCATATTGAGCTTTTCATAAAAGTTGCTGTAAAAAGGACATTGAAAAGAGAATGCTGCTGAGTGAATGATCAAATTTTATTTTATTTATTTATTTTTGTTATTACAGCCAGATGTTGCCTCAGGAAGTCGAAACAAGGAGTCAGGAACTGACAGTTTAATAATTAAATTGGGAAAGTTGGCAGGTCTCCTGCTACTTCCTCTAATACATAGCATCTTTGAATGAAAGTGTGCAGTATCCCAGTGGCACTCCTTCCGAACTGGCTCATCCGTTACTGGGTAATGATTTTCCATCGAGACAACAGCAATGCACAGGGCCTATTACATGAGCTACATAAAGTTAAAAAGACATTATGACTAAAGCTTTTATCGTGGCTTTTACCAACATTTCTACACAAGAGTGCCTAACACTGACATGTGTTTATTAACACTTAATAATGTTTACATAAATCTTCCTTGCACTCATTACAGCTGTCAAAAATCTGAATTCGGGGTGTTTTTGTCTATTTTAAGTCTTGAAGATTTTGCAGTCTCTAAGCTGAGATGAACAGCAGCTGAGAGGATGCTGAAGGCCCAGTCAGTTCCTTTACTGCTGGGATGGAAGGTTTGGAGCCCGTTGCCCGCCTGAGCATGATCACACCTTTTCTCCCTCTTTCGGGATTTCTTCCCTAGCAGGAATTCTTAACGTTTCTCACTGCATGCTCTGCTCCCCACACACCTGCAGAAGGCATGGAGAGTCACTTCAGCCGTCAAGGCAAGAGGAGGCACATCGGCAGCGAAGGTGTTACAAACGGGGGCCGCGCTGAGAGTATGATGGAAAAAAAACTATATCCAGAGGCTGCGGGCAGAGCAGTCAAAAGGCAGAGCAGTCGTGAGGTGGGTGAGAGGTGGCGGGAAGGGGTAAGCCCATCCCGTGGCCCGGTCCCTCGCGCTGGGCGGAAAGAGGGACGGGCGTACGGCTGCTCCGACCGGGGGTGCCCGCGCTCGACCTGGGAAGCGCCTGGCAGCGTCCGGAGAGCAAGGGGGCGAGCCCTGGGGCGCCCTGTCCCGCCCCGCACCTGCCCCCCGCCGCGGAGCTCCGGGCGGGAAGCGCGCCGGAGGGATCCCGGCGATCCCCGCTATCCCCGCTCCCGCCTCCCGGCCCGCGCGGGCGGGAAGCGCCCCGCGCCCCCCGGGCCCCGCGCGCGGCAAGGGGGCGCGCGAGCCCCCGCGGCCCCGCCAGGGGGCGGGGCGGGGCGGGGCGGGGGGTCCGGGGCTGCCGCCGCCGCTGTCGGCGGCACTGGCGGGGCGGCGGCGGGAGCGGGAGGCTGCCGAGGTAAAGCGGGGCTGCCGGCGGCTGGCGGGGGGTCGGTTGTCGGTTCCTTGCCTGCCGCGCCGCGTCCGGCGCGGGGAGAGGCGGGGAGGGGAGCGGGGCGCGCTGCCGGCTGCGCTCTCGCGGTCCCGGCTGGCGCGGCGCTCGCCCCTCGCCGCCTTCCGCGCGTGTCCGCGCCCTCCGCGCTGCCCCCGCACCAACTCGGAGCGGGTCGGCGCGGGGCACCGGGCGCGTCCTCCCGCTGCCCGGCGGGGCGCGCGGCGGCGCGGGCGCTATTTTGGGCTGCAGCCCGTGAGCGCGGTGATGTGGCGGCAGCGCCCGGGCGCTCCGTGCCTTCTCCTCCGCAGACAAAAGCGCGCCCGAGGCGCGTCGGGGGCCGGTTTGGAAGCAAGGAGCGTCGGGCTGTGCTCGGGACCCTGTCCGCCCGGCACCCTCTCCGCCGCTGCGGCTGCTCTCCTGCTGGGCGGCGTTGGCCTGAATGAACGGCTGTTTTGGCGGAATATTAAAAAAAACCAAAACAAACCAACCCAAACCCCAAAGAACTTGATGTTTACAGATGTGGTTAAACAAGGCAATGTGTCTCGGCAGCGCTTGCTGCGCAGAGCGGCTCGGTGTGCGGGAGCAGAGCCTGGCGATGCGCGCCCTGTGAGTGAGATAGCTGCGCAGGGAGAGCCGCGGTGCCCGTGCTCCAGCCGGCTGCACGCTTCGCCTCCCGCTACTTCTGTGCCCCGTAACTCGGGCAGCGGGCGGGCAGGCGTGCAGGGCGGCTCTCCTGCGCCTTTGGGGAGGGAAAGTTCGGTTTTGCGGCTCCTCTCCTCGCCGGAGGATGTTGTTGGGACGCGGTGGCTGTGCGGCTGGAGCAGGGATTACTTCTGGGTGAGTGAGGCTGGCGGTGTGGGGCTCTGCTGGATCCCTTCTGCTGCCTGCCAGGGAGTGATCCACGGTTAGCAAACACAGAGGACCCGGCAGTGTGTGTGCGTGTCACAGGCGTTGATGCAGGAAGGTAATAGGGATGCTCTTCGTGCATTTCTGGTGTTTTCTAGTGGCACGCTGTTGTTTGTATATAGAGTGACAATTTGGTCGTTTGAATCTGCGGCAGAATTTTGCTGGTTTGGATAGTGTTGATATTTTGCCTTTGGCTGAGACGTGCTTTTAATAGCATTTAAACAAGTTGTGTGTAACAAAATATGAAGGGCTAAATTACTGGCAAAAAATGCTGTCTAACTTTAAGCATTGAAGAGAGAGTGGAACAATAGCATGGATTCTGAAAACAAAGTAGTTAATGGAGCAACACAAAATATTATTGTCCAAGGACTGTGCTAGATCCGAAAGATGCCCACCAGGACAGTAAAACAAGAGTCCAAGGAAAGGAAATTCACTGAGACTGCTCTTCGTCTCTTTCTCTTGGAAGAGTTCTCATGAGGAAGTTTAGCAAGCATAGGTTAATTATATATGATGCTGAGGCTGACTGAAGGAATTGGATACCTAGTGCAAAAGCCTGTGCATGTGGGAGAAACTGACTTAAGGTAAAGTGGTGTCAGTGTAAATTTAGATCAGCTGTGTCATTGTGGTAGAAGTTGCTATGTGGACATCACTTGTTTGTAGTTCTGGTTATGTCATTTGGGAAGAGTTGGAAGCAAAACGGAATAAAAAACCATTGCTCTCAAAATAAGAGTATCAGGAGTTAGTGTGTGCTTTGTTTTTTAACCAAGAAGATTGCTTTTGATTTGAAATATTAATTAAATCATTCCTTTATGAATCAAGCTCTGGGTAAGAGCTTGTTGTGTCAGCATCTGTCTGTGTCTGTTTTAATGATCAGAGAAGGTTGATCCTCAGCTTTTTATGTGGGTCAGCTTCCAGCGAAATATACTTTGCTAGATGAAGGGTGCAGGATTTGTCCTTCTGTAGTAGTCTCACGGTGTTAGGTGTTAGTAAATTAGAGTGCCTCAACCCGGGTTGTCATTATGTTGTGACTAAGTGTGCTTGTGAAGACTCCAAAGTGGCTCCATCACAGATGGTTGCACTTTGGGTTACTTTGCATCTCTTCTGCACCTTCTTGCAGAGGTCTCCATCCTCTTGCATTTACAGGCTAATTCACCCTAATAGCATTTTGGTAAAGCATCTCTGTTACACATGAAAATTGGGTTCTCTCCACGTAGAAAGAGTGGCACCATCAAGGATTGCTTTTTCATTTTCTGCTAAGGTAATTTTGTCTATGTCAGTAGTAAAAGGGATTTATTGATAGAGTTTGTTTTGGGGGTAGTGGGTCTCTAGTGTGGGCGAGGTGTAGAAAGCTCAGTGTTCTCACATATCCCATTTCTGTAGAAAGAAATGAATTATTGCAGCAAATTCCTAACGATGAGTGTCTGTAGGTGTGTACAGTAGGAGTTTGAGCCAGGTGTGCCTGAAAGGGATCATCCATTTTCACACTTCTGTTGGTGGGTAGGTAGCATAAACTGAGTTCCTGTTGACTTCTGTGCGTTTCCACATGGAAAATCACAGTTGCAAGCAGGTTCAACCAGATCTGTGCTAATACTGGTGTTTCACACAAGAAGTACAGGTATTTTCAAGACAAAGATTAGTTTTCCATTTCTTTGCACCCCACAGTGGGATTCTCCTAGTAGGTGATACAAACAGTGCTTAAAAAAGCTGTCACTCCTCAGTGGGATACAATACAAAATCCAGCCATTGTCATCCAGCTGTTATGAGCAGTTACAGAGTGGGTTTTGTTGTGGTGGAAGTTTTTCTAACCCTTCTCAGCTAGCAGATATTTCATGCACGAGGCTTTAATATCTTGCCTGGTTTAATAACCTGTTGTTTCAGTAATATTTTGTGGCATTGAACTCTGTAAGTTATCTGCATTAAATCTGTTGTCTTTCAATATCGTTGACTCTCTTGGTCATCTATTAGAAGGAGACAGTAGCTATTGAAATTCCCTAAAACAGCTTAGCTGATCTTAATTATAATAATAGAGTCTACTGTGGTGAAAATAGCAAGTGCAAACTATTGTTACAGCTTAGGCAAGATACTGGGGAAAATGATGGCCAATATTTTCTTATTTGTAGGTTGTGTTCTAATTAAATATTCAATATTATAGGAGATGGTCTTTGACTCCCAAGACACTGATGAAATGTCAGTTAAATCATATTTCCCCTCCCACAAAGCAATGTGCAGTATTCTGTTTGCTACAGTACTGGGAAGTCTTTAAGACTGGAAGAGTCATTGAACTTCTCATTTTCTGTAATCTATAGTTAAGCTTATATTCAAGGTAGATAGATTGGTGAATGCTGAACATATAGGAAGTACAGACATAAGGAATATGCCTATTCTGACAGAATAAGGCCCATTGTGAACAAGCCAAATGAAGTACTGGAAATAGAGAAAAGACATTTACCTATAAAGAATGTGTTTTTTCTTTTAGGACCTACTCATGTTAGTGAAAGTAAAAAGAGCTTAATTTTATTAAATATTTGTTTACCTTGTTGAAGTTATACTTTGTAGGTTTTGGATTTATTTGCTACACCAGCTGAATATTCCTCTACTGTTCACCCTTTGTTTTATCCTTACACAGTGAGCTTATTATTGTTAGTTTTGGTTACAGACATAATATATTTTTGTAGCACTTTATAACAAGTCTGTAGGGCAATAGACTCTACCATATCTCACGTTAAATTTATAACTTTATTTTTCAGCAATTATAGTTAGTCTGCTGCTCAGATCACAATTAAAATTGTTTAAGTATAATTAAAGTAACACCAATATTACTGAAATGATGAAATGCATATGTGCTTATTCAGTTTTTCTTTTCATTAGATTTTTTGGGGTTATTTTTAGTTTTAATACAAAGTGCAAGCTGTTGCTAATTAGCATGGCACTCTGGAGGTGATTTCTACATAAGCTGAATGGAGAGGATGGGGTGAAGGGGGGGAAAAAAACCCAACCTGGGATGTAAAAGTGCCAGTTGTGGAGGCATTAAAAAGCTTTGCACATAGAGTGGGTTTTGTTCTTTTTGTTAGACAAGTGATGGCAAAACCTTTCCAGGTCATGTGTAAAACTTCAGAGCTGAGTTGAGTCCTGTGCCAATGTGTGTGCTCGTGCCTCTCTCTGGAGGGGCACTGGTTTCTCTTTTACTTCTGATGCAGTGCTACAGCTTGTCCCCTGTGCCTAGCTGGAGGAGGGCACCTGGGTGCTCCTGCTGGGTGCTCCTGCTGTTCCAGAGGTGCAGCAGGCTCACTACTGAGGTGCCATTACCATGTAACAGCTCTGGCATGTTTGCCATAGCTTTTCTCTCATGAATGCAGAATATTGGTGTTTGCTACTGTTCTTAAATTGCTGCAGGTCATGTGCGTGGTATGGGGCATGTGTGTAGTATGCACAATTCTGCCAACGGTATGCAAAATGAATATACAGGTGTGTTTGTCTGTATAAATAGTTCCACAACTATTTTTCTGTGTTAATACATATTGTGTTCTTGGGTGGAACTGCTGTGTCTGCTAAGGGTACAGGTTTTGAACTTGCACAGCTTAACCTTAAGATCTGGGGCTGCTGATTGTTGGAGTATTTGGCAGTCATGATTTCAGAGGTTTTAGGTCTTATCTAGGCAGATGTGAAAAGCTTCTTCCTGTGGCAGCAATATGTAGCCAAGTAATAGATGACAAGCTCTAAATAAATAATAAATAAAATCTTTATTAAACCCATTCTTGCATATGGGGAACATCCTATGAAGTTGTATAGAAAACTGACTTCCTTGGGTCTGAATGAAACCTGGTTCATGCCCTGTGAGGGCAGGCTTTGTGCTGCCATGCATGGAAGTGTGCTCTCAGTAGCTCAGTGAGGGTAACAAATCTTCTTTTTCTTACATATCATTTTCCTTGTATCTGTTTTGACCTATGTCTAGATTCTCTGCAAATGCTTTGGAATTAACACGGTCAAGTGAGGGGCGGGTACCGCTCATTTCATCAAAGTAATGCAGTGCACCCTGTCTCAAAATAAAGATTAGAAACTGTTTTTCTTTGAGAGGGTGTTCTAACCCATGCAATTGGTACATGCAGATATTTTAGCATTAGGAACTATTGGAAATATTAATGAAAATTGTAAAAGTAATTAATAAAAAAAATCCTGCTCTTTAAAGCAGAAACTTCTATCTAGAGTTCAAAGAAAAGTCAAAGGAAGTTACACATCACATGTCTTTTATTTTTCTGGGGTCAACTGCAGGAAGCTGTATAGCTACATTCTAAACCACATTAAACTTCTTCTAAATGTTGATTTTTTTTCTTTGTACTCTTTAAAAAGTGCTGTTCCAGAGTGTTTAGGTGATCTGAGATGCCATTCTGTGCATCATCTTGTCAAATCCCTAATGCTTGCTGCTCCTCTGAGGTTGTCCTCAGAACTTTCTTTGGGATCAGAAAGTAAGGTACCAATGGTCCTGTCTGTATCAGGGGACCTGTAAAGTAATGTTGTATGATGAAGTTGAGGTATGTTAAAGGCCTTGTTACATTTTCATGAATCATTTAAAGAGTTTTACTCTGGAGCAGCTGCCTTGTTTCAGTTGGTGTCTGGAGTACACAGCATACAGGGAGATGCTGAGGGACCTGGGTTTGCCCAGCCTGAAGATTAGAAAATGAAGGTGAATTTTTGCCTTCCATTTCCTAATACTCTGTTTTGGAACAGAGAACAGTGTCTCTGAGGTGTAGAGAGCAAGGGTGAGATGCAGTTGTCACATATAGAAAATGGACCAATTCTGACTGGGCATAAGAAAAAAAGAATTAACAATCAGAGTAGTTAAACTCTGACCAGAGATCTGTGGAGGTTGTGAGATTTGACCTTGGGGATTTAGAAACATGACTGGACAAGACTCTGAACAACTTGTTCTAACTTTGAGATCAGCACTGCTTTGACTGGGAATTGGAGGACGTGGCCTCTAGAGGTCCTTTTCAGCCTAAATTATTCTGATTCTGTAAGAAGATTTGCTGCAGAGAAAATAAGTATTGTAAAAGTTATTCTAAATAGTCTTTTAAATTATATTCTTAGGACAAAAGAGCTGTTTGTGGGATCAGAGGAGCCCTTTGTGTAGTACTCATGGCCAAGATAATTTTGAATAAAAATGGGTAAAGAACATGTGCAAAGGGATAAGTTTAAACTGTGGGGCAAAGTGCTGCTGCTGCCATGGCTAGTCACAGTCTTGCTGCTGTGTGTTGAGAATAGCTCTGACAAATAAATGTGACATAGGTCAAGTGGTAGTCTTTGCTGGACTTGGCTGTGGGTACTGTTGGTGAGTTCTTCACAAGTCTGGGAAGGTTTATAACATACTAAATTTGATGACTCTTATACTTTGATAAAAAATGTTGGGTTGGTTTTTTTTCCTGACAGAATGGCTATTGAAGCTCTCTGAGATTGATTGCTCACATGTCCTTTGTTCCTGATGTGACAAGAGCACTCTCTGTTGATGGAGTTGCTCACTATTGTTAGTTGTGGCATCATGTTTGACTGTTTTTTGAGTCATTTCTCAGAGCTAACTTGGTGCAAAGGTGGGCAAAATACCAGCACTACTTGTCTCAGGCATCTGTGTGAGGTCTTAGTGATGTCACCAGAAATCCCCATAGATTTGGCCTTCAGACTTCAATTTTCCTTGAGTTAGTGATGACCAAAGAATCTGTGTCACATGAATTGCAATCCTGCCAGCGTTACTCATTCAGAAGGTATCTCACTAAAATAACATGAACTTTATATATTGATGTCTATATGTTCAAAGTGGAAAATTCTGTAGTGAGAACAAGCTGTATTTGTTATCCTGTACCTATGTGTGGGCCATAATGCTGTCTATGTATGTGTGCAGACATGATACATTCCTCCCTTCTTCTCCACAAATAAGCAACAGTAACTCCCCTGCTCTTCCCCCAGACAGATATGTTTGGGGCTTTTTTGCAATTGGCATTGAATGTGTTTTACCAGTAGTTGAGTTGGATATGCCAGCTGTGGCTCAGGCTTAAGACTCCTGTTCAGCTTTTCAGCAGGACTGTCAGAGACAGTCTCTGTCTAATCAGCAGCAGTGTGAGTAGATGTTATCAATCTAGGCTGCTGTGTTTTCTCTGGAGGCCAGATTGAGAGCAGCCCTTCTGCAGAGGTACAGGGGCTTGTATAAAAGCTTGAATGATTGCTGTCAGTGCTAGGAGGCACAGACTTCAGTGGCTTTTCTCTCCAGGGGCTGCCTACCTGTGCAGGCCCTCGGATGGCAATTGAGGAGCCACATTAAGGAAAGCAAGCTGTTGCTCAGAGGAGTATCAGTAAGGAGATGTGCTATCTTGTACTCCCTACAGGAAAGGGAAACTGCACCTCTTTGCTCTGCCCCTTACCTTCCTTGTGCTTTTGTTTTTTTTATTCTTAACTGTGTATTTTTTATTTTTTTTTAGCATTGAGTTTCAAAATTTTTGTCTCTAAGTCAGGCTTCCAAAAGGACCTGAGAAGGACTTAATCAAGAAATATTAGCGTTGAATCCCTTTTACCCGCTCTGTGTGTTTAAATCGAACTGAGAATGTGTTTTCCTGTATTGTACACAGATTAAAGGAAAAGATGATTCCTTTAATTTTCAAATGAAAGGTGAAATGCATGACTTGTTGAGGAAACATAAGAAAAAGGCTAAATGTCACTAGATTCAGATGAGAAATCTGGGAGCAGCTCTGTTGATTCTAACAATATTGTGTTACAGAAACAAAATATATACAGATCAGGCTGGATGTTTTGGTTGTGTTTTGCAATTAATTTTAACAACATTAAGTGTTCATCTTTGATTTGGAGTACTTCCTTATTTGGGAAGCCAGTAGAGAAATGTTTGCAGAGTAATATTATGAGTACTAAGGCTTAGACAGGCAGAACACTTTGTTAGTTCAATACTCATTGTTTTGTACTGCTGCTGATATAGAGTGAAAAAAATTGTGTTTTGTGGCTGCAATTTCTTCACTTTGGTAGCATTTGAGACCAGGAAATTCTCTGCTGAAGATGAAGGACAGTACAGAGCAATTCCTTTTCCATTTTTCTTTCTTTTCCCCTTTTCACCATGGTCTTGTCCTGATTTTCTTGTTGGGCAGGAGTGAGAGAAACAATGCCCAGTTGGATCAAAAGGATTGGTAGAGGTCATGTGCTGAAATTGCATTTCCCTTTTTTAAGAAGAGGGTAGAATATTCTTGTGTTGATGGTTCATCTGCAAAGGCATTCCAGCTTTTTCTGAAGTTCAGCTGAGTAAACTGGGAGAAGTTGATTAAATATGCTCGGTGTTAATGTGAACGTGGTTGACTGCCCCTGGAATTCCCTTTGGCGCTGGCAGGGGATTTTGGCAGGGGCAACTATTTCTTCCTTGAGATGGAATTGAGGTTAGTGTTGCAATTGATAGGGGTGGGAAAAGGAAGATAGGAGGCATGAAACAAACATGAAACAAACCTGAGACACCACATTTGGAGGCTTTAGTGAAGCAACACTCTGATTTCTCATTTGTGGAAATTGATTTCTCATTTGTGGATATTGGAGATACTGTTAAGATCTTCTCTGATTTTGCTCTGAGTATCATGCTTCTGGTGGTGACTATGTTTGCCTCATTCCTTCAGAACTTCATTTTGTAACAGTTCTTTCCCTGTATTCTTCCAGGATATCAAACTGGCTTAGGTCCTTGAAGACTGTGCTGGTGTCAAGCTCCTTCTGACTTGCCTCCACGTCTCAGGAGGAAAGGTACAGTTAACAGGGGTAAGTTAAAATCCGCTCACAGAACCTTCTGAAGGAAATGAAGACTTTAATTAGTGCCCTCTCCTTTGCATGGCAGTCTGGTGTATTTCTTTTTTGTGAGTTGCTTGGTCCATGACAGCAGGCTATCAGTGGCAGAGAAGGGGAATTCCAAAAAGTGCAGTCACTTTGAAACTCTAGTGCAAAGTAAAATGAATAGAGCACTTACAGGGCAAATACTGATGCAGGCTCTGTGTGTCAGGAAAGCACTTTGAAAGTAAAAAGTGTCATCCCCCCCCCCCCCCATTGGTTTGTTCCCTTTTTATCTGATCTCTTTGAAAATCTACTTGGAATCACAGTTGAGATGCCATGATAAAAAATGTTTTTAGTAGATAAAGTTGAAATAATATACACATCTAGCAATTGCTAGTGTTGCTGGAAGTAGTAAGCGCTTGTTGTAACAAACACAGATTCCCATTTCTCGTTCCATCCTAAGGGCAAAGTACCCTTGGTGCAAAGCCCAGGGGACCTATATAGTCATTAACAGATGGAGGGGGACATTAATCTTCCACCCACAAATCTACCCCAGCACATAAAGCAGGGAGCGTCTGTTGTGAGGAGTGCTAGAGGTTGTATTAAACATGATAGTGCAGTTTATAATCACAGTGCCAGCCATTCTTTCTATACATTGCTATGTTTTTTTGGTACTCTGTGTCTCTGGATTTCACTTTTTCTATCTATGTACAATAGAGTGTGGCAGTGTTTCTGCTTTTTGAGAAATTCTGGCAGAATTTTCTTCCAACACTCTTAAAATCTTTCTTCTGCTGTAAGCACTTGAGTATGTTAGGATATACTTTAAGTACTTTTTTGTGCGTAGAAAGAAATGTATCATTTTGTTTGTCATCCAGTCTTTCTCATTTGGCAGTCAGCTAAGAGAGAGGCATGGTTAATGAGGTATCTCAGCATCACATTTTTATGGGAGCATAGTTAAGGTTAGGAGTATGTCCAGTCTCCAAACTGCCTAGTGAGCATTCTGTATTTGGAAACAAATGCCAGCTGGCAGTGGTTAAGGAGTGCCTGCTTATTCTGCTCATGGATAGCCAAAACATGCTCCCTGCTGTGTGCTTTTGGCAGCTTTGCACTGGCAATATATCTCAAATGCCAGTTGCATGTCCTCCTTTCCTCCTCCTAAGTGTATCCCATAAGGCATGATTTAGCCCAAATAAAAATGTGCCTCTGTTGGACTTGGTAATGTATGGAAAGAAAGGGACCACTTATTTTTGAAAATCAAAGTCTTTCTGAAACACCTGTAGTACATTTCTACAGTGGAAATAAAAAGATGATTAATGTGTTTTCCTATACTTGGTAGCAAATTTGCCTTAAATGTCTGAAGGTCTGATGATTTTTGTGACATCAGTTCTTAGGCACACTGCGCTGAAAATTTTGTGCAATTTATTCTCAATGAGACCGCTGGCTGGAATTCTGGACCTCAAGTTTAGTTCATATTCTATTTCGTTTTTATTTACGTATAAAGCATATTAAATTTATTTTGAGTTTTAACTGTACTCATCTGATCATTGTATTAATTATATTGGTGGTCAAATTAACTGCATTATTTTGTGGTCTGAACAGAAGCATCACCTCTTACCTTTCTTTTTATTTGTTGAATATTTTTAAGTCAGTGGACATCTAAAGTGGTGTATTTTATTGAAAAGATTCCTTGCATGTTGACAGACTCGTACAATCAAGTGTTGTAAATTGTAGGATAGTTTGGGTTGGAAGGACCTTTAAAGGTCTTCTACTCCATGTGCTTAGTTGAATTATGTGAAACAGTTCATGAATTGTGGTGCTTTGGATACAAATTCTTAAGAATCTGAAGGTAAATAAATTCAGTCTACATTTCTTTATCATTTTTTTCTTCAGTGACAGTATAACAAAATGTAAAAAAAAGGCATAGTTTGACAAAAAGGCAAAACACTGAAGATGCTCAATGCAATACTCCCACAACTGTACTTAGAGTTAAGTCAACTGTATTTAGGGCAGAGTAAGCAAGCTGTGCTTGCTGAACTTGGCTTTAGAAGTATCTATGTATTTAAGCTTTGTCTTGCTTTTTCTTCAAGAGGATTGAAGCAGCCTGATACCGCTGTCATGTAACTTTCTCCCTCTCTCTGGCAAGAAGAACTCAATTCAGTTTTTTTTCAGCAGTTAATCTAAAACTGTACAGGTTTCCTTGTAAGTACTTTGTCCCATCCATCAACCAGCTATATCCTGAATATCCAAGAGGCATGGACATCTTTGTCTAGGTACTTGAATGCTTTCATTGTTGTCTGTGCTATAGTGGAGTTGGGAGTCAAATCTTGCTGCGATCTGTGTTGATGGAGCACCGCTGCACGTTGGCTAACTGCATTCATGCTCTAAAAAAATCCTTGGGTATGACGTGCAAAAAAGGTATTTTAGAAAGTAGGTTGCAAAATCAAACCCTCAGAAGTTGTGAAATGTCAGATTTATGTTATTTTCTTCTGTGCCTGTAATTGATGCAGGAATATAGATCTTGCAGCTTTAATTTCACCACATCCTAATTGGATAACTCTTACGTTAAAAAAATGTGTGGCATGGTTGTGGTACTTTGTAAATAGCACAGTACCATTTATGTAGGAGGGAAAAGAGTATTCACAGAAGAATGATTATAGAATTTGGTGCTAAGTTATTATGTACGTGTAGATGATAAACGGAATTGGTTCAAAAGAATTTAAATTCCATGTCAGCTAAATATATTTGCATTATATAAACTTAATGTGTAACATAACTGTTTTCACTGAAGTTTCTCCATTTATGCTGGTGTTGAATTCTGCCTCTAGTCAAAAAGAACTTTTAGAAAAAGTTCTGCCAACACAGTTTTTTGTCTTGGAACAGATTTGAGGCTTGCCAGCAGTGTTATTTCTTCTGAGTTGCAGGAGCAGCTCTAGTTACATGCCAAAATATGGTGTTATTTTTAAACTGAAAAATAAATGAAACCTATGTAGAAATGGAAACTTTGTTGAATGCCAAATTCTGGCCACGTCACTCCCATTGGAACCACTAGGACCAATTTTTGCAGGCTGCACTGTCTTTATAGCATTAAGAGTTATTTCACAACGTGGGAAGTACTGGAAGAAATGAGTGTAAGAAAAGCAGGAAATCTGCCGAGGTCCATGTCTTTTTAAAAAAAGTTGTTACAACCTACTTGCTGAGATATGTTTTATGCAGATATCAAATTTAAGCAGGTTTCAGTTATGGCCAGCCACCTTCCATTTCAAAAGTGTTTTTCTGTAGAGAAGAGGCAGATTGAAAATTTTCAATACCTAAATATTTTAAAAATAATAATAATTTATGATTTTGGCCTGTTTTCCTAATGTAGGAAGTGATCTCCTATGATCTTGGAGACTCTGTCTGTAAAGCTGCTTTCCTTCCCATTTTTCCCAATTTCTAAAGTGTTTGTCCGATGCCCGAAACAGAATTTTAAGGTTAGTTTCTGTAAGACAGGGGTTAAAACAGGGGTTGGGAAAGGAAAATACAGTATTCAAGAAGTGATTTTGCTCCAAGACTATCTTCCTCACATAGTAACCCTGGTAAAAAAGGCCCAGGTGTTTTGCCTCTAGCAGTGTGAAAGCACTCAAATCCATTGAGAGGTTTGAGAAGAGGCTCTAGTGATTTTGGACAGTTGTTGACTTTCAGCTTGTGTGAAAAGGATAAGCAGGTCTGTTATCTCACCATTCTGTGGACTAAAAAGGAAGCGAAAAATTGTGTTATTAATCCAGAAGATTTCCCGAATGTGTTGCATCTGGAGTCTGAACTTGGTCTTGTGCTGAAGTCTTCAGAGCAGTTGCAGAGGTAAGTGTAATCAAACTGACCTCTGCAAGTATGATGAATGCCAAAGGGGAAAGCAGTTGCCATTCTAGCATTTTGAAGGCATATTCAGCCAGGTAGTACAGGTTAGCCAAAACTCTACTAAGACCTGAAATGTTCACTAGTTTTGACAGCTGAGCAGTTGTTCTGGCTGTGCCACAAGGCAGCTGTGGTTCTACTGTCAGTGGCTGAAGGATATCATATTGCCTAGCGCTGCTCTGTGCTCTTGACACTAATGTGTTTGTAGATTAGTGCAGCTGGGCAGTGTGCTGGCACTCAGGGTTTTTATTGCCACTTCTCAAGGATGACTTGTGAAGAGCATTATTAGTGGTGTACCTGCTTGGGAATTGCGTAGGATTACATAGTTATGCATAGGATCACCAGAGAGGCTGGTGTGATCATCTGCCCTTCCAAACCTACTTTTTTTGGTGCTGAACTTTTCATTCTGCAGAGCCAAAGCTCTTATTTGAGGAACTGAATTCACCTAGGGTGGTGCATAGTCCTTCTTAGACTGGAAAATGGGCGTGATGAATTTATGTTCTGAGCAGAGATAGCCCCGTGGCTCAGATGGCAGGTTTTAAACTCTTGCTTTGTACATTGACACTGCTTTTGCCATGGACTGGTAGTACTGCTTCTACTTGCAGTAGTGCAATATTTGTTATTTTATCTCAATTCATAAGGTGGTTCTTCATTTTGTACCTAAAGGGAATTAATAATAGTCTTCTGTAGGCTTTCTGGCAGGGCATGATCAGCCCTAGGGAGCTTTGACTGTAGTAATCTCATTGACAGAAGATGTAACTTGCCATAAATTGGATTTCTTCTTTCTGAACCTTGAAATGACCTATGAGTTTTAGAAATAAATGAAGATTCAGGGTGTCGAAAGGCAGTTAGAGACTAAGCTCCAACTGACTGAATTTGGTGCATAACTCATATTTTTATCTTTACAAAGCTTAATTTTTACTTGGTGTACATGGTGTTGGAGGAGGCAGCAAAGGAGTCACTTTCTACTACTTGGTTTTGTAATTATAAATACACTGACTTTGGTATGAGAAACATCAGACAATAAGTCTTGGTGATGGTTAAGTTAATTCACTCTTAGAAGTTCAATAATTCATCTAAGAAGTGTCAGCAGCTGGGTCTTGTTAATGGTAAGCCTTTCATTTCTGTTAAATCAATTGTGAATAATAGGATCCTTCAGAGAAAAATGATGAAGTAAGCATTGATTTCCAAATTGGGTGTCTGATATTGAAGCATTAATAAAATCTAGAGCAAGCAGGCAACTAGGACCTCATACACTCTGATCACCTAAGTAGTAATCAGAGAAAATCAATATTTTTTTTGTATGGTGCTAGATATGTTAACATTTCGTTTGTCGTCATTCATCATTGTGTCTATAATTTCATTTTTATAATTGCTTGAATTTTGGGGGGCTTAATAGTATGCTTTGAATCAAGCATTTACTGTCATGCTTTTGTGAAACAGATGTGGCATTGCCATATTGTCTGTTCTTTGCTAGCTGTCTTGCTATTTTTGGACTTTTAATAGCAGTGGGCAAAGTAAACTCTTAAGTAATTTCAAATGAGGTCACATTTTCTTAGAGGAGTTCCATGTGGGCTTCCTGGCGTCCTCTGTCCTTATCTTTCTCTAAGACACGAGGAGCTGAGTTGCTTCTGTATAGTCATGTTCAGTCTCGCAGAGGTGTTGGGAACAGACTTGTGCATGTGGGGTTTATTTGTTTATTTAATGGCATTTGAAGGCTGTGTTCAGTGGATATTTAGAGCTGGTAAGTGCTGGCTTTTTTATCCAGTATTGTGCTTACCAGTGATCCCATTTTCTTTAAAGCTGTATTGAATTGGTATGGAAACCCACATACAATCAAATCTGCGTGCTGTTGGAGTCAATGGGAGTTGGGGCTAAAACTGGACCAGGATTTGGCCCATAAAGCATAGCAAGAAAATTTAACAGTTATAATAAAACTCTTAAGGCAAATAAAATGTTCTAGCAGGTGTTCATAAATGTGCTTTATGCTCATAGACTCTGTTAAATGTTAATACTAAGGTCCTGCAGAAGCTGCACATAAGGACTGAGTGAAGGAAGCAAATGTCTGTTAAATGTGCTGTGCAATATTGTAGCAAAGGTGGGTGGCAGTGCAATGCCACGCTACCTATTAGACTGAAATATGAAAGCTATTAGAATTTCTGCTGAATTTTCATTTTGTGAGGGAGTAGTTTCCAAGAGAGAACATACCGTATAAAAAAAAGTCATGTGTTGTGCAAAACTGGAAGCATCTTTGTCAGTGTATGCACTTTTCTTGGATGTATGCAGAGCTTATTAAGGACAACTGCTAACATACTGTATTAGCAGTAAATTTAAAATAAGACAATACTTGTGAGGAAAAGAATGGCTGAGAAGCAGGTTTTTGGTTTTTTTTAATATTTCATTTTCATTGAATTGTTTTGATTTTTTTCATGCCTTAGATGAACCCACAGACAGAAGTCCTAGCATGACTTAGAATACATTTTGAGAATAATGGGTCTTGGCAGGATTTTATATTTAGATCTCTGTTGTAGGTTAACTCTTAATAATTTTTTTTATTTATTCTGTCACTTCACCATCAAAGCACAATGAGGTCCATTTTAGATTTCCAGGAGGTTTCTGGCCTTCCTCCTTTTTGGCTTCTAGTAGAAGCATCTGTTGACTTTTTCAGCAGATTTTGCATCATGCCTTGAAATCTGGTAGCTTGTACTGGCTTGCTTTCTTCTAGCAGTTAATTTCATTAGGATTCAGGTCAAACCCACAGGACACAAAAAAAAATCTGAATGTACTGGAGTCAGTTTCTAAAATGACACCATGAATGCAGCAGTCATTGTTAGAATGTGTTTTGTTGGTGTTTGAGTCATTGACTTGGTTATCCTCTCATCAAGGCTCAGTCATTGTGTTGCAGGATAAAAGCAACCACATATTACAAAGATACTCTCTTTCACCATTAGCAGCAAGATTGCTGGGTGAAGGGAGGTCTTTCGCTTTTAGATATACCAAGTAGCAAGCACCCAGGCATCTCTGCAGTTCTTGTAGTGCTTGTCACTCTCACAGTGTCCACATATTTCAGGCTCTTCCATTGTTGCCTTGGTCTTGAAATGTTTGCTCCTGGCGGTGGCAGTTAACTTTTCTTTTCTTTTTTTTTTTTTGGTTAGCTAATGTGTGCCAGGTTATTTTGACCTGATCTCTTCTCTGCGGTGACCAGACCTGTGAGAATGTCCTAAAGTTGTATCAGGGGAGGTTTAGGTTGGGTGTTAGGAAAAGGTTTTTCACCAAGTGGGTGGCTGGGCACTGAACAGGCTCCCCAGTCACAGCCCCAAGCCTGACAGAGTTCCAGAGGTGTTTGGACAGTGCTCTCAGGCACAGGGTGTGATGCTTGGGGTGTCCTGTGCAGAGGCAGGAGTTGCACTCGATGGTCCTTGTGGGTCCCTTCCAGCTGAGAATATTCTGTGACAAAACTCTCTGCTGTACCTTGTTGTAAAAAGGATTGAAGCATGCATTATGTGAGGGAATTCTCATCACTTGCTTTCTTAACAAAATCACGGAGACTGCTTAGTTTTCTCCTCTCTAGTAATGCTGCACTAGTGTGCTTATGGATTTTAAAAGCAAGGCTGATGGTCATCATCTGCCAGCAGATTGGGAGCTCCTACATAGAGGATATATTTTCTTTTGGTCCTTTTAGGACAAGGAGGTCTAGTAGAGAAGCAGGGTGAGGAAAGACTAGAAACTGTTTTTAATCAAGTGGAAAATATGTCAGTACTTCTCTTGTGAGTAGTGACACTTCCAGGATAGTGATATTCATGCAGAACTTTTAATCCCTGCAGTACATTACAAATGCATTGTCTGAGAATTAAATGTTAATTGAGGCCATTATTTGATGAGTGGACTATTTATATAGTAAAGTTATTTGAAGTAATGGGCCATGAATGCATTTTGTTTATTAACTTTCCCTGTGCTCATTCTTCAATATCTTTTCTTATCACAGAGCAGGCATTTTAAAATGGAAGACGCTCCAGTGACAAAGATCTGAAACATACAAAGTGTTTTACTTATAAATAGTGTGTTTTGTTGATTTTGAAAACAAAACAGCATACAGTTGAGGCCTTTGAAAGATTGAGTTTTCAGGTAAATTTCTAACCATGGAAAAAATAAAAACGGAGAAGAAAAGGATATTTTTTTGTCTTTCAAAACTTGCATGATTCAAGTACTTTAATGGTCTTCTCCGTTTTGAAGATGAGAAACTAGGGAAAGGAAAATGATTTACTTTGTCTGGGATTATGAAGGAAGTCTGGCAGACAAGGAAATTAAATTGAGATCCCCTAAATGTCAGGCCAGCTCCATAAATGCTAAAATATCCTTCCTTTCTTGTCTAAAATGTCTGTCAGAAATGTATAGTAAACTCAAGGTTTTGTAGGATTTCCATAGGACAACTGCTTTGTGGCCTCCAGGGTGTGAATACACACACAAAAAAAATAACTTTTTGAAGTTGAGAGTATTTTATCTATTATTAAATCTGAAAAAAAAGATAGCACAAAGCCAACATACTTTTAATAATATTTTGTATTTCCTTCTGTAATTGTTTAATGGAATTAGTATGAATATTTTAGCTATAAAGTTGGACAGCTGCAGCAGGATGTGATTTAACCAGGATGCTGACTCTTCTTTCAATACACTCTGGCAAACTTTACAGTATGCAATGTTATGAAAGTCCACTTATCTGTCATGTAGCTCTCTCATACACTTCCTTCATTTACAGTTATTTATCCCTTTTTTTTTTTTCCTTCTTTAAAGGCCAAGCTGAATTTGCTGCTCAGTTCTTGGCTATGATAAAATTCTGTGCAAGGCAAAAACCTTCAAGAAGTTTCCCTCTCGTGAAACATGCTGGGATTTGTGCATGACAAAGGGCAGTACTACATTTGTTCACAACATCTTCAATACTGCTAAACCACTGCTTCTGCACTTCAGTCTTTTGCTTGTTGGATCCAACATCTGGTTTAGATACTTTTTGTTCCAGTAAGGAAAACATGGAATCACAGAATGGTTTGGATTAGAATGGTTTGGGACCTGGAAGATCATTTTGTCCCACCTCCCCTGCCATGGGCAGAGATGCCTTCCACTAGGTCACACTGCTCAATTGAACACTGCCAGGGATGGGGCATCCACAGCCTCTCTGGGCACCCTGTTCCAGTGCCTCACCACCCTCACAGTAAAGAATTCCTTCTTCTGATTTAAATCTGCCTCCTTTCAGTTTAAAGTCATCACTGTTTGTCCTGTCACCACATGCCCCTGTGAAAAGCTCCTCTCCATCCGTCTTGTAGGCCACCTTTGTGTACTGGAAGGTGCTCGAAGGTCTCTGTGGAGCCTCATCTTCTCCAGGATGAACAACCTCAGCTGTCTCAGCCTGTCATTTCAGGAGAGGTGCTCCAGCCCTCTTATCCTCCTCCTCCTACTGGGGGCCCTGGAGCTGCCCACAGTACTCCAGGTGGGCTCAGAGTGGAAGGGGAGAATCAGTTGCCTGCCAATCTGCTAACTCTCATTTTCTGGTAGAAGCTGTTTGGATTTACTTTCTGGTCTTCCATGTGCTGGTGAGCTTCTGTAACTGTTTATCATTCTTTGATGCATTGCATTTAGGCTCTGGACTTTAGAGTATTGTCAGATAAACACAGCAGAAGGAGCTGGCTCTTCATGAAGGGTAAGTATTGTATTTATATAATAACCGTATGCTGATGATACAGAGAGAATATGAGAGTTTAATTCATTTTCACTGCCATTGGGTCAACCTGATGGTCTGCAGTGCTCTCTGCAGCAGGGACATGATGTTGGATGTGTTGCTTTGTGCCATGCTGGAGGCAGCAGCTGGGAGAGCCAGCATCCCAGCCAGCTCCTGGGGACATCAGGTGTGGTACGTGCCAGTGGGACTCTGCCAAGCCTTAAATTCTGCCTCAATAGCTGGGACAGGTTTGTGAATTCCAGTCAATTACAGAATTGAGTACTGTCTCTCCTCTTATAAGGTGCTGCTTTCTGCCCCTTGGTAATTGTGTGGTGTCCAGAGCTGTGTATCTGGGAAGGCTTGCAGGGCTTTTGCAGGCTGCCAGGTTCAGTCTGGAGACAGCTGGCTACAGCAAGCAAAGAACTGTGATAAATGATAACTTGAAAAAAACACACATGTGAGGTCTTGAATGAAGTCAAGACTGAAGTAATTTGTTCTCCATGATTTGAACAAAAAGGAAGCTCTTACCATTTTAAAAGAATACCTTATAAACTCATCTTCTAAAGATAAAACCTATCAAGCATAAAACCATGATGTTACACCAGATACCAATTACTGTGGTTTCTTAATGCGCTTGTGTTTTTTTTGTCCCACATTTATTAAATATTTAGACATTCAAGTGTAGATATTTTTAATCAAAATCAGAATTTTCTCACAAAATGGGTGATTACATCATTTGCACATTTATATTGTAAGACATTTTAACGATATAAGCATTTTTTCATTTAGACAGCAACCATAATAAATTGAAATAAAATTCAGCCTTGATTGATGTTCTATATGTCATGTACAGGGCAAGTCCCATCTATAAAATGTGGTTTGCCAAGGCAGCAATATTAGTAGCATTTGAATGTTTTTCTTATTAAGGAGAAAAATGGTCAGCAACATCAATACCGTCTGCTCCAAAGACCATGGTAAATGGAAACTGCCTGCAGCACATTTGAATTCCTCACTGTATTTGGGATGAAGGTATGATGCAGGCAGTGAGAATTTTTTTTTTCCTTGAAAATTAGGATAGACTATTACAGTTCTTAGGATGAAAGAGAGAGGCTGATTACAACATAATGGAGTGTACCATATTCATCTCTTTGAAATATGCCCTCACTCGGCCTTTTCCATTTTACAATCGATTCTCTCATTCCCTTAATGAACCTGTGCATTCATGAGTCTTCCTTGGAAGTATGCACATGAAGTATTACAGTAGCAGAGAGTAATTGTCTGACAAGCAACTGCAAGTAAAGTGTCTCTCTTGTAGTCTTGTTCAATAGCATTATGGACCATTAATGCATTGGATCAGGTTCCATATTGTTTTGTTAAAAATTATGCAGCCATATTTTTCTTAGCTGTTTGTAGTGTTTCTGGAATGGTAGCTTCAGAAGACTGGTTCAGCATCCTCTGGCTGTATTTGTTTGCAGAGCAGTACATATCTGTAAGAAATGAGCTATCAGTAAGGTACTTCTGCAAAGTCAACTAGCTGGTACCAGGTACTGAAATTGGATAAATTTTAGTATTTTGTTAAAGGAAGAGGAAGGGCTTTTTGAGAAGAACAAAAATGGGTAAAGTTATGTAGAGAATTACTGGAGGCACCATCAAGATGTGATTTTTAAAAGATCAAATACCCAGTATGTGACTTTTCAATTTTTGGCTTCTTTTGACTATCAGTGTGATTACACGTAGTAAGAAAATAGTGTGAATTATTTTGTATGTTGTGTTTGTGTGTCTTTATGTGTATTTTTGCATGTATTTTAGTATAAACACAGATTGTTTATATAACTAACTTATAACTAATTTGTATTGTACATAACCATGACTAACATGGAAACACTTCATAGGCTGAAGCATATATGTTTGTATGTGTAGTTTTATTATCAACTCATAGCTGCTAACTGGCTGCTGACCTTTCCAAGTTGCTACAAAATATGAAGCCACCCACTGGGTGACACTCAAAACCACCAAATACCGTGGGTGGTACCCGGGATGAGATGGCGAGCAGGGAGCCTGCTCTGATCACCGCTGGGAAATCAGGAGAGCAGGGGATGTGGGACAGACTGCTGCATACTCCAGTCTCTTTCTGTGCCCAGAGAAAATTTGCAAACCCCTGAAAGCCTTTGTAATGACAATTTCATTGAAATTCTAAGCATTTGATGTATTGCCACCGGCGCTGATCTGATAAAAGTGACGATGAACTAAAGATTGAGCTCAGAGAGAAGCAGTGGTTCTGTCTGTTATGTCAAAAAAGATAATTTGTCATGTTAGGAAGCAGCATTTCCTTTTGATTAGGCCAAAGACATTGTCCTAAGGTGTGAAAATGGCCTTGACCAACAGACCTGTTCTGGTTGTGAACTGTTGCTCTCTACCAGAGACAAAACATAAATAAAACTAACCGTAACTTTATAGTACATAAAACAGAGGAAATCCTTAAGTTTTGGATCACACTAGGCCTATTAAAAGTTTGTGTATTACATATGCAAAAGTGCTTTTCCTTCCTAAGCAACAAAAACTCTCCTTTTCAAATCATCTTTTACTTTCGGTGAAACTGATGTTCTTGAGCAGTATGATCCAATTTTTTCTGCAAACACTTCAGTGCTCGCTTTTTCACTTGTCTCTTTTCCTTAAACCTGACATATAGAGCTATGGACCTAGTTAGTTTTTAGGTACTTTAAATTAGTGTAGCCGACTCCCTGCAGGTGAAATCAGCTTTTTCCTTTTTTTAATAGAAAACTAGGAACACTATATCCCTTTGTTGTTTGTTTCATTGAAGGATCCTGCAGTTAGGTGTCAGGATGTTTCACTGTGATAGCAAGTTCATCTGTAATATTAGGCTTTAGCTGAAAATTGGAGGTGGTTGGGAGTGTGTTGTGTTTTAAGTGTAAGAAAGAAAACTTATGCTGACAAGTTGCCATTTTTGTTATCTGGGAAATTGTTGTCTGGATGGTTGAAAATTTGATCAATGTGTTTCACCTAGTTTATTGTCAGTTCTTTATTCTATAGTTGGTATTGCTTGCACAGGAGTGAGACTTCTACCAAGCCAAGAGCTTGGTCTTACAGAAAGTAGTTTTACCTGTAGGAGTCCCAAGAAGTGCGCAGCAGAACCTGGGCTGGGACACTGCCTGCTTCAGGGCTTAAACTCTGCTTGTGGTATTTTTGTAAAGTTTCAGCATCTTCATTATCTCATCTTTCACGTAGCAAATGTGCCCTTCTGTTTCCAGTACCTTGATGTATGAATTGACTGAATCCCCATTCAGAAAGCATATGTTGTTCAGTGAGGGAATTTCATGTGTGTGGTTGGTGATGAGCTCCAAGCCTCAGCTCATGTCAGTGGGATTGAATGTGTATTTAGTTGAATCTATCCATGAGTGGGAATGGGTTCACACTGAAATGCCTTTGAGTAATGAAGAATGAAATGATCTGTTCAATACCATATTGTACACTCTTCAGAGATTTTGGGGATGAGTTTTTAACCTCTGTTACTGCTGAAGGAAAGGGAACTCATTGCTTGTCTCAATCTGATCAGAACTGTATTACAGTAGGTCCTCAGAAAAGAGACCGTGAAGAATCAGTATCTCAGTCCTGAACAATTTCAAACCCGTGATACAACAGCTTCCTGGGAGGGCAGCTGGAAAACCTGATCCACATCCTTGTGAGCAATTTGTTATTAAGAAGACCTAGGGAGACTTTTGGTTTAGGCCCATCTTTCAGAAGATTCACATGTGCTTAGATAATTCACATTTTGTGTTTAGCAGATAGCAGGAAAAAGGAACCATTATTTTTCTGCAGAAATTCCAACAATGATGTTGAAGAATCAAATGCACAAAGACTTCCTTATTTTCTCCAGAGAGCTAAAAATACAGTTATTTTAGTCTCCAAGTACTTTTTAGCTGAGATTAAATTAAAATGCTGTATTTGTTCTGTTATTTGTTTTCTAATTTTTATTAGTTCATAAGGGTAATGCATTTTAAGATTTTTACTTTGCAGTCACAGGGCTGATAATATTTAAGGATGTGAGTGTTAAGTTGTAGAAGCACAATAAAAACTGTAGACTGAGATTGGCAGAGAGTTGGCATTTCACTAGATGAAGTCTGAAAGACCAATCTATGTTTGCAAAGTGACAGTTCAAGGAAGAAAGGAAGCTAAATATTTGCAGCCAATGTGACTTTTACATCCAGTTTTTACTATATTGATCCACTCTAGAAACGAAATAATGCACCATTCTTTTTCTAAAATATTCAATTCAGAATTGCTTCTCTTTATGATTGCACAGTCTGCATTTTAAGTTACTGGATGGCTTTGCTTCTCAGTTTCAGTAATGTTTGTGGTTTGCTGCCTACACTTGTGATACTTTAAAGCTCTTGCTGATAATAAGTACCAGAAAGGTGAAATGTATTACCTTCTAGGATCTATTCAGATGCTGGGCTTATAGCTGTGCTTATAGCTTAAAGCTATTTTAGATTTAGAAGGCTGTAAGATAGAAATGAATGTATGATACCTTGCTTCTAGAAGAAAAAGATTCCTGTAGAAGTATTTCTGAATCATTGATTCTGATGATTTTAGACGGAAACGCAGTATATAAAATAACCAAGGACAAGCTGTTTGTGAAAACATGGAAGAAATTCCCTCCTCAAAAAGAGAATGAAAAGCAGTGAGAGTGGAGTCTAAATGTAGCGCTTGCTGCTATGAAATTGTGTCTGACCCAATGGAGCAATATGTGACTGTAGGCTGATAACAACTTAGTGTACCAAAGAACCTGCTGGAATCCTGGGAATGGAAGTGCTTTCTTTACACATCTTAGGTGCATTTGTGAGCTGGCATTTAAATGGATACCTGTTTGTGAGGGATGCATGTGAGCTCTCAGAAGCATTGCTCTTTGCAGGCTTTTGAGGTTAGAAGAGTGCCTTTTGGGACAAATGGCTTTTCAACAGGAGGAGTGAACTTCATTTGTGTGTAGTACTTTAAGCTGTCTTGTTGCCCCACTTTTGGATTGCCCAACTAAGGACTGAGAAGAAAGAAAAGGTATCAGTTGGTGGTGGAAGCAGCATCCAGACAGGCTTAGTGAAATATTGTAAGGATTTGATGTTTCATATCAAAGCATAACCTCTCCTTTCCTTGATTGTATTGCTGCCTGTTGAAAGGGTTTGCTGGATCACAGGATGTCTGTGGCCCTTTTCTTAGTTCAGAGTAGGATTCTCCTGGGAAGAATGGCAAAGAAAGGTGCATAACATGATAGAATATAATAGAATGTTATGAGCTTTTCTACAACTAGGTCTAATGAAGTAGGTACAGGTGCAGCTAAAGCTAATCCAGACTACTATTTTGTGTCAGAACACATTAAAGGGCAAATTTCTTTTTCCTCTACACTTTGAAAAATTTTTACCCAAAACTGCTCTCCTGTAAGAAACATTTCAGAATATGGAATGAAGGAACATGAGGCAGACTTAATGGAACTTCTCCTTCTGCAGGAGTTGTGGCACAGTGCAATTCAAAAGTTTTGCTGTCTTCTAGGGTGTGTGCCATGCTCAGAACACATGGACTTTATAGAATTTGGACTTCATAGAAGATTAATGGGAAGGTGTAGAAATATGAGTAGCAGGGTGAATGTTACTAATGCTACTTTTATGTAGCAATTCAAAATAGGAATAAAGGGATGGTATAATTTGTGGGTGATAGAAAATGAGTTGGAGGAAGGCTGAGGAACACTAGGGGAATATCTAGCAAATCGTAGGGAACAGGCACTGTGGTAGCCAATGAAATTTTGCAGCTAACAAATCCAAGTAAAAACTTCTGCATACATAATTTGACCTAATTGCATGTTGCTGAATATTAAATTAACTACATTGGCTGCAGTTGAAAAGCTGGCAAGTTAGGCTTCTGTCTCTCTAGGGAAAAAAAAAAAAACCCAAATAAAAAGAAGGTGAAATTAACAAAAAAAATTATAAAACAATGACTGTATTTTCTAGTTAGTAGTTATTGCTTTTTTATAACATGTTGCTTTATAATAGGGATTATTTGTTCTGTTGTGAATCACTTTTAAGAAAATAGAATGAAAATAGAGAAGAACTGCAGGATGGACATAAGTGCTTTGTGGCATTGGAAGGAATTTCTTGTGTCCAGGTACTGAAAGAAATAAAACCAGCATAGTTAAGTTAGAGGATGAGCAGTCAGTGTTGGGGGGGGGTGTGTATAAATAAATCATGCACTTTAACTTACAGCAAGAATAAAGAACTGCACTGAAAGGCAGTAAGTGGAGATAACTGATTTAAACAGGGTGGGCGTTTTTTATACAATGCATAATTTGGGAAGTTGTGGCAAACTAGATATGTTGGTCTAAATGCATAAATTCAAAAAGGAAAACTGACATTTACATGGCTAATTAGAATAGATACAGTAACAGAAGTTAGGGTGAGTATCCCACCACAGTGATTTAAAACATAGTTACATGGAAAAAAATCTCAAGTGTACTTTGGGCAAGTTATTCTGTACTTGTGCCTTGCGGTATGCTCTCCTTTTCTGTGGTACTGTAGGCACTGTTAGGACCAAAGGTTACATTGTAAGACCACAGCTCTTCTGTGTCTGACCTTCTATTTTGACTGTTTTCAGTTGTTTTTTCCTTTCTGTCTTTTTTAGAATTCTTATTTTTTATGCAACTGCAGGGCAGAGAAAGTATGTAACTCTTCTGTGAATACCTAAGTCTCAAGCTTCCAGTAAATCAAAAGGGGAGAAATGGCAAAAGAAAAAAAAAAAGATTATTTTTTTGAAGTGCTTATTCACAGAAGAAGACTTATTTCTGAATAACGAAAGCCTCTCAAATATCTGGTGATACATTATTTATGTAATTGAGAGTGTATTCATGGAAGTGCCCTCAAGAAAAACAGATTTTGAGTCATACCAAATAGTATGTTCCATCAAGAATTCACTACACAGTTGTCAAAAGTGTGTTCCAGGATGGAGTGCCTACTTTTATGTATTAACTGACTGTGGATTATTTTTTTCCTTCACATGAAAACTGACAGTGGTTTGGATGAGCCTTAAATCCTGGATTGTGGTGTAGCTTCTGTATTCTTCTGAAACAAAGCAAATGCGTGGAACTTATTCAAGTCCACTAGCTGTTATGAATATATATGCTTCTCCCAGGACAATGAGCACAAGCAGCTACTGCCCATTCATAAATATCTTATTCTTCCTATATGTAATGGGACTCCAAAGACATTCCTGTTCTTGTGGTCAGGGCTGCATTTGCAGAGAGACTGCATATATTGTGTAGTGTACAGTTATAGTTTATGACATTTGCTTTTGTTAGGATTTCTTCTGGGTAATCAGCATTTCAGCCACAACTCTTTTTATTTGGAAAATGCAATCCTGGTACAGAAGCATGTGATTTTATTTTTTTCTTTTTTTTGTGAGGGAAAAGCAGTGGAGTCACAAACACATGATTATACTAAAACTGCTTCGGAAATTTGTGCAGGATGGAAGTGGAGGTGTATGGCCTCCCTGAGCATAATGTTGCCCATGATTCCTTTGTAGATTTTTATCACTGTAGCAAGGTTGTAGCTTTTTTAGTGTTGGAAGTTCTCACATTTATACAAGGTGAAACTATTGCTGCACAGCCAGCCCTACTTAAACAAATGTACCGTTTTCATCTTCAAAATTAGTAGAAATTAGGTGATACTGAAATCCTCTGCTTATTCAGTGCAAGGACTGGGTTTTCAGTTCATGTCTGAAGTCAAAGTCTGACTCCATTTACAAGCCTCTGTTTGCTTTGCATGTGCTTATGAATAAATAGAAAATGCAGAGAGGGTTTGGCTGGACCAAGACCCTGGGGCTGATCAGCTTTAGCTGCTTCATGATTTTCCATCCTTCAGATACAGTATCTGCCTTTAGCTTCAAAATGCCAGGTGTTTTTTCCTTCAGAATATGACCATAGGTGGAGCCCTGTGAAAACTGAAGGGAGCTATTGCAAGAGGTGATGCTGTAAATTCTCCTGTGTGCATGCGTAACCTCTTTTAGCTTCACGGGAAGCTATGTGCTCACACTGAGGATGAAATAGAGTCCTTTGTTAATATCAAAGAGCCAATCAAGACTGATTTTTTAATATAGAAAGCCTCCTGCTGCTTCCCAAAAAACTTCCTTTTGTAAAGCACAATGATAAATAATCTTACTTCTTTGATCATTGTATTTCCAAGGGATACTGTTTTGTACTGCTGCATTCAGTGGGACTTCTGAAATTCAGCTGTGTTTGATCAGATGGGCCAGTAACTCTGGGAAAGATGATGTGCTGGGCTGCTTCTTTACAGGCTAAGCACTGGATGCTTTAGCTGGCTGGTTCTCCAGCATATGTTACTTTGACATGCCCTTCCAGCTGCCAAACTGGAAGAATGGCAAGGGTTGGGCTTCAGAGGTATTGCAGATACAGCAGGGCATGGAGGGGTACTTGACACGTCCTTCTGATAAGTGCTGTAAGATGACCTTCAGATCATCTTTTTCTCATCAGACAGAAATTAATTTTAAATAACTGGTTTTTATTGGCATGGGAATTTTTTAAAGAAAGACAAACTGCTGAGAATTTTCCCCTAAACAGTTTAAATTTTTCTCAGAGATAAAATTACTGAAGATATGGGGGAGATCACTTTTTCCCTCATTTTTGAGGAAGTTGTACTAAAAGATATTACTACCTACACTGTTTGGTGAAGGTATTGAGTATCTTATACCAGAAGCAGGAATTGCCTGATAAACTGGAAAGAGTTGAAATTGCAACCCTGTTCTAGAGCATTTACACAGGAGACTAATTTTAAGCTCATGCATTCCTCATTGGTTTTAACAGAACTAATCAAGGACATAGCTGCTACTGCTTAAGTACTCTACTGGTTTTGGCCATGTTAAAGTGATTTTTTGTGACAGAGTACTCTGATACTAAAAAGCCTCCTTAATACAACTCCTCTGAAAAGAGCACAATGGAAGCCTGGAGAAAGGGAGGAAAGTGCCCATCTGAAGAAAAAGTGATAGTTGTGGGAGGTTTTTGTTTTGGTTTGGGGTTTTTTGTTTCTTTGTTTGTTTTTGGGAGCCCATGAATATTTTTGTTGCATATTATTTTACTGACATTATGTTTGAATATGTGCTTCCACTCACTGGAAACTTTGTGTTGCATAAAATGTACACAGAATTTGTATTCTTTCTTGTTATTAATAACTCACCTAACTAAAAATGGAAGCCCTTACAAAAGGTAATTTGATTTTGGCCACAAAGCCACTTGGTTATTTTCAGGCACATTTTCAGTTGGCTTTGGTTTCTTGTCCAGATACCTGAAGTCATCAATGTAAGATGAAGTTTTGTAGGCCTTTGTAATGCTGTGGGAGTGAAGTACCCTTCTGGAAATGAGGGTCAAAAATTATTTTCAGTTACAAAGAATACCCCCCAAGTTTCCTGAGAATGTCAACATTAATGTTTGTCATTGAAAAATGCTTTTGTTGGTGTTTCTAACATTAGAACTAAGCTTCTATTACACTGATTGGTATTTTTGAAATATCATAATCTCACTACAGTTATCTGTAATATTCCTTTGTAACTATTAGTGGAAACATATCTTTTGTGATATCTAGTGGAATTTTTTTAGAGTTAAATTTTAAGGTCTTTTTGGGGATGGTTTGTGCTTCTCTAAATGGGAAGAATTTATGTAATGATTTATGTGATTGGGGGAGTTACCTCCTGCATTTTTAAAATAAGCAGTAATACAGCTGATTAAATATTGGTTTTGTTGGCTGGGCCATGCCAAAATGACTTGAAGCTTGCATGTCAAATATGTGAATAGTCTTAAGGTGGAAAATAATGATCAATACAAGGAATTAAAAGGCTGCTAAGATCGGAAGGAGCAAGCAAACTCAACAGAACAAGCTCCTTTAGCTTTTACTGCTGTATTTGAAAGCACATAAACTTAATTTTATGTGTTTCTCTTAAGTAGCTTAAGGCATCAGAATCCCTGGCTACTGATAGTTCTGGCCTTCAGTTTTAAGACAAATCTGAAAATATTGTTTCCTCTTCATGTGTTAAGGGACGAACAAAGAGAGAGTAATTACCTGCATGCCTTACTTCTAAATAAAATATCTATAACATGTTCTATAATATAATAATATGTTATATAGTATTATTATGCATATTACCATTGTGTAAACAATGTATGTTATTTTCCCTAGATTTGAATCTGGCTAGGTCATTTATGTTAAAGGTATTTTTTAATACTCTTGATGCCTTGACAGTGTAAAGGTCTTAAGGAACCCTTTCTTCTACTGCAGTGATGTAAAGCAGCCTTATTAATACAAGTAAAGATTTGGCTTAAGGTTTTAGGTTGTAATCTCCTTTGTGTTTAAAAGTATTTGCATCCTTTTTCATGCTTTGTCTCTATTAAAGAACAGTTTAACAGTGGGAAGGAGGCACATCATTCATTTGCTCTGAGGCTAATATTGCTGTTTCCCTGCAAAAATGTAATTTGTGTCACTGCATATTGTGCTCTTAAATAATGTTTAATTCTGTGACCTTGGTTCACCATGCCTTCCTGATTGTCCATTAACTCTCATCTTCTAGCAGAGACATTCTGTGCTGCACAGATACTGGGAAAAAAATGCCTGGAAGAACTGAAATAGGCATCAAAAATGTGATACATTGTATGTTTGGCTCCTTATGTACTCTTCCTTTTAATAATGCTAATTAATGCCAAGCAACCTAAGACATAAAAGTCAAGAAATTAAACTGGGGGAGGGAAGGGACTGGGAAGGGAAGGAAAAGAAGCCTTTTTGACAGGCACACACCAGGAAAATGCAAGGTTGAAAGTACTGTGTCAGGTTGCATCACCTTACCATGCCGTTGCTCTCATTCAGCAATTGGGTGCAAATATGAACACTTTGGGTCTGTTTCATTTCCTGTCACAGCAAACCAGCTTCCATCTTTGGTTGGTGTATAACACTTAGATAACTAAAAGTGGTAGTAATTTTAGAAAAATTGAGTTATCTGAACAAGCTTAGTACTGATTTCTCCTTCCACCTATGAAAATTGGGAGAGATGGTTCAGACAGCATTTTCGATGAGCTGCAAGGAAAATTTAAATTAAATTGTAAATTGAATATAGTTAAAATAATAAGGAAGGCCCCATATGCTTTCTTGCAGAGGATAACTCTTTGCATTGCATGGGTGTTTTTATTCTCATCTCTAGATGGCTTTTTTCTGTTTGTTTGGGTTGGGTGTTTTTCCCCCCCTAGGCAGTGGAAATATGCCTGCAATCACTAATGAAAGTCGCTAATGATGGCTTTACAAACTTGTCTCTAGTCCAAGTGGTTCCTACCTTGGTAATCTCCCTTCTCATCAGCTTTTTTTTTGGCATTATATGGAGTGCAATGGTTAAGTTTTTTCTTCTGTACCTGTTAACACTTCCAATTCCTTTTCACAACTGCCAGTTTTCCAGCTTTGTGAAGCTCTTACTGTAGGCAAGTGTGGCACTCTAAGATTTGAAACAAATTTGATGTCAACATACTGCTGTTCACACATATAGAGCACTATTTTAGGCCTACAGTGTTGTTAGGGATGAATCCACCTAACAACAAAAAGGTGCAGAACGTTTGGAGGGACAGGTTTAGAGCTGAATTGAGCAGTGTCATTCGCTGAAAATGGTTTTAGTTGTTTATCTCAAGTCAGCATTTGGTCCTTATTACCAGGTTTCTGCATGCTTTATACCTTTTACAGCACACTATTAGTTGCTTTCTAAGTGAGATCATTAGTAACTTGTCACAGCTCACTCTTAAGAGACATGTCAAATGCCAGCTCTGCTTGTTTAGTGTATTTGGCTTGCTTGGCAGGTTCTTAACCACAGGGTGCAGGATTTTATTCAGACAAATTACTGAGCTTTTACATTGCTCAAGTTGCCTTTAGGAAAGGGTTTTACTGAAGAGATTTGACTTTCCTACCAAGTGTTTGACAAATGTATAGCTGGTTCCATATTTCAGTGCTTATTCTGAAGTGAATGATGACTATTTTGGAGCGTGTAATTTCCTTACTGTGGGATCATTGATGATTTTGGATTTTTCTTTTTCCATGCTAAATAATGCTGCACTGAAGAGCAAAGTTATTAGTTGCACATATAGGCTGTCTATTTTTGCTGCAGTTTATTCCCTTTCCTTTGATGTGTGGGAAAGCCAGTTGAACTTCCCAGGGAAGTTGGATGCTGTGGGAACTCTCCTGGTGCTCTGTTTGTTGTTGACACTGGGTGCTCTTCTGTGCATTTCCAGGAGTTTCTCACCTGAATCTGTACAACTGATTAATTAACAATTCATTGATAACTAACAGGTGCAGCTGTTGATCCTGAAGGGGCCTCAGGGAAGTGAGACAATCTATAGTCAGGACGTGGATGCTGGCTATGGTTCTCTCCAAGCTGGCCATTCCCAGTGGTGGGAGGGGGATGCCTACTGCCACTGCTCACAGTGGTGCCACAATTGAAACACATCTGGCTTTCCTGGTCAGAAACAAGTGAAGGAGAATTAAATTTTAGTCCAGAGGTTTTTAGGGTTGTTAGGCTTTTGTCTCTGAAGGGGGAATTGGAGTGAGCCTGTGTGAAAGTGATGCCTGCTAGCACATGGTGTGTTTCTTGCTACAGATGTTACAGAGGTGTCCCAGTCCAGGGGACAGCTGTAGCTCTGGAAAGGATGTGGATCAACACAATCTGCCTTGAATCCATATTCAGCCCAGTGTGTTAATTATAGCTGGCATTTTCACAGTGGGTTTTGGTTTTATCTACTGTATGGTTTTCCACAGCACTGCTAAAATCCTGGTGGCTGCAGAGCTTCTCTGCCTGTCACTGTGTATTCTGATTTGAACTGCCTCTGACAGGTACAGAGCATAATAACCTGTGTTTGATGCAATGAGCAAGCATGCCTTTTGGGCTAGATTTCTATTTCCTCCCCATCCCTATTGTAAGCGGAATTTGCATATTTAATTCTTTTCACTTAGTGAAAAATATATCCCTTTAGGTTTGACAGCTTCCCAAAGAATATTTTAGATTTCCCACTCTGATTGTGGGCCATATGTTAGAACTAATTATATAAATGAGACATCATAGAATTGTGACATGCTTAAATGTTCGGTGCTTTAAAGACTTATGCAAGTGCATGCTAGCTTGAGTAAGTGCTGGAAGAAGAAAAGAGAAGCTGCAGGTTTTGAACAGATGTTAGCAGCTTGGTAGGGCTACCCATTGTCTTTATCTCTCTATAAGAGGTTGCTGACACTTTGAAGGGTTTGGCAGACTACTTTGAGCTGCCATAGTGCAGGAAAGAAAGAATTTCCTTTTTGTACCTATGGATGTGCCAGAGATTCATTATACATTAAGTCATACAAAATGTGGGATGCAGATAGCCTCATTTTGCTGTTGGAAGTAAGCACTAAATGTGTGGCTGTAGCTGAATGTTTCTGCCCATTTTTCTTTTTTTTTTTTTTGTGTGCTGTGGATGTTGCTCAGAGGCAGAATGGCTCACAGGCCTGCCTTTTATTATGAATTCATGTTATTATGGATTATATTATTGGGAATTAACTGAAAGAAAAGAGGTAAAGGAAAAAAAGAAAGAGTTGGAAGGTCACAGCTGTACACTGGAGGCTTAAGAACCAAGGAAGGAATTTTATGATATGCTTGTTATTAATGTTAACTGGACAGGTATTATCTCTATATACCTTGAATAAGTTTTTAGGGAAAAAAAAAGTTTAGTTTATACTAACGCTGTCATATTTTTTTGCTCCTTTTTTTTTTCACTCTCAGTGATGAATAGAATAATAAAGACAGTGTCACAGAAAGTATACTGTACAAAAAGTTTTGTCTTCATAGTTAAAAATGAAATATGTATGCAGGTTATGCATGCCGAGCTGGTAAGCCAGAATTATGTCTGTAAGCTATTTCTGTCTATTTAGCTTTAATGCTGATGCATATTTAATTGCTTGGCCTGTTTTCCCCACAGCTAGACGTGGCTGTCTTGCACTGCAGTCAGTGCCTGCAGTGTGCAGCAGCCCAGTTTGATGTTTGCACTTGTGCCTGTGGAGTGCAGCATCCGCATCTGCGAGCGGCGGGTCGATGGAGTCCGGGAGAAAACCAAAAACTCTGCTCTGCTCTTCCAGGGGTGTTTCTGTGAAGGGCTTCCCTGTGGGACTGTAAATGGAGACATTTACAATTTTAATGGCTGTGTCTGTAGTTTCTATGCTGGAATCATACACTCTGTTTTCCTCTTGTGTGTAGAGATCTTCTTCAGCACAATCTAAATTGTTTTATGTTGCTTGTCTGCTTAAGTACAGAAAGGTTTTTCTAATTTAATGTACTAAAAAGTTGGTTTTTAAATTATAATATTACTTTTGGCTTTCACTTTTAAGACCTCACCTACACTACTTTCTGTATTTCCTGTCAGAACACGTTTGGAAAATGGAATCGCAAGAAGCAATTAGTAATAATTGTGTTGAAAGATTACTCTGCATAGTTAAATCTCAGATGCTTTGTGTGTGAAAGATGAGTATCATTTACCTTCATGTAAGTGAACTTTGAGTAGCTGCTTCACATGAAATTTTTTTTTGGTTTTACAACCAAATTATTAATTCAAAGTTACAGCTGAGATGGTTAGTACAAGTAAGACAGGAGGGAGCAATAGGAAAAAAGCTCTGGATTCTTGTATCAGCAGAAAGGTATGTGTGAGCAGGAGAGGAATCTTGATGATAGCAGATGTTTATTAGCTTGTATTCTCTAGGCAACTGAAGGAAGTTTTTAATGCTGGAGATACTGAGTAACTTTTAAACTTCTTTTTCTGTTGGACATGTGTCCTATTGTGCAGTTTACTGTAGTTTGTGTAATACTGAAACTTCTTACTGTTTTATCAAAGGATAGCAGATTGTTATATTTTAAATGAAGAAATCCCTTCAGATTATACATTTTCTGCTCAGCTGCAGATTAACAGTTTTATCCAGTCACAATTGTACTATTGCCAGTAGATAATTTGTTCCCTCTGTGTCTCAGTCATGCTTATTACCTTCATCTTATTATATAGTTTGAGCCTGTGAAATGATTTCTTAACTGCACTTAAAGATAGTTTGTGTAGACAGCAAAATTACTGCTCCCACCCTCAGGATCAATTTTTAATGTGCTTTTATAGAAATATTATGTGCTACACTTTAATATTGTTCATAAGTCCAGAAGATAATAGCCATGATGAGTCTTACTAAATCATGGTAAAAGTAGAGTCCATATGGAATTTGAAGGAAAAGGTACTTAATTAGCTGTGCTGTAATACTGCTGTCCTGTCTCCAACAGGACTGCTGGTGCCCTCAAAGATGTTTCTTGCATGAAGGAGATATTTGGTTTAGTGCAGCAACTTATTGAACATATTCTGGTGGTGTTTTTTGGGGGGGTGGAGAGAGCAACCATGAAATGAAGATCTAATTTTTAAAAGAAAAATAAGAAAAGGCCACTGACTTGGAAAAATTCACAAAGGGAGAGAATAGGAGAGAAACCTAAGTGGAGAAGTAGAAGAGAAATTAATGGATATGCAGGCAAAGAAATTGAGGAAGTAGGGGGAGAAAATGAATTCATGTGGTCTTAAAGAAGATTGAAGAAAACAAAGAAAGGGGAATTATCAGAATACAAAACAAAATGAGTTGTGAACTGTAAAATCAGGCACTTAAACATGTTACTCTCTTAACACTGGCCTGCTCGTCTTCACTTTTTTCCATCTCCTTTCCCCCTCCTCTCCTTTCACCTATGCTGGAAAAATAGTTTGCTAGAGGGACACCATGACAGGACTGAGTGGTGCAGCTCAGAGATGTCTCAGCAGCTTCAAGTTGACTCTCTTATATACATTTACTCACAGTCCTAAGAGATATGCTCAAATAGATTTATTTATTTCATTACTATCTTTCAACTTTATGCTAAGTTAAAGCATCACTGGAGCCTCAACAGAGCACGCCTCCTTTTCTTTACCTGCATCAAATATCTGTGTGCGAAAATAGAGAAGAATGATGCATGATAGCCCCACATGGTTCTTACTCCACCTTTTCTTAAAACCTCTTCATTCCTGTGGAATCAATGTCAGGCTTTGAAGTATTGTCACAAGCAAGCACGACCTTCACCAAACTAAACCAAAATGTGTAGGGCACTCCAGAGGGATAAATGCAGAGCAGCACATTGCTAAGTTGTGCCTCAAAAAAAGATACAATGCAATTTTATCAATGTTCAGGTGTTTGTTGATCATTAGTTTTGCTACAAATAAAACCACAATTTCCCAGTGCTGCATTGGAGATACAAGGTATCTCCAAGGTATCAGTGTTAATTTTAGAATTGCAGTTAGTTTCTCTTTTCTAAGCCAGGTGACTTGCCCTCCAGTTGCTCTGTATGTAGTAATGTCGATTTCAAGGTACTCTCAGACTGTAAAATGCTCTATCAGATATAAGGGAGCCTTTAAGTGATCAGAAATTCTCATTACTTAATGACTTTGGAGGAACAGTAGGAAACCTGTGTTGCTCTGGCACTGTCATGTCCTGCTAGCCTCATTAATAGTTTTGAATTTTATTCCTATTTAACATGAAGGATAACATTCCTATGCCTCTTGGCAGCATGAATGGACTAGGAGCAGTAGTAACCTGAACCCGAGCTCCTGTTGGAGAGGTGCCCACGTGGGTGGCATTGGTGGCAGTGTGCAGGACAAGGCTGGGCTGTGTTTTGGCACAGCCCCTAGCGAGACACCCTGGCTGCCCTGTGCCACAGGTGCTGCTGTGTACCTGGGCTCCACAATTGTGACTGATTTAAGTGCTGCCATTAGTGCTGCTGTCAAATGCATTGGTCTGTTTATGGTACTTGGCATGATTTTCTTTTTGACTGAACTTCTCTTTTCGTTACTAGGTATTTATATTTTGTTTTATTCAGCTGGCACATATTCTGCATTATGGAGAATAATGTTCAGTTTGATTGACTTGTTTCAGAATGGATCTATGCATAATTTTTCCTTCTCTATTTAGCCTGTTCAACGTGAATCACTCCATTTAGTGACATCCTTTATCTCCTCCTGTGTCTGTGCATGTGTGTGTCAGCTTTCCCTGGCCTTACCCTCAGTGCCTGTTGTGAAGCTCACTGAGGTTGGTTCTGGTCCCTGCAGTTCAGTGCTCTCGCTGCAGCTCTACAGAGTCACCACAAACCATGCCTTGCTCCAGGTTCCCCAGCACTGATGCATTCATTCTCTTTGACATCTACTGCTTAAAAATAGTTAAATGTGAACACCATAGCAATTTAATGCAGTTAACACATTGCTCATCCTTTAACGCCCCAGGGCTTTGGGTTGGCGCTTGGCAGGGACAGGTTGTGCCACTTGTACTGGCTTCAAGGACATCTCACTCCTTTAAAAGTCTTCTTGAAGTTAAAGCAGCTCCATGTTGGACTGAAGAACCTGTCCTAAGGTTGGTTGGCTTAGTGCTGTAGGTTTGGCCTGCTGCTCTCAGCTTCCATTGTTCAGGGAGACTTGCTCTGCTGAAATATGGGTTAAACTGTACTTGCTTCATAATACATTTAGGACTAAGGCTTACAACAATTTATTTTTAATAACTTCCACCCTTTGTAACTGTCCTGCCAAGAGCTTGGCTTACTGATGTCCAGTCTTCTCCAGGCTTTAAAATCTGCATTTTTGTTCCCGTAATAGTGGTTTTAATGTAAGTGGAGACATCAGTCTTGTCTTAAATCTTCAAAATTAAGTATAAATGTTATCTGTTGGTTTTCATAAACTTGAGTCTTTGAGATGGTGCTTGGCTTTTTAGCCAGCACAAGATGTTTGTAGTATGTCCAGAAAGTACTTTGTCAGAAATATCAAATGATGAGCTGTGTGAAACGAGTTTTAAGTATTAACATGTTGTTGTAATTGCAGTTAGTTTTAAGCTCTTTTGTTAGCTATGTAGAGTATTCTTGAGAGAATATGATGTGGCACAAGTTACTTTCCACAGGATGTGATTTGTCCTATGATTATTATTGTCTTTTTTTCTCTTCAAAAATGATGTTTTGAAGTTATGCCCTTTTGCAGACTGTCTGAAAATGCCCTTTTCTGTAAAACCACACCCTGTGTGGGTGCAAGGCTTTTATTTAACAGGTCTTTTGTATCCATTTCCTCTCTGGAACACGGAGGGCAGTAGCACCCAAGGGCATTGAGGGAAAGGAGGACTGGGAAGCTTAGACTGAAGAGGCAGAAAGAGTTTGTGTCTATTGGAGCAAATTCCTGCCTGGATCTTAGGCTGTCACCCATAACTTCTGTTTCTGTCCTGCAAGGAGAACAGAGCATTTTCCTTCTCATCTGGTTGGGGCCTGGAGGACAGCAACATGATGGTTGCTCTCTGTCATCACCTCAAAGAAGGCTGGGTGTTGAGCCTGAAGAATCAGTCTTCCTCTTGACGTGAGTAGTTGTCAGTGTAATATAATTTAATAGAAATTCTCTCTATCATTGAAAAAAAATTCTAGAAAATCACTCAGGAAACACATAGGAGAGTTTTGTTGCCTGGGGTTATAGAGTTAGATGCTAAGAAATAAGAAAATAACAGATTTAAGGTATCAGCAACTTGAATTCAGTGCACATGAATGAGGCTATTGGCTGCAGCTGTAATAATTTGTTAACGAGAGGGATGAACTGGGTGTTTTATTGTAGGTCATTCAGATCTGGAGGGAAGACTACTGCATCTTCTCTAGGAGAACCCTGTTGTGTTTTCATTCCCATGTTTTTCCTGTGGAAAAAGGATTTGGCTGCTAGCTAAACTTGGATACATGGGCCAATTTTGGTACCTGTGAGCCAGAATTTTTGAGCTGGTTGGATAAACATTCCATTTTCCTGACTCACATAGATAAATGTGAGTTTTTGACTGACATACAAAGTATACATTGGCAGCCAAGCAGTGACTTGTCTGGTGTTGACCAGCTGATTAGAGATACACAGGTGCAGAAGTGATGTGCTGTGCCATGCTGGTCACTGCTTTTTTTGACAGAAGGATTCTTCTGTAATTAAATTATAACAGCATTAGCTTAATTTATAAGAATCCTGCTGGATTGGATTTTAAAATTATTTTTAAGGATATCTTAGTAGCAGGTGTTTCTTTTGTAGATTGTCTGTATTGCTTTGATTTACTGTTTGGTTGTTGCTATAGATTTAGAAATATACCACTTCCACCACATAACAAAAATTGCATCTGTAGGATTGGACCTGATTTGATGTCTTTTATTTATATATTTTCCTTGGTTTCTTTATTTTGGGTAGATTTAAGGACGCCAACCATAAATGCACTGAACTGCAAAATTGTGGACTAAGAGCTTTGGACTAAGGAATGTGAAAATGAATTTATTTTGTTTTCCAGAGTTTTCTTAGTTGTTAGAAGCTGAACTTGTAATGAAAACAGTAAGGGTTCAGGATCAACCTTTACTCTTGGTGCATGAGTTAAGCACTAGACTGTAAAGGCTGATTCTTGACTGAATCAGTAATAACAATAAATAAATAATAAGAGCTGTAGAGGGGTGTTGAGACAAGGAATCCTGTGTATGTTTGTGTATTTGTTTGCATGATAAAGTCTGTGTATTCGAAGATTGACTTGTCTAGAGAGGCTCTTTTTTTGGCTGGAACAAGCCTTTCATATTTTGAAGAAATTAAGAATTAATTCTTTATGCTGAACTTTGAGGGATGCGTCTAAAAACATTACTTACCTATCCCCCCCAGGAAAATAATTCCACTTTTAAACAGGTACCAAAAATAGAATTAGCCCTAAAAATACAATTCAATACTGCATCTAGGAGGCCTGCTCACAGTCCAAACCAAAACTAGACTTGTTTTGCTTTAAGGAACCATGTTCTCATTTCATGGGAAGGTGAGGTAATGCCTTTTTTTTATGATTATACATAATATTGAAAACCTAAAATACAATTCAGATGTGTAATAGCAATATTAAATATTTAAAAGTTTGAAAAATTTAATGCATTTAAATATTAAATACATGTGCTGGAGAACAAATTGCAGGGTTGAGTACTTATGTCAGTAACATGTTTTATTTGAATAGTTCATGTCATTTTTGCGTGAACAGTGAAAGAGGTGTCGAATGTATATGTGATGTCAGCACTGTTTTAAGTCATGAAGGCTTCTTGAAACTGATTACATATTTAACTATGGGGTGAACAGCATTTTTTCGAAATAACAAAACAGAAGTTACCCAGTTAATAAGAATAAAAAATATTTGATTGCTGTACTCTGGTATGGGGATTTTTCCTCAAAAGGAAAGTGCTTTTGTGTTTCTCATTCACGGCTCTACTTTTGTAGGAAAACCAGGGACAAATTAAAACCTGCATGCATTTATTTGCTGTAAATCATCTTACAAAAAGCGTTGACCAGCAGAGGGCTTCTGTCCCTGGGAAATAATCCCTCACACCGATATTGCCAGGGAAGAGCAGCTTTAAGCACACACCTTTCCACAGTTGTTTTCCTTCTCTCATGGTCCTGTGGACCAGCCAGCCCTGGAGAGCCATGCAGGATCCTGTGGTCTCCTTTGCTTCCCTTCAGGCTGTACGTGATGCAGCCTCATCTCCACAGGGCAGGGGAAAATTCAGTCCCTCTGCAGTGGCCCCCTTTTAATTATGTTATATGTTTTTGTTGTTGATATGCAATTATGAGGAGAGGGAGGGATGCAATGAAGATTTTTGGGGTTCAGACTGTGGGATGAATATCCTATTGGCGGTCAACTTATCAAAGAGTCTATGACATTTTAAACCAGAGCAAAGTTTATTCTTTTTGTCCAGCACAGAATGGCATCTGATAAATCTTAGTGCATGGTAATTTATGCCTTTAGCAGTGTGGAAGGGGTACAGTGATGTGGGGGCACTGAAGCAGGTTTGTCATGGCAAGAGCACTGATCCTCCACTCTGCTAGAAATATATTTTGAATGTGTCTTGCTGCCTCATTACTGAATATTACTCCTGACACAGAGTTTTGCATTTTACCTGGCAGGCATTAGTCTTTCTTTTGGCTAGGTTTTGCATTCTTCTTATCTGCTTTATCTAGAATTCATCTCTGTTGCTTACTCTGTAGCCACGGTGTGCTAAACAGCCTTAAGTAAAATATTGCCACATACACCTCTCTTCTTAAAATGCCATTAACTTCGCTTGGTGCTGGGAGCCACCCAGTCAGAACTAAGCTTTTCAGCTGGGTGACTGGCAGCATATGGAGAGACAAACTCTTTTGGACACATTTGGTTAAAAAGATAGTGTTTGTTCTGCCTTTCTGTGTTCAGCAGTGCCTTTTTTTTCCTCGGCAGAATTGGAAGATAATAGGATTTTAAAGGGTGAGTAATTGACCGACAACCACTTCCAGCCGTAGCATTTTTCTTCATATTGTGTGGCCTCAGTGCTTAGGTGAGGCACAGCCTGATTTCTTATTTCCACAGCTCGCTGCACTAAATCCCATGGCAGCTTGGTTGTTCTGCTGGCAGCACAGGGGAAACAGAAGGATACATAACTGGCCCGGGTTGGTTTGGCTGGTTGGTTGTTTCTTAAATTTGGGTGTTTGTTTTAGTTGCATTGTGTATCTCTAAGAATAGCATGCGCTATTCAGATGTTAAAATTGAATCACTGAGATGCAAAATGGATTTCTATTGTTGATGCCAAAATTAAATATTTTAAAAAGCCCTTGTATTTTAATGCAGCCTTTTTTTTCCCCCCTCATCCAAAAAAACATTTGTTTTGTTTTGTTTTTTGTTGTCATTTTGGTGCAATTATTTGTGTTAATTGATGATGCCTGGGCTGCAGAAGAAGGAAGGCTGGAGATTGTAGATGCTCAGGAGCACAGCTGAGTAAGGGCTTTTGCAGCTGAGAGAGGTTTGGGAACTTGGGAGGAAGATGGCAATAGCAGTTTAAAGCTTTGGTTGTCATGGGGGAGGTTTGTGAGAAAAGGAGTAAAATGCTTCAATCAACCAGGAGGGAGTGAATGAATTCCTATCTTTTTTATGAGGATTAATTTTTTATTAGATGGTAGTGGCTGTTTTCATTCGGTCTTTTCTCCGTTTTAGCCTTTTTTTCCCAAGCTTCCCTCCCTCTCTGCTGCCTCTTGCTTGAGCTTGAATGGTTCTGACACTAAATGACCATTTGATGAGTCTTTCCTCACCATCCCCCCACGTCTAATTTACCAGGGAGTGCTCTTGATGTGGGTGGTACCCCTCTCATCAGGGTTTTAGACAGACTCAGCAGCTCACAATGATGCCCATAGGCAAAGGGCATGGTACCAAAAACGTGGGGAAGCTGCACCAGCACAGCTTAGACTTAGCTTAAAGTGGTCCTGAAATTTTGTCTGGGGGTTCTTCCTGCAGCTTGGGAGACTTGCTTAAATATATTTTAGATTAATAGGTGATCAGTATAAAGCTGCATTTATTTATAACAACTTTTTAAAATGGTTTGTGCACTTATAAGTTATCTTAAATATTGAAATGTGTCCCTGGGTGTTTTTGCATCAAATTCAAGAGACCAGTACAAGGCATGCAGATATAGGGCTGCATTTTTAAATGAGAGCAAAGGGTACCAGAAGTTACTGATAACATTTTTTTTTTCATTTGCCATGTCTGCAGGAGAAAATGACTCCAAAACCAAAGCAGTTTGTTGCTTTCTGATAATTTGGTTCCTTGTGTTCTTTCCTTTGGCATCAGTTCTGATGTGTCTGTAAACAATCCTTAGTAATATAAGGATTTGTAAGAGTTGTAGTGGTTTTAGGGCATCAAGGTTTTAGAAACTCTTCTCAGATTGCTCAGTTGCTCTGTTATGAATTTTAAAGATTATACTGGTGGTATATGCATTAATGTTATATAAAACACATGCATATTAAATGCAATGTGAATATATTTTGCCTTTTCTGAAGAGATTTGGAATAAACAAAAGCACTTGCAACTGAAAACTTGAGTGTTTTGGTGGAAAAGGACCTAAAACCACCTTATTGCAAAAATGTTCAGTAGCTGAACTTTGTGCATCCCTCACCTCAGTTACTTGCTTAGTTTAAAAGGTCAAATAAATTAAAAGACAAATTAATGTTAACATGTTGGTGAACTACATACTGACTTTAATTGTAACTGTAAAAACAGATACCCTGAGGCAGATTTAAGCAGTGGCAACTAACATTGTTATGATAGCCTCAGGAAGCAAGTGTAACAGACAGGATGTTTTGTAATAAAACTGTAAAACAATTAAAATAGCTGCACAAAGGATGCTGCTTTTTAGCCTGTCCAGAGGAAAGGGCTGCAAAGGGAGTGTCAGCCAGTCACAGCATCACAGTTGTTATAAATTGCCATCTACTTTTGGAAGGGGCAAAAGATGGATAACAAAGTCGACAAGTAAATACATGCTACATAAATATGCATAAATCCATTACCATCTGCCACATTGTCCAATTTGACTGGGGTGTCTACCACATAAATCAGTTTAAAGCAGTTTCCCTCCAGCAATATTTTCTGTAATGAATGGTTGAAAGATCTACATTCTTGGGTTGTGACTGTAGTTCTGGTATATAATATGGAAAATACCATATTTACCATTTTCTCAAAAAAAAAAAAAAAAAAGAAAGAAAAAGCTGTAGTTGAAAGATTTATTTGACTGTGCAGCAACTAAACTTTGCATTAGTCTTTGGAAGCAAAGCCAGGAAGTTAAATTATCAGGCTTTTTGCTTGGCTGGGAATTTTTAGGGGTTTATTTTACACAATCGCTTCTATGGACATTAAGTAAAGATTAGAAATATCAGTCTGCAAATGAGCTGGTTTTGTATCCCAGCATTATGGTCATTTAAAATGATAATTTTTCATGAAGCTTCATTCCTTGCTTGGTAAGCAAACATAGCTCATAGTGCTGTTGTTTATTCTTGGCATTGTCACTGTGCTATGTCTCCCTTTAGGTCCCAGTAATTTTATTTTTCTGTCCTGTATGTGTACAGCACACTTACATTTAATCTTTTATCCAGATGTGGCCTCTGTCTCCTTAGACTCAGCTTGTGCAGTTTTCCTACATCCTGTTCTGGATTTCTCCTAATGGCTGCAGCTATGGAGCCCCTGTGCTCAGCCATGCACTCCTCTGGGCTTGGTCTCTCGGACACAGAGGCTGCTTTACCCTGCTCTGGCTCTGGAAAGGGGCCCCAGTGAGAATGGGACTCAAGACCCAGCTGGCCTGAGTTCTGTTTTATGACATGCCAAATAGATTGCGCCAGGAGAGACAACATTTGTGTGTTCACTCTTTAGTTCAAGAAGAAAGTATGAAAGTTTCCTTGTTTGTTTGCTCGTTTATAGGTTAAAGCAAAAGTAGGGAGTCTTTTTTTATGGACACTGATGTTCCTTTTTTCCTCCCCCACTCTATTCCTACTCCAGAGATTTGTAATTATTACCAAAAAAATTTTATAGTATTCTGATGAAGAGTATATATAAAGACTTTACATCAAGATTCTCTTTCTGGTGGGAGGTGTTAAAATGCTCAATTGGGATGGAAAAAGACCAATTTGGAGTTTCATCCTTATAAAGAAACTGGCCTGAGATTGTGTATGCAAAAGCCTGATAACCCATCTTCTCTCTGCAAATATTTGCCTCCATTAAGTCAAAGGTCAGAAATATAAACTGCCTGTCAGGTTAATTCAGTGGAGTTTTGTAAATCACTTAAGTATTTTTGAGTCTGTATGGCTAGGTGTCCTTTAGTAGGTTAGGAATCTGACTTTGCATTTCTGTTTTGTGAGAAGCACAGGTTTGCAGTGTAAGAAAGTCACAATAGTGTAGTAAAATTATTGCAAAAACAGTTTATAGGTAATATGGAAACAATTATTTGATATGGTAGAGATTCTTTAGTGTTAGAAAAACAGCTTCTAATAAAAGCACAACTTCACTCCTTAACAGAGCAGAAATTTAATGTTAAAACTAGAAATGAATCCACTTGGGAAAAAAATGTGTAAGTGTGAGATTCATTTTCACTTCAGATCAGCTGCCTTAAAGATAGGGCATCACATATAAGCTAGTTATCCAGCTTTTCAGCTCAGCCATGGAGGGGAAGGGTTCCTATAGATAAGGACTCATATCATTTAAAGAGAAGTGTCCAGTAAAGGTGGGATATGTTTCCCCTGGGAGGCCATACAAAATAATATGGTTTTGTGTCTGTAGGGTAGTGCATGAATCTCAGTGTGACGTTTTTTGTGTATGTGAGGGGGAAGGGAACAGTGTGCTCAAAATGAAAAGAATAACTACATTTTTAAGGTAAAATATTAATCTACAGCACGCTTATTCTCAGGTGAGCTTAGTAACAGCTGGGATATGATTTAAAGTAAAGATACTTGTAAAAACAAACAACCCCCTCACTTAAATACACATCTTAAATCTCTGTATCTTCTTTATTGACATGAAATAATAGACCGAAGTATAAAGGTTTGTTTGAGAAAGGCCATTTTCTGATCTAAAGCTACTCTTTCATCAGTTCTGTGTGTTGGATGCGTTCCTTTGAGCACATTTTGTGTGTGTTTAGAGGAGAAAAGATAGTCTGGCAACTCTGTATCGAGGCAGGAAACCTATTTCCAGAGCTGCCTCAGGCTTCCTGTCCTGTTAAGGAACTGATCCTGCTAACCAGAGCTGGGAAAAAAAAAAAAAAAGAAGAGGAAAAAACCCCAGGAACTTAACTTTGTTTTAGTATGCAAGTTTTAAATGAAGTATTTTTGCTACTGGCCCTCTTGTTCAGAAGATATGATACTTACCTGCCTGTCAGGATTTTCAGAAGGTGAATTTTCTGAAGCCTCAAGCGCTTTCTTGCAGGATCCTGAATAGGTGTAGAAGATAACTTTTCACTGTTCCTGCACTATTATTCCTCAAGCAAGACTTGAGGAAATTTGTGCGGGGTGCCAACCTCTGAAACAACCTTTCTCCCTGCTCTTGATAATGAAGTAAAGGGATGAAACCTTCCTTAGAATTGAGGTAATTAGTTATTATTTTCAAACAGAGATGGCAGGAAATGAGAAGAAAACAATTGCTCTGAAAACAATTTGAATGTTGCTCCAGACAAATAAAAGACTGAGGCACTGGCTGACCTCTCCTGACAAACAGCTGGAGCCAAAAATGGCCACGGAGTTGTCGCTTAAGGACTTAATGGAGGAGATCTTTCAAATCAAAGAAACAGTAAACAAGGTAGATGGAGCTTTAACAGAGGTTAAAATTGAGATAGCTCAAATGAAAGTCAGGCAAAATGAAATTAAAGAAAAGGTGAATCAACAGTTCCGCGTGTGTGAGGATGAATCGCTTACGTTAAAAGAGACTTCTAATCAGATCAGCTTTCTGGAATGATCTTTGAAGAATTGGGAGAATAAAAGGAGCAAAATCAAATTTGAGACTAGATACCTAGAAAAGGCTTGAAGGACAGCACCCAGGGGGAGGTTTTGAAAATATTGCACTGGAGCTGATAAAAGTGAACGCCGAGAGAGACCTCTGCAGCAAAAGGTTGCACCTCAGCTCCCTCCTGGGTGTCTGGGAGACATCAGCCCCTTGTATCACGAACATTGTGCTCACCTTGGTCAGCAGATGACAGTGGTAAAGTTTCCTACTGCCAGTTTTTTCAGAGCACTCTCACTAGACCGAAGCTGGACGCAGGCTATCTGCCACTGATGGTTTTACAGCTCCCTGAATGTGAGGCCTGATTTATGGCACCCTAGTGAAACTGGGCTAGGTTACTGCATAACAATACAGTAATTATGGGATGAACCAGTTGGCCTGGCTTGGGGCTCAGGAAAGAACCTTTTCCTAGCACGACAGAATGCAAAGGAGTTATGTTCTGTAAAACTGCCCTCGCCTCTGAAATGCAGTGATTGCCTGCTTAGGAAGTACTGTGCTCACTGGGAGTTCCCTTTTGCTACTGGTTGGGTCAGGGTGGTGAAGTATGGAGCACATGAGGAAGAGTGATGGTCTGTGGTGCCTGGTTCTTCACTGATGAAATCTCCCATCAGCAGAAGAATTCAGGATACTCTTGTAGGTTCAGCTTGACTGGGGTCAGGGAGCTGAGAGTAACAACAGTTTGCTCTTGAGTTGAACCTCAAGTGCTTGGCTTGCAGCTAAGTAGGACAACTACGGAAATTAACAAGATAGGAAAGTTTTACCTCCCTGCAATGCTGCAGAAGGTAAACATATTTGAAATACCTAGGCAAAGAAATGATGGGATGAAAATCTAAAATGAAGGTGGAGACAGTGTTTTTGCTTACCTTGAAGAAACCACTGGTCTTTAACTAGTTGCCACCCTGTAAACGATGCCTCAATAAGAAAGAGTATTTCAGTTTAGTGCTAGTGTTTTGCTTGTCCATGCAGATTTCTTAATGCATGCAAGAATCTTCGGTATTCCTTTTCTGATTTATTTGTTCTTGAATATTTTCTTAATTTTTTTCTGGCATTTGCAGCAGTAGTTTTTTTCTTTTGATTCTTCCATTTCCAACTAAAGTAGGTGAACTTAGGAAAAAGTAAGTAGTGATTCAAATTTTTAGTCATACTAATGAAAATATTTTGTTAACCTGGCTTTCATTTTTGTTTTCATATTTGTTTCTCATGATTCATGCTAAAGTATGTGTCACTAACTGTCCTGTATAGAAGCTACAAAAATTACATTGTTATGTAATTGTTAGAAGTTTTTTCCACTGTTTTTTTTTCAGCCCAGCAATAGCAGACAAATATTGCAGACACAAATCAGAAGTTTGGTTTGACTGTAGGTTTTGGGTGCTGACATAAATCAAGCATTCCAGTTTCTTTATGTAAACTAATTATTTGCCACCAAGTTGGATTCTTGGGCAAAGTATTAATTTTGCCATTGTGAAGAGAAACTTCTCAAGTCATGATAGATGGCAAACAATAGTTGGTGGAGGCAAAGGAGAAAGCTCTGAGGAGCTGCTCTTTGCCCTGTTTCTTGGTTGGGGGATCACCATTATATCCTCCTACAAAATAGTAGGAATAAGACAACCAATTAGTAGTGTTGTGGAACATGATCCTCCTTCACCCCGCTGGTAAAGTAGGATTTTTCCTACTGGATCAGCTTGAGGATTTAATAGTTGGGAAGTCCATTGTTAGCAACTGTGCCAATCTGAATAGCTGAGTGAGATTTTAGTTCAGCCTGGTTAAAATGAAAGTTCCATATGTCTTTTCCTGGGGATTCTAAATTGCATTATTTAGTGGACTGATGTGTCATGTAGTGGTAGTCCCAAAGAAGTTGAGAGGGACATGAGGACATGCAGCATTATCTTACAAGAATGCTAAAGGTGAACTGCAGTGATGAACAACTGTGAGAATTTTAAAAATAAGCTTGAAATATTTGTGTAGATTGGTTGTTTCAGGGAAGAGCTACAAAGCATATTGTGGGTTTGGGAAATGCAATAAAATGCTGTGCTTACAAAACCAAAGACTTCACAAAAATCACTTTTCTGAAAGGGTCACAGGAAAGGTCAGTACATTTCTAGGTCTACATTTGTAGGATGGTCTTCTAATAGAGAATTCTTTTTCTTGTTTCTTTCTCTCTGCTCTTAACTTGCAGGGAATGCAGTCTCTTGAGTGCCTTGGATGTCGACATCAATCGAAATGTTTTTCCTTTCAGTTAATTGGCTTCCAGGTTCGTGTTCCACCTTGCACCATAAATAGATTTAGGTGCATCTCTTCTAATTTGCAGGTTTCTGGATAGGCACCCTGGGTGAAGTATTTTAAGAAACTTTTGTTGTTCAGATACTTCAGAAAAGAAAATACTAGCATAGGACTTCTTCACCTGGATCTTGACTTTAGCAGGTGAAACAAGATTGTGTGGTAGGTAGAAATTTGCCATTTTTTTTCCCACTCTCAGTTTACTGGCAAGTTGCCCTGTACCTGTCTGTCTGTCTACCTATAGATGTGAGTGTGTGTATAACACTGCACTAGATATGTATTGGTATTACATAGTTTTAATGACAGTGGACACCAGGGCTGTACTTGAACTCTTGTAGCTGCAATAGCCAAGAGTATAAGAGGCCAGGTGATGTTAGACAGCTTTTCCTTCTCTTGTAACTGGTCATTCCTGTGAGAACAGCAGCTCTGAAAGATTTACATCCTTTCATCAACCAATAAAATAGAATATTTTTTAAACTTCAATAAATTGTATTCAGACCGTATTACTGTACCAGTATCTGTTTGAATTGCTTGTAATTCTAGAGCATTTGGGAAGTTTTTTTATAGTAGCCTTACCCTGAATCAGTGGCTAGAAGTGCTTCTGAAATGAACTGTCCAGGTTTCGTTGCATGACTCAGTTGTGCCCACAAAGTAGGCTCATCACTAAAAAGGGCTGTCCTCTGCACTCCTCAGCAGTGGGGTGAAGAAAACCCTGCCTGGCGTGTGCTGAGTACCTTGGCACGGGTGACACAAATGCCCTCAATCCAGGAACCACTGACAGCCTCCTCAGTTCTCAGCTGAAAACGCAGGAAGGGTCTGACAGCACTTAAGGAGGGCAAGCAGGCTCTTACTTGATGTAACTGAGTTAATTTCCATCCGGGTATGAGCTGAGGCTCTCGAGGTTGCTGAAGGACTGGACAGACTGGTTGAAGTTGCCATGTTCCATTTGTCCTAGCTGCCATGGTCAGGAGGCACCCTTGAGTATGGTTATAGCCCCAGTGGATGCTGTTCTTCCAAAGCACTGGACTAATTTTCACATCCAGTGTGTCTGTGTAGACAGCATGTCTCAAAGAAACTGGGTATGGTGCTGTTCTTTTTTGGTTTTTGTTTTTATTGTACAACTGACTCATTTTGAGGCCCAGCTTATGATGGGCTGGAGATGTTTTCTAAGTTATATTTATTGTAATGTTCATGTGCAACGGTTGCATAATCTTCAACTTCAGTGAATGCTTTATTTTTCCTCCTTTCCTTCAGCGTGCTGCAAAGTGACAGCTTGATAAACAGACCAATTTGTTTGATTTTGATATTATGAGCTTACAAGGAAAAGGCAGTATCAGCTTGCATTGGGAGATGTTCCTATTTTATGTCTTATGCAGAAGCACTTTTAAGAATGGACACTGGCAGAGGTAAAAGAACACTGCCACCAGGAAAGGCCTGCTGTTGAATTTTTTTTATTTTAAGAAAATGGTCCATTTTTGTTCACATGCAGATCAATTGCTAATTTTACTCAAGATGAAGGAGGTGGATTTAAAATAAGAAATGGTACTTCTAAAAGTCTTCAGTGACATTGTGCAGTATCTAACTGAATAGCAGAGGCCTGTCAAGGCATACAGGGATGTGTTTATCTGTATTTTTTTTTTTTTCTGAGCAGACTTTATATGTGTTTCATTTTCCAAGTGGCACTGTAATTTTTTTTTTTTTGGTTTTATGAGTTGCGCTTTCCAGTATGGCATCATTGCTTGGTGCTTCACACTGTAGAGAGAACAGCTGGGTTAATTAAATAGATATGTCACAGCACTGAAGCCAGTGCCTGCTGCCATTGTACACAGGCAGCCAGGAGTTACAGTAAATAGAGACTCGCAGAGGCATTAGCAATGCAATATCAATTGTAGTAAAAAAACCCAAACAAGCTGTAGTATGAAGAATAGTAGAACAAAATGATGCTTTGTGTGCATAAATTACAAGTAAGTATAAATTAGGTGAACTGTGCATTTGCGCTCTCATAAACCAGTTATTATTGATTATGATAAATTAATAAACTGCATTTCAGGTAAATGTTAGCAGTGTCAATATGGAATTTATGGAGGATTTTCTTTCCCGGTAACATTATGACACACTGCCCCATTTTTCTTTTCTTAACCTTCTCTTTTTTTTCCCCTCCAATATTGAGATATCTTAACATATGAATTCTGTAACATTTTTGTAAGGAGGTTTGTTACCTTTAGTGTGTGGACCAAATTTGGTGACATTGTCCCTTGTGAGGTTCTGGTCTATTTATTCTCAGCTATGAAAGTCATACACCATAGCCCCCACTTCATCTCTGAAACACTAATGAAGGACCCTGCGTGTTTAAGATCTGCTCTGCCATTTTCAAAAGTGGCTGTATTTCAGTTACTGGCAAAATACACCATTTGTATCTGTTCCTTGTGTTCAGGTTAGCCGTAACTTCTGAGGATAAAATGTTCCATGACTTTGGGTCATTGCAGACCCAGTGATGTACATGTGTGTAAACTGAGGAGACGAGGTCATCTCAATGAGTATGATGGAAGTTGTTACTAGATTGCAGATTTTTTTCCCCACAAATGGATTAAAGCTTGCTCTACAGCTGCTGGTAGGGCTACTGGGGGCAGCAGCAAAAGCCAAACCTCCAGAAAGGATGGATACAAAGTAAATCCCAGCACAAGCTCCTCTCAGTGGTTTGGATGATGACTGGCAGGTTTCCAAGGAGCAGATGGTGCCAGCAACATTTTGTTGTTTGTTTGTGAACTACTTGCAGCACTGCAGTGCAAAGGCTGTGTAGAGCTGGTCAAAATGGCAGTACTGCCATGGCAGAAAATGGGACAAGTCGTGGTGGCTGCTGAATTACACCTTGGAAGGAATTCTTGGCTAGTATTGACCTGTTGCTCTCAGTAGGTAACAAAATAGCCACATAAACTTCTGCCATAGTAATCTCCCAGAATGGGATAATAATAATGAACTATTATTTTAAAGTCAAACTCTCTTGTGCGTGATATGAGGATTCTCAAAGCAAGTGGAGCTGTCAGACATCAAATCTCAAGATGTTTTTTGGAGAATCTCTGTGTAAACATATGAAAAGCCAAATGAGAAATCTCAGTGCTGAAACTTGCTAGCTATGGGGCCATTGGAGCTGGTAAAAAGCATTTCTTTTATGGAGTCCTCAAACTCTTTTTTAAAATGCATGATTTGAAAAGCAAACACTAAAATACAGACCCAGGTCTCAGTTCTCCAAGCTCCCAGATGTGAATAGCTGTCTGCACATAATCCCCTGGAAACAGGGAGGTGGAAGACTGGTAATGGCTTACACAGTGCTCCTCCTGTCTGGCATCCATGGCCACTTACCCATCATCTTGGGGACAGGGCTCCCCTGCCTGGGGGACAGTGGTTGGGATGTCTGCACTGGATTCCTTCATATGCAGACGTGTCCTCTGCTCATCCCTGCTCAGCTTCTGTTTGGAAATATGTGCCATTAAAGGCACGAAGGATATCCAAGGACTTTGGGTGGTTAGGCATGAAGGGGTTCATCTAAACATGTTACGTAGTCTAAATGGAGGGTGAGCCTTGGGAGGTTTTGGTGGGGCTTTTTTGGCCTATAGTTGTCATACTTAAATTGAACACTCTGCAAAGGTGACTCTTTTGCAAAACGTGCTTTACAAAATTATTTAAAATTGTAATTAGTGGCTATAAGTAACAAAAAGGAACAAGAATAGCAAGCAGAATCATTCATGTGGAGGGATGAACATTTGAGCATCGTGATGTGCGTTGTAGGCACATGGGTCTTCTGTTTTCCTACTTGTTTTGTACTCAATGAAAAATTTTGGTAATCTCAGAGACAGCTGAGGCAGATTATCCCATCTTTTCTGTGGAAAGAGATGAGTTAGAGAAACCAAGCCTGAGCTTCTAAGGAGTGGGGAAATCTTGAGACTCTTACTCCTGACTCTTGTGGGAGCTTGTTCTTATGTTTAATGGACTTTAATTCAGTGTAATGAATTTGTAGCATTGACCTATTTTAATTAAGTTTTTCCAAGAAGCTAAGGGGTCTTCAGTTCACTTGTACCCTCCCAAGTGTTTTAATCAAAGATGCCTTTGAATTTCTTTGACATTGAGCACAGTTTGGGATTATATGAAGTTAGATAGGCTGAGGAGAGGCAGAAAGAGGAAAGACAAGTGTTTTATATCTTTGAGCCATTTCTGTTCCTGGAGTTAGACAGAATTTTGAAATAAAATATTTTAACATGGCTTTTACTACTGTTGTAGGTGCTGTGAGTTGTACAGTTGTAGACTTAAGTTTATATTCCCCCCCACACCCCTCAGTTCTCATCTGTAGCAAATTTGAGTGTGATGTCCTACACATTACACTGAGTTGTGTCTTTGGACATGTGATACAGCATGAGATTATTCAGTGTGACAACACTTAACCTAACATAATTCAGTTCAGTGCACTGAGAAATAGAATGATAGAATATTTTTTTCCCTAGGATGGGTACCCATCCATTGTCACTCAAATTACTGCCGATTATCTGGTAGGAACATAAGAATATAGGTCTTGCTGTACCAGATCAAACCAGTGGTCCATCTAAGAAGCTGTTCTTTCTCTTGAGACAGGCTGGAGCTGAGTATTTAAAACAAAAGTGCACAAAACCCTTCAATAAAATTTCAAATAATGTTGTTGGGTTTTTTTAAAAAATCATTTCAGTAGATTTTGGTCTGTGCTGCGTAGCAAAAAGGCTTAAATCCTTCATGTTTCCTAAATCTGCTGGGGTGCAACACTTCATTTTCATGTTATCTATCTAAACCTTATCTGAATTTTGCTGCGCTTTTGATGTCAGTGCGCTGTGGTAGCAGTGCATTCCACAAATTAATTGTATGTTATAAATAGGAATGTCTAATGTCTCATGTAAACCTCAAACATGCCTTCTATTAGATATCTCATCTTAAAGCTAAAAAGGATTCCCGTAAGTGTTTTTAGTCCCTGCCCTGCAGGACTCTTCCAGTGCCTGTAATTATTCTAACAATTCTTCATATCTATACCTTCTGCTTATCACAAGATCAGATCACAATATTTAATATAAAGAGTATGCAGTAGTATTTTATATAGTAGCAACACTATTTTTCTGGAACATTTTAATGTTGGTATGAAGAATCAAGGGGAAAAGAGGGATGCTTACAATCAGAATTATCTTTTACATTTTTTATTTCAGATACAGGAGAATGGTGTTAGAATCATTACAGCAGTGAGAGATTGGTTCTAAGTGTCTCTTGAGCGCAGTCAGAGATAGTAAGAGCCCTTTTCACTTTAATGGCCCTTTTTTGCATTTTAAACCAGCACTTCTGTAGGCTAATTTGTCCACTCCTTAAGACTTTATTTCTTCTTGTTCTTAATCAGCCTCCTTAAGTTAATTTGGGATTTAAAGTTATACTTAATAAAGATCTAACTTAGTAGTTTTCTTCTTCAGTTAGCTCAGCAATCACAATGCAAAGTGGATTTTTTTAAAGACATTAAAATCCTTATTTCTGTCTTTGGATGTTCCCTCTATCCAAGTGTTTTGAAGGATTAAAACTCTAAACTTTTTCTTTCATTCCTTTTCCTTCCTTTTCCCCCCTTTTCTCATGTGCGTCATGGACTTGCACTTTTGAAAAATTAATCAAGAGCTGGTAGTCTTGAAAGCAGCGGGCGCAGTTTGGCATGCCTGGTGTTCATTTGCATCGATGCTGGGCTGTGTGACATCTGGAGATCGCAGCAACACCCTCAGCTCCAGCTGCACTCTGCAAATTCCAGTGCCTCTCCAAGGCAGCTGTACCTGTGTGTGTGGGAGCCCTTACACACCTTGCCCAGGCTCTGCGTTGGCCAGGGTGTAAGGACTGCAGTAATTTAGATGGAGGTGTAGCAACAGCCTGCAGACTTTTAATAAGAGTGTTCTCCTTATGGTGGACAGCAGTGATTTCGGCTCTTGGGGGCAAATGGTTTCTTTTGTAATGCAGTGTTTGACCTATAAATCTGCCTGCAACTTTGCTAGGTTCTTTTTCTACAAAACTGGCACTCTCCGCTGTCCACTTCCTTAGGCTCTAAAATAAATAATGAAAAGTACCGTAAACACAGGATTTGATATTGATTTTCTGGAGTTTAAGATAATCTGAGGTCTTCAGAGATCAGTATCCTTTACTGTGTCATACACTTATGTATGCTGCTGCTATAAAAATAAATAACTGAAGCTCTTTAAGGTCTAGTTTGTGAAAAAGATGAAACATTTATTGGCCACTATATTTTGAACATTGTATTTCTGAAGCTGAATTTGATGCTTTGCGTCCCATAAAATAAAAATGATGAGATTGAAGGCAATAATCAAAAGAAAAGGGCTCAGTGTGTCATAGTGTTGCTAGAATACATGTGGGTGGTTTAACTGATCTTTACTTCTTATATACTTTTATAAATTTTTAATGACGGCTAATGAATCAAAAGTTGAGAGGCCTTGGAGATGAGTTATTTATCAGGTTTTTTTTTCCTTTTGGTGCGGTGTGCAGCATCTCCCAGATCCCTTGGGTTGCAGGCTGTTTCTAAGATGTGGCTGACTGTGCAGTCTGTTCCCCATCCAGCATTTTGCATCTCTTTAGCAAATACCAGGGTAGGGTTCAGTGATATTAATTTTGAACTTTTCACAGCAACAGATGTTAGAAAGACCTGCCAGTGCAAAACAAGGCTGATTTTGGTTTTGTTGTGGATGTCTGGGGCTGCGGGGCGGGCAGCGGCGCGTTCCAGCCCTGCCCCGTCCCACCAGGTGCCGCTGTGATGCAGTGATGCCTGGAGCCGGCCAGGAAACACAGGGATACACAGTCCCCAAACTCCTGATTAATACAAATAAAAAGGCGAAGGAAATTGCAGCCTGCACCCTGTGACCTCGCCAAGACGTTGTAAGGCATCAAGGAAGCCTTGATGAATCAGGAGCAGTCTCCTAAATATCGGAGGGCTGTGTGGCTCCACAGAATATTGCACTGACTGAGATTTCTACAGTGTGACCGTATTACAGCATCAACTGAAGAAGAGAGGGAGGGGAAAATAAGAAGTCAAGCCACAGGAGTAAAAATAATTCACAGGGAAGTGGCTCAAGCAGCTTACAGTCAGCTTTGCCTCTCCAAGTGTGGGCATGTCTGCATGGCACAGAGGAGCCTTCAGTTTTCTGCCTGCCCCGAGCACGGCGGTCTCGATTGCACAACACGCGTTGCTGGTGGCACCTCAGCAGTGGCATTTTGGCAGGGAAGAAATCATGATGCAGATTGAAAGTGAGCTCTCTGTCAGCCACCCAAGTGGAATCAATTGCACTATGGGTTAGGTAAACCAGGTTATTCCTTCCTGTGGATCCCCTAAATCTCCAAGCGGTGTGGCAGAAGATTGTACGATGCTGCTTAGAATGGTATGTGTGGGAGGGAAACCCTCAATGCTAGATTTAAATAGCCAAAACCAGACAAAAGATGATGACAATAGGTGTCTTAAAATTTGGTGTTGAAATAATGAATTGCTGGGTTGTAGCAATCCCATTTCAAGGAAATGGTCTCCGATAAAATATTAAGAAGTAAGGCAACAGCATTGCTCAGTTATTAGTGGATCACAGCTAATTAGCAGGTTTTGAATCCTTATACCTGTTTACACTTGTGTGTTTCAGTTTCTTTCTATACCTTTGTGGGAGGATCAGGTTCTTGATAGAAACCTACAGCTATATAGCACAGGAACACCAAATTTATTTCTATACCCCTCTCAGATCACTTTCTGATGGCAGAAATGTTACAAGCAGTCTGGCACACCTTCTATAGCACATATATTCTGTTAATATTGAGGGAGACTTTGCTTTCCAGTCCAGTCAAACCAGCATATGTAAATGGGTAAAGGGAAGGGGAAAAAAAAAAGAGAATACTTCTATAACATAATTGCATACTTATAAGCAGCATGCTTTCCATGTGTGTCAAATATCAAACAGCTTAATGACAACTGATAACTGGCTGATTTCTGGCGCGACAGTGCTTTGGCAAGACCTCCCAGCTTCCCCAGCATTTGACTCTGTATCCCACTCAGTGATGTGTTTAGATGTAGTACCTAGTTTTTCTTCCTCTTGCACAAATCTTATTTCCTCACTTTGTGAAAAATAGTATATCCAGCACTTTGCTTTGTCTTTTCATCTAAGTCCATGATGATTTGAGGTCCCACCAGCTTACCATGCACATGGCTAGTAGGAGAGCCACAAACTTGGGGGTGATTATGTCAGAGCTTGGTGTGATTCACCAGCTAGAACATAACATATGCTGGTCTGGTGCTGGGGCATGTATTTGTAATTCTTTCTGTATTTTTGTCATACGGTGCTGCTGCAATTCTTGAAAGAATAGGAGTGTATGATGCAAGGTGAATTGAACCCAAATTTCAGAAAAATCAATTGATGGTTGCAATGGAAAATTCATTCTTTATTGCACAGGCAGAAAGAACCTGAAATGCTGCTTCTGTTGTGATGGAGGAATTTGTGGGAAGAACTATCTCTAACACCTCTCTTTCTGGTTAGTGTTCTCTTTTCATAACTCTGCAGAAAGAATGGAGCATGCTAAGGACCTTTGAGTCCTATTTCTGGGCATCTTTTAGAGTACATACTTCAGCAGATTGAGAAGGCCTTGCAGGACATGATCATTTTTCTAATCTGAGAAGGAAAGAAAAAGTAGATGCCATCATCCAAAATGAGTTACACAGGCAAGCTAATTGGTAGCAGCTTCACTTGTATGCTAAATGTTGCAAGTGAATTTATTCCGTGTTAATTTATTGTATTTCCAGTTTCAGGGAAGCCTGTCTATGAGGGGGTATAGGTCAGACCCAACATTTGTGGGCTTGCATAATTTTTAAGTGGAATTACTCATGTGTTAATCCATAAGCTTGCACCATTGTAGTTGCCAGGAAATTGCACTTGAGGCTGCAAGCCTACATGTTACATCTCTTCTGGCAATTATATTTGAAACACTGTATTTTGACAAAATAATTCACGATGCACAACCCTGTCAGTGCAACCCTGGCTGCCTGAGTGTAAACAGCTTTACATTCATGGAGCTGGAAGGTTTAACATACTAGAAGTAATTGGGCTGTTGAATGGTTCAAATAGCCCTGACTGGGGTTTTTGTGCCAGACCTTGTTCTGACTGACATGATACAATATTCTGAAGACTTGCATTTCAGTAGGCGCACTGTACATGAAAAAGTGTGTGGTATAGGTTAATGGCTGAACTCTTACTAGAAAGTAAACCTTATTGAACTTTATCCTTGAAACTTGACAGTGGTAGCTGGCTGAAGTTAAAAGTGAGCTTTGAAGCCCAAAGCAAAATTACTTTGAACCTGAATGTATGGGATGAATCTCAACTGCTGATCAGAATATGTAGAATATTTTCAGCTATTAATTTTGTTTAACATATTAAGTAATTGTTTACTTAACAACAAGTGCAAAACCTTTAGCTTTTGCTGCTCTCTTAGGTGTGTTAAAGTATTGTGAAATCAGGAATTCATGACTGCACACAGACATCTGAAGCTAGAGGCTCAGCAGACTTTTGAAGTCAGTGGAGTTGCTCAGATTTACACCTTCTGAGGATGTGCCCTATGAGATCAGTGCCAGTCCAGACTTATTTATTCTGGGTCAAGTTTAGTGAACCTGGAAGAGTCGGAGGACTTCAGAGTGGGTATTGTTTCATTTAAAGATTGATTGGACCTTCCTCTATCTATGCTGAGTGCTCCCCATTGTCTGATTACTGGGGGACATGCATTACGTATTTCTAGGATTAATTCAATTTCACTTTCAACCTTCGTTCTTTTCCTTCTGAGAAATCAGATGGCTTTATGGAAATTCCCTGCTGCTCTCTAAATCCCTGAGTCTCTTTCCTGTTTCTCACTTCTTTAAGGTATTAAGTGTTACTCAACAACATAGAAAAGTTAGCATGTTTGACTCAGTGTGTTTAATTTCACCGCGTTAAGCATAAACAGTTTTAAAGTCATGTTATTTCAAAGTGGCTATATTTTGCACAACACACTATCAAGCTCAGGGATAAGGTTAGCTGGTATTTGTTGGCTTCCAGCTACATTAAATACTTCAAAACCCCATAACCCAAATGTAAAATTGCATCTTACTGCAATACTGAAGAAGTCTGGCCATGGAAAATCTCAAGGTTAATGAACTTTCTGGCTGAGGATATTTGCCTTTGCAGCTGCTGGACGTGAAAATTGGAAGTGTGAGCTCCAAGGATATTGGTCCCCAGCCCATAATAAACCACCCTGTAACCCAGACTGACATGGGAGGCCACAGTAATGTTGTCTGTAGCATGCTGCTCGTACAGCATGTGCTTTGTGGGACCGTGGGCTTGTTAAGGAGACTCACATGAGGCTGCCTTGCAGTGGGGGAGTTCTCATGTCCATCTGCCCTGAGACCAATGCTGCTGTGCTGTCACCAGGAGGGAGGGAAAAGACAAAGTTCATGTGTCTGGGATAGTGTGATGCTTTATAATCAGAGGGTCTGTAGTGAACTAAATCAGGGAATTTCTACATCGTGTACATTAAACGTTTTAGCCTCTCAACTAGCTTGCTTTAGGGATAGGTTAAAGAGAAACATCCCTGGGTCCACTGGCCTTGGATACATTATCTGAGATTACAGAAAGGATTATCTGCTCTGAACAGCACCTCTTTATTTTTGCGTCCATTTACTTAATCTCTGTGAAGAAGTAAGTGAAAGACCACCATCCAAAAATAAAAAAACAAAAACCAAAAAAAACTCTCACTGAACAGAGGAGGGCTGTGTTCCACACAGGCATGTTTTCTTGAGAGCCTCATGGGACTTTTTGTATTAGCAAGGCTCTTGAGTACACACAGAAGAAAGTTTTTGGGGTTTTTTAATACCTAAAATATCAGTATCTTCTGAGTTTGTGAATCTGAACTGGCTGATATGTTATGGGATATGTCATGCAGTTTGAACTAAGCAATCTAATGGAGTGGTTACTGGGAAATGTATATTAGTGGGAACATTAATGTGCTCACTTTATATTGAAACCAGGTTTGACATTGTTTATGTAGCCCATGGCTGAACAGTGATGTTAGTATGAAAGAGGCAGATTGTTTAGCTGAAAGGAGAGTTGAAACTTGTCATGTCTGCATTACTGACATTAATGTTTTATGCACTCAGTGCTTCTAGGACTACTTCTCTCTGTGGGATTATGGTAATTGCTGATCAATTGTGTCTTTGTAAGAAAATATAACCACACATAAAGTAACTAAAATGCAAGGTAGCTCTTCATAGCATAAAGACCAATTAGAGATTTGGAAATAAAAATGTTCCAATAAAAGGGTTCTTGTTCAACAAAATGTGAAAGGGCTTGACAATTTTACTTCACAAAGTAAAAGTAAGCTAAATCACTAGGATTTAGCTAATGTGATTGTCCTCGTTTCAGAGCAAGGTGTAAATCCTTTGCACCAAGGAACAGGTTTCAGCTTCTCTTGCATGAAGACATATCTCTTGAAAACACCGCTATGCAGTCGTCTCTGAGAAGGGGAAGGACAGAGGACCACAGGGGTCTAGGTGGGTATGGTGCTCTCTGAGGGGTTGGCAAGGGAGGAAGAGCACCATAAGAAGCCTGGAGGAAGGTCATCAGAGTGCCTGCTTTGCAATGGCCTCATCCCTTGGTCATAAAACCTCCTAAATGGAATGAAAAATAGAACTGAGAGAACAGTTTGGCCACTACAGCTAGCACTGATTTGACTAACAGCCATGAATTCATTCTATGATCAGTATTTTTCATTTGTTTCTTTTCCTCCAAGGCAGAAATGCATCTTCTACTGAATTTATTTTCAGTGTTTTGTTTTGAAAGAGCAAAATTGATCTCAATTATGATTTTTATCTCGACCACCGGTCATGTCAGAGCCCAGCCCAGCTCTTTAAAACAAATTCAGGATTCCTTGTTCTATTGATTGCTGCAAAACTTCCATCCTGCTCTAGTTCAAGCATGTTTGTTTTTCAAGGTTGATACCTCCTTGGAGAAGTATGTTTAGTTGCTATAAAAAATTATTTTCCTACCCTTTTTTTATGCTGGAAGGATTCTGAATGAATCCTGCAAAACTAACAATATGCATAGGAGTAGTAAGGAGTAGAGATAATAATAAAAAAAAAAATCGATGAGCTCTTTTTGTCCCCCACCCACTCCCCCAGTGGCAGAATGACACAAATCCATTTATGCACACACACATTTACACACAAATAAATGGATGAATAGATAGTGTAGATAGAATGAAAGAACCCTGCTATTTTAGATTGAAGTGCCTGTCACTGACATTAATTTAGATGTAGTATTAGGGAGCCTCTTAAAGGTCAGGTTTCCCCTGGAGCGTTAGTTTACCCTGGACATTTTTACAGATGATGTGCTAAAGATGTAATGCATCTAATAACTACATCTTGGCTTCATCTGCTTGATTCATCAAATTCCTTCCTGCTCAATACTGAGTTTTCAGTGACATGTTTTATGTGAAATATTACAAGACAGTATGTTAATGCTGTGTTGATTACAACTGATTTCTTTTTATTTGGAGGTACGTAAAAAGTAAAGCTCATTTATTGCCTAATGCTCTTGGCCTATGGCTTCCTGGAAATAGGGGCCCCTCATTTTTCAGTTGGGGAGAGGTGGTTATGAATGACAGCTGCCCTCTCCTGGGAAAGGTGACATTCAGATGCTGGTGCAGCAGCATAACTACCCATGCAGCCAGGTTTATCATGTTGCTATATATAGAGCCAAATAATACTTCCTGGGATCATACAAAGCCATAGGTGGTTAAATGCATTGATATCACAAATGCACAGCCTAATTCTTGCTCCTGTTCTGTGGTCTCTTAATAGTACAAATGCTTAATCCTTTTTAAAGGGGTCTTCTAACTTGATTGTGAAGACTGAAGTTGACCAGAAACCAGAACAGAGCAGCTCTGAGGTTAATATATCTGTTTGCTGTAGATCAATCAGTTTGCCTTTTCTACTTGATATGAGTATTTTTGTAATGTTCCATTTGTGCTGAGCTGTATGCTCTGGGCTTGTGAAAAAGAGCTTTGTACAAAGATGAGGGCATAAAAGATAATTTTTAGAAACAAATTGGTACTGAAATTAGTTGGATGAGAGTGGCATGTGCCAAGGAGCTGGCACTGACACAGTTCTGGAACTCGCCTGGTTTCACCTCTCCATCACTGACTCTCTGTGGTAAGTTGCCCATCTGAAGAATGAGGTTTAAGGTTTAAAAACAAGCAAATACTCTAAGATCATCACAATGAAATGAGAGTGAAATGTTGCTATTTCACCAGGCTGAAATATTTTTTCTGCGTCGCAGAGCTGGAGCCGTCCATTTCTGCACCGTCAGCCACCGTGTGGGCCACAAATGGGCTCTGCATCCTCCCTCTGAATTGCAGGTTTCTCACTCTGTACCATCCTAAAGCAGGGCTGGTTTTCGTCTACACTGATCCCACTCATCTGGATTTTCCTTACACCCAGGTGAAGACAAAAGCAGTGCAGTAACAAGGAATTATGGTAGTGTGCCCTGAAAAGCACCCGCACCAAGTTCATTTACTTTAGTTTGCTCTGAAGACTAGGCTGTGTGTTCTTTGTCCAGACTTTGTTCTTAAACTCTGTAGCAAAGCACAACCTCGTCTTTGTGGGTTTTTTCTTTTTCCTAGAACTGCCTTTTGTATGTATTGGCAGGAAAATAGCATTGCTCTTAAGAATCTCAAAGTCAGTTCTGCTTCTGCAGCCTTGAAGGTGCAGTTACATTAAAGAGAGAAAAAAAGCTTTTAAATATTGAAGCAGTTTCTAAAATAAAGAGGTGTGAATTTATGATTGATTTCGAAGTGATCTGTGTTTAAACTTTGAATGGGAATAAAATAGTGTCTTGTTCAAATATTGAACTAGTTTTAAAGTTAAATGGTTCGAACACAGAACTCTCTCATGGGAAATTGTATTCTCATTTCAGGCTCCGACTTCTCTTGCATGCTGTACTATACCTCATTGTAGTCACACACCAGTGTTTGCTTAGGCTGCACTGAAAAACTCTCTGATATGATTTTATTAGTTGATTTTAAAAAAAGCAATAACATACCACAAAATACACTGAAAAAATTAATAGGGGCAGATGTTTTTCCGTGGTAATGGAAATTCAGCAGAATGATGTAAGCAAAGACTTAGGGTAGCTCTTTAAAGCAGAAGGTTAGGGGAGATAAAAGAATTAAAAACCATTGACACGGAGATGTGGTCACTGAAGTATGGCATGATGCGTGAGAACGCTGTAATTGGAGAAGATTATTCTCTAGAGCTTGGCCAGTAAACAGACGAACAAGCCATTACCTGTTATTGCTCACCAAGACACTCTTAATGTTTTGGGGTGGTGGTTACTCTTTATTGACTGTCCTGCTGTAAAAGTTATTGGTTGTGACTCACATAAGAGGCCCACAGTTGTATTTTATAGCATGTGCTGTCAACTTATTAATGTGGTTGTGTCTTTGAGTGGGTTTGGTTCTCTGGCTTGGCTTTGTCATTCAGCTGTACAGTGGCTAATGAAAATCTTACATCAGGAATGGGGGGAGCTGCTTTCAAGGACTAGATGAAACGCAGCATAAATAATGCTCTGTTGTTTTACTGACCATAACATTAAGATTCCCAATGTATTTTATAAGCAAAAAGGCTTTTCAGTTTCTTAACACTTGAGGGCATAATTACGTGCACTGACTAATTGAGTTGTTAGGCAGTTTTGCATATTCTCAGAGCACATCTTTCCTTGGTGTGGGGTTGTGCAACGAATCAACTTGACATTGATGGTGCTGTTGGTTTGACCCACTGTTTGGAGTCAGTCAAAGCTGGAGCAGAAGGCGAAGCTGCAGGTGAGCTGATCTTGCTGCTGGTCCCATCCCCATTGCAGCAAGAAATGGATCTGTGAGAGCTGGACACTCCAGTGGCAAATCCAATGTGTTCTAAGTGTGTCTTCATGGCTGCAGGCAAGGGGCTTCAGGGTAAACTGCAAGTGCAGTGTTAGATAATAATGTGAAAAATGATCTCTGCCTTGATCAAAGTTTGATGAACCCATAGAGGAATTGAGATTTTTGTTTATTTACATTTTTCATGAACTTGAACCACTGGAAGAGGAACTTCATTTTATGTTTGAGTTGAACTGGGGGAGGTAAGCATTATGGCAAGTTTTTAAAATTTGAAAGTTGGAAATATTTCTTTCAATAATGTCACTTTATAAGACAACTAAAATAATTCTTAAGAACTTAATACACATTTTAAGAACTGTGTTTAAGATTGTTTTTAGGCTGTGGTGTACAACAAGTAGACAATCAAAGGAAGCTTTCCTGGAGCATGGATAAATCCATGCAGGCATAGCTGAGAAATTACAGAAAATGTAGAAAAATCTGGATAAATGTCATATTCCAAAAGATAAGCAAGTTATGGTCAGTGGAGGCTATCTAATCAAACAGTACTATTAAGCCACAGATGCCACCCATCCTGCAATTTTAATAAAACAAGAGACATGGAAGAAGCTGACAGTGGGAGCTGTGTGTTAGTCAGTGGAGAGAATGGTATTCACTGGAACAAAACTCCCACTCTTTCTGTTATTAGTGCACGTGCTTCCCTTTTTTTAATCATGAAGGACCTCGGAAATCTTCACATTTATTATGCTCTGTCAACTTTAAAATAGTCAGTAAGCCATCAGGCAGGTTCACTGTCCTCAGGTTTTCTCATCTGAGGGAGATTCCTTTGAATTCAGTGAAGGTACACTGATCTTTATCCGTTCTAGTTCTAGCCCCAGACTCTGTGTGTGTATGCACGTGTACATGGTGTGGGCACACACACATAGTGCGTGCTGGTTTACATATACTCTCCAGCAGCTGAACCACATTCAGGGAAGAGAAAGAGGCTGGTGAAGGCTCTAGAGCATAGCTCCTAAGAGGAGCAGCTGAAAGAGCACAGGGGCTGTTTTTCCTGGAGAAGAAAAGGCTCAGGAGAGACCTTAGCACTCTCTATAACTACCTGAAAGCAGGTTGTAGCCAGGTGGGAGTTGGTCTCTTCTTCCAAGTAACAAGCAGCGGGATTAGAGTGAATGGCATCAAGTTGCACCAGGGGAGGTTTAGATTGGATATTAAGAAACATTTCTTTACAGAAAGGGCTGTCAAGCATTGGAACAGGCTGCCTGGTGTGGTGGCTGAATCACCAAGCCTGGAGGTATTTATTTGAGGGATGTCTAGATGTGGCACTTAGGGACACGATTTAGTGGTGGGCTTGGCAGCGCTGGGTTAAGAGTTGGACTCGATGATCTTGGAGGTCTTTTCCAACCTTAATGCTTCCATGACTCTCTGAAATACATTGCGAAAGACTTCATGTCTGGAAGGCTCATAAGAACATGAGGCGTAATGTGACACTCCCAAAAAGCTGTCACTAAGGACATTCCACAGAAAAGTCAGCGCAGCAGTTTTTGAAAGTGTTGTAGCCGTGCTGAGCACAGCCCGAAGGCCCGGGAGCGCTCCTGCGCCGTGCGTGGCCGTGCCACATATGTCATTGGGTGTTCTTGGATCCCCTTCCTGGCCAAGGCGCAAATTTGGAGAAACAAATCCATTGGAGATAAAAACACCGGAAAGTTGTACTAATGAAATCTCAAAAAGGAAAGCAGAGATTTAGACATGTGATGACAAAAATGATCTATAGTTTATGCAACCTTAACTTCACCTTAGTCAGGCTTTTCTTTTCTTTTTTTTTCCCTTCCCTTTTTACTTTTTTTTTTTGGTGGGGAGTGGATTTATAAAATAAAGTACTGTATGGATGAGTGTAATCCAGTGAATGGTTTATGGACACACTCCTCCAGGGAGTGTTATAAGTTCACCTCTGAGTGCTAGATTTTGCATTTGGATCTCTGATTTAACTGCAAGAGGTGTAAAAACTGATGCATCGAGCCAACTCCCTACTGGTTGCACATCTGAGACTCAAGTGCTTCATTTGTTACTTTTAAAGCTATAGTAAATAATTTTAAACATGAAGTGAGGGGTTTCTCTCTCTCTCTCTTTTTTTTAATTTTAATTTTTTTTTGTGTTGTTTTGCTTTGTTTTGGAAGGCTTATTGTTTCCAATGAAGGACGACAACTTTAAAGCAAATAAAAGGTTGGATGATATTGTTAGAAATTATATTGGCTTCAAACCTGTTTGTTTGAAACAGTAGCTATATTGTATATTTTGGTAACTTTAGTGGCTTTTGTTCTCCTATCTCTTTTTGGGGCTCAGCCATCACAAATGCAGAAGCTATGCAGATCTAGAGATATGGTACTTTTTGTTGGATGGGAAGGGTGGGTTGAATTAATACTAACATTTAGGCTGCTGGCAGCACCACTGGTGCCTCAGAAGAAGCAGCACAGCTGCAAAAGCAAAACAGATTCACAGAGTTTAAAGCCAGTGATAGTGATTTGTGTTGGTTGTTATTATTATTCTCATAGTCACTTTACTTTGTTTTATCCCAGAGTAGGGCCGGTGCTCCATGAGAAGACTCTTAAGTCCTAGATTCAGAAGGTTTGGTATCTAAATGAAAGGCTTAATGCACGTTTGAGGGGAGAACTGGAGAGAATATAATAAGGATTGTGGACACAGAGTAAATTAGTTGCTTCCTTTGGGTGTGCATTTGTCTTTAAATGTTAAAAAGGTGTGGTCAGGCTTCAGAGAGACCATGGTAGGCCTTTACAGTGAGGTAGGATGTGAGAAGGACTTTCTGTATAAATTTTGAAAGTATGAAGATGTACAATAACATGGTGCTTTGTGTAGTAAGGTTCATGGAGGGACAAGGATTTTGAAGGTTGGTATCATTGCAGGGGTAGAAGAAAAAGAAGAAATACACTGATAGAGAGATGTCGATGAAAAATGGTATTGGTGCCCTCTATTTATGGCTTTAGCAGCCCCCAAGCTTTTCTTGCAAGACTTAAATGTCTTTATCTGGAGAACCAAGGCAATGAGAACTCCTCACTGTCTGATAGCAGCCAGGAATAAAGATAGATACATGAATGTAGGCTGATAGAGGAGAGGAAGCAGCTTGTGCATCACCAAGTTTTATCCCCTGCTGGATACTGAAGTCATGTAAATTTCTCAGCCTCCCATGTGGTAGGGCTTTCCTCCATCTCATTCCCACGGGACGGTGGCTGGAGCATCTTGCCCTCCTCATGGTTAGGCACGTGCTTGTGAATTCCATTCTTAGTGGATTCGCGGCCAAGTCTTAATCTTTTCTTCTTGTGCCAGAGTTGTCTTTTAACTCGAAGAGCTTCTCTGCCTCTCTCTTGCTTATCTCTGCTCCAACCCCCTGCAATTACACAGAAATTACATTCCTTCAGAATAGGTTACAAAACCTGGCTTAATGTTTGGGCCAGACTGATAGCTCAGTAGTTCACTAGATAGGTTCCTCCCCCGTTCTTAAATACAGGTATTATGTTTGCTGCTTCTGTAGTCATTTGTATAACCTCTGACTGAAGAGATTTATTAAAAACTGAAGTTTTCTAGTAAGTTGAACTGAGAGCACAAATCTTGTTCTAAAGTACTCAATTTTTTCAGTACATGTATACAAACACACACACACACAGAGTTTGAATCTTGAAAGACTGTGTCTTCTACAGTTTGCTTCCCTTCTCAGAAAGTTTGAGACCAAAATTTAATAATTTCAATGTGTGTTTTCTGCATTTTCTGCCTTTTTCTCTCAACCTGTGTGGTTAAAAATGGCAGTCCATAGTATAGGTTAACCTGGGAGGGAGGAATATTCTTCAGCTCCATTTTAGGGATGGTCTTCTGGACTTGGAAGAAGGTAAGGAGCTGAGGGAAGGCAGAGGAAATCTTCAGAGTAGGAGGTAAACATCAAGGGAAATAAAAAGGCAGGGAACTGAAGACTAAAGTCATTGCATGTTGTGATTTTTCTGAAATGTTTTAAATCCCCAATCTGCAAGCAATGATAAGAAAATTCCCTATTGTCTTTCACTTACAAAAATCCAGAATTAAAACTCTGAACATTTAGACATAAATTGAACTGCAGGTGCACTTTTGCAGGGGAGAGAAAAAGGTCTTAATGAAGTCTATAAAAATGAACGAGAAAATTCTGTGGAGACTACACAAAAATAATATATTTCCCTAAAACACTGTGGAATAACTCCATAGGTCATTTCTTCATTTAAATGCTGGTTATTCAGCTTTCCCAGGTGAAGACTACTTTGATTCTAATGGCTGTGTGTTGCATGCAAAACAACAGATGAGGGTACAGTTTCCAAACTTTTTTTTTTTCCGTACAGCAAGAATTATTTTTTTTTTCCCCCAATACCCTGGAAGATTTTTGAATAGAAGTATTATTGCAGCCAGTGTGTCATTTTACTGTACTTCAGTTCATTTAGTCCCAGGTGTACTACGTGTGTGTTCGTTCTAGGGGAGGGCATGGGAGCCTTGCCAAGCCCTTCAGTTATTCTTGGCTCAGAGCCTAAGCACTACATTTTTCTAACTTATGAAATGAATTTCAACTTGTAACCTGTGGCACTTTCAAGGTCATGATTGGAAGGTGTCAGGTGTGCTTTAAGAACAGCTCAGCAAGGAAAGGACCTATTTTAAAAGTTTCTTTTTGTTTCCTTTCCTTTATTCCCCCCCCCCCTTTTTTTTTTTTCTTTTTTAAAAATAATTGCTGGCTAACAAATAGCCCAGAAAGCAAACTAGCATGAACTCTTCAACACCTCTCCAGATTCAACAAGACTGACATTTATAGCTTTATTGTAGCAGAGACATGGCATTTGGATTCAGATTGTTTGGACTGTAGAGTGTCAGTATAAATAGCTATGATTGACTTTTGTATGGAGCACATCTGGAAGCAATTTATGGCATTCCAGCTAGATTAAAGCATGTTTTAAAGGCATTTCACCAGTCTTTTTTTCTTTCTTTTTTTTCTGGCTATGGTGAATAAAGTTTCAAAGACAGTTTAGCTGCTGTTTCTGTTAATGTGGACCATAGTGAAGTCAAATTAAGGGCAACTGGGGAAAATAGTGAATTTGTTTGTTTTTGTTTATTTTGCTTTGTTTCCCAGAATAGAAAAACCCTGAAGTGAGTGTAACTGGAGTTATATTCTCCTTTGGAAGGTAAGATGCAGCATTTGACACCAGGATGCTTACACTCTGAAAGCCAATGAACTAAACAAACTTCAGGCGCTGGAAGTATGGACTCACAGCACAAATTTGAGAGACTTAAATATTTGCTAATGGAGGCTGAAAGGAGGGGGCACAAGAACTACCTCACTGCTTTTGAAGTATATGAAAATGTACAGGACAAGAAAATGAAGAGAAATCTTTTAGCATGACCTGCTGTGATGCAGTTGGGATAATACAAGGAAATTAAACACATGAAAATGGAAGCTGGCTGGAAAAGAGATTTACTTAAACAGACTGCTGCACTGTGGCACGGAGATGAACCAGGGATAGCAAAATGAACTTGTGCTTCAGAGTGTACTGGTTTGTGAGCACTTTTTATCTCTGCAGTAGACCCGTTGCCTTGCTAAAGCTTTCCTGCTTGTGGTTGCAGTGAACTGGGTTAAAGGTTTGAGCAGCACAGTTTCTCTAAATCCTGCTGGGGCTGTGGGGCTGGCTGCTGTTGGAACATGTTGGGAAAAACCTACTGCAAAGCAGCAAAAAACTGAAAATTCTGCCATGGTGTATGGTGTCTGACTGGAGGGGTTGTCTCCTCCAGTCTTTGTAGGGATGTGTGGGTGCTGCTGATCCATTTTTGTTTCTATTAACAGAGTGGGACTACCTGTTCCATTTTTTCCACTATGTTTTCCTGGCAGCACGGTGCACGTGTCAGATGTGCTGTCTGTAGAGATGCCTGTGCTGTGGTCAGAGATGTGGCTCCACCACAAGTGTGGAGAAAGTGTGCCATGGTCATGGACTTGAACACAGCAGAACCTATCTCCCAGCCAGCCAGTGACCGTGTTCCTCCATTTTTACTGCAATCAGTACCTGAACAAGCTGAAAAAATCCTGTTTTGTGAGCATTATTCCATGCTGTTGGAAGTGGAGGTGAAAAGTACAACGTCTGGTTCAGTTTTCTCATGTCCTTGACCGGTGCTGTGAATGAGCTTTTTGGGGTCTACGTTTTAAAAAGTGTTTAGAATGATAACACAAAATGGGCAATCAAGGAAAAAAAAAAGAGGATCTGAAACTATTAAGGTAGATAAATGCACTTTGAAATTAGTATAGGGAAGAGTATGAGAGCACATGACTTCTTGGTAGGAGCTGTCTGCTGTGAGAATAAATGAAGAAAAGAAAAGAATTGTAAAAGTCATGAAGGGATATTACTTTGGCAGCTAGCTCGGTGGCAAAAGTGCTTGGTAGATAATTTTCTTTTAAATGCTGCGACTTAATTTTTTATTGCACTTCTGGCCTACCTCATGCCAAATATGAGGTTACATGTATCATGACGTATTTTATTTTATTTCAATTTATTTTATTCCAGTTTTAATAAATCCCACTTTTAATTTGTCCATATAAGTCTCAAACTGCCCTCTAGGAATTTTATGCAGACTGCAGGGGAAAGGTTAAACAATATTCAGCCTTCAAGAAAGCAATGACAATGAGCTCCCAGAGCTTAACCCACTTGGATCTTTTCCCAGCTGAGACAGAGCACAGACAATATTCACAAATAGGATGTCGGTGCCCTGTGAGGGTCTAGAGTCTGGCAGGTGCACGATGATTGTATAATTACTCTTGCAGGACTAAGTTTAAGAGTTCATTGAAATATTTCATACATGGAAAGAGTGTGTTTGCATGCATAAAATCTTCATTATATATCAACAAAAGCAGTTGGCAGAAAGTTGTACTTTGAAAGTGCATCTATTTTGAGTCTGGCTAAATCCATTTGAAGGCAGTAAATGGCTGGACTCGCATTCCTTGTTAAACAAGGAGTTCCTGTGCAACTTTGCATCACCTGGTCTCATTTCTAGAGGACCACAAGTCTGTGTTGTTTAGATTTTTCATCTGAATAATATGCTGTGAAATTTTGTGCCATGGCAGAGTGTGCCTTGTGCTTCAGCATCTGAGCTTTATTTGTTAAAAAGAAAAAAATCTTTCTGGTTCTCTTGCTTGTGAAGATGGACATCATGCCTTAAACAAGAGGTGCTAAACCAGTGTGCTGCTCTTCCCAAATTTTCACACAGCCTGGAGCAAGAGGTGTTCAATTTGAATCTGTTAGCATGGGTGCTCGTGGCTGCTACTTCACATGGTACTGTTGCTCATTTCCCATGTTTAGATGTAACATCATCAGTATTAAAGGTTTTTCTACCAGTTGGAGGGAAGAGTAGGATTGCCTTACAGCAGGGTGCTGCCTAAAGAGTGTTGGGATCTCTCAGTTCCCTCAGTTGAGCCATAGTCATTGGTATAAATTGCTTTGGGTACTCCCAAATGTGACTTTGAAATACTCAAAACAACTAAAGTCTTGTAGGCACCTTTCTTTGTCACAGATGACAACTAGAAATAGACAGGGCCACACTTGCAAACTTGCTGAGGTGTTGGAAATTTTCACATTGGGCATTTTGTGATAATTTTTTAAGTTCCTGAACTGGTTCAGTTTTGTATAGAGATTTGTATATACTTTAAAAAAATAAAATTAAAAAATAGCAGTGTTTTGGTGCTGATGTCCTCTGGCATCAACAGTAGTTGTGATGGCTTCAGCAGAGCAAAGATGCCTTTTCCCCTCCTTCCAGCAGCATTCCTGTTCACAGCCTGCAGCCTTTCTGAGCAGTCAGCAGGAATAACCAGTGCGGCCAGTACTCCATTCGTGCGTGGGCCCTGGAAGAAAACACACAGAAAATGAGTGTAATTGGTTTATGCTGCCTGATTAATTTATTACTTATTTCCTGACAAGTTCATTGAAATGTAATTTTCTGAGTGGTGATAATATCCACAGAGTAAAAGATGGAGGATGGACAAGTTGAGAATACTAAATCACGAGCAGTATTGTAGCAGAGAGACTTTGTTGGGCTTTTCATTAGAGATTGCATTCTGTTATTATGTGGCCTCATTAGTTATGCTGATTGAACCAGGGGAAACTTTAATGACTGCTGTGTTAGGCATTGGGAACATATTTTAACTTACTGATGTAGAGTATGGAAAATAATTGCTGGAGCTGTATTAGCGGGATTGATAGGGGCACCTTAGGCTCTCCATTACTCTCAGAAATGGAGAGCTCAGAGATTACTCTTGTTATGGATGGCAGTTGACTTTTTTGGTGTTTTTGTTGTTACAGCTTTATAGAGTATGCTTTTTATTGTTTTTGATGGCTTTATTCTTTTTAATGTTAAATTCACAGCCTACCTTGTAGGTTGCTATTAGCTGTGCTGTAAAATTCACAAGCTGGCTGCGTGTGATGCAATTATTTAGTGGTCATATAAAATGGATATCTGGTCATCTCTTATCAGGCTCATTTAAACAAAGATATTTGAAATTGACATTCCTACACAAGTGTCTAATTTACAAATAGCAGTAAATAGTCCAGGCAGTGTGCCAGAGACACCACAGAGACTTGTAACCTGATGCTGGCTGCAGTGGAGTAGGACTATGACAATTCCATGCTTTTTCAATAATTAAAACATTGAACTGTTCTTGTCCCTGATCCAAAACAGCATTGGTAGGGTTGATCTTTAAATCAGACTAGCTGCTGAGCAGACTTACTCCTAATGTAAGCTCACCAGCAGTTTTCAAATAATTTTCTATATGGATCTTCTTAGTTTGGGATTGAGATTAATCTGCTAAACACGTATTTTTAATATGCATACATGAATCAGTGGAAAGTATTATTTTGTGTGTTTTAATGAAACAGTAACATTTATAAACATAAATGTTGCCTGTTCACCAAAAAATGTGCAATGCAAATTAAAATCAACATATTATAAGGCAATAGTTGACAGGAAGTATGGGAGTTCGCTTAATAAGAGCTAGATTTTTTTTTTTTAATATTTCAAAGAGGCTATTTATAATGTCAGCCGAAAAGCCTTATAAATAAATGAGGCATTAGGCTTACAACAGAAAGCAGTATAAATTACAACAATGATGATGATTACCCATTTCACTGACAGGCATGTGTAACATTTTATTTGTGTTTGAACTGAAGGAGTCTGACGGTGTATTTTAGAAATAGATAATGAAGAATTAATTGTTTCTTTATTAATATTAGTGACGTTTAATGGTAATATATCCTCTCACTCTTAGAATAGATGTGTGGGTGACATTGTTCAGAAGTGCTTTCCAATTATTTTAACAGAAACCATATGTACAGAGGGTAGGCGAAGTGCAGGATATCAAGTCTAGGTAATTGATGCTATGCAGACTTTATAGACTATCTCATTTCGTTTTTAATTAAAGTTTCAGTGCAATAGAATCCTTTAAAGTAAATTAAAATTAATCATCAGTAGGTAAAGCTGCTCTGCGGAGAACATAAAGCCGCCAAAACTCTTTTTCATACTGTGCATATATTGATCAATCAGTCAATATTAATTGATTTATATGTAAATGTACCATGTGAACTATTTGGAAAACCTAAAAAATGTTGGATGTGAATCCTATTAGGGCAACAGTTATTTTGTCATGGTGTCAATCAATAAATACTTAAGTAGATTACAGATCCAATATAAATTGTACTAGTTCAACTATGTGATTGCATTTCAAAAACTCTACATGGTTATCTTTCAAAAGATATTTTATGCCATTTCCTTTTTTGTTCATGTTTCAATAGTCCTTTCTACAGTGATGATCTTTGAGATCATCAATATTGAATGGTACATGAAAGTGACTTTTAAAAATTGCCTTTTATATGCATGTATGTATTTTGGTGAAACTTGTTGTATGCTACGTACTTTTCTTTTTGTAAGGAATCTGTATTTTCCACCGAGGGAGATTCGCTTTAAATGAAGTAGTGAATCAAGTTAACTCTCCAGTAATTCAGTGGTGTGTGATAAAATATTGTGAATTGCTATAAAGAAAAAGTCCCAGATTTTATTTAGATAAAAATCCTTCTGGCATTAGAAGATGAAATTCTGACACTGTTGAAATCATTGTAAAATATCCTGTTGAGTTCAATGGCATTAACAGTTTCACCTTCTGAGTTTGTTGAAAGTAAGGCTAACATGTTAGGAATTAAGATAAGGTGATCTGGGCTTTAAACTTCCTCAGAACCTTCTGCAAATCCAAACCATATTTCTTTGTACCTTGGCTGCCTGGATGGAAAATGGTGATAATAATTTCTTACATCATAGAAATGCTGAAGAGAGAAACTAGAAAATGAGAGGGTTTTTTTTTTTTGTTTCGGGTTCTGGTGTGTTGGAATTGTGCAAGTGTGTAGGTGGCTTCAACAAGTACCCACAGTGTCTGGGTATTGCATAAATAGCAACCTAGGAATTGTGTGTATCGTCCAGATAACTCCATAATTCATGGAAAGCAAAAAATAACTTCGTACCTAGGAAGTTGTCACGATGTTCACTGAGTGGCATAATTTAACTGTTGTGAGATACAACAAATACTGGATAGGCAAGAGAACCCTTCCTATGTCTTTCACATTTGTTCTCTGTTGACAAGGAGAAAGATGAGCAGATGATGAGCTAATTTAAGCACATGTTGAACTTAGGCATATAGCTAAGCCATGTGTTTAAATGCATATTTTCCTGGTCTGAGGACCTGCAGCTCTTGCTCAATGAGCAGGATCTAAAGAGGTCCAAGCCAGGATAATACATGAGGACTTAGCAGGCAGCCCTTTTTCATTGAAGATACAAAATTCTGAGGCAAAACAAAATTCCATTGTGCAAGCCTTATGGTTTTTCCTTGTCATATTAATAAAGTTCTGCTTCGGAATGTTGAAATACCTCCTTTTTTGTCGTGCACCTGTGAGATGTTTAATTCAGGTTAGAGTGCCTGAGCACTGTGGGGGTTTCGGGTTTGGTGGTAATGAAAAACAGATAATCTGCATGGTTTTGTGCAAACATGAAGGGCATGCAGAGGGCGTGTGAATGAGTGAGTTGGGCTGACAGTATTTTTAATGATACAAGAAGAATAAAATTATCCTTTACTTTCTTCAGTCACCCATTTATTGGGCACTAAGAACAATTAAATATGGGAAATAAAATCAAATGGCCTTTTAAGCAATCAATGTAAACTTCTGTACTGAATTACTGAAGAATAAAAATATACTGTGTCATCAGTCTTTAAATACTTTGCTCATTAAAAGGTTATGCACTGACCTCTGAGCCCTAATCCTCTGGATTATTAGTATTAATTTCTTTTTCTTTTTTGCCTTTTTTTTTACAGGACAGAGGGAGTCAGTTTCCCCATCTATCAAATTAGGGCATGGCTTTAAGAAAACAGGTTATGCGGCGTTTGGTTCGAAAGGAGAAAGAATGTGGTTCTGTCTCCCTGCATTGTTTATGCGGTGTGCATGTAAATTTAACATTTTAAAGGGTTTTTTTTTGCGGTTTTGTTTTTAAAGAAGAAGGACCTGACTTTTTCAGTGTGTCAGGTATCCATCCAAACGAGGTTACAAGCCCAGGTTCCAGCCTGGCCCTGCTCCCCGGGCTGCAGGAGCTCGGGGCAGGAGAGCTGATGTGCTTCACTGGTCACAGAGGGGACTCCGGGAGCCGCAGCAGCTCCGGCAGCCGCAGGGCTTCTCTCCCACGTGCATCTGCCCATTGCATGACCCAGCTCCTTGGCTCCTCGCTGAACTATGGCATGATGGGTCACAGCACCGCAAGGAACAAATCTTCAGCCTTACTGAGACCTCGGCGACTTGCAAGTACGCTGCTGCTGGCGGGTGGAAAGCTGGTTTATTTTCAAGCCAGTAGCTCACAGTGTTGATTTTCATCTGGTTTTCCACAGGCCTTTCTTTTTTCTTTTTTTTTTTGATTTTTTTATTCTCTCTCTGCTAACAGCCAAATAATACTTAGGTATTTTGCTGCTCTCTGTTCCTGCCTGGTTGTCATCTTTCAGCAGAATGAACTTACTCGTGCCTGCCTCATGCGTTTGTGGTACGGCACTGAACTGCTCCACTGTGCAGTTTTAGGGGGATCCTGATCACCTAAAAAACTTTTCTTTGAAGAGTTGAAAGTGGTGAGCTACTTTTGCAGTAAGAAGGGTCCTTGGGGATAAAGGAAACCCATTTTAGCCATACCAAAATGTTGAACAGAGCAGGGTACTCTCTTGGGGTGAGAGCAGCCAAGGTGATTCCCTCCATGGTTGAACTTCAAGAAAGATAGTTGTCATGGTTTATGTTCTTTTTAGTGATGAATATGCTCTCCAGGGCTCAGTCTCTCTACTTTTGACCTGTGCATAGGCTCAAGCCTAAGCCATAAGTTTAGTAGCAAATTGCCTTCAAGTTCACATTTTGGGGAAATCAAACTCCATGCCATTTCCACTGCCTGGATGGATGACTGCTGTGATTGAGTGGTGGCTGTGCCTTCATTACCCTCAGCATTTTTGTGGCCACTGCTGCTTTCCCTTTCCAAGTTGTGACTTGTAGAGCATTTTTCTCTACAGTCAGTATTGGCACTGCCTGTTTGCAGCTATGGCAAGTCTGGGTATCTTTCTAGTGTCTGCAGTGCATTTGCAGTAGGACAGCTTTAAAGGCTCAGTAGTAAGTGCCCAGTATTCATTGATTCATCTTATATTTATTGTGGTGACTTTAACAAAGCTGATCTCATTTCATATTCATCCCTGTGTTCATACACAATGTTTCACCATAATTCATCATTGTTGCCCTGAAACCTTTTTGCTCACTGGGTTTGTCTCATCACTGTTTTACTCATAGCAGGTTTGTCAGTCAGGAAAATTTTTCATAGGAATGTTAACATTGATGTGTGAAGCAGATTCAATTGCTGGAAATCAGAATAGAAAGGAAGAAAAGTTTATTTCTGCATCAAGGAAGAGAAGCACTAGGACACAAACTATTGAAGAGTTCTGAACAGCCTTATGAAGTAGCTCTAAATCCATATAATTCACTTTTAAAAGGCATATTACCTATTTCTAATTTCATAATCCAGATTCTGAATTGTAGTCAAAAACACTGCCTTTGCTTTCTTCTGATATTTTCGTAGGTCAGTGACTTGATGGTAAGCGATATCTCAAATATTATGCAGGATAAAAAGCTAAGCAGTTATAATGCAAGTCGCAACTGCCTTTGCTAACTATACATAAAATATTGACATTTTATTTTCTGTGCACTTTCTTAGGCACATATGAAGAACTCCTGGAAATTTGAAACTTACTCTTCTGTTCTTCATGTATTTTTATGGAAATTTGTTATTCATGTGTTCTATTACCCCAATATTTGTCCTATAAGTTTTTTGGGCTATATATTTGCATATTTTAGTTTTTCATTTGACTTTTTTTAGCAAACATTTGACCTGCAGATTGAATAAAACTGGGTGTTGCTGTGACCAGGGAAAAAATTCCATCTGAAGTGGAAGAGCAGCCCCTTTCCTTGTTCCTTGTACGGTGGAGTCTTCAGGAGGGCCTGACACAAAGTCCTTGCAGCCCGTTTGGTGGCTGGCATTGATGTGAGCGTGCTTTTCTTCAGGGCAATAAAGGACTCTTTGTTTTAGGCACTTGCTGCCTTTTTTCTCTATAAATGGAGTTTTTCTGTAAATAGTGCTATTACCTGCTTGATGCCCTTTTCCCATCAAGTTTGACAGTGTTTTTCTTCCTTGCCTTGTAGTCCACTCCAACACAGAGCCCAGCAGTTTACTTTGTGTGATGTCTATTTTTCTTCATTTTACACTGTCTTAAAGGCTCCAGCGTTTTGTTGCTTAAGCTCCAATTCTGTTTGAACTCATTATTGTAGAAAAAGTATGGAACCAAAGGTGTGTTTCAAATGGGGAACTCCTTCAGGTTTGGGAATTGCTTTTCCAAAATTGTGAATAGGGAAAATCTTGCTTGGAATTATTTCAGCATCTTGTGCTCATTGTGGCTAGAAGAGGGCCAGCTCTCTTGGTGCAAAGTGCTGTGAGCACCTGGACAGTGATCCTGCCAGCCAGGAGAGGTAACAGCAGCTTTCCAGGCTGTCCTGCTTGTTCCTTCTAGGCTTAAATTTGGGCTGGGCTTAGATTTGCTAATCTTCAGGGTGATTTTACTGTGCACTTTATTTCTTGGCAGCTTCAGCACAGTATTTTCCTGTCACAAGAATGATAGACATAATTTAATTTTTTTCTTTGAAAGTGATGTAAAGTCTCCTGAATTAGAATAATATTAAGAATTTGGAGAAGAAGAGAGAGCAAAACAAAAAGCACATTTTCCTGTTAGTCCTCCTTTGGATGCATCAAAGAAATAAGGAGTTGCTGAAAACTGTGTTATAACTTGGTACCTAGGCTGGAAAGAGATCTTTTCCAAGACAGTGTGGTTGGCTTGGGCTGCTTTTCTTTGTGCCCAGCTCGAAAAAAAAAGAGTAGTAATTGGCAAACAATTCTTTATCTTTATTGTTGGCTTGTTGCATCTTTGATTTCTGTAGGTTGTCCCTTAGCTCAGGGGTGTTTTTTATTCCAGGGCAGCTTCACTCAAGGCTTTCTCAGTTGGTAGTCCAGAGAAATTTCTTCAGTCTGTCACTGTTTTTCTGTGGGATGATCCTCAGGTCTAGATTTCTCCTGTCAGCATGTTGTACCCCTCCCAAAAGAACCTTTTCTTTATTTTCTGCTTTGGCAACGAGACAGTAGCAGCAATGGTAGAACTGCAGTTGTGTTTTTAATTTGTAATTTGTGCAATCTCCTGGTCAAAGAGGGTGTTTTCCTTCTTCATGGAGACTTTAGTGTGCATTGTACCATCAGCTACATAAATCATGTACTTTTCTTGATGATAAATTTCTTTTTCAGGTTTGAGGTAGAGCACAGAGACGCAGATAAGTTTCGTACACACTTAAACATAGTGTAGTTAAGCTGCTGTGCCAACTGAAAGCATTACCTGCATCTTCTGTGCTAAGCTGAGAGTACTGATCCTCATTCTGTGGGGTTCAGGAGCCCTCTGTGTGTGGGAGCAGGGCCTGGAGAGCCTGTGGAGTTTGCACCAAAAGTGGGTACAGAGTGGTGATGGGCAGCTGCCTTCGGTGCGTGTTCTCATAAAATGCAGCTTGATTTTGCTTCCCTTGCAGATGGGCAGTTAGTGGATGGTGGTAAGATGAGGTGAGAAGCAGCACAGCAGGATATTCCAAGGAGTTTTTCTGGAGTGCATGGAGGGATGGGAGCAAACATGGCAATGATGAGTGTACTGCATGCACAGCACGCAGTCATCGCTAGGATGGGTGTCTGTGCCTTTGGAATTGCACAGGGAAATGTGCCAAGGACACTCAGAGTACACCCAGCAGGGACCTGCCTGGTCTAGGTGAGGTGGGACACGGTCCAGGTAACATCCAAGCATGACAATATATGGGGAAGTACTGAGTAACACTGGCATTGCTGTTGATGTCCACAAAAACTCCTCAGTTTCCCCTGCTGGTGTCAAAGTGTAGAGGAGGGCTGTTACTGAAAAATGTGTTTGTTTTCTCAAAAACATGCTGTGCTTTCCACTATGGAGGTACTGCTAAAATCCAGTTACATTTATATTATAGCGCTCTTGTGCCGCTGATGCCTTTGTGTTATGTTAAATATGTTTTACAAAATGAAGATTATCCAAAAAAACATTTTTAGAGCTGCTAAGTAATGTAAGTATTTGTGTTTGTAGTGAAGATAAATAGCCTTACATTGATCAGAATGCTGGATTTACACTGAAGTAAGGCCTGAGACATCCCAACTTGAACGTCAGAAGGGCATGATCCAGTGTGTAATATTGTCCCTTGCACGTAGTAGGGTTGTGAAAGTGACTTTTCCCAAAAGCCTGGTGAAGATTTACATCCACCAGTGGTGTTACTAGAGTGACAAGAAGTAGAGACTTCCTAAATGAAATATTTTAGGTGTTTTTAATTTGTCCTAATTCCTTAGAAAAGCTGGATGAAGCTGACAGGAGATGCAGACGTGTTAAGACCTCAGTCAAAGTCCAGTAAAAATCTGATATGAGCTGTAAACTGGTTTTTGCATGTTCAGTTGCAGGGGAGGGTTGTTCCCTGCATTAACAGCCCTGAGCTTGACTCCCTTGGCTCCTTCAGGAGTAGTAAGTCATTGCTGTGATGATATGCCTCAGTGATTTTACTGTCTATGAAATAGAGACCATCTTCATATGAACCTCTGGGGGTTCTTTGTAATAATATTGTATTTTTAAAAAATGGCTGTACCACTCTACATAATCTCTGCTAATCGGTACATAAACCCTGTTTGGCAGTTTAAGCTGTATGCACAAAATACGAGATTTGGCTCTGCCTATTCCAATAGTTAAAAGCTTCACTCTGGTGCAAAGCACATCTTTAATTGTTTCTAAGTGCAGTACACAGGCTTGTCTTTCTGTGTGCCAGATATTTTCTTTCTTTTTTTTTTTTTTTCTCTGTTCCATTGTGTCTCTGAGCAAACAAAATCTTGGCTAAATTGAAGGATTACTTTCTGAAATAAAGCCTTGTTCTGTGGAGTTTGCATAAACTAATCTCCCCTGTTGTTCAGAGTTGATCGAATAAAAATTCCATGTCCATTATTCTGGCATTTTCACCAAGTAATCTTATGTCTGGAGCCAGTTTTCATCTATTTTTAATATATCCTTGATGGATGGGTTTATTTTCTACCTACATATGGCAAAAATGTACTGTCTTAAGCAAGTTGCCCTGCTCCCTCTTTCCCCACAAACAAAGGCACTTTCATTAATCTGCTTTCAGAAGCCTGAAACTAGAAGTTTCTCTTCCTGTGCATGAGTAATTATAGGTGGGCCATGGATTAAATAACCTACTGGAAAATCTTTTTTCATCTGTAGCATGGCTGAGAAGGACTTTGAGAATGAGTCTTGTCTGTTCAAGCCTCTGTACTGTGGAAAAAGGCACAAAAGCCATTGGTAGGCTGGAAAAAATAAGCTGTTTTTCACAGCTTGGCCATTTTTGCCCTCCCTGTTGTAGTTGGCATCAGTAATGGAAGAAGGAGTCATCTGATGCTACTGCTAGGTAAAGTGATTTCTTTTAATTTGGGGATTCTAGATCTCTGTTTTAAATAAGTTAAAGTAAAATAAAAACACCTGTTTCTCTGTCAAATAGAATCATAGAACGGTTTGGTTTGAAAGGGACCTTAAAGAAAATCTAGTTCCAGCCCTCCTGCCATCTTCCACTAGTAGAACAGTAGGTGAGAGAGACAAATCATCTTCCGAGGTTTCCACCATTCCTCACTTAGTAATCATGAAAAGACACATCTGAATTTTCTAAAAGGAAGTAAAATCAACTTCCTTTACAGGTGGCTTTTTAAGACTGGAAGGTATATGGAGGGGTATGGGGGTTGTTTTCCTTTTTTTTTTTTTTTCCCTCCTCCCTCTAGTTAGAGTTAAGGAAATGAAGCTCCATCACTCCTCATTCAAAGCCATCACTGCCCCCTCATTTGCTGGTGGTCTTGTCTGGTATAACTTTGTATTTCTCTCACCGTGCTTCCATGAAGCTGCCATTGCTTCCAGATCCAGCCCCTCTTGCTGAGTCTGACGTGTGACACCGATAATTCCCACCCTGGGGTGGCTGAAGGCAGAGCCACGCTCAGGGTGCTCGGGGAGCAGACACTGCTCCAGTCCATGCACATTGTCCATGGCCACCCAGCAGGTCAGGAGGGCATGTTCCTGACCTTGTCAGTGAGGTGATATGGGAGATATTCTTTATGTTTGAAGAATGAATCTCTGGTGTGTGCCTGTCCAGAGCGTGGCACCTCGTGTTTGGTTTTAGAGTTGGATCGGGATGTGGTAAATACTGCTTTGATATTAATGACAAAGCATCTGCCTTGCAGTCCCTGGGCATCTCACACAGATAGTTTGTTTCCTGGCCTAGCCAGTGTTTTATTTTTGATTCATAGTTTGCTTTTGGTGTCCACAGCTGCAACTTCTGTAGCTGACGCTTTCTGTATCAAATCTTGTAATTTTCCAGGGTTAAGATTCTGTTTTTATTAAAGAAATGCTGCTTTAACATGTGGTCGGGTGGGCACACAGCAAATTTTCAGAAAGAAGACCAAAGTGTTTTGGTGGTCTTCCCTCTCCCACCTCCCCCAAGCCAAATGTCTTTGGATTGTTTCCATAAATATGCTGCACATCTGTGAATTTCCAGACTTGTGCAGTTACCTGTCTGGTACTAGATCATGCTGGTCCTTCAGATGAGAGTGTGTGTGTAAAAATAATTAATTGCTGTGTTGATTCCTTTTCTAAGTGATGACATCACAGCACAGGGGAAAGTAAATTTTGTTTTTTGTCCTACCTCCTCAGATGATTTACACTACAAGGCAATTCTCATTAAGGAAGTCTATCAAATAGGCTGGTTTATATAAAGCTCAGTCACAGCTGGTAAGGATTATGTACAGAACAAAATCCAGTGTTTGTTTTCATGTGTTTAGATTTCTAAAAGCCATTAAGGAGACCAAAGCTATGTTCTGGATGGCATTCCTGTAATTAATACGTGGTACAGAGAACAGTGAAATAAAAAGGACTGCTCATCTCTCTATGACAGATATTCATAGAGAGGCAGCAAAAAAACTTGAAAAATTCACAGTCTTCAGAGTAGAAAGTGAGACTGACCTTGCAGCATGCTTTGAGTACTCACAAATGGAGAGTTTAGTAGCCAAAGCATCCAAGGAATTACAAACTTGAGACTCTGGTTGGGATCACATCCTACCAGCATCTCCATCCAATTCACAGCAAGGAGTTTCCATGTTAGGACTACTGGCTGATTGCAGGGGGATGGGGGTCTGAAGGGGTGGTAAGAGTGTGAGGGAGAAGAGGAGAACAGGGAATAGAAAGAAATAGTGCTGCAGATGTATAGCACCGGGCAAGGGAGACCAAAAGTGTGACGTTTTGTTTGGAAGTTCACTGGCAGCCAGCAGAGCTTGATCCTCAACACTGCTGGAATCTCACAGAAGCAAGCCCCTCTCTAAGCAGGAGCCATCTGCTCTTGGGGGCACTGTCTCTGTGCAGGTGTGTTGCAGCAATCTGGCACCTGGCTGGTGAGGAAGAGCCCCGGTGGAGTTTATGTGGGAAAGAGAGCCCTGCAGAGATGGTCACATGGAAAGAAGGTGGTGGAGGTTCTTCTTGGACACACTGGAGAAGCAGCATCCCACCTGAATGTTCTAGTCATGTTCAAAGTGGCTACAGAGTGGTGTTGCTGGAGAGATTCTTCTCCCCAGCCAATATTTGAGTCTATCTTGGTCCAAATCTATCTTCAGCTAGTCCTCAGGGGTATGTGGTGTGTTCCTGTTAAAGGTAATACCATGATTTTTTTTTGCTAACTTGCTAGTTATAGTACATGCATTTTTTAAAGATGTGATGGTACAATGTTTAAAGTCTTTTAAGCCAAGGGCTCAGCCATAGCAGAAGGGTCTTTTCAGTGAGTCTGAATAAAAGCCTGAGAGGATGGGGAAACAAACACCTACCTTCTGAGCATCTATTTCTCCTCACATTTTGTTAAGCAAAGAGAAACACATTGGTGCTTTTTTCAGGTTCATAAGGGAGAAAACAAAGGGCTATAGGTGACAAATAATTAATTAAGTAGAGATAAAACTATTTTAAATGTGAATATTTTTAACAGCTAATTAAAGTTGGAGAGGCTCAATTTATGGCACTTGGCAAGTAAGACAAATGAATACAGTTGTTTTTGTTCTCTGAAGTATAAACTGCTTTCCTTGCTTGAGAAGCATCCTGTTTTCTTTAGGTTGAAGTATGTTTCGAACTTGTTTTCACCCTGAGGATTCACTTTGCCTTAATAAATTCTGTTCCTCAGCAACTGCAGATGTTGAGGCTGGTGTTGAAGTGGCCAGGATGTTTTCTTTCCTTCATCTGTCTGTCTCCCTTTGCTGTTCAAGCTTTTACTTTTTTTTTTTTTTTTGGCTTTTTAATTATTTTATTTTAACTTATTTTTTAAACATTCACTATGCTGTATTTTCTATGGAGGACAGGTAACCACCACTCTTGCACAATTCTGCTATCATACTGCTTTATGGATGTGGATTATTACTTTTATTTTCTTATTTATTCTGTGACTGGGACTTTTCTTATGTAAGAGGACAAATTCATGTCCCAGATGACCTCACTTCTTGTCAAACAGGTGTGTCTGACTTGCAGTGTCATTTCATCTGGACAGAGGAGTTGAATACAAATGGGAACTTGTTGAAAAGTAATGAAGGAGAAGTGTTTTTAATCTAGCAGCTGTCATTTGCCAAACTATTCTGCAGAACAATATGCAATGAATTAAAATTAGGTTGCAGTTTTTAACAGTGTGTGAGGTGGGAGAGAAGTGGAAAAGATACTTTAAGGGTCTGCTCTGCTCCTTGTTGTGTGGGCAGTGTGGGTCTCTGCAGGCGCATGTTTGTGTGCTTGCATATGTAAATTTGGGCACTTGGGTATGCACCCATCTGGAATGAGTTGGGCTCATATTTTTGTAGGATCAGACAAATAAACCTGTGATTGGCAGTTAAATGTCTTGGATGTCCGTTACCTAAGGCTGAAAACACAAGCTGGCTTTCTACTTCACCTCCCTTGGGATCAGTTGGGAATGGCACAAGATGCCTCTACTCGACTAGCCTGTTGGTATGCTAAATTATACTCCCTATGTCCAACATTGTGTGGATGTCAAATGTCCTTGCGTGCTCAGTTGTGCCCATAAACAGCTACAACAACTTGTTTTGTTGTTTAGAAAGAATATTAAGAAAAAAAAAAAGAAAAGGACGTGGGTTCTCCTTGGATGGGCTGCATTAAAAATCAGTGCAGTGTCCTGACACTGGCTCTGTGGAGTGAGGAACTGATGCTGGTACTGGAAGACCTTCCTGTGCTAGGCAGTGTGCAAATACCCCACAGCAAATAGTCCTTGTGTTCAAAGGGACTGTGGTGTCAGTTGACAAGGCCTGCATTGGGAGAAGGAGCTCAGACCAAATAAACATGGGATGGCAGCAAGCACCTTGCCAGGAACAGGGTTATTTATTACTTTGTTTGTTTTTTGGGGGTTTTTTTTGTCAGTTTTGTGATGAAAGGGAGCCAGTTATGTAACAAGAGGACAAAATTCAGCTCAGAGGAGAGAAAAAAAGAGTAAGTAAAACTTGGAGAAGCAGATTCAAGGAGGTGACAAGGCAGAAGAAGAAAGCCCAGCATGATATGCTGAGAAGTTTGGGGAGAACAGAGAGCAGGAGCAGAGGAAGAGGAAGGCGTTGAGGGAGGCAGTGGACATGGCTGAAATGCCAATGGTGACCATGCTGTGGTGAAGAGAGGGAAGGAGACCTGTGTTCAGGGTGAGCTGGATGCCCTGAGATGGTCTTGAGGGCCACTGAGGAGCAGAAGGAAGAGGAAAAAGGGAGTTGGCTTGAGTCTTGAGTAGAAGTGGAGTGGGGATGGAGTGTTTGATCTCACACTGTGCTGGTGTCAGGTGCAGTGTGGTACTTTGCTGAAGGCAAGATACAACTTTTAAGTAATGATTTAGTGATCACTAAGGCTAGTGCTTAAACAAAACTCATCCCAGTAAAGTGAAATCCATTATGAGAGTACATCTGCATTGATTGTCATGCTGGATCTTTATCCTCTCCCAAGTGTAGGATGGCACATTATCTCAGCTTTCTTCAGACGGATGGTTAATCCATAGTCTTTTGCTGTCTCAGCACACCAACTGGGGATGAACTTGAGACAGATGGAAAGTTGAAGTCAAGTTCTATAAGTAAAAAAGTGTACATTGGTTAACTCTGTGGAGGCCGTTCATTTTCCTCAGTGAAAAAAACCGTGCCAGATATTAAATAGAAATGTTCCTGACATCTGTGCTGCAAAAAGAAGCCCAAACAGGGGAAACCAAAACACAATGGTCTGTGTTAAACAGTAAGACAGGTAGTGTTATCACAGCAGTCCCATTGGACTGTTAAATGCAGGGGTTATGTTTCATAATTCATCTTTTGCTGGAAATGGATTAAAAAAAAAAATGCTGACCACAGAGCCTGCACACAGGATTTTGTTGAGCTGTGGCAGATGACTTGCATGTCTGTCTTCTGACAGAGCTTTCTGTAATTTGAGTGATTAGTAGCTGTTTAAAAGCAGGTAGGTGTGTGTCCTTTTCTCATTGTGGTACTTTTGAAAATTGCATATGATCTTGCTCTCTAGCACCTTGAGGTTGATGAGGTATTCTCCCCACCTTAGATGGCAAGCCAAAAATTATTCTTCTTGCATTTCAGGATCATTAAAAAGTCCAGTGAGGATCTGGGTGTTTTCTTTCATTTACATTTGGTAGAGATGACTTAGAGGAGAACACGCCACCCTGGGAGGTGTGGTGACAGTCATGGGTATTTGGCGTTGTGCTCTTTGTTCCCGCTGTTTGTTAAAATTTAAGTAAATAAAGAGCCAAATTTTCCCTTGAGCTAGGATGGTATTTCAAGAGACTTTTGCTATAGCTAAGAGAAGTTGCCTGAGTACTCTCAGGGGATGAATTTGTTATCAGTGTCATTACTATCCTGTAGTGAACTGAGTCGCAGCGTAGAGGTGGTCTACAGAACCTGCTGAATATTAAATACATGCAAATGTAAGAAATATGCACGTGTAGAGCAGTAAATCTGTTCCATAATGTATGTAGTTTTTCTCTAGGTCTCATATAAAACTGTGACTATATGGACTCTAAACAGTAGTATTTTCTTCCAAGCAGATAAAATGGTGTTCTGTTGTACTATTAAAGTACACCCTCAGGGGTGCTCTTGAGGTTGGTTTCCTGATTGGATATTGTACATTCCACCTTTACAGCCCTTTAAAATATTTAAAGTAAATATCACTGTGAAGATAGTGTAAAATACAAAATTGGAAAAAACTATTATACTTCATGTTTGATTTTTGCATATTTTCAAACCTCAGAAAATGAAGCGATGCTTCATTAAAACTAAGATTTTTCTAGACAATGAGTGTAAGTACTTGCAATATGTTTAAATAGCATTATAACTTCAGCAGAAAACAAGATTTTAAGAACTGAGTTGCTTTGTCCTTGTCATTATGAGTTATCTGTAACATAACATTTAACACTCATGTTATACTGCATATACTTCACCCTACTGCTTCTCAGATTCATTCATTTAAAGCACTTATTTTCAGCACACAAATATATATAGAAAACTTAATGCTGACTATATAGAACTAAAGTACTTGGGAATATTTAGGATATATATATATGGAATAGTTTGAGGCTTGCTGGTGCTCTTGATTTAGATCATAGAATCATAGAATACGTGGTCTGAATTCACCAGCATTAAAGAAGCAATTGTCAACAAACACCACTAAAAATTGTGCCATAAAATAATGGCAGCTGCTGTTTTCTCTGTCGTTGCTGATGAGCCTCATTGTGATAGATAGGGGTTAAATTCTGACAGACTGTGCTGTTGGTCTTGTCATTTGCATTTTGGTGGGGTTTACTGGTAAAATACAGGTCAGCATTTTATAGTTAGCACCGTTAGGGACAGCTTGACATGCACTCATATTTAGTGCTATCAAAATGACACTTCTGCTTATGTAAACTTACATGCTTATTACTTATGTCTCCCAAGATAATTGTTCGCTAAACAAGGCAAATGTAAACAGGAGGCTATTTTTTCAGAAAGTTGCTCCTTCAGCTTCCTGTCCATCCCAAAGGTCAAATCCTTTTTTGTGAGACCAAAAACAGCTGCTGACGCAGTGGTGACAGTGAAGAATGACAATATTATGATCTATGGTATGGTTAAGAACTCGGAGTTAAAGGTTGTAACAGAGAAACATCCTTTCAGCAGGTTTCTGCAAACTTAGTAAGTGGCAAAAGAAAAATGCCTTTGAAATGGGCGCTCATTTAGAATGCTTATTTCTTCATAGTTTAGTCTTTAAGTACTTTGTTCCTTCAGAGGTCTTAGCTGCCATGGTGCATTTGTATTTCCTACATTGTACAAAATACCTGAGGTATTGAAAAAACTGTGCTATCTCCATATCTGAATAACTCAAGAGTATTTTCTCTAGTCCTGGTCATATTGCCACTGCACAGTGGAAAGTTTTATTAAAAAATAAATGGTGCAGCACACTGAGGCTTGTAAAAGCTCAGGTGAAGGGCTGACTGGTGAGGGGGTAGGAGACTCAGCCCAAGCTACAACCTCTGATAATCTGCTCTCACCTCATCTTCCACCATTGCTGCTCAAGCTGGTTCCTATCTATGAAAGGATTTGGGATGGATGCCCAGGTTCCTGGAAGTGCTGTGACCACGGTGCAACTGTCAGATAAATTCTTTAGGGCTAGTGGTAGGAAGAGTTTTGCTGGCACCACTGTGAGGACAGTGGCAGAAGAAAAAAAATGAAACCACACATCAGTGTGGTTTCTGTGATGATCTGTTGTGGTTTAAAAAATTAACTCTGTCCCAGAAAATTTACTCATTCCTGGCCAAGCCCAGTACCTGAGGTCTGGCACAGGCTTTTGAAACAGGCTGTGGAGCAGATATTTGTGCTGCATGAGGCTCAGTGCCCATGCTGAATTCATCCCCAGCACTCAAAGCCATTTTAGGTTTGCACATAAGAGCTCTACTGATTTCCCTTCCAAATAATCCTCTACAAGCCTGGTGGAAGAGGTTGCATTTATTCATAGCCACCTGTTTGTTTGTTTATCATAGACTGGGGGGGGGAGTTTATTAGACATTAAATTTACTTTTGGTTTTAGCTTTTAAGGCTGGATGTTCTGCCATTCAGCTTTCAAGATGTTTTACTGGGCAGCTTTTGTTGTGTTTAAAAAAATTTTAATTCTCTCTAGCTTCCCTTCCATATTTTTTGTGAAATTTCAGTGATGTTTGTCCAATTATGCTATTATTTTTTTCTTTAATTAAAAAAGGGCAGAAGATATTTTTTTTATGTGTTCATTTTTTGTATTAAAAGAAGAAGGTGATATTTCATAGCATGGGTGGGTTGGAAGGAACCTTAAAGATGATCTAGTTCCAACCCCCCCACTGTGGGTAGGGGTTTCACTCACTAGATCAGGTGGATCAGGGCCCCATTCAGCCTGGCCTGGAATGCTTCCAGGGATAGGGCATCCACAACATTTCCAGGAGAATCAGCTTTTCTGGAGTTGTCTGGAAGCTGGTGTCCTCTCATGGTAAACTACTGTGTTCCTACTTGCAGTTAGGAGATGCAAAAGTTGAGTGCTCTTAATAATCGTGTTGAGAGGGATGGGATGGTGACTGGCCCTTTTTTTGATTCTGAGAGTCTAGGACAAGAGAGAGTCTTGCTATGAATCTGATTCCCCCCCCACAACAGACAAGATAAATATGCTAGTTTTACATGGGAAACATCTTAGAGAAATTGCACATAAGACAAAATGGGAACCTAAAGGAGAATTTCTGGGGTAACCTCATTGTGACCTTTCAGTACCTACAGGGAACTACAAGAGAATGGAAAGGGATTTTTTACGAGGACATGTGGTGACAAGACAAGGGGTGGTGACTTGAAACTGAAAAAGGTTAAGTTTAAATTTGATATTAGGAAGAAATTATTTACTGTGAGGGTGGTGAGCCTTGGAACAGGTTGCCCAGAAAAGTTGTGGTTGCCTGGAAGTGTTAGACCAGGTTGGATGGGGCTTTGAGCAACCTGGTCTAGTAAAGGTGTCCCTGGCCCTGGCAGGGCTGTTGGAACTAGATGATCCTTAAAGTCCCTTACAGTCCAGACCATTCTATGATTCTTTGATAACTGGGTCAGGAAAAAAAGATTATTTTCTTTGAGAAAGGAGTTAAAAAACTGCTTGCCTGTTGCAGGAAAAGAAATGGCAATTTCCCTTATTTTTCTAGAGCATTCCGTTATTTTTATGTGTATTCCTTGTTCTCAGCAGTCAGTTGAATTTCTCAGTATTTAAACTGATGTTTAAAAGTTTACAACTAGCAAACCTTTTAGAGTAGTAACCCAGCTAAAGGTACAGCTGCCTCAATGAGATGTGCTGCTAAAGCTAGAGAAACTGAAAAAGAAAAGAAGTTGGCTAATTCTCAGTAGAGGGTAGCAATGGCAGGTAAAAACATTGTCAGTTAAAACATATTTTATCATGATTACCACAGAACTCATTATTATGATTAAAGATGTACTAGCCATGACATGCCAGCTACATGCTGGTAGCAGAAAATACCTGCTGTTTGTAGGTTATTATCAACCTCCTTTGAAGAAAATCAGTCTTTCTTTACATTTGCAATGCAATGAAACCCCAGGCATTTCTTTGTATCTTTAATTTAAGCATGCTTTTCAAACGCAGACACACAGCTGCAGTGAGCAACAAAATGGGTTTGTCATCTTTCGTGGCATCCCACTAAACAAAAAGGGATTTTTTGCCAGTATCTATGTTAGCATTTTGGGCTTGTCTGTTGAAATTCAAATCTTTATATCTATCTATGTGAATGAAACAGAAGAAACTTTGTTAACAGTGCTTAACAGAGTACTGCACCCTATTTTGAAACTATAATTTCAATTCTAATTTCTAGTGTTATGTTCTACCGTTAATAACATTGAGGGAAATTGCTACCATGAAGCAAATCACTAACTGTCCCAAAGTCATTGGTCTTAAACTATGATATGCCTATCATGGAGTCTGATGGAAAAAAATTACAGAAATGCAAGTATAAAATGCAACTTCAGATTTTAACTAAGCCAGAAAGAGTAAAGAATAAACTCTTTCAGAAAGAGTTTATTCCAAGTGTTTGCAGCAGTTATTTTTCATGCAGAAATCTATGTTAAGAGTCAGCTTCAATAAGCTCAAGTTCCTTGGTCAGATACTGTGCAAATATTAAACTGCCTGCTTTGTCAGTGAACCGGCGGATGTGTCATTCCTCCTATCTTTATTATTTTTTAAATAATTCAGCACATGTGCACTATTAGCACTGTAATGTGAACTCTCCCATGCTGAGGATTTTATTTTGCCTGAGAAGAAAATGAGCTTTGTCTTTCAAAAGGTTGTTGATATCTTGCCTTTTATGACCAGCTTTTTTCTCCTGATGAACACATCTCAGTAACTAGGCGGTAGTAAGCCTAAATATTCCAGGAAGAGAAAGCCCTTCCACTTGCAGTTATGTATTTGTAAACTTACTGGTTTTACTAACTACAGAAACTCAAAGACTGGCTAGTTTTAAGAGGTCAGTCCATGCCTATTGCTTAACATAACATTAAATCACAATTTCTATTTCTCTTTCCAGCATGACTTATTTAGTTGCCTTTTTTTTTGAATTTGATCCGTTTTGTATCCTCTTTTTTTTTTTTCTCTCCTTATTGACTCATGTAAATTCAGCTTTCTATCTCCATTTTTTTTTTCCTTTTGCCTCTCACTGTTGCAACTTACCTTGGATGGCAGGTTATTGGTTACTGCCTACGGGAGCCTTTTCCAGGAGCTAATTTAGCTGTCAGTCTGAAATTGGTAAAAAGGATGAAAGATGGATCATAGGCCTGGGGCATGCCTAGACCAATATCTAGCATATCCCTATCTGGAAGTACGCTTATTAAAACAGATTTGAAAAATATTTTTTCCCAATCTTGCTCTGCCATCATTTCATCCAGCTAAGAAAAACATTTTCACAGTGACACTACTGATTCTTTGGCAGCTCTCTTTTTTCTGAAAGGAGAAAACAGTATTTAGATACAAGATCAATAGAAAAACAAATAGACTATTATATTCCCTAGAGAAACCCCTAGAGAGAAGACAGATGTGCAGAAATTTAATATTCTTGTAGGCAAAAATCACAAACATGGGGGTTCTGTTCAGCTGAAATGAACTGTGGTAAATGTGTATGAAATAAACATTTAAGAAGGAGTAATAAAAAAAGGAACGCTTTCGGGCTAGGCTGAGGTGCTGTGTTTGAATTTGTGACCCCTTCAAAAAGTAATTTTGCATCTACAAACAGTGCTTACCTTCGTATTATGTGGTTCAGGCACAACTTCATATGGTGAGCAAACGGAAGGTTTCTCGCCATCGGCTCTTTTAAGGTGTACTCATCCATTCACAAACTTCATACAGAGAACCGTGTCATTAATATTGCCTCCATTTTTTATGAAGATAATTATATTCTTCTGCATGACCTTGAGCCTGTTGTTACTCGAACTAGGTATGTGCTTTGGTTTCTTTTCCAAAATAATTTGCAAATAAAAGTAATCAAAATAGGACTTTAATTCTCAGTAACAAATTATGTCTGTCTGTCCACTTTCTGTCCTTACAAGTCAAATCCTCTAGGTGTATCTACTCAATGAAAGGAGTAAAAAACTTTCTGTGTCTGCTGTGTCAGGCTTCTTCCTGGAGCTCCTGCACTGTACATCTAGCCAGGATGATGAAGGTTTTCCCTCCTGTTGGAGGGACTGCAGGATGAGTGTTAAAGAAACAAGGTAATTGGCTGATATCACACTTCAATTGATGTTCTTGCACCTAGCCACAAGTCTGTTCGGAGGAGTACACGGCTTTTTGGGAAAACACTAATTTTCCTCCCAGCCAGTCCTTTTTTCCAATCACATTTGTGTCAAGGTCATCATTCTCTTCTTTCACCTTCGAATTTGCCTGACACTGAAAACTAGCTGTGGATCAATGGACCTTGCGTTTAATTTTAGCCACACAAATACTGCCATGGAGCTGTGAAAGCACTGTTGGTTTCTATTCTTAGCATTTAGCATGCATCAGAAGCAGCTACAAGCTTCTGCCAGCTTGGGCCTCGTTTAGGTTGGACTAGATTCTCTACGTGCAAAATTCCACCCTTTCCCTCAAGGAATGTATTTTCCAAAGTACAAGATATAATAGGGGTGTGTGTGTGTCAGACGATACAGGGATGGAGGAATTTGTGAGAAAGGGAGAAATTCAGCAGTAGTACTTGTAGTTCTTAAGTTACTTTTAAGTATGTTAAATCATACCTTTTACTGATGTCTTCTTCAAAATAGCATAATTTTACCTTTGCCAACAGCTTTGTGTAATTCAGGCATTTGAATTACAAAATTGTAATTACCAAAATTGATTTAAAGGGTGTATGCATAGTATATCATCTTAAAAGTTGATACATTAGCATTTCTGTTAGCATTTTTCACTTTCTCTCTCATGATTTCTAAAAAATTTGATTCCTTTGAAAATTTGAGAACTACTTACTAGACATTTTTAACCTAAATGGAATACATACTTTTGTACCTCTTTAGTTGACACTGTAGAGGTCTTTTGTGAGTGGCTGTTACTCTTGATTGTGAAATTCCTTAATGGAATTCTTGTGTGCTTTTATGTATGTTGTCAAATGTCTTTTTTATTAGAGTGGAAATACATGGGAAGAGAGGTCTGTGGATCATGAACCCGTGGATAGAAAATTTTGTTAGTCTTACTTGAAGATAGTCTTGCCAGGAAAATAATGTAGGCTTCCAGAAGGAAAATTTGTGTTAACACTATAAGGGGATCTTTAAAAAAATTCTTGTATGACCATCTTTTTCCTCTTCTCCAGATACAGAAATCTGGAAGAAAATCTAAGGATGAAAGGGGATTTTTTTTTTCTGGTTCACAAATGTTAAGCAGTGCATACATACAAGCATGGGAATCTGATGGAAAAGTTATGATCAGATAAGAAAGCGGAGAAGGTCTATCCTGAATTAACACCCTTAGGAGATAGAAAAAGAAATTAAAATATGCACTAATTGGTCCTGTTTTTGTAGAAACTGATCTTCTGCAGTTTCATTTGGTTGCTGAACGATGTAGACTTTCATTATTAGGTGTTTTGAATTAGGTGGTATAGAGCTAGCAGGAGATCTGGGGTTAGAGCTCCAGACATCATGTCAATTCTGCTCTCTATTTGCCAGTCATTTATTCCCATAAGGAAAAAAAAAAAAAGACAAAAGAAGGTAAAATTAGTCAATGATCCATACTGTTGTTACAAACCTGCAGGATGCTAAGCACATTTGACTGTTCTGGATTTTTACTGGGAATTTCTCAGCAGCCCTTGAGATGATGGTCCATGTTTCTCACTGCAGCTTTACTTAGGCAGGGAGTGGATGGTGCCTCTGCATTCTGGATGCACGGGGCCTCTTTGAAGAAACCTTTGCAGGGAAGACAGGAGCTTGTGTGTGCATTAATAAGTCTGAGCAACTTGTGCATTAATGGCACATGGGGATTTAGTGGCAGGCTTGGGAGTGCTGGGGAGCGATGGACCCAATGATATTAAAGGTCTTTTCCAACCTACATGACTCCATTCTATGATTCCATATTTCATGTGTGGAAACTCTATCTCGCTCCAAAATTGGGGTGCTGATGCCTGCTGCAAGCTGTAGTACAAGGAAGGACTGGGGAAAATGTGGTGTGGGACAGACAAGGTTTGTCTCTCAGGAACATGAAGTCATACTAAAGGTTCTTGCCTTTGGCTGCACAGCTTTAGTCAGAGTTGTAAAAAATTAATTTTTCACTTGCTGAAAATCACTGAGCACTCTTCACCAGCATCTGTTTCTTCAGAGAGAGACAGTCTATGTGAAAAATGTTCTGCAGTGAGGACTGGGTGCAATAGCAAATATCAACTAATTTTTTGGCTGGAGCTTACATTCATTTGACTGGTTTTGACTATATTCCTTGGCTTTCCAAAAGCTGCTGTGTATCAAAAAATGGAATTTCAAATGTCTGAAAAAAAAGGGCCCAACCCCCTGCAGATAATTCACGTTGTCCAGAAGGGAAGAGACATGTGAGGAGCGGTGCTAACAGCCTTTTGTCTCCACGTCCCCTAGTGTTTTTTTCTACTGTCTTGTTTGAAAGCAGATTGTGCGTGAAGGGTATTTAAAAATATCCAAACTGATCAAAATCATCTATGGCATGGAGGCAGAAATAGCCGGGAAAACAAACAGACCGGAGATGAAATATGGATGAGATAGACATACCAGTGTTTCATGAAAGAGAGAGCTTAAAACCCAAAGCCAAGAAACACAAATACAGGGAGTTAAAGTACAGATACTTTATGATTCACGTTACTGTCTTCAATTAGCTATGATATAAAATTGCGCGATTTTTTTTCCTTTCAAAAGAGAAATCCATCTCCTTGCTTATTTTTCCACTTGCTGCTTTCTGTTTAAGTTAATTCAGCAGTAATTGGATACACTGTGTCTAATTCTTAATAAATCAACGGAACTTTATGGTGATATTGACAGTGGCTTTGCTTGCCCCATTGTTTCTATCAAGAGTTTTATTCTGCTTCAAAACAATTTGCTGTGAACACCCTTGTTTGTTTGCCACACTAGGCTTTGTTCTGGCTGAAAACTTTGATTTATAACTGTATATAATTGATGGCTGTGGGGTAGGTGGACTATAGCTATTGCTCCTCCTCTTTTAATCTAGCTTTGCGTAGAAATCCATGTAGTGGAGCATTCTCAAGGGAACCAGGCTGGGAAATTCTCTGTATACCCAATGGGAGGCCATTAATCATAGTGAAGAGTCCCTTACTGGCTGCAAGCATGTTTGTGAAAGTCAGGAAAACAAAAGTGGACCACCTCAAAATGACTGATCAAGAGAATAGACGTTAAAGCCAATGTATTCATTGTGATACATCAAAAAAAAAAAAAAAAGGGAATAGTTTATGCACTGAACTATATTTCTTCAGATATATTTGGCACATTTAAAGATATTTTATACACTAGTAAACAACTGTAATTGTAGATGTTAGAGATCAGAATCCTAGGAAAATGAAATAAAAGTTTTGCTTGCTACTGTGGATCTGAGAGAAACTTTGAAAGCACCAGATAAGAAATGCCCAAAGCATTTGCTGAATGTGTGTTGGAGCTGAGCTGGTAAAAGAAATGCGCTAGAAAGTCTAAAACATCAGGTGAGATTTCGATGAATATTTGTCACAAAAATGTCTCGTTCAGAACTACCGAAAAAAATTAAAAAATTAAATTTTACCATTTTTTAGATGCGTTTTGGCTGTGGTCCAGTGCAGGTGAGGAAGCAGCTGAGAGCACCTGCAGGCTCTCAGAAGCGGCACTCACCCGCGTACTGTGAAGCCCAAACCCCCGCATTACCAGGACTGGGGTGTCAGTGCTTCTGCAGGTCCTGCTGTCTTCTCGTGTCCTTCACAAAAGTGTTCTGCTCAGATGCAAACCTAACGGGTTCCAGTTGTGACTGCTCTGAAGGTATTGGTACAACAAAGGGATTGTGCTCAAATTTGAGCATATCCAAGTTGGATATGAGATGGAGGTATTTTTGTGATTAAAAGTTTCTGCCCAGCAGGGAGAAATCAAGGAAGTAAAGAGGCTCAAATGCAGTTTTAAAGCACTGACAGTCTGGACTTTTTCCCATAAAAATAGCCATAAACTATAGGAAGAGAGGTATTGTAACATGGCATAACGACATTAGCTTTATTTACTAGGCAAACAGTTGTGGTTTTTACTTTAGAGGATAAATTTGATGCAGTCAAAGATTAATGCTACAGTTTATGTTCTCATGAAGCTGTGGTAGAGCAGCGCACTTATCAGTTAAGTTAATAAACTTATCAGTTTATTTACCTCACAAAAGTCCTCAATGAACCTTCCTACTGATTCCTAACAATTCCAGCCTATGTACTTTAAAAAGAGTTACTAAAATTCATAAGCAATTTCTCCTTGAATAAAGCTTAAATGTAAAAATAGAAATAGTGCTTTTCAGAAATTATAATACATTGTTTCAATCATCTGATAAAGTAAGATGGAAACATTTTCTCCAGACACTGGTACAATAAAAGCTACAACTTATCCTGACAAAATAATTACAAAGTTAAAAATGGCATAGCAAGTAGTAAATTAAATCTTAATACAATATGTGGAAGAATCAATGTTCATTCTAAAGCACTAAGTATTTTTTTCTTAGTTTATACTAAATTTATGGCATTGGGGAATAGGAATAAGATATAAACTTACATCTGGTAATTTTTTTAAAGATCAAGGGGAAAAAAACCCTAACTTTCCTGTGATTAAGAGAAATAAAAACTCACTTTAGTCTGTTTTTTTTTTCCTATTTATGGAAAGGGATTAATTTCAGATACTTGTTTTGCCATTTCCAGTACTTGTGTCCCATTTTTATTCAATACTGCTTTATACATTAGCATGACTTAATTTCTTTTTTCTCATACTAAGTTGAAAGGAAAATGCAGTCTATGTCCCAAAGATGTATATTCATGCTTGACGCAAAGCACGTGTTAAGCTCTGGTTATTTCAAGTTAAGCAAATGCTTAAGCTGCTCTCAGCAAAGGTGACTTCTCTGAGCTGCAACTTGCACCTTTATGTACTTTATTAAATCACAGCCTTGTCAAACTGAGTGCTGTGTCCTATTTTAGTGGTGTTCCACACGTGGGTGTAACACTGCCACTAATCTTAAATCCCTTTTAATTACTGCCCCTTCACTTGTTTTCTTGTTTCCTGGAATGGTGGAAGTCCAACCAGAATGAAGTCCAGGCTTAAGTGTTCATCTCAGCTATTCATCTTAGCTTTCCCTATTGTTATGTTTATGCAGAGTTTTTATTAGACTCATGGGATCAAAATGTATTCCCTTAGTTTTACAAAGAATGAGATTTTGTACATTCTTAGCATTTAAAGTAAACACAGTGAGTTTTTAAAGTGCTCTTTTTTTCCCCCCAATAACTAAAATATGGTCATCTGTTCTAAGCATAAATCATAATTTCATTATCAACAGAGAGAGGTCCAACGCAATATATATGTATAGTTGAATGATATAAGTGGCATTTCTGTGTAAAATGTATTCCCTTGCCCAAGTAAACACTTCATAACAACATGAGTGAAAGGGTGTATTTAAAAAACGAAGGCTTAAAGCACGTTACTTACGACTTATATGGAATGCAGTTTTTGTAAAATATGAAGCTCACTGGATGTGATCCAAACCAGCTGAACTATGTTAAAAGGTATAATAAACAGTCATAGCTTTGCATGCAGTTATTTAATTGGCAAATAGATTTTTCTATCACTGTCACTGGCAATAGCAGCCATTTGATACCAGGGCTTGGATTAAATGTTTCATCAGTAGTGCCTATTTAAGGATCTTTATGGAACAACAAGTTAGTCCCCTGGGCAAGCCCATGTCAACTGCAATAAAGAGATCCACACAAGTGAATGAGATGTATTTTTGCAGGATTTACAGGGAGGCTACGATTCTCTTTTCTATCTGGATGCTTTGAGGGCTGCTTCCCATTTTGTTTAACAGCAGTGTCTGCTGGTGGCAAATATTGAACACCGAACATTGCATATCCAAAGGATTTTTATAGTTTTCTTGTGGAAACGGATTCATAAATGGTCCTCATCTCTCTGGAAATAGGTGAGTCTATGAAAAAAGCAGATATTGCAGGATTTCAGTAGTTTTAATTTTCTGGTAAATATTCTGCATTTGGATTAAACCTCCAGATACTCCAAGTATCTGCTGTATTTTCTCCTCTCTCCTTCAGAGCTAAAAGTCAGAACCTTCTGAACACCTCTCTCACCCTTTTGATACAGGGAAAATGTAATGTCTGTGGATTTCAAGATTGCTTGACTTTATTTAGTCCACGGTCCTGCTCCCAGGGTGCTCATAAGGTCTGTGCATGTAGTTAATGCTTGCTGCAATGTTTTATAATTGGTTCGTATAATATGTGCGTTTGTCATTTTATAGCACATTAGTTGAATTTAGAAGCTTTTTTAAAGTTAATTTAGAATATGTATCTGTGCTTGTCATGGAGCCTTAGTCAGTTCTTCTTGGCAGCTAGATTAATTTTTCCCTGGTTGATTTTAATTTCAGGGTTTTGTTTAATATTTTTTATCCTGAAATTCTTTAAGAACAGGCAAAAATACATGATATAGCTGAAACCCATTGCATCTACTGTTCGTTTTCATGTCCATGTAACCATGCTGGGTATAAATTTAAGTCTCAGCTGTTCACTGGCATCTTTTTGATCTGAACTGGTGATACTGCATTTAACCTTCTTAGCTAGGTTACTGCTTTCTGAGGTTGAAAAGTGGAGAGCAAATGCCTCTGAGGTTGAATTAAATGAGCCATTTGCAACAGATTCAAACTCTGGTGAATAAACAACTTTCAGGCTCACTTGAAATCGTTCAAACTTTTGTTCACTGACTCTTCTCTGGTGTGAAGCAGAACTTATACTATTATTACTTCAAGAGTTGATTCTGGGCTTCTGGTGAGAGTAGGAGAGGAGATGTACTGTTACACTCTCTTGGCAATTTGCGTTCTCAAGAGAGTTTTTAAAAAATCTATATACATGTGTACTATTTATATCTCTATGTGTACCAATCATATGTGTATCCATATATATTGATAAGTACTTGTATTTATAAGTTTATGTAATTTGTATGTTTAATATACATATACATACACATATGCATTAGTAGGTGTTTTTCTTTTTACTTAAACATGCTTTCTGAACAAAACTCGTCATTGTGTTATCATACATAGGAAAACAAAAATTCCTAACTGCACAAGGGCTCCTTTACACCAGCTGGTAGTGCAGAAATGCTTCTAAATAGTAGTATAGTATTTTATCCCCACCATAATGTCTTCACAGTCATGTCAATGTAAAAGGGCATAAGTTTAATGTGCACTTAAGAGTTGTAACTGTGCAAATTTTTCTGTGCAAAATGGAAGGGGGAAGCAAGGGAGCAGGTGCATCGTTCAGCCAGCCCTTTTTTCCTCTTACTCTCCTTAGTCCCTGTTGTTTCCTGCAGCCTCTTGAAGAGCTCCCAGCCAGTGTTTACTCAGATCTTGTTTGTGGGTTGTATAGTCATGAATTTAGATGATTAACATAGGGTTGTTCTTGTTTCATGACTCGCCTCATGTGTGGTTATTTCCTGGGCCAATGTAAAGAATGGGTGTTTTTATGATAGAAACAGTGTCTGGGAGATATGTCTTTCTGTCCCACTTAGGTCTGCACTGCTTGTAGTTATATTAAAGAGTATTAAAGAATGAGGGTTAGGTTTTGTCTAGGGACTAGAAGAGTGAAATCTTTTCATGCCTGCAATATTATCGGTATTTAAAAAACAGAAGGAAAAAAAGATTTCTTGGTTGAGCCCAAAGTAAAATCCCTTCTACATTCTACAGTAGCTTGGAAATGGAAATGTCTCTTCACTCTGCTTTATTTACATGGCTATTAAGGAATAGCGTGCTGTAAAACTACGAAAAAACTACTGGTCTGTCCTTGAAAGCAAGACCTCAAGGCTCTGTCCTCCTGAAGGACTTGGAGGGAATCATCTAACTAATCAGCTATTGACTGAAGAGCAGGTGGAGATTACTTAGTTTATTGATAAATCATCAAACAAGTAGATGGAAAAAAATGTTAGTGACTAATCTTTGTGTCTCTGTCTACTTAAAACCTTGAATTGTCTTCTGCCCTTGTGGTTTTGTGCGCTCGCTTGAGTTGGCAAGATTTTTATGGCAATGAACATATTTCTAGAGCCAAGGCATTTCAGGATGTGACCATTTTTGAATAATTTGCATTGCTGTTGCAGGAAAAAATAATACCATGTTATCATCACTGAATAAATCTGTCCTGTTCCATTGCTCCTCACCAGGAGCGCGCATCCGTCGTTTTTTGTGCTCTCTCCCCGTAGGTTGCTTGTGCCCTCCTCTGTGGCTCGAGGAGGCAAGAGATGTGTATCAATTTGCATGATAGTTCAGCCTTGTAACCTGGAGTGCAGTGGCTGCTAATGTGTATTTTGGGTAGGTTTTTTCTGCTTGTGCAGATTAATGACCCGATTCGGAAGCCGTTCTACATGCTGGACTCCTGCTGATTTCTGTTTGCGCAGAACTGCAAGGGAAGCTAGCTCTGAGCATATATCCTGGCATAATTTATTTAGGGTCCAGTCCTGGTGCCCAGCCAAAGTTGAAATAATAATAAACTGGCCTTCACACTTCCATCTTTCTTTCTCTCATCTTGAGGCAGAGATTTTTCCTATCTGCTGAAGGAGGTGCACTCTTAGTACTGTGGGCACAGATAGAGGTTTCTGTGGACTTCTGGTACTACTCCAAGGCACATCTTCAAGCTGCCACAGAGCACACAGTGTGGAGACAAGAAGTGAGTATTTGCTTCTCCCTAAGTTGCCATGCCATTAGAGTGGCTGCAGGATTTTGGGGAAACGTTGAGCATTCCCCCAATGGATTTATTGCACCCTTAATTTGCACCTTCAAAACACTGTAGATTTTCTTGAAGTTCAACAATGGAAGAGTCTGTTCCCCTTGTCAAGGCCTCCATTTGGTGTTGTATGGACTCAGCTCTCAGGGGAGCAGGCATGTGATGGGTCTGTCTGGCTTAAGGAATGATGATTTTGCTTAGGTGATCCAAGAGTAGCTGTGCATGTTACCACTGTCAGTATCTAGAGGGCTTCAGCCCTTGACCCCATCTTCAGCTGTGGGTATGCATCTCCAAGCTGCTTACAGCTTAGTGACTGAACTATGAGTTTTTCTTTTAGAAATCCTATATTTCTGTCTCCTAGAAATAGTAATGGTCCTGTAAACCCATAGAAACCTTGTTTCCTAAGAATTTAAAGATCCTATTTCTATCCACGTTGAAGAGCAGCGTAGTTGTACCTAAATCTTTCCTGGCTACTTGACAATGCAGTTTTGAGGATCAGTTCTTCCTTGCAGAAGTCAGTTGTTCAAAGTACCTTGGAGATTTGTAATGCTAGAAGTAGCCAAGGTGAGGATGGATTACTAGGTAGAGTGCAGGTGCATGTTAAATGCAATTTGTCACATGGATGCCACCCTCAGGTATGTGGGTGGATGGGTTGAGAGATGCCTACCTAAAGCTTTAACTTGCTCAGTGAACACTTAATTCAGAGGATTTTCAGTTTTCACTGCTTCTAACAGCATTCTGCAGTCGTAGTTTCACAAGATTAGCTATTCTTGAATAGGTTTTCCATTGTATTAGGTGTAGGCACATTGCTCTGCAGAATCACTCAAGCATGGATGCCTTTTTTTCCGTCTAGTTGTTTCAACAACATGCCTGTTATGACCACTGAGAGATTATCACTGCCTGGTAGGTAGTATTGTGTCTTCTTATGGGGGATTTCATCTCTAGGTTTCCTGCACACATTTATGGGGAAGACTTTATTGTGAAAATCTTTGTGTGTCTCCACCATCTCTTTTTTCAGCAGCACCGGACACTTAGATTCTGATTTTACATGTGTATTGGTGTGACACTGTTGAGGTATCAGTGGATTTATGTGATAAAATCTTTTAAGACTGAGTTATCTGATTTTGTAACTTGCATTTGACTTGTACTGTCTCCCAAGAATATCTATTTGCGTTTTCGTCAGAGACTTCAGAGGCAGTATCTTTTCAGATATGAAAAGTAACTGCAATAAACTGCATTAGCAAATCCTCCTACAAGCTGCTTCTGTTTCCTCAAACTTCATGCTTAATAGTTGCTGGTAAATATTCTCTCTTTTCATCAAAGTAGCTTGTAAAGATCAGTGATTTTAAAGAATTCATGCTAAAACTGCACAGATCTGCTTAGCTATAGCTGCTAATTGACTGCAATATGAGAATAAAAAGAGGATGTAGAAATCTGAAAATGCTGCAAGAAGTTGATAGGAAAGTGACTGTGATTTTGAAATGACGCTGTATCTTTTTTGGTCATGGGTGGGAGAGACCGGATTCATTTAATGCCAATAGCAAAGCGTCATTGTCTTCAACTGGTCTGAGATTTTGCTGTAATGGGTGTGGTGAGAGACATTTGACATTTTCACTTTGATACCTGAAACCACAAAAAAAAAAAAAAAAAAAAAGTAAAATACTGTGGTTTCTTTTTCTGTTACCACGTAGACAAAGTTCAGCTCGTCCCTCACAGCTGAGCTGAAAAATCAAATACCAAATCTGATATGCTTGCATTCCATGTGGAAAAGAAAGCCTGGATTTGGAGTCAGTCCTACCTCTGAATGAATAGAGTCTGCTTTTTCAAACAAATCTATGCTGATTAATAATGCACTCCTGTACTGTGCCAAAGTAAATTTTGCATAAGGGTAGTGAAAAAATATGTGAAACTTGATAATCCACAGTGAGTTTTAATTTTGGTTGATGTGAACTTGAAATTTAGGGGCTCAGAACTGTACTAAAACAATAAAGCTTGATCTGCTGCTGTCTCTAGGAACTGCTGCATTTTGCACGCTTCTTCTGTAGCTTTGTGGGGTTTTTGGTTCTTTCAAGGAAAAAAACAAGTCCAAAGCTTTGATTCCTCTTTTTCTTTTCTCCCTGAGCAAAATCCCTTTAGTACTAAAAGGAAGAAGCAAAGGAGTGTAACAGTCCGTAAGCCATTAATGCATGTTGTCTATAACATGTAGTTAAAGTGTATTTCTCCTGGTACTGGCACTTCTGAAGCCAAATGCAAAGCCTGAGCAAGTCTGGGCTTGAGCATCATGGGGAGACAAACTGGTGGTGGTCCCTGTTGGGAATTTATGAATTTTACTGAATTCCTGAGCTTTGAGCATGACATTATCATTGGCTTTGTGCAGTCTGGATCTTGTTTCTTTGTATTGCGGTGTGCATCCACAGTGAGGCTGCAGTGGAAAAGAGCTGTGAGTTCAGAGGAGTAAGGTAATGCAGTGAGAGCATGGTGGCAGTAGTAAGAAAAATGTGTACTTTGAAGTGGATGTAAACATTTAAAAAGGAATACGTTTGCAGTTTGTGATTTTTCATGGTTGGCCTGAATACAGGAACACTAATGCGTTGTAAAAAGATAATTTCTCTAAATACTGACAGCACCATCTTCGGTGGAGGTGAGGAATCATTTTGCAGCTCTTCATATTTCAGTGTGTCGAGGCTGACCATGTTTTGTATTTATTCAGGAACTATTGCAGTGTAGCAAAAGGTGAAATTTTTGCAACAGTGTGTAATCAGTTCATCTGTTGGCTGGTGGATCAAGCTATGCAGAGAAGCAGTTAAGACATCACTCTCCTCTTAGCTGTTTGCATTAGTTTTGCATCCAGCTGCTTTGCCTCAGCTAGTGCCCAGTCCTGTTGTGCTCGACTCAGTAAATCACGGCTAATAAACAGCAATTTGTTAATGTGGTGACGTACAGAAATATGGCAGTATGTATGGGGCTATGGCTTTTACATGCTAATGAGCTCTCTGTTCCTTATTGTATAATTCTTCCCCATTGCCTTCCTGTGATGGAAGGGCTCTGTTCACAGCTTCTGCCATGTGCAATGTCCCCATGGAGACCGTGTGCGGCGTACACCTCCCTTTTTTTATCTAATAAGTTCCTAGATGCTTATAGAAGCTTCTCTGAAATATACTGTGAAAGATACTACTGAAATTAATACTTTGAAAGATTACTTATTGCAAAGAAAATGGTGATGGATGATATCAACTTTGTGGGAGCTAGGGGGAGGTGAGGGGCTAATTTATGATATTGTGAGCTTTAAAAGATTATATTCAAAGAAATTTTTTTTTTTGCCTGGTGAGGATGCTGCCTGTCCTATTTACATTCCTTTTTCTCCTGCCTAGAATTGCTTTCTTTTGTTATAGGAGGCTGCTGTCCCTACGTTATTGACTGGTGAGGTATCCAAGTGCTAAGTTAGCAGTTTTTCTGAAAGCTGTTTGGTTCTGATTATATCCAGTTCAATCTGTTCTGTAACTTCGTCTCCTTTCCTATTTACTGTTGTATGCCTTTATTTATAAATATCTTTTTTGTCCTTTTTTTTTTGTATGCCTGGCTCATAAAATCACAGCCAGAAGTACAAGCTTTATGACTATAAAACAAGTCATGCCTACCTTGTAGACTGTGTCATCTGCTGTGATGTTGTATTCTATGTATTATCAATTTTACTGTAAGAGGAAAATTAGAGCATGCATTTTCCACATGAAGAAATCAAATGTAATCTAAATGCAAACCACAGGTTTTATTGCACAGTAATATTTGATAGCACTGCTATTACTAATCCCAGCATGACAAGAAACACAGCATAGTTATGAAGTTTGCAGCACTCATTTTTTAATGGTCTTTTTTTTGGTTAGGAAAGCCACAAAGCCAGGGCAGATTGTTTGCCAGTTGTAGTCTCAGACTTTCAGAAATGTTAGTGGAATATTGTACATTCTTACAAATCATTTCAGGTCTGACAAGAATCCATATCCTTTCTAATTTCCATGAAAACATTATTGAGTAGTAAAAATAAAATGAGATAATTAACCATATCCAATAAATACCTTATTATCAGTGCTTTTGCTTCTGTAGGGTACTTTATGGGGAGTTCTATTTTTTTTTTTAATTTAGGGTTTTAGGATCTATAATCATAGGAATAAAAGACAAATTATTGTGTTACAGTAGAGTGCATCCACCACCCAGTTGGGGAACACACTGCCACTGGTCTTGTAGGTTATGCAGAACTATTAAGATGACAGTGAAAGAGCTTCTTTCAGTCAGTTTTGGTCAGCTTTGGTAAAAGTGTTGTAACTGACTTTATAATACAGTGGTGACCCAAGAGTATTATGCAAGTGTGCAGTTTGGGCGTGTTGGGTACGATAACCCATTTGCAGATGATAAATAGTATTGAGTATAAATCCTCAACAGCTGTTGGGACCTCCTCCTGAAATCAGAACCATGGTACTCACTAATAGGTGTCTGGATTGATATTTACTTAGAGTGAAAAATACTGCCTACCACGTTGTTGCTTCCATTAGATAAAATTTTGATAGAGACCTCTCTTTTTGAAGCAGGGATTTAAACCAGGTGTGTTGGACACATCAGACCAGGAGAAAGTCAGTGCTGCTACACAGGCGGCACTTCCTGGGGGCTGATCCCTGTTCCATGGGCATCAGTTCTGCAGCTGTCCCTTCGGTATGCATGCTGTCACCATAAAGGGGAGAGGACAAGGGAAGAGAGTTTAATGGGAAAGGGAGGAACGTGCCACCATTTGAAGTCTTTTCTTTTATATAAGTGGGGAATTATGCTAACCCATATTCTGGGGGGGTAAATACGTGCCCTGTATTTGTGATTGGCCAGACTATATGGTGATAGTGCTTCTTTCCTTTTCTGTATATAGGAGGTTTGTTAGCTGCACTGAGTTAATAATGCCTTTCTATCTAGTTAGGGGTTTTTCTTTTCATTTAATCTGTTGCTGTCTGGGCATCCAGTCTTGTTTCTGTTAAGGGATATTAGCAAGATACCTGGAAGGAACTGGCTTGCTTAAGTGATATACACTGTGACTTAAGATAAAATAAATCAAATTCAGAAGTAATATCACCAGTACTTATGAACATGCTCCTTTGATCATATCTTGTTGATTCAATGTTATTTACTTTTGGTGATAATGGTTTGTCTGCCTTATCTCCTCTGCTCTGTCAGTAGCTTTGACTCTGCCCATATTCACTTGTCTCAATTAATAATGCTTTTAGCTCATTGATTTTATTTTCCAGCTGTCTGGATTTATCTGTCCAACTTTGCATTTATACAGTTTTCCCAAATCTGCCTTGCAAACGCTCATCCCTTTCTTCTTCTGAAGGAAGCTAAGAAATGTTAGTTATTTCTGATGATAGTGTCCAGTTAAAGGAAAGAGATGTTTTTGAGAGAGTTAAGTTCTGTTTGTTCCCCTAAAACTCTATCCTCAGGAGATCTTTACTTTCAAGAAGGCCATGGTTGTGTTTTGCTCTTCTGGATGCAGTTACAACCAGCATTTTAGGTGGTACTGATCAAGATGAAGCAATGGACCACACTGGAGTCTGTTTGGTTAGTTTGCAGTATTAGCTGTGTGTGTCAGGGCAGAGAAAGCTCAAACACTCTGGGTGTGGGTGTGCATGCATGCATCCTTTGTGCTGGGTGTAAGTTAAACCAAGGATTTTAGATCTTCCCAGCCCAGCATTGTTTTGGTGCTGGAAACCTGTAAATCTCTGAAAATGTCACTGTGGATGTTATCAGGTAGTATCCAGTGACCCTTTCAGTCATGGCATCCCTCTGAACTTATCAGTTCCCCTAAATGTGGATTCATTTTGGAAAATCCAGCTGACTTTACAGCTTGATTTACACACTTACATGCTTGTTTTTGTTGACACCTTCTAAAATGCATTCTCTGTCTCATAGTCTTGCTGGTAGGTGGTTGTGGGACAGAGTCACTAGTTCCCAAAAAAATTGTGTACCATGTATAGATGTGCTATTTTAAAAATATACTTTAAAATAAGTTTTTAATTTATCTATCCCAAGTTACAGGGGATGTTGTGCAAGTACCTCAAAACATACTTTCAGAGCCTACACCTCTTTCACCGACAGCAGGTTCAACAGCATGGCTTTCATTTTTTTTAATGGTCTTCTCTATTTCTTCTCTATCTTCTGTAAAGCCAGTTTTTGGAGTTAGTTTTTTTTCCTTTCCCCCCCTCCCTGTCTTTTTTATACTTTTTTGTTTGGTTTTAGTTTGTTTCTGGGCTTTTTTTTTTGTTTGTTTGTTTGTTTTTGGGGTTTTTTGTTGTTGTTGTTGTTGGGCTTTTTTATTGCTTTTCTGGGTTTTTCCCTTTTCTTTTTTATATTTCTTTGTATTGTGAGTCTACCATGTTAAGAAGAGTGAATAAACGGGGCAATACATAATGTAATAATATCAATTTTTATTTCAATTTCTGATTAACATTTTGAAGGTAAGTTCAGCAGGCAGTGATTATAATCAACTGAGGATGTCCAGAGCACAAGAGAAAGCAGTACTTGATTACAGCAGTTTACAGTTTTACAGTTAAAAGATATGAAAAAACACAAATAGTCCCTTTGGGAAATGAAATATAATGGAAGTGTGGTTATTAAAAACTAGATATAATGTACACTAGTTATTACCTATTACGGTAAATCACCACAAGATGCAGGAAACATATCAGATAGATAAAACAGCCGTCTTGGAATATGTTGTCTTATTTTCCAGTGGATACTTTTTTTCTTCTTAGGCACTGAATTGATTTGGGGTGTGGAATTCATTTAGGAGCATGCACATTGCCCTTTTCAGGAGGGCTATTGAAATGAAGTTGTTATCTGTGCTGAGCTGTAAGTCATGTTCCCCCGCACCCCCGGGAAAGCCGCTTCGGGGGGCAATCCTGTACTCCAGGTACTAATAGCTATTAGTTACTTAGAGCTAATGATGTTGCCAGCCTTGAGTATTCCACTTATCTTAAAATGGAAGTGCATGTTGATTTCCATTTCACAAATGGAAAAATTGAGTCAGATGGAGTTCAAATGACTTTCCTGAAGTCACTAGCAAATCACTGTCAGATCTGAAGACACAATCCAGCCGCCCTCTCCCCTGTGCCCTGTGTGGTTGTGTACAACTCTGAAGTGCCTGAGTGAGTAATTTTGGTTCATTAATGCCTTTATGCTCGTTTGACAAAGATATGAGCAACTTTACAGCTTTTCAAGGGTCTTTCATCTGGCTGGTATCTGCCAGTGCCCTCCCTGTACATCACACATATCCAACACAACTTGATTGAGTTACTACCCCCTGGATCAATTGGGATCTTGCACTTCTGATATTCTTTCTGTTGTCATGTCCTAAGGATTGCCTGAAATAATTATTAGAAATTAAAACATTACTTTTATTTTGTGGGTTAGAGAGAGTGAGGTTGGCCTAAGGAGGACATCCAACTTCAGCCAGTGACTTTGTGTAAATCCGTTGTGATTCCAAGCATGCAGTGATGCTAACTGAGTCAGCTGTTATGTCAAGAATTTCTTTGATCTGCTAAATTAATATGGTTTAATTAGATTAATTAAACAGAAGATAGCTAGAGATGAAGAAGGAGGTCAAGAAGAAAATTATTGGCAGTTGTAGCCTTGTGCTGGGTTAGCCTTGGCTAACAGCCAGTTACCCACATGGCTGCTCACTCCTGCATTCTCTCATGAGATGGAGAGGAAATAGAAGGAAGGTGAGAAGATTTGTGGCTCAAGATAATGGCATTTTAATCATGACAGCAAGAGCTGTACACGGAAGCAAAGCAAAAAGAGTAATTCATTCACTACTTCAAATCAGCAGGCAGACATCCAGCTGCTTCCTGGGAAGCATGGCCTCAGCACACATGGCAGTTGCTTGGGAAGACAAACACCAAGACCATGAACATTCCTCTTTCCCCTCTTCCCCTTGAACATCCACTGCTGAGCACAACATGCTGTGGTCTGCAGGATCCCTTTGGTCAGTGCAGGTTGGCTGTCCCAGCTGTGTCCCCTTCCGGTCCCATGCCCTCTTCCAGCCTATACACTGGAGTGGGATAGTGCAGGGCAGAGTGGGCACAAGAGGAGGTCTTGCTGCTGTGCAAACCCTGCTCAGCAATAACAAAAACATCAGTGGGTTATCAACTCAATTCCAGCCAAAGATTCAAAGTATGGCGCTGTAAGGACTGCTGTACCAGCAAGACCAACACAGCAACTAAACGTGGTTTTTCCAACATTGAAGGGTTGAAAAAGTATTTTACTTTGGCAGACTATGGAAAAAAAAAGCCATAAAAACCAACTAATGAAAAAACCAAACCTCCCAAACCCCCTTTTCTAAGAAATGAACAGCAGCAGGCTAACAATAGCCATTCATAACACAAAATTATTGCAGAGAGCATTGGGTAAATTGGACATGAACAAATTTCCCACAATGAATGGAACTCAGTCTGTGCATCTTTGGGAGTGGGGTAAGGAAATGGCACTGTCAAAGCCTCTCTGAAACACCATATGCTGTAACAGCAAAATAACCATGGATAGCTGGAGAGACATTGGGATTACAGAATACAGGGGGTTGTGTCAAAGGAGGATGTATTCATTTCTGAGAAGAGAAGCAAAGGTGAAATTGGTAGAGACATTTTAATTAGCTTATGTGCCAGTACGGTTTTTGTTTGTATTTTATTAATAACTTGATCCATGACAAGGTTATGGAAAAGCCTGTGTTTGGGCAGCTAGCAAGAGAAAGCAGTGGAAAAAACCTATAACTTATTTCCAGGCACTTACTTAATTAAAATACAAAACAGGCAATATGGTCTCTGGATTTATTTTTCCCATGAAGACTAGAAGCAATAAGCTGAGATTGCATAGCAAAAAAGGTACACTTGCACCTTTTTATCTGGACCTTTGAGCTGCTTCTTCTCTGAGATGGATGTAATCCAGTCCCAGCTTTAAGATACTGAGAGGCATATGTTTGCCTAACCCTAGGTGGGAATTCCTCCCTCAGGAAGCCCTTAAATCCTAATGGGAATAGTAAGCCTTGAAGTCTATTGGCTCACCAGTGTTTCTTTTCAAGTCTCGTTGAGGTGAGATGCAGCCTTAGGGACCCCTTATTTGGTATACTCATCTCCTTCCTCACTAACACCTGAAATTAAAAACCAGCCCAGAGCTGTTTTCTGGTGTTTCTGAAATGTTCCTTTCTCCAGGAGTTATGGCTTGTGACCCTCCCGTTTCTGGCTCTGTGAGTTTCCATCTGACTGACCCTATGGGCTGTGGGGGTCTCATTGCACCCAGGTCTGTAGGTCTCACTCTGGATGGTGCCTCAGTGCCTAGGGGGGTTTGCTTCCAGCCCTGTGTGCACCTCTCTTAGTTGGCATTTCTGGCTACAAGGGTAAGCATAGAGCTGCATGAAGAATTGCATGGTCTTTGCAGCTGGGACTTCTGTCCCTTGAATCTTGGATGCTGATAGATGCAAGTGGAATATAGGTAGCCCTCTGATGAGAACTGGTCTGGAGGTGTGGAAAACTTACGGTTGGGAAGTGTGTATACGATTTTTTTATTTCAGTTTTTCTTGGGATTCCTTTCTTGAGCTTTTAGAAGCTGCCATTGCAGGGATTACTTCACTTACTCCACAATGTTTACAACCTTGGCTCATACCAGCTGCTTGGGACCAGAATGGGTTGGCAGCAGCAGGAATGTATGCTCATCCCAGTGACCATCCCCTCCTGTCTGAGACTCCAGACCCTGGCACTCCCAAAGTATTCATGTTTTAGAAGTAGTAAAGCTAGTGGTAGATGACATAGGATGGTTTTAAAGGTGAATTTTGTCATTAATGAAGTCAAATAAAGTTTGTTTTTCTGGGTTTTTCACTAGCAGGTTTAAAATAAAGCTGAAATCAACAAACTAAAAAATAAATACTGTTTTTTTGCCCATATTCATCTTTATCATAATGAAATGTAAAAAGGATTTCCATCCTGCAAATAAAGCAGGAAACACTTCAGCTTTCCCCGATTTATTGTGACCTGTATTTATAATAGGAGAGATCTGAACTTCTTCTCAAGTCTGACTGAAGGCTGTTCTGAGCCGGCAACTGCAAGAATGAATTTGTATAAAATCCAGCTCTAATGCGTACAATGAATTAAAATATAGTGCAATACAAATAATACATACAATGAAATAAAATATATTGCCACTACAACCAGCCTGCATGGAAACACATGGGACACTTGTGAGGGAATAGCTACGGTGCAGGCTGAGGCTAAAGTGAGGAATTCTTTGTGTCTGAGGACACAAGCCCTCTCCCAAAACAGCATGGCTGTGTTTATATGTGCATTCAGGGATAATTCTGGAAGTCTGGGTGCTGTGTCTTGGCTGTAGTTAGTGTGGCCAGCCAGAATGGGTTCGCAGGGCTGCTCGCACAGGAGGTGGCCCAGAGAGATCTGCTTCTCAGCAGGGCTCCTCTGGGTGGATGCTCTAGGGGAGGGATGCTCCCGCGTATCCCAGGGACCCTGCAGCTGGGCCAGGACACAATTGCCATTGTTCCCCGGTCGGTGTGAGCTCTCACCACCCTGTGGCTGCTCTGGTTTGGGCAGATGAGGAATGGTGTGCTCTGCACTAACACCTCTGCTGCTTTAAGTAGGGGTCATACTATGGCTTACAGTCCTGGGTCAGCCACAGCCCACGCTTCCACCACGGCTCCTGGGCTCTCCTGACCTGCACAGAGGATGCTGCCAACAAAAACCTCAAAGCTGCCCAAGGTACAAGCACAAGCGTGTGCTGAAGTGGTGTCTTTCATTCAGTCGCTGGCGTTGGTTGCTGCGGTGCTGCTGTGAGTCTGCCTGTTCATTTTAATAACCACACGATAACAGTTGCACAAAAAGTCACTATAAATAGAGGAGATCATGTCGAGCGGGCACAGAAGGGTGAATATCCTGAAAAGCTGTGAGCTGGAAGTCAGTACGCTGCTTTCAGAAGTTACTCCTCCTGAACTGTTGCCATGCACAGAGGAACACACACCAGTGTCTGTCTGTAACATTTATAGTGTATTTTTGTATCCAGAACGCGTTTTGTTTTCCATTAATGGGCTTTTGTAGTCTCCCTGCTAATTAAATGTATGTACTTCGCTATGCTTTTGATCCTAAAATGAAGCTTGTAGTGGGGAATACGCTGCTTTTACTGTTCCTTTCTGGAAAGATCAAAATATTGTTCAGAAAACCTGCCGAGTTTATGAGCTGACTTTTTCTGGGTTGGGTTTTTTTTGGCATTGTGCTGTCTGTGCTGTATTATGCTTCTTTATTTGGAAATTTATGGGGAAAATACTTTTATTGTTTATTAGAAGTTTAAGGACCCTTTATATGTGCGTTTGGTAACCTTTGATTTTTGGCAGTCACTGGAAGGATGAGGTGTTTACATGTTTAGTGAAGAGGCCCTTTATTCAAAATGCTAATTAGCCTTTGAAACCAAATAGGCGTAAAATCTTGCTAAATGTTTCAGATGAATTTACCGCTCCCCCAAACTCTCTCCTTCCTCCTGCTGGATTTTCCCTGTTGTCTTTCAACATCTCCTCCTGCTCCGGTCCTTGGAAACCTCCAGCATGTGCAGCACCCGGGTGCTCAGCAGAAGCCATGGCTAGCCCCCCCCATCCCCTTTCTTTCCCAGATAAACAGAGAGCCTGAGGTGTGCACTGAAGTGGAGGCACACTTTGCCACACAGTGGTGTGCTTTTTTTTTACCCTCCTGGATTTTTTTTTTTTTTTTTTTGCATAAAGAAAGGAGGTCTATAAGAAGACCTAACAATGCCCTTACTGTTCTGTCAGAAACTGCCTGGCTACATCTTGTTTTATTTGGCCCTGGCTGAATGGCAGTTTCATTTATGTTTTGGGTGTTTGGCAGATATTTCATCTTTGTCAAACTTCACTTTTAACATTTGTTTAGATTACTTGTCACAACACTTTCTTTTTTTTTTTTTTCCAAACTCTTAAGATTTCAGTCAGCTTGACAGTGCTCAGAAGTGGTTTCTAATATTTTTGAACTCACTTCTTACGTGTTGTCCCTTTTAGAGACATACCAGTTAAGCTGGTTGATATATAGTTTCTTTTTTGTACTTTGATGATAGTGCAAGACTTTATTTTGAGCCCCTGGCTCTCCTTGATGGTGGGGTAAGCATCTCCTAAGCCCTGTGAATAATAAACAAAAACATTGCAGTGACAGTCGTAAAATCCTGAATGCATCCATTTTATTCCACCTTGCTTTGTATTTAAGACACTTTGAGCAGCTGTGTTGAGATCAGGAGCGTTTTCCCCCCTGTTCTGATAGGTGATGTTATTTGCTTTTTATACCCGTGAGGAGTTGTGAGGGACAGGTGACGTGAGAGTCTGAGCTGGTCCATGGATGCAAACCTGGTTCTGGTTTTGATCTGCCCATGCGATGACTTTGTTTCACTGAATTTTTTTGGAAATCCTGCAGTAAGAGATGAGGGGGATATCAGTGGGAGACTTCCCAGCTCTCCATCAGTGGCTGTTTCTGTGCATTTCCTCTTTCAGCCCAAGCCTCAAGCAGTGACCAGACTCTTAGTTTGTCTGCTGTGTCCTTTCACTAGAGATAGGTGGAACTGAATGGGAGAATGTCATTTTAGATGAGGCTGAGCAGCCTTGTCCTATACTCACACTGTGTGTGAATTTTTGCTTATGAATGTTTGTTTATTTTCATTTTTATTGAAATGAATGCTTAAATACCTGTTCAAAAATGGAAATTAAGAAAAATAACCCAATGTAGCCTTTCCTTGTTCAGGTATTCTGTCAGAACTGATTTCCTAGGGCTGATTTGCTTATGCTAGTGTTATTCACAGCAATACCTTCTGGAGGATTATCACTGTCCAGATCTGTGTGAACTGATGCACTTCTTTGCAAAGTTTTTTAATACAGAAGTTACATTTCCGAGCTGCAGATGCTTTGGTTTGGCAAAAGGCAGCCTACCAAAAGTAATGTGATTGCTGAAATAATTTAGTCTAATACTTGCTCATGCTCTAGTCGTTTCCATGCTTGAGCTCACTTGCAGATGAAGACATATGGACATGGACAATGTGAATATATTAGGAAAAATTGCCAATGTTCAACCTTCTCTAGGAGTGCTGGAGACAGCCGGCAGACTTCAGCCAGCGTGGGTGAATCCCAGGTGACCCTAAAGCCAAGCAGAGGTCAGTGGAGAGGGCACGCTGCCGGAGAGCCAGAGTGTCCCTGCTCATCTGGAGCCTCCCCACGAGCTGTTTGCTGGGGCCCAGCTGAGAGCAGGGCAAGCAGACTGGTAATGGCCTGGTGTTTACAGAGTTTAAGTGTTTACTTGCAGATGCAAATACAGGTTTTGGACAGCTTGGGTCCATATTATTCCCCTTCTGCTTTCCTTTGGAATCTGGCATTGTGTTTGCCTCGGGAGAGAATGGAGTCCTCTTGGTAGTGTTTATCTGTCAGCTGCTATTATTAATTGATGTAATTGTTTCTTTACTAATATTTACCTAGGGTTTTAACATGGAAGTGACTATACAGATAATTCTAGTGCGATCTTAGTAGAAAGTCAATGCCTTAATTAGAAAAACGACTTGCTATTCTTGACTTATTCCAGAATTGATTTTTTTTCGTGCCCTGAAAAGTGTTTGCCCTGAAATCTAAGGAAGTTGTTAACTAGGAAGGGTGATGTTTGAAGAAGTGTATACTAGCAATTAAGAAGAACAAGTAAATTTGACAAAGGAGCTAATATTTGTTCTGAAGGAAACCTGAAACATTTGGTGCAGGGGGAAAGGAATTTTGGAGCCATTTCTGCCTTTTCTAGGCTGCTTTCTTAAGAGTCACTGCAGTAAACTGTGTTCAGGAAAGCAGACCAGAAAGGACTCTTGAGGAAGGTGAGTTAGATCCACGTAACTTTTCTTTTTCTGTGGTGTATTAGGTACTATAACTACACAGGATCATCCAAGGAAGACGTGAGAGTTATTTAAAAGCAGAGCAGAATATTATTTTAAACAGCAAGCTGGCGATGTTGAAACTCTGTGACTCTCAATTCTGCTAGGGCCAACAATTTTGAGGATTAAAAACATATGGGCCATAGATAGAGAAGATATCCACAGTGCTTGGGGTATTATTTAGTGCTATTTGTATTATTCAGGCTAGCAAAAACAAACAAAAAGACAAGAAGAAAATCTCCTGTTACAGGGCATAAGCCATCCAGTAGATGATGTGAGTTGGAAAGAAATTTTATGGGAAAGTTTTTTTCTATAATTGCTCTCCTAGAGATTTCTTCATCCCTTCCCTAAAGCATCTGATTCTGGCTGCTGTCAAATAAGAGGTTACTGAACTAAATGTACTATTAATCTGACCTAGTATAAGAATTCCTGTGTTTCTATGTTTAAAAGCAGGCTTTGTCTGCTGAGGGTTGTCTCTCTGGAATAAACCCTCCATTGGAGGCAAGGGAAAGGAAATGGTTCAGAAGCTTTTACACTGTTGCTATGTAATTTTGTAGTTGTTTTGAAAAACTGTGTCTTTTTTTTTTCTCCCTCTCCCCTTTTATGTGTATGAATGTTTTAAATTATAAAATTTAGCTTCCCATTTGATGCATTTTCTGTTCCGATGTACTCAGGACCATTGAGCAACATAATTATTTAGAATTATGTGCTTTTAAAAATTGAGGGACAAAGTCTTGGTTGGCTGATACATGGCTAAATGATGGGTTCTATTCAGAAGACTATGAGCTGGGTGCCTTCACTGCCACTGGCCAGACCTATTAATTTTTCTGTTTCTTCTTTAAAAGTGGGGAATTACTTAAAGGAGTGCGTATTATTATTATGGTTGTTATTAATCAGAGTTGGTGACGTTCTAGTCAACCAAACTTTCCACTTTCACTCATTTTTGTTAAAGGTCTTCTTATTTTGCTTGAGCTGAAGAGGTTCAGGGAGCAACCAACCTACCCCTGCAGTGAGGTATGTGAAGCAGAGCTGTAATGCCAAGGAACTGTGTGCCTTGGGTTTGTTGCGTAAATCTTAAATTGGATTTCCTTATTTTGCAAAGGCTTAACAGTGGATGTGACAGTCAGGCTATTTAACTGGGATCCTTTTAGCATGTCAGATAAAACTGCTTCATGTAGATGCCTTCCAGTTCTCCTTATTGCTTTAAAAGGTGCCTTAGAGACACGAGGTACAACTGTGCTTTGTTTCACCCAGAAAAATGTGAACTTCATATAGGGAGAATGTGTTTCATTTCCTTACCATGTGTCAACAACTGGATCTTAAACCTGTATTTATCAGATGCAGAACTGGTTTTGGAGGATTATCACTAAATCAAATGCTAGTGTGGAATTTATGTTCTCCCTACAGCATTTCTCAAATGTTCGTATTATTCTACTTTCAAGCATTTAGTCTTTGATGCTTAGATGCAGAGGCTACATTTTTGCATTCCTCTTTGTACAAGAGAATAGATATTTCTTTCTGTTTCAAACCCCTTATACTCTCACAATAAAGACAATACACCTGATTCTTTTTTTATTATTATTAGGGCCCATCATTACTGTTCAAACACAAGCAGGAAAAAGTTGTCATAGCTCACACATGGTAAAACTGTAGTCTAGGTGTATTACTGTGATTACAAAGTGTGTTAGTAGGAAGGAGATCTTATGGTTTTCTTTAACACCTGGACTGCCATTATTACTGTGGAGAATATCTCCTGATTTCTAATGTATATTATTAAAAAATCCCTACATGTTTTTGTCTGGCAAAAACAGGGGCAGAGTGGTTGTGTGAATATGGTCCGTGTTGTACGTGCAGCTGTTTATACAAAATTATGTTCCACAGGGTGCTTTTTCTTGATGATCTTCAGTATCTGGTACATTAGAACTCTGCGTTATTTTTCTTGGAGTATTCTTTCATGTGATGTTCAGTCAGATATGTTGACTGTAGTATGTCCTTGAATATCTAAGCGTTCCACACAACTTAGTCACTTTTCACATTTTCATTCATGTAGGCTGAGGGGTTTTTTTCAGTCTGTTGTCGCTGTGGAACTCTGACAGTGCGCACAGGCTTGCATTCTTGAAAGGGGGATCTTCACGTCTGTCATCAAATGAAGTAGCAGTGACTGTACCCAACATGGTCATTTTTCTTCTCACTTCTGGCTCCTTCCCCTCTCCTTCATAAACTTGGATGTGCAGTGTGGAGAAACACCATTCTCTTAATCTCACAGTGATGCACTCCACATTGGGAATTGGAGAGATGTATGGGTGGAATATCTTCAGGAACTGTGGCTTACGTAAAGGAAGTGACAGCCTTTAGAGATGTCACTTACTTTGAAAAGTTATTTCCATTAGCTGACATCTTTATTGCATTCTCTTGCCTATGCATCATTTTGAGGAAACAAATTGGTTTTTTCTGCTTACTTTGGATTTGCTTTAGCCAATGGTGCTCTGTGAGAGCCCATACAATGGACAAGGGTTTGACCCTCAGTTGGTATAGACACCATTAGCTGGAAAGAGGATGCAGTTGGGATGATACTGAGGGATACTGTGCTTGAATCAACATGTATCTTTCAGCCATCTCTGAGTGGACTACTCCACTTAGAGATTTTTTTTTTTGTCCTGATTATGATCACAAAAGACAGGAGTGGATTTTGAATGGCTTTATCTCAGTAACTGAGACCATTGTTTTGTCTTGGGATTTTTTTTTTCCTTTTTCTTTTTCTTTTTCTTTTTCTTTTTCTTTTTCTTTTTCTTTTTCTTTTTCTTTTTCTTTTTCTTTTTCTTTTTCTTTTTCTTTTTCTTTTTCTTTTTCTTTTTCTTTTTCTTTTTCTTTTTCTTTTTCTTTTTCTTTGTTTTTCTTTTTTTTTTTTTCTTTTTTACTTGGGGATTAATTCATTTGCTCACCTAATGTGCATCTGTTGAAGGAACTTCAGATGCTGTTAGAAAAACTCTCTCTGTTATGACATGTCTGGCTTGACGTTCCCAGTTCCAAGATATGCTCTACTTGGTTGCTGGTATTTGCATGGTTAAATCAGATTGTCTTATCAGCCTTGGGCACCCAGCTGGGCTTTCAGGCTTCTCATTCCTCTGTGCTCTTTGTAATGCATTGGTCTGCTGGATCCTGACTTGGGAAGTGCTTCTGTCCTGAAAATCATGCAGGGAGAGCCTTGGTAAGATCATTCTGCTGCAGTGGGGAGGGGCATTAACCAGACACATAACAAGTGGTATGGAATGCACACCTGCCCACCTGTCTGGCTCCAGGTATTTTTTTTTTTAGCCAATAAATGCAGAGTACCTGGCAAAGTGACTCAGACGGCATACCTGGTAAGCACAGATGAAGGATGCAGCAGAGATGGTGCTGTTGGTGCCAGGAGATGTGTCTGTGCTGTCTTATACTCAGCAGCACACTGGGCTTGACTGCTGTCATGGGGGTAGAGCATTGCTTCTCTTACTGGCTCACATTTATTGATGTCTGTGGGTCGGAGGTTGCACAGATGAGCATCTTGTTGCCAAGGCTGATTATCCTTGCTGTTGTTCTGCTTGTGGTGGTTCAGAATTGGTTGGAGGCTTGTTGGAAGAAGCCCTTCCTGATCCACGCTGTCTTTCCACAAGAGAAGTCATCTTTGGCACTGTTAGCCAAGTTTACCATCTCCTGGGGGATTCCAAAAGTTTTTCAGAGCTTTGCTCTTGACCCATGTTTCATGACCTAATTATAAAAATGCTCAGTGTAACTTTTTAAAATGTTTTCAAAATTCATTATTTTAATACATTACTTTGCTAATTAAGCTGAAATATTAGTGATCCAAATGGATTCAGCAGCTAAATGCTGCTCTGATAAGAGTTTGATCCAGCTTATGGTTGAAATGTTTAAATATGATGGCAGGTTTGGGCCAGTCTAAGAGCTGCATGGTGTTGCATGACCTGTCTCCATCCCTAAGAGTCTGCATGCAACTTCTGTCTGCACCATGAACATGAACTAATTCAGGATGGTGTCTCTGCCCACAGAAGTTGAAAAGTTGTCTTGTCTTTACCAGTGGAAAGGTCCTTTTGTTAGGAATGATTGCTGTGCAGTTAACTCACACACTTGCTTACTCTGCAGGAATACCTTTGTGCTGTATCAGAAGTCCTGCCTTGCAGACTGGCGGGCATGACACAAGTCTCCTTGAATTTTGTCAGCGTTTAGGTTCCTTTTAGATGCTTTTGGATGTGAAATGTAAGGTCATAGTTCATGTTGGTCTTTCTGACAATGTAATCCATCTGTCCAGTGCCTCTAGCAGACAATTCTGGGATATAGATCTTTGAATGTTAGAATGTGGAAAAGATATGCTGGTTTTGTGGCTACAGTGATTGATTATTGCACCTCTGTCCTTATGACCTGACTGATAAGGTTTTTGCAACATTTTCAGATGATTCAGAGGATGGCTCTGAGGGTGCTTACATGTGCAGTGTTATCTCAGCGTATTATTAGCATTTTACAATTGCTTTATTGGCTCCCTGTTAAGCAAAATATTGACAATAAAAATGCTATTTTTGTTCTGTGATCCATGCTATGGCTTTGTCCCCTCCTAGTTAATGGCTGTGCTTGTTCCTAATTTTGCTACCCTATTGTTCCAGTGACAGGGAGCTACAGAGAACAGAGGTTTTAAAATAGATGTTCATAATCTCCACCAGCCCTCTGGCATATTCTGCTGACCCTCAGGGAGTCTTACTGGGAATATATTGAAACTTGTGATATCTAATAAGTGAAGGTTCAGGAGCCTGACGTAGACAGCAGAAATGTCGTCTTCTGGGTAAAGTAGGACAGAAGACTCTAATAACTCAGAGGAATTGCAGAACCTTTCAGCAGACACACTACTAGACTTGACGTATATAACAAAAGGTGATAAATTATGTGTGTTAAGTTATTTTGTGTTAGCACAGCGTCCACACCTCCATGATATTAAGATGATAGATGCACCTCTAGTCCAACAGACTTGTCTTCAGAAACAAAGTTCACAACCAGTGCTTGAACCCTCTTTTTCCCCCTGTTCCACTTGGATCACTGTCCTCACTTGATAAATGGGGGCAGCAGGGATGCAAACTCCTCTAGCTCAGAGGAAGTAGAACTTCCAGCCTTGCAGTGCAAAAAACTGGACTGCTAACAGATTGAACCTACCTTCTGAGCATAGAGCCTCCCAGCTCTTGGGGGATTGGGAAATCTATGTTATTTCACAATTCATGCACAACCTCTACAAAATCCTCTCTCAGGTTTCTCAGACAGCCTCCCGAATAAACATTATTCATTTTTTGAGTGAACCCACATGCTTATCCTAACAATGAGTTTAGATTACTCCAGACAGCAGAGTTTTTCTTTGCAGCTAAGTGGATTCTTGTAGGATCCTTCTTTCTGTGGCTTATAAATTGAAGTGTGCTGAGCTGAGGTGGAACCTTCTGTTGTAGTCCATGTTTTCCAAATTAAACAGAATTTTATTCTCATCTTTTTTTTAATCTCAGTGACTGTTGAAGTCTGTTTGTTTCTTTGCACAGTGTGTGAAGATCTCATACTGCACTGACCTGTCAGTGCCTTTCCAGGCAGCACATTTGTGCCATGGTGTGGCACAAAAGGATCTGTATTTACTGGTTGTCCAGATACTGAACAAAGTAGAAATTAAAGATGTAGAGCATTTTCTTCCTTAATTTGGTGGTGAAAGCAAGTCTAATGGCAATATTTGCAGTTGTGGCTAGACATCCAGGCTGGATGAATCTGACTACTCGGTTCCATCCTTAGTGGCCCTAAAGATATCCTACCCATGCAGAGGAAGACTACTCAAATAAACTCGGGCAGAGAGAGGATGTGGTGCTTTGTTTTATTGTGGTGGTTCTGCTAGGACAAGGACTTCTCAGGAATATACCTCTAAGGCTGAGCAGAGAGATGAGTCTTGCTTCTGTCCTGGGACAGTCATCTCTAGAAATTCAAAAAACTAACAGCAAAGGCTTCAGGTCTAAATTGCCCTGATCTTTCCTAACATAACCCTGTGGGTAATTAACGTCACCTATGTGGATGTTCAGATAAAGGACAGCTATCAAAACTAATGCTTTCTGCACCCGCCACTCATAGAGCATTTGATGAATCATTTCCTTGACTCCTGGCTTCATTGATTGGGGTTTTGAGACCAGTACCAGTAAAAGTTGCCACTGGTGTTGCATGTCTTTCTGCTCTCCTTTAAGGAATAATCTCCTGTCATCCTTTTTCTGCAGTGCATGTTGTGGCTGTAGAGTGTTGGCCTCCCAAAGAAATGTACTTTTCTGTCAAGGAACCACCCTCCAAAGCTGCTTTCCTCTTCAGCTTCTGAGCTGATGAAATACTCCATTCTTTTAATAACTCCCAGGCCACTGGGATCATTTACTAGGGATCTTCCGTCTGTCACCAAAACAATAACATCACTTGACCCCCTCTTACTGATCTCGGAGGCCTCTTAAAAGTTATAAACAGCCAGTATAAGACCTTTTTAGTAGTTGCAGTGATGGCAAGCGCTGCATTTGCTGTTGGTGACCATGACATGTTTCTCATCAGCTGGAAGGTTAAAGATGGGCGTTCTGAGAGCATGCTGGGGAGGCTTCAGATAGATTCCTCGCTCCTCCTTGCTGTAATACCACTTGGGAAGCGATTGGCATGCTTGTAAATGTCTGCACATCCCATAATATTGGATGACATTACTGAACATAGGCAGCAGGATGTGGTTTTTCTTGCTTACTCAGTCTCCCTTCCCTTGGCCTCCCGTCTCTTTCCAAGAGCTCTTCTCACAAAATCTTGCTTTGGCTGGGAATCTGTGTGATGGTATCTTGTGGTGCCTTGTAGGCAAGGGCAAAAACCAATTAATTGCCAGTTAAGGAGAAAACTTCTGTGGAAGTTTGTTTTTTGCTGGACAGGGAGCATATTCCATTCTGAACTAAATTGGAGATGCAACCTTTCCTTCAAGGATATGGATTGTTGATTATGCTGCCAGTTTAAGGTACTACTTGTTGGCCTGTGTAAATCTGCCCAAATCCTAGATGCATATTGGTGGTGGTTACAGCTTACCTTTTTTACCTGTGATTCTTTTCCCTTCTTTGACTTGATGAGGGGGGACCCCTAAGGATAGGTTCCTTATTCCCGTCACTGATCATATCTCATCTCCCTGGTTGCCATCTCATGCAGAAGCAGATACGAACAAAGCAACCTGATTGGACACATAGAACAGTAAAGGATTATTTGGATTACTAAATCAAGTCTTGTTTTTCTGAACTGTAGGGAGAAACTGTTCAGGAGCAGAGGACACCTGCTGGAAAAATGTGGTCAGAGAACTTAAGCAACAGGCACAGTACCTTGAGTGGGGAAAGTTTCCTACTGGAGTTTCTGTTTCTGTGTAACTTGAGGGACCAATCTGCTTTTTAAGAGCTAAGTACCCTGTGCTGTTTAAATTGTGGGTCAGCTGAATTGTGTTTGAGAGAAGGGATTTGTTTTTCCTCTTCAGTTTTGTGGATGAGCAGAAACAAGGAAACAGGTTCAGTCTGCAGAAAAGCCCTGCAGCTTTGGTCTGGGAAATCTCTGATTTCCTAAACCTCTGTAGCACAGGGGATAGTCTTTCATGAAGGATATTCTCAGTATGGAGTTACTGTATTACATCCTTGGAAACGTTAATAAGGAATAACAGAGATGACTATGCAAGAGCAGAAGTGTTGATTCTATTGAAAGAGCAATTTTAAGCATTAAGAAATAGCTATTAAATTTGGGGAGCAGGATGAGTGTACAAGTTCACTTAAACTCAGGAAGGAGGAAGCCCAGTTACCTTTCCTTTGGTTTCCATAGATGAAAGAGAACTTTTTTCCTTGACTGTCCTTCAGGATTTTTCGAATGTGACAGAGTAAGTAAGGAATGCATTTAGATACAAAGCAGAGCGTCCTATATACCAGCACAAAATGTATTCAGAGCCCTTTGAATTCTCTGCAGAAAACTGCAAGAGAGTCCCTTACAGTGGTGATTGAAAGCCACTGCACAGGAAATCAACTTCTCATCCTGTACATAAACATGAGCCAATTCTCCTATATCTGGCTCTCAGAGCAGTACACACAGTAAATTGTTAACCCCATCACCTGACCTAACCATTTATCTTTGCTTCTCAGTACAGTTTTGGCAACTGCTGAGTAATGAAAGAAAAAACATGGAATGCAGATAGCTGTAAGGAAAAAAAAAAAAGAAAAAAAGGGCAACAATCAACCCCCTGACCTCCCCACCAAAAAAAAAAACCCAACCCAGAAACCCAGCCACCTCACACCTCAGTTTCAAACAGTCCTTTAAAGCAGAAAACAACAGGAGAAGATGAGAAATTGCTTGATACAGTGGTAAGATCTTAAATATGGTTAGTATAGAACAGAATTAACATCTCTGTAGAATAACAGACATGCGAAGCACGGATTTTCAATCCTTCACACTTCTTGGTTGTGTTAGCACAAATAAATGAATAACTCCCCTGAACCTTTGTGGAACAAATAACCATAGTGCCTGTCAGGTTTTGAAATGTAAGCTCTGTGTGTTTTTAATGTTAGTTGTTATACATGAAGGTTGCCTGAAATAGGGTATTCTGCTTATGGAGTATTGTTCCCATATGAGGATTCAAGCTATGTACTCACAGCTGCTGCTCTCCAACATGGACTCTCAGTTCCACTAAAATCAATAGTTGGCACAGCAGGGTACTGTTGTATGGTGTGTAAATAAATGGGTGTCATTGTGTCTCACTTTTTTTTTCCCTTTTCCCCTTTCAGATTTAGATTTGCTCTTTTTCAGGCATACATCAGTGTGTGTTTGCAATGCAGGCAATTCGAAGCATAGCTGCTTAGGGAGAAAGAAGCTGCCCCCCCCTCCTTTTTATACTTCCCAATAGGATTTTAAAATAAACAACAATTGCATTAATTATATTAATTATCTCTTAACAATGTCAGGGGGAAAAGACCCCAAATAAAACAGAAACCCGTTTTGCAAGTGTCAGCTTTATGACAAAAAGGAATTCACAGTCCCCCAGCAGACAGCTATCTTGCATACCAAGATGCAGGAAAAGTGTAATAGAAAGAGTGTCTTAATTCAGTTACAACAATTTATCTTCCCTCTTTCCTTAAGTCCTGTACCTATATTTGAAAATATGTGACAATTGTTGTTATGGGATGTAAGAGCTACAGATCTGCTTTTCAATAAACTGACTTTGAAGTTCTGTTTCATGCATTTGCTTTTTTATTCATGCATCTGGTCATATAGAGTAGTTTACTTTTTTTGGCTGCAGACTTGGCAGATACAAAATGCAGATGTTGTTCTTCTGACTTAAGCTGCTATTTTAAGCTTTTTTGGCCAGCGGTTGGAAATTTTAGGTTCAGTTGTTTATTTGCTTATCATCAAAGTGGTTTTTGTCATATAATTCATATATGAGTATTAGCTTTCTGTGTTTGCTTTCAGAGTTTGAGATTAAGAGTATGGTCTTTTTTTCCCCTTTACTTTTTTTAAACCAGCAGGCTCTTTTGATTAATAATACAGTAGAATATGTTATGCTTCAGAGAGCTTTTATTTGCAAAGAAAAAAACCTAAAAAAAAAAACCAACCAAAAAACCAACCAAAAACCAGCCCAACCCTCACATTGTGCTGCAATGCTTTCCCTTTAAGAAAACCATATCTCTCTCCAGATGCCTGCATCTCTTTGATACAAAAGGGTACACTAAGTTCCATCTATAAACAGAATCCACTAATTAAGAGTAATTGCTTCGGAGATTGGTACAGACTATTCAGCATCAGATGCATGTTCCTCTCAGATATCCATTAGCCTCTAATAAGATAATGCAGATGTGCCAGTCTGTTTCCTGTTTCCTTCTATTGTACCTTTATTGCCGTATATGGACCAATGGGATGGGCTGAACAATAAGTGGATGTCCTTTTGCTCCCAGAGCCCTTCTCAAAGGAATGTTTGTTATTAGATTGCTTTTTCTGTTTAGTTTCACATCACTATGCTAATAAAGGAAACATAACACTCCAAAGGCTTTTTTTTTTTTTTTACTTCTACCACGGTAACTAGTTTATTGTTTAATTAAATCTCGTTGGATAGCCATGAAAACAAAAATGCAACATCTCACAGTCAGTGAGAACTGGTGCAGAATGGAGTACAGCCTCTTTATGAAATAAAAGTTTCCATGCATTTTTAAGAGTTTAAAGGCAGTGTGGTTATCATGTTACTGGATCTGACTGATTTACACTTGAGTCGTGCTAAATCTGCTGAATTATTCAGTACTGCTGAATGCAACACCATCAGCCAGCATAATAGAAAGCATATGCATAATCAGGGATTTCAATGCAAACTATACATTAAATACAGTAAACGTTCTCAAAACTTGACTTGTTTTGAAAACAGCATTAGAATACGTCTTGAACCCAGCTAATAAACAAGAAGTCCACCAACTCTGTCCCTTGGGGAAAACAGGTAATAAATATATTGTTGAAAGGTTTTATATGCAAAATTTCTCTGAAACTGTTTTTGTTGCTCCGAGAAGAGCGACTTGCCTCTCCTGTCTTACTGCCCAGGCTGCCCTCCCAGTCCAGTGATTCCTGTTTTAGCCCAAGATTTAAGGGAGGGGCGGGGGGTTTGGCGTTGGCAGGAAAATGGGAAATGAACTTAGAAGAGACTTCCTCTGTGACCCTGGAAACTTCGGGGACAGCAGTGCTGCAGAGCAAGGGCTTGGAGAAGCAAATTCCCAAGTGCCCAGCTGTGTGCAGAACACGTCCTTGTGTAGGGGTGCCTCTTCTGCATTCCTGGTTTTGTCCCCCAGTTGTAAAGGAAGAGCAGCAGCAGTTTACTGTGGCAGAAAGGTGTAGGGATGGCAGATTTAGCTTAGAAGTTTTCTGGATGCTGCATCATGGATATCTTAAAATGACTGCTGAATTTCATTACCATAGGTAGGGCAGAACACCCCAGGACCTTTTCAGAAGTGAGGGAAGGAAAAAAAAAAATACAAAAATCCTTCTTTACTTGCAATGCTGACAACTTAATTCCCTGCTATGGCTAGTGAGAGGGTAGGAAGAGGAATGTGGAATTGGGATGTTGTTGGCAAAAGGGAGGACAGAGCGTAACCTTCCTACTGACACAGAACAATTGGCCAAGCCTCCTGCTTTGGCTTCCTGCCTGTCCAGCTGTTGATGTGCATCAAAGTCACCTGTAACAGCAAAGGGATTTTAGGAATTCAAATAAATCTCAATACAAGCAAAAAATTCAGAAGGATGAGTTGTGGTACAGTAATACCAAATATTGTTACCAAATGGAAGCTAAATAGCAATATAATGAATGAGGTTCAATAAATGTAATATATTTTAGGAGAACTGATAGATGTCTGAAGAGCAAAGCTGCTTTCTGTAGTGAAGCCTGTGCAAAATGCATGGGAAATTAAGAGACAATAAGAAAAGTTGTGTTACTATTTATCCAGTAAAATTTGAAGCTTGTATGTGAAAATTTGTAGTTTTAAATTTCTGCTCAGCTGCACAAACACTGAGAAGAAATGTGGAAGAGACAGATACACCTGCTGCATTAACTGCAGCTGATAAATATTCTTCTCTGCACTAGAGCTACTGTAGCCTCCTTCCCCTGTGGCCATCTGCTTTATCACTGAAGTCAAGTCAATAAAAGACCTGTAAAAACCAAAAAGGCGGAGGCATATGTTCTGTCAAAGAAAACTCATTGGCCGCTGTTCAATGCAAAGTAGTGCACAGTGTGATCATCTCTTGGTGAACATTCAAAGGAACTTTTCTGTATGATCCTTTTCCATGCTGCTTGTACTAAGGGCCTTGTACTCATGAACAGTCACTAAGGAGAAGTCTGTGGAAGAGGATTTTCATAGTATGCTGAGGAGATCCTCTGAAGTCCCTTGGTCACAGCCATTTTCTGAAAATTTTGCCTTCTGCCTCCAGGGCAGAAATCCATGCTGTTGCTGTGGGTATTTACTGTAGCAAATGACAAAAAAAGGAAAATCTCCTTCACAAAGCTGACACCCCTACAGTGTTTTGAGCTATGGTACAGGTTTAGTTAGGCAAAAGAGATGTTTTCACCTTGGAATCACATGCAGCATCTGTGGCTGATCCAGTGCTAGGTTCAGGGATGTGAATGTGTCCATCTGGTGATGCATTAATGAAATGTGTCATGGGAGTTGGGCCATGGAAGTGATGGGAATGGGAAAGCTGATTGTTGGGTTTCCTGTTCTGCATTAGTTTCTACTTTGTGATGTCCTCTGCTGGGCAGTATGAAGGTGCTGGGTTTGTAATTGCTGTTAGCAGAGCTGGTGACTTGAAGTTCCTTGGAAACCACAGAGCACAAGTGGCATTTGCTTCTTTACAAGAAGTTGGAGTTGCTGATATGTAGCTATCTGCCTACAGTTTGCTCCTTGACCATCACATAGATTTTCAGCCATATGCTCCCAAGGGACACAGCTTGTAGTCAAATGATACACTGTTTAGAGTATCATGACTTTTATACTGTCTTCTCTCTCTGCCTATGGAAAGTAAATTTCTGAAGAGCTCTGAAGAGGAACAAGTTCTGAAGGCTTATCTCTAGCACAGCTATCTTCAGGAAATTTCTGGCTATGAGTGGTGAAAGGAAGGTGATTTCTGAGTAAGGCAAGAAAAACTTACTTTCATGTAGTAATTTCAGTTTATAATTACATCTCATGTAAAATTATAAGCATGCAAAACTGTATGATTATAACTTAGTTTTGGCACTGTTAAATATATGTATTTGTATACTGAGGAGCTATAACACTGCGGTGTTCTGTCATCACCAGCTCCATCACAGAACATGTTCCTTCAATAATGAAGAACTGACCAAAGAGTTTTCCTGAATGCCTTTTTCCCCCACTCTGTCCTGAAGGAGTTGCTTTTTTCTCAATACTTTTCACTTAAATATGAAAATATATCTGATGGGGTTCTGGAAACGTTTTTAACTTATGATGAGCTCTGCATTTTTCTGGCTAATAGAAGTATAATTGAAGGTGTTAGATAGTTTTATAAGATGAATTTTGTTTCCAGAGCCCTACATCATTTAAAAATAGATGACCTTGTTCTGTGTTTAATTTAATGCACACATTTTTAGGGCTGGTATTCATCAGCATCCCTCTCCTGTTCTTTTTTTTTTTGCAAACACTTAGAAGTGTGGTATTTTTGCCGGCTTTTGTGGAATTGCTTTATAAAACTTTGCGTGTTCCTTTGATACTTGACTTTCCTTGTCTCTTAATCTTTGTAAAGCCTTAGCTAGGTAAAGCAGGCACCAGCGATGGTTCATCTCATTTTGTGTTGTTAGTGAGTAAATGTATTTTAGCTGCTGAGGGTCCCTCAAAAGATCTGCCTGGTTTCACTGGTCTTCAGACATGTGGTCTTCGAGCTCAGCTTGGGCAGCAACTGTGTCTCCACTTGCTGTATCCCCTTCTTGCAGCCTCATCTCTGCATACGTTTGCATCCATTAGCATTAAAGGCATTTTGTGCATAATTTACACAGTTATCAAATACTTACAAGCTACATTTCAGTTATCCCCAAGCAGGCTGCACTCAGCAGAAGCTGCTGTCTGACAACATGCACAGCTGGTAACCTTTGCTGGTATTCCACACAGAGGAGAAACACTCCGCTGCTCTCTGACAGGCAAACATATGCATCCGAGTTGGGTTTTTTCCTTTTTTTCTCCTTGCTCATTTGAATTCTTACCGACAACTGGTGTGCTGAGCAGCAGCAGTGATAGTCAGCATTGCGTTGTCACGGTTTTCCTCCTCTGGCGGCAGTTTTGCTTCGTGACCTTGACACATCATTTCACCGCTCCTTTGTTTTCCCACCCAAAAATCGTCTTGCCTTTGGTTTCAGGCTATAATTTCAAAGAATTACAGATAAAAGTGCTATATAGCGGTGGATGTGGTTACTGATCACTGACTGTGGCAGATGCCAGAGTGTAGTACATTGTCTCAGGAAACAAAGCTTTACTCAGCTGTGGACCTCCTTACTTTTGGGGGGCTGAATTTGCTCTGTGGCTCCTACTTCCTACTGCAGTATGTGTTGGAGGAGATGAGCAAACTCCTTGAGCAGGGTGAGCTCAGGAGCTGGCTGCAGCACTCACTGGCTTTTGCCTGGAGCAGTGTTTGCCATATGGAAGTGGTTGCAGCCTTCCCAGTACTGTGTCTCTCCAAACACCAGTAGCACTTACTGGTGTTGCACCAGCAGGTTGATTCAGAGGCCACCAGCCATTCGCTGTACATAGACTGGAACTGCTATGGGGGGAGCAAATTTCATGGGAATATCACAAGAAGTGATGTTCCCGTTCTCAGCCTGAGGCTTTTGGTACAGAGCCTGAAAAAAATGAGGAGCCCTTGAAAGGCAGCAGCTGTTTGGGTGAAACACTGAGGAAGGTGTGTGGAGCTCTGGATGACTTCGAAGGTGGTGGTCATGAGAGCAAAGCAAGTTTCCTAGCAGAGCACAGGAGCAGTGTATTGCAGTGTATTGACTCATGTCACTCACCCAGATTATGAAATAATGGGTGCTTGTTTGTTTGGGGAGTTTCCCCTACCCCTCAAAAAAAACCCAAAAAACCAAACCATTAGTGAGGTGTTTCCTAAGGAATAATAAACTAACTATTCTTTGTGAAAACGATCATTATTAAAGCAATTGCTGCTTGAACAGATCGACCCAAAATTGCCCTCAGACGTGTGTCTCAGTGTCCTGCCTGAGCCATGGCACTGAAGGGAGTTGAGAGCCTTCTCAGTGCCAATCTTCTGTAGCTTTTAGGGGGACACTGAAAGCTTTCATACACAAGGAAATGTTTCAGAAGTTGATTATTTTTCTCCCAACCATTAGTATTTCAGGTAATTATTGATGCACTGGTTTTAAATCTGGCAGTTTTCACAACAAGACTGTGCCACACCAGAAATAGCTTTTGGTGTTGCATATTGTGGAGGGAAATCAGCTTAATAGGTGTTCTGCTGATAGCTTCAGTAATAGAGTGAGAGTTTTACATGAGCTGACCTTGTGGGATACTGATAAATAAATTGTAACTTAACAAAAATAACAATGAGAAAATAGTCTTCTATGTGCACATTTAAAAAATATGCATATTTTAATCAATATATTGTTTTCTTCCCCCCAGACTGTGTCAGTATGCAACTGTAGAGAGCAACTGTGCTCCCAGAGAAATATTTGTAGAAGCAACAGAACTGCACCCTGATACCAGAGTAAGAAGACTTTCTATCCACAGCCTGCAGAGCAAGGATGTCCTAGAAGAGAGAACAGTAGGAAGCAGTGATGAAATATAGGATGGACCTGATATAGTGAATTACCTTTCCATCATCACGCAATCCAGCTTAAGCTGCACCTTCAGGCTTGACGGCCCTCGTCTTTCATAATTTGAGGTATCCAATTTGCTGGCCTGGAGTGATGCAACATAACACCTGTCCACTGTGAGCTGTGAACATGACAACCAGCAGCCGCACATGTCCAGTACCGGCCGTGAATGGACATATGACTCACTACCCAGCAGCACCATATCCCTTACTTTTTCCTCCAGTCATTGGTGGACTGCCGCTACCTTCCCTCCATGGACTCCAGAGTCACCCACCAACTAGTGGATGCAGCACCCCATCACCTGCAAGTAAGTGCTTGGTATTAATACCTTTTGTTGACCAGCTCTCCTCTAATAAAGACTGATCGTGTTCATTCTGACATTTTATCAGGAGTGGTTGCAGTTGTTCATCTATGATGTATTTTATTTGGGCAAAGAACATGCATTTGTTTTGAAATACCATTTTCACTTCTTCTTGTTTTTATAAAATAAACAGGCAACTGTATGGCATGCCAAAGCTATGGAAGCCAAGAGTGACAAAACCTGCTATGCATTTTGGTATATCCTGCATTAGCATACTAGCTGCAGAATTCAGTGTTGCTTTTAAAAAAAAATTGACTGTTTTGTAATTATGAATGGCAATGATTCCTCAGTACAAAATCTTCTGAAGTTGCACAGTTATTAATACTGCTTTAGTTTTCTTCCATAAGTAGCTCTTTTCTTCATGTGCAGCTTCTGAAGAGCAGCCCAGTGACAGCTGGTATCTGTGAGCTGCTGGTGGCTGCAGAATTAGCCCTTGAGTCTGGGGCTGAGTTTCTGTTGTGGTTTAACCGCAGATAGCAACCAACTATTGCACAGCTGCTGTCTCACATCTCCTTTCCCCCACAGCGGGATGAGGAAGAGTATTGAGGGGGGAAAAAAGGTAAAACCCATAGTTTGAGATAAGGATAGTTGTCATCAAAAGGGAGGCAACAAAAAGAGGGAGAGAAGTAAAACCCAGGAGAGATCAGAGATGCTCACTACAGTTTCTCACCACCTGCTGACAGGTGCCCAGCCAGTCCATGAGCAACCAATGGCAGCCATGGCCAACTCCGCCTCCTTTACCTACTGGGGATGGCCTTTTACCTCATGGAATATCCCTTGGGCCTGTTTGGGTCAGCTGTACTGGCTGTGCTCCTTCCCAGCTCCTTGTGCACGTCCTCACTGTTAGAGCATGGAAAGCTGAGAAGCCCTTGACTTAGAGTAAACACTGCTTAACTCAGTGATGCTTTAGTTGTTGCCGTCAACATTATTCTCACACTCAATCCCAAAACCACAGCACTCTACCTGCTTCTAGAAAGAAAATGACTCTCCCAGCCAAACCTAGAACACTTCTGCATGCTGAGTGTATTAGCTGAGGAAAGTTTTTCTTTGCCTTATGAAAGCATTCTTTCTGCTTGGCCTTAGTTTTATTTGTGTTTAAGTGGCTCCAAACATAGCTGTCCCAGGTATAAACTTTCTAAGTAGGATCACTTAGAAAAGATACATCTCTGGAGGTCCTTGCAGCGGGTGACTGATGTATTTATCGTCCAGGAAACCCAGATATATACAGCTTTGCAGATCAGTTTGTTGTTGAAGATGCTTGTCTAAATGCATTACTGTGACTGTTGGATATGAGACATCTTGACTAAACAGCACATGTGTGGAACAATGCACATTCTGCTAAAGGAAAAGGAGATTTGTTATAGCAGTTTCCCTGACGTGTCTTTCAACAGAAATCTCACAAAGTTTCGGCTCCAAATTTAAATGGGAAAGCACAATGAAGACAGTACTTCTGAAGAGTAAAAGTTACAGGTTTTGTGTTGCTTGATACCTATTCTGGCTTCATGTCTCACACACACATACTGGAATGCTGGGCAGTCTTGAAGTAAATTAGTGGGTTTGGTGGTTTTTTTTCGTGGTGTTTTTGGCTTTTGTTTTTCTTCCCATTTGTGTGGACAGTTTTCATCCAGTCACATATGCAAAGAAGTATAATTGGATCAGGTTTTTATCTGCCCTGTTCTATTGCAGGGTGTTTGTCTTTCTTGGAGATGAAAAACAAAACAGTCTAAATGTCTACAAGCAACCTCAGTTTTCCAATCCTATCAGAAAATATCCTGGTTGCTTATCAGTTTACCATCCTGAATTTATCCTGCACTACTTCAGGAATACTCACCTGTTGAAAAAATAGTTTTATTAGTAATGGGAACATTTTCTGAGGCATAGATTGGCAAATACTAAAATTATATTATCAGCAATGTAGAGGTTTTCTTTCCTATGAATTATTCATCTGGAATTAAGACTGTGTTGCTGATGCATTATTAATGATTAATAAACCAGTCAGTGCTCAGCCTTTCAGAAAAGTACTGCTTAGTATGAACTTCTGTCAATATGCAAAATAAGTGGCTACCTCTAAATCTTTGTGTCTTTATGCCCTGGTCCCAGCATTTTCAGGTCAGTATTTTTGTGGAGGTGCTTTGCAGCGCTGGCTCTCTGTAGCTGAGCAGAAAAGCCTGGCAGCTGTTGTGCATAGCTCAAGACAATAATGTTTGCAAATACCAGCTAAAATTGGCAAGATAGGAAGGAGGATGCCTTGAATGAGAATTGTTTTTGAGACATAGTCCACTTCAGGACGACTCTTGTTGTTTGTACCACTCTGTTTTCATACCTGTACTGTCAGCACTCTGTACACTTCTGATTCTGGAACTTGAGGTTTCTATTGCTGGATTTATATAGACAAGTTCTTGGAAGCATGCAGGTTGAGCTTTGGGTTGTATTTCAGGGTTCTGCTCTCCATTGTAGATTTTGTTTGTTTATATGTTTGTTTTCCCAATGAAGCTCACCCTTAGGCCAAAGTCAGTATGATTGATGGTCTCTATTAAAGTTAGAATTTATACTGTGTGGTGGAATAATATGGAACTCTCTTGAAAAGACCGGAAAAAATTAAAGGTTGGCCAAACCAGTACTCTTTACATGCTTGAAGCTATTGTACTATTTATCTTCCAGATTCTTTTCATTCATGTAAAATCCAATAGAAATGGATTTTAAAGGGGATTAAACAGGAATGTTATAAAGATCTCTTAAATCTTTATAAAACAATGCTGTTCAACAGCTTTTGTTCAAAGTTAGTGCCATTTGAGCTTTTGTATTAGTGCCTTGTTTTATTTTGTTCTGTCTTGGTTATATACTTTCAATGATGGCAGAATAACCTCATATCAAGTTCCATTAGGTTATCTTAACCTACAGTTGGGGCAGGTATCTCCAGTCCCATGAAACAGACGACAGTGCATCTTAGACACATGAATTGTGTGAGCACAAGGGCCTGGCCATAAATGCTGAGGACGGAGTGATTTAGTTTCACTGATGTTAATAATGCTATTGCCTCTGTGACCTGTGACTCGGCTTCTGTTTTTATCCTGAGATACATAGTGCAAAATACTTAATAATTGGAGGTCTGGTGGCAGTGTTGAGAGGTCAGAGGATGAGCAAAGCCGCGTGTGCGATGCATTAGCACCGAAGGAGAGCGCGGCCGAGCAGGTCGTTACTCTGTGAGTCCCCTTGATTCACCTGCAGCACGCAGCAGACATCCTCACTCTTGACATCAGGCAGGCTGCATTAATGAATGGGGAGTTTCTTCTACACAGCAGAGATGGTTTCAGGAGGTCACTTCTTAGCTCATTTAGAAATGGTGAGGGAGGCAGAACTGGAGGCATTCCTGTGCTTTTTGGGTCATGTACCAGCCTCTCATAGACCAAGAGGTTTTGGTTCTTTGCCAGACTCGGAGCAGCTACAAGAAATGGGCAAAAGTCGTGCAAAGCCTGACGTGTTTGCAAAAGGAAAATTATAGAAGACTCATGAAATATTTTGGGGAGGAATAAATTAATAAATATGAGCAAATATTGTTACTTGACATTTTATTAAAGTAAAACCACCTTAGGTTCAGGTGAGTAGCAGTCACACAGGCAATTCTTATTTCTGAGTAGCATTGCTCTCCATCTGCCCTGGAAGAAGGTCAGGGCCCATCTGGCCATCATGAGACCTAATGCTGCTGCCAGAGGTCAGTAAGGCAAATGTCACAACGTGAGGATACCAGCTTTAGAAGAGTTTACCTTCTTTATAAAACATTTGTTGTGTGGCTGTAGCGACACATTTTAATTTCTGGAAAAAGATTAGTTATAAAAATCAGTCTTACAAAAACCCCAGACTCCAAGAAAACACCCCTAACTAAGAGAATGACCACCTGAAATTTGAGAAGGAAGGTATGTAAAAAAACACAGGGATCATTGTAGTATATCCATGGGGTTGAAAAGTGGTGAGGAAAGTGCTGCCTTTTATGTTATGGCTGATGGAACTGCAAGGCACACAGCCACGTTGCAGTTTCACAGGCAAATATCAGCGTGGGGAAGATGAAGCCCTGCTGGTTGTTTGCAGAGTATCTTTGTAAGACTGGTTCCTCTAACATCACTTCACCAGAATGAGTTTTACAGAATTAGTTTAACAAGGCTAAATACCACCACACAGCAAAGCCAGTTGGTGTGAGCTGGAGGAAAAAGCTTAATCTGAGCTAATGCTGTGATGAAAGGAATCCCTGAGTGGATCCTAGACCAAATTAAAAAAGGGTCTGGGCAATAACCACAGTGGGAGCCACTAAATAATAAAACACTTTGTTTGGCAGTTGTTCCCCTTCTGCTTGGATTGAACATTTGCTTGAACAAGGTGATTTGTGTGGCCCATGGCATTTGGTGGGAGCACCCCCATATTCTGCCTTTGACCCCTGCCCCACATTTTGTTCCTCAGGCTGCCAACATGAACCTTTGAATCCTCGATATCCCCCCTTCCATTTATTGCAAGGGAGGAATAGGAGTAGCTTGATAAGGGGCAGGGAAGAGCAGTCAGTCTGATACAAGAATGTCCTGGAATTTATATAAACTCAGTAAAGGTTGCTTCATCCACATAGCTTGGAAAAAAGTAATCTGAATGTGTTATTTAGAGGACTGTTGGGATGCCATGGAGAAAATTCCATATTAAGGTCACTTATTGTATTTTAGCCAAGCTTTTCCGTTCTTTTCTGTCTGGGGTGTTTTAAAAGTGTATTGTAAAGAATAAAAGGCTTTATGTTCTGTTTTACATAAGTCTTTGAAATATGAGAAAATGTATGGAAAGTAAGATCATCTGAGGAGCTCAAAAAGGTAGACAAGGAAGCACCTACAACATTATTTCTCATTGTGCTATGTAAACACTAATTATTTTATTTATTAGTCAGTATTACTTATAATTTTCAGACATGCTCAGGACGGGCAAATAGTTGTTTTGGGCCTTGTTTTCTCCTGGAATTGTTTTTCCTTCTATTAATGCAATTACTTACTACTTGAACTTCATCTTAAAGATTGCTTTCTTTTTTTTTTCACTCCCTGGGAAATGGATTTTCCACTGGTATCATTAAAAAAAGTACAGTTAAATCCAGTGTTACTGGTATAGTACTGCAAGATATTTTTGCCAGCCCCACCCGTTGCAGGAATTCATTTACTTTTCCAGTCCTGTTGTTAATCATTATATTGACACAGAAAGTCCTCCCAAAAGCACTCTTTGGCAGATTGCATTAAATATGAATAGCAGATATTCATTACGATGTGTTGCCCCCAAGAGAACTCTAAACTATCTGCACTACTCATGAGCAGGCAAATACACTAATTCTCCAGCTATTCAAATTATTTTCAAATAGTTTAGTGTGTCTCTAATAAAAACAAGAATGTCTCTGTTTGCCTTAATTACTCAGAAGGTCAAGGACTCCCACATCTCACTTCACTTCACAAAATGGGGAATATTCCTGTTGGAGGCTGGAGTATGGTTAGTACATGATGGATTTTCTTCCATTGGCATACTTACTGAGGCAAGTGCTATCTGTAATGGACTGAAAAAAACCCCTCCTCATCACTCTTTGACATTCTGGAATCATCTAAATAGTATTATAATAGTTACATTGAATTAGGAAAAAAATTAATGAATCAACCTTGTTTGATGCTGTTGTTCCAGTTTTTTTTCACAGCATCTAATCTTAGTGTAACTGCCTCTTTTTTCCAGTCCTGTCTCCCTGGGAAAGCTTGCTGGGTGGTCATTTACATGTATCTGCAATTAACAGATGACTTTCAATATACCTACTCAGTGCATGTGTCCATCGTTATTGGAAAGACAGAACATGTGGTTGCATTCAGAAAGAGGGGGGTAAAGAGAACATGAATCTCAGATTTCTTAGCCACAGCCAATGTTGCCTCATGCTGTCAAGTCTAAGGAGCAATGTCCAGATGATACCCTGCAGATACCACTGATGACCCTGGAAACCACCATTTCTGTTCAGTTCTTCCTTTATGTCATGTTGTGGATTTTTTCCTGGTGGAGATCTTTGTGCACCTTGAAACCATCCATGCTTTGATTATTGCAACTCTGTTACATTGTCATTTTTGGATTCTAGTTGATCTGAAACTATCCAAAATTTAAACTTGCTTTTTCACGTTAGAGCTTCTTTTTCAGTAGTGCCACTTTCAAATAAACTAGGAGCTCCTCTCTGGTCGGTACAGCTGGTGATTCCTGCCACACCACTGCCCTGCCAGGGTGGGTCCTCAGCACCCTGTGGATGCAGCCCACTTCAGATTTCAGTGGGCAGCATGCTCATCTGCGAGAAATCAGCCTGGGCGTGTATGGACAGGAATTTGCTTCCTGGGAGGAAGCCAAATTTAGAAATTTTCTGCTGTGGCAGGGAAAGCGTGTGCTGCAATACTGGCATGTGCTCTGTAATGGCTCTGTGCATCCCTTGTAGACATGCTGCAGTCTGAAGGAGCCTGCCTGGTGTTTGGAAGTCAAATAGGAGCTGTCTGAGAATTGCTCCTTCCCTCCTCATGGGCCCCAAAGCAGGGAAATTCCCCAAAAAATCCCCAAGGAAAAGCCTTCTTACCTAAGGCTGGAAATATGTTTCTGTGGAGTATTGCAGATGACCTTCTCCTCTGCTCTGGCTCAAGGAAAATAACACCCAGTAGCTCCCAGTAGTGGGGACCTCAGGAATGAAGAGTGGAGGGCTTGTTGTAGCTCCCCATTGTTGGTTCATTTGGGGTGACCCCTCTGTTGCCCTTCCACCTAGTGGTAGTGTGTTTGGTGTCAGTTCCTCCATCCATGTTCAAAAGGAATGGAATGCCAGGCTTTGGGTTCGGCAAGGTGGCAGCACCCAGAGTTATTTCGATGTCTGATGTGTTTCCAATCCAAATCAATCGGTGCAATCTTCCAAAATTGCTGACAGTGTGATAGTTCATGATACTAGAAGTCAACATAAGGTTTTGATTTGCCAGCTTTCTTTCTGAAGGAGGATGCTCAGCAGCTAATCATGTTATTTTAGCTCTGTGGAGAGTTTCTTTCCATGCAGTCAGGCTCAGCCGTGTTCAAAAGGCAGGTCACCGTGTGGATTGGGGGGGATTTTGTAAATACCAGGGGTTTTTGTTGTGAGCTAAAATGTGGGCTTTTTATTTTGCCTCAGTGCTGGTCTTGGTAAAACTTTCCTCCTTCAGTCTACCTGAATTGTGAGTTTTTGTTTACTATGGTTTTAGCAATATGTAGTGTTTAATTGGGAAGTCTTATTCAAGATTTAGACAGGGACAGATTTGTCTTCAGGAGGAATCAATTTATGGTTTTCCTCAGGTAGAATATCCTCCCCTTTTGCCTATTTAGGGAATATGGGGAACAAATTGTGTTATGTGGACTTTTCAGCTGCATCAATGACAACATGTTTCCCATTTAAAATGATAAATACCCACCCTATCTGATGAGCCCTGAAAGGGCAGGGAATCCTTTTTCCCTTCCTTTGTCCTTCAGTGCTCCGTTTCCTTTCTTACTGCCCAGAATAGGCCTACATCAGTAATATTCATAAATGATTTACAAAAGTAATTCCTGTGTAATAGCTTGGGACGTCAAGATTTTATGATGCTGCCAGATGTGCTATCAAACAAAATTATCTGGTTCAAAAAACTTGTGATAAATCTAGTCAGGGGAAATTCCCCAGGGCAGACTCACCCTCTACAAAAGTAACTATATCTCATAAAATTGTTAGATTTGCCTTTACCACATGTTGGAAATCAGACTTAAAGCAACAATTTTATTCATGTCAAAACTTAGGTTTGGTATAAACTAACAAACAGGAAGGACTGGCCTTAAGCAACAGAAAACTCTTTTCCTTTCAAGCCACCCCGCACACACTCAGAGGAAATGTCAGCGTAAATATCAGAAATATTCGGAAAACCAGAACCTGCATCCCTGAGATACTCAACTGTTTTGTCTAGATAATGCATTTTTAGAAAGTAGTCATGTCCTAAATATAGTGGGTCCCACCAGGGTTGGCCTGCTGAGCTCTATCTGAGTACCCTGAGGTTGTGCAGTGAGCAACACGGCCAGCATCTTCCCTGTGTGTTTGATTCTTCATGGTCGGAGTCAGGGGAAGTGTGTTGGTAGCAAGGGGTGTGTTTTGTCTTGGAATTTGGGTTTTGAAGGATGGGAAGTGCTGGAGAGGTGCTGGGAGTCCCCGTGTGGCCATGCCTCCATATTGGGGAAGGCTGGACAAAGGCAATGTGCCCTTGGCTTAGCTCCACAATATTATGGTGGTCCTTACTTCTCAGGAAAGCCCTCAAGGATGTTTAGGTGCCTACAAAAACAACCTTCACAGCTATAAGTACTTTAATTATGCCAGAGGAACAAAAGGTTTTTTGAGCATGATTTACATCCCATATTTCAAAGTGTCTGGGAGAGGGGCTGAAAGTCATGACTGGCTGCTGGGAGCATCTGGGGCAGAAATGCTGAGTTCAGGTGATGGAAGAGTTTGGTTCAGCATTTCCTGGGAGGCTAGAGCAGGAGAGGAGAGGTGGGGCTTGTGATGTGCCACGTCTCTAGGAAATGTGCTTCTGCTTTCCAAGTACTCTGAGATATCCAGGGGCTTGGCTTGAAGATAACAGCTTCAGTTAGGATGGAAGTCAGGTAATTCATGCACTTAATAGGTGTGGACCTCCAGGTAGAGCTTTGTCAGCTTTGTCTTTGCTATTTTTCAGTGCTGAAGGCTGGTTGAATTTGATTTAACCTTGTCACTAGCTTTCCTGAACTTCATATGTTTCAATCTGAGACTTGTACTAAGGCTGATAACTCAACATTTTTTTTAAGAAATGTGAACTGCAAGAAATTAAAACAGAAAAAAACCTAGAAATTATGTGGAAAACTCAGAAAAATACTTGCCTCATCCTTTTAGGATGGATTTCTTCATCCTTCCTACGGGTGGATTCAGACCCCAGCATGACCACATAGCTCCTGCGAGTGCTGTGAAGACTCTGCCTGTGGTTACAACTGGAGATATTTATTTCCTGTATGTGTCTAAAAATTATGTAGTTGAGTCTTAGAAACTAAGGCCTTGATCTCTCAGCTAGAGCCGTAAGAGCAGACTGCATTCACTCCTTAAATTTTCAAAAGCTGGCTTTTATTAAAGATGTATTTTGATACTTACAGTAATGTGAGGAATATAATTTCTGAGATAATGGGAGGGAGGCAAAATGTAGACTTATGCAGTTCTCATTTCTCAAAGTTAAAAGTTTTCAGGTGTATTTCAAGGCTTCATAACACAACATACCTAACTAGAACCTTTTACAACCTATGATGTTTTTTCCAGTCAATTTTTTAAAATACCTAATAGTTAGTTTCAATGAAGGAAATGCCAAAAGTCCTTTAAATACAGCTGTAATAGCATCACTTTTTCCTCTCTGTATTTAAAAATAAGAAGAAAGACATTCTTTGCCAGTACTGAATACTCCAGGGAAGAAAGGTGGTGTCCTAAGGCTGCTCTCTGCAGCCTGCAGCTGTTACCAGAGATTCTGCCCAAAAAACGTCTGGGCTCTAACAAACTCTGCAACTGTATTTGAGGGAGAAAAAACTTGGCTCCCTTTTAAGATTGAAACATCCAAGCCAACAGCCGGAGTGCTGTCCTCACAATCAGGTCCCTGTCAGTGGAAAATGCACCACAATTTCCTGCGCACTCTGATTCCAGCTGGGTACTGTGGCCACTGTGGAACGCAGCATCTGACAGGGGCAATACCTACCCTCCTACAGCAGAGCCAGTGGAAATCCCCATTCTTCCTATCCTTATTCCCTTCCTACCCTCATTCCTTCCAGCCACTGAGCGATACTTGTTTGAGGGTAATGATTCTGGAGAGAGATGCACAGACGTTCGTCTAGAGCCCTAAAACGAGGCCACGCTGTAAATCTGGGGTCTTTTGGAGAATCCACGTGCATCCCAGCACTACCTAGAAGCTATCAGCAAAGGCATTTGGTGGGAAGTGGGACTGTATCATGTAAAGAAATCTGTTTATGATATACTACTTTCGCATAGCAATTCCAGGATCAAGAGTTCTGTTATTTGAGAAATGAAATCCTGCGAGGATCATTAAAAGTACAGAAATAGTGATGTCATTACAAAATTAACTGGCTATAAACCCGCAGGGTGACATGTCGATTCATAAAGGGAATAGCAAAACATAATGCAGGGCACATCTGCTGCTCCGATTCCTGCAGAACCATCAGCCTATTGGTATCTGCAGACCACTTGAAACTGAACATCTGTTAGAAGCACTCAAAAAAGCAGCAGGAGGACCTGTGCACCTTGCAAAACACTTTGCTGTCAGTAACATCATCGTTTCAATAGTGGATTCTTACAAAAATTGTTATAAGTCCCCTTCAAGTCTCTAGATCTTCCTGGCATTGTTTCTTAAATAGCGACAGCATGAGTAATAGTAAAAATAACATGGACTTTTCTAAAGACTTTCCTAACATTTTTATTACTTTTTATTTATGGTACCACTGCAACATGCAGACTGCTATAGAGTCTTCAAACAAAGACGGATATGATCTCTGTTCCAAGTAGCTTGGAATCAAGAAAAGGAAGATATATGAAGAGTAAGAGAAAAAGGACATGACTTCTGGGCCAAGTGAAGGAGGTGAAGAAAGGCTTGAATCCTAGAAAGGGGAAGCTGAGTTTGTGGCTTTAAGAAAAATGTTTGGATGCTTAGAAACAAGACAACCTGTGGAGACTGCCTCTTGTGAAGACCAGCAATAAGATACTGCAGTGCATTTCACAAAACCTGTGTGCATGGTCAACAGTCGATTAAGTATTGTAATTTAACTGCATCGTCTTAACTCCTACCCAGCCAGGATGGCAGCGTGTTTCTCCAAGCTGCATGGTCCAGCAGAGTCCAACTAATTTGCAATTTTCTCCTGTTTAAGGAAAGCAGAAATATATTTAAGCCACAGAGAGAAAGATTTCACTATTGATTAGCAGTGGTTGGTGCTGCAAAGTGACCTGACATTTGGAATGCATCAGCTGCCTCATGGTGCAGCAGCCAAATATCTTGAAGCAGTTTGCTCTCTTTCACTTTTATTACTTGCAGAAGAAGTGAACTCTGCCAGGGTGTTATTGGAAGGGATGTTTGCCATTTTAACATGTAATTACTCACACAAACTTGATGAAAACATGTTGCAATAGCTTTGATTTTTAAATAGGTAATGGTATTTACTTGTAGTAAAAATGAGGATCATTATAAATGAGAAAGTGAATTAAAGTGTATAGCACAAGTCACAGAAAATGCCCAGTTTTATTCTGTGAGTACCAAAGTATTGTTTCAGATGTATTCCCCATTTCAATTTTTTTATTAACCAAAGAATTTTTTGCCTTGTTGTCCAAGATGAAGCTGGAACCTTCCATAGCCAAAGCAAAGCCTAATTGAGGCAATCCAACGCTAGTGCAAGGATGTGGGGAGTCACTGACGTGGGCAGTTCAAATGGGGCTTCTGCCAAACCTTTGTCATTGTTCTGAAGCACACTGCATGAGTGCCAGGGGTCTCTAACAGTGCTGAGAGTTTTATACAATGGACAGCCCGGAATTTAGAAGCCTAATGAAGTGTGCAAAGGAAGAACATTAACACTAAACTCAGAGTGAGATATGTGCCATTTTCTTTCTCCTGAGATGTTGATTGGTAATCCCTTTTTTAATCAGTTTCTGATTTAAACTTTAAAAGTTTAATCAAAACTTCTTTGCCTGCCCAGAAGACTCCACAATGATAGTTCCAAAAAGAAAGCAACAAAGTGATAAGGAATATGTGGATCTGTTTGGTAAACTTTGTTTCTTTTTGAGGGAAAAAAAGAAGTGAAAGTGTTTCAGAGGATGTTTAAAAAATTGTTAAAGCTACTCTCCAGCAGCTATAAGGACACTTTGGAGCTGATGCCTCTCCTTTGTCATCAGAGGTACTGAGCACATTTTGGGTCTAGCAGGTTTCACCTTTTCGGAGGAAAAGAGTAATTTTTGGGTCAGATCTGTTGTTTGAAGCTGGCAAAGTGGAGCTATATCACAGAAGAAATCCAACGCCCAAAGTCCTTTTCTGTACCTCAGCTTTAAGTCACAGTCCATCTGCTGATCACCCAGGAGCTCTCTCTTTAATATTTTTCTTTACTTTCTTGTCTCTCCAACTCATCTGTTTGTGTCTGGTCTTATTTAATTGATTTATGTGGTGTTTGTGTGCTTCTGTGCTTTTAATTCCATACATTCAATTACAGAAAATGTTTCTGCTCCCTCCTTGCTTGCTGAAGGAATTGCTTTGTATTTATCCCCAAAGTGGAAGGGTAGTATCTTCAGTGTGAGATGTTGTATTTGCAGTGAGAGGGATTCAGAAGTGGTTTTTTAGAAGGTTAGGCTGGTTCTTGGCAGCCAGGAAAAGGGGGAGCACAGTTTGTGACAAGGCTTATGCCTGGACAATGACACAGGAGCTGGCTCCTGGGATATGGTGTGAAACAACTTGTGAGAACATGGGAGCCAGTGAACAAATTCAATTTCTAAGTTTCTCTGAGATGACTACAGCCTGAGTGCTCCTCCCTTGTGTCTGCTGAGCACTGGTCATCCCACAAGGGTAATGAAGAAGGTGTTGGAGCTGTGCTGCTGAGTCACATCACCTTTGAACTTCCAATCAGAAGGTTGATGGTAAGCGTGTGTGACGATTTGCAAAAAATGCTGATCCTTTTCAATTGGCTATTGGTCCGGAAAGTTGGGAACCACTGACCTAACTTGTGTCTCTAAGGTCAGGGAGATGGATTTCCAACGATTTGTGCCCAGGATCAGACATCAGCCAGCAAGGAGTAGCATGAAGAAAGGTTGTTGTCACAATGAAGTATCACTTCTTCTTAGGATGGACTACTTTCCCCTTATTTTTTCCCCAGAATGCTTATTGTGCCTGACCTGGTTTCAGAATATCTTGTATTTTACAAGACATAACAATACTTTGGATCAAAATTATATACTAGAATAGATGTCACAGGGTGAAAGTGGCTCCAATGAATTTCAGATACAACAAGGGGCTGGCAAATTTCTTTGTGAGCCTGTTAATCACTTTAAAATTGCTCCCCAAGTCTTTGGGAATCACATGTTCATCTCTGTAGCTGTATATGCCTGTGCAGGAAGTGAATAAAATCCTGCTGCCTTGCTGGGTAGCTCTCTGCATGAACATCACTGACAGGGCTGGGTCTGTCCCTCTCAGTGCAGGTCTTTGCAGAATGACCTTGGTCTGGATGCCAATGCCAGTGTTTTTGTGTTCAGGAGGTGCATTGTTCAATTATTTTAGAAAATGTTAGTCTCACTCAGCCCCTGTTGTTTCTTTCCCAGTGAAAGGTTATTATTTTCTCTGCAGCGTTTGTGTTGCAGCAGAAGGTCTGGGACGATTGGGAGAAAAGGTTGAAGGAGGGCAGCCAGGGCTGCTGGAAGGATTGCTGGTGTGTCTGAGGGACAGAGGGGACAGCCTTCACCCGTGGCAGACATTTGTTGTAGATTCCCTCTAAGATCAGGAAATGAGTACAGTCATCGCTTTGTAATTAACTGTGAGGGGAAAATCTCGGGAGATGGCTAAAACAGATTTGTCCACTTAGAGAAGGAAGGCCGTGACTTAACAGGTGTGTGGTGCCTGTACTGCACTACTTAGGAGTTCTTCAGGCTTGGCTGCAAACAAAATATTATCCGACTATAATAACATTGTGAACCCAAAGACCTTAACTGGTTTCATTATCAAGTGAGTGCCTGAGGGGAAATACACAGATGGAAAGGCATTCCTTTCCTTTGGTATAATGCTCTTGTGCCAGAGAATTTATGGCCAGGACGTGGTTGGCCCTTGCATGGGCGACTGGTGGGGGAAACACATGAAGTCATTCGGTCTTTTTTTCCTTTTTTTTGGTGTTATCTTGTAGCCTGTTAAAGAGGTGAGTTTTCATTGCCATGCCCGAGCTTGGGGACAGCAGGCTGCAAATTACAAGGTGGGGTGTGTGCCATCCCCTGCTCTCTACTGTGGACTTTGTTCTCTCGCTGGGAAAGAGGGAGGGAAGAGCCCTGTGTAGAAAACACTCAGTACCCTGACAGGTGGATTCAGGCTACTGTAGGTCAGAGTGATGCTCAGCTGGTGTTATCTTCTTAGAATTTAATTCATTGTAGGATGTGCTGGAGGGCTGATCAGAAGTTGTCCCCTAAAAGGGAGGGGTTTTAAAGGGAGGTAGTTTTGTTTTGTTTTTATTTGGGTGGTTTGGGGTATTTTTTGCTTTGGTTTGGTTGGGGGTTTTTTTTGGTTTTTTTTTTTTTTTTTTTTTTTTTTTTTTTTGTTTTTGTTTGTTTTGTTTTGTTTTTTGGGTTTTTTTTGTTTTGTTTTGTTTGTTTGTTTGTTTGTTTGTTTGTTTTGTTTTGTTTTTTTTCCTTTTCTGGTGCAGACAAATTTTGGAAAGATCAGCCCTTTTTTGTGTATCTCCAACCTGTGCTCTATTGGCTGGAGATAGCACCTACAAGGCAGAGCCCGATAGCTCAGGCAATCTGAAAGGCTACACATGAAGGGGTAAAAAAAGAGAAATGAGGCAATATTAACTTATCATTTAGCTAGCTGAGGTGTCCATACTCTTTTCCAGTTCATGAGTTACCCTGTGGTTTCTCAATTAGAGATGTCAGAAGAAAGGTATGAAAGTTACGTTTTTTAGATCTGCGACCAGAGAGGCTGCTGCTCCCTGGAGAGGAGTCTGGTCTGTTCATTTTAGAGAACCTGAAGATGAAGATGCAGAGCACATTAGTTGGTTGTCTAAAATACTGTTATGTTTTTCAGAACTAAACAGATACAAAAAGATGGAAATTGCATACAGGATCCACGTTGTATTTGTGAGTGTGTGTGCATGCACATTTAGACTTCTTTGGGAACCCCAAAGGTATTGAAGCAAAAACTAAATAAATAATGAAGTTGTGGTTCAATTGTAAATGTTAATGTTTCTGTGAAAGACTGAAGAAGTTCTTTTATTATTCAAATTGGCTTGTTCTTTCCTTGTTTATTTACCAGTTTGCCCTCTTTTTGAAATTATATATGATTTTGCGGTTAAGAGTTCACAAATCTTAAAATGTTGCCTTCTTGTCAGTGACACTGATCATATGCAAAGGTCTTTTTAGAATTTTATACAGATCAAATAGCTCTGTTTGTTAAAAAAGGTCAGAAAAAAGGTCACCAGAATCTTTCATTGTTGGCAAAACTACTTATTTTTTTCTTAGTCTGGATCATAAAGATAGCTCAACAGAACTGCTTCCACTGAATTTATTGATTAAAAACAAGCAACCACCCCCTTTCCCCAGCCTTCCCCCTCCTTATAACAGACATCTGGCATGGAAAATATAAGTTAGGTATTTTTATCAAGGCTGTAAGCACCCAGAGCTACCCAGTAGCTATGCTGGCTACTGCAGGGAAGCATAAGAATAAGGAGCTTCATCAGCTCTGTTACAGCCGCTTCTTCCATTGAAGAAGATGTTTTGCACAGGTGTTAAAATGCAATGCCAAAGTGCATCTTGATATTAGCATACTGTACATTGAAGCCAGTAATTAACAGCACCCACCTGTATGCTGGCATTTTTCTGGCTCTTGCCATCCTTTGAGATGTGTGTATCTGAGGATCTAATCCATCTAAGCTTCTGGACACCCTGAACTACAAATGAAGTCAGAGAGCCGCCGGCACACAGCTCCTGGCAGGATTATGCACCCAGTGAGCTATTGCTCTCATTATGTTGCACTGCGATATATCATCAGTGTGAAACATCATCCTAATGATGCATTAGTGTAATACATCATCAGGGGAGTCCCACCAGTAATGGATTACTCCAAGTATGGTGCTACTCGGTAAGAAAATCATCTCACAGTCCTTGTGTTGTTTCAGAACAGCATGAACGGAGGGCAAAATATCTTCCTTAAGATTGATGCAGCTTCCCAATTTCATAACTATGTTAATGGTGGGGGTACCTTCTGTGTGCTCTGAGTTTGTGACTGGGTTTTCAGAGAGGTGTGTTTGGGCCATCTTTGGCTGCGCTGCTCTTTGGAAGGAGCAGGAATTGATTCTTTAGATGGATGGCTGGAGGGCTTCAATAGGAAGCTGTAAATCTGCTGCCCAAGTGCCTGTTATATAGTTCCTGAGGATGGGGAGAGGGTTTATGTAAACTTGGTGCCAAAATTTGTAATTTTAAGGATTTCTCTAATGTCATCCTGATACGTCTTCCTGTTTCTGTCACATGTTCTGAGATAAATACTTTTAAAAAGCACATCTTGCAAAAATTAAACCCCTCCATTTCATGTATCAACCCACTGATTTTCTTTGGTCTGAAAGATCCTATAGCAAAGCAATCCTTCCCATGGGAATTGTCTCTAGGGCAAGATTTACTTCAGGGGGAGAAGCAATCAGGTGCTTTTACTTTATGCTTATGAATCACAGGTTGTGATGCTGTGACATGCCCCATGGGATTGGAGCAGTCCCTGGGACTGCCTGGTGGAGGAATATAGTTGCCAGTGGTCCACCTAATATAATACAGGGACTGCACTACTCCAAATGAAAAATCTGCAGTAGGATTGAAGGGAATGTTAGCTACAAAATAGACAGTTCTGGAACGTGCTTTTATACATGGCCAATGTTTTCTAGAATGATTTTTTGGATGCATCAAGTTAACAGGTGCAAGACAAGGAAAACTAAATGGATTCTGAACTATAGTGTGCTATTGAGGCTTCATTGCATATTTTTGATGCTGAAATGCTGCACTCAAGTTGGTTTTTTTAAAAAAAAATCTTCCTAGTAACAGAAAAAATTCATCAAAACCAAGGGGTGGTTCTAAAGTAGGTTGAACAAAATTTGGTCTCCCTTCACTTCTGATTTTCTTGTATTACCATATAACTGGTCTGAGGAGCATAATTGTGGCCTTCTTGGGATTGGTCAGTCAACCCTTTTTTTCCTGTCACACTCTCACAAATCCTTTTCCAACTGTTTCTCTCTTAATACCCAAGTCAGTAAGATACTATGACAGCATGACTGTTTTTGCAGGAGCACCTACTGAACCTTCTCTTACTGTAGGAAAATGGAGATTTTTTTAATACTGTACCTTGTTTCATTCATTCATGATGTTGCTGTCCTGGTCCAAACTATGCACATATTGATATAACACAAAGAGAACTTCAGTGGTGTCATTCTTTTACTGGTTCAGTGTTCTATGGGCTTATTTAGGCAGCAAAAACAGTATTCCAAGCCAAAAGAACTTCTGTTGTAAGTTTCTTGAAGCCTTATTTGGGCAAAGTATGAATAGCCTTAAAAGACAGTAACTAGTTTATTTCTTGAAGTGGTGCTAGGTTAAGATCATCATCACAAATCACACCGTCCTCAACACCAGGGTCTCCCTCACTGCTGTAAGGAATGCAAACCTGTTCTTTTCAGGCTCCTGCATGAGACTGGTTTAGGATCCCAGAGGTCCCAGTTCTCTCTCCAGCATGATGGTGGGCTGCCAGTGCAGCAAAACTCTTTTGTGGTGATGCAGAAGCAGTGGGAGGAATAAACTGTACATCAGGCATGGGCAGAAGAGTTGAAGTCTGGAGACTGTCTTCTCAGGGTCAGCACCATGTCTGATAACTGCCTTTGGTTTTAAATAAAAATGGAAATCAGCCTTTTTGGCTGCATTAAATAAAGAAAATCCAATAAAAGCAAAAACCATCCATCGAAAAACAGTAGTTGAAAGGCAGAGATCATTTAATGAGTTGATCTTTATGGTTTTTAAAGTTTTAAGATTAAAATGACTTCTTTGTTTCCCTGCTGTTGTTTGAAGTCAAGTTCTCTTTCCCAGACTGCCTGAATTCAGCCCCAACAGTAAAAAGTTATCATCAACAAAAATTAACAATATGATAAGCCTAATTTTCTGATTTGGCTGCTGCTTAGGGTTTGTTTTTTACCTTCGAATTACTCAGCTCATGTCTTGGAGCCTTCTTGTTAGAGAAACACTGCCCTTCTCTGTGTATACAGAGAGTGTAATGAATCAAGATTTGCTGTAAATAGTGTTTGCAGAGTGAAGTGTTTCTGCCAAATTCCCCCAGCTTATTGCATAGTCATATATGGCAGGTTATTGTGTTAATAGATTATTAAACTCTGCATGTGTCCTTTAACCTTCTCTGAACTTTTGTTCTTGTCTTTTAGAAGGAATTAACTAAATCCAAATTAGTGGTGGGCAGTCAATCAGCAGCCAGATGGGGTTTTTGACCTCACCGGTATGTCCTGTTGCATGGTGCCCTGCTTTGTTCTTCCATCAGGCTGCACCGTGACTCAGGCACAAGCACGACACGTCACAGATATAACGCGATGTGACACGGCCAACAAAAATATCAGTGGAGGGTTCTGTGGGTACCTTCAGCCCGTTCAGTTCATGGGTTATTCCTTGTCCATTCATGTGTCGATAAATGGTTCAGTAGTTTTCAACTTGCTGGCTCTTAAATGAAAGGGAAGACAAAAAAAAACAACTCAAAAAAAAAGGCACCAAAGCAAAGAAAGGATAGCAAAGACCCTCATCCTTCAGCTGGCTTCCCTTGTGTTCAGTGCCCAGGCTTTGCGCTGTGGTTCCAGCTGGTGATATTTGGAACCTGTAAGTTAATTAGAAGGAGAAATTTCTGCAGCTAGCAATGTAGATATTCTGGGGGAAAAAAAACATTGCCCCGGGGGAGGAATGATATTTGAGCAGATTTATGGTGCTCTGAGTGTGCATATGAATGAGATGATGGCCGTCAATGTGGCTTGCTGCTGTGGGGAACTGTCAGCTTTGCTTGGGTGGAAGGCGATCTGTGGAGGGGAGCAGGGAGAATGATGGGAAAATAACGATAAAAATGAAACTGGTTTTATAATTGGATTAAAAAATTCTTAAAGTATGTAAAAGCAGACTCTCTTTTTCCTCTGGAGGGGAAGGGAATAAGATAAACAGATAAACACCCCACCCAGACAAGCATGGCAGATTAAGTTTGCTAAATACGACGGTGGGGAGGAGATCGCCATGCGATGAAGCCTCCTGTGCCCCCTGCATATCAATGAAAATCACCCAGACCAGAATTTGAAACATTCTGGTTTATTCTGCTCTGACAACATGTATTGCTGGTTTTGGCGGATATGGAAAGGTTGTGGTGATACAGGGCAGCGAGAGGGAAGGGTTTGCTGAGGAGCACAGCCAGGCCGAGCCAAGGGATGTGTCCCAGCCTGGACCACACTTAGCAATAAGCCTGAGAAGCTGTGCTGAAGCATTGTTGAGGTGATGTGTGTGACTGACACCCATGTGGGGCTGCAGCGCTGTCTCTCACCTAGCTGTGCGGGCTGGAGCATGCTGGTGGCCATGGAGGGGCGATGGATGGGTAGGGCAGGTTCATTAATTACTTTTCTTTGACGGAAGAATTGCATTTTCTGTGTAGACGCTGAGAGAATGTTAAGTGGGTCGGCCAGCAGTTTTAAGAATTGCTTTTGAATCACTCCTTTCACTTTTATCTTTCTCAGCTTGAATAAATCTCTAGAGGTTGCTAATTACAGCATGTAGCACTGGAGTGGCACACAGCACATTTTTAACCTCGCCTTCCACAGAGGTTTGGCTTCCCTTGGCGTGCATGTGGAGGAACAGTTGTGTGTTGCTAAACTCTGTCATTCAGAGGCCCTTCTGTTTTTAAATATTTCTCAGAGCAGCCTGCTGTCATTTACAGTGAGCCTGTATTGAGATCATTAAACGGAAAGTTTAAGATTAATTCCCTTTCAGGGCAAGAGGAGGAGGATAAATAACCAGTCCCGCTCAGCGTTCATTCTTAATGACTCCAGCACAGTGTGAAAGCGTAAACAGTTTTGACAAAAGGTGTAATTGATTGTTTGGGTTTGACTGATCACTCAAAAATGTAGCGTATCCTCATTCAGAAGGTGCTCTGTAAGGTAATGAATGTGATACTGTTAGGAAGCAGGGTCTCGTGCTAAGCAAGGGCACAGTTTCGTGCTGAGGCTCTGCTCGTGGCCAGGCTGGTGGCTGCCGGGACTGCTGCTGCTGCTGCTCCAGCCTCCTGCACCATGGTGACTGTGGCCTCCTTTTCTTGGGTGCCCCTTTCATCCTTGGGCAGCCAGTTCAGACAACCAAACTGCTACCACATGTGTGAGGAAAATTAAAAGTGAAATGTTTTCTGGCAGTTTAGATCCCTAAATTGCTGTATCAATGGCCCAGGTCAGATGAAAACCGAGGCTGGCATGAAGGGATTGGGATCATCGTGTAGCTGTGAGCTCAGGGAGGAGGAAGGTGGGACATGTTGTTCAGTAGGAAATGGCCACTAGATGTGCAAGCTGAATTCCAGAGTATGGTGATGGGACATGCTAACAGTGAAGGTAATGGTGGTGAGGTTATCCGTAGGCTTTCTGCATTCTCCAGCTGCCACCTCTAGTTTATTGGGAATGAAGACAAGAGCTTTAAAGACCACCTACTGTTTGCATCCTCTATGCCCTGTGGGCGTATTCATTCTGTTCACATCATGTCTAGATCTAACCTTGTCTTTTTCTGTCCCCTCTTCCTGTGTTAAGTTTTTCTAAATGCTTCTCTTTCATCCCTTAATGTGCTAGTCTTTATGCTGATTTCTGTGCCTCCGTGATTCCCCTGTCAGAAGTGTGGGTGATAAGCAGATCAGCAGTATGTTAGAGACGAAATCACTTGTTTTTACATATCTGTGGAAGAGTGTTTCATATCCACGAAGGGGATGTGCAGCAATGAAAAGTGAGAAAATATAGGAGGCATGCATGGAGCACCAGTGAATGGAAATGCCTGTGAATGCAAGTATTAAATTCCTGCCATATGAAAACGTTCTGGGTGTATACAACAAACAAAAGACTCGTATAATGCTCACGACCTTAGGATGTCTCTAGGAATGCAGAACTGTTTGAAAAGCTGAAACTGGGCCAGCCCATTCATATTATGGCTTTGTAATGCCAGTTCTGACTCTCTGGGGCTTAACTAATCCTTTCCTCCCTCATCTCACAAAACCAGAAGTAGAACACCTGCAAGGGACCACAAAGAAAAATTGAACAGTTATCTGAGTAAGCCAATAGTACCTATTAATGTTTAGATGATAGACTGAAAAAGATATCTATCCTTTTGCATATCTTTTGGAGCTATCCGAACAATATTTGTATTATTTTTGCTATGTATTTTGTTTCTCAGAAAATTTGTGAAATGTCAGGAGAAGCACCGTTACTGTGGTGGTTGAGGGTAGTAAGTGATTAGACAAGAGTTTGAGCATCATCATGAACGGTGGCCAGGGTCCTTGTGGTTGAATCAGGTGTGAAAAGCCCACTGGGTGACCAAAACCAGACTCTGTGTGTGGCTAGGTGATAACTGTCCTGAATCTCTGGATTCTTCCTGCCTAGGGAGTGCCGATGTCACTGCTTTGGAAGGCAAAATAAATTGCAAGGTTTTCATCAAAATGATTGCTCAATGCTACAAATAAATTTTCTCAAAAAGCAAGCTGAGGGGAGAAACTGCTCTGAGCTTCCTCACCAGTCAGTGCACGCACATACATAGTTCTTGTCTTCATTATAGATAGGGATGGAATTCTATGGCTGAAGAGTATGTTTATGCCTTAGGCAGAGGATTGCTGAATAGCTGGGAAAGAAAGCTTTCCTGCTTATCAGAGGGACACCGTCAATGCCCTGCTGTTTGTAGCATCAGCACTTATGCCTGGTTAGCTGCTTCGTATCAGTGCACGTTGCTTTGTACTTCCCAGTGCTGCTGCCTCCTCCTCCTCCTCTTTATTCCTTCTTTCTTTCAGGTTCTGGGCCATGGAGTGTAGCGGGATAATAAGGCTGATATTAGAGGAGAAGGGGTGAGAAGTACAGTTCATCTATTTGTGTTTCCTTTTCCTTCATTCTGAGTTCATCCACTCAAGTTTTTATTGCTGTGCACGTCTGGGATTCTTTCTAGAGATGATGCGAAGTGTTTCCAATTTCTCCTTCTCCTTGACAAATTGAGACCTGGACTTGAGTCTCAGGCTTTTTTTTTTCTTTTGCTCATTCAGTTGGCTGTATGTCTGTGTTTTCTTTTTTGTTTCTTGTTTTCAGAATATGGCAAAGTACTCAGAGGACTTGCCCTTTTGTTTGCCCTTTTCTGAGTAATTTTCAGCTTGTCAACCTCCTTTTGGAAAAAGTGGGTGCCAGAAGTTTTGATATGCCATAAATGCTTCATTGGCATCATTTACAGTTGCAAATACAGACTTCCTTCTCCAGTTTCCATATGTGAGAGATGGTTTTCTCTGTGACTGGTTTGTGTAGTAATTGTATATTTAACTGGTCAGCCAGGATGATGATAAATGCCTTTAAGTCACAGCTTTTCAAGTGCATCCTATGCCATTTGTGGGCAAACTATATTTTTTTGTACATATGTGAACTTGAAATGAGATAATACTCAAGGAGGGAGGCTGGTTATTTGAGGCTGAGTCTCCCCTATCAATTACTGTGCTTCAATCTCTGGAACTGATCTGGTCTGATGTTCTCTTACCTAGTACTGTTCTTCCAAAAACCTTTGTCAGGGATAGTGTTGCTATTACTCACTTTATTCCTCAGTTACTGACAGAATTTGGACAACATTGGATTGAGACCAAATCCATGTAAAATTGCCATAGAAATATCAGTAATTGCTGATAGCTTCCCATCTACAATTACTTTTCACGACAGATCAGACAGCTTTTTAATCTATTTTCTTCTCTATTGATTATGTCCACTGATAATTTTTAATTGGAATGTCATGTAAAACTAATTCAAATGCCTGACAGTAGTTTTAAGGGTGTTATTTCCCCAACAGTATTTCCAACCATATGTGTAATGATACCAAGCTTATGCAACAAGACTGCTTTTCCATAATACTTTGTTGATTTTCACTAGTTATGCTACTAACCCTTAATTCTTTTCTGATTGCATTTATAGTGTAATTTTATGTTATTATGCCTGAAATCAATACCAGGTTAGCTGATCTGAAAATACCTAGCTCATCCTAATTGCCCTCTTAAAATACTGACAGGAAATCAGCTTTTTCAGCTGGCTGCAACATCTCTTCACTAGCCTGGGAGACATGATGGGATCATGGACAAATGCTGACCATATCCTACTGCACTGTCCCTGGGAATGAAGTTTTAGCATGACTCCTAGCTCATGTGCATCCCACAGGCTGGCTATAAGAAATATAGGAATCAGCAGTAACCTATGGAAAGGAAAATGAGCCTATAAAATAAGCAAAATCATTTTACTCTGTCTCTACTATCAGTATGTCTGTGAGGTGGTGATACCAATGCATGTGATGACAATGATCATACGCTCATGAGTGGCTTCGTGCTCTCAGTCCTGTAAACCTTTGACATCTCAAACAATGCATGTGAAGCACTCAGAGATGTAAGATTTAGGATAGCATAGAGGAGAACAGCAGGTAAAAGTTGGGTAGCCTTGCCCACTGGCTGCTCAATCACTGGGGAGTTCTGTGCTCTGAGGAGCAGATAGCAAAAATGGTATGTACAAGGTGGCATGATAATGAGCATGCTTGCACATGGATAAACATAGAGTGATTTCCATGATGGAAGAGGAAACATCTGGGAATTGTGATGAGAAAAATCTGTGGGCTTTGATGCCAATACATTTCTCTATTTGGCTTGAGGAAAACTGATGCAGGATTTGACACATTCTTTTAAGTTGATTGGAAATTTGTCTTCCTCCTTATTTTGAGAGCAGTTCTGAACTGGCCCATAATTGTCAAAGTGGAAAAAGGAAATCCTGTCTTCTCTGCTATTATGGCTTAAAGCACTTTTTCAATTAAATTATCATTAGGGTTACATCATGAAAGGTATCAACATAATCCGTTTAAGTATATCTTATAAGGCTCTTTACTACCAAGAAAAATCTCCTGTCTTTCAGGTACCAAAGTTACAGGAATTAATCAATCATGGACTCCAGGGGAAAATTCAGCCTTGATGTAACTCAGTAGTAGGCATTCATTTATTTCATGCCTCGGCGTGTATCTTTGTCTGTGCAAGGATTTTATATTTGTATTATCACAGGATTTTTGTGCAGCTCTTGCATGAGGCTATTACAGCGAGCACAATAACCACTCTGTACACCAGCATTCCCCGCTATTTTGGTTTCTATTTGATGTTGTGTTTTCACTTTACCTGGGGAGTATTTTTGCCTGGAGGAAATGACTGAAAAAAGAGGCGTATTTGAAAAGCTGGGAATCAAAGAAGTGATAAAAAATATTTCTGAGCACAGTGAATAATTAGGAATTAACTCACTGAGTCATGGTTGGAGAGTATTTATTGCATGTAATTGAAAATTTTCTCTGAGATAATACTAATTTTTTGAGACCTTTGTAGGACAATCAATCCTACCATATCTTGTCTGGTTGCCTGAAATACATATGTTCTTATTTTCAGAAAACTTCAGTGTGGCGAGGCATATAATTGTGTCCGTGTCACAGCTGGGGAACTGAGGCGTGGAGAAGCTTATATTTTAAAAATATTGCCATTCAAGTTGTGTTTGGAAGTCATTCCTGCTTGTGTGGGATTTCTCACCAGGAGAGAAGTTGGGAGTTTCATGAGGGTCTGCCAACATTTTTGAGATTTAAAGTCTTGCAAAGGAACAGACCATCTCCTTCTCTTTTTTCCCCCCTCTTTTTGCTTTGTTTTTTTCTTCTTGTTCCACCCTCCAGTTAATAATTGCTCCACCTGCCAGCTGATAAGCTAGTGCTCCTGTGTGGGAGGAGATATTGCCAAGCATGGCCCCAAGAGACAGGACAGTTCTCCAGCAGCTGGCACAGAATTTCCCAGTGAGATTGGGGTGGGATCTGTTGCTGTTTTCATTCTGTGCTGTTCCAAACATCATAAACATCATGTCTAATTTGCAATGATTTGAATATGTGAATAGAAGGCAGTTTCAGAGTATTGCTATTTATGTATTTGTTCCTGCACAAGTTATCCATCACAAGTGAAGAGATTTTTGATAGACCTTATCTTTATGTAGAGTGCAAGTACAGTACGTTTTGGTACTTCCTGTATCATTTTTCAGAGAGGCAAACTGCAAATGAAAGCCAAAACAAATGAAAATCTCTATGATTTCCTGATGTAAAATAACATTTCCAGTTTTAGAGGACAAATGTTTAATATCAGTCTGCAAGCATGGAAGAGGAAAGCCAGCTTTTTTATCCTAGAAAATATGCAGTGCTGGTTGTGACTTAGAGCTAGAACAAGGCTGCTCATCCTACAGAAAAAAAAAAAAACAAATAAAAACCTAAAAACCAACAGATTTTCAGTTGCTGGAGCACCATCCCTCTGTGTTGTGTCAGAGCAGATTTTGACTTAAAACTAGAGGTATTTTGAGTAAGTGTTTAAAACCACTAATTTGTAACTGTAAAGATTATCAGTTTAAACGTCTGCCAAGTGATGGCATGTAGACTGGCTTCTAGAAGTAGGAGATTTCCTTTAATGTTATCAAGGATCTGCATCCCCCGTGAGTTTCAAATTGCTGTTATGGCATGATCCATGTTCGGAACAAACTGCAGCTCCCTATTTTAGCATTTGTGTGATCTCTTGACATCTCTTCTTTTGCTGTCCCAAACTTCATAGTGTTTCCTGTCCAGCCATCCCGGTCTTTCTCAGCGGTGTCTCTTGAGCTTGTATTTTAACCATTCTTTATATAAATGATGCCAAACCCCTCTGGTTTGCGTATTTACCTGGGGAATTTAAAGGCAGGGGTGTTTGTGTGAGCGGCAGCCTGTCGGTGCCAGTGAGCATCCTCAGCGCTGCACGCGTGGAACTCTGCCATGGCTCCCATCAAAGCTGCCGATGGAGACGAGCAGGACGCCGTCAGCGGTCGGCACGCTCCTTGTTCGAAATTCAGCTGTGTATTTATCTCTCAGAAACACTCAGGTCTTTTGTGAAACCGTGTAAGCTTAATTTCGAGCCTATAGCTGATCGTTTTCTCTGTTTGATGTGAGCTAGTCTCTTGAGGTGGCTGGCGTCCTGGAGTGAAGAGATGGAAGTGAGAGATCGGCTAAATCTGCTGTTGCTTAGCGTCTCTGCCTTTGATACTGTCTCCAGAGACTGCACTGATCTCTTCTTTTCAGTCAAGAGTCTACATCCTCGCTGGGGTTTTGATGGGAGATTCCTTTAAGGCATTTTGTACTGACAAGGTTATTTTTTCCATGCACATACAGTAGAATTTCACAGAAACCTTCAAAGAAAGGGGTTTTTTTTCTGCTTTTGAACTGAGTTCACAGTTGCTTAGGTTCTTTGTAAAATTACCAAGAAATAAATTATAAGAGCGGCTTAATTAACAGTAAGTTAAGATGAAAGATGCCTGTTGTTCTTTTTACAGTTACACCATTTTTTTCATAGATATCTATGGATGTTGAAAAGTGGCAGGTAGCAGAGTTGCCTGGGTTTTTTTGCTGAACACAACCCCTAGCGAGCACTGGCAATAGGCATTTGATTTGTACATTAAAAGAAGAACCTGTGTGTTGCACAGAATTGCTGTCTTTGCAGACTTCTGCCTTTGCCTATGGGCGAGGTCATAGGTGTTGCCATAAAGATTTTTTTTAACACAACTGTTTTAGAATTATACTTCCTTGCAAGCCTGGGAAAATGCTATTTTGAGGGATTTTTCCTGCTTTTTGCAAGAAAGGTTTTCTTTCTTAAAATAAGAGACAAGACAAATCGATGATGTGAGAAATCTTTATTGACTTCTTTTCAGCGAGTACCCTAACAAGAAAGGCTTGCAGCATCTTGGTTATATGTACGTAATTTTACTTGTCTTTTAAGGAAAATTTCAGTGTTTTTGCCTGAAGTAAAACTGGTTCATGGTTTCATTGGAAAATGATTCTGTGATTTGGTTTGAGACCCAGTGGGGGTGACTGCTCTGAAGAACAACTTTTGTGATTTTTCCCTTGTAAAACATTCTATTAGAGATTTTAACAACAACAAAAATATAATGAAGAGATTAGTCTTTTTTGTGCTGAGTTTCTTTAATTTTAGAGCTGTTCTCCATACTGTACCTGTATGTACCACGTGGCCAACCAGGGCTGCTGATTCAGCTGTAGGCACACAGGAGAAGTCCATAATCCAGCGTTATGTTTGCTCTGTGTTGATGAATTGCATTTCAGGGTCTGCAGCTATGGATGCCTGCACGACAGAGCCAGATCTACCCACAACAAAGCCAGGTCTTTTGACTTTTCCACAGGGAAATGCTGAGAAGTTTGAGTGGGAACAGCTAGAAGAATAGGCTGCAGCAATACAGCCCTCCGTCCTTCTTACAGGAATTATCTCTGAAGTATGGTGCACTGATTTCCATTTGCTGTAGTTATTAAATATTCAAAACAGGGGATTAGGGATATCATGGAAGTGCAGACAGATCCCTCTAATGATAGTATGACTGTCAGGAGCATGCTAGTATGTGTCAGAGAGAAATTGCAATCCAGGCTATTTAGATCTGTGATAAGATCTTATTCTAGTGCTATTATAAAGTCTTGTGTTAATTGAGCAAATCTCTTTTGAAGTTGTTTCATTTCCCTCATTACGTGTCAGAGCAAATAATGGCTATTCTAATGTGCTAATTAAATTTATTTATTGATCTACTTTTTATTTAGAGAAGACAATCCAAACAAGATGCTGCAGTATGTATTTTGGAGGCATGTGGCAAAGCATGCCCACGGTACATCCATGGCTATGGAGAAGTTTCTCTGCCTGGGGTTTCATTTCAGAATAGCTCAGAGTAGTAATGCAGGCGAGTACATTAATCTCCTTAACTATTCAAAAATGAAAGACGGGGTACAATAACTTATTATTTATTGCTCTTCCAACATGTCTGTTTCATAAGATTTGCCATTAAAATTAAAATATAGGCGCTGTAACGGCTGGTTTAAGAGAGTCGATGGCTTTGCTGTTCAGTGCTGGAACATTTGTCACTGTCATTTCCAGCAGGTTTCCTGCCACGCTGGTGTCCTCTGCCAATGGGGTGGCAGAGAGTTTGCACCAAAACGATGCTGGTGGTTACTTAGAAGGACCCAAGAGGTCGGGTTTGGCGGCAGGCAGGCAGGGAAGGTGTGGTGTTGGTGAGCCACTGACAGCTGTATGTTCTTGCTGCACAGTAGCTTCACTGAAACAAAGGGGAGCTGTTGTTTCGGTGCATAAATACAGTCCTGCATTCCACCCTCCAGCCCCCACCTTTTTTCTTTCTTTTTTTTTTTTTTCTTTTTTTTTTTTTCTTCTTTTTTTTTTTTTTCCCCCCAGAAAACAACTGCTATTTATTTTTTGGATCTTGCAGGGGGATGCATGAAGTTACTGCACTGTGCAGCCGTGAAACCAGAATTAGGTGTGTAGGCATTTTAATAGCTACTCATGCCTCCAGAATGATTTTGTGTGTAATAAACTTTTACTAGGAGGAGGACAATAACTATTCATTGCATGGCATAACTTCATTTTCATGTGTATTACAGATTTAGCCCTAATCTTTCATTACATACTTAAACAAAATTATCCTCAAGATTCTTGGAAACAAATCAAGAAACTAAAGGTTTCTTGAGACCCTGTAAGTAGATGTCTCTGCCCATGCTATGCTGTAATGCAACTCTCCTGACTATTGATTGATTTATTTCAGTGCACATGAATGTGCCAAATCCTATCAAGCCATGCTGCTTGAATCACCATATGAACACAGAGCCCCTGCTTTTAGAGTTCAACATTCAATCAGAGGAGACGGTCAAATAGGAAGAGCTGAGTTAACGGGAAGGGAAGCATGGGGATTAGGTTTCCCTAATCCCAGGGTAACGTGGAATTTGTGGCAGAGCTGGAAACTAACCCTGGGTGTCCCAAGCTCTGGTCTGAGGGCCAACCCCATGGAGGATGTGGCATCGCCTATATCTCAGGGGGGATGGAACCCCATGAGGGCTCCAATCAGGGGCTCTGCTGGAAGGAGGACCAGCTCCAAGATTAGCCCAGCACACTCCCAGGTTTTTCCAGTCTGGATCTGACTGGGGGGAAGTTTGCATGGCCTCTGTCTGGAGACCTGCCTGGCTTCTTGTGGAAGTATTCTCCTTTGTATTCAGCCAGAGGCATCTCTTCTTGCCACCTTCCCCTCCTCTTATCTTGCAAAGAAAGGATGATAAAACACACCAGTTATTTCATAGGCTAACAGTGGATGGCCAAAATCAGACCTGTGATCTGGGGGCCAAAAATACCTTTAGCAGGTATTTGGAAAACAGAACACAAAAGTGGATTTCAAAGAGGGACAGCTCTTCCAAATTTCTTTTATGAGTTAGCAGTTGTAGTATGGACGTGCTTCCCCTCTGCCAGGCCATTGTTTTCTTATGTTTCCTCTGAAGTACCATTTCTTTACCAAATTTACAAAAACTTGGCCAGTATTGACTAACAGGGTATTCAGCTGTTGGTTGTTATGTTATGTTGCCATTAAGTAGAGTAGGTATTCATATAACTGATGTTTATATATAGATCTCTCTATCACCCTGCCTCTTGAGCTGCCCTTTTATTTGAAATGGCTTTGAAATTCAATTTATATTTAATTACAACGCATGTATAAATCTAGGATTAAGGGTGAAGAGTTTCATTGTTGTCTTGGCCTTTTTTTAACTTCATTTAATGAGATTTGTGGGTAGTCAGCACTGTTCAGGATTTTGTCTCTGAGGTTTCCCTTCTTTCGGTATAATAACAACTTGTCTATCAGATAAAGAGCTTTAAAATTATTTTTTTTTTAGCTCTCTGTTGAAGGTATGTGCCCAGAGGGTTTGGGTTATGTGAAGGTTGTGTGTCATTCCTGATTTCTGTGCAGGGAAGTTTTTCTCAGCTGGGAGAAAACCTGGCATTTAACCCTCAGACCACGAGTCCCCTTGGCATTTGGGCAATCCTGTGCCTGACAGAGGTGCCGTCCATGGTGCCTCCCAACCAGTCAAACCCTGCCAGGGCTGCATGTTCATGATCACTGAGCACAGCAGAATTAAAAAAACTACCTCACTTAGCCAAGGCAGCAAGGTAACAACGTGATGTGCAGCCTGGTATTTGTTTCACCTGTGAAACTGTTCTCCATTTAAATTTAGCTGTGAATAATCTGGCAAGGATGTTGGAAAAAAAAAGCAGCTGACAACCTCTCCATTACCTGAAATCAAATATTTCACCTCTCCATCACACTCTTGCTCTGGGAACAGGAGGTGACGGTGCCTGAGCCTCTCTGCGAGCGGAGCTGCTGGGAGTGCTGCACTGCCTGACTCAGCCCATGGGATCAATGGTGTTTTCCAAACCCTGCTGGGGTTTGGGCTGAGGCAGTAAAGCTGTGAGCCCGTGGATAGTGGAAGTCCTGCATAGGTGACAGGCCTGACCCAAGGAATGCTTTAGGCTCCTCAGTTCCCTCGCATGCTTGGTCCTTGCCTCCTTCTTTGGCATTGCTGGTGGAAGCAGAAGGCATTGCACAGCTGTGCACAGCCTGGATGCAGCATCTCACCGGTGCACCCAGGGTAATTCCCTCCCATCAGGACTGGAGTAAGGACAGAGGTCTGTGGATGTGAGTTGCATCCACACTTCTGCAGTGTTTTGTTTCATTTTCCCCTGCTCGCAGTGAAGTTCAATGAAAAATTTGTGATCAAACATCTGTTGTTAAGCACCTGCTTCATTTGCAAAATGGTAAATAAACAATCCACGAATGGGCATGGATGGAACTGGCCAACAAGAAAATAAGGCAGTTCAAGCCAGATCTTTCTCAAACGGATGAGCAGGAGCCTCCTGTAAATCTGGGTCTCCTGCATGTGCCACCATTTGTCTCCCCTCTGATTAGGAATGCACTGAATAAATCGGATAGCGCTGTGTTTAATGTGTTCGTTGCCAGCCTGCCATTTGTTGACACAGCGTTGGCATGATGAGCAGCTGCAGGTCAAATTTATTGCCAGGCTCCCCTAAGTCTGCAGCTGCTAAAAATAAACATTTTGCGCAGGTGGAGGCTTTGGCTGGGCTTGTGCTTTGGCTTAACTTGCAAAGTTTGGGATCTTTTCTGAGGTATGCAAATCGCATTAGAAATATTTGGCAAGACAAGTCAGTGCCTGAACATAAAGGAATTCCACTTGAGGATCTGAAGCAGCTCTGATGGGTCTTTTGGCACAGCATCAACTGCCTGAACTTGACAGTGTCTTCCGTACCTCTGTGTTTTCCAAGGTTTTGGTCATCCTGATGAGGTGTTGGCTCCCTCTAAGAAAAGTTTGTCAAGGTTGAACTTGGTCACTCTCATTGACTGATTGGGGATCAGTCTGTTGGGATATCTGCCCTGTGTTCATGGCCCTGGTGTTGGACTGCCTGACTGTTGCAGTGATATTGATACCAGAAGAGCCACTCGACAGCAGATGTTTCACTGAATTGGGAAAATGAGGCAGCTGGAGGCAGAAGTTGGCAGTGGAAGGAGCATTGAGTCCACCTCCAGGGAGCGGGAGGTTCAAGTCAAAATAGCACTGCAGGTCAGAAGACAATCCAGGTTTTAGACACCAGAGCTGCAGTCCTTGTAAAATAAGCATTCAGCTTCCTTGAGCTGGAAAGAAAAAGATGCTTTTGAAAGTTTGCAAATGGAGTTGCCCTTAGACAGCTAGCATTTAAGCAAAGTTTAAAGGATAATACTTGTGTAATATACCCATGCAAGACAGTCCATCTGACTTAGGTGTACTGGATCTCATTCGTTGTCATCTGGTGAGGAGATGATCCTTAAGCTTGTGGGGACCAGAAAGAGAAAGAGGAAAATTGGTTTCCTTTATCCCCAGTGCTCTCCATCATTGAGCTACAGCCCCCCATCCAGAGACACCTTTGCATATTGCAGTTCCGTGTCCCCTGGGAATTGCTCCGGGCCTCTGTGCTTATACTGCCCTTTTGTATATTTCAGAGACCGTCAGAGTAGGTTCACACTGTTTCAATAAAGCTGTCCTGGGTCAATATCTGAGATAAGGCTCTTGCTTTCAGCGGTGCCAGACAGTGTAGATAAGGGGGGATTGAAAAATTTCCTGAGATTTCATATACTTTCAAATAAACAAATAAATAAATGAAATTTAGCATCCTTTCAACCCTGGGAATCCAACATGTTCAATTAAAGAAAAAAGAAATCCCATTTTATCTTGTCGCTATAAAATGAAATTAGGAAGCCTTTAAAAACCTTTAAAACTGGCTTCTAGATGTGTTGATTTGATTCACATGTATTTATGAAATGGGACCTTCAGTGTGAGATTTAATAGCTGGTTAAGAAGAAGAAAAAAATGATTGTTATAAGTGCTTATTATTTTATTTCCTTCTGGTGTGGCTTTGTCCAGGGAGCTTTCTTGCCTCGCTACCTGACTGCACACTGAATTTCATTGTTCAGTAATCCAGTCCAGCTGTTCCAGCTGTTAAATATTCAACCAAATACTGGGTGTTTTTCTTAACAATTCATTTGTATTTAGTTACCTTCTTCCAGTGCAGATTAGCTACTGAATAACCAGGAGTTGGAATAGGAGCTCGTAATTTTAGATGCTTCCATATGTACTTGGCTTAACACATTATTTTTCCTCAAAGATTGCACTCATAGGTATTTTATATTAGTATTTTTCTAAAGTCCTAACTTCTAGATACTTTTTAGATTTTAATATACATCAGGACTTTCAGTTAGTGTCTAATTGGCGCCATTCATTTTCTATTTTTCTATTGTTGGAACAGATTTTTCTAAAATAGTATACCTTATTAATTTAGGGAACGGTTGAAATACTGATGGTTTTAAATTTTGTCCAGGAAATCACGTGAATAGCATGTTAAAAGCCTGAGGATTGAAAGTGCTTAGCTTTATTTTTTAAAAAAAAAGTTATATTGTACACTCTGCTGAAGTTGTAAAAGGTTTGGTGTTTGTTTGTTTTCCTTTCTGATTAATAATCCAAAATATTTTACTGAGCAATACTGAGTTTTGAAGAGAGGTGCTTTTCTATAGTAGAGCTTTAGGAGTGCTATGTTGTTGCATGGTGTCTTCTTTCCATGGCTATTTCGGTGTCTTTGAGTGATAGTATTTTCTTGGCTAGCACTAGATGCTGCTTCACTTCCAGCCAAACCAGGCAGCCTGGAGAGCCCTGTGGGACTGTGCAGCTTTTCTGTGTATCCTCAGCCTAAAAACTCTGAGCAGGTTCTAACTGCATTGCATTTGCTACTGTGTAAATAATACATGCAAGCCAGGTCCTTCAGACAGCGTGGTGGCATTCAGATGACTGCAAATTGCAAACAGTTGATTTGCTGGAACAATTCAGTTTAAGTTGAAGCAAAATTACCTGATAATTTTGGCCATATTTAGAAAACACTTTTACTTGGAGAAAGAAAAAAAAACTGGTTGTTCTGAGCTAAGGAAGAATTTTTCCTCTCCAGATTAAAATTGAATATTAGGAGGGAAGGCTATACCCCTCAAGAAGGAGATATTTTTCACAGATTTTGTTTTGAGGTTTTGTAGGAAAAGCACCAAATCTTGCATTTTCTTCTGCGTTTCCCATTACTTTGGAATTGCAGTAGTAACCAGGCATGTCATAAGCCTAAGTTTAAATTGGAGATTTTTAACAGATGGTTTCTGGCAGAGTGCTCTAGACATAAGGTATTTTCATTTGTGTTTAACTCCTACTGAAGTAGTATTAAATTTTTTACATATTCATTGCCTGAAAAGCATAGGAATTTGTATAGGGTCTGTGAAGAAGTCTGCCCTTATTGACAGAGAGGTGGCATATTTGACTTATCAACAGAAATGTAAAGATAATTTCTTTTTGTAATACTATTTTTTTTAGTTGGTTTGGTTGTTTGGTGGGGTTTTTTTGCAAATTTCTTGGGTTTTTACACTTGGCTGCTAAAAGCAGTCCTTGCAAAGGGTCTTTCTTTTGATGGTCAGTGAGAATGTTCATCTTTGCATTTGAACGAAACTGTTTGAGATAAAACTTTATTATCTGGATGTAATTGTGCCTTTAGATGTTCTTTTGAACACTGCATTTTGGAATCTGTGTCTGTAGGGAGTGCAGAAGACACGTCCCTTTTGAGGAAAGGCAACAGGCTTGTAGTCCCTAAGAAAATCCATTTTAATGGGGTACACAGCAGCAAAACCATGGGAATGCCAATTGGCTCCAAGGATGTACAGGAAGAGAGGGCTTTGAGCCCAGTCCTGGCAGAGGTTGGTGTCTCCATTCTCCCTATGGTCCCTGGGAGTAGGACATCAGAGTTTGTAGCGTTGCCTTACATCACCTCTTTATTTGCCTGCACTTGTTGCCAATACCAGCTATTTTTCACAGCAAATGGGTTGCAAGGGGAGTCCTGTGCCTTTTGCCCAGCACACCTTTGGCTGGTGGCATGGAGGAGGGAGGGAAGCTCTTGAGCAGATCTGCCTGTGCTGCTGGATACAGAAATTCAAGAAATTGGGGCTTTGCTTAGCAGCACTGTTTTAGTTTGCTCAACAAAAGAGTTGCTTTTTGTTTGCTTCTACAGTAGTTTGGGTTTAGGGAAGAAAGGGCTTAAAGACAGTTGCATTTTTTCAAAGCTGTTTTCAATCAGAGATCATGCAAAATATCCATCAGTGAGATTTATGTTATTTGTATAGCAAGGCAATGGAATTATCGTCAGTCTTGAGAGTTGTCTTGCATCAATAGGGGAGGAAACCATTTGCTTGGTACAGTTCCTAGTGTAATTACCTAAATAATAGACTTCATACAGCCAGAAGAAAGAAAGAGCAAATAATTTCTGCACTGCCTGTGACAGGGTAGTGTAGGAAACATATTGCAATGAGTGTAAGAAAGGCTGTGCCGGCTCAGACCCAGGGTCTGTCTGGCCCAGCAATCTGTCTTCTGCCCTGACCATAAGCAGACACTTAGGAAAGAACAGGAAAAAGAAGAATGGATTTGTCTGTGATCCGAATTTAGGTCCTGGAATATCACCACTGACATTAAACTTAGGGGCAGATTTCAGGCACTCAGAGAAGTTCCTCTTGAAAATGAAAGGGATGGGATGCAGATGGGAAAGTGTCTTCCCTGTATTCACTTTCCTCAGGATCTTTCTACAGGGTTTTGCTCAAAGAGTTGCGATAGGAATTATTTTCTTTGTAACCAGAAGTCGCCACTGATGCTTAGGAAAATATTTTTGCAGCACTGTTGACAGTTGTGCTGCAAACCCTGATGTAAAGTGCTCCCTGCTTTCAGAAGCCATTTTGTTGGCTGCACTGATTAAATTTGCTTGGAGCAGGTTTAATTAAGGTGGTGTTGAAAGCCGTCACTCGAGCCAGGGACTCCTGTGTGCTGGGGTGCCTCCATGCTATTAGCAATAGTTCAGCGGAATTAAAAAGGGAGGCTTCACCTGGTTTCTTATTTGGCTCACTTGTTGAGGGAGGATTACTAGGGCCTCAATATTTATGTACCAATTTGTGTTATTGGTACCCACTCTGGCAGATTTCAGAACGTTTTGATTTACTTCCTTGCAGACATGACTTGTTTATTTAATGTACACATATAAATGGAAGGGAAGACTGCTGGATAAATAGAACAATTAAAAAAAAAAAAGGATTTCTTGGTACCTTTTGTATCATAATAGAAGAGAAAATGCTAGAAAAGTTTCCAGCGCAGATGGGCTGTTTCCAGATGTGAATAAATATTTCTGCATTCCAGAGAAGTAGAGCTGTGGGTTGACCCCTGGCTCTGTGAACGGGCTGAATCAGCACCACAGATCCCTAAAGCTTGAGCTTTCTGAATATCATCCAACCCGACAATACTACTGGGTAAGCTTCCACCTTCCCTTTTGCCCAGTTTAATCTTTATGAATTACCTAAAAAATAGGATAATTTAAAATAGCAAAGTATTCTTTCCTGGGTAAAGTCTGGAAGGCTGTTTTTATCTGTGCTGTTAAATCCATTAAGGTTGTTTGAGCTGCGACAGCTGGAAAGCAGAATATGTGTGCTCTCAAATGGCAAAGGCATTTGGAAATTTAGGCATTTGATTTCCTCCATGCTTGAAGGTGTCAGCCAGCCATGTATTTTTAGGTCAGGTGTGCGTACGCAGGCACAATGGATTGCTGTGGGCAGAAAGTGCATCCCCATAAGGACTTGTTAGAGGTAAAAATGGAAATGAGCTGCAGGTCATGCTCCAGATCTTTTTTATCTGTTTGCATGCTGTATGTGAGAAGAAGAGGACAAGTGTTATCTGGCAGATGACAGGGTAGCTGAGGCATCCTGTCCCCCAGGCTGGTTCCCAGTCCCTGCTGGTTCCAGCTGCTGGTGCTGCAGCACTTCTCCAGTGAGCCAGACCAGGTCCCACATCCTGTGGAGAGCAGCCCCCGTTTTTGCTGGCTGGATGAGGGGAGTCAGCCTATGGAGATGTTCTGGGTGCCTCAGGCCAGGGCATAGTAAGCAGACCAGTTTCTAGCCCAAACTGCACCCAGAAAGAACTTTTTTTTTCCCCAAAGTGCTCAACATGTTCAGAGCAAGCAGGTTCCTTGTGTGTGTACCTTTAGGTGACTGTGGGTGACAAATCTGGAGTCAGCTGTGATTTTCCTGTGGAACCATACCTGCTGTAGAAGCAGTTGCTGCAAGGACTTTGCTGAAGTTTACAGTGTGTGTATGTAGTTGCTAATTCAATAATGCAGGAAGTATGTGCTCAGCTTTAAGCCGTTAGCGCTTGAACTGGTGTAGAAACACAGAACGGCAGAAGAATGCCAAGTTACTGGCCAGTTACCATGCAAACAAAAACATGTTATGAAATATGACATCTCATTGGAACAGAGGCATGCTGTGCTGGGAGTGTTGCTGGAAATTTGGAGATGTATATAATTTCTTTGTTCATTGCCTGTATTGCATGGAAACGACCTGGAACTACACCATCACAAAACAGTGTAAAGTTAACAATTCCAGTATAGAAGCTCTGGTGCCCAAACAAGTGAGGATGCAAAAAAGCTAAGTCAGAAATCCAAACTGTAGCTCTTGACTTTACAAGACAACTGCAGTGAATGATAGAAATAAGTGCTCTCTTGTGGGCCAGGTGTCAGGTTTGGAAAATACAAGTTCTGTTCCATTTTAATGGACTATTTGTAGGATCTGAAGTCATCCAGCCTGGAATATAGGTTATTATTTCTCCATATAGCTCACTTTCCTTTAAGTTAATATGCAGATTTCACTTAGATATTCTGCTTGAGGCTAATGTAATCATTCTATTTGAAAGCATCTAACCACAGGCAAAATGGAAGTGCAAAATGATACCATATTCTGTTTCAGGGGTCTATCATCTGATGCAAGTTGAATTCTGCCAGGAGCAGTAGATTTGTACTTGGTAATCTCTGTTTTGTCACTAATAAAAACATTTTATTATGAAAAGGCAGAGATCCAGCTGCTCCTAAGAAATTTTGCTTCTCCAACAAGCTCAATTTCTTTTGGCATGGAAACTTGTTGTCCCCTCCTACCTTTTTTCTTTCAGATGCCCTACTCTCCTTGTCACTGCAAGGAAATGATCCTGTGTCTCATGCAGCTCACATTCTTGAATTCACTGCCTGACTGATTAGCCAAGGACACGCACAGCCAAAGTACTGGGTGTGAAGTTCTGTTGCCAGACAGCTTGCTCAAAAACACTTCAGAGGAAAGAGGAGAGGGGGAAGAAACCCACTTGCCAGTTTAAGGACAAAGCTTATTTACTATTAAAACTTCTCCAGTCAGCAGAAGCAATACTAGCTGCAAAGCTGCATTTGCATTTATAGTACAAATATGAAAAATGAACTCTACCATGAGTGTGTCCTTAAAGAGATTATAAATCCACTCCCTTGACTGGTATGCAGCGCAGTGTTTTGATTGTTATATCTAGATATGTTGCACTTGAAAGTGCAGCGTGTGGTGTGCTTGGAAAGACACTGACACAAGGATTTTGAAGACAAAGTAATTTTACAGTGGAAAACCCTGTAATGAAAGCAACCCCACTAGTACGGGACTGCTGTGTTGTTTTATTGGATATCTGTAAAGTTTGGCATGTGGTGGGTTAATAATGAGATACTCTTTGTGTATAGTTCAAGTGAAGGCCACCAGCTATGACTTCACTTTGGCTGGGGTTTCCCTGTAATCCATTTAGCAAATTAAAGAGATTACTTTGATTGGTGCCATTATCTCCTATTCTCTTGCGGTTGAACCACTTAACCTGTGCTTAATTGAAAGAGATAGAGAGGGTACAGTAACAAATACAATCAAATGAAAGGGGCAATAGGATCTGTAGGCCAAACAAATGATCAGCACTAGGCTAACAATAGCAGATTAGAGGTGAGATCAATTAATTAGAAGCTATTGTAGGCGTTGGGTGGCTGCCAAGCTTTCTAATAGCCTAAGCCATCATGCAGTTCTGTTTAGGAGGATTTTAATGACTGGGAGTTGATGCGGTTATTTCAATAATTACCTATTTTAATAATTACTTCATTAGAATATAAAATGTATTGTTCTGCAGGCTCTGTGGGAAAGACAGCTTTGTTAACAGTGCACCTGGATCCAGGGGTGGGTACGTAGCGGTGTCGATCGTGCCCTGCAACATCCCTGGGCTGGAGCTGCCAGGATAAAGGTCACCGACCACCTTGGGATCTCCAAGCTCATACCAAGAGGTGCAGGGCGTGTTTCCAGAAGTGCTGCCTGCAGGCCTTTGGCTGGTGAGGGCTTTGAACGACAGCCTGCGAGTTTTTGTTGCCTGCGGTGCTGTAGGGGTGCCCAGGTATGTTCCCATTTCTGCTCAGCACCTGAGGCTCCAGGTCATGGCTCTGAGCAGCACTGGTGGGCCGAGGTCGCACCCATTTCTGAATCAGTCAGAGCAGAGAGGATAGGAGCAGGTAGATGGGAGTAGGTGGTGGCTGGTAGAAGTGAGCAAGGCAGAAACATTGTCTGTCTTTTAGGAGATGAGGAGTTCTTTCCCCCACTGGTGCAGGAGTATTAGGTGCATCCTGCTGGAAAGCTTCAGGTGCTCTTGTTTGACCCTCATTCCAACTGCTGGAATAACCTAGCTCCATGCCTGGTATATGTTCAAGTGAGCAAAGTTGTAAAGAACAAGCATTGATCTCCTCAAATACTTTCATTTATTAGTACTCTTTGTCCATACAGGCATTGAGCAGTTCATAGGTAGCATGCTTTTCATGTGCAGTAGCAAATAATTTCTTTACATGAATTTTCTAGGAGTCACTGAATTTGGTTTCAGAGACAGTTGAGACTAAGTTTAAAGAGTTTTCTAGGAGCAAGGAAATTATTGTAAAATCTTTAGGAAGGCTTTACTGCTAGATACTTTTCTATACTTATATATGATGAATATGGTGTCAGGTAGATTTACACATAGCCATGTGTGTAGTACTACTTTTATTTTTATTTTGCTACATGCTGAAGAAGGCAAATGTTGTCTCTGGAGGTGTGAAATATCCCAAGGAAGTGATATTTGGATCTGCAGAGCAGAATTTACCTGAAAGTTAATGTTTAAAATACAAACCTATTTTCTTCCATGGGAGGGGGGTTAAGGGAATGGAAGGGGAATTGTAGAGGGAGAATTTTTTCTGAGACATTGAAATAATTTAGGTGCAAAATTTCAGCAAACTTTTCTGTGACTTTTTCAGGCTGGTGATTTTATCTGGGTGGGAATTGTGCCGAGAATGCAATTTTATTGTAGCTTTAGTTTTTGTTGTTGATGTTTCTGCAAAATGGTAAACTAGGTTCTTGTTTTGAGTGTGTGCATGAACAGGATTTGCTCTGAACTGGGATGGCAGCTTCCCAGGGGATTAGCAGTCAAGGAAAACCTGTAATAGAATAATGGCAAGTACTGCTCTGAATGTGGACAACACTGAGTGGCAGATGTACACAGAGATAAAGAAGAGAGCGCAGACTCTAGGAAGTAGGAGTCCTGGTCATCTTTCTTCATTATCATTCTGTGATAATGAAGAAAATTAGAGAGTGTGGTGTTTTGGTAGTGCTTGATGAGGCTGCATGTTTGGGTTTGTGAGTAAGTCCTCAAAACATCTTGGGGTTTCCCAAACTATACAATCCTTCTGGAACGCCGTGTCAATAATCTCCAGATGTGTGAGAGGATATAATGGAAACAGCCATCCTGTGCCCTTTTCTGTCTCTGATCTTGATCAGAAACATGTGAAATGCACATGCATATGATAAAGCAAAATAGTTGTTTAGCGTAGTTGAATTCATTAGAACTTCAGGACAGATCAGTTTTATCTGAAGAGTGAATGAAGTTGCTATTTAATCCAAACTGCTTGCTCCCTCCTTCTAAGGTAGGAAGGTAGTCTGTAAAGAACTTGGTATCCCTGGATGGCCTTGGTTCAACAGAGACACAAGAATGGCTGATGCACTAAACAGATGCACTGAAGTTGGACCATTGAAAGAAATAAGCAGTCAAACTCTTTTATCAAGTCTTTGTGGTACTGAAGTTTTCTTCAACATTTGACACTGGCCATATTAATCTTTGCAGTACAAGACTGCTCAGGTTTTAAAGATGTATTTTTCATAACTAACATCTATGTTTCTGAAATAACATGCATGAATGATTAATTTTGGAGAATAGCATCTAGACCCCTTAGCTTGGATGATGCAATTTCTTTTAAATGAGTAGGCTGAGCAGGCATCAGAGCTAAATATCCTCTTACTCCAAGGGATACTAACCCCTCGGGGCAGGATTCAGGTCATTAGCAGGTCAGTTTAGGAAAGCATATACTGTTGCTGCCTCCATCCCTCCTGGCCTGAAGATAAACATAAAACTCCAGTTTCCATTGTTACCAGACCAGGAACCTTCACAGGCCATATAAGCAGCTTAACAATTGTTAAAATACATTTATGAGTTTAAAAGCTTAGAGGTTTTATCAGTGATGGAAAACGTAGTGGGTTTGGTGGGTTTACAAAGGAATGCATTAATCGAATCCTTTGTGCCCCATCAGAATTTTATATGTAAATATCTACTTACATACTCCAAGAGAATTGTTATGTATGGGGAACAAATGACGCACCATAGACTGGTACGTTTAAGATTTATCAGCAGGTATTTAAGATGGCTGCAGTCTAAGGTTACACACTAAAAGGACAAGTAATCTGGCCATACCAACTGTATGCCAATAAACTTGTTACACAACACTATTCTATATTCATTTATATGCCATATGGGTTATAGAAAAGCTATTTAAGAATCTTTTGGAGGGCTTTAAGTTTTATTGTGACTTTTCTCCCAAAATCCTGCTCCTGCAGAGTGAGGAGGTATGCTTATTAAACAGCAAAACACCTTTAGAAATGACCTAAGAACTTTTCTCTTACAAGGGTTGATGTTATAACTTTCAAGTTTTAACTGGTGGGCACACCAAACCTTTAGTGCTCGCTGGTAGAGCTGAGGGTAGTTGTTAAACTTTCACAACAACAATGAATCTAGATTCCCCGAGCTGTCCCTTTCTGTGTAGACTGGGGAGAAGATGGCCTCTTTCCCAACCCTCATTGCTTTTCATGGAATTACAATGCTGAGCTTTAGAAAGGACCTTAACTGCATTGAAACTGAAAATGAAAAAGTTACCAGGCAAAAGGGAGGGGATGTGTTCAGTAAATTAATTTACTATATGATGCAGCACCTTTCCACATGGATATTGCCACCCTTCTGTGTTTGCTTACATATATCATGTGTATGTATATTGAAGACCAAAATCTGGAATGCTGTATCCTGTAGAGTGACACAAGGTAGAAAATGTATTTTTGCATATAGTTGGGGGATAGGAATTAAGTGTTCTTTGCCTGCGCTGTTTAGAACCTCTAAGATATCGGATGTATCCTCAGGGATTTAGAGATCCCAGGTCTAAAACTGGCGTTCTCTTAGCTGGGGTGTCAGACCTTGTGTGGGTCTATGTGGTTTCAGCAGCTCTTCCAGACATGGGTGTGCATGCACATCTACAGGGATGTTGTATAGAATGTGATTTTAATAGTAGCATTTCTTCCTGATTTTTTTTCCTCCCTACTGACCTCTCCAGTCAAAAGGTGTACATTAGAGAGACACAAACTGAAATTTTTTGGTAAAACCCCAAATCTGTTAGTAATCTGGGTTGAAATCCTACCCTGTGGACATCAGTGACAAAAATCCTATTACTTCAGCAGGGACTGGATTTCAGTCTTTGTGCTTTTTATGTTTATGAGATTCATGGAAAAGCCAAGTTCAACACTAAAAACACATGCAAGGTATAAAAACAAAATGCCGACATGCAGACTCTCAATAAAACAGGGTCTAATAAGTTACTGTCCAATCTGGATGACAGATATTGTGTAATACTGTTTTAGCAGTCAAATCTGCCTTCATCATGGTTTGGAGTTAAAGCAGGAGATGGTCAAAATATTGCCATGATTTTAATGTAAAAAATAAATTACAGGAAGTTACAGAAATGTGTCAAGAAGGAGGCCTGATGCAGGGTTCAGCAGCAGAGTGTAATGGATTTGATCGCTCCTGCTTTCCTTAGGAGGAGTCACTGTGTAAAGTATTTGGAGATAATCTGAGCAGAAGGGCCACAGCCAAAGCCCTGTATTTCTTTTTCCAAGTCTCTGATGCAGAACATTCTTAGTTCCTTCACTGCCCCTTGAATTCAAATCCTGGCTTTGTTACTCCAAATAAAATATAAATCCAGGATATATTTCAGTCCCATCTGTATGTGCTGGGTGAAGTACAACAGGTGGAACCCATTTGCTGAATAATTACTAGGATGCAAACAACGAGGAGCTTTACAAGGAAGTCATCTCTCTTCATCACAGCTCTGGTGTTAAGGCCGTATTTGTTCCTGATAATCAGCAAAATTTCAAAAGAGCAGTAATGAAATAACTCAGAGCCCTCTCCCCAAAAGCCATATGTTCAAACAACGAAAGACTTGCTATCCTTTCAGCAAAAATTAAAACAAATCCTTTGAAGATTACTGCAATTATCCTCCCCTCCCCCTTTTAACCATAAGCAAGCTTTTGCGGCTTTCTGCTCTGACAGAGGGTTAGAAAGGGAAGTTCATTTCTGGAGAGGCTGAATTCTGGATGCCTGACGTCAGAATTCCTCCTACCCATGACTCCATCCTGCTGTCTTGAACGTGGTGGCAAAGCTCCTTTTCATTAACTTCAGCTGTACAAGGTCAGGCCAACCTCAACCCCAAGCCATCTGCCTCTGGAGAGACATTTGTATTGGCCCTAGCAAGAGGTAGCCATTTGTTCTCTTACACCTTTTAATGCCATCTATGACTCTCACCTCTCTGTGTTCACAGCTTTGGCTTAAGCTGCCTTTGCACATGGAATTTACTTCACCTGCATCCATTTCATGCTGTCCTGCTGCCTTCTCAGCCATTGGTGGCTCCAGTTGTTTGGTGCCCCCCAATATCATCTTTGCAGATACTAAATAACCTCAGGAACTGAAATCAGGCCTCCTTAGGAGCAACTTCAAGCAATAAGATTAGAAAAAGAAAAGGTGGTTTTGGAATTCTTCATTGGTGATGAGTGCAGGTTGATTCTGCCTGGGTGAGCCTAATGAGCATGGTGGTTTGTGCAGGGTAGAGAAGCAAAACTGGTCATTTCTCCTGACAAGAGGGGGGAGTTGCTGGTTAAGGAGCATGGGCTGTGAGTAGAGAGATCATGGTAAGGGGAACTGTGGGACTGGCTCTGCCAAAGCACCCCTATGGCTTAGACTACTTCTGTAAAGTGATGGGAGTCATAATGCTTTAATTTCTCATTTTCCTTGTTCCCCTCTATTTCTTTAAGAATTTTAATAGTATGGTGGAAGATACTGATAGGTAAGGAAGCTTTGAGGCACTGCCTTTTTCAAAATTTGTTAATTTTGAATAAATCACTGGTTTATGAATTACAGATTTCCTTTTCAATAAGGATGGCCAATGGAAATTCCTTGTTGAATCAAGGAGTCACATAGAAATAATTGTTGTGGGGTTTTTTCCTTGTGTAAAGACAGTAAGAATAATATTTCTGATTCTTTTTTCTTTTTCAAAATATTTTTTCAGTTTTGTATATTTGTTACTGTATCTGTCCATGCCAAGATGCAACTAAGGAAAGACTGGCATCCTACGTATTCATTTGTTTTCGTTTTGTTTGGTTTTGACTTGAAGCATATACTGCCATGCAGTTTTGCAATTTTTTTCTCTTGAATTGCTGTTTGGAGCACTGCATAGGTTGATAATTTCCTCTTCCAGGACTCTATCTTCCACACCTACCTATTGTCAGAGTTTAGGCAGAAGACCCAGTCTTATAAAATAACATTTTAAAGTCCAGGTCTTGAGTTGTCTGTGACCTATTGACACGCAGAAGTATTTCATGTGACTGCAGCATGATATGTTGTTTCTCAGTAGCATGTTCTCTGGGTTTTTTGAGTTTCATGACAAGGGTATTATTATTATTATTATTATTATTATTATTATTATTATTATTATTATTATTATTATTATTATTATTATTATTATTATTACTGCTGCCATTATAGTTGACACCTCCCTGCACACATTGGCATCAGTTGTTCCAGAGCAAAGGTTCTTCCTTTTGAATGTGTTGTATGATTTGCAAAAAATCCTACAAATCAATGACAACCCTGCGATGTGCTGGAATCCTGCTCACACGTAATTACCTGCTGAATAAGAAGTGGATCAGTGACAAAACCCAACAGAGCTGGAGCAGCTTGCTGCAATAAGATTTTTCAGGGTGTAAACCATTTGTGGGCAAAGATTGTGTTATAACTCCACTGTATTCCCGATAAATTCTTGAAAAGCCTTAAATCTGATCCTTAAATTTGACAGATATGCTATATTTGTGTGGTGGGTTTTACCTACCGTAGCTCTGTGTCCTCTGAGTACAGCTAAGAAAAACCTGTGAGATTGTTAAATGGGAGCTTCACCTGCCAGTCTGTACTGCAAGATCTCTATAGCAACCAAACATAAATCAAGAAAATGGCCCCTTTTGTAAGTTGGTTAATAGGCACAACATGCTTCTTTAGAAAATCCAACTATTCTTTCAATAGACTTTGATTGAAAGTCAGCCTTTTCTACAGACACATTCACATTCACATCTAGTAGCAGCTTGTATGGCTGTCCAAGGTCTAATTTATTACCCTTTAAAGATTGGGCAAAGAAAAAATGGTTCTCGGAACAATGTTTACATTCAGAGGCATAAGCACAGTGCCACAAAAGAGCATCCTTTTGTTCTGAACCCAGAATATTAATCTTTAACCTACTTCTTATTTCAATTCCTCCTGCTTTTATTTGGTTAGCCACATTCTTCCCTTGTAATTGAAATCTTAACGATTTAATACCTTATTTATTAGCGGTGCTAGCAGATCTCTCTGCTGTTGTTTTTCCTAAATCTTGATGTGCATTGATACATTCCTTAGACTTTTCTGCTAGTAGTATTAGCTGGCTCTTCTCCTGAAGAGGTTTCCAATAGCAAGGGCAGGCATTTTGGCTACTAGGGTTCCTGACATAAAATTCTGGTGTGCTAACCAGGGTATAATCTTCTTCCTACTTTATTTAGAGTTATGCACTGGGAATATTTCTAACAGATATATTGTGTTCAGGCCCCCATAAATGCCAAAGGAAAACATGCAAGTGCAATACAGTAGAGGAGGAATTGGATGCCAAGGTGTTTTTATGTGAGATCTGGAGCTGACTCAAGAACCAAATTGTAGATTTTCTTTCAAAGGAGAAGGAAAACTTTGCAATTCCCCATTTCTTTCTGGCTGTGGGGGAAAAATAAAAGTACATCTGGTTCAAATATATTGCAACAGGAATTAACCCACTTACTTTCAACTAAGACAGGAAGCATGGGAGAAGTGGTTTTCAGGGAGCAGATAAATTAAATGCATTTAGCTTGGCGTGGGCTATTGCATATCCCTGAACATGGGGGGCATCTTGCCTGGATGGAGGAGGAGAGAGGAATGGAACAGAGCACTTACAGCACCTCATTCCTGGCCAAAATGGGAGGGATCGAGTGGTGCCTCCTTACTCTGGAAGCAAACTGAAGAGAGCTTGGGAGGTGGGGTTGGGACAAAGTACCCTGCAAGAGAAAAGTAGAGACTGTCTTTAGCAAAATCGTGAAAACACCCCTTCTGGTTCTTCTGAGAAACAAAAGGATATAAAAATATTCTTTGCCTCAGAAGTGTTCCAGTCATCCACATATGGGTGCCAGGAGAACTGTGTGCATACAGATACAGATACAGATACAGATACAGATGGGTATGCACACGCACAGATCACGTAAGTGTTTGTGTGCCTCAAGTAGGCTCAATGCTGCCTGCTTTAGATGGAAGCACAACACATAATTTGAATCCTCATTTTACTTTTCTGTTAAAAAATTGCCAAAATATGCAAAGTTGTGCATGAAGCTGTTAGCTTGTTAGTGCTTTGTTCTGTGCCACTTTCCTGTTTGCTGTTGGTGTGGGATGTTACCTGGGGGGATTCTTTGGCAAATGGTGCCAGCAGGCACAGTGTCATCACCATGCCAAGTGCCAGAACAGTTTTCACCCCTTTTGTTAATGTGCAAAAGGCTATTTAGTATATGTTACTTCATTGCATTAAAAAAAATCACAGGATGGGTCAGGTTGGAAGAGACCACAGTGGGTCATCTGGTCCAACCTCCCTGCTCAAGCAGGGCCATTCCAGAGCACCTGGCACAGGATTGTGTCCAGGTGGTTCTTGAGTATCTCCAGTGAGAGAGACTCCACACCCTCTCTGGACAACCCGTTCTAGTGCATGGTCCCTCACATAGTAATGAAGTTCTTCCTCATATTCAAGTGGAACTTCCTGTGCATCATTTTCTTCCTATTGCCTCTTGTCGTATTGTTGGGCACAACTGAGAAGAGCCAGGCTCCACCCTCTTGGCACCTTCCATGCAGATACTTGTAGAAATTGTTTCGGTTCCTTATCATTTTTTTTCATCTTGAGGCTGCAAATGCCCATCTCTCAGCCTTTCCTCATAAGAGAGATGCTCCCGTGCCCTGTTGATCTTTGTAGCCTTCTGGTGGACCTTCTCTAGGAGCTCCTGTCTCCTTTGTAATGGAGAGCCCACGGCACTCCAAAGGAGGCATCACAAGGGCTGACTAGAGGGACAGGATCACTGCCCTTGCTCTGCTGGCAATGCTCTTTGCAATGTGCCCCAGGACACCCTTGGACTCTTTGGCCCCCAGGACACACTGCTGGCTCATGGACAGCTTTTTGTACATCAGGAACCCCAGATCCATCTTCACAGAGCTGCTTTACAGCATGTCAGCCCCCAGGTTGTTCTGGTGCATGGGGTTATTCTTCCCCCATGGCAGGATGCTGCATTTGCCATGGTTGAATTTCAGACCATTTTTCACTGCTCATCTCTCCATTGGCATACAGTATATGTCCTGATGTTACTAACTGCATCAGTAATATTGTAGCAAATATTTGTTAGACATCTGTCACCTCTCAGACTGCAGCTGGTGAAATGATGCAACCTGCAGTCCCTTCTCTTTCCAATAGACTGTAGGAATAGATTAGCACTGCTCACATTATTTCACATTCATAATAGGGAGATAGGTAGACTGCTTCAGAGTAGTGGGCATATGGAGGATGTTTCTTGGCTTGTTGAGGGGCTTTCAGTTCAGCTGTGCTTTCATTTCAGCTCTGGTAGCCTGCTTGATACACATGGTGGTGGAGGAGGTGTCTGCTGCATACTTTAAAAACCTCTCAGAAATCCACAAAACTAACAAAGAACAAAAAAAAAAAAACACCAAAAAAGAAAACAAAAAAACCCAAAAAAACCCCCCTAACACATCTCTCAGAAGTGGCCACGATTTTCAGAACCTTGGCAGGTGTGTCTGTCTCCATACTCAGGATCAGAAATACCTTTGAAAAATTCTTGGGTTTGCATATTAAACCCACCACCTCGCTCTACCTACGTGGTCTCTTGTGAGGACAGATATCACAGATCCGCGCGCATTAGGGCAACAAGCTCCTGGCATGAAACTCCATTAAGTCAGCAGTTGACACATTCTGCATTTGTTTCTGCATTTTGTTTTGCCCTGTGGAGAGTGTGTTACAGCAGTCCAATTCCAAGTTGACAAAAATACGGATAAACTGTGACAAGGTTTGCGTGGAAGGGAATAGGTCATGCCCTTTTCACCGGTCTTGAGCAGAGGGAAGTGCTCTTGGGCATGACCGTTCCATGGGTGCCCAGGAATAGTCTGCAACCTAATACACAGGTTTTAAATCTATTAGGAACTGACAAGCTGTTTTATTAGTGGCAACGACATAATTTTCCCCAGCTTGTCCAACTGCTTTCTTCTGTGCTGTTAACACTATCTTAGTCTCATCTTAGGCACAGGGGCCAAGTCCCACATTAAGAAGATGATATAAAAAAGGGAGTTTGAAAGCAAAGTGTGACCATAAAGCATCTCTGTTTCTTTTGTACTTTTGAAGCTTCCACTGAAAGTAATATTTTGTACCTAATTTTTTTTAATGTTCCAACCTAGTCCCACATATGGGATTAATTAGACAAGACAAATGGCTATGAGGAAACTCATCTCTTTCTGGGAGGTTGTTTTCTGATGTTGTCATCCCATTATTTCCACTTTTCAGTTGCTTGTTTGAATGACTGATGGACTCAATCACTTCTTATGTTTGATAGGCAAATACAGCATTCCACTTTGCAGTGTGTGTGTGTATGTGTGCATCTACAATAAACATTCATTTTTAATTTACTCTGTTTACCTTGAGGGACTGCCAAGAAGTGATTCAGATATTCCAGTGCAAAGGGTTTTTCTATTGTGATACAGGACAAAGGAATGTTGAGCATATGCTCTTTCTTCAAAGAAGAAAGAATATTATTTATTTGTGCAGCTACAAGAGGGCTGGTTTTCCTATGTAAACAGTCACTTGATTTTGTTTGTCACACAGTCTACTAAATCTTTTATTCCTGTGTTTAAAAGGAAAAGTTTGCTGTGCAATGACAAAGAATTTCAACACACAGTTCCAGTGTTGCTACCCTCAACATGCTGTTGCATGGTGACTATTACAGGTTTCATCCATCTCATGCTGCCAGCAGTTTGTTTTGGGATAAACTTTCCTAAGGGACTAATTAATGAAAAAAGCTCCTTTTGCAGCCCCCTTTGGTCCTGCAGACAGCTGAATGTTGTACACGTTGCTGTTACTTCAGAAAGCAGTGCGGGCCTGATGGCTGCCACTTGCGTTTGTGTGTCCAGCTGGCTGTGTGTCCAGCTGATAATGTGGCTCACTGGACCTGCAGTGGCACTTGAGAAAGAGATAAAGACTTAGAAACAGTTCAGTGGCAAAATTGGTCAGAATCTGGATGGATGGCTGGATGGATGGCTGGATGGCTGGATGGCTGGATGGATGGATGGATGGATGGATGGATGGATGGATGGATGGATGGATGGGAGAAAGCTTAGAGAGGGATGTCACCTGTCATGCTGGTGACAGTAGCCCTGTGTTAATTTAATGTGGAGTCTCTTTGGTGTCTCAGACCCAAGTATGTCTTTCTATCTTGGGCTGATTCTGAACTTTTTCCTTTGAAATTTGTTCTGGAGTGGGTTACTCCATACAGTTTGATGGTTTGGGGTTGGGTTTTTTGACAGGGAATCAAGGGGCTTGAGTTTGTGTGTCAGAAGTTGCATTACGCAACATGCAGAGGGATGTTGTGCCATCCAGTGATTGGTATCACTGACATCTGATGCCAGTATTTACTGAGAAGAGAGGGGGTTGGCTGATGTTACCTCTACTGCTTGTATGGCAGAGAGTGACAAAGGCATTGCATTGACTGAAAGGACACTCAAGATCTAACAGAGCAGCAAAACTTCATAATAAAATCATCTGATTAAAGACTTTCCCGATGAAAGTACTTACTATCGTACAGCGGCAATAAAAATAACACATAAACTGGAAAACAAAGTCAGCACTGCAACCATTAAAGTTCCTGGGATTGCAGTGGTCATGGACTTTATTCTGAAGTTTAAATATGGGTTGATGATGATTTATGCTTATGTCGTAGAGCAATGTCTTCACACTTCAGCCTGCTTTTTCTCCTTTTGCTATGATTTATTGTCCCAGGAGGTGATATAACAGATTAGGGATGGTTAGCCAGACTGCAGAAAGGATATCTCAGTGTATAGGATAATAGTTTTTTGAAAATAGATTAATTTCACCTTTATCTGGTTAAGCTCTATAAAACCTTTATTTGAATGGTGCATAGAGTTTTTACGAACTGTCCCTGAGCATCTATTAAAAAACATCATTATGATTTGTTCAGCATGATTAAGGAAGAAGCTTTCTCAGAAAATTAAAAAAAAAAATCCTGTAAGGCTGCAGCAGTCACAATTTAACATGCAACAAACAATGCGATAGATGGAGAGGGATGATGACATGTCTTTTCTTTTAGATTTATTGAACCAAATTTCTGTATGGAGTCTCCATTCTGGTAGGCATTGGAACAGAAGCTGAAGAATACAGATGATTTTGAATGGAAGATTTTAAGATGTAAGTTGAAGATGTGGTAGTTATGTCCTAGCCTAAGAGAACTGAGACTGAAGTGCAAAAATCCAGCAGTCCAGTTTTGGTCTCTTTTTGTCATATGCTGAGATTCTGTAAAGCTGCAGTTCACAACTGTGAATTTGTTTTGAGGCAGACTGCAATTTAGAGTCACGTTTAGTAAATATTCCTTGAAGCATTTGCTTGGTAACAGTTGCTCTTAAACTGGGAGGGAGACACCAGACAAACACAACAAGGTGTAATTTTGATTTCTTCATATAAACTAGGAGTAAGTAAAATAAAAAATTCATTACTAAATTAATAAGGAAGCAATGACTTATGTGTTTTGGTTGTATGATTCCTATAGGTTATTCATTCAGCGAAATATCAGCACATCCATAAAACTGATTTCAAGTTTGTTCTGTACTCAATAGGCAAGTAATTAATTGGCATTGCTATTATGGTTTCCTGGAGTTCAGTTAATCCCTTTTCTTTTAGCGCAGCAAATTACTGTAGATACAGGTGAAATAGAAACCTTTTTGCGAATGCTGTATCTTGAAAAATACCTTACAAGAATTTTCTTTGAAGGTTGTGTATCCATCTTGTTCCTCCTTCTATTTTAATGTGTTTCTACAATCTATGTTATTTTAATAGTGGTTTTAAAAATACTTGGGTATTTCTAGAGGTTGCATTGCTAGAGCTATGGTCAGCTAAGGTAAAAAATGAGGTCAGATTTGTAGTTTTTTAGTTGCTCCTGTCTGACACTGTTTCCTTGATAGTGGATGCAGAAAAGTTTAAAGCTTGATAATGTGTGTGAGAAAATCCCCAATGCAATGTGTTTGCTGCTGAAAGATATCAAGCACAGTTCTTAGGACAAGACTAACTCTGCTGCTTGGAAGGAAAATGATCTAGCTTTTGTTTGTTTGTACTTGTGTAGGAAATCGCTTTTTGTTCCAGTTCTAGGAGGTACCAAGTAAAAAGCCCTTAGTTTGCTGTGTTGAAAAGTAAGCTGACAGAACCACAGATAGCTCAAAATATTTGCCATTTAAAAGGGATGTGACAACAAATAGACCATAGTGATGAGCTGACTGTAACAGCCATGCGTGGAGAATTGGAAAAACAGACAAAATGAAAAAGTTGAGACCTAGGTAGTGCATATTTGCATCAGGGAAATTTCCTTGCACGCAGATTTTTGTGTGCTTTTCTGCATGCCTGTGCAAGACGGTTTCAGCGCCAGCTGCTTCAGACACCCGGTATTGAGACAGCAATTCTGAATTTGTGGGCTCCACGCACCCATGCTTTTGCATTTACCATTGTGTTACCATTCTGGGAATAAAATACTGAGGCCCTAAAGAAGAATACAATACGCGTGTGAAAGAAGAGTATAACATGTGTGCGTGGCCTGTGTGGCAGTGCCTTGTCAGAGGTCTGTGCCATGAGCTGACTTGGCCAAGCCTTGCACCAGCAGCAAGAATTTGCTCCCCTGACCCAATCCTACAGCTCTCCCTTCCCTTGCCCACAGTTTTAGAATCTCCAGGGCTTGCAAAAGCCAAATCTTCCTTCCTCTCTCTCTGATGTCCCTGTTGGGAGGAGAGACAGCCTTGGTGCATTGGGCAGAGGTGGGAGGAACACACATAGTCCTTCCTTTGATCCCACAGGCATTGGGAAGAAGGCTGAAGCAGCCAGGGAGGTGGAGGTCCCAGTGGCCCTACAGCTGGTAGGTGGTTGGAGCTGCTCGGGGCCAGAGCCGGGCAGGAGCTTTGTACACAGCACTACAAAGTGCAGCAGGCACCAGGTAAAAGCTGAATTCTGCTTGACTTGAAAACAATAAAAAATAATAAGAAAAACGTGCAGATAACTCATGTCATTAGAAGTTAATTAGAGAAATGTGAGTAATATTACACCCACAGCTCTAGATGCAAAATGATACTAAAGCAGCTGTTTCACTCAGGGGACACATAGATGAGGACTAAGAACTGCTTAGTTAGGGAGAAATAGCAGTAAGTTTAATATAAATTGCTACCAAAAATAAATTTATTGCAAATGTTTATTTTGCTTGATTGCTTTGATATGTGCATACTTTTTAGGGAACGGAGAAGGAGTTGTCTGCAAGGAATTAAGCAAGTGACATAGTGAGGGAATTAGCCTCTGTTAGATCCCAGCCCTAAAGGCTCCAGCTCCATCTCGGTAGAAGCCCTCGCCCCACATCTGGCTGCCAACTCTGCCTCCTGCTTTTCATTAGTGCTCCAGCCTAAGTTGCTAGAAAGAGCGAGTGTGTAATGCATCCTCTGCCTCTCCTCGGGACAGAGCGGGGTTTTATCCAAACGTGAAAAACACTTACGGCCTGAAACTGCTTCTTTTTCCTCTTCTTTCTCTTTTGAGCAATCTATCTTTCGAGAGGCGTGTCGTGCAAAGGGAAAACCGAAAGGTGGGCGGCTGACAAGCGTGCAGGGAAAGTCGGAGCAAGTAGAGACGCGACGTACGAGGCGCTGCGTTCATTTTCCCCTGTTTTTGCAGCGCTTGGCTGGCCCTGCCCTGGGTGAGAGACGGATTTGTTGACTCTGCAGCATGGGAAAGAGCCGACAACAGATTTACTACAGAGATGACTTAGCAGCCCCCTCTAAGTGTTATGAAAAGAGTTTAAAATGTTTATATTGGCCCCTCTGATGAACAATAAATTGTTATCCGAAACAATTGAGAATAAAGAAGGGAAAAGTCATAATTGCCTCTCAGGAAATGCAGGGGCTGTTTCGGCGCGCAGGAGCGAGAGGGCGTTGGGTTTCATTGACTTGGTCTGGCTGGAAAGCAGCCTGCCCCACAGGAAGGCCGCGCATTCCTGTCCTCTCGGTGAACCTGCCTGAAAGGAATACAGGAGTTATTGGGTAATCAAGGCTTGTCAGCACCTTGGTTATGCAGCGTGGTTCAATCCGATAATGTGAATGGAACCTGTAATAGCGCTGATGAAAAGCACGCCAGTTTGAAAGGGGCCTTGAATGATTTTTTTGTTCATTTTCTGTTTACATGTAACGTGTTATTGATGTCGTTGCCTTCTAATGTGCCTGCTTGTTTCATAGAAAAACTGGGAATTATTCATTATTTTTAAAGAAGAGGGAGAGAGAAAGAGAGAGGGAAAGGAAGGAGGAGTGAAAGAAAGAACCCTGTTACGTGAAGAAAATTGCATTCGAATGCTGCGACTGAAACATATTGATTTTCTGGCACAGACTTTTTAGATTAAAAATGCCAATACTAAATCCTTTCATGACCTATAGTTCATATGAAGTTCACGTGTCATTTACTATTATTCTGGAAAAAGCAGAATCTTTAATGAAAACATAGTTTGAAGGAATGTCCTGCCATCCTGGCATTTGCATGCGATTGTAATAAGACTTGATTAAGACCTAAACATGCTACTGAGGCGGAGGTTTAGGGTGTTTTTTGTAAATTGAAGTCCATATATCTTTTTTAATTGCTTGCTTGTCTTTGCCCTCATCTCGAGCTTTATATCTCATTTCTTTTCCTTTGTTTTTCTTTATTTTGCTCATTCTTTATATTACGATAGGAGGCCGAAGAAACTCATTTTTCCCACTGCTAAGCACTAGGATCTTACTTCAGATTTTATGGCATTCAGGGGATCAATGAGTCAAAATGCTATTTTGATCTGCAGTACAGCAAACATTTCTCGTATAAATTCCCCGAGATGACTGTGACTTCTCCAACTGTTTTTACCCCTTCTTAATAGAGACTTTAAATGTACTGATGCCACGCTAGCGTCAGATTGGAAAATTTAAGGCCAAATCCCCGGCCCAGGTGATTTCAAACTGCTGGCTATTTCCTGCTGTTAACAGGGCTAAATTTCACTTACAATTTCTTTCAAGAGGCCTTCCTTTTAGTGAGGGGAAGGCATTGCATTAGGAAGCTGCTGCATATCTGCTGGCTTCAGCAAGAGCGCGGCAGGGACACGTTCATCTCACTGCGCTGCCCTGGCATTTTGGCTCATGCAGGCTGGTCCACGTTACACTTAATGCTGGCTTCTGGGTGGGAATGTGCCTTCACAGAAGGGCTCTTTTGCATTTAATCCTAAAACCACACAAGCCCCTATCACCCGTGGGTGTACTCATTGGAATGAGCACGGGAGCACGTACTTATCGATGATACGGCTTCAGCGTGGAATGGGTCTGACTCAGGAAAGCAATCGAGCCCTTCCTTATTTAAAAAGGGGCAGAGGAAATCTGCGTGATAAACGTATTTACTTTTCCACAGGTTTGTTTGCCAGTGGCGCTGGCAGGAAGCGGCTGTTGGAATTCAGGCGGCCAGCTGCTTTGCTGGGGAGGCAGCGGGAAGGGCCTCGGCGCCCCGGGCCCTGCCAGGGGTGTCCTCTGGGAGAGTTGCGTCGCTCCAGCCTCCAGCACAGCCTGCTGGGGACAGGAAAACCGGCCTCTTGGCTGTGGGTCACCACTCGAGCAGGGAGACCTTCTCCCTGTGCAGGGAAGGGGCACCACACAGTGCCCTGGGAGTGGGCAGGGCGCTTTGGGCACCGCAACTTCCAGGGCTGAATTTAGAGAGAGCTTCAATACCTTGAGGGCTTCTGTCTCTCTTTTAAAATATACAAAATCTTATGCCTAAGCAAGGTCAGTATGTGTCCCTTTGTGAACACTCCGTGTCACCAAACATCTGTAATTGTCTTTATGTAGTTGAAACTGTGAGCTCTTTCCTGGTACCGCCTGTGCCATCCTGCCTCAGGGGAGAGCATGGCTGCCTTGGCACGCCTCACTGTGGGCAGGCTTCTCTGCCATTTGCTGCAGAACTGTGCTGGCAATCCATGGCAGCAGCGGGACAGTGCCTGCCTGGTACGAGGTGTGGCTGGCGGGACGTGGGACTGGCCTTTACTGGGTGGCACATTCTGATCTAGAGTGCCATGGTGGCTGCCAGGTCTCTGAGCTGTCCTGGCCCCAGTCTGCATGGCAGCCCTCACCCCTGAGTACACCCACGCCTTCTCTGCCTTCTGTCAAAGCATGCCATGCTACCTGGTTTTGTCAGCGCTGCTTTCATCTCCTGCTTCCATTTGTTCTCTTGGGGAGGACCAAGAAGGAAGGACAGCCTCACTTGATCAGTTTATGCTCTTTGAATGCGCCCAGTAACGCAGCAAGGTTTTTCTTGGCAGGACTCCCAGTGGCTGCCATAACTCCTGAGTGATCAGAAGTCCTCGCTGTGCACCACTTTCCATTTTGGCATTGTACTTTGGAAAACAGTTTTCCCTTTGGAGATGTCAGATAGGGGTAGATTACTGGCTGTTGCGCCGATGGAGGGGCAGAGCACAGCCTGGGATGCAAAGCAAGCCGTTCATCTGCATCTTGCCTCTGAGGCTCTGTCCTGCTTCAGCCAAAATTTTACAGTGGCTTGGTTAGATACACACCTCTCATGTCTCCTTTCTGTTCCTGTATCACGTGTGGGTGAACGTGAGAGTCGTAGGGAGCAATGCAAGGCCAAAATGGGATGGGAGAGTAGCTGCCTTTCTCAGCCAGCCTCTTGTTACACAGCTCTGCTGGACGCCTGTGGTGTAAGGTTATCACAGAGGTTTGAATTCTTCTCATGATATACACAGAGTTTTGGTGCTTGTTTATCAAAAAGAAAGTTATTTATTCAACAATGGATGTCGTACAAAATATTTACTTTCTCTCCCAAAACACACAGAGCTGGGTGCATTGTTCCCTTCTTGGTGGCACCACAGCAGCTCCCCTCAGTCAGAAGCTCTGGAATAAAAACAAACAGATCAGCTCACATTCAATAGGAATTAGGAACAACATTTAAACCAGAGCTGAGATTTCTTGCACTCAGCACACCTTTCACTACTATGGCTCTTGTGCTACGAGATAAAATATGAACACAGGGTTGGGAAAGCAAGCTTCTGCCTTACCTTGGTTAGGATGTCCTCATTTGCCTGAATATATTTAACAATTTGGAGCCAAAGCAAAATTTTATTTTGAATTTGTAGTGAATAATGTGTACATTTCCTCTTACTTATGTGAAGTCTCATGAAAGGTGCTGGCATGGCAAGTAGAGACTGAAGTCTGTGTAGGTGCAGGGCAGTCAGCAGAAGTGCTTTTGGAGTGCATTGGTTTGCCTATGAGCCTCCAGCTGAACCTGCTTGATTACTTCCAGAAACTGCATAAAGAGTTTATCCAGTCTTGATATTTGGCCTTCATGGGGGTAAAAAAAAAAGGAAGTTAAGAAAGTGATATAAATAGGCCTCTACAAAAAGCTCTAGAACAACTGGAAAAGGGACTTTCCAGTGTATGTTTGCAGATCTAGCTAATAAGCCTCTTAGGAAATTATTTAAGTTAATAGCAGTTATTTTGGAATAATCACAGAAAACAATCGAGAACTAATAGTAATAGGTAAGAGCAGCTACTCTGGTAGCGGTGAGCATTGAGTTCTTAAATGTAATTTCTGTTCCTGGGAAGAAAAGATACAGGCAGTAAGCAAAGAAAAATATTTAAAGGATAATGGAATTTATGCAACGTGGTTTTATAAATACAAGGCAGCATATATGAAGTTTGGGTATGCCTTACATTGGTTCTTTGTGCAGGCGATGCCTGAGAGCCCTCAGTCTTCTTTTTCCTCTGCACCAGGCTAGTCGCAGGCATCTTCAGGAATCCCAGTGGTTTGAAGTGTGGAACCTTCCTGTAAAAAAACAATCGCTTTCTTGAGCATGTAGCTGTTTTTAATACTTGGCAGAGCACTAATTCTGAAAAATGCTAAACTGTGTTCACAAGCATTTGAGATTGTTTCTTGGTCTGGGGCCAGAAATTACCAATGGCCCCTTTTGTGGGACTGTGCAGAGACATTGCGTCTGGAGGAGACAAACAGACTTTGCCCTTTGTTATTGCTCAGCCCAAAGCAAAAAGCACCAGTAAGGCCTGGACATGTTATGGAAATTTTACCAAAACTGTTAAAAGTGGTTGGAGGGAGTCTGAAGAACATACAAGGAATCCAAACAGATTAATCAGAAAGCTAGAAAGGAAAAGTACTATTTAAAAAAACATAAGTAGGATGTAATACACTAGGAAAATATGGGAAATTTTCACATGATGGAAAGATAACATAACCGGTAATAACAGAATAATAATATTTTAGTATACAGTGGTTTATAAGCATTACATCCCCTTCTCCATAGATAGGGCATGTTAAACTATCTGTAGAGAAGAGGTTCTGATTTTCCTGTGTTACTTGTTTATTCCAGGACAGTCATCATCCTCCCTAAATTTTATTTAAAGTTCACAGCAGTCTATGCAGCTAGTGCAGTTTTAGGTTAAGCATATTTTATCCATAATTGCTATATTTGGTTCTCAAGTTATTATTGTAGTTCCTTGGGGTACATTTAAATCCACCTTATTGTAATAGATTATGGAATATAGTGGCTAATGTGTCTAATGTAAAATAAATGACTATAATGATTTATGATCCAGCACTTCAGTTTTATTGAACATAAGGATCATTGTACTAAAATGGATGGTGTATTGCTGGTTTAGCATAAAATACTGAATAACATATTCAAGGAAATGAATGGATTGGCCAGTTCATAATATTCTGCCCCTTCAGCTGAGAGGTCTTTAATAAGCAAGAGTGTCATTACACTTGAAAATGTATGTGTAGGTAATCCATTACCCAGAACAATGACAGTGATCGGATGAAGCTCTTATTAAAGAAGGGCCCTCCTTACAGGGAAATACAGAGCACTTCCCTGCCAGTGGGAAGCTGTGTCGTGTGTCTGTATGTTTCTGGTTTGGTTAAAGTGGTTAAAGCAGTCTTTAGTGTTGTTGAATTTAAAAATTTCAGGTTTGAGGCGGGGGCTATAAGATGCTTTTAAAGGTGCAAAGCAATGACAGTAGGCTCTGCTTTGCATGGGCTCATGCTGAGGTGCATGTTTGTTGGTTGTACCTGTAAGCTACATTTTTCAGCTTTTCATTTTTATCTCACTTGAAGGCCAATACAAATGACACCTTTGCAGGCACCTTACTTCTGTTTACATCGAGCTCTGGCCGTATTGTCTTCTACTAAATGTCAGGAAGATTGATGAATGTCACAAAGGGCGATACCACTAGGAGTATTGCTGGAACAGCTCGCCTCAGTGCCACCAGCAATGCTTGCTTTTGGACAATCACAGCCAGCAATGTCCCAACTTAAACCCTGGACTTCCTGGGGTTTAGCTTCAACTCTTTCACTCTTTGACCTCGAAAAAGGAAGTTTTTTATTTGTAAGAGGCAAAATTATTAGGAGTCATAACACAGACAGAATACTTGAAATTTTATCTGTCTATTAAAACATGTCTTTAAAAATAAGGAAACAAAGCTAAAATTATGAAAAAATACAGATAACAGAGATGATGTTCTAAAATACATTCATTTTCTAAAATATTCAGAGGTAACTGTTAGAGGAATATGCTTTATTTTCACATTTTCATACAATCAGAATAGGATATCAGGTTGTAAATGACTAGCTTCCAGGAGTGTGCTTATAATAATTTGTAGTAAAAGTCACATTTTGTTATGTAATGGAGAGAGAAAAAAATACTATGTTTTGGGGATGTTATCCTGGAATAACTCCACATCCATTTTCTTAATAGAGCTTGGATAAAGCTGAAAGACACAAACTATTAAAAAAGCATATTTGCATTCATTACACCCATTGTACAAATGAATAAAGAACTCGTCTTGATATAATTACAGCTTTAACTATTAAAATAAACATGATCAAAGTCCTGTAGTTTTGTTACAGCACTTGCAGACAAGTCATCTCCCCATTTAAACAAGACCTCAGCAGCATTTTGAGTGGGAAGGAGTTTGTTGCTGTTTTGTCATGTATTACTAGCTTTTCCTGTCAGTGAGCACATCCTTTGGCAGACATGCAGGGAGAGTTTTAAAACAATTCAAAATTATTTTGGCAAAACCTGAAGCACCTACAGTTGCAAAAACACATCTTCAAAATTTTTATGTATCCAAAAACGTTCAGGCTGGTTTTGACAGGTAATTGGATCTTGTTTTGTAGTCGAGCTACTTCAGGTTTTTAATTTCTTTCATCTTAGTGTTTTAAGTAGATCAGTCATACCAGCACGCTCCAAAAATCCTAAACTAGCTGCAGCTGGGCTTCTAATGCAGGCACAAATTGCACCTATAGCTATGGTGGGCTGATTTGGCTTCTTCTAGTCTTAATTATTCTACAAATATATATATATATATATGTAGTTTTGGTGGTAACAAAGTTAGTGATACTACTTTGTTGAAGCCTGCCATTGGTTTCCTAGCTGCCTTAAACATCCAGATGGTAAGGTGTATGTTTTGAGCAAGTAGTTGGAGAATATGTTGGCTCTTTGTTGACTCCAAGCTCAAGTTTCTTCTCAGTATCATTGCAGTGTGTGAGCCTCTATTTTAGTGGCCTAAAAGTAGGTAGGCTTGAGCAGAGGTACCTAAAGAGCTCCTAAGACTAAGGATGTTGGAGCAGCATCCCGCTGCCGGCTGAAGCGTGGTTGTGTTGCAGCTCACATCCCCAGTGAGGTGATGGAGCAGCCTCTTGCTGGCCTTGTGACATGCCACAGCTGCTGTCACCACATGGGGACATCTGCAGCGTGGTGTCTAAGGCCACATTAGCTGATGCAGGATGATGCCCAGAGCTGCTGCCACGCTGGCTGTGCCCCTAGTGATTCCTGGAAGGTGAGTGAGGTGGCACTGCTGGGATGTGGCTGCTGAGGGAGAGTGGGGTCCCAGCTCACCCCAATTCCCCCTGTGTTTCAGCACAGGCCCATCCCACAGCGAGAGTGCAGATGTGTTTTATCACCTATCCCTGCTTGCAACCCCCCTGCCCATCGCCAGGACCCATCATGGAGAAGAATAACTCAGTCTCTGAAGCAGAATTATGACTCTCCCTGTTTCTGAAAGCCCTTTGAGTCTTTCCTTTGCCACGGACATCTGGTTTTCACATCGCAGTTACTTCAGCCCATAAGCTTCCACAAGAATTTTAAATAAAATATCACTACTAACCAGATCCGTGGGGGAAAGCAGTGGCTTTGCTCACAAATAGGCACATTGTTGAGACTGGAGAAAAAGGGGGCTCTTTCATTCACACTGGGTTACATCACTGAGCGCCAGCCAAATGGTGGAAAATAGTGAGAGCTGTTATAGGAACAAGTTTATGTGCTGCAAATGCAGGAAACATCATTGCTAATGGTGCACATCTGATGTGTATTCAGGCCTTGGCTGTAGCATTTCAGGAGTAGGAGATGGGCCAAGCGATGGCCTGGGCGCTGTGGGCATCACATCACAGGGAGGTGGTGGTGGCCCTCAGGCATGGCAGGGAGGTCTTGTGGGTTAAAAAGAGGCTTTCCTGCACCTCTGCAAAGGCAGATGTGAATGTCTGGATTTATCTCACCCAGTTTTAGACATCTCTAAAACTTACCCACTAACTCATTACTGTAAGCCCCCTTGACAGGCAGCGAACAAGGACTTCCAGAGTGACTGTCTAGACAGGATGATACTGAGGTATGCTTATAAATACCTACTAAATGTAGAAAGAGCCTTGACTGACTAACTGAGAACTAGACATCTAACTTCTAGATGTTGATATTATGCCAGATACCGTCTCTTCTTTTAGCTCTCCTTGGGCTTCTTTGTGCGTGTCTTACAAGTCTCAGTAAGTGTGTGCAGAATAAATTAAAAGGTCTGTAACTGCCTCTGCACATATTTATGATTTTAAAATAGTAACAAGGTCCTGCCATAGGAAAATTTTGTTAAATCCCTGCTTAGTGAAGATCAGTGACAGCCTAAGCACATATGTTTCCAGATACATATATATGCATATCTATCTATAAAAAACACCACGTCTTTATATTTTTGTAAGAAAATTTTCCTGTTAGCATGATTTGCTGAATGCATTCTACATTTATTCTTCTGAATGAGTACAATAAAAAAATAGACATAAAGAAATCAAATAGACATTTTCTGATGCAGGAGAAACTTAAGCACCCCAAGGTTTGTGAAAGGATGAGGAATGTTCTCCTGTATCTGAACGAGGATACCATGCTTAGATGAAGGATTTCTCATAACAGAAAGACTTTTATACTATATAGAATCGGCATAAAAATGAAAATAAATGTAGTGACTAATTGTTTACATTAAACATGAGATCATTTCGATGGTGTGTACATCCAGCCTTTTTGAAATTGACTAAGATTTATGCACTTTTTGTTACAAAACATGCATTTGACTGTGTCTGATGATATAGGATATTCCTGCCAAGTGCTCAGTTTTTCTTCACATACTTGCATGTTTTTCTTCACATACTTGTGTATTCAGTTTTTCTTCACATACTTCGCATGTATATGTGCAATGAGATGTGCTAATTATGTGCTCTTAATTATTTAAAACCATGTACTTATGTATATATATATATATATACACACCTCTCTGTCTGTGTGTGCAGAGCATATAGAAAGGTGAGGATTATTGTCTTTTTTCCAGTTTCCAGGTTGGTTTTGTTCCTCTCAACATGTAGGAACCATCTCCTTTTGCGACATGAAATATTGTCACTGAGTACAGACTGCACTGGACACACGCTGCCAAGAACTACCTTCCCTCTCTAATTTCTGTGGAAAGGGGTCACACCTCTTCTGGTACCTTGTCCTGGTAGTGCTCCTGCTCCAACATCCTTTGGCCACAGAGGGACAGAGTGGCAGGGAGCTTTGTTGGTTTGACCTCAGCTTGCCCACCCTGCTCTTTGCTGTCTATAGAGGCACTTGCTGGTTCTCAATTATTTAAATGACAACTTCACAATATCAACTGGATTTTGTAAAGCTACACACAGCAATTTCCCAGGTTCTCCCACTCGGCATTTGCTGCAGTTTTTGCCTTGGCATTTGGGTTTTTTTCAGACCAGCACATTTCCCACCATGCTCAGACCAGGCAAGTAAAACCTGCTTTGTGCAGCATGCATGGTTAGAAATCCCTCGCAGGTTTCGAGGGCAGAGGAGAGCATCATTTCTCCATAGGGCTTTTCTCTTCTATGTGGCCTTATTTGAGACTGGTAGGACATTCAACTTGGTTAAAAAATAGGAAGCCCAGCCAGGTATTTTCCAGGCTGTGGAGCCCAGTGTGTAGATGGAGTTAAACAGTTTCGCATTCCTGAAGAGAACAAGAATGTTTTCACAGTGGAATTTGCTCTGTGTGAATTACAGGAGTTTATTTTTTCAGGATAAACTCCTTGGACAGTTTTTCTTTTTGTTTGCTTGTTTTTTAAAGAGGAGATGATATGCTATGAAAACATCTACTGTAGTAACTAATGTTGTTGTTATTAAGGCTTGATTGGGAAAATTTGGGTTAAAAAGTCCATGTGGTATTGAGGAGGGACAGGAAGAAACATGTTGCAGTATTTTGTCCTCATTTCTGTTTGCAGGGTAAGCTGTGGTAAGCTCACACAGTTGTGCCGTGTGTTGGTTCCTGCCAGATATTTCCTCTTGGTATTTCCTGGGGAGCAATGATGCTGCTTGGGGCACATCTCTGACCAAACATGCCTGTTACTGAGGTGCTGCCAGTGAAGAGATTCTGTGCCACTGAGGTTCCTGAAATGCTTTTTCCAAGCAGAATTTACTTTGGGTTTAGAAATAGGACAAGAAGCACTACATGAAGCTAAATATTAATTTTGTTGCTTTTCTGGCAAGAGGGCCAAGGAAGCAGAGGGAGTTGTACTATTCCATCATGCAACATTAGCTGCATGTCATGTGACTATGTGTGGAGGGAATTTTTATTATCTTTTAATTTGAGCTGTAAGGGTAGGATTGAGTTCTGCCCTTAGACAAGTTCTCTAGGCTCCCTGTGGGTCTCAGTGGGAGGTTTGTGTGCTCATCCATGGGCAGAAATCACTTACAGCTTTGGAGTTTCCACACACAGACGTGCTCCTGTGAGGTCCCTCACTCAAGCCGTAGGGACTGGTTTTATCTCACAGCTTCTTTTGCAGAGGAATTAATCAGCCTCATCTCTACCACAGCAGACACACAGATGGATGCCAAAAAGCAGCTGATAGGAAATAACGTGTTGTTCTAGTTAAAAGGTTCATGTAGCCACGCTGAAGTTCTGTTTGGGTTGACACATCCTCAGAGATGGTATTAATCTGATACATGCCACTGATGTCTTGGGGATGAGTGGTCACTCAGAAAGACCTCAATTCCCTTGGTCAAGGAAGCTGGAAATTCATTAGTGGCACCAGCTCCAGTTCAGGTGCCTTGGATCACCCACAGGAGGACTTTCTCCTTTCAGACATGGTTGCCAGACAGCTGGGAGCTAAGAAGAGTAGGACAGGACCAAGAAACAGCAGCAACACGTGGGAGCCAGGGACTACTCTGAACTTGTGTAAGAAATGGTGTGCTGTCCTCTGCCAGGGATGGTGAAGGTGACAACAGCTCTGGACCACAGAACCAGTTTTTGAGCTCATCTAAGCAAACAGGCACTTTGTAGATGTTGCATCTCCTTTTCTGCTCAGGGAGAAGTATAGGAGAGCTTCTTGATCTTCTTCTGAAAGAAGAAAAATCTTTGAAGGAAATAAGCTTCAATAAACTTTAAAAGGATTTCAGGAAGTCCTTCTTTAGGGATTTGTGTATCACATGTGGCATTATCCTGTGTATTTCACTGCTGTGCTGCAGTGAAGGACTTCCTATGCTGTCTTTTTAACCAGGCCAATATACTGCTTACATTGACAGAAAAAGTGAGCTATATTCTGCATCATCTCTTCCACATTAACCTAATATATATTTCAAGGCAATGGCAGAAAAACTGGAGTTGTAAGGCTTCCCCCTCTGTCTTTTCTTAGTTTTTTACATCCAGAACATGACATGACCTATCCTAGATACACAAAAATAAAATTAATGAATCGCGCAGGTTGTGTGAGACAAGCTTTGATCTACAGAGGCAACATAATATGAACATTGGATTTTGCTGTATTAGACATTAAAACACAGTCCTAATCAGAAACCTTAATCAAAAAGCTTATGGTGAATATTAGTTTCTATTCCAGAGTAGCAAATGCTTTACATTTCATCATAGAATCAAATGATCCATAGAAGCTATTTTTTTTTATATGCTGTATTTTCACTAGGTTAGGTTATTTTATATGCATAACCTGATAACAGCCTGTTTCGTAAATGCACTGTCTAGAGGTAGTGATTTTTTTTAAGCAAAACCAAGAAGTGGGCTCAGCACTTCCCACATGTTAAAACTGGAACAATTGGGATTTTATGCAGTTGAGGACTGGAAGTGTGTTGTGCAACGGGAGAACGAGTGTCAGCTGGAAGAAGACATGGAGAGGGGAGGCTGAAAGAGCCCTGTGTGTTTAGTCTAGCCAAATGCAGGCTGGGCAGGGACATGGTGTATGCTGAGTAGCCCAGAGGGGAAGGCTGCTACAGGGGAAGGTGATTAGTTACACCTAGAGGACAGCGTGTGCACAAGAGTATTCTGGAATTGCAGGTCTGAAAGTGAATGCAGCTTGTAGAGGAAAGGAGGCATTGGTGGCCAGCAGAGGAGGGAGGTTCCAGAGCAGCCTCTCAAAATCAGCAACGGACATGGTGTCCCTTGTGTTTTGTGAGTGGACTTCAATAATAGTTTTGTGGAAAGATGCTGATTGGAATCTATAATCTGGCATGTTCTTTACCTTCCTGCAAATCCACAAGTCCTTTGAAGATTCACTTGATTATGGCACATGCAGACTTGTAAGTTTTTTTCACTTAAGACTCAAAGTTCACTGAAAGAAGAAAAGTCATTGATATGTACTATTTTTGAGGAATATGCTAGTCTTTCCTCCACAAATAGGAGGAGGAGGAGGCACAGATGGTGGGGGGAGGTGCCTTCTGCTCATTGCCACTAACAAGGCAGCGTAGGTGAGGGCATCTGTGTGTTATATCCACATTTATGTGCCAGTGATGGACATTTCCTGTTGCTACCACATTTCTTCTGAGAGACTGTGGTCCTTCATGGCTTGGGATTGGTTTGTGCTTTGGTGGGTTACACACAACATAGAAACACTCATAAGGCTGGTAGGACTGAAGAATTCTCCTAACCATTTATGTAGCACAAGTGCCATTCATGAAGGTGTGATTGGTCCACCACAGCATGCCCATATTTTCCAGGGACGTGAAGATACATCCAGGCATACCCATTAATATCCTTTTCTTTGTGTTTCCGTGTTATTTTTCTAAACTGAACTGAATGGCCTGAATTATCGTTCTCATTACCTAAAGGTTAATGTTAGTACTGTGATGATGGAAGTATTTTGTTTTTTCCCTTCTGTACCACAGACTGTTCGGGGAGGGAGAAAAAACCTCTCAGGCCTTATTAAATCACTCATGGGCCTGGTGTTAGCATTTCTCACCCCTGTGCATTGTAGTGTTCCCAGGGTAGAAGAAAGCGCTGTGTATAACATCCAAATGGTCTGGCCCAATCTGCATATGTGGGGATGCATGGAAGAGTAAAGAAGCATTTTTACAAATGTGATAGCACTAGAGGTTCTCAGGTTTTAGGGGTAAAAATCTCACTTTAAAAAATAAAAGGTATGTTCAGTAATTTTGGCTAGGGAACCAGCCACTCATACAAATATAAATATAGTCTTTGTTTTTGCTACAAGAAACTGTCCAAGGATCCTTTGGTGATGCAACGTGGTGTACTGTTCAGACTACTCAGTGAATCCTGGGTTTGGTGCATGTTTCTGTCACCAGAAAGTGCTGCAGAACATTTGGCTGTGTCAGCATGGGCTAAGAAGCGTCTCTGTTCCCTTGACTGGACAAATAGCACTGAGTTTTTAGAGTCAGCTGAAGCTACATCATACAGACATAAGGTGGACATCTAGAGATGGGCTACAAAAAGCACAGGCAGAATGAAAGGAGGTGTGAAATTCTGCAGAACAGAAAGGATGAAACGTGCCAGATACCACTGCACTTGCAGGGCAGTGTTTTATGATGGGGGCTATTTTACTGCATAATGGATGAGAATACAGGAATTAGGAAACATTGTGATGGATTGATTGATTTGGATTGCATACGCCAAAAATACTGGATAAAAAAATCAGACTGTGGTTTCTACCCAAATGTTTCATGACTTCCAGTTATTGACATCATTTCATAAACAGCAGGGGAAATAAAGAGGTTCTCAAATGCACAGTAATTCTGAGGTAATCTGAATGGTATAAAAATGATAAGCAAAGATGTGTAGGGGTAAAACACTAACCATATTTGTTCTCAGCCATATCTGCAGAGAGTGTATGGCAATTTTCAAAGCAGGCAGACAGCTACCAACATTTTTCTTCAAAAGGGCAGAATTTGACTTTTACCCTTTACCAGAGCATTGAGTCGCCTGTCTGAGGAATCTCCATTTTTCCTGCAATCAGAAGGGGCACTGTGTGCACTAATGTTGATGTCATTTCTCAACTGAAGCCGGTTCTGTCTGAAATATCAGGGCCCAGACAACTTTATAGCAGCAGAGCAAATGAAAATACCTGGTTCTGTTTATAATTTCTCAACCATATTCACATTTTGGATGCCAGTTTTTGCAAATAATTTCTAGATACTGCAAGAAAAACATTCTCTGTAAAGGTCAAGCACTGGACGAAGCCTGTTTGGCATCATATGCGTGATTCCATACGTTCACATGTACAGTGACCCAAATTTAACCTTGGCCAAAGATAGTAGAGCACTGTCAGAGTCAGTACTTGCACAAGGATTGCCTTTGACATGGTATTTCCTAGATTATTGCAACCTATGGGAGCTGCTAATTATCTGTGGATAACCAGAAAGGTAATACCTGTAATTTCCTTATCACCCCAGGCTGTCTACTCACAGTTGCAGTGTGTTAGTATGGGATGCCAGTATTGTGCAATGTGGGTAAAATCTACAGTGACAAATGACTTATGAGCCATTTTCAAGGTGACATTTTGATCAGGGAGCTTGTGCCAAGTGTTTTCTATTAAGCATTTCATTTCACTGCATGGTTAATCAGCAAAAGATTCCTCCAAAAATCCATTATGTCATATGTCATATGTAATATGTCAGAACCATTTCTCCTTGCTCAGAATGAAGGAGGGACAACAAATGCTTGAAAACCTGCAAATCTTATTTCTGCTTAAAAGTTATAAAAAAGGCAAAATAAACATGTAGCTTTGCTTCTGACCTTGTTTAAAAGCTATCTAGATGAGAAACCAAAAATGTGAAGGTTTACACAGCTTGATATGTTATTCATTATGCAAATACTTTCAAAAGCAACGCTAGCCTGTGTAGCGTTATGATATTTGATAAAATCAGTATTAACTATGCGTGTCTTTTGAAGTTGTAATAAGTCTGGGTCATTTTATATGACTGCAAAGACCTCTTGGAATACAGATCAAATCCCCAGCATGTTTTCCTTTCTTAGCAAACCCTTTTCTACATCTAAAAGGCTCAAGTACCAAGACGACCCACAAGCTTGGATCAGAATTGGTCTTTCTTTTTCCTTTCTGTAAATGAGAAATGAATTTTATATATGCTTACTAACAATATGCTTCTCTTTTAAGTCAAGGTCAGCATAGATTCTGTTTTAAATGTGCTTGAACCTTGTTCTTGACTAGTTGATTCTGACAGGGCTACACATGTATCTTGTTTACTTAAGGCAGGAGGTAGTCTGAAACTTGGTTTCCTCTTACTGACCATCGCAGTAAGATGTCTAAATGGTTTCCAATTTGCCAGCTTTTAGCTCAGGCTGAACTCCTTTGAAATCTTCAAGGACTGTACAATCCATAGATTCATTTACAAGTCCTCACTTCTGATTTGAATCCCCTTTGTGAAGTAACAAATGGCTGGGCAGACTGGCAAAGCACCCTTGTGAAATGGGCACACAAAATACTCTGTTTTAAGCCTCACCCATCCTGCTGTGTGGTTACTGCCCCAAAAGGGCAAAAAGAGTGTGTGTCTCTTCTGCTTCAGAAAATCCATTAGATACTTGGCAATTTTTTGGGACTATCAATTGTGGTACCAAAATGTCTTTCTGTGCCCAAAGTAAAAAAAATAGACATCACATTCTATAGGAAGCAAGTATCTACCATAAACACTTCCCCTATCCATCCAGTTCTTCACTTGGACAACTGAAAGTGGAAAAATCAAGAAGTATGCAAATCTTTTGTGCAAAGGGCATAATGCTAAAGATTTCTTTTGGTTCTCTTTGAACTATGAATTATTTTCAGCATGAGAAACACCAGTAAATGATTTGAAACAGTTTTACAAATCTCCTTCAAGACTTGGCTTGGTGGGGCTCTGGTCTAGTGGAAGGTTCCTGGCCCATGACAGAAGGGTTGGAACTAGACAATCTTTACAATCCCTTCCAACCCAAACCATTCTGTCAGTCTATAATTCTGTGCCATGTAAACTCCTTGGGACCTTGATTCTGTAGGGAGGAGCAATTACAAAATTCCTTACTATCTCCTGTGGGATGAGGTTTACTTTGACATCAAACCAAATGGGTCTACAATCACCATGGTCAGTGTGTCCATTTATATTATAACCAGCCCTTTTCCTGAACCCTTGTCAGAAATTGCTTTCAGGGAAGGCTGTGGTGGTCAGACTCCTTTTGTAGTGAAGCTTCTGCTTCTCAGTGTTTATGCATTCTTAAGAGGCTCAACTAGTGCTTGGGATCTCTTCTACAGGGCATAGAACTGCTTTTCTGCAGTATCCTATCTCCTCCCTCTGAAACCCCTTTCTGTACCATTCCCTGAAAATGGCCTGTAACACAGTCCCTATGTCTTTGCTTTCTGAGGACATAGACCCTATTGAGCAGTATCCTCAGCTAGAAATTCACATTCAGATTTTGCTCCCTTTGCTTTGCCGTCGGAGAGGAGAGCATTGCTGTCTTAAGGTCTCCAGTAATGAAGAATAAAGGCCGGAGGTAGAAGTTGCAGGGGCTGCTTGGCCTAGGACATCTGGAAAAGTAGAAACAGGTGAAAAACTGCCAAAGCCCATTACAAAAGTATGTAACTTAATATTTCTCTATCAGCAGGAAAAGGCAGACTGATCAGGTGTATTTATGCAAGTTGTATTGTCCTGACTCTGGCTTTAAGCTGGGAGGTTTGTGGACAAAACTGCACCACAGAAGAGAGAGATACCTAGGGAAAGGACTGTTCTTATAAGGAAAATCCTTGTTGCAGTCATGCTTATTTGAGAGGCTTTGTTGACAGTCTTTGTGGAGCTGGTTTGGAGTGATTTGGAGGACAGGCTGGGAGAACCCAGACTGACGTAGCAGCTGCTATAAGGAACCTTCTACAAACCCTTAAGATTTGAAGAAATAGTGTCCAGATTTTTATTGGAAAAAACAAAAGTATCAGTTACATAAAAAATAGGAAACAGAAAGGAGGACAATGGCCAGCAGGGAGGAAATTCAGTGGGACTTTTTTTGTTCTCTTGGGACTATTTTTTACCTACCAACAAAAGTGCCTACAGCACAAGTCCTCTTGTTTTGCAAATTACGCTAAACGATGCATTCATACTCTAATCATTTGTTTCTTCCTCATAAATGAAGGCACATTTATGTTTTCATGCTTTGACAAAGCCATTATTGTAATTTTTTTGCAAAACCCCTTGCTAAGGTACCTTAATTGATGCAGGTGATAATACCGTCTGAGCCTGGCAGGGTGAATTGGAAATCTTGCCACAGGTTGTGTAAGTAAGTAGCAATTCACCTTCCTCCCTACTGGGCAGTAAGTAGGAAAACATACACTCACATACACCAAAATGTTCTTTCTGTAATATCCTTCTCTCTGGTCCCAAGGAAAAGATTTGTTTGTTTCCAAATATGTTCCTGTGCTACTCATAAAAACACTGTCAGAGCAGTATTTGTATGATACATTTGACAGGAACAAATACTGGGCATACTTCATCCACTTTAATCTGTTCTAGAGGCTGACTTGGGCAGTGCTGTGCCCTCAAAAGCTCTGATCACTTTAGGAGATGCCAGAAAAAAAACCCAAAAATTGGCAATATAGGCTGTTGTGTTTGAAGTTTAGGGATGCCATTTCAGCAAGAGAAATGAGAGACAGGTTTCTCTAAGAAGGAAAAGTGAGTGGTTGTTGAGAAGGTAAAATAAAAGAAAACAGGGAATTGAGGACCTGCTCTGTGTATATGATGATGGATTATTACTGCTTTTTCTGGCTATGAGCAAGGCTTTTCACAAGTGTGGGGGAGAGTGGGGAGTGAGCAGTTTGACAGGGCAGTAAGATCACTTAACAGTAGAGAAGAGATTCTCAGTTAGCTTCGCCAGACAAGGATGAAATAAGTAGTATGGCTAGGTACAAACCTCTTTTTACTAGATCAAACATCAGTGAGCTTCTCTTTTATTATTTGTAAGTCAACATAAAATGTAAGGACATTTACTGCATTGACCGATGCTTCTCATAAAATAGTATGGGCTGAAGTAGGTGAGGACTGTGCCGCCAGGACAAGACTCTAGGTATGAAGAGAACAGATGGATGTGTCAGTGCTCATGTCCTTCCTTAGGGGAAAATATAATGTCCTCATTAAGTTATTGCTATCTATATTTCTTAATTACAGTGTACTCATTATATAGGTTGTTATTACTGACCATTTATACAAGAATATCTCTGAAGCAGTGTTAATCTTTCAGACATTTTGAATTCAGTAAGCTAGTTTTGATTTCTTTTCATCATTATTTTTAATTTGTATTCAGATTGTTGAAAACATCTTCTGTGATTCATGTGATTATTTTTTTTATTCCATCATGGTTTTTTTCTTTCTCTTGGAACACTAATGCTGGTGTTACTGTTTTTGCTAGCAATTGTTGGTTCCTTCCCACATGTCTGGAACTGATTTTGTTCCCCGTGTTTTTAATGGAGCTGGAGTGAATGAAGCTCTTTGTTTAGCTTTCTTTCTGTGCCTCAATATCATTAGGTGTCTGAAAAATGTAGAGCTTCTGTGGCACTTCACAAACGGTAACACTGACCATGCCCAGCCTTTGCAGGAATTTTAATGCTGGCTTTTGCCTTCACCTGGCACATAACTCAGGCTTGATCCAGCTGCGTTTCAGAACCTCTGGGTATCTAACAAAACTGTGTAGCCCTATTGCACATGCCTGCATAACCAGCATCCTCACTAACATCACCACACACAATTTTGGTGTCTGCTCCTTATCTGCTGCTCTCCTAGTGCTGCTTTCCCAATAGTTTTGTCTCAGTGAGCAAGACTCAGAAGGCATCTATTCCCTCTCTCTGCCTCTCCATTCTTCCACCCTGCAGTGTACCTCTTGGATGACACAATTTCTTAAAATCACATTCAAAAATAGAAGTGTATTAATAAATCTGTTTTATTAGGGGAAACACATTCAATCATGTAGAATATGAAGGCTCAGTGCTTGCCAAATAACTGTGTTGCACTCAACTCCTTGGCACCAAAACACTAAGATGAATGCTGCCTTCTGCAGGTTGCTGGATGGTGTGCTGGGAGGGGCTGGTGTTACTGGTTGGGTAGCATTTGCTGCGGCAGTCGTTGAATTCTGGACCTTTTTTAGTGACACATATTGATGTGCCTCTTCCTGCATCATCCTTCTCTTCCATTTCTTCTCCTATCATGCTTTCCACTGCCCTCCCCCCTCTTTCTTATGGTTCTCCACTCTGGGATCCTTTATCCAGTCGAGCCTTTCTGTTGCCTGATCTTTCCTGCTGCACTGCCTTCAATAGCCTTATTTTTCCAGGGCCTTTTGCCTCCCAGTGACAGCTCCACTGCCATAGGTGTTGGCGTCTGTCCACCTTAGGTCACTATAGCTGCAGCAGCTCTTGGTTTCATTTGGCAAATGCTAGAAAACTTCCTTTTATTTCCATAATAACAGTTAGAATTACAGAGGACAAGCAGTGTCTTGTAATGCTCTAGTTCTGCGTGATCCTGTTGGGACTGCAGCTGTGTGAGAGCTAATGGTCTGAATGGTTGTCTCCCATAAATAAACCCCTTTTGAAACCTTGCTGGTGGTATCCCAAGGGCTGCGGGCATATGAGTCCTGTCATGAGATGGCTTTAGGGCACTTCTCTGTCATTCCAGCCAGAGCTGTTCTGGACAATTTCTCTGGAGTGCTGAGAAGGGCATGGTGGTGATTGTCCTCTGCCTTGGCTAGAGGAAGCAGTGTGTTTCTTCTGCCACTTTCTCTAGTCATGCTTTCTGCAAATACTCTCCTGAGCATTTATCAACAGCATTAAAATTAACCAAATTTTCTGAATTGGTTCATTTACCTATGGCTGAATGACAGTCTACATTCTTGCTGGATTTGGTGTTAATGAAGGATGTTGCTCATTTCCATTACATTGGTGGAAGAGGTGTGATTGTGTTTGGGTTTTTTTGGCTTCTTCATGTCATTTTAATTTGAATTAGATATTACGGTTGAAAGCTAAATTTTTATTTCAGATCTTTTGCTTTGACCAGGTGATTCTGTCCAGTGAAGTAATGAGTTTCATGTTTTAGAGTATTGTTTGAAGACTATTCTTGGTCATTTCCTCTCCTTGCTATGCTGGTCTTTCTCCATGTTGCCATGTCCAGCCATGGGAGGGTTCCTGGGAAGATCTCACAAAGCTCTGACTCCAACCACCCCCATCTGGCTGTATCTATTCAGTGCTCATGGCAAAGCCATGATTATGCCCCTAGGAATGGTCAGTGGTATCTATCCACGAGGCCATAGGGAACGCTTTCTTTCTGTCTGCAATCATTAACTATTCTGGATGGTCCTGCTGCTCTGATGCTGTGCCTCCGCTGCAGAATCCTTGCTGTGGTTGCCTTACATTACCCTTTGTGCTCCTCTGTGCTTCATTTCTTCACTTTCTTCCATGTGTGTATATTCTCGAGTTTTCTTAATGGCCTTTTTCCCCACAAACCCTTGAGAAGACTGGCGGCTGAAGGGCTGTTTGGACTTTTTGAGTAATGTTGTTATGAGCTTGGCTATACTCTCCCATAGTAAAAACTGCTGTCCACTGTGTTTAAAGGCTTGGGGCTGCTGGGGAACATCTGATTTATTAATGGCCTCTTTTCAGCTTCCTCCTCATCTTAAGAAGATATAAGCAGGTAATTAGCTAGTTGCCAAGAAAATAGTAGAAATAAACCCTAGAATTCCTCCTTGTAAAATGATTTATTTAACAGTTTTATTCTGACATGTGTGTTTTATGTTTTAATCATCTGTCTATGGCTGTGAAACTGGCCAGGTCTCTTCATCTTCTGGTGTTAGATTTTAGAGGACTATTACTACATGGTTTTGTTTTTTGTTGCTTCTTGTGAGTGTTTATGTTGGCTTTCTGGTAGGTGCTTAATTGGATTGTAACTGATTTTACACTAAAGACTGATGTTCCGTTTTCTTTTAGTCCTATCTGGATGGCTCTGGTTTCTGGAAGGAATCAATATTTAGAAATGTATTGAAGTCTTTTACTGTGGCTTTCCTTCAGGGACATTACTTACATTTGATTATCAGTTGCCCAGGGTGATGGAGGTGTTCGAGTACCTTGAGTAATGGCTCTGCTCCTGTTACGGTTGCTGTTTGGAACTGGAGTTCTGGTATCTTCAGATATTTCTACCTGAATGCTGATAAAAAGGAAAAAGGCTAGCAGCTGTTGTCAGGGTTCTTTCAAGTGCTTTCCATTCCCTTTCATCCTTCCTGATCATTTCCTTTGATGGTAATTCTATTTTTCCAGTTTCCAAAGCTCATAATCTCAAAGTCCTTTTTCAGCCTGAGCCTTCTTCAGAAGCTCGTGTTAATCAGATTATTTGTGAAACAGCCTTAGTATCACCCCAGTAATCTTTATAGGTATTGAGTGACCTGTACCCTTTGTCAGGAACTTACACTAGATACACAACTCTCTTGAATTATCCTCTGTTACCTGCAGGCAGTTGTACTTCTGCTTCACTCAAGCATTTTCTGTTAGTACAGATCTCATTTGTCTTTCAGATCATCAGAGTCTCTAAGAATCTTTCTCCTCTGCTGAAACAGACACAATAATGTTTGAAGAAAAAGATTGATGTCTGTAACTCATCACTTGCCACTTTTATTCACTGTTAGAGCAAGAACACAAATTGACCAAAAAGAAAAATCTCTTTCTTAAAACCAGAACCTGGAAAGACCTTTGTCTGAGGTGCTGAAGACATATTTACAATTACACTCCCCAGGGATGGCCAGAGGGATTTACAGTAAATATCAGGGTTTGCATCCAGAACTGCTGACAACCCAGCTTCCTTTTGATAGATGGATTCATTATCACTTTCTAATTACAGGCAGATTTCCATGTGTGTTCACCATGTTATAAATGAAACCTGTCCATTGTTATACAGTGATGGCCTCTGGGTCAGCTGTAAGGGATCTATAGCTCCTCTTCTGTCATTGGACCAAATTAATCAAATATATTTTTAACAGATAACCTTTACAAAAGTGACTGATTAATCACTTGGTAATGCAGACTGCTATCAAGTTCATCATCTCCAAATAAAGGAAGGAACTCAGCAAGACTACAATATGTCAAATGCATCAGTCTCAGTGTGTTAAAATACTTTCAGGTCCAGATGCTACTCTTCTAAAAGGATAGAAATCTGCTACATCAAACAGAGATGTTTTCCTGCATCTGTGGGTCAGATTCTGTGCTCAGATGAAGGCTTTCTGGTTATGGAGGCTTGCTGTCAAATTGAAGCCCCATACGTTTACATCTAAGGACAGAATTTGATCACTACAAAGTAATACAATTTCTACCAGATTCTGTCATTTGATTTTTTTTTAGAACTGTGATTTTTAAGAAGGTATTGAAAACTGTATGTATCAGTGAAACACAGTCAGTCTTCATCTAATCCTATCTCCAGTGATAGATTTAAGAGTGATTTTCTATGTTCCAGTCACTTCTTTTGAAGATAAAACAGCCTGTCTTTTAATTCCGTATTGAAGAATATGCTTGACATCTCTCAAACTGAGATTAGGTTAGCGAAGGCATACCCTCGCTTATGCTGCAAAATGAAACAAGTTCCTAATTGTCAAAAGATTAATCCTTGGCAGTCATCCAGGGCAATATTTGCTGTAGCAACTTGGTATCCATCACGGTTACGGACCAAAGGTCTTGTCATATATGTATTCCTCGCAGCAGTGCTGTAGCAGGGCAGCACAGCCTCACTACCCTGGGCTGTTAGTCTCTGGGAAACTCTATCCATTCCTCAATTAGTGCCCTCATGGGGGTCACAGTCTTTGATGACTGAGCTATTTCTAAAGACTGAAATATAAAGCTCAGTAATACAAAAAAAAAATTGGTGTGGGAGTTGCTTCCTGTGCATTGCAGTATTCCATGTTAGAGGTTTTTGTATTTACTAGAAGTTTGGTCCATCAATACTAATAGCAATAATATTAGGGAAATGTGAGGCTTTTTTTTTTTACTGTGAATACCACTGTTACCTGCAGTTGATACTGCTTAAAGGGCTAATTTTTAATTTTATTTTTATTTAAATCACTTGGTATTGAACTGCCAAGCTGCCGTTGCAGCATCTTCATCTGCCAGCATGGCCAGTTCTGATTTTGAATACTGTCTTTTTCATTTGGAAATTCATGGGTGGAGTAGAAAAAGGGACAAGACTTTGTTGTCCTGCAAGCATTACAGAAGAACAAGTCAGTATTAGAAATGCCTCATATAAATTACCAAAGGTAGCAGCCCTAAGTCTTCTTCGCTTAATGTAGCTATATTTAGCTAAAACCCACATAAAACCACAGAACACTGCCCCCATATCCCTCCTTCTGTGTGAGCCACTTCTGCTGTGTTTTGGGTAATTGCTTCAGTGTAGATTTAAAAAAAATTATTCTAAGGAAGTTTTATCTCCCTTATTCATCACAGAAATGATTATTCAGAAAATGGTCTAATTTGGTTTGGTGTTCATTGTTGTTGATGCTGTGTACCCTTTGACTTTTCACCCTGCTAGCTGCAGGAAACTGCCCGCACATTTGCTTGGCAGGAGGAAACATGGAAAAAAATTCAATCCTCTGTACATGGAAAATTTGGGGCAGGGTGGGAGATACCTTAAAAATTTGGTGCAGCTTCATTTCCTTTGACTCCCATTTTGCCCTGCTGAGGTTAACAGGATTGCAGGGTGCGGGTAGGATCAGGACTTGATCCCTCACTGATGAGTCTCTGCCCATTTAGTGCTTTATAGGCCCAAGGGAAAGGGACAAATTGATGGAGTGTTCTGGCATGCTGCAGTCTATATTTGGATCCCTGATTTAAAGCTGACAGATGTATAAAATCCTATGTAGCCAGAAAACTCCCTAGTGAGGACACAGCTGCATATATCAATGAATCAAAGTTACTCTTGTTAAGGCTGGCATTAATTTATATGGGGCAAGTTCCCTCCAGATCTGGTCGTGTAACATCACTGAGAGTAGTTTGGGCTTGTTCCACCCTGCAAACCCTGTGCTTTTCGGATATGAATGGAGAAGACTTGTAAATCTGAAGCGCTGCTCTTCTCAGTTGCTGGGTGAATGCCATCATACCCTCATTTAGATGTGGCAGCTGTTGTCAGTTACTTAATCTCATAAATAAAATAAAGCCAAATTTCCACAAACTGAATCCGCCTCTATCACACAGCCTCCTGCAATGCCTTAAATGAAGTGCGTATTTTTGTTTCTCAGGAATCTCCCTTTATAACCCACTCTACTGCTTGATTATTTCCTCTATGTCGTACAGGAAACGGTAAGTGATTAATAACCTGCCTCAGTTTTACTTTCCCCTCTTGCTACAGCCTTGTGAAATAATGTGACCCACAGATGTCTGAGCAAAACAATCCATTGCTTTAGTGACAGATGCTGTTGGGGCTTGCTCAGTGAAAGTGAGCTACCACCGGCAGAGAAGCTCAGGTATTCCTGCTACTTTGATAAGCTCTTTTTTTCTTTTGCCTAAATTTTGAGCATGCTGAAAACTCCCAACAAAGCATGACATAACCCACTCTGGAAAACAGCCTGAGGTGGCTACTAGTCCCAGAGGCTCATGAGGGAGTTAGGAAACAGGTTTGCTGAAGAAAGACAGATTTAGCACTAAAATTGGCATTCACTGGCTGTAGAAATGTTGGAAGGGATGTGACGTGCACCATATTTGTATGTCAGATCTTGCTTGCTTCTTCCTTTACTAAAAACAAGATCATGGAAAATAAAGCCTCTGCACGTAAACAAAAGAAAACTCTCTGTCAAAGTTAATTATATCATTTATGTCACCTTTCACCATTTCTAACATTGTCTGGAGTGAATGAGTGATAGAAATTAAAATCTCAGAACAAGTTTTTCTAGAATTTAGTTTAAGGCTGGTGTATGGGCATAGCTGTCAAAAGAAACTTCCCAGTAGCAACACTCACAGAGTGGGGAAGATTCAGACTGTCATTTTCATAGAGCACAAGTGCATTCTGAGCCAAATTACAAGCTGATTGAATCTTTTAAGTATTGCTAATCGTTTCTACAGTCAGTCTATAATACACTCTTCAACCATCAGCTAATGCACTGGAGTCAGCTGGGCTTGTAGCGGGAGAGTGGCAGCGGCAGCACAGGCGGGCGTGCTGCATGTGTCAGGCTGGCTAATTGAGGGGTGTCACCCAAGCACTCGACCAGATCTTTGTTTTCCTGAGTGGCTTTTACTAAAGGCAGGTTTGAGTAGTAGGGAAGAGCAAAGTTATATTATATATGGTAGCAGCAGAAGTGTGAAATCGTGCTACCTCAAGAAGTATGACTAAGTGGTGATACTGGCCACTCCTTTTTATGGCAAATCAGAAAAGGAAGCAGAACACACATGCACACAGATTACTCAGAGTAGCTAGTTTGATCCAAGATAGGGAATTCTACATTCGAATTCACTATGTGGAGAGAGAAATGGTTATTTAAATTTTAGATACCAAGTGGAGAAACCTAGAAAATGGTTTAGAGGCTCAGTAATTAATCGGTTTGGCAAGGAGTTGGCCAGGGTCCCAACTGCTGGGGAGATTTCTGCTGTTGGGGGGAGTGTAGAATGTGTGTACCTTTTCCACCATGACTATTTCAGAAAATTTCCACTGCTGCTCACAATATCAGTGCATGTCATTCATAAGCATTTTGTTTCCCATCAATTTTTTAAAATAGCAAGAAGAAAAAAAAAAATGAAAAGGAGAAACTGAGATATAATTCTGCAGTGGATAGAAAGAACTGCTGTGCTTTGCAAACCCACAGTTCATACAATCCAGTGCTTAATATAAGTAGCAAATGTCTTGCTCTGTTGTTCCCAAAAGATTGAGAATTTGTTTAAAAGTCTCTTTAGCTCAAGGGAATGGAGGATGTCCCGCTTCTCTGTGTTCCTTCCTTTCACCCTTACCTTAAGATGCACCATTATCTTGCAGTAATGAAACCCGAAAACAATGGTAAAGATTTAACATCAAGGACTTCAGCAAAACCACCGACAAAATACCCCACAATCCTGCTCTAAAGAGGTTTCTATAGAACATCTGAGTTAAGCATGGCAATTACAAAGAAGCTCAAGTGGTCTTTGCTTGAAATTGCAAATGTACCACATTGCATTATCACAAGAATTCGCATGCAAGAACAGTTTGCAGATGGTTTGCATTGGCATACTTTATGTAAACGCTCCAGGGAACAGATGGCATCATGGGTTCTTGTGGCAAATGTGAATTTATAGTGCTCACAACATGCTAAATTCTTTTGCCTGTAGCTGAAAAGCAACAAAAATGAAGTGGAAGCTCAGCCCTGTAAATCAGTTTGCCAGTATCTTTGCCATTGTAGCTATGGATAACATTTAGTTTAGTCTTTATTGTGAAATTTGGGTTCTTTTATTTGCCATCTATTTGCAATTGGGTGTGAGCACATGTGGCATGTGTGTGTGTTTATTTAAGTATGCAAATACAGCTTTAAAATTAATAGACTGATATTGTATAAAGAACGGCAAGTTGAAATCTCAACCATCATTTAATCCAAAGATTTTGAATTTTTGATCCAAAATTGAATTTGGATAATACTAAGTTTCTGTTAATGCATAGATTGCTCTGGGTTAATAATCTGATTTTAAATAAATGTTGGCAAATATTGTTAGAAGGGGTAAAATAACAACATAGGTTAGAATTGTGATTTACTGACCTCTTAGTCATTTTGCATGTACATATGCAGTGGGATGAGCATCGGGGCACATTAGTATAAAAAGTAACAGCTCCATCTCATTTGGACACAAGTTAGAATTTGAACATCTTCTGTAAAGAGGAGGAGTTATTAAAGAAACAAGACCCGGGAAGGGAGGGGGGAGGAATTGTGTAAACAAGCAAGTGATACATTGAATTTGTTTGGAACTATCATATTGAACTTAGAATATAATTATTATTGCCGTATATTCCCTAATTATTTGGATGCTTGTAAAAATTGATTTCATGTAAACACAGCTTGTTCTAAACCAGCCAGGTCTTTGCAGTGAACATAAGTTGTTTAAAATTTATTGACCTGTCGTTCACATGTGTTACTTTACTAGCACTTAATGGTCTGTTTAGATAGTCTTGGTGTGTATGAACTCCCAGTGCGCTACTCCAAGCACCACACGTTGACAGGTAGCTGCCATGTAGATAAAATAAGGGGCCCTACTCCAAAGCATACAGGGACACACAATCATTAGTTATTTTCTAATCTAAAGCAGGGATTTCCTTGGCAGCCAGAGGAAAAGAATCGTTCTGATTTTGCATTATCTCTGCAGCTGAGCTCGGCCCTAAGTCCTGAACCAATATGCAGGAAGGCCAAAAGCAAACAAGCAGGAAACCCAGCCTTGCACCAAATGGAGTTGATTTAAGGAGCCTGAGCTTTGAGGGTTTCTTTTTAAATGGGTCGTGTAGACAGTGGCTGAGATTAGAAACTTGCTTTGGCCTTCAGACTCTCAGGAAAGATTTAAGACTGATAATGGAAATGTAAATTACTTTTGTAGTAGATAGAGATCACCTTAAAAACCCGCTTGTGTTGAAACTTTTTGCAGTGTTTTTTCATCCTGTGTATAAATAAAGCTGTCCAAAAACAAAAACTAAACCGTCAAAAAGTACTAATTCTCATGGTACTTATTTTCCTCTGGCTCAAATGTGATTTATGCCCTTTTTCCTAACTTCTAATACTGCCATGTATTTTGTGAATTTTTTGATCATTAAGGTCTCATGAAAAAAATTATGCTAATGACAGGATCAGACTAACCCCCGAGTTACTGACCAAACTTTGCTGCTCTGTTTCCACCTGTATGAGACTGAGTATTTCTAGACACCTTTGGCTTTTCATGTTGTGATTGTGGATCAGCAGCATAGTTACCTTAGTTTGATGCAAGAAGGGGCTGCATCCCTAAAATACACTGCTGGAGTGGATCTGTCCTGCCCACCTCAGTCATTATCACTGTGTCTGTGAACCATAAATACTTGGCACATAAAAAGATATTTATCTTAGCTTTAAATGTTTGGTTTGAAAATACTGGCCCAAATTCATACTAATACTACATCATACTATCTGAAAGCCTACTGTGGCCCTAAAAATTCAGCAACAAATTTTTAATAGGAAAACTAGTTTATGTCAGTGTTTAAATATTCTTAAGTAAATAATAAATTATGTTACTATTTTTTGCATAAATGCAGCTGCAGATCTGTTCTTCTGACTTCGTGTCAGGTCAAATTCTGCTATATTTGACCAGCAACAATCCAGAGTAACTATTATTTTCAGTGAATTTACATCTATGTAGCTTTTTCTGACGTCTACAGCAAGGAAAAGACAAATCAGTATCAGGTTTTGTTTGCTGTGGCAGTAAAGATGTTTGTTCACCCACTTTTCCAACTACACTGACTTCTCTAGAGACTGAGCAATCTCAGTATCCCTAACTCTTAAAAACAACAACAGAAATCCACAACTGTTAAATCCTTCACTCCAGTGGCATGCATTTGGCTTTGAAGGCATGAATTTAAAACATAAATAGTTATGGAAAATGCTTTATATATAATTTTTTTTACTCATATAATTCTGTCTAGGCTCTTTTCCCCTAACACAGGATTGCAGATTTTGTTACTAGCCATCCATTAAAATTGACAATTAGAACTTTAAACAGGTAGGCCATCCTCTGCCTGATATATTTGAACATAGTTTATCAGCAATGGAAAAGTCATGTAAACCCAACAGATTATATATATTTTGAGATGAGAATTGAGTTCACAGAAATGCTTAAAAACTGTTCTGCTCAATAACTCCATCTATTCTTCTGCAAAATATGTCAATGTTGTGGTTAAGCGTCATATTTCTTTCATAGTTTTTGCTTTAGGAGCAGCATGATTAGCTCAGGAGGGTGTTTAAGCCTAGATTGTCAACCTCCTGTACTGTCTGATTTTAAATGGTTCTATTTAGAGATAAAGTATTTGCTGTCAGCCCTGTTAACTAAGAGATGGTCTCATGTTAATGTGCTGAACATGAACAAACCCTGTTGAAGATAAGGCAGCTGCAGTAGCACTGTGCTTCTGACAGATTAAGGGCTAGAGATTTTGCTGTTAAAAAGTCCCCTTTACACAGTCAAGTCTCCTGCCAGCTTCTTCCTCTCTGTCTAGCAGGTGTGAACTGCAGTTGGCTTTCCAGTGGTTCCTGCTTTTGGGTGGGATCACTGAAAGGATTCTATCCCTTGGCCATAGTGCTCAGCTCTACACCAGTCCATTGTATGGTAGCCTGCCTTGTCCCTGTTGTCCCTGGGGGTTACAGGGCAAGGACTGACTGGCCGTGGCTCCTTGGCTGAGAGATTGACCTGCCAAGGAGTGTATCCCTTCCCTCCTGGCATCTTAACTAGGTGACCAACACCTTCACCCTGGAAGCAGTCCTGTCTCCATGTTAACAGCGGACATTCTGGGTGGGCATGGAAAGCCTACTAAACACATTAAATGATTGCTTTTTTGGCCAAAGTTCTTTTAGCTAGACAGGGGCAAGGGTAATGATGGCTATGAAGACTAGCTAATAAATAGACAGAATTGGGACCAAACTAATGAGAGAAGGTAAGGTAGGTCCCTCCCAGAAGTGAATTTGTTGCTGGTGTGATAAGCTTAGGCATCTGGGTTGTCTCAACACCAAATTTTAGTTAGGGGAAGCATAGCAATTTTTACTAACCAGGATGGCACCTTTTCTTCTCACTAATAAGAAACCAGTAAAAGTGTTGTTGTACTAATGAGTGACCAGCAAGCTTACCTCCAGTTTCATGTGCCTGTGCCAGCATTAAGAGACATGTTGTGGTTGTAGTTAAACTCCAAATAGGTGACCAGTATTCCCACGTGATAAACTGTCCTCTTGGTGCTTTCAAGTTATATTTTCCTACTTTTTGACCCTTTAAGTATGTCTTCAAAAGAGACATTACATCAGTTCTATGTAAGCCAAGCCCATTTGGAAGATACATGCAGAAGAGAAAGATATAAAAAACTCTTTTCACTTTTTCATCAAATATATCTCCATATCTCAGCTCAGGAGGAAGATGATATCATTGAAGGCACTGGCTTATTGTATATATTCAATATTGGGCAGTACAAAACCATAAAAAATCAGTGTTTTTTAATAAGGGAATGTTATATAAGATATATGAGTACCCAAGATGGGCAAACAAGCGAGCCAGCTGGAAGCTTCCAAAGTTTTTGGGTGGCTTCTGAAGGCAGTTAATCCGATTTCTTGTGTGGATCCAGTGAGCATATAAAAATGTTGCATAAGTGTTACTGGACAAGTGGAGGCAGCTCTTCCCCAAACCCTGCAGCTCCAGAGACAGCAAAGAGCACTCCTCATGGAAGGACTCCAGCCCTTTGCTAGCAGCAACGCTCTTGTTTTCAGGAAATTCTCATGGGCTTTCTCACACCTACTGACATGGGCTTTCTCCACTAGAGTGTGGTGAACTGTCCTGAGAGCCAACAAAAACCATAGGAAGCTCTCTGACTTGGTTTGTTCCTGCCCATGTTGGTGGATAGAGTGAACTGCAGGGGTTCAAAGGCTATCAGAAAAACAAGCAGGGTCAGGGCATGGGCTGAAGTCATGTTCTGTGAGTTGTCCATACTGACAGGTAGCACACAGGCCTCCTCTCCCCAGCAATGCCAGGTGTGGATCAGGGCAGCTGAGTGAGGAACTGTCTGTAGTTATCCCCAAGTCAGTGCTGAAATGGTGTGGGAGATGCTTTGAATGCAAGCTGAGCCTCAGGGCTGGAAATGAGCTCGGGCCCATTGTATTTATGAGTATAGGTACAGTCAAAAGGAATTGTCATGCATGTGCATAGACTCTCTGGAATTCATATGGAAGAATTAGTGCTAAAATGTTGGTTTAATACAAATTCTCAAAATATTGAGAGGGTCAGCTGGGATGCAGGGTGGTGTCTGCATCTTGGTTAAGCCGAGGCTAATAGACAAGGCAGATATGTTTTGCTTTGCAGACATAAATATCCATGTATTTTCTTCTGGCTGTCACAGCATGGAATATTGAGCAGAAAAGGAAATATTTCTTTTTGTGTGTTTAACTGGCTGCCATATGGTCACTAACACTGGAGAGCTGAGTCTGGCATCTTCACATAAGCTTTGAACATCCTCATGTTCGTGACTACAGATCTGGAGGTGGGGGGTAGGCAGGATGGACTTGCCACCTTTAATAATATTAATGTTTTCCTATGTATTTAGACATACTTATGTCTATTGTTAGATTCAGGTCCCACATCTATTAGCTTTTTATTAAAAATTTTCTGGAAAATTGTATCTTCCCACACTGAAGGCCTTTTTTTATGATGATATTCTTCTGGTTCCACTGTCAGGACCTTATTAGCAGCATTCAGAAAGCCTCCCAAAGGGAAAGTCTTGAGCCCTGAAGCTGTAGCTTTACTTATGTAGTCATTCCCTGCTCCCTCTCCATCATTTGAAGGCCTGTAAGATCTTCCTCTGTATTGTTTTTAGGATTATGTTTGTTAAAGCTAGTAAACTGAGGGATAAATCAAAGGGATTTTGTGATCATAAAGATTTACAATCATCACTATATTACATACTTGAGTAGGGTTAAAATAACAACTCAATTTTAATTTAAAGGGGGGATGGGAGGAGTATATAAAGAATACTAGTTTTTATGCAGTTGTCCAGTAAACAAAAATGTATAAGATTGCACAGCTTGGACAACAGTTAGTAAGGAATACAAAGCTGGTCTAAGAGTGTTTTCACAGTACCTTTTCAGTACCTTTGTTTCCTCTTTTGCAGGTCCTGAATTCACTTTTGCATGTCTGAATTACTCCGTTTTGTCAGCCTCAAATGTAAACTAAATCTTAATGCTGACATACAAATTAAAAGGCTTAGTGCTAGTCATTTAGAGTACTTCTTCCTTATCCCTCAGTTTCCTAGCCTTTCAACATGCCAGTCTGGTCATGTTTGTAGGCCATTCTTCTGACTCCTTAAAGTTGAAAACTTCTCAGATGAAAACTGGTGATGACTGGTGAAACTTAGATGAAGAGAATAAAAAAGATTCTTTAAATATCACAATGAATTTATTACATTTGGCAAAATTTTCTAAGATTCTTCCCATAGTTTAGTACCTTTTTTTAAGACTAAGTGGTAAGATGTGGAGTCTTACTAAAACCTGTTTTGTTTAAAATCTTTAGAGCCCCCACTGTGACTCAGCTTTGCAAGAGCCATCACAAATCCTCCTCTTTGCCGTATGGTCGCCCAGTGTAGCACACATCACAAAAAACTTCCCTTCATACAGCCAACAGCTCTAATATGCAGAAGGTATTCAACCACCAGAAATGCCTTCTGTAATGAGGAAAGAGCATGGGAGCTTGTACTTGGCATTGGTGTGCACCCTCCCTGTCACTGTGCTGTAAGTGGTCCATGCAGCCAAGAGTAATTATGAGCAATGTGTTGTTTTGTGAAGCACAGTGAAGGCTCTGTACAAGTCTGCAAGCGGCTGAAGAGAAACCCACGCAGTGGGCGTGCGTAAGGTCATGTTGGGATGAGGTAGATGTGCATTCAGGGGTAATTAAAAAGAAAAATAAATTTAATAAACCTCCTTTGGATTCTGAAGTGTGATTTTAATTGAAAAGTATTCATATCAAACCAGTCACCAGAGAATCTGGTGAGGGTTCTTTTGGTCTTGTATAATGGAAGTGACACATGAAAAGAGGAAAATCAAAGAATAATGTGATTCCATAAGGACTGTCTAGATATTGTAAAGGTACTACCAGTATTCCCAGCCCAGGCTCTATCACTTCCCAATGAGTCATGCACCCAAGTTCCAAGAGTTCATAAAGGCACAGCATGGGACATTTGCATCCAGGTTTTGACAGACTAGCAGAAATCTTACTTATAGGTACAGACCCCAGTTCAGCACTTGTATTTCAAATTTTTTGGGTCTACATCTAGAGTTTTGGAGAAAGTGAGACGTACTGTGAGTATCTTAAAATAGACTAAAACCAGAAGCTGGCTCTGCATTTCTGTGTAGAACATTACAAAGTATTTTTGTTCTGGACCTCCTATGATCTCCTACTAAAGCTGCTAGCTTCTAGTGTCTAATATCCTAAAAAAGCCTATTAATTATTTAAAAAGCTTGTCTTTATCAGTTGACTTTTTGTGGTTCTTGTTGTCACTATACTGTCGGTTTTCCTACTTGTCAACTTTTCTTTCTCTTTTAGTTGGGTGTTTGAAATTAGTTTTAAAGGAATAAAATTACAGGAATTTATTTACACAGCGGCTGTCAAAGCACGATACTTCATTCTCCAGAAGCAAGTACACAAAAAAAGGTTCACCCCCCTGGTTTGCTATCTTGAAATTGCAGGGACTTGGGTTTTCTAAGCCCTCTTCCTTTATATGAGAAATGATTAAAAGAAAAAAAATTCTGCCAGGAGCATGAAACCTCTAAGTTATTGTCACACTGGTGTCACTTGGTAAAGCCGTGTAATAGGTTTGTCAGAGAGACCTGCAGAAGAAAGAGCCATCTCTATCTTTCAGTAGGAACTTGAAATAGAAAAGCTGCGACTTAATTCCTTACGGTGTTTTCTTGGCATCAGCTCTATCTCCCCAACTCCTATTCAGGCTGAAAGAAAGGGCTGTTTTGTTTTGTTATGTTTTTGCAAGAGAGTAGAATAAAATATTAACTGTGTTTTTCTTTTTAAAACTGGGAGCATAATAAGGTCTCTTAAGAAAAAGAAAGCCAACCAGTTAGCCTGGAATGTCTCTCATTTCTTTAACAGCTACATAGTGTGTGCAGCTGAGATCTGCCAGTTGGATCCTAGCAGGGGAGAAACCACTTTAGTTTGTTTGGTTTGTATATGGAATAACATTTTTCTTGCCTTGGAATACTTGTTTGTCATCACTCCCCTTTTGTGTTTATGTTCTGCTTGGAAATAGCCTCCATGCTGTATATGCATTTGCCAGGATGTGCACATAAACAATGTTCCATTATGGACTGCTCTGCATACTCCTTATTTACACCATATACATTCACCAGTAAACACGGTGGGGAATGACAGAGAGCAAACTCTTCTAGGCCCCTTTTTTTCAGTTAGTCCAGACTTTCTGCCATATGCTTGCTGAGGTCCCACTTCTATTCATGTTTTTATTAGGTAGAAAAAAAGTGTCCAGACTTCACACAAAGCAGCTTTTGTGTTCTCTGTCAAAAAAAATCTTCTCCTATGAAATGTTGATAGAAGTACCCAGAGCCCTTGTGGGGGTGCAGAGTTTGAATAGGCCTGTGGTGAAAGCATGGGAGGGGAGAGCAGGGGAACTGGGGTATAATTTTTACTTCTTGTGCGCCATGAACGAGTATCACTAACTTTCTTTTTCTCCAGTTTTCTATTTGGCAGCCAGGATCGTACCCATCACCTTGCCGCTTGTTACAAAGGTGATGTTTAAAAGTTTTAAACTCTCTCAGAATTTTATCTGGAAGGGATGAGAAAGGCAAAATATTGTTTAGTGTGCATAAAATGGAAGTTTGACTTAGAATATATGCTGTTTAGTAAAACTATAGAACCATGGAAAAAAGCGTTACAGTGGCATAAATCATTTTTAGTGACTCTGCGCTTGAAAATGGTCAGATTAGATCTTTTTCTCATTGATTTTGTATTTGGTTAATGATTCCAGTTCTGAGATCATAAAGCTATATAAGATGTAAAAGATACGGGAAAATATCCTTAACCTCTACATTTAAACTATGTGTTTCTTTTGACATTGAAATACTGCAATGACCTGGTAATGTTTTCCAATGTTTTAATTTTTGCTGATGTACAAAAATATCACAGAAGAGCTGATTCGTAATTATTACACATGGTATTGCATAAATTTCTTCCTAATTAAAAAGCTTCTAAATTCTGAATAATCAATTTATGAAGACATGTGGTTTTGACAAATTATACATTTAATTTCTAAAGATTTATTAGAAATTTGACCTGCAGCTAGTTAATTATGGTTATAGTACTGATGCAGTAATACTGGAGATTGATATAATGATATGGTTGCAAATTTATTTTGATATCACCTACCTTAGTAGGAGGACATGGGAATACACCTATATTTTGCACCATCTTGTTTATGGTGCAGGGAGGCATTAGTTTAATGAAGAACACAAATATTTGATAGATCTGTGTTGGCATTAATATGAAAATGTATTTTCAACACAACATAAGCATGTGTAACTTGGTCCTTCAGGTTTTACCCTTTTAAAGGCTACATTTCCAGTGGTAGTTTTAGGTGAATAATGATAGCAAAATATGAACTATTTAAAGAACTCTGTAATAATAAATTAAATTGATTCTTCCTAATTAATTTTCAGATCACAAAATATTTCTGAAGTAGCTCTGTTTGTACTAATCTCCCACCCACTATATTCGCACTCCTAGTTTTATGAACATCAGCAGCTAAGTAGTTCAAGATGAGTTTTCAAGATATAATACAAGAAGCCAAATGAAATAGAATTTTAAATTATATCTTTCTATCCCATCTAGATTTGCAAGTGATGTATGAGAACCATAGAAAGAAAATGCAGATGAACTTTTAGAATGTGAGATGTTTAGAAAAGCAAGGCATACCTTAACCATGTAGACAGTCCTTTCAGCAACACACAAAGGTTATCTGTTTTATAAAAGCACCTAAGCAAAAGAGAAACTTTAACCAGGACTGTGGATTCTTCTGGCTGTTCTGAATGGTAACTGAGGAGCTGCTGCTGAGCAGAGATTTTACTTCATGAAGAGATGTTGGTGGGAGGTGTGTGTTACGGGACCTGTGTGTGAGAATGGTGGGTGGTGGAAGACGAGCAGAAGATGACCTGGTTCAAGGCTTTTCTCCTCTAACCTTCAGGTAAGAGTGTCCTTGGGTTTTCCCGAGTAAAGTTATAGTCTTACCCTGCTTTTCTGAATTGGGGCAGTGTCAGTGGTGCCTGCCTTTCCAAACATTGTTTAACGCCCAATTTACCATGAGTCCAATTCTGCCTCTAAAAAGAAAAGAGAAAATAGAGCTCACTTACTGTGACCAGAAGACAGTCAAAAGTAAGTGTAATATCACATCACACTGATCTCTTATTTTCTCCTCTGGAAGCTTAGTAGCTCCTTTTTCCTAACAATGTGCAGCTGTGGCTCAAAGCAGTGAAGTGTGACCACACTCAGGCCCTGAGTGAGGACATGTGCCCTTCCTGGTCCCCAGGGACTGCCCAGTTCTCTTACAGGGGAAAAAATACTGTAGCTGAATTTTGACATTTTAAAATAGAGAGCTTTAAGAGTCTTTGTCTTAGATATTAATTTTTTAGATTTGAATGTTGTTATTTCTGATAACCAGAATAACATGAATAGTGCTATGCTAATAGTATATAGTATTTGTGCTTATATTTGACGTGTATACACTGAAGTGTAACGCAGTCCTAAAAACAAAATAGGGGAATTGCTGTGATGAAATAAATAGAGATTCCCAAATTCATCAAATTACTTGATATCAGTAATTAGAAAGGACTATTAGAAGAAAACCAACTAGTATTATAAGATTTGCAGGAGTTATTTCAGAGTTTACAGTAATCAACCTGTACAATTCTGAATGAAAGCAACACATTCTCTGCTGGTGAAAAATTATCTTTTAGATTAATTAAGTACTATCTATGCCAGCTGAGGACTCTTTAATTCTTCAGTAATTATGTAGACAGAAGTCAATGAGTGGGCAGAATTTGGGTGAGAAAGACCATTGGCACTTGATAAATGCAGTCTGGATAAGGTCCCCACAGACTAAGCATGAACTTTTTGATGAGAAATACATTTTGTGTTTTACATATGTCACAAAACCCGATGATATAAAATATCATTTAGACTGATGCGAACTCCCTGCATTCTCTGTTCATTGCACCATCAGTATCCTGTGGCGAGTCAGATAGATTTGCTTTTACCCTGGTAGCACTCAACTCATTTTTTACCAAACCATTTTTGCAAACCTATGAAATTATTCTGTAGCAGAAAAAGGAAAAGGTATCTTAAAGCAGTCCAGATATGTTAACTGGGAAAGGGTTAATCTGCCCTCAGGAGTTGCTATGTAACTGAGTCCTGCTGGGAGAGTCAGGGTTTCCAGCCAATGGGACTCACCCCTACAATACAATGCATCTATCTTGTGTTTCTTACTTGTTGTCAGTTATTGGAGTTTTTCCTGAACTGGAATTACACTCCTGCTCTTTTCATACTCTCCCACTGAGTCTTAAATAATTGTATTCCACACCAAAGTCAGAAAATAACAGTACAATGGTGTGCTTTTATCCCTGAAAATGTTACTTTGGTCAACTTTGAGTGGTGTATAGAAAGATCTCTCATGCAGCAAAACTAGGAAACTTTTAAAAGATAAGATTTCCTAAAGAACTTTAGGGTATAACATGCTTTGGATTGCTTTCAGTCTTCCTGAAAGCCTTCTCCTACCTTTGTGTTCTCACCTGTGCAGTCTTCAGCACATTTTCTTGCGCAAAGATCAGAAATATGTCTCAACCTTAAACTGTTCCTTCCTGCCTAAGGCATTTCAAGAAGTGAGTATTGATTTTCCCTGCATCCTGATTAGACTCTCTCCTTAGCTATTCCTCTTCTCTAAGGCCACTCAAGGCTTGAGGGCTGAAGCATGAATTCTTTAATTTCTCCTTTAGAAGAGCCAGGTGTGTTTTCTCAGCTCAAGGAAAGTCTCTGTGGTTGCGCCAATATATTTGTATGGAAGAGGTGGCACTTCTGAGGGTTTTTTGGTTGTTTTATTTTTCCTTTTTTTTTTCCCCTGGAGGAGATCCACCCACAGTCCCTTTGAAGGCTACTGATAAGATGAGGGAGAGACTAAGCCTAGCCTGTAAAAACACTGCTTAGGAATCTCTGCTTTGGCTGTTGGGTTCTGATAGGAAGCAAGAGAGTGGAGTGGTATCTGTCAACATGTCGTTCAAGTCTCAGTGAGTTTTACACTTCACTTAGATCTTTCTGCCTCATTTTTTCCAGTGAGGTCCTGTCTGATAATTTGTGTTGGCAAAGCTCTTAGCCTCTCTTGCATGCTTGTAAAGTTCTACCTCTGAGTGACATAATGTTCCTGCATTGTTCAGCTAGCAGTATAGGCCTTAGTATCAGCAGTGTGCCCTTCTGCTCTTAGTAAGTATGTTTAAAAAGTAAAATAAAATAAAATACCTAACAATTTTTAGACAAATTTAAGAATCCAACAGGTGGATCTTTAACTTTTTTAAGGTTTTAATTAGCATATATGCACCAGCTTGTTGTTTAAGATCTGACTGGGGATAAGAACTTGCTGTACTTTTTAAGGAGAATTAAAACACATTTCTCAGGATTAAAAATGTGCACACGAATTTCTTGTAACTAAAGCTTCTATAGATTCAGGCTTACTTTACCCATCCAACAATCTTGATAATTCCTTGAAAGAGCTTGGCCCCAACCCTGTCTTTTGGTGTAGCCTTTGGCATATGTCATGCCAAGATAGAATGGATGGATGCAGTAAGAGATCTCAAAGCCATTTGGCAAAGGACAGAACACACATTCTTCTTCCCATGTCTCCATATGAAGTTGAGTAAGTCTGTTTTTCTAATAGTCTGATAACAATACATGGAAGATCAGTGTCTCATGAATGAGAAGCCTGTTCTTGAGGATGCTTGCTCAAAACTGTGATTGGATTGAAAGAAGTGGTTTCTTTCAGTGTGTTGACAAGGTCAGTGCAGAAGTTTTCAGTCAGAAGAAGGGTCGAGATGCCCAGATGAAGAGGTTTTGGTCTAGTTTATGCAAAACTAGTTTGACAGTTTTATAGATCTGTCAAGCTGAGGTTGATAGTTTTAGAGATCTGATATGCTGAGGGACCACCACCACATGCTTAGAGACCAGCTTTGCATGTCTACTGCTATATTTGGACTAAAGTCCCAAAAGGGCAAAAAATCCATGATACTGCCACAAAGCCTGGGCAGTGTGCTGTTCACCACCACAATAACTAACTGCACACCAGCTCTGTAAGTTGTCTTTGATTGAAGCATGTGTGTCAGTTGTGATTCCCTGAACATGGACATAATATGTGTATTCCTTCTGTGGTCCAATATGGGAGTCTTGCAATCTAAGGGTATGGGAAGTTGCAGATCTATTTAATAGTGTGGGACTAGCTTAGTGAAGCAGCTTGGGAGCATGCACGTTTTTCTCTGTTGGCCTAAATTGCACAAGCGAAGTAGAATTTGGAGAATGCACCAAAGAACAATTTGATAAGTATATTCTAGTAGAGTTTGAAAACCAGGAAACATCTTGTGAACAATTCAGACTGGATGCCATTGATGGTGCCATTGCTTGTTCTGAATGCAAGTGAGGTCCAGCCCAGCCTGACTTTTCCTGAGATCTCATCTGTGTTTGAATGTTACATTGGTATAGCAATATAGGGTGAGGAAGCAGTTGCTCCCTTTTGAAAGTGTGTTACCTGCCACAGCCCAGTTACTGCAGTATAAAAGGAATATAAAGAATCCCTTACCTGCTCAACAGCAGTTGCACTATGATAACCTGTATGCTTATAAAACTGACCCTGTTAGTAAACTTTACTTTTCAGGCAACATCAATAAATTTACAGTGATAACAGTGTCCCTCAGAAGACATGTGACCTCAGTTAATTCACACATTATTGATGGCACAGGTTCTACAAAAAAAAAACCCAGCCATCAATTTTGCTAAACTTCAGTTTCTGGGTAATTCTACGTCATTTACAGCAAAAATTTACACAGACCATTCCCAAACAGAAAGCACATCTGCATGACAGAAACAAAGGTGTGAAAGTACAGTGCATTAGGGCAACAGGCAGAGTGGAGGTCTTGGCATGATGTTCATCATTACCAGCAGATTTCAGGCAATGTCACCACATTGTCATTGCTGTCATTACCCCTGGTAGCCAGGTAGCTATGCCAACACATTTTCCAGTCACCCCTTCATTCTTCTTTCTAAGATACCCAGAGATAGGATACTGGGCTGTTCTTTCACTGTTTGATGTAGGTTTGGGAACTACCTAAGTGGGAACTGGATTGTCATTAATAAGCATGTCAAGCTGCTGAGCGTGGGTCTATTGCAGTTTACATTCATGGCATAATCCAGTCCTACCTACACTGGGCTTTATGTGACCAGAGCTCTGCTCAAGTGTGTTCAGCCACCTCAGGCCTCTGCCAACCCTCAACAGGGGTTGTCTTTGCCAGCAGTGCAAAAGCACAAGCTTTAAATGCTGCTTAAGTCTGTCTTAAATGAAATAGGGCTTGGGCAAGGTTAGTCTTTGTTAGGATATATGTATGTATTGAACTGGAGTTCCAGTCACTGCTTGGTAACTTTGGTCTTTTTCTAGAAGAAAGCCATGAGGGCAAACTTTTCTTCAAGAGTTTAAGCTGCAATTAGTGAACCTGTGGAAGAAGTACAGTTGTCCTAGTTTATATTCTGATTCTGCTGGGGTGGTAAGATGCCTATGTTTGGAACTCCCATTTATTCTGCATGTTCTCAGATTATTTATTTATACATTCTGAGACACCTTTCAGGATATCAAACCATCAGGAAATACTATCTTTTTCTTAGGTAACTTTTTTTCTACCTCCTTAAAAAAGGCAGAAATAAAGTAGTTACTTGAGCAGCCTTTTTGAATCTCTGTTTTAGTTTTAATGGAGCTCTGGGCTCTTTCACCTTCAGCCAACCAAAAGCATATTCAGCATATAGGAAACTTTATTGTTAGTAGTAGTATTCTCTGCAGTTTAATATCCAGCATTTCTACTTGCTCTTCTGCTCTTTCATACATCTTGATTCTGCTTAGATTTTACAGATGTCCCAACCTTCATTCTCCCTGGATTATATAATGCAATGTGTCAGTGCCATGCATGGCACTCCAGTTACCTCAGCATTTCCATTATAATTCTATGTTTTGAGAGATTTATAGGCTAACAGTAAAAATCTCTTTCTTGGCTAAACTGTGAAACAGCAGTTTCTAGTCATTTAAAAACAAAACGAAATGAAGCAAACCTTTTTTTCCTCACTTTTTTTTTTTCTTTTCTGGCAACAATTTAGCAGCGGTGTTTGCACTGCAAGGATCCTCATAAACAGCAAGTGAAGATTCAGTATATAGTCAGTGTTTAATCTAATAATGTTCTTTTCTTTTTTATATCCTTAAAAAAATGCATGTCATCCCCTCTTCATGCGTGTGATGTCATTGCCTCTTTGCAGCCATCAGCTTTTGGGGCCTCAAAAAGGTGCAGTTTGGTCTCTCTCCTTTATTTGCAACATGGATGAGTTCTACAGTGTTTTTTTGTTTGTTTGTCTGCTTTTAAAAGTTATGCTTCTTTATCTCAAAGCCTAATAACTTACTTTCTACTTGTGTGTCCCAGAGCTACAAATTTATCACAATCCAAAAAGACATTGGCTATATAGGACTATCTAGAATATCAGGGCTATTACAAAAAAAAATTTGGAAGGGATATTACATCTCATGCTTTAATGCTTAAGTGATTTGCTGTTAGAGAATAGGCTATTTGAGGACCTATGGGTGAGTTATACTTCACCAATCACTGGGGATTCCTGTATTTTCCTTAGAAAGATCTAGTAGCAGTCACTCTTAGAAATTGATTGCTGAGCCAGATAAACTCCCAGTTTTATCACGTAGGGCAGTTCTCCCCTGGCTCCAGGCCGAAGGATTGTATGGATTCTAAGAAACATGGTTGTATGCTCAAGTTTGTGGAGATTAATTATTTCTATAGCCTTTAAGCTAAGTAATCAGCTTTAAAGGCATCTTTACAAATGTATATCCACTGATTAAAACAGACAAAAAGCCTTTATCAGTAAGTGATTTGCAAACTGGTTGCATGCCTGAGTTCTGGGTCTGACTGGAGATGACTAACTCTGCTTTTCCCATCTAAAATAAAATACTGCTCTGCACTGAATTGTCTTTCGCCAGTTGCTGTTATATTTCAGGCTGAAATAATTCTTCTTCTTAGTGCAAATTCCTGTTTCAGTCATTGCAAGCTGTGCGTAGTAGGGTATAGCAGACGGAAGAAACCCCTTTTTTATTTAATTTCACTGCATTTCATGTTTTTTCCATGTCATTTGTGCCATTTCATAGAAGTAATTTTACTATTTTACTTTCTTCAGGGCAATTCTTGCTCACAGTTGATACCCATTTCCTAGGACTACCTTAGAGTTTTAAATACTCAGCCATTCTCTTGTGACCTAGTGATTTTCTTCCCCATAATTTTTTGACATCATTCATGCACTCAAGACATGAAGAAAACATCCTTCAACACTAAAAACTACATGTAGCGAAGGGGGAATTCAGGTTTTCAGATTTCTCAGATTTGCATCACCAGTTGGGGGGAGGGGGAAAAAAAACTGCCAAGGCAGGCAAGTACTGTTTCATATTAACATCTATCGTCAATGAAGAGGTAAAAATCAAAGCCCCTGTGTGTGAGGCAGGGTTAGTGAACTGCCAGTGATTCTCCCAGCAACTGACACAAAGGAATCTGTGAGTATCAAAGCTGAGGCAGCAAGCTTAGTGTCAGCTCTTGCCTAGGGAGTAGAAGAAAACATCACTTTGTCTCTGCTTTCACTGCTTAAACACACACATCATTCACTAGTAACCATTTACTCTGCTGTCAAAACTGTTTCAAGAGAGTGCTACATTTGATTAATAGTAAAATGCATGCAAAAGAAAAAAAAGTCTGCTTCCCCCAAGGTACTTAGTTGGGGAGAATTTCTTCATGCAGTTCTTAATTTTTCCATGCTATAAATATGCCTGTAATGTTCCAGAAAGTGCTCTGTTGCTTCTAGTAAAGTAATTTTTATTAGAGAGCCTGGTGCACTCATCCTAATTCTAGTTAATGCTCTCTCTCTCTCTCTGTAAGTGAAGCACATTATGGCATCCTCAGCCTCTTGTACTAACAAAAAAGTGACCAGCACTACCATGTGTGCAGTACATGATTCATAGTGCTGCTTTCTGAATTGTCCAGTGGGTAATTGCAGTACAAAAACCAGAGAAACAGATGTAGACCCTAAACCTTGGCTGTAAATTTTTGTTTTATGATTATGGGTTTCAAATGTGCTATGTCACACTGACAAATATACAGTAACACCAGAGGAAATAGATTTCTGACTTGAACTTGTGCTTTTTATTTCATTTATAGCTAAGAATATGTTTATTGTAAAGTTTCTGCTATCGCAGTCTGAGAGAAAACAGATCAAAGCACTGATGTGAAACCACAATTTCTTTGCATGGACAAAGTCAAAGATATTGGAAAGCTGTTGCGTCCTCACACCTCTATGGGTGCTGGATAGGCATTTAAAATATGTGGCAAAACTTAAGCTTCAGTTGCATTTGAACTAGAGGACTATTAGTTAGCACAATTATGATTAGTTCTGATCTAAATTAGAAAATGCTCCCCATTTTATGAATGTAGCTTTTCCTGATTCTCTGTGGAAGAAAAACAAGTGGTGTGCTATTTCAAAGTGAAGTAAGAGATGCATTGGTTACTGTGCTGTAGAAACAGTTGTGAGAAAACCATTGGGATATTTGAGGAATTTTTAAATTATGTGTGCATTTAGTAATAAATATAAGCATTACTGCAACTATTATTTGTAACACAGCATGATGAGCTACCTGGCTCATTTTGATACAGAGAGAAAAAGCAGTCTTTTTCTAATTCATGCACACTTAAGTGTCCCTTCCTGACATTTATTTTCAGAAGTTGCCACTTTACATTTTGAGGTAAAACCAACAGGTATTATTTTGAATATGGTATTATAAGACTGCTAATGGGATAATCATAACTGTATTTCTGTTTGTCTGATTCTGTTTACTTTTAACTCACATATGTAACATGTTTTTCTTGGCATAAGCTTAAACTGTTCCAAGAACTCTGGTCCACACAAAAAGCTGTTTTCTCCCTAAATTGGAGACTGAAAAAAAACATACTGTGTTTTGTGTCATCCTTTCCAGTTATTTTTGTGGTGATACATTACGTATTCCAAATTTCTCGTGCATCCTGTGTCGTCTGGTTAGAAAATAACTGTCTGTTAATTTAGCTTTGCTATTCCAAACAAAATTGTAGCAATGTAGCCAGCCAAGATTTAAAGAAAAAAAAAAAAAGTTTAGCCACTTTTCCACTTGGCTATTTTAATGCAACAAACACTGTTTTGCTGTGCTGAAATAGTTTAAACAAGCCTTCCCTGAAGTATGGCTTTTTCAGTAAGCGTATGCTGTGCATAAATTTTAGATTAGAGAGTGTCAGAGGCTTCTTCAACTGCAGCTCAGGCTGAGGGAGGACACCCCAAAGGGCTGAGAAAGTCCTTAAAAAGTCCTTTAAAAAGACGCTGTTAAACTCCAGCATTTGTAACTCTTCTGCCCGAAGGGAAGAGGGAAAGAGAGGCTGCCTGCTGCAGGGACAACTACAGCTCTCCCGTGGAGGGGGGAAGGAGGCTAAGAAAAGCTTTTGTTTTAATCTCTTCAAAAGGATTCGCTTCCAGATTGCAGCAGGTCTTTTTGCTGGCCGCTGGTTTTCAATGTGGGTATATCAGTTTCAGGGAACAAGTGCGTGTGCTGTGTGGGGGGTTTGTTTTGTGGTTTGGGGTTTTTTTTGTAAATTCTTGAATCTGTGTGAAAAGTTTTGTTAATACAATCTGCAGGCATTGTCAGAGAGCTTTCGGTTCATCAAAGGACTTTTTGTGGAGAGGGGACACCACATCCATTAAAGTGGCTGCGCAGGTCCCAGGGTGAGTCTCTCTCCAGCATTTCTTTACGGTCGCCAGTGGTGTGCCATGCCTGCTCAGTGTGCCCCTCTCTGCCCGACTCCTATCTTGGGCTTTGCAAGAAATCAAGCGTTCAGTTTTCTAATTTCTGCACCTGAGCTTGCTTTGGAGCGGGGAAGCAAGGCTCCTGTGCGCCTTGCTCCTGGATGATGCTCACTGCTGGGGCTGAGGTGGCTTGGCTTATTTATTTAAAATTAAAGCATGCATGTGGCTATTGAGCTCATGTCCTTACCACTGGGGCGGATGGAGTGTTTCTAGGCTGTTGTTTTTTAATTTTGAAATTGTCCATAGGAATAAGAACTCATGGAAGCCTTCATGGAGTCTTTCTCGGTGAGCAAGATTTTGGAGAAGGTAGTTACCTACCTAAAAAGAAATCACCGAGCTCTCTGCTGGCTTCATGCAAGTGGTGGGCCCGCACACGGCTGACTGTGGCACCGCGGCCACAGCCTTGGCAAGCCTTTGACACCTAGACCGGCCATGAGGGAGGGCTGTCGGCAGCGTGGTTTAGCACGGACCTTGGGGGGTGGGAGCAGCCCCTTGCCTTCAGAGCGGCTGTGAGGGCTTGGCCGGGGCCGCCTGCCTCAGGGAGGTCTCCCCGCTCAGCACCGTGGGCTGGGACCTGTTCCCCATGGATTAGCTGGTGGCCTTTCTCCCCTCCCGGGGAGCTGGGGCTCATTAGCCCTCTGAAAGCCGATACAGCCCCTCCGGGGCTGCCCGAGCGGCCCCAGCCCCTCTCTGCTAATCAGAGCCAGGCAGGACCCGGCGGCGGCGGGGCTGGGGAGGGAGAAGAGGGGATGCGTGGCTGCTTCCTGCCCTGGGCGCAGTCGTGGGGACAGACCCTCCCGGGCAGCGCCAAATCTGACCCATCGGGGAAGCCAGGGAGCGCTGGGTGACTTAGGAGCCGGGGTGAGGGTCGGATGGTGCGGAGAGATGGGGCCTGACCTGTCCGTCCTCCCCCCCGCCAGCCCAGGAGGGACGGGCCCCTGCGATTCCCCGCTGGGAGTGGTGCTGGCACCGGCCGCAGTCCCTGCGAGTGGTATCGAGCGGGGTCCCCGCGGGTGGCATCGAGCGGGGTCCCCGCTGGAGTGTGCCGGGGCAGCGCCGGGATGAGGCTGCTCACAAGCCCAGCCCGCCAGCCCAGCAGCTGGGGCGAAGCCCGTGTCCCTGGCTCTGGAACAGCGGCAGCGCCTGCGCCTCGCTCGTGGCCTCTCCGGGAAGGAAAGGAATGTGTGTGTGTGTGAGGGAGGGAGGGGGGCACAGAACTTTCAGCGAATTGAGCTGGAATTTTCAAATTCTCCGTTCCCTGCAACGGCTGAAAACGCCGCTTTTTTACTTCCCGCCCCCTTCCCCTCCTCCTCCTCGTTGTTATGTTTGGCTTTTTTTTTTTTTTTTTTTAATTCTTAAATTACTTTATTATTTTGGATCTTTTTGTAAGTTGCGCTCCCGTCCGCACCCGCCCGCTCGGCGGCCGCGGGGCGACTCCGGCAGGGCTGGGGCTCGCCTTTGCCTGCCCGCCCGCCTGCCTGGCTTTTTTGCAGGGCTGCTGGGAGTTGTGAAGGCGTGTGAGAATCCTGGGAGCTGGTGATGTCAGACCGCTTGGGTCATTTGAAGGTTAGCAGCCTGGGAAGGGTTCACGGAAAGTTCACTCGCATATATTAGGCAATTCAATCTTTCATTCCCTGTGACACAAGTAGTAGGAAGTGAGCTGTTCAGAGGCAGAAGCATCTATTCACGGCCGAGGGGGATCCCGCGCCTCCACCGGAGCTGTTTTATCCCGGGGAGGTGGGCGATTGGCACGGCGTGGGACGCGGCACACACCCGGCGAGCGCCTCAGGAGCTGGACTGACTCTCAAGAAATTTTGGGGGGAAATTGATGGTAGCTAAAACTTGGAATGCGGCTCGCATCCCCCCATCTTGCTGGATTGGCTGGGCAGCCTGGAAAATGGTAAATGATCATTTGGATCAATTACAGGCTTTTAGCTGTGTTGTCTGTCATAATTCATGATTCTGGTCTGGGAAAAAGACCAACAGCCTACGTGCCAAAAAAGGGGCAGAGTTTGATGGAGTTGGGTGTACTTTTATGTGCCATTTTCCTCCACACCTAGAGGAAAGCACTTTTGCAGGCATTCTGTGCAGGGGGAATCATGTTTGACTGTATGGACGTTCTAGCAGTGAGCCCTGCTCAGATGCTGGATTTCTACACTGCGAGTCCGTCTTCCTGCATGCTCCAGGAGAAGGCTCTCAAAGCATGCTTCAGTGGATTGGCACAAACAGAGTGGCAACACCGGCACAGTGCTCAATGTAGGTCCCAACTGTTATTTTTCCACTTTAAAGCAATTACTATTATTATAATTGTTGTTGTTGTTATTTATTTAATTTATTTACTTGCATGTATTTAAAAAAGAAAGACCAGTAATTAAGTGTAGGGGTAATGAGGGGTGGGGTGAGTTTTTGTGCAAAATGTGGTTTGCAAGCTATTTTTTTCTCCTTATGGCAAGAAAGGAAAGAGGAAAGAAGCACCGGACTTCTTTCTGTTTATCCTTTCTCATGTGGCATATTGATCCTAACAACAGTTGTGGAGCCAAACAGGAACACATAAAATTGTAATGTAATACAATGAATACAGCAAAACTCCAACCAGTGAAAGACAAATTTACATAACATCTCTGTGGTAGCTTTTTTCCCCCCCCTCTTCCTTAATCTAATTTTGTAGCACATTTGCTAATCAGGATGCATGTTGTCTTGAAGTGCATTTTAGCAGAGCAGCCAAGCAATTAAAATGTTGATCTCTGCAGTTCTTGCAAAGATGTGGAATTGCAGTGGGTAGGTTGCCATTCCAAAAATCAGACAGTAGTTACAAGTTTCCGAAGAAAAGGCAATATTTCTTTGTACTGACCTTGCTGCCACCTTTCTTCTTCACTTTGTTGCTCTAAGAAGTTGCTGTTTTGCTAGAAAACTACTTACTGTGAACACCCTTTGAGTTTAACCATCAATTATTTCTATACCTTGAGATTCAGACAGTGATGCACTGTTAACAGAGGAGTGAGAGTTAGTGGTAGGACACTTCTGAAAATGTGTTACTATGTCATAGGGTCTTGATTTGTTGCTGAAATATACAGATAAACAATAGAAGTATTTTAACACCCCAGTTTCAAGTTTGAGAAATGACAAAAAGTGCCAGAAAAAATCATCTTATATTACGCTTAAAAGCTTGCAGGATTCTTCACTGCTCTGACAGTGATTTAGATAAATGACTTGGCTATCTATCAAAATGTTTTTAGCACGCTCTCGAACACTTCAGTACACCATTAACTGTATAATGCTGTTGGAAATTTCTGTTTCGCGGCATGTTAAAAAGTTACTAGGAATTAGAGGAGTTCTTTCTTCGACATTTCAAAGGGGTGGAGTAGGTAATTGAAAAATAAATTTAAGAGTGTTTGGTGAAATAGTGTCTTTCACGCGGTTCAAAAGTTTTCAGACACCATATGACATTGTGTGGGTTGAGTAATGAAAACAGAATTATAAAAATCAGTGACTAGCGGCCTACAACACTGCAAATGTTTTGATGTCTTTACAATTAAAAGGAGACTGCGAAGTTCAGCATGGGATATTTATTTTTTTCGCACTGTTTTCAAAATGCTTCAAACAAAATATGAAATAAAGCTTTTACTTCAAAATAGTGTTACTAGCTATGGGAGAGCTTCAGTTAGCAAAAACAAAAATCCAAACCAGATGTTTTACTGAAAATGCTTTTTGCTCCTTTCATGGTTTAAACTTTAGCATAACTTCAGTGGTGATATTGCAGAAACTTGGAATTAGATAAACTTTCCTGGAGTCAGAGGCATATATACTGTCGTTAAAAACTTACACTTGCAAAATATTCTTTAAATAACTCCCGGCTTTAAAATGTCCTGCTCTTTCTCTTGTATGTTGTTAATACCTAGTAGCAGGATTCTTAAAAACAAAATATATGGTGTTTGTTCTTGGGCAAGTTAAACACAGGATTATCCTTATCAGAATGGAATGAGTGGTAAATATGTCATTTGCCTAGGGCCTGTGATAAGAGACAAGTGTTGATAACAGGAAAGTTTAGCTAATCAAAGAAACTCATATTAACAAGAGTAAATAAAAATACAGGAAAATGCGTTCAGGAATCCAGTCTTGTAACTTGGTAAGCAGTAGGATTAATCTTCACTTCATGGGAATTTAAAATTGGGTCGAAATCTGAATCATAGTACAGTGGCTATAATTTGAACTGTGAAAGTTAATGGTATAGAAATGTGGAAAAACAATTTAGTTAGACTCCAAATTAAGATTTCTGTTTGAAACCTTAGAGCAAATTTTGTTTTCAGTTTTGAAGAAAGTGTAAGCAGTTTAGGCATGAGTAAATATACAAACGGATTTTGAAATACTAAAATTCTCGCAAAGGTTAAGATTTTTTCTTGCATCTCGTGAAAATATGACAGAACTAGAAATATTGTGGTCCAGAAAGCTTTTAATAGTTTAAAGGTTGCCCCAGTGCTTATAAATGCAAAGAATAGCAATGTTCAATTCTAACTGAAGCATTTCCTGATTCTCCATTTTTACGAAGACCTCTGTGATTTGATGTAATGTAATAATAATCAAATTTTGTAATTGTTAGAAGTGTGATAGGGTTTTTTTGGTCTAATTTGTTGTTCAATTTTTGGCTCTGCAAAAAACATCCGAGCCAGTACACCTGCAGCCATTGCCTTAGGCCTTAGAAATATTGCTTTGATAGAGACGTGATTGTAGAGTAAAAGGTAAATGGTTGTTGAGGGAATAGTACATGGATAGTGCAAACTCAGAGTAGGCCAGTAACAATCCCAGACAGCATCAGGGTTTCAACTGAAATGCTGGGAAAATTGGCCATTGCAGGGTTTAGGGCAGAATGCTGTAGGTCTCCAACTTCAGCACATCTTCCGTACGTTAATCCTGTTACAATTCACTAAGCTAGAGCACTCCTGCAGCATCATGAATTTTCT